>NC_141687.1:28653259-29981910 GCF_964263255.1 Lissotriton vulgaris | reverse complement strand
AGTAACCCCTAAGAAGCTAGTGTTTACAGCCCCTCCTGTATGACTCAGTACCTGATGTTCATGGCCCCTCCAGTAACCCCTAAGAAGGTAGTGTTTACAGCCCCTCCTGTATGACTCAGTACCTGATGTTCATGGCCCCTCCATTAACCCCTAAGAAGCTAGTGTTTACAGCCCCTCCTGTATGACTCAGGACCTGATGCTCATGGCCCCTCCAGTAACCCCTAAGAAGCTAGTGTTTACAGCCCCTCCTGTATGACTCAGTACCTGATGTTCATGGCCCCTCCAGTAACCCCTAAGAAGCTAGTGTTTACAGCCCCTCCTGTATGACTCAGGACCTGATGCTCATGGCCCCTCCAGTAACCCCTAAGAAGCTAGTGTTTACAGCCCCTCCTGTATGACTCAGTACCTGATGTTCATGGCCCCTCCAGTAACCCCTAAGAAGCTAGTGTTTACAGCCCTCCTGTATGACTCAGTACCTGATGTTCATGGCCCCTCCAGTAACCCCTAAGAAGGTAGTGTTTACAGCCCCTCCTGTATGACTCAGTACCTGATGCTCATGGCTCTTCTAATAACCCTTAAGTATTGGGGTTTACATCCTCTCCTATATCTTTCAGTACCTATGCTCACTGCCTCTCTTATCTAATGTTTACGCCCCCCCTCCTGTATCTCTCAGTACCTGATGTTCGCGGCCCCTCTAGTCACCCTCAAGTATCTAGTGTTTACAGCCCCTCCTGTAGCTCTATTACCTGTTGTCGAGAAGTGCCGTAGTCAGGGGCTCAACTATATTCTTTGCTCTTGAGTGTTTGCTGTGCTGCCAGATGGGAGAGGATGTTGGTTGTATGTCGACACACACTCCTTGAGATGCTGAATGAGAAAAGAAGAGTTAAACAGAAAAAGACTGTTATAAACTAGGTAACAAAGACAAGATTTAGAAACTTCGAAAGAGAGAAAATTAGTCTGACTCCATACCTCAGCAGGTCCAGAGACCGTGAAAGCTATCAGTTCTACAACTAAACACCCATAATGTCCTGATACACCCACAAGTAGATTTATTTTGATCTCCCCCTTTCACAAAGGTAACAACCTCCCTCTTTCGTGAGTGGTCAACGTTTGGTTTTGGAAAATGCCTCATAGTGCCATTGTGTTCTTATCAGGATGAGACTGCTGGCAAGCATCTGTATATTTAACTTTTAGGCATAATACTTACTTGTCCCTTCCTGCTATTTTAAAATGTACTAGATGGGAGACCTCATCTATCTCCTTCTCGCTTAACCTAACCATTTCCTATTTTATGTCAAGACTTCCCTTACCCTTTACCTTTTCCTTACCATAACCTTACTCTTTAGTATTTACCAGCACTCTTCCCATTTTCTTTAACTTTGTTTTTTGTCTCTCTGTTTATTTACCCCCATATATTATTATTTTCCAGATAACAGTATTTCCTTTGATCCGTATGCAGAGGAAGTGACATCATACCAACACACACTTCAAAGAAGAACTCAAGCAAGAGGAAATCATTTCACATTATCCATCTTCACAGGGAGTGGCATCATTGCATTTCCTATCATCGATCTGCTTAGGAAGTAACATCAGTTCCTGCCTTATCTCTTC
This sequence comes from Lissotriton vulgaris, assembly GCF_964263255.1. Lineage (NCBI taxonomy): Eukaryota > Metazoa > Chordata > Amphibia > Caudata > Salamandridae > Lissotriton > Lissotriton vulgaris. Next base: position 29,980,299 of record NC_141687.1, on the reverse strand, counting down.
TTCAATTAACTCTTTTGAGCGCCCCATTACCCAGTTGCTCTTATCAAAAGGTAGGGTCTTGGGCCAAAACCTCTATCCTGCTACAAGTTAAAAAGAAAGAAAAAACTATATACACTACTCACAACCCCATACCCTCTATCCCTACAATCAAAGCCAGATGTAGACGACCCAGGCACTCCAATACCATTCGCACAACACATAGACCCAAGTACGTAAATATCACACAGAGAACCACACATCCTCGAATTACAGAACACATATTCCAAATAATGCTTATTAACACTTGTTTTGCAGTATGCCATGCACCAAATATCACAGCCCTCACCCCCTATTAGAAGTTTGACACCCTTTTATTCTGCTGTTGTCACCTTATTGTATTGCTAATTCTTTATTTCAATAAAGCTTTCAAACATAAAAAAAAAGAAGTTTGACACCCTCATCATCACTGAAACATGGTTTGTTACTACATCTTCACCCCACCAAGAAGTCCTTCCTGTGGGCTTTGGCATCCATTGTATGGACTGCTGACATAGGAAAGGAGAAGGCTTGCTCATCCATAAGGTATCATGGTGCAGCATCCCAGACAAGCAAGTAACACTTGACTCTATTGAGCTTCTGACATGCCGTTTCCCACTCTCTGCAACAGAGACAACCATTTCCCATCTCATCTGTTGGCCTCCTGGGCAGAACAAGGACTTCATTTATGAATTCACAGATCCCCTTACAACCTCGTCCATCTGACACGACTATACCACCCTCTTGGGTGACTTCCTCTCAGACAATACAAGCTAAAACAAACAAAACAAGAGGCTCCTTTTTCAACCTTGTCGATACACTCAACATATTGTAGCATTTCATACAAAGGTAACATCCTCAAACTTGTCTTTTACATCATACACCTGTCCATATTTGGAATCTACTTATTATAAGTTAGTACTGTTCCGTCATACATCATACACCTGTCCATATCTGGAATTTACTCATTATAAGTTGGCACTGCTCCGTCATACACCAGTGCATATCTGGAATTTACTCATTATAAGTTGGCACTGTTCCGTCATACACCTGTGCATATCTGGAATCCACTTGTTATAAGTTGGTACTGTTCCGTCATACATCATAGACCTGTCCATATCTTGAATCTACTTATTATAAGTTGGCACTGTGCCGTCATATACCTGTCCATATCTGGAATCTACTCAATATAAGTTGGTACTGTTCCATCATACATCCCACACCTGTCTACATCTGGAATCTACTCATTATAAGTTGGTACTGTTCCGTCATACATCATACACCTGGCCATATTTGGAATCTACTTTTTATAAGTTGGTACTGTTCCGTCATACATCATACACCTGTCCACATCTGGAATCTACTCAACGACTATACCACCCTCTTGGGTGACTTCCTCTCAGACAATACAAGCTAAACAAACAAAACAAGAGGCTCCTTTTTCAACCTTGTCGATACACTCAACATATTGTAGCATTTCATACAAAGGTAACATCCTCAAACTTGTCTTTTACATCATACACCTGTCCATATTTGGAATCTACTTATTATAAGTTAGTACTGTTCCGTCATACATCATACACCTGTCCATATCTGGAATTTACTCATTATAAGTTGGCACTGCTCCGTCATACACCAGTGCATATCTGGAATTTACTCATTATAAGTTGGCACTGTTCCGTCATACACCTGTGCATATCTGGAATCCACTTGTTATAAGTTGGTACTGTTCCGTCATACATCATAGACCTGTCCATATCTTGAATCTACTTATTATAAGTTGGCACTGTGCCGTCATATACCTGTCCATATCTGGAATCTACTCAATATAAGTTGGTACTGTTCCATCATACATCCCACACCTGTCTACATCTGGAATCTACTCATTATAAGTTGGTACTGTTCCGTCATACATCATACACCTGGCCATATTTGGAATCTACTTTTTATAAGTTGGTACTGTTCCGTCATACATCATACACCTGTCCACATCTGGAATCTACTCATGGAATCCACTTGTTATAAGTTGGTACTGTTCCGTCATACTCCACACCTGTCTATATCTGGAATCTACTCATTAGAAGTTGGTACTGTTCCGTCATACATCATACACCTGCCCATATTTGGAATCTACTTAATATAAGTTGGTACTGTTCCACCATACACCCCACACCTGTGCACATTTGGAATCTACTCATTATAAGTTGGTACTGTTCCGTCATACATCATACACTTGTCCACATCTGGAATCTACTCATTATAAGTTGGTGCTGTTTTGTCATACGCCTGTCCATTTCTGGAATCTACTCATAAGTTGGCTCTGTTCCGTCATACATCATACACCTGTCCATATCTGGAATCTAATCATTATAAGTTGGTACTGTTTCGTCATACATCATAGACCTGTCCATATTTGGAATCTACTTATTATAAGTTGGTAGTGTTCCGGCATACATCATACACCTGTCCATATCTGGAATCTACCCATTATAAGTTGGTACTGCTCCGTCATACAACATACACCTTTCCATATCTGGAATCTGGAATCTCTTCATTATAAGTTGGTACTGTTCAATCATACATCATACATCTGTCCATATCTGGAATCTACTCATTATAAGTTGGTACTGTTCCGTCATACATGTACATGTATTTATATAGCGCAAACCACCCACATCGCAGGCATCTAAGCGCTTGCTTAGGGAACCCGTCCTGGTATTCCCCTGTGAGATAACCCCGGCAGGGTATCCACAAGGTGAAAGCCAGGCATCCCGCCGCGAGGGGCCGTTGTGGAGATTAAGCAAGCTATTGCCCAGAGTCGCAGAGTGTGAACCCGTGAGTCGAGTAGGCACCGGAGCGAGAATTATCGAGTCCGTGGAATTATTGAGCCCAAGCCCCGTCGAGGCGGGGAATTGAACCCTGGTCCAGGGCCGATCTCAGCTTCCGGGTCTGCCGCCTCTAACCCCTGAGCCACACTTCTCCACTTCTCATACATCATACACTTGTCCACATCTGGATTCTACTCATTTTAAGTTGGTGCTGTTCTGTCATACACCTGTCCATATCTGGAATCTACTCATTATAAGTTGGTACTGTTCCGTCATACATCATACACCTGTCCATATCTGGACTCTACTCATTATAAGTTGGCACTGTTCCGTCATACATCATACACCTGTCCATATCTGGAATCTAATCATTATAAGTTGGTACTGTTCCATCATACAACATACACCTGTCCATATCTGGATTCTCTTCATTATAAGTTGGAACAGTTCTGTCATACATCATACACTGTCCATATCTGGAATCTACTCATTATAAGTTGGTACTGTTCCATCATACATCATACACCTGTCCATACCTGGAATCAATTCATTATAAGTTGGTAGTGTTCTCACCGCTCCACCTGAAATGTTTCACCTAGCGATCAGAAGCCCAATACTGCATATTAGTTTCGCTCTCCCATATCCACTAGAACATACTTTTCATATCTATTCAGTCTGTTTACCAACTCTTCGCCAGCGTTTGGGGTACAGTTACTATAGGTGAAAAGTACCTCTTACACTACATTCGCTCAGACAGAGGTCCAAATCAATGAATCCTATAGCCTTCAGCAGAGTTCTACGGTAATATGTTCTAAGCTGTATCTGGCGAAAACCTACATTCATCCCTACTTCTCTTGGTGCCAATTTGGCTTCTTCCCAGCCCTTGTCATCTCTACAACTAAGTCTCCCTCCAACATTTATCTGTGTTAGCTCACCAGGAAGGTATTCATTGTGCTTTGCCTTTTTCTGCCACAACTCTTTTGTTGGGTGTCAGTCAGGGCATACTCTTCAAATTACTGCATGTCCTGCTCCTTTAAGATCTATATGGCTGTTCATTTATAACATTTGTTAAGTGCTGCATCACTACTGTTCCACAGTTGGCTATCCCTAGTTATGGCCATCTGCCATTTCATCATCTGCATGCCTGCTCTCAATGCTAGCCCCATTATAGACATGTGTATGGTGGGTCTCTACCATGTATCAGGGTAGGATAACTCCTGTTCTTTTATTAAAAACCCACACACTATGGATAGTTGTGCCTGGGATTTCCTACATGTTGTCATAACCCATAACAATGTTCTTAGGAGGTGCTCTGTTTGTAGGACTCTACCAAGCAGCACCCAGGAAGGAACATTTGGAAGCATAAAAACGTTGGCAGGCTGATCACCTTGTACATCGTTGCTTCTCTCAGTAGGGACGATGGAAGTTTCTTCCAATGGGGCACATCCGATTAAAATGTTTCTATTGCCTCTCGTTTGTTCTTAATATATCTTTCAAATGGGTCCATAGTTATGAAGATATCTAAATTTACAGCCCAGTTTATTGATTTGGATTGGAGACAATTTATGTTGCGATGGTGGAAGGGGATATAATGCAGATTTTGGCCAGTTTATCCTAATATCTACAGTTTTTCCTTTAATTACAAAAAGATATCTAATAAAGTAGTTATTGTATCTTTTACAAGCTATCATCTGGGTAAAGCAAAAACTCATCACAGTCACTCTCTTACTTTAAATCCCATCAAACAGGCCAGAGCAAACAGTCATGTTAACAACGAGCATCCCGGTCTAGTGCCACTGTGGAGTGTGATCTCTAACAGCATCTCAGGAGTCATACTTTTTCAATGGGGTGTCTGTAGTGTGGCTTTATCCATCTTATAAAAGCAAGACTGAAGCTTATCTTTCCAAGTACTACCAGCATAAAATTCCATTCCATTGATTTTTTGAAAATTGCGATCCATCGAAATTTCCAATTCATCCATATAATACAATATAATGTCTTGGTTATGCACCACTAATCAATAAATACACCATATATATTCAGGAATATATATATATAGATTCTAAATGTACGGATCAGAATAAAAACGAGAGTAACATTGCTTTAAGAATCATTAGAAACAAGATATAATACAGATCTTTAAGATAAAAGGCGATTAAAGGGCAAACTAGAAAATGATGTGGAAAATGTCAATCCTAAATATATATAATGTATATATAATCATCATACTAACAACCCCATGAAATAAACTATGTACTTCTCTGTAAAATACAGAAACAAATGATAACATGAAATAAAAATTAGCGGGATTGTTTTAAGATCTTTTGCTCTGGCCTTAGTATTTATTCAAAATACCGTTCCTACAATTTCCTGAATGTCCTAATCCCGAATTTCGCATTGCATATAGCCTTTCACTATTTCTAACTTTTTTGAGCCCACTCACAAATTGCTGAAACTTGACGAGATCGCACATTTTTGGAGCAGAAGGAACCAAGCCACCGCCATTGTGATATATATATTTGTTTCACCCATCTACCAGATAGGCGGAGAGATGGATCGTATCCCAGGACTTTCAGCCAGTTTAATTGGGCCACCAAATACAGAAATATTTCATTCCTGAACCCCTGGACCAAAGGACACTGAGTAATTATGAGTCAAATCAACAGCTGGTTGAATTAAACAGCAGAAGCAGTGACTGGACTGGTTAGGGTTAATCTGATAAAGAAACTGTGGGGTTCTGTATAGTAGCCTTTTGCTTAAAAATAGCGTTGGGCGCCAAATAGCCCTAAGTAACATGCTAAAATTAAGTTCCTTAACCGCAGTCCACATTCTAGCTGTTAATTCCAACCCTTCATGTTTTTCCATGTTGTCATTGCTTTCTGAGTAAGGTCCAGACCTCTTGCAGAGGCCAAACTTTGTTTTCATTCTCGGGGTCTCCCATCTACGTCTGCTTCCAATAGCTCAAGCACCAGATTTCTACTCTCATTTATTTGAACCAGATCTAAATAACTGAGAATATAAAATACAACAAACTATAAAAGCCAAGAAGAAGGAAATCATTTTGGATTAAAACGTGGATTTTGGAAATATTGAGCCACCTTTCCATCACAATAAAGTCGGAGATTTTCCTAAACCCGGCTTTAGCTCATTTTTGGAATGTTTTAGATGAAAGTTTTGTCCCTAATTCAGGAGTGAGTCCAGATAAGGGGGGGGACGGGGGGGGGGGGGGGTGCACTGTTAAAAACCAGGATTGTGTATCTTCTAAAAGAAATCCTGATGTTTGCGGAAAAAAACGCTGCATGCTCTTATAGCGGATTTTTTGGGTAGATTTCACTATTTTTTGTGGATAGCATATCTGATGCTATGTGCAGACTAACGTTTTCTCTTTGTAAATGAGTGGTAACACAATATCACACTCTTCAGTATCCAAAGGATATCAAGTTTGTTGAACATAACATGAATTCATGGAAGGTTAAAAACAGAGCAACAGAGGGGAAGTTTGTTTTGAATCAAGTGTTTACTTAGAAAAAGTAACAGGGGATGTATATACACAAATTAATTGAAGCAAGGAAGGTCATGAACAAAGAAAGACAGTATTTTTTCTATGGTTCATAACATTACGTATCAACTCCGGCTAATTCAAACAAACAACCCAAATTGTACAATAAAAAGTGGTTGTAGGTTGGCGTCTAAGGACAGCATTAAAGGAGATGATAACAAGATGTCTTTCTTTGTTCATGACCTTCATGACCTTCCTTGCTTCAATTAATTTGTGTATATACATCCCCTGTTACTTTTTCTAAGTAAAGACTTGATTCAAAACAAACTTCCCCTCTGTTGCTCTGTTTTTAACCTTCCATGAATTCATGTTATGTTCAACAAACTTGATATCCTTTGGATACTGAAGAGTGTGATATTGTGTTACCACTCATTTACAAAGAGAAAACATTTTTGAAATAAGTCACTTGTAGCACCCCATGTTCTGAACCATATACTGCCCAAGCCTACAAGGGTTTATTGGGTTTCCCCTGACAAAAATAATGTGCAGACTAACAGCATAAAGTAATTCTCAAATATTCCTGTATGCGATTCAAATTTGAACCACAACATATACTGTGAAAAGTGTGCAAAATAGTAGTCTCTAAGATTAAGGAGCGCTAGCCCACCTATCTCCAAATCCTCACATAAAGTGCTTAAAGCAATTCAGGGAGGTTTTTTCCAATTAAACAACTTAAACATAGGTTTTAGCCTTTTTAAAAAAAGATGCAGTTAAGACACACGGAATAGCTGAAAATAAGAAATTGAATAACGGGAGTAGAGACTGCTTAATCAGCTTAACCCTCCCAATAATGGTTAATGGAAGAAAGTTCCACCGTTACAATAAATCCTGTACTTTTAAAAGTAGAGGGGAGAAATTTAAATCATATAAATCCAATATCTGTGGAGAAAACTAAATTCCTAAGTATCTTTTTGGATGAGAATTCACCCATGGGCAATTTCCATATGTAAAATATTTGGCATACATCCATATTATATTATTTCTGTTTTCATTTTATGAATTTTATACCCGCTGAAACCTTCATAATGTGTGAAAATCTCAGAAACCTTTGCCTGATCACCCTTATCAGAGTTGAGAATTAACATATTATCGTCTGCATATAATTTTGATTTCCCCATATATGGCAAAGGGGGATGAATATTTGCATAGTCTTGGATTGCAAATGGCCCTATAAAAAAGGCAAATAAAATGGGGGACAACGGGCATCCTTGTCTGGTCCCTCGTTTAACACTGATTTTTCCTACCTCGGCAGAATTTACAATAATGCTGGTCTCTGCATTGTGGTAGATTCTTTGTATCAGCCCTGTGATCTGGGGGGGTATACCAAATCTAGACAAGATATGAAATAACGTCTCCCAGACCACAAGGTCAAATGCTGCCTTCTCGGCGTCAAACAAGAGCACCAGGGCCTGTATATTCTTGGTCTCAAAATAATCTAGTGCATTGGTTAAATAGTGTGTATTCGTCCCTAGTGGTCTTCCTGCAATAAAACGGTTTGATCAGTGTAAATTATATTTGGTGCTATTGTGTTGAATCTGTTAGCAAAAGGTTTTGTGATAACTTTATAATCCTAATTCAGTAATGTGATTGGAGAATATGCGTTGGGATACTTACCGTCCTTCCCCTTTTTTTTTAGAAAACTTACCAGATTCCCTTTAAAAAAAATGACACTACAATCGGGCCCACATCTAGCATGGTCTGGGCAACCAGTAGAAAATATTTAAGTAGATCCCCTGAAAAAGCTTAAAACAATTCTGCTGGTAAACCATCAGGTCTGCAGGGTTTGCCATTGGGGAAGTTTCTAATAACCTCTGTAAATTCTTCTTTAGAGAAGGAGCGAATAATATTTACACTTTCGATCTCAGACAGTACCGGGATAGTCTGTTCCCGAATGGCATGTTTCAAGTGACTCGCTATTAATCAATTGTTTTTGTCCATAAACACATCTATAATGTTCCAGTATCATTTCCCTAATGCTGATCAAGTACTCGGTCCGCATGCCAGTAACAGGACATTTCAATGCATTTAACCGATTACTCGCAGCTTGTTCCTGAACCTGTGTGGAGTGGTGGAGAAGCAGACCAGGATACGCTAGTTCTTTTTAAAGGATTTATTAGCAACAAGCCGTTATAGACACAAAGTCTTTAAGGTGATAGAGTCTTTAGGGGCCAGATATGGGAAAACAGAAGATAAGCACACTCTCTGGTGCAAGGGATTCTGGATGTTGTAGTATGACTCCGGCGTTTCCCTTGTGCTTCAAGCGACATCGGGGTCTTGTCTGTTATGCTTGGCGGTCGTGGCCCATTGGTATCATAAAGGAAAGAAACAAAAGAACCCTGTAAGGGCGTTGTTTGCAATCTGTAAAACTTAGTGCAGGGAATCAGGAAGAGTGTAGGGAGCTGCCACCTCTACCGTCACCAGTGTCTCAAGCCAGGCAATGCGCGTTTAATACGCTGAAGACGGGCATGGCTCTTTGTCTCCCCTATTTACTCCCCCCTCTAGGACCCTCTAATGCGCGACCCCACACCGAGGAAATTCGTCCCCGTACCTTGTGGAGCCACGTCCCTCCAGGGCCGTGGCTTGAGTTGTCGCGTTGCCAGGTAGGGTCTGGCTGCCCGTCTGTTCCGTCGTCAGGCTCCGTTCTACTCCGGTTCTTCTCCTCGGCTAGCGAGACTTCGTGCTCCCGCTGAAGGCTTCCTGATTTTTCCCACGGAAACACTGAGTATGTCCGAGCAAGCGTCTTCTCCTGGCGTTCTTCGTCCGTTGGCTCCAGTGAACGCCCACTGTCTCACGGCTTCCACTTTGAAGCCGTCTGCAGCACGTGACCCCGACAGCTGACCTTGGAAGCCTGTCGTCTTAAAGAACCAGCACTCCTCGGGTGCGTTCTGTAAATACAGGAGAGGAGACGGAGAAAGGTAACGGGGAAAGTGCCCTACTTCCGGAGTCCCTGAATGCTCTTTCTCACAACCTGCCATGCAAGGAACCTGCCAGTAAAATAACTTTCCTATAAAACCTTTTGCATGTAGGTGTGATTTAAGGTTTCAGATTGTAGGTAATATTCCTCACTTAACTCCCGTTTAGCCTAATCAAGCTTTCTTAGATTAGGAGCCGAGGGACTTCTTAATAAACTTCAATAGCACTGCCGCACGCTCCGTTCTTAGGTTTGCTTTTGTACTTTATATTTTAAAAAGTTTTCTGCATCTTTACCTATTCCCAACCAGCAAATATATGCCTTTAAGGAATCCCAGACAATAAGGGGGTTAGCAGTCCTGTGATTGATTGCCAAAAATGGATTTATCTCGGTTTTACAATATAACGCCCAGGTTTCTTCCTGTAAAAACTGTTTAAGAACCCAAAGCTTAGGATGTAATAAAACTCTGCCTAACTCGACCACAAGAACAATCATTACATAGGTGAATATGGAAAGGGGCGACCACTCGGTCCCCCCGAACGTATGGTTGGGTGCCCCGATCCCCCCGGGAAACCATTTTGGGCGGGAGGCGTGGCTCGGCTGGTATGCCCGAAGTGGCGTAGCCGGGGCGCGCCCTTTCCCGCCCAAGAGGGGTTGTCCTAGACACCCGCACGGAAGACCGCCCAGTAGGCGTACCGGAGGAGGGTCCCCGCCCTCCCGCGGATGAATAAATAGAGCGGGAATCCGAAGAAGCGTCCTCTTGTTCCTGTGCTCTGAAGGCTGCACCAACTCGTTGCTCGTGAGCCCTCGACGGAACAAGCGGCAATTTTGAGAACTTGTAATCTTGTTGTTTCTCTTCCAGTTCCTTGGAGTACGGAAGAACCAGTCCTCGTTGATCAACCAGCGCAGAATACACGAAGCTATGGCCGGCAAGAAAGCAGGAAAGAGCTCAGAGTTGGAGAAGGTACTGCGCACCTTGTCGAATCGAATGGCGATTATGGACCGAAAACTGACTCGATCGGTCGAGGTTTGGCCGATGTTAAAAAACAGTTAGCGGCCCAGAACAGCACAGGCCGTCCTAAGAAGGTAATAGGCCCGGCCTTGCCGGGAGTCGTCCCTGAGGGTAGGGGGAAGCGTGTTAAGAGGAGGGCGGTTTCTGGGTAGGTTCCGGTTCCTGAGGTACCCCCAATCGCCCCCATCACACTGGCGGACAGCCCGGTACCAAACCCAGATATAGGTTTACCGATCCCGGTTGTAATCACGCCTGTTAACGATGAGGAGATGCCCCCCGAATTGGCCATCCAGCGACAGTGTTGCCATGGCTCAAGAAGAAAGCGGGGGGGGCAGTGGCCGCAGGGGACCCGACCGAGGAGGCTAGACTAATAATCGAGCAATTACGGCAGTCGAGAGAGGCCGCAACGGCGAATGTTCCTCTTGTTCCCCCACAGGTGGCGCCGGGAGGACATGCGGTTAGCCGGGAAAAGGCAGCAGACACGACGGCCGAACCTGGTAAGCACACATTGCCAATGGCAGGGGAGGGTTCATTACCTTCAAGGCGCAAAAGGGTGGCACAGCACATCCCTGCGGCCACAAAAGAACTGATATGGGGGGAGAAATATGTGAATATGTTTTCATTGTTGACTGACCATCGCGAGATGGAATATGCAAAATCCCAGAAAGATTTATGGCACCCCAGTGTATGGCGGGCCAAGATGGCGGAATTTAGGGTCGATGAGACGGTAGCAAATTGGGTAAAGGCCTTTTCGATATTTACGGCAGTCATGGGGGAACGAAAGCCTGAAATCATGACCGAGTTGACCGGTTATCAGAATAGGATTATGGATTTTTATACCATGTATGAGGGGGACGAGTGGAAAGGTTACGATATGAAATTCCGAAAAGCGAAAGAGTTTGATGCTACTATGACCTGGGATTGCCTCGACTCGGTGTCATGGCACAAGCAGCTCTTGCCTGGGGCGGCAGGTACGTCCTCGCCGGGCGGGAGCGGGTCGGGGTCAGCTCGCCAAAAGCCCGCGGTGCCCTTTCGAGCGGGCGCCGGTGGGGACTATCAGCCCAAGACCGGCGGGAATGGCGGCAAGCGGGGGGTTTGTTGGGGCTTCAATAGAGGCAACTGTAGCAGGCCCCAGGGAACATGTAGGTTCAGGCATGCGTGTGCGGGCTGTGGGAACTCCTCACACCCGGAGACCAGCTGTAGATCTAAAAACAGCGGAATGGGAGGGAAAGGGGGGTCTAAGCAAGAGTGAGGTGATACTTTGTAACCGATTGCCCACACCTGTCGATATCATGGCTCTGACTCCTGGTTGAACAAATACCCTGATCATGAATCCGCCGGGGTGTTGAGGAATGGATTCCTATATGGCTTCAACATCCCGGCGGGGGATTTTCGGGGCGACTCCTTTTGTAAAAATCAGTTATCTGTCCAACACAACCCAAGAGTAGCTGCAAAGAAAATTTCCAAAGAAGTCAGCTTGGGGCGGGTGGCGGGGCCTTTTCATCGCCCGCCGGTGGCGGATTTTGTGTGTTCCCCGTTAGGGGTGGTCCCGAAGAAAGGCCCTGGGGAGTTTAGACTCATTCACAACTTGTCTGCCCCAAGGGGTTCTTCTGTGAACGAAGCCATTGACCCAGATATTTGTTCGGTGCGGTACGCATCGTTCGATGATGCCCTGGCCATGTTAAATCACCTGGGCCCCGGAGCACTGATGGCGAAATCGGACATCGAATCGGCATTCCGGTTGCTCCCGGTACACCCGCAAGATCAGCGCTTGCTAGGTTTTGCATTCCAGGGGAGTTATTACATGGATAAATGCATGCCTATGGGTTGCTCCATTTCTTGTGCCTATTTTGAAATGTTCAGCTGTTTTTTAGAATGGGCATTCACCGAGGCCACAGGGCATAGGCATGTTATGCACTATCTGGATGACTTCTTGTTTTTGGGAGCAGCCGGCGATACGAAGTGTGCGCAGGCGTTACGGGACTTCTGCATCCTCATGCGGGAATTCGGAGTCCCACTGGCACCAGGTAAGACGGTCGGACCATCTACTTCACTGGAGTTTCTGGGAATTGAGCTCGATTCTGTGGAAGGATGTTTCCGTTTACCGATGGAAAAGGTGGCCAAGTTTAGGGCTTCCTTGACACAATGCCTGGGCAAGGAGAAAGTGACCCTGCACCAGTTACAGCAAACAGTGGGTCAGCTTAACTTTGCCTTGAGGGTGATACCAATGGCCCGCCCCTTCTCACGCTCTATTGCACAAGCTATGGTTGGTCTCAAGGAGGGACACCACCGTACGAGACTGTTGGCAGAGGTTCGCCAGGATATGCGCATTTGGTTGGCATTTCTGGCGGAATTCAACGGTCGAGTCGTGTGGAACAAGCCACCAGCATCTTCGGATGAACTAGGTTTGTGGACTGACTCAGCTGGGAGCGTGGGATTTGGCGCCATTTTTGGTAACCGATGGTCGGCGCAAGTATGGCCGACGTGGTGGCACTCCAGCGGTCAGACAGGTAACATTGGGTTCTTGGAGCTATTCCCCATTTGGGTTGCTCTGATGGCATGGCCAGACGATTTCAGGGACCGCTCGGTGGTGTTTTGGTCTGATAATATGACTGTGGTTGAGTGCATTAACCAGCAGGCAGCCCGCTGCAAGTGAATCTTGAGATTATTGAAAGAAATCGTATTACGTTGCATGAGATTGAATGTACAGTTCAGGGCAAAACATGTGCCAGGAGTACTGAATTATGCAGCTGATGCACTCTCTCGTTCACACTTGCAGGCTTTCAGGAGCTATTTACCCACAGCGGACCTAGTGGCGGCACCGTTCCCCGAAGCACTAAAGCTGATCGGTGCCCCGGATTACAAGACCTCGTGGCAGCCAGCTTAGCGCCCAGAACAAGGAAGGCATACGAAGGAGCGTTTCGTTCCTACTGCACATTTTTGGGTCCATCAAGGAAACAGAGCTGGGGTCAGGAGGACTCCTTCCTGGGGTTCCTGATTGCGCTGCACAGAGGAGGCCGATCAGCGGCAACGGCCAATAGACATAGGGCGGCCATTTCGTTCATGGCACAGGTGCATGGCATAAGAGACCCGACGGATTCCTTTTTGGTTAGGAAGGCACTCCGCGGCTGGCAACGCCTCGAGGGTCACAAGCAGGATACGAGGCGCCCGATTGGTTTAGACAGATTGTCTCTACTTTTAGCAAAGCTAGATGAGACGTGCTCCTCCCTTTACGAAGCAGTTCTGTTCCGGGCAGCTTTCGCCTTGGCATTCCATGGGGCTATGCGGGTGAGCGAACTGGCCGCAAGGAACAAGAAGGATATAGAGGGAGGCCTGGGCAGGGATCACGTCCAAATAAGGGGTGATTCGATGGTAATCTCGATAGCCAGGTCCAAGACTGACCAGGGAGCTATGGGTGATAGTGTTATCGTGCAGCGCGCACAAGGGTCCCCCACTTGTCCGATAAAATGCGTAGAGGAATACTTGGCATTGAGGACGGCTACATGGGGGGGAGCTTGCTGAGGCACAAGGATGGCACCCCACTGACGAGATTTCAGTTTCAGAGGGTGCTAGCACTGTCAATCGCTGCCGCGGGCATGGACCCGTGCGATTTTGGGACCCACTCATTTAGGATAGGGGCTGCTACTGAGGCTACAGCCCGGGGTCAGAGTGCGGAGGAAGTAAAGCAGCTGGGCCGTTGGTCCTCAAATTGCTTCAAAAGGTATGTGCGATTGCACATGTTGTAAAGATCAATTGACATGCACTCACGCTTCTTGTCTTTTGTTTGAATTACAGTTTCGCGAGCCTGTCACGCGGGGCGGAATTGGAAGTCGACCCAGCATCAGGAGACCAGCGGTCGAGGATCACCGACTGGAGAAAGAGTGGTATGGGTCGTGGGCCACTCATATGTGAGGCGCGCCGGGGACGTATTCAAGGCAGGTGACGCGACTCACGCATCTGGGGAATACGAGTACAGAGTGACCTTCCATGGGAAGGGCGGGCTCTGTTTTGACCAATTTCAATCGTTCTTTGAGGGTCTTTTAGGGCGGCAAAGGTCACCGCCATCTGTAGTCATAGTACACCTGGGAGGCAATGACTTAGTGAAGCTGGGAAGACGAGTGTTATTAGAACACATCCTGTCGTCAGTTAGCTGGTTGGCTAAGAAACTCCCGGGGTGCACGATTGCCTGGTCCCACATGATCCCCAGGAAGAGTTGGCGGGGGGGCATTTCAGTGTCAGCATTGAACTACTCTGTGAAAAGGGTTAACAATAAAATAGGGAAATTGTTTCGCTCAGCGCAGTTGCATAGCATTCCTCACGGGTGTATTCGGGGTGATCACATGTATCTGAATGATGGGGTTCACCTGTCCAGGGAGAGAAATGATTTACTCATAGGAGACTTCATGGCATGGCTAAGGGGTTTGAGGAAGCATGACCTTTAGGAGGAATGGGGGGGCCGGATAGTCGGTCAACTATCCGGCCTGTGGCAGTAAGGTCATGATCGGTGAGCAGCAATTTCAAGGTCCCTAGAGGGGAGCGCCACCCAGAATGGATGGGAGCGCCCGGGGGGAGGCGGCCATTGGCCCCTTCCACCGGGAGGCGGCACCCACTAAGGATAGGTCGCCTAGGGGGAGACGGCCATAGGCCCCTCCCAGGGGGGAGGCGGCTAGATGCCCCTCCTACGAATTTCCCGGGGACAGGATAACAGCGACGGCGGATAGAGAGTGTGAGGATGGGGGGGGGGGGTCCACGCTGTCCTTCCTACAGATACCTCACACGGGAACTCGGACGACCTTTAAGATCGCGTCGAGTGAAAAGGGGGCCCCCACGACAAGGGAAGTTACAGTTGGCAATTAGGGTAAAGTCCTCTGCGCATGCGCCACTCACACCGTGAGGGCAGGATTTTGGTAGTAGGGATCTGACACCGGTTAAGACCTTGCCGTTGGCCCTTAATGCTAGGATGTACAATTTTAATTTAGAATGTATTTTTTATAGGATGCTAGACTCGGCTAGGAAACCTTTGTATTAGAGATCTGTTAAGGTTAGCCAAAGAACATGTCTTCATCGAAATGTAATAAATGTAAAATTGTACATAATTCATGAAACTTTTATTTAATGTTTTAAATTTTGTTTCATATTTTAATAAATACGGCCGGGGGGGTAACTCCCCCCCCGCCTTCCAAAGTTCAAACCTGTGTCTGTCTACTCCCATTGGGAATTGGTGTTAGGAGGCGGTGGCGGGCATCCCGGCCATATGGAAAGGGGCGACCACTCGGTCCACCCGAACGTATGGTTGGGTGCCCCGATCCCCCCGGGAAACCATTTTGGGCGGGAGGCGTGGCTCAGCTGGAATGCCCGAAGTGGCGTAGCCGGGGCGCGCCCTTTTCTGCCCAAGAGGGGATGTCCTAGACACCCGCACGGAAGACCACGCCCAGTAGGCGTACCGGAGGAGGGTCCCCGCCCTCCCGCGGATGAATAAATAGAGCGGGAATCCGAAGAAGCGTCCTCTTGTTCCTGTGCTCTGAAGGCTGCACCAACTCGTTGCTCGTGAGCCCTCGACTGAACAAGCGTCAATTTTGACCCACCCACCAGCCCCTTATGGCAATGTTTGTTTAAATAAAGTTTGATTAGATAGAAATGTATAGGCCTTTTTTCCTTTGTAGAGAAGTAAGGGAATGTGTCATATAATGATGTGGTTTCTGCTTTTTAGGATAATGTTTCCCTTTGTAGGAAAATGCAGTTGATGACTCATCAAGGCTATGTCAGAATTTTTCTTCCCTTAGTAGGTAAAACAACTGTCGTATTTATTTTTTGCTCGGGCGGTAAGGTCATGATCGGTGAGCAGTAATTTCAAGGTCCCTAGAGGGGGGCGCCACCCAGAATGGATGGGAGCGCCCGGCGGGAGGCGGCCATTGGCCCCTTCCACGGGGAGGCGGCACCCACTAAGGATGGGTCACCTAGGTGGAGACGGCCATAGGCCCCTCCGAGAGGGGAGGCGGCTAGATGCCCCTCCTACGAATTTCCCGGGGGCCGGATATCCGCGACGGCGGATAGAGAGTGTGGGGATGGGGGGGGGGGGGGGGGGGAGTCCACGCTGTCCTTCCTACAGATACCTCACACGGGAACTCGGACGACCTTTAACACCTTGGCTGCTAGGTGTTTTCCCCCTCCTGTGCTGGAAATTGCCATTTTAGTGGCACCATGACGAGCTCAGCTCGTCATCAGCACACGACACCCGTGGGTGATGACGAGCTGAGCTCGTCATCAGCATCGAAGGGGTTAAGATGGCGTCGAGTGAAAAGGGGGCCCCCACGACAAGGGAAGTTACAGTTGGCAATGAGGGTAAAGTCCTCTGCGCATGCGCCACTCACACCGTGAGGGCGGGATTTTGGTAGTAGGGATCTGACACCGGTTAAGACCTTGCCGTTGGCCCTTAATGCTAGGATGTACAATTTTAATTTAGAATGTATGCATTTTCAGGATGCTAGACTTGGCTAGGAAACCTTTGTATTAGAGATCTGTTAAGGTTAGCCAAAGAACATGTCTTTATCGAAATGTAATAAATGTAAAATTGTACACAATTCATGAAACTTTTATTTAATGTTTTAAATTTTGTTTCATATTTTAATAAATACGGCCGGGGGGGGGGGGGTAACTCCCCCCCGCCTTCCAAAAGTTCAAACCTGTGTCTGCCTACTCCCATTGGGAATTGGTGTTGGGAGGGGGTGGCGGGCATCCCGGCCATATCCGTTTGGTAAGATTAGTTGATTGGTAAAAATCAGGGTCTTCGATACAAGAAAGAAATCTATAAGAGAAGTGCTAAATCTGCCCGAAAAACAGGTATACGCAAATGTGAGACACCTTAACCCCAACCTAGAGGTCACCCAACACACACCTTTCATCTCTATCATTCTTGAAATGTACCACGTCTGCTTCTAATTTCGTACTACGATCGCAGTGCCCCCGATGCGCTGCCTGGGAGAAAGAAACACCCTGGTATGTTGCCCAGGATATAAACATGGAAAGTTCTGCTAACTTCCCCACCACTATATGAGTCTCTTGGATTAAAACCAAAGAAGAACTTTCTGTTTTAATCGAGGTTTCAATGACCCACATTTTCTTTTTTATTATTAATTTATTTTATGTTTTAAATCGTCTTTATTGATTTTTAACAAGTTGTACATATCACAAACTTCGCCAATTTTTTTTTTTACTTTACACAAAGCATCCCAGTGACATTTGTTGAATAGACTCTTGGCGGGGTACCAAACAACGTGATATATTGGGGCTAGGAAACATAACTAACAACTGGTGCCTGCCATCAAATATTACAAATACTATAAACCAACAAAGGGAACAATAAATTCTGCTACTCTCTCACTTTTTTGTGTTACAACCTAAACTGCTATTCGCATGAAATTATACGATCCCATCTAACTTTTATTTCCATGGCGATGCAGAACTTGTGTATGCAGGAATCAACAGTTTTGTATCAATGTTTTTAGAGAAAAGAGGAGGAGGAGGGGGGACCCCACATGTCCCATTAAAACTTGTGTATATGTGTGGTGACTTGGACTCATAGCAAGCACAGTTCCATCCGGTGGAGGGCATGTCACATACGCAAATTTGAGGCAGTGTGCTGCACCAAGTATAAAGAGCTGAAAACAGCCTCCCACCCTATTTGAGTTGGGTCGATGCAATCGATTTTCTATAAGTGACAGATATTCTCGCCATTGTACAGGTTTAGTCTGTAGGGCATACGAGTAGTAGTGAGTGCTTGCGCTCTGTGTTCTGCCACTAGTGCCTCGCAGAGCTCAAAGAGCCAAGTATGTGTTCTGGGGGCCGCACTTCATTTCAATGACATAGCTATTCAACCTTTTGCCAAGCTAGATCTAAATTCACAAATGTATTAAGATTTGTAAGTGTAGCAGAGCATTTAGTATCACCTAGTAAGAAACGTGGGCCCTGGGGAATCAATGACCGATCTGTTGCCTCAGCTAAAATCGACGCTATCTCAGACCAGTAAACATTAAGGCAAGGGCAGGACCAGACCATATGAAGAAATGTTGCTTCAGCAGCTGAGCAGCAAGGGCATGTAATCGACAGAAGTGGGATATATGCGAGCCAGCCTAGGTGGGGTTAAATAGTTGTGGTGCAGGTAGTTGAAGTGTGTGCATTTCAACCTGGAGTTCGTGGATATAAGTGTAAGATACCCAATGCATTGCATTGGAATTGCAATTCCCCCACACCACTACCAAACTTCACCCGTTACACCCTGCTCTCCCCTCCTAAAAGCCATGGTGAATGGTTCGCTGTGAGAAGGTGGCCTGATATGCAGTGCTCACTATTCTAGTGAACACTATGTATCAGTCCAGCAACCCTTATTGATGATTGGTTGTAAGTCAACCTTATAGACCAGCTATCCTAGTAGCGCGGATACGAGCAGTCTAAGGCTAAAGACTCGAGAGGGCGTGTTAAGCCAGCTGTTTACCACACATATACCCCTTGAATACCAAGTGAAAGGACACCACACAAGTGTTATGAAAATAAACAGTATATTTATTAAGAATCACAACAGCCCTGTACTCTTTATGAGGACAGGGTACTAAGCACAAACCAAAACTCTTACGAAAATACTTAAGTTAGCACAGTATATACAAATGCCCGAGGGGCACAGAAAACCATATACTAGAAAAGTGGAATGCGAAATTACTAGCAGGTAAGTACAGTACTAATAGGCTTTGGAATCGCTAGGACTTGACTATAGAATCGTTAGATTACTTCTAGGAGACCCAGGGGACTCGGGTGCAGTGTGTGCACTCTCACGCGAGATGCGGGACAAAGTCTATGGTAGCTAGGAATTGCAAAGTTAGTGTTCTCGGGCGAACCCGACCTGGTAGGAAGAAAACGAAAGTGGATTCTGACCCTTGGATACTGAGGCTATGCTGGGGCACCGAAATGCCGAAGTTACCTAGCCCAGGGGCTGCAGCTGCATAGGACTCAAAGGACATCGGGAATCCTCGTTGACGGACCAGGAGCCTGGAAGAAAGAAGTTGCTGGCAGGCGACCAGTGAAGAAAGTTCGGTGGATCCAAGCCTGGATCGATGGAAGATGACACCTGAAAGCAGAGGGGACCAAGTTCGTGACTACTAGCCAGTAGTCAGTGGGCACCAGGAGGGCACCGGATGGTAGCCACCTCGACTAGGCGAGTGGGTGACGCTGTGCTCGGAGATCTCACGGACCAGGAGGCGTTGTCGGCGACCAGGATGGAGGAGCGAGCTGTCCCACGAAGATTGAAGCTGTCGGCGTCGCTGGACCCAGGATTGGGCAACAAAGCCTTGGCAAATTCAAGCCCACGCGGTGGACCTAAAATGGCGTCTGGAGTGGACCAGGAGGGTCCGGGGTGCCTCTCTTGAAGAAGGAAGCAAGGGCAAGTCTGGAGCAACCAGACCAGCAGCAGTGATGTCGTCGGGCGTCGTGTAGAAGGCCACAAGCCAGCCGGCTAGTAGCCACATGGCGCGGTGAGCACGCAAAAGCAGAAGGGCCCCACGCAGATCGTGGAGATGCTGGAGGGCTAATCTTCGGTGCTGGAGCTGCTCAGGGTTGGGGCTTCTCGGACCCCAAAGCACTCACCAGTGGAAGACTCGGTGGGCTTGTTACAAAGAAGTCGTGCAGTCTTGGCGATCGTCGGTCCCTCGAGGTCTCGTCGCACTCACAGTTCTCAGCTTTGCTGTAGAGGCGAGTAGAGGTCAGAGGTGCCAGGGAAGCCGGGTCTTGTCGAGCTGGATCGTCGGATTCGTGAAGAAGGACTTGCAGCAGACCGCAGTGTTCTTAGGATGGTGCCCGCTTGATGCAGGGTGACTACTCCTTAGCCACAAGGGAGAATCTTGAAGAAGAAATCTTGATGTCCTTTCGAAGAAAGTCGTGTCTTGATTCCAAAGATGATCTAATTTGAACAGGGGGCCCGCTCCCATCTTTATACTAAAAAAGGGGGCTGACCCGGTGACTAGGTCCTGCCTATGGGTGGGACTAGGAGGGGGGTGGTTACACCCCTCTGCCATGCCGGACTTTCCCCAGGCCAGGGGCTGGTGTGCCCCTGGAACTGGTTCTGACCGGCCTATGCGTAGTGAGCACCGGGGTGCCACTCAGCAGTCACCTTCCTGAAAAGCCCTGCCTACCCAGGATACACAAAACCATGTCTGGGACGGTGCTAGCACCGCCCCGGACAGGAAACCCTTTGTCCAGGCCTCCCTCGCTGGAAGGGCTCCCAGCAGCAGGAGGTCAGACTCGTGTCTGTGGTGGCAGCATCCATTTTGTGGAGCTGAGGCTTCAGTTAACTTTAACCGGGGTTCACAGTTACATACATGTCGTGTCCCTCTAGAAGGGTTGGATTGCTAACCCCGTCGCCAGAATTGGCGAGGGGTTAGTATTCCAATTCGTATGACACCTTACTCGACATGTTTTGATAAAGCAATACCAAAGTTAGCATTTAACCGCGAGGATTATAATGCACTTAAGAGTATATGGTATGCGATATCATGGAACAGCTATTAGGACTTGGTTCCGCAAGCTGCAGACAGGCTCAGCTCATGCCGGAGCACCATCTCACACGATTCCAAGCACTCTGCCTTCAGGATTGTCAAGGCCTGCCATAGGAGTGACTGATAGGAATCTGTGTGTCCATTTTAGGGTTAGGTATAGGTATACTACACCTACAGCAAAGGGTGATTACACGACTTTGCCCCAGCTGTCATGCAGCCAGTTGTGTCAAATTTAGGAGGCCAGTCAGGGGTGGCATAATACATGCTGCAGCCCCTGGCAGCCCTGGGTACACCTATGCCCTGAGTTACAGGGTCTGATAGGGTGGCCCAGTACCAATTGGAAATGTACCTAGGGTACATGGAATCCATTTTACAGAGAGAGCAGTAGGCCTGGGGTCCTGATTGGCAGGGCCCCAGGTCGAATATGTCAAAAACCAGCTAAAACACAGGGCAAAAAGTTAGGGGCAACCATAGTCAGGAGGTACCTTCCTACATTCGCCATCCCACTCACACCTAACAGGCTTATCCCTCCCCCAGAACTGGCTCCTTGACCTTATGCCAGAAGTTGTAAGCCTAACCACACCTCACCACCTCAGTCAGGACGCTGAAGAAAGACCAAAAAACTGAAAAAGACCCTGAAAAGAAGGTTAAAGGAGAAGGAAAAAAAGGAAAAGAAAAAGGACATCAAATATACGGGTAATCATAGGGACAGAAAGGACTTCGGACTTATTAGATATCTGCAGTAGCAACTCCTGTGCTTCAAAGGATGTTGTAGAAGATGTGATATTGTCCTTTTACAAGCACTTTCACTTTACTTTGCTGTGCAATATTTATATGTTCCTTAACCAAATGAAGCATTTGAACAAACTCTTTCCATCTCTTGGCAGCTGAAGCAGACAGGTCTGAAAAAATATGGCACAGTGGTACTTCAGGTATATTAAAAACTGTGATTGCCTGACTGCTTTGGTTAGAATTTGTTCTTTTACGCAGTAATCTCAAAATTGACCAATATCGTCTGGGGAAATTTTGAGTTTGGAGGTGGATGTGATGGCACACGTTGGGCTCTCATGATAGTCAGATCCCCAGTATACTCGGGGAGAATATATTTTTTAATAAAGGAGTCAACCCATTGGAGTATCTGCTGTCCCTCTAGCCCCTCCTGAATCCTGAGGATACGAAGATATGAGTGCCTGGAATGATTTTCCAACTCCTTAAACTTGAATTTCATAGAGGACTTTTGGCTCTGGAAAGCCACTACCTTTTCCATCATTATAACAACCTGGTCCTCCAATTGCAATATTCCCGCTTCAGCTTCATTTTAATCTCTCTGGAATTCAAGCCTTAGTGTCTTCAATGATTGTGAACCAGGCATGTATTGCTGCTATCTCTATGGATTGTGAGGCTTTGAGCTCCCAAATTTCCTCCGAAATTAGATTAAGCAGGCTTTAGCATTCCACTGCAGAGTGAATGGTGTAGCCACATGGGAGGAACCCTCCTGAGATGGGTCAAGCACCCACCCTTTTTGTTCTGCTGGCACTTTTGCCATTCTTGAGGCTGCCTGTTCTATAGTTCCTAGCACAGACAGTTCCTGCGATTTCTGTGCGAGGGACGCTGGGGGCTGAGGCAAAACATTACAGTCACTACTAGAAGAAGTGTCTTCCTTAGAAACTAGAGACTGTGAAACCACAAGCTGAACATTCTCCAACCTATCTATACCAAAGCTTGTAAAAGATTTCACCTTAGAGAATAGAGAGTATTCTTTAATTCCTTAGATTTTATAGCCTCAGCTTTGTGTTCAGAATTGGCCCGTCCAATTCTACCGCAGGTATCTGATTAGGAGAGGTTACCCCCTGATGATTCATTGGCGGCAGGGCTAAGGCTGGTTTCCAAATCAGTTGATTCCTCCCCCCACAACAGCTTTTCTGAGAGAGATCTGGGGCTGCCGTACTGCATTTCGGATTTTCTATGGGCATTGCCAAGTCTTTCTACAAGTAGGCGACAGGGTTTGCCCAGGCTACAGCCTATCCCACTCACCCTTTAACCCTCTGAGCCAGGTTGGGAGAGTCTAGGTGAGTTACCACTCCAGCAGCTTGTGAGCATTTTCGCATTTTTGGGACTGACTCCAATAGTTATGCTTTCTACCTTCTCACGCCCCTTCTCTCTCCCTCCTCTTGAGGGATACGCACATTCTCTGGATTAATATAAAATGATGTACTGTTTTCCGCAGTTATAAGAGTATAGGAATACAAAGAGCCAAGTACCATTTACTAGCTGCGCTTAAGACCATCCCAACGACCCTCTAACGGGTAGCGCCTAAAACATTTTTCCAGAACTAACATCAGAGAGCATGCACTTACCCACAGTGAGAAACCTGGTGGTCTAGAATGATAAAAGGACTCCACCTCCCTCTTCTATGTCGCTGAGCCGCTTCCTGGAGGAGTGTCAGTAACGTGTTCTGTTGAGTTCAGTGTTCACTGACCATAACCAGTGGGTCAAAAGCCGCTTAAAAACACCTTCCAAATCCAGAGAGTTCAGGCCAAACTAAGGATGAAGCATGCCATGGAAAAGAGCAAAAAAAAAGGGGGTCTCTGATGCCAAATCTTCCACCTCCACTCCTTCAACGTCTCTTCCTGAATACTGGTCACTCCCTATTTCAGAATCACTGCAGAATCACTGCTGGGTGGCGACTTTCTCAAAGCTTCAGAGTTTATCCTCTTTTTTTCCCCATCCTCCTCTGTCCCCATCCTTCCTTGTGCAAGTTCACCTCGAACGCGCATTCAGGAAACCAAACAAGTCTCTGAAAAGCCAGTTACAGGGTGCAATGTTACCCAAGGTTGGTCTATGTCCTGACCGCAGCCATTACAGCACACGCATTGTCCTGACTTGGCAGGAGGGAGTGGTCTGTGGCGAGATCAGCTGACCCCATTCCATTCATTTGACTACTTTCTCTGCACCCAACAGCAAGAGAACAGCAGGTTCCCTACCTGGCTCAGCACATGCTAGATCCAAGTGCAACCCATGGGGCTGTTTTGTGTTGCCCTGCTGGTCATGAATCCTAATTGTTCGGGATGGATTTATGTGTTTATGAATGCATATAATCCATTTATCGATATCTTTGCTAACATCTTAGGGTCTGGATACTCTCGGGGTTATTATCTGTTTTGTAAAAATCCAAGTTGATTGATTGGTGCCTTATTTTGAGATGGGATACACCACGGAAAAGTGGTGGATATTTGTCTTCTGTATGACAAGTGTCATAGACTATAATGCACTTGATGGGATGTCCGCCACAGTGTAATGGAGTATCCTGTATGTCAAGCTGTAAGTAAGGCCCTTCGTTTTTTAGGTCTTGCACCTGCGAACGCATCGTTCTGCCTACAAGGAGCAATTGGGACTCCTGATTTGTGAGTCACAATTAAGGAACGTGTAGAAATCGCAAATATTTTTGTGATTCCTACATGCAGACGCAATAGCAATTCTTTAATTGAGATTCCTTAAGAATCGCTATTGACTATTTTGATGCATGTTCACCAATGTCTTTTACCCTGTGTTTTGGTCTGGAGTGGAGTAGATGTATATGGTGTGGAGTGGAATTATGTGGGTTGTATTGAAGTTTTTAGTTCTGAATTATGTGAGTTGGAATTTTGTGTTGTGGAGTATATTTGTGAGGTGGAATGATGTGGTATGGTGAATAAACAGAGGTGAGCGCTGCACAGAATAGATAGAAAGGCAGATAGATTCCTCTCTAACTGTCTTAAACAAAATAAAAATGCAAATAAAAAAGCATATTGCTTCTTAAACAAGATGTGTGAACATAATAATAATCTATTGCTCCTTAGGCCAGGCACTGTTAACAAGTAAAATGGAACAAATTATGCAGTAAAATAAATTACCCAAACAATGCTTTTTATGCCACATAATTACATTTTTATCAAAACTGTAAGTAGCCCAAGACTACAGAATGCATAATGTCATCAAACAAAAGCTCGTCACTGGACTTAAGTAGTCCTCCATACATGAAACCGTTTA
The DNA here is from genome assembly GCF_964263255.1 of Lissotriton vulgaris. NCBI lineage: Eukaryota > Metazoa > Chordata > Amphibia > Caudata > Salamandridae > Lissotriton > Lissotriton vulgaris. The sequence goes on along the minus strand of NC_141687.1, from coordinate 29,955,404 downwards.
GCAAAGGGAAAACTTTTCCTAAAATTAGTATTAGTGTAATGGTAGCATAGCGTGGTTTACTAAACAAATTATTTTTTTACTGCTCTGTACGTTTCTCTATGTTCCATACGGACCGCATTGTTCACTTGTTTCAATAGGTTTGTACAATATGTAAACATTGTATGATTTATAGAGGGGAATTCTACTTGTTGTACCCCAACTGTGTCCCATTGGCTGCTTTGTATTAGTTCCTTTTGTGCTAACAAATTATTTAAACACTCAACTACGGTCAACTAAAAGTGTCAGAACTGTATTCAAATTTGGATGAGTGATAGTAACTGTTGCACAAGTTACTTACCTTCGGTAACGATATATCTGTAAGACACAGTAGTTAGTATTAGATTCCTTACTTTAGAATATCCCCAGGCATCAGACTGGATCCGGAAAGTTTTCGTCAGCAGTACCCTTGCGCGTGTGGAGGCGTCCTCCGCGGCTCCGCGTCCATCGTCGTTGGCGCCGCAATGACTTCGGAGTACTGAGACGCCGCCCTCGCACGCTGACATCAGTTCTTATACACAGCTTTTCCGCGCCAGAAACGCAGAGCCATGATAAAAACCAACACTGGTGCCATGAAACTAGGGCCCTCAAAGGGATGACCTTAACCCTAGATATCGGTTCGCAGAACGGGGAGGATGGGTTGGGCGGTAAGGAATCTAATACGAACTACTGTTTCTTGCAGATATATAGTTACCGAAGGTAAGTAACTTGTGCATCTGAAAGAAACAGGTTAGTATTAGATTCCTTACCTTAGAATAGATACCCCAGCAATACCAACCCGGTGGTGGGTCTGCGAACCAATAATCACACCAGAAAGTCCGGGAGAACGAAACGGCCGAAAAAGCCATTGCTCTGGACTTGGCTGTCCAGGCACTAGTGTCTAGTAAATATGTGCAGCGAGGCCCACGTAGCTGCCTGACAGATGTCCTGCAAGGGAACTCCCCGGCCCAGAGCCATGGCCTGATTGGAATGGGCCCTCAGCCCAACAGGAGGCTCCTTTTTAGTCAAAGAGTAGCATCCCTTGATGCATAACACGACCCACCGAGAGATGGTCCGTTTGTGTACCACCCGTCCCTTCTTAGCGCCCACGTAACCAACAAAGAGTTGGTCATCCACCCGGAACTGGTGTGTGCGATCAAGGTAGAAGGAGGGCGCACGTTTTGGATCCAGACGGTGGAGCCTCTCTTCCTCTTTCGAGGGATGCAGAGGCAGAAAGAAGGTGGGCAAGGTGATGGACTGCCCGATGTGGAAGGCTGTGACAACTTTGGGCAGGAAAGAGGGACGTGTTCTCAAGACAACTTTTTCCGGATGGACAAAAAGGAAAGGAGGTTTAGAGGAAAGAGCCTGGAGCATGTGAGAAGTTGGCCTGGTATATAATGCTCACTAATTCTTAGTGATCACTTTGTACCATGCCAAGCAACCCTCATGATGATTGGTTGTAATTCAACCTTGTAGACCAGTTATCCTAGTGGTAACGTGGACAAAGCAGTCTTAGGCTAAACTCTGAAAGGCATGTGAAGCCAGCTGTATTACCATACACAACCCCCTTGAATACCAAATGAAAGGACACCACACAGATATATATTGAAAATATATATTGATTTATTAACTATAAAATCCCCTGGACTCTTTATGAGCACAGAAGCACAAGCGTTAAATTACAAGACAGTTTAAAATACACAAAAGGTGCACAATATGGATGAGCCCTAGGGGCCACCTAAACCATATACTAAGAAAGTGGTATAAGAGATACCAATCGGAATGGGAACAGGCCTAGGGCCTTGGGAATCGCTGGAGCTATTCGAGACTAGCAGTGACTAAGTCGGGAAAGGCCCGCGGGACTCGGGTGCAGTGTTCAGAGTGCACGCACTTTCCAATGCAAAGTCTATGGTGCGTAAAAAGTACAAAGTTAGAAAGTTAGGAACCTTCCGAGTGACCAATGAAGCTGAAACTTAAGACACAGGCCCTTGAGATGTGTACCAGTGTAGGAACACCGGCGGAGCTGAGTTACCTCACCCACAGGAAGCGGGTGCACAGGGTCGAAGTAGTGTCGGGTTTCGTCACGCTGGTCGATGGTGCTTGGAGCTGAAGATGCTGCAGGCGGCTCGATGTGAAGAGTTCCGGTGGATCCAAGGGTGGATCTGAAGATGTGAAGACCTGAAAGCAGAGGGGACAATGTTCAAAATCACTAGCCAGTGACTACCGTGGAACCAGATTGGAACCAGGCGATGTCGGGTGCAAACAGGCGTTGTCGGGTAGCTTCTCTCTGCAGCCACGTGGACACCGGGAGTCGAGGACGTCCAGGAGTCGGTCACGAGCTGTCCCACGCAGGCTTCTGGCTGTTGGCGGTGTCGGCGACCTGATCGGAGCAAACAGGCCTTGGCTAATGCAAGCCACGCAGGAATCGGGAGATGCTTAACACTCGGACCAGCAAGGTCAGAGCGAGTGCTCCTTTTCACAGGAGCTTGGGTAGGTCTGGAGCAACCAGACCTGCTGTGTAGTTTGTCGGTTTCGTCGCCAAGATGGCCGCTGACCACGTGGCTAGTGGCCGGGATGGCGCGTCGAGTGGCACAATGCAAAAGGGCCCCACGCAGATCGTGGAGATGCTGGAGGGCTGATCTTCGGTGCAAGGGCTGCTCGGTGGTGGGGGTTCTCAGTCCCCAAAGCACAACGTCGAGGATGCCTCAGAAGCTGCGCAGTCAGCTTTTCGAGTGTCTTCCAAGAGGTCCGGTCCCACGTCACTCGGTGCCTCCACGGGTCCCTTCTTTGCAGGGACTGTGGATCGGGCTCGGAGAGGTCTGCTTCTTGTCGGGCTCTGGGCTCGGGCTCCGGCGGGAGGCGGCGGCAAAGCAGACGTCGAGGTGCTGGTTGGTGCCTGTATTCACAGGGTGGCCACTCCTAGGCCACAAGGGAGATTCTCTTCAGTCTTCTGTGCAGCAGAATGTCGAAGTCCAGTCTTCTTCTTTGTGTAAAGTTGATTCAGGATGATCTGCTGTGCAATGGCACTGCTCCCACTCTTATTCCCAATCTGAGGGGTGGATCACCTACTAGGTCCCTCCTCTGGGAGGAACCAGGAAGGGGGCGGTTACACCCCCTTTCCTTTGTCCAGCTCCTCGCCAGGCCTGGGTCTGGAAAGTCCCAGGACCGGTTTGGACTGGCCTATGCACGGGGACACCTTGTGTGCCCCGGGCATGTCTGATTCTATTCAGCCCTGTCCTACCCAATACACAAAACCCTGTCTGGGGTGGTGCTCGCACCTCCCAAGGCAGGAAACCCTTTGTCCAGGCCACCATCTGCCGAGTTTCGGTCAGCAGCAGGAGGCCAGACTCGTGTCTGTGGTGGCAGCATCCATTTTGTGATGCTGAGGCTCTGGTTAACTTTAACCGGGGTTAAGGCTACACAAATGTCGTGTCCCTCTAGAAGGGTGGAATGCTATCCCCGTCGACAGAACTGTCGAGGGGATAGTATTCCAATTCATATGACACCTTACTCGACATGTTTTGATAAAGCCAAACCAAAGATAGCATTTAACCGCGAGGATTATAATGCACTTAAGAGTATATGGTATGGCAATATCCCGGAACAGCTTAGGGAGTGGTTCCCGACAGCTGCAGACAGGCTCAGCTCATGCTAGAGCACCATCTCACATATTTCTAAGCACTCTGCCTCCAGGATTGATGAGGCCTTCCATAGGAGTGGCTGATAGGAACATATGTGTCCAGTTTAGGGTTAGGCACAGGCATTCTGTACCTAAGTAAGAGGTGATTACACCAACTTACCTCAGCTGAGTGATCAGCCAGTTGTGTCAAATATGGAGGCCAGGCCAGGGGTGGCACAATACATGCTGCAGCCCCTGGTAGGCCTTGGAAACACCTCTGCCCTGGGTACCTAGGGTACACTGTTACAGGGGCCAATAAGGTGAACCAGTTCCAATTCGTAATGCACCTAAAGTGCATTGGCAGTAATTTAGAGAGAGAACAGCAGGCTGTGGGTCTGATTAGCAGGCCCACAGCCACATTAAGTCAGAAACAAGTGAAGCAAAAAGCAAAAATTTGGGGTGACCATAGGATAGCAGACCCTACTCTCCTACAGAGCACACTCACCCTCCTGGCAGAGGTGATGGCAACCAGGAATGCAGTTTTGAGAGTAAGAAGACGAAGAGGGCAATTGTGAAGTGGCTCAAAAGGAGCGCACATCAAATAAGTAAGAACAAGGTTTAAGTCCCACTGAGGCATCACGAAAGGAACAGGAGTAAAAATACGAGTGATGGCCTTCAAGAACCCATTTACAACCAGGGACTTGAAAAGAGAGGGCATCAGGTAGCCTTAAAAAGGCAGAAATGGCAGAGAGGTAGCCCTTGATAGTGCCCAGAGCAGAGCCCTGCTGGGCAAGAGAAAGAAGAAAGAGGAGAACCTCAGAAAGAGGGGCAGAGAGTGGATCCACAGCCTTTGCTGTGCAACATGCCACAAATTTGTTCCACCTGCAGACGTATACCGATTTTGTGAAGGGATGCCTGGCTGACAGAATCACATCGCAGACTTCAGGAGGCAAGTCAAATGGCCTCAACTGCCGCTGCTCAATCTCCATGCATGGAGGTGGAGACTGGACAGGTTCGGGTGGAGGACCGTCCCCTGCTGCTGCGACAGAAGGTCTTCCTGAAGAGGCAGACGAATCGGGGGATCGACTGACATGCTGAGTAGCTCGGGATACCAGTATCTTTGTGCCCAGTCCAGAGTCACAAGGATGACTTTGGCCCGGTCACGCCTGATCTTCTTCAGCACTCTGGGCAGAAGTGGTATAGGCGGAAAGGCGTACAACAGACCGCAGCTTCACTCACGACAAAAAGTGTCTCCGAGCGAGTGCCGTCATAGAAAATTCCAACCCGCAGGACTTATGACATTGCGCGTTCTCTTCTGTGGCGAATAGATCGAACCAAGGCTCTCCCCACTGCTAAAAGAGGCCTTGCGCCACGTCCAAGTTCAGACGCCATTCGTGATCCATCATGCACAGACGGCTGAGTTTGTCTGCCCTGGCGTTTAGGGAACCTGCCAGGTGTTAAACCAACAGGAATACACCCTGATGTTCCAGCCATTGCCAGAGACGCAGAGCCTCCTGGCATAGGGTCCACGACTCCCACCCAGACCTGTTTGTTGCAGTACCACATGGCGGTGGTGTTGTCCGTTAACACCTGCACTACACTCCCCCGAACAGAGGAGAGGAATGCTTTCAGCACAAGTCGGATCATCCGCAGCTCCAGAAGGTTGATGTGGAGCTGGGACTCCACCGGAGACCCGAGGCCTCTGAACTCCGCCTCTCCCATATGGCCCCCCCAGCCCAGGAGGGACGCGTCCATCACAACTACGTGCTCCGGTTGGGGAAGGCAGAGGGATCTGTCGCTGACCCAATCGTGGTCCGTGAGCCACCACTGCAACTGTCTTGCAGTGCCCTCCGCGATCAAAACATGGTAGGACAAGTTGCCGTAATGCTGGGCCCACTGAAACTTCAGGTCCCACTGCAGAGCTCGCATCCGCCACCTGGCGTGATGCACCAGAAGGATGCAGGAGGCCATCAGCCCCAACGTCAACCTCACCGAGACCCGGGATAAAGGCTGAAAGATCGAAATCATAGCCTGAATATCCCAAACCCGCTGTTCGGGAGGGAAAAACCCGAAACTGCGGAGAGTCTAGAACCGCTCCGATGAAGAGGAGCTTCTGAGAGGGGCACAGGTGTGACTTCGGCACATTGATGGAAAACCCCAGCAGGTGCAGGAGGTCGGCCGTAGTCTTGAGGTGGCTGACGACTGTCTGAGGCGAGCCCGCCTTCAACAACCAGTCTTCGAGATAGGGGAAGACTGACACCCCTAATCTGCGCAGATGAGCTGCTACCACTGCCATCACTTTTGTGAACACCCGAAGGGCCCTGGTAAGGCCAAAGGGGAGCACGGTAAACTGAAAGTGCTCGTGGCATATCATGAACCGCAGGTAGAACCGGTGGGCCGGCAGAACGGGGATGTGGAAATACGCGTCCTGCAAGTCCAATGCTACTATCCAGTCTCCTGGGTCTAGGGTAGCCAAGACCTGAGCCAAAGTCAGCATCTTGAACTTCCCCTTCCGGAGGAAGCCGCTGACGTTCCAGAGGTCCAAGATAGGGCGTATGCCCCCTTTGCCCTTATTGGGAACCAGAAAGTAGTGAGAATAGCAACCACACCTAATTCTGGCCCAGGAACGCGCTCAATGGTGCCCTTGGCCAAGGGGGCCACCACTTCCTCCTGCAGAAGATTCAAGTGATCCCCCGACACGCGGTGGTATTGCGGTGGCATGGCTAGAGGGAGTAGCCCTTCGGACGATTTGCAGCACCCACCTGTCCGATGTGATGATGCGCCAGTGGAGGAGGTGCTGGTGAACCCTACGCCCACTGGCGTAGAATTGGCCTGAAAGCTCGGACTAGGAGGGCTTTGAGACGGATGTTGCTGGGGGTGGATGTGGACTGGCCTCGCCATTGTCCTCGGGCACCGCCACGGCGGTTACCACGTCCGCCACCACGCTGGATGTTAGTCTGTGGCCCGTGGCTGACAGGACGTGTGAGGGGGGGCCCTTCCTTGGCCACAAAAGGAGCGAAAGGCAGCAGTTTGCTGGCGCAGGCCGATAGGTCCAAGGACTTGGCCGTAGCCCTGAAGTCCTTAAAGCGCTTAAGCACACTGTCTGCCTTGTCGCCAAAAAGGCAACGGCCATCAAACAGCATGTCCATAAGGGTGTTTTGGACATCGGCCGAAAATTTGGCGGACCTCAGCCAGGCGTGGGGGCGAACCGCCACCGTCGTTGCAATTGCCCTGCCTAGCAAGTCTGTTGTATCCAGCCCACATCGGATGGAATACCGTGCCGCATCTCGACTCTCCGCAAGGGCTTGGGCAAGTTTAACCCGGGCCTCCTCCGGGTATTGTGGCAGCATGTCCGCGACCGTGTCCCACAGAGAGTGGGTATAACGGACCAAAAGGCACGCAGTGTTGACTCACCGCAACCCCAAACTCAGTGGGGAGAACATCTTTTTGCCATATTGTTCGTACCTTTTGGATTCCCGATCAGGGGGAGCTGTCGGGAATGCGGTCTGGGAGTTAGAGGCCTGGATGACCATGCTCTCTGGGGTGGGGTGGGTGGACAAGAAGCTAGGGTAGCCCGGGCCGGGCAGTGGCATCTGGCAATGTTCCTATTCACAGGGGGACCTGTGGCGAGCCTGGACCAAGTGCCCACAAGAACGTCAGTTAAGGCCTCATTAAATGGCAACAGAGGCTCTGAAAAGCTTGCCTGCGGTTTAAGGACCTCAGTGAGGAGGTTAGTCCTCATGGCCGTGATGGGGAGCTCAGGAGGCCTTGGCTGCCCTCGTCAGCACCACACTATAGGCAGCCCCCTCCTCCATAGCCACTGTACGAGGGGAGACAAAACCAGTGTCGGGCAAAGTATCCAAACCACTGGCCTCCCCTAGCTCACATGCCCAGTCCTGATAAGACTGGTACTCCCGTGCCAGAGGGTTCTCAGACCCCTCCCAACCCGCCTTGTCCTCCATCTCCTGGAATTCAGGTTCAAATGATGGGATCATAGAAGAAGAGGTCTTCCCTCGACGTCAATTGCGGCGTCGAGCGACGCCGCTCAGACGATCGAGGGGGGAAGAATCGGGGCGACACCCTGGGGAGCGGCGCCAGGGGAGGGGTCATGAGGTCAACCAGCGGCGACCCGGAATCGGATCCAGTGGGGCCTTGCGGCGTCGGGACCGAAGTCGCCGACTGCGCCGGGGTCGAAGCAACAGACGGCGCTGGGGGCGAAGCCACCGGACTGCCTAGGCCCGACTCGGGACTGCGGAGCCCGAAGGCATGCCGACAATCCTCGAAGGAGAAAAGTGAGGCCTCATGGCCATGAGGATGTCACAAATCTCCTCCGGCGTCGCATTCAGCCCAGGAACCAGCTGGTATGAAGCTGGAAACTACGCCTGCGGCTCCGGTGGAGCCGCAAGGGCGGTGTCGCCCAAACCCCTGGCCGCGTCGGGGGGGGAATCGGAAGAGCGGTGTCACTTCTTCGACTTGTTGTGCCTCTTACTTGAGTACTTGGAGCCCGACGAGTTGTGTCGACTCAACGAGCGGTGATGACTCGGGCCCTCGACCTCCTCCTGGACCGGGACCTCAAACGGCGCGGGCCGACTGCCGGAGCTCTAGGCGCTTACAGGACCGCTCCTGCCGAGCCTTCGACTTCAAGGCCCGGCAGTCGGGGCACAACTTGTCATTGTGGTCAGGCCCAAGCAATGTAGGCACTGGCGATGGGGGTCAGTAACCGACATGAGTCGGTTGCAGTCGGCACAGGGTTTGAACCCGGGCATCCCTACCGGCACCGATGGAGTCGAACGACTCGAGAAAAACAGATCAAAAAGATCAAAAAGTTTAGTCAAAAAATGACTAAGGGTACTTTTTCCGGATCGGCGCTTGCTGGCGCAGAAAAAAGCAGAACTGACGTTAGCGCGCGAGGACGACGTCTAAGTACTCAGACGACGTCATCACTGCACCAATGACGGACGCGGAGCTGCGGACGACGCCTACCGACGAGCAAGGGTACTGCTGACAAAAACTTTCCGGATCCAGTCTGACGCCTGGGGATATTCTAAGGTAAGGAATCTAATACTAACCTGTTTCTTTCAGATAGGGTAGTTAAGTGAGTAAACGGTTCCTGCTGAGGATGGCGATACCGCAGTCTGCACCAGTCAGGCCCTGCTGATGAGTCGTGGAAGAGCTGAACAAAGATGTATGCTTTTAGCCCCCAAATCTGTCCTAAAGAGCAAAGTCTATTAATACCTGCTTACGTGCCGCTTCTCCTTACAGAAGCTGATGTGCTAACAGGAGCAGAGCTCTTACAAGAATGGGGAGGGAGGAGAGCTAGTGCATTCCGAAAAAGAGAGAGAATGAAAGAAGAGTTTTGAAAAAATGGAAGACAGAGTGGTAAAGTGAACGCAGTAAAAATGAGTGAAAAGCATATAAGAGAAGAAAAAGACAGGAGGAAGTGTAAGTGTGAAGGAAAGAGAAAGAGTGGTAAAGAGAGTATTGGAGAAAGGGAGAAAAGAAGGCAGAGTAGAAGACTTGGAAGTGAAGGATAAAGAAAGGAGTCAGAGTGAGATGGAAAGGGCCACCGTGGAAAGACCGCAGAAAAGCTGACGAGTTTGATTAATGTAGTGTTGTGTAAGTTTGTCAAAGTTGCTGATTTGCTGATTAAAACTCTGAGTATCATGTTAAAGATGGCGCCTGGCAAATAGCAGCTCTACAGGTATTGTAGGTGTTGTCGGTTGGCTGTAATGTTAAAATTCTGGCCTATAGATAATGTTAGCTGTCTTGCTAATCTCATGTATAGTAAAAGTTAATAATAAAAGGTTTTCCAAATGAAGTGGGTGTTTAATAGGCACATACGGTACATTTCTGATGTTATCTTTTTGTAGTGCGTCGCCTTCAGACGCTTTATGGGTAAGCGGGGAGCAGAGAGCAGAGTATGGGGCAGATAACAAAGCAGGTGAGGCTGACAGAGCACTTTGTAGTACAAACATGGCAGCCAGGGGCTGAATATAGAACATGATGTGCACTGGAGAAAAAACTACCTGTGCTTCTACAGAGGGTCGAAATATCTCCCTTTGAAAGTGTATAAAGCAAAGTGGAACTAATCTGAAAATACAATTGGGCTTTGTGATTTGTGTAAGGGAGGAATACAAGATCTAACTCATGTTCGATCTGTTTCTCCTAACCGAACCCACGTTGTATGGGAGGCGGTATTTAAGGCCTTTGAGTATCAGATGCAATGCTACGTCTATACAATCCCCAATGAAGCTCTGTAAATCACCACCAGATGAACCCGCTTGTTGTCAACTGTATACATTTTTAAAGAGCTTTCTATAGTTGTATTAAAATCCATCCTGATAATGTTTTAAAATTGATAAATATTTAAAGCTGATATTACGAACTGTTACCTTCAAGTACAACCTTGCCTTTCCAAACAATCTATTTACGCTCTGGGAAATCTATCGGATGAACTTGTTATCAGCCACATGCATATCAAATGAATTTTATTTTAAATAGGTCACAAAAATTATGATGAAATGTTCTAACCTTTAAAATGCTTCAAGTTGATGCTTCGGGTGTCATTATAAATGTTTTTTAAGTTCAATAATGTTTATTTGAGAACATTAATACAGTAATAACAACAATACTTCATACAACTAAACATTCCCCTTTGCATAAATACAAGGGAGAGATGTAAATAATAATAATGGTGTACAATGAACTTGAATAATAGAGAGAGCAAAATAAGTAATATAAATGCAATCAAAGCACATAAAATCGGTTCATAGTAATCTTAAAATAGTACTTGTCAAAAATATAGTGTCAAAAACATGTTCCTAAAGTGTTATATTTGAACAGAAACATAGTCAAACATTAGGAAGTCAAGGAGGCTTAGTGTAGGTAAAGAGGTTTTTTATGTGCTATCATCTAAGAATTGTGTGATGTGACACCAAAGGTGTGGGATGTACAAGGGCTGCATCCAAGCAATGATTATGGGAAACCGCATACCACGAGGCTAGATAAGACAATTTGGAGGCATCCTTCCAATGTTTTGTTATCGGCTGAAACGCCACCACTAGTAACAAATCAATAAGTAGTACCTGGGATTGTCCCCTCTCCCAGTCTGCTGCCAAGCTACCTTAGAAAATATTCGTAAAGGAAACGGGGGCTGTGGTGTTAAAAATAGTGTTGATTTGGAGCCAGGCTTGTTCCCAAAATTTAAAAACATGTGGACATTTAAATAACATATGTTTCAGATTGGCATTGTCTTGAGAACACGTCCAGCAGTTACTGGGACTTGTATTATGTATCCTGTGTGTAGGAGAGTAGGGTCTGCTTCCTATGGTCACCCCCACTTTTTGCTGTGATTCACTGGTTTTTCGACTTTAGTGTGGCTGTGGGCCCGCTAATCAGACCCACAGCCAAGCTGTTCTTTCTCTAAATTCACACCATGTACTTTAGGTACATATCCAATTGGGTATTGGGTCACCTTTGGGAGCCCCTGTATAGTGTACCATAGGTACCCAGGGCATAGGTGCATCCATGGCCTACCATGTATTATGCCACCCCTGGCTGGCCATCCAAACTGACACCACAGGCTGATCACTCAGCTTGGGCAAAGTCGTGTAATCATCTCTTTGTTAGATATAGTATACCTATATCTACCCTTATATATAGACACATATATACCTGTAAGTCACTCCTATGGCAGGCCTTAACAATCCTGTGCTTGGTTCTATGTGAGATGGTGCTCTAGCATGAGCTGAGCCTGTCTGTAGCTTTTGAAACCATGTCCTTATAGTTGTTCTATGATATAGCCATACCACATACTCTTAAGTGCATTATAATCCTCGCTGTTATTGCTAATTTTGGCATAGCATTATCAAAACATGTCATGTAAGGTGTCATACGCTTTGGAATACTACCCCCCCCCCCCCACCAGTTTTGGCAGTGGGGGTAGCATTCCACCCTTCTAGAGGGAGATGACATGTAGTTACTACTTTACCCGGTTAAAGTTAAACAGAGCCTCAGCATCACAAAATGGATGCTGCTGCCACAGACACGAGTCTGCCCTCCTGCTGCTGGACGAAACTCTGGCAGGGGAGGCCTAGACAATAGGTTTCCTGCGTTGGAAGGTGCTAGCACCTCCCCAGCCAAGCTTTAGTGTATTGTGGCAGGGTGGGTTGAAAGAAATGAGACACTGCCTGAGAAACACACAAGGTGCTCTTCCATAGCCCGGTTCAAGTTTCAATAACCCTTATTTCAGGATTTAAAAAACACCATAAAAGTTCATATTTACACAATTAAAAAGGCACCATAACAAATACAATTCATAAACATCACATGCCCACTGCAGAATAAAGTAAGAAAGCACGAAATTCAGTCAGCACAACCCTCGTGTTCCTCAGTCTTAACGCAACCTTGATAAAATTCATAACACAAGTCAGCAAGAGGGGGTCATTAGCCCTTTGCAAGAATACTAGGGCAACCTTAGCGTGTCGAAACTTGGCCTGTTTTAAAATACCTACTAAAAATCTACGCCTAGGTAATACATAAAATGGACATAATAATACAAAATGATGGGTGTCCTGCGGAGACCGATTGTCACAGCCACAGGCACCCTTCTGCTCAACAGTTAGAGTAAAACCTGGAGGGTCAGCCAGTAGGCGGTGTAAAAGGTTGAGCCTAAAACGGGTGATTAAAAATCTGTCCTGTGCGTTAGGCATAAGATCGAAATAAGGTTCTATGCCCTCCCCTGTTTGGGGCAGGCTGTGGGTTTGCCTCCTTTCAGTGCTGCCCTACGTGAGGCTATCTCCTCCAGGAATATTCGCTTAACTCGGGATTTGTCTTGGGGGACGATTTCCACTGGGTTTGTGAAGAGATCCTCACAGCCAATTCTTTCAAAGGATTTTTTTACGTACATTAGCCATGGGATTCTCATTCCCTTGTCCCTACCCAAAGAGTCTCTAATAATTTGCCTACTCAGGTCAGCCTCAACATTTATCTAGATCTTTAGTCAGGCCATTAGGGGTCTAACCTTAACCAGGTCCTCAATATAGGGCCTGCCCAGTTCCTCATGGACGATCAGGGCCGAAGTACTTTTTGGGGTTTGGAGTACCTTCCTCAAATATTTGTTCTCCTCCACCTGTAGTTGCTGTGTGTTGGCAAAACCCCAAACTTCTGACCCATAGGTCGCTTTGCTTTGGTGACCACCTCCGCATCCTCCGCCCATAGTTCATTATGGCCCCAATCGAGGCCACTAATGTGGAACATCGCTCTACAATTAATATTTTAAAATTTAAAAAACCATCAAATAACAGGCCAAGATAAGTCAAGGTTTGTACCTGTCCTATTTTGTGTGCACCTATCTTATAGGAGAACTTCTTATATGGTTTAGTACCAGCCAACATAACAAAGGACTTAGAAAGATTGGCTGATAGATCTAGGTTGTCCATAAACCTAACAAACCCGTCTATCACACACTGAAATCCCTTGGGGGTGCGGGCTAGCAGTACTGTGTCATCCGTATACAACAGCACCGGAACGGGTCGAGTACCTACTCTTGGGGAATCCACCTTTAGTTTGCTTAATGCCTGGTCTAAGTTATTTATATATAGCAAGAACAAAAAGGGGGCCAGGATGCATCCCTGTCTAACCCCACTATTGCAGGGAAAAGATTCTGTAGTGCCCCCTTCCAGATTAAACCGCACATTGGCAGAGGTATTCCAGTGCAATGCTCTAAGGATGTTTACCAGACCCTGATCTACTCCTAGCCTAATCATCAGGGTCCATAACTTTTCTCAGTTTACGTGGTCAAAATCTGCAGTAAGGTCCATGAACCCTAGATATACCGCTTCGTTACAGGCTATAGTGTATTTGGCCACCAACAGATAGAGGTTCAAACACTGGTCCGTCGTTGATCTCCCTGATCTAAATCCGTACTGGACGCCGGTAATAATTCAATTCTCTTCCGCCCAGTCTGTAAGGCGCATTAAGATCAATTTTGGCCGTCACATCTATCAATGAGATAGGTCGGTAACACTGGGGTTTGTCCCTGTTCCCCTTCTTGAAAATTGGGACTATTGTAGCAGACGACCATGATCGCAGTAGGCCAGTTGCAACAGCCGCGTTTATCACCCTTGTAAGAATAGGAGCCCATAACTCCACATTACTAATGAAAAGGTCCGGTGCTTTGTTTCGTGATAGGCTCTGGATGGCCACTATAATTTCTCCCAGAGAAAATTCTACAGAGGAAACCCACTGACCACCCCCCCGTATTAGAATTGTTCTCCTCTGAGTGATTGTACAAGCCTTTAAAGTGGTTGTACCATTGTTCGGGCAAGATCGTAGGGCCAATTTCTGGGGTGTTATTGTCCTGGAAACACGGCTTATTTATTGTTTTCCAGAAAGCAGTCATGTTTCTTCTCTCTGCTGCATCCCTTAAGTCTTCCCAGGCTTGGAGTTGGAGGGAGGTCTTCCTGATTTTAATCGCCTTTTTATTGGCGCTCCTACACTGTGCAATTCTGATCTTGTCCCGGGGATGGCTTTTGAGGCTGATTTTTAAATCCCTCTGTGCTCGTGAGCAGTCTTTATCGAACCATCTCGAGACGGTGTGTACCCTCCCAGGAGTGGTGGACTTTAACAGGCCATCTATCAGGTGGGCCACTTCCTTGGATGCCCTCACCAGAGACGGCCCCTCCACCGAAAGGTATAGACACTCACTGATAGGTTCTTTTCCAGTTTCCAATAGGGTTTTATAGAAGGCCTCCTCATTAACTTTAGATAATCTCAAACATCTTCCCTTGTCCATTACCTTCTCGATACTGCCTGCCATCTCTCCCCTCCTAACTTTCCTATGGGGCAAATTCCTTATCTCGAGGACTAGGGGGTTGTGGTCTCTAAATATGTTCAACTCGATCTCAACCCTTATTATCCAGTCCTTGAATAAACTTGATACCATGATATATGATACTATATTGAAAATCGTTTGTTGTTTCTGTTTGGCTGAGTCTATTGCTAGAGTGAAGAATGCCTTTTTTGCTTTTTTTATATTAGAAAGATATTGTTTCCTCTGGAGGATGTATATGGATCTGGAAGTGGGATCGTAGGTTTTTCTCCATTCTCTTTCCAAAATCCTACACTTGAGATGACAGTCAGTGAGGGCAGGGGTATACCAGGGGGCATTGGGCTTCTTTTTGCCTCGGACTGATTTTTGAGTGGCAGATTTTGAATTAGCAGAGACCACTCTGTCAATCCACAGATGAAAGTTTGTGGAGTCTTGTGATGCATCTCCAGTAATGGGAGGGGGGGATTAAGTCGGTTGGGGATTAAGTTTGATGCACTCAGCTACCTTCTTCCAATTGATGGGGAAGGGGGTATGAGAGTGTTTGGTGAGAGGTGACAGCAGGGATTTAATTTTGATGGAGAAGGGAATGAAACAATGGTCTGTCCATATTTGTGGTAATGGGGGAGAAACATCTAAGGAAGCCAAGTTTGTGCAGATGCCGTCCAGGGTCTGCCCGGCACAGTGGGTAGGATAGGAGACTGATTGAGAAAGACCAAAGATCTCAAGGGAGTGACGGAAATTAAGAGTGTGGGGGTCGGTGCAGGATTCCAAGTGAAGGTTGAAGTCCCCAAGAAGGGTAAAAGTGGGGTAGTGAGTCAGGAGTGCTGCCAGAGTTTCGCCGAGGGAGTCCAAAAATGGTGTGGCATTCCCGGGGGGGCGATAGACGAGTCCTCCTGAGAGGGCGGAGGAAGGACTGATTTGGATAACAAAGCCAAGAGACTCGCAATCCTTGAGGGAGGCCAGGTCGAATGTATGGCACCTGAAGGATTTCTTTACTATGATAGCCAGCCCGCCTCCCCGACTAATGGGTCTGTCCCGCCTGAGGATGGTGAAATCAGGAGGGAGGGCAGTTGCCAGATCGGGGTTGGAAGCATCGTGCAAACAAGATTCAGTAATGAATAGGGCGTCAAGATCGGATGACACAATAAGGTCATAGATGTCTTGTCCGTGACGCGCTAAAGATCTGGCATTGATGAGACCACAGTTGAAGGAAGTTGTATTGTGACGAGGGAGGAGGGGAAGGGGAGAGATAGGGCTGACGGGACTAGAGGATGTGAGGGAGTGAACATTACAAGAAGGGCTAGGTAAAGTCGGGCGCATAGAGAGCAGCCCATTAGAGTCGTACCTGAGGACTGGGAGTGTTGGAGCAGCGTGGCCCGCGCCCGGCGCGAATCTGGCGCAGACGGGCGCAGACGGGCTTGGCTTAGGCGCGGCTTCGGCGCGCGACCGGCGCGCCCGCTGCGCCAGCCCGCTGCGCCGTCTGAATGAGTGGCACACTATATAGGAAGGAGGGACGGTGGGAGGACGGCGCGACTATAGCGCTGACCTCACCTTCCTCACTCAAGATGGCGCCCACCGCCGAGTGATGTTGAATTAAAAGCGGATGGGCTGAAAGAAGAGGAAGAGAAAGTGTGAGAGGTGTCAGAGTGCCTGTATTCTCAATTCCCCTTAATCTAACAGCCCCCAAAGTTAAAAAGCGGCGGTTTTAAAAAGGGTATAAAAACGCTCCAATTGCTATGCAGGGAAGGCTGAAATAAATGCGCCTCAAATCGCGATTGTCCAGCTCATCAGCAGCTCGCAGCCCCAGTTCCCCTCACCAGGGAGAGCATCTGTAAGGCAGGGAGCGCTTCACCCAAAGGCACTGGCACTCGAAATCCCCCCCCTCACAAACTCTCTGCGATCAAATCGCAGATTTCTTTGAGGAAAAAATCAATAATATTCATAAGGATTTCCCCCCTTTACCTACTCCAATCCAAGATGCTGACACAACCACTCCCATACTGAATCAATTTACAACAGTTTCCCTGTTGCAAACGCAAAAAGCCATCTTGGCCTGCAAATCAGGTGCCCCTACGGATTCCTGCCCCCCAATCATCTTACACTATCTTATTGAGGCTGCCAACCCTCTAATTAATGCCATTGTGAATGAATCTCTTAACTCTGGCATCGTCCCCACTGAGTGGAAGAAGGCCATAGTTAAGCCCCTCATGAAAAAACAAAATAAATCCCCAACTGATTTGTCCAACATGCGCCCAATTTCCCTTCTCCCAGCGCTAGGCAAAATCACTGAGCAGTTAGTTCATGAGGAATTAAAAAATTTTGTGGGAAACAAACGCATCCTGCACCCACAGCAATCCGGCTTTCGCCCGGGCCATTCTACAGAAACCGCTTTGATTGAATTATCAGACACCATCAAGTTCTTGCAGGATGAGGGCAGACAGGCTGTTCTCATCCTGCTCGACTTAACCGCGGCCTTCGACACCATCTCACATGTCATTCTAATTAATAGAATGCGTGACATTGGTGTCTCGGGTTCCGCTCTTGCTTGGATAACATCAGTCTTGTCCAACCGTTCTCAAACTGTTTCCTTAGGCCCCTTTCTTTCTGGCGAACGACCCACCATCTCAGGTGTGCCCCAGGGTTCCATCCTGAGCCCTCTCTTTTTTAATATATATATGGCCCCCCTTCTCACGTTGATCGAATCCCATGGGATCCTTGTGACTTCCTACGCTGACGACACCCAGCTTGTCGTCACCATTGACAAAAGATTCCCGGATGCTGCCCTTAGATTTCAAAACTGCCTTTCCCAAGTATTCTCCTGGCTCAACCTGAATCATCTTAAATGCAACAGCGCCAAAACTGAAATAATACCCCTAGGTAAAGGCACACTCTTTTCCCCCAAAGACTGGTGGCCCCATAACTCCGAAGCACCACCGAGCGCGGTCTCTTCAGCCCGCAATCTCGGAGTTCAATTCGACTCATCCCTCAGCTTTGATGAGCATGTGCGCATTACCGCAGGGCGCTGTTTTAGTCTGATTAGGCAGCTAAAGAAATTTTTCAATTTTCTGCCTATTTCAGCCAGGAAATCAGTCGCGGTGGCGCTTATACTCTCCTGGCTGGATTATTGTAACGGCCTCCTAGCAGGCATAAAGAAATCTTCCCTTAAAAAATTACAAAGTGTTCAACACGCAACAGCCAGGCTTGTCCTGAAACTCCCCCGTAGGTCCTCGGCCTCTGCAGCCCTCAACGCCCTTCACTGGCTGCCCCTCCATAAGAGAATTTTATTCAAGCTTCTAGTCACTGTCTTCAAATCCACCAGGAGCACGGGTCCATCTTACCTGATCAAGCGCTTCCAGCGTTATATTCCAACTCGCTGCTTGAGGTCATCAGGTGCCAATCTAATCACTGAACCCCGAATAAAACTAAAAACCAAAGGCGGAAAGACCTTTTCATTCCTGGCTGCTAAGGCATGGAATCGTCTTCCCCCCAACCTTAGGCATGCCCCCTCAGAAAGCCTTTTCAGGAAACTTCTGAAGACTTGGATTTTTTCTCAGTCCGACTCATCGGTCCTCGCAGCTATCTGATTCTTGCTCCCCACAGTTGATTCTCTGTGTGCTCAGCGCCAAGATGCTCCCTCCGGAGCGAAAGTACTGCTTTACAAATGCTAATAAATATCAAATATCAAGTCTACGTACGAGTTACATCCTTTTCCTTTAAAGGTTGGAGTGACAGCGCCATCCCTACCAATAGTAACCAAATCGATAGTATGTTCTAGGGTATGGCTTTTTAATACATTGCCTATTTCCAAGCCATCATTTGTGTGCACGAGATGCGGGCCTTCCTCAATCCGGCCGCTAGACCATTCTTCATTGGGGGGTAATAAAGTCGGGCATAAGTGGCAGTTAAAATCGCCGGCAAATACTACAAACGGGGCCACTGCCCCCTTCCTCCTAACTAACTCAATACTTAGGTTGTTGTCTACTTGGATTATTGATTCTTCTCCCTTAGTTACTGCAGCATTATAAAGATTGATCAGTATCATGTTCAGCCCGTTTCTAGCGAACCCAAGAGCCTGCATATTGTTAGAGATCCAATATAAGTTAGTCCACACTCCCTCCATGTGTAAAATCAACAAATATGGAAAGTCCACCCATGGCTCTCCCTAACCCTGATTTCAGAGTGTAGATAGGGTGGTTCTTGTTAGAATTCTCAGTTATTGGGGGCACTTCTACCATTGTTCGCAAATCCCGGGGATCATTCTTGTGCGTAGACTGTAAACCCCAACCCAAATCATCTTCAACCCTGGAGGACTGTCTTGGCAGGGTTTTTGGCTCTATTTAGCAGTGATATAGACTTTAATCTTGCTCACATCTAGGATAGGTATTCTTAGCTTGTGTTGGCCCTTTTAAGCCCTTTTTTCCAGACCTAGAAGAGGATAGCTGCTTAATATGATGATAGATCCCTTATTCTTGACTCTAATCTGTCTATTGCCTATTGGCTTTGACATACTTGACACATTGGTATGGTTTATGTAGGTATTCTGACAGAGCTAAGGGGTATTTCATCCCTTTCAGGCCTACAGGCCTAGAACTAGAGGGACTCCATCTTGATGGAGCCGAGAGGCTTTTAGAGTAAAGGTAAAGTTTATAGTTAAAGCTGTTGTTCGCTTGGAGAGAACCGGCTCAGGCTGGCCCTTATCGAAGGAATGTATTTTTCTCCACTCCGAAGACACAACTTCAGGCTGGCCAGCTGGGAACGTGTCCTTGGTACGGGGAGGTACAAGAATTTGGTGGGCGGCAGGTTACTGGCCGTAACTTTCCATGAAAGGACAAGCTTCCATATTAGCGAGCTGCAGGAAACAAGGAGTGTTCATTCCAGCTTGTGTGCAGTTCAGCCTGGAGCTCAGTTCAGCTTGGAGCTCAGTTCAGCTTGGAGAGAGAGAACAGGATGTCTGCTGGAGCTGCAGAATAGAGTGCAGTTCTTGAATGGAGAAAGAAGGCAGACGATTGCTGAAGATGAGGAGAGAGAGCAGTGCAGAGAGCATCAAAGAAGGCTGTCAGCTGGAGCAATTGAACCAGAGGCGTGGTGATGTGGTGAAGGAGGGAGAGACAGAGAGAGAGCCCTAATCCCACCAGAGGCAGAGAGAAATCTTCCTTCTAATAGGTGAGGTAGTCTGAACTAGTCCCCTTTACACTTACACCTTAATCTTGTTCTTATTCCCTAGGCTATTGTATGTCTAATCTTTTCCCTTTCAGCGGTGTGTTAAAAGTTCCTGTTACCCCGCAGATAAATTGTATGTCTAATCCTTTTCTTTCAGCGGTGTGTTAAAGTTACTGCTAGTTATAGAGACCCCATAGTTTTGTGTATGTATACTTTATTATTGTTACAATAAACACCCCCATTGATTAGTGAACTACAGTGCATGAGTTTTTTATGATAAAGCTAGCCTATCTATTAGCCAGTTGCCGTTGAGCCACTGATGGATCAGAAGGGAGTAGGAGCGCTTAAATCAAGGAATAACTCAATCACATAGTGTGTATATCTTTGTCCCCATACAGTGAGGGTAATCCCCTTTCCTAGCCAGTATTACTGTTTGAACAGATGCTACCCCTGATCAGGTAAGTAATAGTGAATAATTAGGGAGATAGGAGACCTGCAACTAAGGGACAAAGTTAGTACACCATCCCATAATCCTGTAAACAGCGTCTTCTGTTCCAAAGCATAGGTAACCTTTTTCTCCTAGTCAGATGTTACAGCCAGAACAGATGCTGCCCCTGATCCGGTAAGTCTGAATAAATAGGGAGAACAGGGAGCCCTTGAGCTAGGGAATTGTTAACACTAAGTAATTCGGCTATCCCATAATATTATTGTAGTAGCAGACCCTTAGTGAAGAGACAGAAAACTGAAGGTGTTCATAGGAATGTGGTCGTCGTTGATATACGGCGTTAATGAGAGCGCTGGGGAGGATTACCAGCGTGTAGGGCTACCGGATTGCGGCCCGTGTGTAAATGAGAGCGTTGGGGAGGATTACCAACGTGTAGATTTGCCGGATTGTAAACCGTTTGGAAAAGAGAGCATTGGGTTCTGCAGGCCCGTGTGTAGACACGCCGGATTGTGTGTCATATCTGCCCTGGGGTAGATCAGTCTGGGTCTGAGTGGCCGCGAGACTATAAGGTATGAGTGTGGTGTAGGGCATGGATATCCTTAGTAATCAGTGAGTATTTTTAGTATCCCTATAGATTTAGTGGTGTTTCTAATAATATGAGCTTGTATATTGCGAGTTCCCCATCCTCAGGTAGGTACCCAGGTGCCTGGATAGATGGTCCTGAGGAGGGATGTGGTTACGTTCTGGCTGGGTTAGAGGGGCCCCTAGGGGCTGATCCCATCTAAGCAGAAAATCCGGCCATTACAAGGACTCAGTCAGTACTAGGTAGGGCGATAGCGGTGGGGGTCTGATGGTTGATGGTAGAACCTCCCTCTTCCCCTAGAACCTTCTTGGAGTGACCTCTAATGGGCATTAGTCAATCCAGTTCCTCTAAAGACATCAAGGGTTCAAAACTGTTTCTTAAACTCAATGCACCCGGGTTATCTAAGGGGGCACTGGCCATTAAAGGGCATGGTCCCATCCCATCGTCGGGGGTATCCCTTCTTCCTGTGTACGCGGGCCTTGATTATAACTCAGGGTTCCCTTCCAGTAAAAGTAACCCAAGGGCAGGGGTATTATACTGCTTGGGTGGGTTACCAGTCCACCTCCTAAGATGTGGTTGACTAATCTACAGTCTCTAAAATTGACCACCACACAATTACCAATAACATCTTTTTTCCTGTGCCCCAGCCAACTCACTCTCCACACATGCAAGATTTCCCCCTGTTCGTTCCCTGGCAGCGGCCTATGCTTATTTAGCCAAAACATAGTCTTGTTCCTTAGTACTTCATAAGATTCAGTATGTTCTGGCTTCAGTTCTGGCACTCAAGTAAGTATAACCACATATGGGGCTGCCTCAGGGGGTAAGTTTATACTAGGTGGTTGGTTAATAGTCGCCTTAGGGGATAACACTTTTGGGTGACCCAGAGGTGGGGCTTCAGGGGTAGTTCGTTTGTGGGTTGGGGCTTGTATATTAGTAGTTAGCGGGGCAGTGGGTGCCTTACCTATACTGGGAGTGCTTCTAGATGGGGCAGTGCTATTAAGCACTTGTGCAGTGGTTATTTTCCCTATACACGGGGTACTTCTGTTGGGAAAACCGCCAGTACTTGGTTGTTGGCTAGATGTGGATAATGGTAAATCCGTGGCAGTGGTGGTTTGCACGACGGGGGGTCTGCTGTGCTCATTCCCTGCAATAGTCTTGGGGCCTTTGTAATTGGCTACAGTAGTAGGAGGTAGATTGCCACCCTGAGCCCCCCCCCCCCTAGTTTTCACTAGGGTTACTTGCTCGATGTGGAACAGTAAGTCTACAATAAGTTGGGACACCCAAATAGAGGGTACTTGCAATTGTGTAACCTGCCTAACTTCCTCCCCTACCACATTTGTTACTACATTCGGCCAGGGATCATTTTGCACTTCTTGGACCTAGGCTTTCGAAGACTAACCCCTTTTTTCTTTCTGGTGGGTGAATTTTTCCCAGCTTTGGTGTTCACAGAATCAGCATTCCTCACCCTCTGGGCACATGGAATTGCCACAAATGGCAAGACTAATAAACTGTGTGGGGAATTAACCATAATATCATTGTCAGATTCTTGGGTCGTTGCAGTCAGGTCGATTTTTTGGGTTAGTGATAGGCGTCTTTCTATTCGCTCTATTTCATTAGAAACCACCCCAATCACCCTTTGCAACATTCGGTCAATTGCAGTGGGCTGTATAGTTGTGAGTGGGAGAGCTCTCTTTTGTTTGGTCGCCGAGCTGGGATTAGGTGGGATATTATGACATCTTTTGGCTGATCTTGTTTGCACAGTACTGGCCATTATATTGCACGGCCAAACCTTTGAATCCCAGGTTCACAGGCACTATCACAGTACACGTCAGAGTCCTCAAAATTGTTCTGTGACTTCGATGCAATCAACCCTGGTAACCAAAGTCTTGTGCCATCCGGCAACCCCCCCACAAATTGTATTTAATAAGAAACAATGTAATGGCGACTCCGCATAGTCACTCACAGTCCAAGGCACCATCTCTTGTATCAGCAATCAAGGGGGTCAGCACCAACAGGATTCAATACTCCCTCAAGGATCAGCACATTGAAGGGGGGAGGTCCAGCCCAGCCTCGGTCTGCCCCGGACAGCCACAGACGGCTCGCTCCTGTCCTGGGCTTGTCCCGGGCACCGTACGCGCACATCCCGCGTTGCGTGGGGCGGGAGAGCTTTAGTGCTGCAGGGCGTCGCTGCTATCGCGTCAGTAGGCCTGCGCCGAGCAGGGGATTCTGGGGGCTGTAGTTTTCTAAAGCTATTCCCCTCACGGCGTTGTAATGCCTCGCTCTCCGGTCTGCTCCCTCTGCTCCCTCCGCTTCTGTGAGCAAAAGGAAAGCCGTTCTCCTCACGGCTGGCAAAACAACTAACACCCCAGGTGAGCGCGTCCTGCGTTGCATGGGGCGGGAGCGCTTTAGTGCTGCAGGGCGTTGCTGCTATCGCGTCAGTAGGCCTGCGCCAAGCAGGGGATTCTGGGGGCTGTAGTTTTCAAAAGCTGTTCCCCTCATGGCGTCGGAATGCCTCGCTCTCCGGTCTGCACCCTCTGCTCCCTCCGATTCTGTGAGCAACAGGAAAGCCGTTCCCCTCACGACTGGCAAAACAACTGACACCCCAGGTGAGCGCGTCCCGCGTTGCGTGAGTGCTTTAGTGCTTTAGGGCGTCGCCGCTATCGCGTCAGTAGGCCTGCGCCGAGCAGGGGATTCTGGGGGCTGTCGTTTTCAAAAGCTGTTCCCCTCACTGCGTCAGAATGCCTTGCTCTCCGGTCTGCTCCCTCTGCTCCCTTCACTTCTGTGAGCAAAAGGAAAGCTGTTCCCCTCACGGTTGGTGAAACAACTGACACTCCAGGTTAGCGCATCCCGTGTTGCGTGGGAGAGGAGCGCTTTAGTGCTGCAGGGTGTCTCTTCTATTGCGTAAGTAGGCCTTCCCCGAGCAGGAGATTCTGGGGGCTGTCATTTTCAAAAGCCGTCCCCCTCACGGCGTCGGAATGCCTCGCTCTCCGGTCTGCTCCCTCTGCTCCCTCCGCTTCTGTGAGCAAAAGGAAAGCTGTTCCCCTCACGGCTGGCGAAACAACTGACACCCCAGGTGAGCCCGGTTCAAACCAGTTGCTGGGGCACTCCAGCCCCAGCTCTGGCGCAAAACTGGACAAAAGGAAAGGGGTGTAACCACCCCCTTCCCAGGTTCCACTCACAGGAGGGACCTAGCAGGTAATCCAGCCCCTTAGTTTAGAATAAAGTTAGGAGCGGAGTCTAGAGAATTTAGATTTATCCTGTAAAGAAACTGTGACACAAACTCTTGGACCTTCATCGTTCCATATTGACTGGAAAACTGAAGACATCTCCTTATGGTCAACGAGTGACCACCCTGTGCAAACAGACACCAACAATAACTTGCTGGTTTGCTTTGTCAACGCTCCAGCCGGATCCCGAAGACTTAGCGACCCAGGAACTGGACTCCCAGACTTCTCTGACTCTGACTCACATCCACAGCAAAGCTGAGACCCGTGGCGGACACAAGCGACGTGGGACCGGACACCCTGAACTACCTGCTTTTTGCTACCTGTGTAGCTCCCGAGGTTCCCTCAAAGTTGTGCATTGGGGTTTGAGAAGCCCCTGACCCGAGGTGCATTTGCAAAGCCCTCCACACTTCGAGTGTCGCGTGGGGCCTGCGCCTGCATTTCAGCTCACCGAGTCTTCCTGGTTGCTAGTCCGTTGGCTAGTAAGCCCTACGAAGACCATACTTTGAATTTGCAACGCTTGCCTGGTTGCTCCAGTCTTGCTCCAGCTTCCCTGTAAAAGAGAAGCGCCCCAGACCTTGCTGGTCTGAACAGTAGTCCATCTTCACTTCCTGCATGGGTTGCGGTTACCAAGGCATGTTGGGTCCAATCCGACATCGCAGTCACCGAGAGCCTTCGTGGGACAGCTCGTTTCCAGCACCTGGTCGTCGTTGATGCCTCCTGGTCCACGTGGCTGCATAGACAAGCTTCACTTCTTCACCTGATTGCATCTCGACATCGCCTGGTTCCTTCCTGGTCACTGGCTAGTGACCCAGGCTCTGTCCCCTCTGCTGTCAGGTTCTTCTCGACTCCGTTCCACCCTTGGATCCATCCGGACACTTTCCTTCTGGTCGCCTGCAGCACTTTCTTGCAGCTCTCCATAGGATTCAGCGACGAAACCCAACATGAAAGAACACCTATGCACCCGGCTTCCCTGGGTGAGGTAACTCGAGTACTCCGGTGCTCCCGTGGGTAACAACTATCCAAGTGTCCTAGTTTAACAGGGTTTTCCCGTAGTCCAACCGGAAGTGTTCGAAATCAACTACTTTGTAACTTTTACGTTCCCATTAAATCCCTATGGTAACTCGTGTGTGTGTTTAGACACTGAACACGCATTCTGTGGGTCTCCTACTTCCAATCCTTAGGTTGATCAGCGTAGCCCCAGTGATTTCCTAGGCTCCAGGCCTACTCTCCTTTCCTGAAGTGGTTCTTATACCACTTCTTTAGTATATGGTTCGTGAGGCCCCCTAGGGCAGAATT
Organism: Lissotriton vulgaris; assembly: GCF_964263255.1. Classification (NCBI taxonomy): domain Eukaryota; kingdom Metazoa; phylum Chordata; class Amphibia; order Caudata; family Salamandridae; genus Lissotriton; species Lissotriton vulgaris. Next base: position 29,930,228 of record NC_141687.1, on the reverse strand, counting down.
GTATTTGTGCAATTTATAGCATGCTTATTGAGTAACTTGTGCTGTATCTTGAACTCTGACCTCATAAATGTTAAATGTTAAATGTTGTATACTTGTAAAGCGCACAGCTGCCCCAGCAAAGGGGCGTCCCGACGCTGTATACCGCTGGGGAACCCATCCTGGCTTTCCCTGTGAGATGGTCCTTCCTGGGCATCTCCAAGGTGAAGACAAGCATCCCCGGCGCGGATGGGGCCGTTAGTAGAGATTAAGCAAGCTATTGCCCAGAGTTGCTGAGTGGGACCCATGGTTGGAGTAGGCACTGAGGCGAGAATTATCGAGTCCGCTGACCATGGCCCAAGACCCTGCCACGTCGGGAATTGAACCCAGGTCCCGGGCCGACCTCTGCTTCCGGGTCTGCCGCCTCTAACCAGTGAGCCACACCACTCCACTAAAAAGAGTGCAGAGGGGTTGTGTTAGTAATAAATACATATACATTCGATATATACCTTGTGTGGTGTCCTTTCATTTGGTATTTAAGGGATTATAATCGGTAAAACAATTGGCTTCACATGCTCTCTGAAGTGTTAGCCTAAGACTGCTTTGTCCATGCTACCACAAGGATAGCTGGTCTATAAGGTTGACTTTACAACCATCACCATAAGGGTTGTTTGGAATGGTGCAAGGTGCTCACTAGGATAGTGAACATCATATACCAGGCCAACTTCTCACACTATGTAAGTGTGCAGGGGTAAAAAACAATCTGTTATATATATAAAAAAGTGTTTGTGTTGTGCTGGCCGCTCTAGAAGATTTTCTAATTTTTATTCAAAGTCTGTTCCACAAATAGATAGGCCAATCCATTTCCAAATCTGTTTCCCAGGAAAGCTCCAGTTTTGTTTTGTCCCGATTCTTTGGGGGCTCCATTAAGCTAGAGTAGATTGCAGAAGCTTTAGGGCTTAAACTAAAGTAGTTATGTCACAGGAAATGAGGTTGGGAAGGAGGAGATGGTGTACTTTAAAGTTTTTTATATTCATCAAGTATTAAGTTTCTTAAAGCTGAGAATTTATGTTGAAAGAAAGAAGGTAAATGATAAAGGGTCTGTAACTTTGTAAATTGAATAGGTGAACCTTGATCAAATAATAGATGAACCCTAAGTAGACCCTTATTTCTCCAAACTTTCCAGTATATATAGGTTTCTTGTTGATAAGGATTCTTTTATTGTGCCAGATTGTGGACTTTAGAAAGGTATCCAAGTCTTGTGCAACTAAATGGGGTATGGCAACTAATAACTTACAGGAATGTTTGTTACTGGACTTTTGTGGCTTTCGAGTGAATGAGAGATATTCCTGAAATGAAAAAAGGGGATATAAATGACGTCTCAAGGTCTACCCATAAAGGTTTATTAGTTAGTTGATCAGTAACCCAATTGGATAGTTGTCTTAGCTGAAAGGCTCTGTGATGATTAGAAAGATGAGGAAAGTTTACACCACCTTCCGACTTTGGCCTTGATCATTTCTGCACAACCATTCTTGGTTTTTTAGCATTCCATAAAAAGGATAACAAAATAGTGTTAATCTTGTAAAAGAATTTAGCTAGGATGGATAGTGGTATATTGAATAAGATGTACAAAATAATAGGAGTGAGGATCATTTTAAGTCCTTAACCGCAGCGCAAATTTCGTCTGGGTGTTCGAGTTCTAAACAGTGGGCGGGGCTGGGTCGGCCAACGGTCATGGTCAGCACTGGACAGGTAGTGCTTGCGTCGGCCAGAGCACGGAATAGGTTAATTGTGTCTAAACTACTCCACCAAGAAAGATGAATGGGGTGCGATTTTGCAGTCAGTGTTTTAAATTTATCAGTGTACTTGTCTATATTTAGAGAGATAGATGACTTTATAGAGGGAGAAAACCATATCCCAAGGTATTTAATGTGCTTAGGGTTCCAAGTGAAATTAGAGATCTTAAAGTCATCCTTAAAAGTATATTTGGTCACGGGCAAAATCTCACACTTTCCGCTATTCAGTTAGTAGCCTGACACCAATCCATAAGCTGCAATCTCTCCCATAAATGCTGTGAGAGAAGACAGTGGTTGAGAGAGAAATACTAAAACATCAGAGTAGGCTACTAATTTAATCTGCTGAGAACTAGAAGCAAACCCGGTTATATTGTGATTCTGTTGGATTATAGACAAGAAAGGTTCTAAAGCTAAGTTCAAAAGAAAAAGGGATAGAAGGCAACCCTGGCGCACTCCTCATTGAAGATTAAAGTAAGGGGAAATGAGGCCATTAGTGGATATGGCAGCTATGGGATCAGAATAAAGTAAAGCAAATAAAGAGGTGATTTTAGGTCCAAATCTGAACCATTTGAGGGCATGGAACATAAATGGCCACTACACCCTGTCAAAGTCTTTTTCTGCATCCAAAGCAATTGCTGCCAGTGAATCCGGAAAATCTGTTGATTTAGATAGAATGTCAAAGAATAAGCATGTGCTGTCGGTGATATTACGACTAAGGGTGGGCGTAAAATCCGTTTCGCGGGCAAATTTGCGGATTTTCCACGATTTCGCGATCCGCGAATCTCGCGAAATCGCGGTAAAATCCGCGAATCAGCGGGGACGAATTTTCAGCCAAGCAAGGGTTACAGCAGCAGGTGCAAAAGTTGAACCTAATTTCTTTGTAACCTTTTACAAAAGGGTTACAAACAAATTAACTTCAACTTGGACACCTGCTGCTAATTGCTTCCTGGCGCCTCGTTGCCTACTTGCAACTATTCTCTGACCCTGCTCTGACCCTTGAAGCAGGGTCAGAGAATAGTTACAAGTAGGCAACGAGGCACCTGTCCAAGGAATTAAACCTCATCAGGAAGCACTTACAGATATAAAAAACAGGAAGAAGGGAGAGGATGGCAAATACACCCATTTTGAGTTGTCAGGAGGGGTTAAACTCAAAGAGACCTTTACAGCACAATTTTCATATGCATTTTGCTAAAAATAAAAAGCTGTATGTTCTGTAGGGGCAACTCAGGAATCTGGCCCTTCAGAGATCTGGCCTCTCTTTTTTTCTCTCCCTCTCTCTTTCCCACTCTTTCTCTCTCTTTCTATCTATCTATCTCTCTCTCCCTCTCCCATAAACGACTGCATGGGTAACTTCACTTTGCAAGCGGCTCGCGAAGACGCAAAAATCCCCGCGAACACGCAAAAAACCCCGCGAACATGCAAAAAAACTAAAATCCGCAAATTCGCACAAATTCGCAAATTTTGCGGATCGCGAATTCGCAAATCTGCAAATCGCAAATTCGCCCATGCTTAATTACAACCTTTGACAAAGCCTTATTGCTCTTTGCCAAGCAGCAGGGGAAGATTATTATTATTATTATTATTATGTTTCTTATATAGGGCCAGAATCGACCCCCGAAGGGGTATCTCCGCGCTTGCCTTGGGAACCCGTCCTGGCTTTTCCCTGTGAGATAGCCCCTACAGGGCATCCCCAAGGTGAAAGCCAGGAATCCCGCCGCGGGGGGCCATTGTGGAGATTAAGCAAGCAAGATGAGGTTCTAATCTTAGGGTTAGAGCTTTCGAAAACATTTTGTAGTCCACATTTAATAGGGATATAGGCCTATAACTCCCACAAAATCATAAGTCCATATCATCTTTTAGTATCAAACATATCAGAGCTTCGGAAAAGGAGCCTGTGGAGTTGCTGGAAGTAATAAAAGAAGAAACACGAGTGTGTAAATGAGGAAGAAGTAAGTGGGAAAAGTGTAAATAGAATTCCACTGTAAAGCCATCTGGGCCTGGGGCTTTATCCTTTTTAAGAATTTTTAGAGCATTTAGCAATTCTGTCTGCGTAATATCATTTTCTAAAAGATCAAAATCCATTTGGGGATTAGTTTGTTTCTGGATTATGGAAAAAAACTGGGACATATCCTCCTCTGAAGGTACGTTTTCTGGTGTATAGAGAGATTTATGGAAATGTACACATTCTTGGAGTATTGTAGGAAATTTGAAATGTGGTTGTTGGTTATCATCTATAATATAATCAATATGAAGTTTATGTAGCTTAATCTTTAGATAGTTAGCTAGTAGTTTGCCTAACTTATTCCGGCCACCATAGTACTTCGTAGAGGACTTTAATAAATATAGGGAGGCATGTTCGGTGGCTGTTTCATTAAAGGCAATCTTAGCATTGATAAGATCCTTAAGACATTCTTTTGACTTGGAGATATAAAAGGAATGTTCAAGTTTCTTAATTTTAGTGAGAAGTGCATTATGTAACGTATGTGATGTTTTGCGTCTATTTGACACAAATCTGATTATGAAGTCATGAACGGTAGCCTTGAAGGCATCCCAAACTGTATGAAAGGAAACACTATTTGTTTGATTTATATGAAAGTATTCATGGAAGAAAGAAATAAAAGAAGTAATGAATTTAGGGTCAAGAAGTAAGGAATTGTTAAAACGCCATCTTTTGGGTTATGTGGATTTATGCAAAACATCTAATTGAATCGGAACGGGAGCGCGATCTTATATAAGAATAGGGCCTATGTCAGCTGAGCGTAAGGATTGGGAGGAGTTGCGCGAGATGAAAATGTGGTCTATTCTAGATTGTGTTTGATGTGGTGGAGGGGAAAAAAGAGTATTCTCGTGTGGACGGATTGCAAAGTCGCTAGATATCCAATAAATTCCTTTGTTTAATAGTTCGTAAAACAGCTTTATGTGACGTGTTGGGAAGGACGGGAGACCTAGAGTTCCTATCAATAAAAGGATCCATCACTTGCTTGCAATCCCCTGCTAGAAGGACATTTTATGAAGGATATTTTAACAGTAGTTGAAAGATATGTGAACAAAATAGGGCACCTCTATTTGTAGGGGCATATATGTTAGGCAAAGATAAAGGCTTTTTTCCAACAATAGGTTAGTTATCTGCCATCAGTGTCCAATTCTTGAGAAATGACTTTTGCGTTTAACGCTTTATGGCAGAGAGTTATATCACCATTAAGGGTGGGCGTAAAATCCGTTTCGCGGGCGAATTTGCGGATTTTCCGCGATTTCGCGATCCGCGAATCTCGCGAAATCGCGGTAAAATCCGCGGATCAGCGGGGACGAATTTTCAGCCAAGCAAGGGTTACAGCAGAGGTGCAAAAGTTGAACCTAATTTCTTTGTAACCTTTTACAAAAGGGTTACAAACAAATTAACTTCAACTTGGACACCTGCTGCTAATTGCTTCCTGGCGCCTCGTTGCCTACTTGCAACTATTCTCTGACCCTGCTCTGACCCTTGAAGCAGGGTCAGAGAATAGTTACAAGTAGGCAACGAGGCACCTGTCCAAGGAATTAAACCTCATCAGGAAGCACTTACAGATATAAAAAACAGGAAGAAGGGAGAGGATGGCAAATACACCCATTTTGAGTTGTCAGGAGGGGTTAAACTAAAAGAGACCTTTACAGCACAATTTTCATATGCACTTTGCTAAAAATAAAAAGCTGTATGTTCTGTAGGGGCAACTCAGGAATCTGGCCCTTCAGAGATCCGGCCTCTCTTTCTTTCCCTCGTTCTCTCTCTCCCTCTCTCTTTCCCTCTCTATCTATCTATCTCTCTCTCTCTCTCTCTCCCTCCCTCTCCCATAAACGACTGCATGGGTAACTTCGCTATGCAAGTGGTTCGCAAAGACGCAAAAAGCCCTGCGAACAGGCAAAAACCCCGCGAACACGCAAAAAACCCAGCGAACACGCACGAAACCCCGCAAAAAAACAAAAATCCGCAAATTCGCGAATTTTGCGGATCGCGAATTCGCAAATCCGCAGATCGCGAATTCGCAAAATTCGCCCATGCTTAATCACCATTCCTTTTACCGTCCCCTGGTGAAAAGAAGACTTTGCCAACCAAGTTTCTTTTAAGTTTTAGTGTCTTGCTTTCTGTGAGATGTGATTTTTTTTTAACGCAATACTAGCATCAAGCTTCGAAAGGTGGGATAAAACTCTCTGCCTCTTGATGGGGTAATTTAAGCCTCTGACATTCCATGTGGCGATTTTTAAAGACATATGTGGAATAAGAATATTGAAATATGAAGAGAACCATTGAAATTCTGCATATTGTGAAAAATAACATTTGTAAAAAACACAATAAAAATTGTAAAAACCATTCAAACAGTCTTAATATTAAGTGCGAAAATAAGAAACATAAAAACCATTTGAGAAAAATTGAAAAAATAGGGAAGATAAGGATAAGAGTTTGGAATGCGAAATGAACCAGTAGTACTCTGCATGAAATATAAAACATGTAAGAAACACTGAGGAGTGAAAAATGAAAACCATTTGAATAAACTATGTAAGAGAATAGAAAAGAAAAAGAAAAGAAAAAGAGAAAAACAGGAGAGGAAGAAGAGGCATATGATAGAAGAATGCATAAAGGAGAGAAAACGCATGGAATATAGAAGAATTAATAAAAACTGCAATGCCAACCCCGGTGGTGGGTCTGCGAACCAAGATCATACCAGAAAGTCCTGGAGAACAGAACAGCCAAAGAAGCCGACTCTCCGGACTTGGCTGTCCAGGCAGTAGTGATTGGTAAACGTGTACAACAAAGCGGACATAGCTGCCTGACAGATGTCCTGCAAGGGAACTCCTCGTCCAAGAGCAGTAGTGGCTTCCATCGCCCTGGTAGAGTGGACACGCAACCCCACCGGAGGCTCCTTTTTAGCCAAGGAGTGTGTTAGAAATGGGATTTCTGGTTTGCTGAGGCTTGCGCCAAAGTCAGGCAGAAACCACCACTCTAGTTAGGGCAAAGAAGTTACACTCAAAAGATAACCCCTGCTCACCCCATTGGCAACGTGAAACGAGCAGTAAGGCTGATTCCGGAGTCAATGTAAGTTAAGTATTTGCGCATGCACCCACCAACAACATCCCAGGCCCACCAGTAAAGGAACTCCACACAAGGTTATATATAAAAATAGCATTTTTATTACCATAAACATATTAGATAAAAATCACACAGGTACACTGTGCCAACTGGCACTGGGCAGTATGTACAGGAGATTATATATACAGGACAGGGTCACGTGGGCTACTGTCAGGAATAGCACTTGGTAGAAATTAGCACTTAGAACATAGGATAATTGCAGCATAAAATAGCACTTGTAGAACACAACCAGTAATTACTGGTAAAAGGTCAGTACACACTACGCAACCCCAACCACCTTAGGCATAGATCACGCAGGGACACAACCTCACTAGTATAACTATACTATAACTATACTAGGTAAAACAACCTCCTAAGCATAAACACACAATTTGAGGTATAGGCAAAAAAGTAATGCATATATCACATTAGGCAAGTGTCACGTTTGCGCAAAAGATCACAGAACTGACCCCAGGCCAACTTGGCATCTCGGGGGCTCAAAGTTCTAATGTCCAGAATGTCTGGGCGGGCTGCGCAGGCAGCTAAAGAAGAATGTGCAAGGCCTAAACGATGCAGCTACCCACTAAGTGCTGGGCAGCTGGGGAACTGAGCCTGGCACCAGCGTGCCTCCTGGCTCTCCTCTGGGCTTCCAAATAACACTGTGCCCAAAAACAACTTAGGAGCCTTGTGGGCTCTGAACAACTGTGTGCCCTTGGAGCCTCGTGGGCTCGAAATGACAATGCGCCCTAGAGCCTCGTGGGCTCTGAAAGGAAATATGCCCCAAGACAACGTTGAAGCCACGGGGCTCGGAATACCAAACTGTTGCCACATGTTGGAGTCTCGTGGGCCCGAGATAAATGCCCCCAAGACGTTGGAGCCTGCAGGCTCAAAATCATGCAGCTGCTGTGAGCCTCGTGGGCTCTAATTAAAGCAGCCGATGACATTAGAGTCATCCCGGACCAGGGAGGAACAGCTGTCCTGGTGATGCTTGATTTATCCGCAGCCTTCGACACGGTCACGGACTCGGTCGATCATAAGATCTTGGTCGACCGTGCCGGAAAAATGGGCATCCAATGGGTTGCAAAAGACTTGTTGGCCTCATTTCTGGCTGGGAGAACTCAGGCGGTCACCTTGGGGGTCTTTCCAATCGTCTCAGCTGTCCTTGCTGTGCGGGGTTCCTCAAGGCTCATCTCTAAGTCCGACACTGTTTAATATATATGTGTCGAACCTGGCTAAAGTCATCAAAACCCATGGGATGAGCCTAACCTCCTACGCAGATGATACGCAGCTGGTTCTTGCCATAAACAGTGATGGAGACAGGGTGGCAGAACGTTTTCAAGGAGGTATGCTAGCAATTGGAGAGTGGATGGCTTCCAACTGTCTTAAGCTTAACTCCGAAAAAACGGAGGTGGTCATCTTTGGACCACTCTCGCCAGGCTGGTCTTCAGTCTGGTGGCCCTCATCCTTCGGAGCTCCTCCTAAACCGGTCGCCAGAGTCAGGAACTTGGGAGTGGTTTTTGATGAAGGCCTAATTTTATGGCCCATGCCAACAAAACGGCAGCCACAGCCTGTCATAAACTTAAACTAGTAAGAAAAATTATTCCTTTTCTACCTGACACAGCTGGAAAAACTCTAGTAAGCTCCCGAGTGCTGTCCTCCCTGGATTACTGTAACGGTCTTTTTGTAAATGCTCAGGTCCGTGTGACTAATAAAATGCAAACTATACAGAATGCGACTGCCAGACTCCTTTCTAGAACACCTAAATTTAAATCCATCCCTGATATAATAAGGAACTATCACTGGCGGACGATCCGTAATCGGATTAAGTTCAAGACTCTATGTATGGTTTATAAAAAACTCCACAACCAGGGACCGCAGTTTCTCAAGAAACAACTGACTCCCTATATCCCTTCCAGACAACTCCGTTCCACCACTTTAAATCAACTAGTGGTGCCCAGCACAAAAACAGTTTCCTGGGGCGACTGCCGCTTTCTGGTTTCTGCCCCCAAGTTATGGAATACATTGCCACAATCAATCAGGACAAGTCCCACACTCCTGCTCTTTCGCAAGCAGTTAAAGACGTCGCTTTTTAACCAATAAATTCATAGTGGCACCTTCCTGAGATTCACGTAGTTAGTTTTAGTGCAGAGACACCTACTGGTATTCGTTCGCGCTTAATAAATAGTAATAATAAATAAATAGATAATAATTTAACAAAGAAGGCCCCACTACGTTGGAGTTCCACTCGAGGGACTCGTGAGCCTTAACTTCAAATGTGACCCTTGATGTCGGAGCGGCCCGCTTTCAAGTGGGGCCGCACAAGGAACCAGCCGGAACAACCCCAAGACCCCTCCTTACCGTGCTCTTCTGGGGGGGGGGGGGACAGCGCTTTCCTCTGGTGGGTCCCGCACTCTGGTCTTGGTCTGTTGGGCACCGCGGGGCTCTCTCACCCTTATGGGAGCCCCGCTTTCCTTCTGGAGGTGCCACACGCAGGGCTCACACCGCGGCTGCGGCTGCGGGAACCCTGCCTCTCCGATCCTTTCAGCTTCCGGTGTCCCTTCTCCTCATCCGGCGGCAGCGGAGGGGCGGGACTTCCGGGCGTCTTATTTTCTAGGAAAATGGCTGCTGGGCAACCCTCCAGCCAGGCTGCTCACGGCGCGATGGGCATCACCCCCACCACGGCAGCACTCCTGGCAGGCAGGGGCCGGTGGGCAAGAAATACCAGCCCCCTAAGTAATATCTTGATCTCGGGCCGACGGCAGTGATTTCCTCGCAACACAGTCCCTGGCGGGGTGGGCCCCTGTCAGGGGTATAAAAAGTACAAATACGCGGGTTAGGCTCCTGCTCGGGGGATAAACGGCAGATGAGCAGGGTGGGCACCCGCGCCATAAATCAGCACCAGCGGGGGCATCCCTAGAAAGGGGGAATCCCTCCACACGCTGCAGCCCGGAAGTGCAGGGTTTAAAGATAAAGCGCTCCTCCTGGAAAGTAAAAATAAAGCACGCCCCAGGCGCTTTGGAAACCAAAGTTACAAATCCAGGCAAAAGTCCTTAGGAAGACAGGGGGAGGGTGCAAAGGCTGGGGCCAGGGGCAAGCTCAGCGCCTGGACGCCTCAGGGCAGCTGCAGCGCTCTATAAGTCACATTTTCATTTCATTTCAAGCTCACAGGGCCCTCCAGGCAGGGTGGCAGTCCTCAGTGGCGCTTCCTCCTGGCGCCCAGCAGCAGCAGGCCCTCCTCAAGTTAGGTTCAGGAAAGAGGACAACATTCATGGGGTCACAGACCCTTTTTCTACACCTATTCCCTTTGTCTCAGGCTGCAGGGCAGGGGGAGAACCAGTTGCAGCTGGTTCTGGAGCACTTTGTTGTGCTCAGCATTGTGTAGGGAAAGCCAGGCCCTATTCAGGTCCCAGGAGCACTCATCCCTGCCATCAACATGCAGATCTCCCCATTCACCACCAGGCAGACCCATCCTGACTCTTGGAGCCAGGCACACCAGCCAATCACAAGCCAGACAGGGAATTCACCTTTACTACACAGACATGCCAACTTCTAGAAGTGGCCCTTCCACACCAGACATAATAAATCAGCACACATCATCGCGCAGGATTTAATCACACGAGTCCGCACATACCAAACTCAACGCTGCACTCCACACGCATAAAGAACTACCATGGTCATACACATTCCTCATGCATTCCTATGGGAGGCAGGTCAATCTCGCAACATGCACTCAGAGTGTACTAAAGTGGACACAGTGGTAAAGTGCGCAGAAGCCAAAAACAACCAACATAAGGTCACATATAACAGCAAAAGGTTCAGGGGTGAACCTGCCAAAAGGGCCAAGTCCAACAGAGTAACAAGCCTTTGTGCACAGAACAACCCACTGAGAGATGGTTTGTTTGTGCACAGCCCGACCTTTCTTGGTGCCCACGTAGCCAACAAAGAGCTGGTCATCCACCCGGAACTGTTGTGTGCAGCTCAGATAGAAAGAGAGCGCACGTTTTGGGTCCAGATGGTGGAGCCTCTTTTCCTCTTCAGAGAGATGCAGAAAGAAGGTGGGCAAAGTGATCGTCTGCCCGATGTGAAAAGTAGTGACAACCTTTGGCAGAAAAGGACGAGTCCTTAGAACAACTTTGATGGACAGAGAGAAAAGGAGGCTTAGAAGAAAGAGCCTGGAGCTCACTCACTCTTCTGGCAGAGGTGATGGCAACCAGGAAAGCAGTCTTTAGAGTGAGTAGACGAAGAGGGCAATTATGAAGTGGCTAATAGAGAGTGCACATCAGAAAGGTAAAAACTAGATTCAAGTCCCACTGAGGCGTCACAAAAGGAACAGGAGGAAACATGTGCATGATGCCTTTCAAGAATCTATTTACAACATGGCACTTGAAAAGAGAAGGCTGATCTGGGAGCCTTAAAAAGGTGGAAATGGCAGAGAGATAGCCCCTGATATTGCCCAGAGCAGAGCCCTGTTGGGCCAAACAGAGAAGAAAAAGAAGGACCTCTGAAAGAGGGGCAGAAAGGGGATCCATGGCCTTTGATGTGCACCATGCTAGAAACTTATTCCACCTACAGGTGTATACAGTCTTAGTGGAGGGACGCTGGCTGCCAAGATAACATTTCAGACTTCAGGGGCAGGTTGAAAGACGTCAACTGCCATCGCTCAATCTCCACGCAAGGAGGTGGTGGCTGGACAGGTTCGGGTGGGGGGCCGCCCCCCTGCTGCTGCAACAGAAGATCCTCCCGAAGAGGCAGATAGATCGGGAGATCGATGCTCATGCTGAGTAGCTCGGGATACCCTACTCTGTAAGCCCAGTCTGGAGCCACAAGGATAACTTGGGCCTGATCTTCTTCAGCACTCTGGGCAGAAGTGGTATAGACGGAAAGGCGTACAACAGACAGCAACTCCACTCGCAACGATGAGCGTCGCCAAGCGAGTGCCGTCTTTGAAATTCCAACGTCCAGAACTGATGACATTGCACGTTCTCTTCGGTGGTAAATAGATCTAACCATGGCTCTCCCTACTGCTGAAAGAGACCTTGCGCCACGTCCGAGTTCAGATGCCATTAGTGATCCATCATGCACCGGCGGCTGAGTTTGTCCGCCCTGGTGGTCAGAGAACCGGCCAGGTGTTGAACCACCAGGGACATGCCCCGATGTTTAAGCCAAGCCCAGAGGTGCAGAGCCTCTTGGCATAGGGTCCACGGCCCAGCCCGCCCTGTTTGTTGCAGTACCACATGGCGGTGGTGTTGTCAGTGAACACCTGCACTACTCTCCCCATGACAGAGGGGAGGAATGACTTTAGTGCGAATCGGATCGCCCAAAGCTCCAGCAGTTTGATGTGGAGTCTGGACTGCGCGGAGACCAGAGGCCTCTGATCTCCGCCTCTCCCATGAGGCCGCCCCATCCCAGAAGAGACGCGTCCGTTGCAACTGTATGTTCCGGTTATGGAAGGGAAAGGTATCTGCCATTGACCCAATCGCGATTCGAGAGCCACCACTGCAATCGCCGTGCAGTACCCTCCAAGTTCTGGATGTGATCGACAGGTTGCCCTGATGCTGTGCCCACCTGAACATCAGGTCCCACTGCAGAGCCCGCGTATGGCATCTGGCATGATCCACAAGCAGGATGCAGGAGGCCATCCGGCCGAGTAGCCGAAGGGTCATCCTGACCCTAACCCGGGACAGAGGCTGAAAGATCAGAATCATAGCCTGAATGTCCCAGACTCGCTGTTCAGGAGGATAAACCTGAAACCGCGCAGAGTCCAGAACCGCTCCGATGAAAAGGAGCTTCTGCGAGGGAACCAGGTGCGACTTCGGCACATTGATGGAAAAACCAATCAAATGCAGGAGGTCGGCATTAGTTTGGTGTTGGGAGACAACTGCCTGGGGCGAGGCCGCCTTCAGCCAGTTGTCGAGATAGGGGAAGACTGAAACTGAAGACTGAAACTGAAAATGCTCATGGCCTACCATGAATCGCACGTAGCGCCTGGGGGCAGGCAGGACGGGACTATGAAATATGTGTCCTGCAAGTTCAAAGCCACCATCCATTCTTGCGGGTCCAGGGCAGACAAGACCTGAGCAAGTGTGAGCATCTTGAACTTCTCCGTCCGGAGCAAGTGATTGACGTTACGTAGGTCTAGGATATGACGCAGGCCCTTGTCCTTCATTGGAACCAGAAAGTAGTGGGACAACAACCACAACCTATTTCTGGCATCAGAACGCGCACGAAGCCCCCCTTGGCCAAGAGGGCCGCAACTTCCTGCTGTAGAAGTGCCAAGTGATCCCCTGACATATGGTGGTACTGAGTTGGCATGGCTGGAGGGGTTCTCTCGAAGGGGAAGGTGTAGCCCCTTCGGACAATTTGCAGCACCCACTTTTCCAAAGTGATGTTGCGCCAGTGGTGGAGATGAAGACGTTTGCGTCCACCCACTAGCGCCTGATGGGCCTGAAAGGTCAGACTAGGAGGGTTTGGAAGCGGATGTGGAGGTGGAATGACCCGCCCGCTGGCCCCCTGAACCACCTCGACAGTTCCCACGTCTGCGGCCACCTGAGGTTGTTGCTGCTGCAGTCTGTGGCTCTGAAAACACTGTGGGGCGCAGCAAAAGGCAGAAGGCAGGGTAGGCCGACAGGACTAAGGACTTGACCGTAGCCCGGGAGTCCTTGAAGCGATCCAACGCACTGTCTGCCTTATTGCCAAAAAGGCGAATGCCATCAAAGGGCATGTCCATCAAGGTGTTCTGGACATTCCCTGAGAAGCCAGTTGTCCTCAACCAGGCGTGGGGCCGAAGTGAAAATCAACCTGCCCAGTGAGTTGTTGGTGTCCAGCCCTCAACGTATGGTGAACTTTGCTGCGTCTCTCCTGGCCACAACCGCATGGGAAAGAACTGCCTGGGCCTCCTCCGGGCAGTTAGACAGCACCTGCGCAACCTTGTCCCACAGAGACTGGGTATGCCGGCCCAAAAGGCATGCAGTGTTCACCGACTGCAGCCCTAAGCTGGCAGATGAAAACAGCTTCTTGCCAAACTGATTCAGCTTCTTGTGTTCCCTATCCGGAGGTGCAGTAGGGAACGTGCTCTGGGATGCAGAGGCTTGGACAACCAAGCTCTTAGGGGTGGGGTGTTGGTTAAGGAAGTGGGGTCACCCGGAGCCGGGCGATCGCATCGGGCCACGTTCCTGTCCACAGGAGTCACTGTGTTGGGCCTGGACCAGGTGCCCAAAAGAACATCTGCTAGTGATTCATTAAACAACAGCAAGGGCTCCGAAGAGGTAGCCGCCGGTTGGAGCACTTCTGTCAGGTTAGTCCAGGCGGCCACTGTGGGGAGTTTGATGGTGGAGAGCCTCGCTGCCCTACGCAACACCACTGGCTCGACTCCTCCGTAGCCACGGTAGGAGGAGACTGGATACCAAGGTCAGGTGAGGTGTCAAGACCACTGGCATCCCGCAAATCCTCTACCCAGTGCGCATCATAAGCACAGTCCTGCGCTAGAGGGTCTTCAGACCCCTCCTAGTCCTCCCCTTCCTCCGAAGTCTGTGGAACTGGCTAAAAATAAGGAGGACGGACATAGGGCACAAAAGGGCCCATTGGCGTAAATTTTGGCGGTGGGCGATGCCGATCTGACACAGTGTCTGTGTCAGGGCTGAATCTGGGGACAATGTTGTCCCGAGGAGCAGGCGACATCGGAAGCGGTGCCGGGGAGATCGGCACCGGTGAAGATGTCACTAGGTCAACTGGCGTCAATAGGGACCCGATCCCGGACCCCTGAGGGGCCTGGGGCTTCGGGCCATAGCCACCGGCGACACTAGGGCTGCCGGAAATGGTAAAGAGGGACCCCCGCAGGTGCACTGGCGGGGCCAGACGAGTCGGGCTATGGCAGCAAGAAACTCTTGCATCTGAGCAGGCGTCACCACCAAACCCGGAAAGGGGTGTAGACTGGCAGAGACGTCGCAGGCTCTGGCAGAGCTGCGCGGGTGGCACTACCTGCACCCTCAGCTGCATCGTGCGACGGGAAGCTGAAGAGCGACGATGCTTCTTCAACTTCTTATTGGAATGCTTCGATGAACCTGATCCTGAGTGCGAAGACTTAGATCCAGAATAATGGTGATGATGGCTCAGCGACTGGTTCCTCAACCTACCGCGGGACCATGACCTCGAGTGGCGCGGTGCCGACTGACAGACGTCAAGCAACTGTCAGGACCGCTCCCACAAAGTCTTCAGCTCCATGGCCCGGCAGTCGGGGCACGAAGTGGGATTGGGGTCGCGTCCCAGGCAGTAGGGAGACTAGCGGTGGAGGTCCGTCACTGACATCATGCGGTGACAGTCCCCACTCTTCTTGAAACCGGGCATCCCTATGACACCAGGAGAAAAAGGCCTCGACAAGCTCAGTCAAAGAATTACTTGGGGTACTTGCTCTTCCTGGATCTGGCATGGAAAAAGAAAGAACGGACGTCAGCGCACGTGGGCGCCTGTAAGTAGCTCCAGTCATTCTGGCGCCAACGATGCACGCGGAGCCGCACGACAACAACTATCGGCGCGCAGGGGTACTGCTGCCGAAAAACATTCTAGATCCAGTCTGACGCCTGGGGGTAATTCTAAGGTAAGGAATCTATCACTAGATACAGCCGACAAAGAGCTGGTCATCCACCCGGAACTGTTATGTGCGGCTCAGATAGAAAGAGAGCGCATATTTTGGGTCCAGATGGTGGAGCCTCTTTTCCTCTTCAGAGAGATACAGAAAGAAGGTGGGCAAAGTGATGGTCTGCCCAATGTGAAAAGCAGTGACAACCTTTGGCAGAAAAGAAGGACGAGTCCTCAGAACAACTTTGTCAGGATGGACAGAGAGAAAAGGAGGCTTAGAAGGAAGAGCCTGGAGCTCGCTCACTCTTCTGGCAGAGGTGATGGTAACCATGTTTCTTTCGGATTAAGCAATTCCATTAATAGTCCTGTATAATATATACTGAAAAAGTATATATTATACAGGAAAAAGGAAGAAACAAGGAGCTGGTCGTGTTCAAATACCTCATATCAGCACAAGAACAGAAGATGAAATATGCAGGTAATAACTTACAGCCTAAAAGGAAGTTGAAAAAAATTGCTTTGCAGTTCCGAGTAAAAGTGAGTTATCACCAAAAAAAAGAAAGAATCATCAAACGCTCCTTAATAAGTTCATTCAATTTACGATAGCGAAAAACATGAAATTGTTAGCAATGTAACAAAATATTATAAATTATTGATCTCAGGCACCATACCTAAGCGATAGAATAACAGTGTAATTGGTAAACACATGAGGGAGGAGGAGATTAAGATCGGTGATCAACCCTCACATATGGTAAAAAGTGGGAGAATAAGTCAGCAAAAAGAGGGGCATATTATCAAGGGGGTTTATCTCCACTTTTTTGGCTTTAAAAGCCAAGAAAGCGGAGATAAAATTATCTCCCTATTACCTAGCTGCCGCTAACACCAGTTAGTGACAGCTAGTAGGAGATAGCAACCATCTTGGGCCCCACTTTGCATGTCAGTGATATTTATCACTAATGAGATGCAAAGTGGGCGTGCCAAGATGTTAGCGACTGAAAACAGTCGCTAACATCGCTATCTCCTATTACCAACTTTTGGAGATATTCACGCTAAGCGGGAATATCTCCAAAAGCTAACACCTGCCCTGAGCAGTTCTTAGCCATGTTATCCAATGGGAGGTGGATAACATGGCTAAGAGCATTAGCTCGCTAATGCATGAATATCGCTGACTTTTCAGCGATATTCATGCTTTGCGGCGATTTTTACCGCATTTGCGTTAAACCTTGGTAATACCAAGGTTTATTTGCGGTACAAAATCGCCGCAGCGCTGCGGTAAATGTTTGTCTCTAACCAAGCAATAGCGATAATTATCGCTATTGCTTGGTAATATGCCCCACAGTCTTCTGAAGGAGACCACCTCATAATTAACAGAGATTTTGAGAGGCGCTCAGATAAATGAAGGCAGTCTGAGTAGACCAGCAGCCCAGTAAAAGCAGTTCTTCTCAGCGCGTGTTCAACATTCCTCAGCGCACGAGCAGCGTTGAAATGGATGCTTGCGTCTCAGACGATAGCAAAGGTTGTGGCAAAAGGAGGAAGGCGTGTCAGAAAAGAGTCAGATATCGTGTCACCTCATAGCGCGTATGTTCTGACCTCCGTTCTTAAAATTTCTAGCTTGTCAGATCGCGCACAGCATGAAAAAAATCCCTCGGACTGCCCAGCTTCCCCAGGCGAGTCATGGGAGCCCCATCATATTCCTTGGGGGATAGCGATGCCCCCCCCATTATAAATGTTTTTAAACTATGTTTGTGTATTTGTTGACCTCAGATGCGGTTTATATTAAATTTAAAAAAACTAAACTTGAAACTTAAATGTTTTATTAAAGTTCTGGCATAGAGATAATGTTAGCTGTCTTGCTAACCTCTTGTATAGTAAATGTTAATAATAAAAGGTTTTTTTTATGAAGTGGGTGTTTAATGGGCACATACGGTACATTTCTGATAAGTTATGTATTTGTAGTAGATCGCATACAGCCGCTTTGTGGGTAAGCGGCAAGCAGAGAGCGCAGTGTGGGGCAGATAACAAAACAGGTGAGGCTGCCAGAGTACTTTGTAGTACAAACATGGCAGCCAGGGGCAGATTATACAACGTGATGAGCATTGATGAAAAAACTGCCAACACTCTTTTGCACCTGGTGTGCGGGATTTGCACCAATGCACGCTGGGATTGTTTCC
This sequence comes from Lissotriton vulgaris, assembly GCF_964263255.1. NCBI lineage: Eukaryota > Metazoa > Chordata > Amphibia > Caudata > Salamandridae > Lissotriton > Lissotriton vulgaris. The sequence continues at coordinate 29,912,610 of NC_141687.1, read as the reverse complement.
TGGGACATGGTAGCACTAGAAAGCTGCCTCTTTCAGAAGCAGACAGCTTTCTTTTCAGTTTGTTTTCTGAACTGTACTGAAACATTCTTCTTTGTTTGTTGAAAAAGGCGAACAAAGTCAGGGGACCAATACAAGTGTAATTGGCTCAACATGCAAGACAGTGAACTGTATCTTATTATCCGTGCAAACAAAGCACCAGATAATCAAAAGTAAGAATTGTGGTCTACCAGCAAAACTATATGCAGAAGCGGCTCATTTGCATCAAAATGTATTAACTCCTTCCGTGCTCATGACGAGCTCAGCTCGTCATGAGCTGTGGAACGCTCGCATGCGGGGATAATTCCCCTGCTGTGCTGAACGTTCCACGAAAACGGGTGTGGCCGTGACGAACTCAGCTCGTCATGAGCACACAAGCACGATGCCTCATGATGAGCTGAGCTCGTCATGAGCACGAGGGCGCTGTGCGCGCCCCCCGCTGCGAAGGGGTTAATGCCCTCTACTGAAGGGGCTGGGGATTTGTCAGTCCCATGCCAGTTTTTCAGCAGAACTGGTGTAAGAGAAGTAATTCACATTGAAGTGAGCTGTGAGGGGTCACAAAGCCTGAACAATATGGTTCCTATTAACCCCTTCCATGCTGGTGACGAACCCCAGCCGTCATGCACTACGGTGCTCGTGTGCTGATGACGGCTGGGGTTCGTCATGGCCCGCCCGTGTTCTGCCGGCGGCCGCACACGGGGAAAATCGCGGCCGCACGGAAGGGGTTAATGAAACTTGTTTCTGTAAGAGATACCAGACCATTAATCTTGGCTCCTTCTCTTAGCAAACTATAGAAATTAACAAAGGAGTGCCTCAGGGATCTTGCCTTAGCCCTACTTTATTTATTATTTATGTAGCTCCGCTGGCAAAGCTACTCTGAAAGCTTGAATTTACGCCGATTTCATATACCGATGACATCAGCTTCTACTGTTATTTGATGAATACTCTAAGAATACACGCACCACTTTTTCAGAAGGTATGATAGCAATTGCTCCTTGGATGAAGAACAATTTTCTACAGTTAAATGCTGGTAAAACTGAGATTATGCTATTTAGGGATGCCCCCTGGTCCGGTCTCCAGAGTGCTGGCCTCTCAAATTAGGCACAGACTGTCTAGTCAAGAACCTGGGCATACGTCTAGACCAGAAACTGATGATGAAAGATCAGGTTACAACTACCGTAGGTTCCTGCTTCCATATGCTAAGCCTCTTGCATATGGTGTTTCCTTTCCTTCCCCTCACCATGCGTAAAACACTTATTCAGGCACTAGTGATAAGCCGCCTGGATTACTCAATGCCCTCTTGTTGCGGCATGTTAGTCTTCACTATAGTTCAGGTAGTTCAAAATACTACAGCTCGACTTGTCAAAAATGTACCGCCCAGAACAGCCTCTCTCCCCCTTCTACAACATCTACATTGGCTACTGATATGTACGCGGATTAGATTAATGAGATGCTGTATTGTGCACAAAGCGGTAAACGGCAAATGACTTGGTTATTTAGCTGAAAAACTCATCCAATATCATCCAATTAGAACTCTTCAATCAGGAGAGAAAATGTGCTCCCCATTCCCCCTTTCAAGAAATCTCACAATGGGTGGGAAAGCTTTCTTCTACTTAGACTCCTACTAATAGAATCAGGTCTCGATCCATCTACGGAAATGCCCTCAATATCTTTCTTTTAGAAAACTTCTTAAGACTGAACTCTTCTAAATTGTCAGCATCTGGTCTGCTCTGACTGTTGCAGGCCACACAGCACAGAGGTACCTCTTCGAGGGTGATTCAGGCGCTTTACAAATAAATAAATAAAATGCCTGGTTTACCCTTGTAGCTCACTGAAATCTGTCTTAGAGGGCACAGTAAGCACAAAGGGCCCGATTCACAAAGGTAAACTGAGACGAAAGTCTAACTTTATGAATTTCAATATTGACAAAGGGCATTTTCGAGTAGTAAAGTTAGACTTTTGTCTCAGTTAAACTTGAGTTTTGAACTTAAGTTTAACTGAAACCAAAAGTCTTTAGACTGAGACAGAAGTCTAACTTTACTACTCGAAAATGCCCTTGGTGAATTTAGAAAGTCATAAAATTAAATTTCCGTCTCAGTTTAGCTTTGTGAATCGAGCCCAAAGATTTTCAGCACTGCAGCATTTTAATGCTGTTTATGCTGCATAATTACAATAACTGTGGTCAGTAGTGCAATTTAGCGCCATAAACAATAAATCATATATTAGCGCAAAATTAATAGAATACAGCAAGTTGTTATAAGAAGATTGCTTAGCTTTCTATAGAATATATTTAGTTACAGCTGAATACATTTCACTGTGTAACATACAGCAATACATAATACACACATAAATGCAACAAAAGTATTACACTAAACCAGCCTTGAGACCCTTACGGGTGAGTAGCGCGCTTTATAAATCCCTGATTGATAGATCAAATGTACAAGAATATACCTAAAAAAAATTACCAACACTGTCAATTCAGGGGGGAAAAACAAATTACCTGATTTTAAATAACCCAAATATATTTGTAGAACTAAATACATTTGTAGACCGGAACAGCGCAACATGAAAAAAACAACTGCTACAATATAGTGGCAAAGAGCCAATTCTACAAGCAAAGTACATACTAACATGCACAATTTTAAACATAAATTAAAATTAACACCACAAAACACTTTCGAGAACAAAAATAAGTAATGAAAAATAAGGCCTTTATAAACTTTTATTAATCCCCAAAAAAGGGCAATATAGATTGAGATTAGAAACAAATAACAAGTCACATTGGGAACTAGATACCAGTGTTTGTGGGAAGCAACACAGCCGGAGATTTGAGGCAGTTCACATAATGGTCACACAATGTTTACGTGCCAAGAAAACACATACTGTATTGTATTGTATTGCATGTATATAGCGCTTACTATCCTTGACGAGGTGAAGAAAAGTTTTTTAGGCGAGTAGCACACTACTCTGGAACTCAAAGGATTAGTGGTGAATTAGTATGGTAAAATATGAAAAGTAATTTCATTGGTGGGTAAGTTAGTTAGTTATTTGGATTCAGAAGCATAGCAGAGGGATAGAAGAGGGGAAATAGTTTGCATTTATATTTATTTGACTTCTAAAGCGCACTGTCACTTAGCATGCATTCTGGCACTGGCAGACTCATGGCAGAGGGAGGGGGAATCAAGACTGATAACAATCTAGGACTTCGGGAATAGCCAGGTTTTTAATCTCCTTCTAAACAGTAAGAGGTCAGTGGTTTGTCTCAGCTCGAACAGGAGAGCATTCCACAGTTTCGCTGCAGCCACACCAAATGATCTTCTTCCTGCTTTAGCTTTCTTAAACCTTGGTATCCTCACCAGTCTGGCCAAGGAGGAGCGAAGGTTACAAACAGGCACATGCCATGCAAACTTCCTTTGCAAAAGAGCATGTCTCAACCCATGGAGGGCTTTAAACACCGGACAGAGAGACTTAAACTTGTCTCTCGGTCTCATAGGGAGCCAGTGCAGCTGAGCCAAAGCCATAGAGGAGGAGGACCTTCTAGGCCACCCCAGGGCTAACTTGGCCGTGGCCGACTGGATTCTTTGAAGTCTGTCCTAAAGATAATTCGGGACTCCAGCAACAAAGAGTTGCAATAATCCAGCTTACGGTGCAACGCACCACCTCAGCCCGGGCTGGAAAAGGCAACAGAAGGAGAATTTTCATGAGCAGTCTAATAATGGCCAGGCACCCTGCCACTATTTTCGAAACCTGAGCTTCAAAAAGGTGAGATTGCTGTTAAACAGGACGCCCAGGTTCCGAACCGCCTTCACTTGCTGAACCGATGGAAAGAAGTCAGAAGGCCAAAAGTTGCTGGGTAGGACAGTTTGGAACCTGTCCCTTGGACAGTATAGCACTACCATTTTACCTGCAATAAATTGCAGGGAATTAGCCTTTAACCAGCACACCATATATCGTAGGCAGTTGTGAAACGCTTTCAGAGAAGTAGATTTATCTCCCTCAAGAGAGAGAATCAGCTGCGTAATTAACGATATCAATGTTATATTCTTTGATGACCGCAATCAGGGGCTTCATGTAGATGTTAAAGAAAATCGGACTAATTGCCGAGCCCTGAGGAACGCCATGCGAGATGGTGGAAAAGGCAGATTGGTAAGGAGGGAGGGACACGGCTTGCTGTCTGTCCCGAAGAAAGGACTGAAACCACCTAAAGGCACTACCTGTAACCCCCACCTCTCAGCCTACTCAGCAGGGTCCCATGGTTCACTGTGTCAAAGGCGGCAGACAGGTCATGCAGGATCAACACACCTGCCTGACCCCTGTCTGTCCGTCATATAGAGCTTGTTACCCCTGAGGCGGCGTTAAAGCACTTTTTTTCGGCGAGTAAATTGAAATTAAAATATTTATAGAGCGCACTACTACCACGCGGTTTCTTGGCGCTGGGGATACCACCATGGGACAGTGAGAAGGACGGACTACTGTTGTGAAAAGGCTCGAGCAAAAATAAATTTTTTCAGCGCTTTACAGAACTCAAGATAGTGAGAAGAAGATCTAAGAGGGAGCGGTAGGGAATTCCAAAAAGCGGGCGCAAGTGTGGAGAATTTGACGCCACCTGACTTCTTCTTCCTAAATCTAGGAACAACCAGCAGAGATTGCGAAGACGATCGCAGATCTCTACTGGGAAGGTAAGCCTTGACCTCGGAAGAGATGAAGCCAGGCGCCGCCCCCACCTTAGCCCGGAAAGTGATACAACCCATTTTGAACAGGGCACATTCCTGAATAGGCAACCAATGCAGCGCTTTGAGCAGAGGAGTGACATGATGTGATTTGGACAGATTGTAAACCAATCGGGCGGCTTGGTTCTGGACAAGCTGGAGTCTCCTAAGGTTGTAAGCAGGGACGCCGGTGTACAGAACATTGCCGTAATCTAAACGAGAGATCACCATCGCAGCCAAGATCAGTTTACGTGCAAGAAAGGAAAAAAAAACGTGACACCTTACGAATAGTGTGGAGGATGAGGAAACATGAGGAGACAACTGAACTAATCTGAGAGTGCAGAGTGAGGTGAGCATTTAGTTTTATCTCGAGGGTTTTGACCGAAAAGGAAGGAATAGGAGGGGAACCCAGGGAGGAAGGCCAAAAGTGAGAATTCCAGGGGCTGGAGGAACCACCTGTCAAGACCAACTCGGTCTTGTCAGGGTTGAGTTTCAGATGGTTGTGGTTCATCCAGTCCCTGATGAAAAGCATAACAGATTGAAAATTATAAATAGAATCAGAGGAGGATGCTAAATTAAAAATAAGCTGGAGGTCATCAGCATAGTTGTAAATAGTGACCTCCATCTGCTGAAGAGCCAAAATAAGAGGTGAAATGTACAAATTAAACAAAAGAGGAGACAAAGAGGAACCTTGCAGAACTCCACACTGAACCTTGACGGAGGATGCCGAGTAGTTAGCCAGATGGACGCCTTGGATACGGTCCCTGAGAAAAGAGGCAAACCAAACCAGAGTGGTTCCCCTGATACCAGCCGCCCCGACACGGGAAAGAAGAATGGAATGGTCCACTGTGTCTAAGGCGGCGGATAAGTCAAGAAGAACCAAGGCCTGGGGTTGGCTGGTGTCCATGCCTTCTCTGAGGTTATCCATTACCGAAAGGACTACTGACTTCGTGGAGTGCGCCGGACGGAAGCCGGCCTGGCGGGAAGCTAGACAACCGTTCTCCTCCACAAAGGCACTAAGTATACTGGTGGCATGGCGTTCCAGCAATTTGCCCAAAAACGGAAGCAAAGAAATAGGGCGATAATTAACTAGTGAGGATGGGTCTGCACCAGGCTTTTTCAAAATGGGGATAATAGTCGCAGCTTTGTGGAAATGAGGGACAATACCTTGGGCAAGGGAGTTATTAAGAAAAGTGAGCGGGGGGAAGGGCAGGCCAAATAAATTTGTTTTAGAATATGTGCAGGGCAAATGTCAGAAGGCGAGCCTGACTTGACCATGGAAAGAAGGGACAGAAAGGTTTCTTTACTCAGTGGAGGGAAATGGTCGAGAATCGACCGGGGAGGCACTGGTAGTGGGTCCGTGAAAGAGGGGGAGGGAGGAGGAATATTAGACTTGATAATTTAATATATTCCAAAAAATGATTGTTGAGTGAATCGCAAAGGGCCTGGGAGGGGAAGGGTTTAAGGGTGACTGTCTGAATAGGCCAGATCCTGCACAATAGAGAAAACTTCTCTCGGTTGATTTTCCGCGAGCAAACTTTTGGAGGAAATATACTCGGTCTTGACAGAGAGAATAGACTTCTTATATTGGTGCAGGAGTGTGGTGTACTGACTTTTAAGAATAGGGCAGTAAGCACGCCTCCAAGCTCGCTCTGCTTGCCGAAGGGCAAGCTTTTTCTCCTTCAGATCGGCGTTAAACCACCTGTTGGCATCGTGGTCACGCCTGGCAGAAACTCCCCTGAGTGGGGCCACCTGATCACAGCCTCTGGCTAGCCATTTATTTAACAAATCCACTTGGGAGTGAGAGAGGAGGTCTTGAAGATTAGGACCGGAGGCGGAAAGGGAGGAACATAAAGATTTCATGTCAACATGGTTCCAATTTCGGGCCTATGTATTCCTGGGGAGAGGGGGTTTCTTGGCCAAACTGGGTTGCAGGGAGAATGAAATTAGGAAGTGGTCAGACCAAGCACATGGGGAGACCACAGGAGAGTGAACGGGACAATTTAGCGACCAAACCTGGTCCAAGATATGGCCATGAATGTGAGTGGGTATATGAATATGGGACAAAAATTAAAAGAACGAAGAGAGTCAGAGAACTCTTTTGATAAGCTGTCCTCGGTGGGATCGGAGGGCCAAAAGCTAAAATCACCAAGCACCAGGACAGCAGAGTTGTTCACGACCAGAGTAGCAAGCAAGTCCTGGAAGGCAGGGAGAAACTGCCGGAGTGATTGTGGGGGACGGTACATTAGGAGACAGGTAAGGGGTGTGGAGAAGGAGGCAGAGCGAACGACTAAGTAGTCTACCGCTGTGATGGAAGGGGCCGCTAAAAGCTGAAAATGAAGGCCAGCGCGGACAATAAGAGCAACTCCGCCACCAGTCTTGCCGGCCGGCCGATCTACACGGATGGTGTAATAAGAGGAAGGAAGGGTAGCTAGGAGGGAAGGGAGAGAATCCGAACAGAACTAAGTTTCCGTGAGAAACAGGAGATCGGGCTTGTGCGTGTCTAGCAGAACAAAAAGTTTGTGATAATGCTTGACCGCAGATCTTGTATTTAACAAAAGTACAGAGATTGCTGGGGTCGTAGGAAGTGAAGGGGACAGCACTGGAGGGGCCGAGGAGGGAAGAGCCGGGGCCAAAGTAAGGGGGGTTGGAGAGGTCGGCGTAAGGCTGAGGTTAAAAATTCTAACAATAATAGAATCAGCCAAGGGCCATGGACCCTGCAGAGCACAAAGCTGGGCTGAAGAAAAGGTTAAAAATTGGGCAGAGTGACAAGCCCCTAGCCCCGGCCGGCCGCGGACAGGCGCAGACGGGCTTGCCTTGGGCGCACCCGCTGGGCACGTCCGCTGTGCGTGCGCATGGGGCGTCCCATTTGTAGGGAAGTGAGCGTGATGTCTGCAGCGCTCAGCCCCGACTCACCACAGCCCCACCAAAGATGGCGCCCGCTACCCCGTCAGCCCTCCGGAACAAGCGGCACTCAGCCGTGCCGGACCGGAGCTAGGGGAGCGGGGAGAAGGCAGGGAGCAGCGGTGGCAAAGGTGAGGAAAGAACAGAAGATTCTTTAAAAATTAAACTGCTAAAAATGAAGCGAGCCCCAGCACAGCCAGCGTCCGCAAACCCACTGCCACCGGGTGTAAGAGTAGAATGCTACTTTTCAACCCTGAAAGGATTAGTGGTGAATTAGTATAGTGAAATATGAAAGTAATTTGAGTGGTGGATATTAGTCAGTTATTTGGTTTGAGAAGGATACCGGAGTGATGGAAGAGGGAAAGAGGTTTATATTTGTATAGCGCTTGCTACCCCCGATGCGGTGTTGAAGGGCTTTTTTGACGAGAAGCACGCTACTCCGGACCCCATAATGCATTAGTGGCAAATAAGAATAGGGAAATCTGAAAGTAATTTGGATTGATACAGTTAGCATCAATAGCGATCTAAACAGTTATGCTAATGTGCTCTTTTATAGTATAGCCATCTCCTTTCACAGCACAAGGACAAAACTATTCCAACATTCTTCCTGCATTGAAGACTCGTGGTCGAATCCTTAACGAAATAAAAAAAATTAAGTTAGCACGTTGCAGTTTGCTTATATGCCAAACATAGCCTAAAGGCGTAGAATTATGCTTTTAACCTTTTTATGCCACCAAAAGAAATATTTTAAGCACCTAACAGCACAACATTATTAAATCAACATGTGTACCATAGTCAGTTGAATACTTTGTAGTCTGTTTAAGTCTACAGTGGCAGAAACTATATTACATTAAATAAATTTACATACAAAGTCACACAACCAGTTTCAAATGTCAAAAAAATTTAAAGACTACAAACTTCCTGATGTCAATCAAGCAGTTGAACACCATATAAAGCTTTAACCAAAAAAAACCTATTGAACATGCTCTTCAGCGTGCTATCTGTAAAAAAAAAAAAAAACATTAACAAATGCAAAAGCAGAACGTTAACAGACGCAAACATTACAACTTAGTGGGCGGGCATTACTCCATTTTGCAGCACATTCTAAACAATCTCCCAACACAGTCCGCTTCAAAGATAAAAAAGCATATCATACATATAAAGCTTTAACAAAAAAAACGAGGGAAGTACTTAGATCAGCATGCAAGTGAGAATAAAATATGGCTTTCAGCATGCTCTAAAGCACATTAAAAAAGCTTTGCTTCAAAAAAATAACATTACTAATACGCACAAAAGGGAAGTTAACAAGAAACAAGTATTTGCAATGCAATAGGTCTTGCATTTACGCGAGTTTGATCTATTGACATTGCAAATGATGCCTTATATTTTTGTTTTCGTTTTTAAAACATGAATAAAAGGCATTGTCATTTACAATGCCAATAGCTTAAACTCGCGTAAATGCGAGACCTATTGCATTGCAAACGCTTGTTACTACATCCAAATGGTTAAACATAAAATTTGCAGAGCAACTGTAAAATGGGAAAATCCATGTTTGGGGGTGTGCAATGTTGCAAAGGCACCCCACAGTTGTCGCATGAACCCCCCCCCCCCCCCCCCCCCGACATCAGCATTTGTGCAAACTAGCATTTTCTTTGGCTCCCTTGTGTGCACCCACAGGTATGTGACCAAAGATTCACTGACAGGGGGGTTTACCACAGTACATTAAAAAGCAAATGTTTCTCTCCTTTGCTTATTTCGAAGTTCCTATCTCAGTATTTCAGCTGCTGTACACCCCTCTCTTCATTGACATCACATAAACCTCGGTCTAGAACACTCACTCTCAACTACGAAGTACAGATCACTTTTCAGTCTCTTGTAATGAAACTGTCCACCCATACCTTTCTGTTGGAATTATAAACCATGCACACACAAAAACCACACACACACGCAAAATTATAAATTGGAGCAGTCTGGTGAAAATCTGTGGGTAAAAGAGTCAAGCACAAAAGGAAAGAAAACACAGAAATCTCCAGAAACCACCGTTAACATTAGCATCTGTTAAATGTAATCATCAAAAGTAAGGGACAGACAGTAGTCTGTACATAAAATATGGATTTATTCTTCGGCATTTCAGAAAGTCCTAAAAAGAAATACATTGTATTTTTAAGGGGCCATGTCTCCTCCAAATGCATCTCCCCTGACTCTGTGCCAATTGGAGCCTAGGTTCTTGGTCCTTAGCCAGACTCAACAAACTTCTGCTTGTTTGTGCGTCTCGGAGCGCACGTGTGCAGTGCCGGGCACACCGATGAATGGCTGAGTGACTAGAGCATGGCTGCTTCTCTGCTGAAGTTCAAGGTGGGGGTGTCCATGCACCTTAAGCTGTGCCTTAAGGTGAGTAAACCATATTTTTTTGTAATACTGTTTTTCGGGGTCAGAAATTATTTACAGGAATTTGCTTTTTGTTTTTTATTTAGTGTCTGTCTGCTCATCCAGTTTGTATTTCCAACAGCCACTCCTTTAGCTAGTTGATGGAGGTGCTGTTCTTAATCCTTTTGTAGATCTGAGAGTAACCCCTATATTGCTGACAGGAGATGCCCAAAGTTTGAGAATTTCTCATGATTTAAAAAAAAAATAATAGGTTAAATGGACTAAGGCATGCATTTTTTCACTTAATTAAAGGAAGTGGAGAGGCAATTGTTGATTTCACAAATTTTTGGGGCAAGTGGGTCCGGTAAATAACTGGGCGACTTCACTGAGGACACTGTTTCCTCCAGTTCTTCTGTACAGCAAGGGATACAAAATGTCCAGATGTCAGTTGGTAATTTTATGTTGAAGTTTTTGTAATTGGACAGTGGGTATTGGTGTCATCAGCAACCTCCCTTCGTGCTTCGCATAACTTATGATCAAAGAACAAAGTAGCATATGTTTCTTCTCCACTTGAAATGTGTCATAAAACAGCAAGGAGAGGGAAAGATAGTAACTGCTAAGTACTGACTTTCAGCTTTTCGAGTTTGATAAAAATAAAAGAAACTACATCAAGTACGTCATAAAAATAACAGGCAATGGCCGTGAAAGTGACACGCGCGCTAGACACGGACAGGAATTGGCGGAACATGCGCCTGCTTTTGCCCAATCTTGTGTCTTTTAAAAAAAAACACACCAAACCCAATGGCTGCCGGCAAAAGCTCGATCACACGCATGAGGAGCAGTTTTCAAAACCCCCTTACAAGAGGTCTCGCGCTGAACGAGAGGTGCTGCGCACGGCAACGCTAGCCGCGAGACCTAAAATACAGATAGCCCTGGATATTAGCACTATTTTGCAGTATGTTACAAATTCCCAACACAGTCCGTTTGATTCATAAATAAACACATTGTGCTGTAAATAAATTAATTATATAACAAATTTCAGCTATAAGTAAACAAGTTAAAATGCTGTGCAAACAAGTTTTCCTCTTCAAAACTAGTTGTATGGTCTTCCAGGCGCGTCAGGGCTCTGCTCCCGCCTTCATTACCTCTCTGATAAGGGAGTATATCCCTGCCAGAGAGCTCCGTTCATCATCCCAATCACTTTTGCAGGTACCCCGCTACAAGCGCAAAAAGTGGGGAGGGGCCAACTTCTCATTTTTGGCTCCCTCTTTTTGGAACTCCCTCCCCGACCACCTACGGATGGCCAAGCATTATCCTCTCTTCCGTAAAGACCTCAAAACCTTCTTATTCAACCAGGCCTTTCCTCTGTAAATTGTTCTTATTGTTTGCTCTCATTATACCAACATCTATTGCCTCTCCTCTGCTATTTTAGCCTCCATAGCGCATGGTAAATGTAGCGCTTTATAAATATTTTAAATTCAACTGTAAGTTAATAATTAATTTATAAAGCATGCAACGTTCACAATACCAACTAAGCAATTTTAACAGGAGCTTTCAACAAATCGTGCACATAGACCAAAAACATAAAAGGAAACAAAAAAATAGTTCCTGCAAAACACTTAAACACACCGTGTGGAACCAATCACTGGTTAGGCCCAGCTTTTGGGGAGTTCACTACCAGCTAACAGAGGGACAAAAACCAAGGAGAGCCTGTAGAAAGCAAGCCTTTCAAAATGATGACGCAAGATAAGAGCATGTTGATAGACAATGCATGCACACAGCCTAAGCTGGACCTAAAATGCAGGCAAGAGAGCCTCTGTTTCTGCAGCACTGATGACCGAGCTGTGGTGAGGGAGGGCAGATGGGGAGAAAAGAGGAGCAACTTAAAAAGGTAACAAAAATTGGCAATGCTGATAGGTCCGGCTTTAAAAGAATGTTGCATGGTAATGTGAAGCATTCGAAGCAAATAGCATTGGGATGGATATGTATTTGTAAGGATCAAAGAACTCTTGAATGATGAGATTGTTGTAGGTTGAAACAATCAGGTGACATTTGCACTGTGAAGCCAGCACTAACAACCCATGCAGTCTAATGACTGCCCTCCTCCCATGTGTGCTGGGGCCAGAGAGAACAACACATTATCTAGTTATCTGCGACACTCTAATAGCGTATAAATGTCATGTGTGCACCCCTGAAAGTTCAAGCTCAGGTAGCTTGATAAAGAAACAACATGATCATAGCTGCAAGGAAGGAAATCACTTTTTGGGGAGGCACACAACCTGTGCATTAAAAAGTTGTGCTCTGGGTTTCCAACATATGGGCGGAGCCAATGTTCCTCTCTAGTGATACTCACAAAATTGTCTGGCACAAGTCAAACCATGAAAATAGAAAGGTAAGACCCAGGAATGGAACGGAGTTGGGGGTGGAAGATCAAGGAATGACACAGAAGTAAGAAAGGGAGGGAAGAGAAGAAGGAAATAAAGGAGAGGTGCAGGTGGGAAAAGCCACACACAGGAGAAAGAGGTGATTTTGTTATTTGTACATACTGGGACGCAAATGAGAAAGCGGTATAAAAAGCCTGCAGCATTAAAACACATTTTAAAGACTGAACATAGAATGTTGGTATATTAAACAAATAACTGTAACGAACAGTGTAATGTACTGAGCGTACTTTTGAAACATAAAGTATTTCTACGCGCTTTGCAGGATAAGCACTCAGTTGGACTGCACTAATACACCAAAACAGCCACTAGCCTGAGAAGAGTGACACATACTCTACTGGACTTAGCCAAGACATCAACATTCTTTTTAAAATGGTTCTATTACATATGTGTATTGAGGCCCAGAGAGCTCAAGTGGTTGAGCATGCTTTGGTGAGATGTTGAAGACAAAATTCAAATCCAGGTCCCAAAGGCTGCACTGCGTCCACCACACCCCTCACTCTCCCGATCACAGTCACATGCATGGATTGTTGGCTGGCGATTGATCTGATGACGCGGGAGTAGGTTCATCAATGACGAGTGTCACATGTGAAGCTGGTATGACTGAGAACGTTCATGTGCGCACATACAGACACATGCACAAACATACGCTGGTGATCAGGAACATAAGACGCGTACACTACACAGACACACGCACGCAGACGGACGCACACACACACGCACGCACACCCCCGTCCACCAACACCAAATACCTTGAAGCCCATCAGAGCACAGAGCACACAGTCCTATGTTGGAAAGACCGTGTTTTAGGCAATTCCGTCCACATTATAAATCAGTACAGAGCGTGACCGTAATTCACGTTGCATACATACCACTGCCCAGTTACAGACTGCCAAGTTAGGGTAGTAACCGATTCCCTCGTTCGACCCCACTGCCCTTGGACATCAGGGCTGCGATGTCAGCCGGAGTGGGCAGTGGCAACTCTCACTGAAACCCTTTTTAGGTCGAGGCTAGGCAGCGCATGCGCTGTCTCTCCGAGACATTCAGCAATTAGTATAGGTGGTGAAACTCCACCTGTTGGCATTTTATTGGTCCTTTCGCTTTTCTGCTAAAATCGCTTTGTTTCGATAGGTTTATACCTTTTAGTTCCTCTGCCTATACAGCACCGCCTAACTACCGTAAATATATTCCCAGTGGGATAAAGTGTTCGTGTTGGAACCTTTTTTACTACTTGCTTAATTTTGATTTGTGTGGTTGTATTTTTTTTGGGGTCGCTTGCTGTTTCTAGCTTAATTTTCTTGTGCGTGGTTGCATTTTTTGGGGGGTCGCTTGCTGTTTCTAGCTTAATTTTGTTTTGTGTGGTTGTTGTTTTTTTGGGTCGTTTGCTATTTCTTGCTTAATTTTGTTGTGCGTTCTTCAAGTTTTGTCATGTATTGAAACCTGAATGCTGTTTATTTTTCCGTTTTCGCAGTGTTTATTACATTGCCAAAGTATTAATTTGCTTGTGCATTGGTGACATTTTTTTAATTTATTAAAACGTGATTGTTTTGCTTTTTCAGTTATAGCAATAATTAGCAAACTGCTAAAGTAGGAATTTGTTTGTGTATTAGTAACAATAGTGGTGTCGGGGCTGTCATCAGGAGACAGTTTTAGACAGTATTTTTTTCAGATGAATGCTGTTTTGTTTTCCGATCCCAAAACTGCTAACGTAGTTATGTGCTTGTGCGTGGGTGCATTCTGGTTGTTTTAGTTATTCAGGGGAGTTTTCTCTCTGTGAGTTACCTATTGGATATTTGTTAATAATTTCACGTTGATCTGCACAAAAGCTATAGCCAATCACTACTCGCGGCTATAATTATTCTAAAGTCAACTTTGTATATAATGCACGTTTGCTTAGGTAGCTGCACTCTTTCGCACATCCTATGAGCAGCTAGTAGCTTTATTAGAGCCGTATCTTCCGCACATCCTATTAGCAGCAGGTGGTTTTGTTACAGCCGCATTTATAGTGCTTAATTTGTAACAAATCTGTTGCTGTGGCTGTAATCAGGAGGCAATTTTACACAGCATATTTTTGTGGGGATAGTTTTCCGTCTTTAGCAGTCCTTAGAAAACTGCTAATGTAGTAATTTGATCATACATGGTTGACAACCTGCATTAAATACCATTATCGCACAAGTTACTTACCTTCGGTAACGATATATCTGTAAGAGACAGTAGTTAGTATTAGATTTCTTACCTTAGAATATCCCCAGGCGTCAGACTGGATCTAGAAACGTTTGCGTAGCAGTACCTTTGTGCGTCGGTACGTGTCGTCTGCGGCTCCGTGTCCGTCGTCGACGCTGTTGGCGCCAGGATGACGACGCCGGAGTAGTTAGACGCCGCCCTCGCGCGCTGACGTCAGTTCTTATACACAACTTTTCCGTGCCAGAAACGAAGAGACATGATAAAAACCAACACTGGTGCCATGAAACTAGGGCCCTGAAAGGGATGACCTTAACCCTAGATATAGGTTCGCAGAACGGGGAGGATGGGTGGGGCGGTAAGGAATCTAATACTAACTACTGTGTCTTACAGATATATCATTACCGAAGGTAAGTAACTTTTGCATCTGAAAGAAACAGGTTAGTATTAGATTCCTTACCTTAGAATAGATACCCCAGCAATACCAACCCCGGTGGTGGGTCTGCGAACCAATAATCACACCAGAAAGTCCTGGAGGACGGAATGGCCAAAGAAGCCATCCCTCCGGACTTGGCTGTCCAGGCAGTAGTGTCTTGCGAACGTCTGCATTGAGGCCCACGTAGCTACCTGACAGATGTCCTGCAAGGGGACTTCCCGGCCCAGGGCAGTAGTAGCTGCCGTGGCCCGAGTGGAATGGGCCCTCAGCCCAACAGGAGGCTCCTTTTTAGCCAAAGAGTAGCATACCTTGATGCACAACACGACCCACCGGGAGATGGTCCACTTGTGCACCGCCCGACCTTTCTTAGCGCACATGTAACCAACAAAGAGTTGGTCATCCACCCGGAACTGGCGTGTGCGATCCAGAGAGAAAGAGAGCGGACGTTTTGGGTCCAGACGGTGGAGCCGCTCTTCCTCTTTAGAGGGATGCGGAGGCGGAAAGAAGGTGGGCAAGGTGATGGACTGCCCGATGTGGAAGGCTGGGACTACTTTGGGCAGGAAAGAAGGTCTTGTCCGCAACACAACCTTGTCCAGATGGACAGGAAGGAAGGGAGGCTTTGATGAGAGAGCCTGGAGCTCACTCACTCTCCTGGCAGAGGTGATGGCAACCAGGAAAGCAGTCTTAAGGGTAAGAAGATGGAAAGGACAGTTATGAAGTGGCTCAAAGGGACCGCACATCAGAAAGGTGAGTACCAGGTTCAAGTCCCACTGAGGCATCACGAAAGGAACAGGGGGAACATATGATGCCCTTCAAGAATCTGTTAACATCCGGGGACTTGAACAAAGAAGGCTGATCAGGTAGCCTTAAGAAGGCGGAAAGGGCAGAAAGGTAGCCCTTGATAGTGCCCAGAGCAGAGCCCTGCTGGGCAAGAGAAAGAAGGAAGAGGAGAACCTCAGAAAGAGGGCCAGAAAGGGGATCCACAGCCTTTGCTGTGCGCCATGCCACAAACTTGTTCCACCTGCAGGCGTATACCGACTTTGTGGAGGGACGCCTGGCTGCCAGAATCACATCACAAACTTCAGGAGGCAAGTCAAATGGCCTCAACTGTCGCCGCTCAATCTCCAAGCATGGAGGTGGAGACTGGACAGGTTCGGGTGGAGGACCGTCCCCTGCTGCTGCGACAGAAGGTCCTCCTGAAGAGGCAGACGAATCGGGGGATCGACAGACATACCGAGTAGCTTGGGATACCAGTATCTTCGAGCCCAGTCTGGAGCCACAAGGATAACTTGGGCCCGGTCGTGCCTGATCTTCTTCAGCACTCTAGGCAGAAGTGGTATAGGCGGAAAGGTGTACAACAGACCGCAGTTCCACTCGCGACGAAAAGCATCTCCGAGCGAGTGCCGCCTTGGAAATTCCAACGCGAAGAACTGATGACATTGCGCATTCTCTTCTGTGGCGAATAGATCTAACCAAGGCTCTCCCCACTGCTGAAAGAAGCCTTGCGCCACGTCCGAGTTCAGACGCCATTTGTGATCCATCATGCACCGACGGCTGAGTTCGTCCGCCCTGGCGTTCAGAGAATCTGCCAGGTATTGAACCACCAAGGTTATGCCCTGATGTTCCAGCCACTGCCAGAGGCGCAGAGCCTCCTGGCATAGGGTCTACGACCCCACCCCGCCCTGTTTGTTGCAGTACCACATGGCGGTGGTGTTGTCCGTG
Organism: Lissotriton vulgaris; assembly: GCF_964263255.1. Taxonomy (NCBI): domain Eukaryota; kingdom Metazoa; phylum Chordata; class Amphibia; order Caudata; family Salamandridae; genus Lissotriton; species Lissotriton vulgaris. The sequence continues at coordinate 29,895,814 of NC_141687.1, read as the reverse complement.
AACACCTGCACTACACTCACCCAGACAGAGGGGAGGAATGCCTTCAGTGCAAGCCGGATCGCCCACAGCTCCAGAAGGTTGATGTGGAGCCGGGACTCCACCAGAGACCAGAGGCCTCTCATCTCTGCCTCTCCCATGTAGCCTCCCCAGCCCTGGAGGGACGCGTCCGTCACAACTACGTTCTCCAGGTGGGGTACGGAGAGGGATCTGCCGCTGACCCAGTCGCGATCCGTGAGCCACCACTGCAACTGTCTTGCAGTGCCCTCCGAGATCAAGACATGGTCGGACAGGTTGCCCTAATGCTGGGCCCACTGAAACTTCAGGTCCCACTGCAGAGCCCGCATCCGTCACCTGGCGTGATGCACCAGAAGGATGCAGGAGGCCATCAGCCCCAGAAGCCGCAGCGGCAACCTGACTGAGAATCGGGATAAAGGCTGAAAGATCGGAATCAAAGCATGAATATCCCGAACCTGCTGTTCGGGAGGATAAACTCGAAACTGCGCAGATTCCAGAACTGCTCCGATGAAGGGGAGCTTCTGAGAGGGATACTGGTGTGACTTCGGCACATTGATGGAGAACCCCAGCAGGTGCAGGAGGTCGGCTGTAGTCTGGAGGTGGCTGATGACTCTCTGGGGCGAGCCCGCCTTCAACAGCCAGTCGTCAAGGTAGGGGAAGACTGAAACCCCTAACCTGCGCAGATGAGCAGCGACCACCGCCATCACTTTCGTGAACACCAGTGGGGCGCTGGTAAGACCAAAGGGGAGTACGGTAAACTGAAAGTGCTCGTGGCCTACCATGAACCGCAGGTAACGTCGGTGGGCCGGCAGGACTGGGATATGAAAATAAGTGTCCTGCAAGTCCAAGGCTACCATCCAGTCTCCCGGGTCCAGGGCAGCTAGGACCTGAGCTAGTGTCAGCATCTTGAACTTCTCCTGCCGGAGGAAGCCGTTGATCTCCCGCATGTCCAAGATAGGGCGTAGGCCCCCTTTGCCCTTCTTGGGTACCAGAAAGAAGTGGGAGTAACAACCACACCCTACTTCTGGCCCAGGAACGCGCTCGATGGCCCCCTTGGCCAAGAGGGCCGTAACTTCCTCTCGTAGAAGTGTAAAGTGATCCCCCGACAGGCGGTGGTATCGCGGTGGCATGGCTGGAGGGGTCGCCTCGAAGGGGAGGGAGTAGCCCCTTCGGACGATTTGCAGCACCCACCTGTCCGATGTGACAGTGCGCCAGTGGAGGTGGTGATGGTGAACCCTGCCCCTTCACTGGCGTCACATGGGCCTGAAAGCTCGGACTAGGAAGGTTTTGAGGCGGATGCTGCAGGGGCAGGTGTTGACTGGCCTCACCATTGTCCCCGAACGCCACCACGGTGGTTTCCACGTCCGCCACTGCCCTAGATGGTAGTCTGCGGCCCGTGGCTGGCAGGACGTGGGGGCGCCCCTTCCTTGGCCATGAAAGGAGCGAAAGGCAGCCGTTTGCTGGCGCGGGCCTAGAGGCCCAAGGACTTGGCCATAGCCCTGGAGTCCTTCAAGTGCTCAAGCGCATGGTCTGTCTTGTCGCCAAAGAGGCGACGGCTATCAAACAGCATGTCCATAAGGGTGTTCTGGACATCAGTCGAAAAGTTGGCGGACCTCAACCAGGCGTGGCGACGAATCGCCACGGTCGTTGTCATCGCTCTGCCCAGTGAGTCCGTGGTATCCAGTCCACACAGGATGGAGTACCATGCTGCATCTCGACCCTCCGCAAGGGCTTGGGTGAGTTTAGTCTGGACCTCCGCTGGACATTGTGGCAGCACGTCCGCGATCGTGTCCCACAGAGACTGGGTATAACGGCCCAAGAGGCACGTGGTGTTGACTGATCGCAGCCCTAAACTCAGGGAGGAGAATACCTTTTTCCCGTATTGCTGGTACCTTTTGGATTTCCGATTGGGGGGAGCCATCGGGAATGCAGATTGGGAGTTAGAGGCCTGGATGACCAGGCTCTCGGGGGTGGGATGGGTGGACAGGAAGGAAGGGTCACCCGGGGCCAGGCGGTGGCGTCTGGCCACGTTCCTATCTACAGGCTGACCTGTAGCGGGCTTGGACCAAGTGCCCAAAAGAACGTCAGACAAGGCCTCATTAAACGGCAGCAGAGGCTCAGCCGAGCCTGTCTGCGGTTTAAGGACCTCAGTGAGGAGGTTAGTCCTCACGGCCGCGACGGGGAGCTCCAGGCCCAAAGCCTTGGCCGCCCGCGTCAGCACCACGCTATAGGCAGCCCCCTCCTCCGTAGCCACGGTAGGAGGGGAGACAAAATCATTGTCCGGCGAGGTGTCCAGACCACTGGCGTCGCCTAGCTCACCTGTCCAGTCCTGATAAGACTGGCACTACTGTGCCAGAGGGTCCTCAGACCCCTCCCAATCTCCTGACACTCAGGACCAAAGGATGGGGCCGGGTCATAGAAGTAGAAATCTCCCATCGGCGTCGAGAGCAGAGCCCGACCCGAATCGAGGGAGGGATCGGAGGCAGCGCCGGGGGCGACACCCTGGGGGCCGACGAGGTTGTGAGGTCGACCGGCGACGACCCGGATCTGGACCCGGATCCTGTGGGGGCCTGAGGCGTCGGGACTGAAGCACCCGACGGCGTCAGGGTCAAAACGCCCGACCCGCTGGGACCCCCAGTCAGGGCCGCGAGGCCCAAAGGCACCGCGTGACCTCATGGCTGTGAGGAAGGCCTCGATCTCCCCCGGCGTCGCGTTCTGCCCAGGGACCGACGGGTATGAAGCAGGTCGCGACGCCCGTGGCTCCGGTGGAGCCGCGAGGGCGGTGTCGCCCGAACCCCCGGCCGCGTCACACGAGCGTCGGGGGCAGGCTGAAGAGCGATGACGTCTCTTCGACTTCTTGTGCTTACCTGAGGAATTCGAGACCGAGGACGACTCCCGGACCTATGGTGGCTCCGAGCCCGCGAGCGGTCCCTCTACCTCCTCGCGGACCAGTACCTCGAGCGGCGCAGGGCCTACTGCCGGAGCTCGAGTCGCTTGTGGGACCGCGTCCGCCTAGCTTTAGACGTCAGGGCTCGAAAGTCGCAGCAGGCCTTGTTGTCGTGGTCGAGGCCCAGGCAATGAAGACACCGGCGGTGGAGGTCGATAACTGACATCAGTCGGTCGCAGTCGGCGCAGGGTTTAAACCCGGGCATCCCTACCGGCACCGTCGGAGTCTTTAGACTTCGAAAAGGATCAAAAAATGATCGAAAAAGTTTAGTCAAAAATTGACTAAGGGGTACCACTTTTTCCGGATCTGCGCTTGCTGGCGTGGAAAAAAGAAGAACTGACGTCAGCGCGCGAGGGTGGCGTCTAAGTACTCCGGCGACGTCATCCTGGGGCCAACGACACTGACGACGGACGCGGAGCCGCAGACGACGCCTACCGACGCGCAGGGGTACTGCTACGCAAAAGTTTCTGGATCCAGTCTGACGCCTGGGGATATTCTAAGGTAAGGAATCTAATACTAACCTGTTTCTTTCAGATATTTGGAGACATCTATTGCATTATGGGGGTCTGACACTAAAATAGATATAATAATACTAATAAAATGTATTCATTATCACTTAACTGCTTTAATTCTAAATGGGCCATCACTCTCTACTTCGGCCCACCTCATAATCCACCTACTACACTACTATTTCAGCGTAATTCATAATAATTTCCATTCCATTGATAAATATTTTTTCAAAAACAGTAGTACATTATATACGTTTTTCAGTTAAAACCATAGGAAGTAGCTGTATAAACATCAATCAACAATTCATGCAGTGCAATAGGTCTTGCAAATTTTGAAACTTTGACCTATTGGTATTGTAAATAACAATGCCTTTTATTATTATTGCAGATTTTTAAAACATAAATTGCAATGCCAATATCACAAAATCTCGCAACTCCGAGACCTATTGCATTGCAAATGCTTGTTTTTTTAAGCTGACCTGTTTCAATGAAGAAAATCGGGCCACTTTAAAAAAAAAAACTTCAGTTTTGAAATGCAATCACAGGGATGGTGATCTGCTGTCCCTTGTAGACGAGCATGCCAGTGGTTATAGCCAAGAGTAGGGGGTCCCCAAATTCACTGATCCATCTGCAATTTACTATTCCTTATTCAGTGAACCCAACTATCAGTACATAGGCCAATTCGTAGAATTAGACATTGATCATAAGAACTCACATTTCGATTTGCAACCACTCTTACAGACCAGTATCTTTCTAAATCTGATCCATAATCCATGTTCTTTGAAAATCTAAATTATTTTAGCAACAGGGTGCGTTTTTTCTCCTCAGTGATTGGTAGGCAGTGCTGGAACCACAACCTGATGATACAAAAAGTATTAAACCGAAGTAATGCCCTACGTACCCATGGCAGCTCTTACTTTGCCGAAGCTACCCGTTGGCTGACTTATGGTCTTGGCCCGACTATTCAACGTGTCCACCACTGAGACCGTTGTATCCTACAGGCTACCCTGCATAAGGCACTGCTGTTGGAGAACCCTGACCAGACCCTTCCCTTATGGAGAGTTCTTTAAGTAGTACCTGTAAGTGAAGAGTCAGTCTCTGATGACTCGATTGGGGCAAGAATGGTGCGGCTTTCATATACTGTAGGTACGCCCTCATCCTCTGTGGTGGCATCCGCATCCTGGATCTCTGAGTTGTCCGTGGTGGCCTCCAGTCTTGAAGAACTTCTTGAGATTTTCCCCTTCCAGTGCCGTGACTTTGTCTTGTATTTTTTGGAGGGGCTTATTCTATGTGTGAGACTCAATATGGACTGCTTGATGTGGGGGGGCTCATGCAGAGTGCGGCTTCCGCTCGATCTCGTCACAGCTTCAGGTGCACTGTTGGCCAACTGAAAGGTATCTGTTTGATTCAGAGAACACTTTACGTGAGTACATGTGTCCTTACAATCAAAAACTTGTCCCAGTGCAGATGTCTGTACCACCATCGCACAGTTTGCTCTCCCAATGTGGATTCATGAGGCACGGGTGCCCTGTGGAGGCATTAAGGATCAGTAGAAATACCACCCTGTTTATGGTGACCCTGCACATGTACATAGCTAACACTCCAGGAAGATTCAGGTATCATTTCACACCCGTAACATTACTAACCTTGCACACATTACATTCCAGTAGTAAACACGAGGTGAAAATTAATGTACAGCATCTCATACAAGTCAATATGCATGTACAACCACATTTGCCTTATTTTGTGGTTGACAGTACAATTTGTCCCGCTCTTCAGGAAGGCACCGCTTCACACATAACCCACTCTCTAACTCTAGTTTACGGCCCATCATTTACTATAATAATAATCCTAAATGCACATATTAACAGTAGTCTTATGGTCCCCAGACGTAGGGCGTGTAGCCCAGCATGTAACATGGGTGAAGATACAGCATGTGGTGGGCTCTAACGAGGTAACAGAAGAAGTACTGCTGCCTTTCAGCTCACTAGAGGATGTTGCTGGTGACGGCCTAGGCCACAGGACTGAACCCACCCCCATACATGGCGATGACTTTACACAGGATCCATACATCCACAATGCTGGACCACAGCTGTGGACGACCAGTGTACAACTTTAAAGCTCACCTGTAGAAGAACGGGCCGATGCTGATAACACACTGGGGTCCACCGTCTCATGCTCATCCATATCAAGATTGTTGGCGCTGCTCACACCGTAGATCTGATGCTTGTCCTCCTCCTGTAACTCTAGTGAAGCATGCCCTGATATGGTAGCCTCAACATCTTTCATCACTGTGTTGTCTAGATTGGCTTCTATTACAGAAGACATTGATAGCTCTTTAATCACTTTAATCTCTTGAACCACTGTCTCTTTCTTTTCTTCCTTGTCATTTAGAACATTCAATCTCGATGGCAGGATGAAGGACTTCTTGGGTAGGCCTTCACCCCTCTCGGTGGCAGCTTCATTCTCACTGCTGGGTGACCCTGTGATTGGGGCTGCATGCAGAAAATAGTTTGCATGAGAGCATAGTATATGGCATGGACCACTCCCTATAATAAACACCCTAGATGGCAGAGCAGATCCCCCACTAATATCCTTGATTTATGCACCACATTTGCAGGAAGATGCCTGCTCAATTATGACTGCTGTTTTCTATGGAAAGAGGATTATAAAGGACTGCTGCGGCCACCACTCTTGTGGTGACATTGCGCATTCAAATGGCATATACTACACTTGCTACTATCCTTAACTGCAAGAGTACAATGGTGAGGTGTAATGTATTAGTGGTGTAACAAGCGCCCCCGCATTGCGGGGGTCCGAGCTCTATGGAGCCCCTTGGCACAGAATGTTGGCCTGAGATATTCTGAGTGAGTCCGGAGGAGGGCCCATCCATGTACTTTTCAGGTGGCCCCTCAAGTTTTGTTATGCCACTGTCCCACCATGACATTGTAACAATGATCACGAGGAAATGCTCAGCATACCAATGTTGCTAGTTGATGCTCTTGGCCAAATCACTGACCCCGTCCCGCCCCCTTTCCCAGGTGTCCATTATTTCACTCAAGGTTCCACACAGGTGGAACTGTTTTTAACTTTGAAGCTCACCTGTATATGGACGGGCCAATACTGATGCCACACTGGGGTCCACAGTCTTGTGCTGATATTTTGCAGGACTGTTGGCGCTGCTCACACTGTTGATCTGAAGGTGGTCCTCCTCATGTAACTCTAGTGAAGCATGTTCTGATGTGGTAGCCTGTACAGCTTTCAGCAATGTCTTGTCTAGATTGGCTTCTATTACAGAAGGCATTGATAGCCCTTTAATCTCCTGACTCTCTTGAACCTCTGTCTCTTCCTTTTCTTCCTTGTCCTTAAGAACATTCAACCTTGATGGTAGGATGTAGGACTTCTTGTGTAGGACTTCACCCCTCTTGGTGGCAGCTTCATGCTCACTGCTGGGTGACTCTATGATGGGGACTACATGCAGAAAACAATTTGCATGAGAGCATATTTATTTGGCATGGACCACTCGCTATAACAAACATCCTAGATGGCAGATCAGTTCCCACACAAATATCCCTGATTTATGCACCACATTTGCAGGAAGATGCCTGCTCAATTATAACAACTGTTTTCTATGCAAAGAGGATTATAAAGTAGAACTATGGTCACCACTCTTGTGGTGATATTGCACATTCACATGGCATATACTACACTTGCGTCTATCCTCAAATGTAAGATTGCAATATGGCAAGGTGTAACGCGTAGGCGCTCCCACCACAGTGCCGTAACAAACGCCCCTGAGTGCTAGGGGGCTCCCTTGGCACAGAAGGCTGGGCGTAGAGCTCCTGAGTGAGTCCGTAGGTGGGCCCCATCCATTTACTATGCAGTGGGCCCCCTCAAGTTTTGTTATGCCAGTGTCCCGCCATCACATTGTAACAGTGCTTGCAGGGACATGCTGAGCATCCCAATGTTGCTAGTTGATGCTCTTGGCCAGATTACTGACCCAGCCCCGCCCCCTTCCCCAGGTTTCCAATATTTTACTCAGGGTTCCACACAGGTGAAACAGTCTTTAACTTTGAAGCTCACCTGTTGATGGAGAGGCCGATGCTGATGACACACTAGGGTCCACCGTCTCGTGCTGGTATTTTCCAAGACTGTTAGCCCTGCTCACACTGTTGATCTGAAGGTGGTCCTCCTCATGTAACTCTGGGGAAGCATGTTCTGATATGGTAGCCTCAACACCTTTCAGCACTAGATTTGCTTCTATTACAGAAGATATTGATAGCCCTTTAATCTCCTGACTCTCTTGAACAACTGCCTCTTCCTTTTCTTCCTTGTCTTTTAGCTCTTTCAACCTTGATGGTAGGATGAAGGACTTCTTGTGTAGGACTTCACCCCTATTGGTGGCAGCTTCATGCACACTGCTGGGTGACCCTGTGATGGGGACTGCATGCAGAAAACAATTTGCATGAGAGCATATTTAAATGGCATGGACCACTCCCTATAATAAACACCCTAGATGGCAGAGCAGTTCCCACACAAATATCACTAATTTATGCAGCACATCTGCAGGAAGATGCTTTCTCAATTATAACTGCTGTTTTCTATGCAAAGAGGATTATAAAGTAGAACTACGATCACCACTCTTGTGGTGAAATTGCACATTTACATGGTATATACTACACTTGCTTCTATCATCAAATGTAAGATTGCACTATGGCAAGGCGTAATGTTTAGGCACTCCTACCATGACATTGTAACAGTACTTGTGAAGACATGCTCAACATCTCAATATCGCTAGGTGATGGTCTTGGCCAGATCAGTGAACCCTTGCCTTCCCCGGGTGTCCAGTATTTCACTTAAGTCTCCACACAGGTACAACAGTCTTAAACTTTGATGCTCACCTGTAGATGGAGGAACAACCAACCTTGGCCCAGTGGGGTCCTCTGAGTCATGGCGAATTTGTCCAGAGCTGCTGGTGCTGCTAACATTGGTGATCTGAAGGTGTACCCCTTCATTAAATTGTGGTGATGTGTGGTATGATATGGTGGCCTCCACACCTCAAGGCCCTCTGTATTCTAGGGTGGCCCCATTACTGAAAATGTTGATAATGTTTTCTTCTTCTGAAACACATGAGTAATTGTTTCTTCCTTGTCCTTTAGAACATTGAATCTTGATGGTAGGACGAACGACTTCTTGCCCCCATTGGAGGTAGCCTCATGCTCACTGCTGGGTGACCCTGTGATAGGGTCTGCATGCAGAAAACAGTATTTAAGAGGGCATACTTATATGGCATGGACTACTCACCATAATAAATTTCCTAGATGACAAAGCAGTACAGCAACATACTAATTGAATTATAAAAGCTGTTTTCTGAGGAAAGGGGATTACGGATAAGGAATTTCTGTATTATTTTTGTGGTGACATTGTGCATGTTTATGGCATAAGCTGCTCTTGCTATTTAAAGACAGATACTACCCTTAACGGTAGGGCTCGCCCTGTGACATTTTAGAAATGCTTGAAATCTCAATGTTGCTAGCTGATTGTGTTGACCTTATCACTGAACCTGTCCCTTGAATAGCCATGATTTTACACAGAGTTCCACACATCAACAGTCTTTATATTTGAAGCTCACCGTTAGATGGAGGTTCAGCCACCAATGGCGCACTGGGATTTATTGCCTCATGATGATGTCTTTCAGGGATTTTGGTGCAGCTCCTACTGTTAATCGGAAGCTGTTCATCTTCATGTCATTGTGATAAACTGAGGCCTGATATGATGACCTCTGCCCTTTTAGGCACTTTGCATTCTAGGGTGGCCACCTTCACTGAAGGTCTTGATAATGTTTTATTGTTCTGAACATCATTAATTGGAAATGCGGTCACTTCCTTTTGATTGTCGTCCTCTATACCATCAAGTCTGGATGGCAGTAGGAAGGATTCCTCCCACTCGATTTTACCACTCATGGTTGCAGCTTCCTGCTCACTGCTAGGTGCCCCAGTGATAAAGGCTGAATGTAGGAAATAACTTGTATGAGTGCACGTTTCCTTGACTTGCACTGCTTACCCTCACAGAAAACTTAGATGGCAAAACAAAAGAGCCCCATACAAATTGCTGATGTGTCCATTCCAATAACTGGAGGACCCTTACTCATTGATAACAAATAGTAACTTGCAGTACTGGCTTGCACCGCAGGAATTTTCATTGAATTAATGAATGTTAGAATCATTTCCTGCTTCATGCGGGGACAACCCGTGCACAACTACATTGCAGGTCCTAAATTCAGCTTCCTGTTTATTCTATCTAAAAACTGACAAAAATCAGTTTGCTAGAGTTTAACATTATCACATTTAAAGAATTGTTAAGACTTCAGGGGCTATTCTGGGTAGTTTGAAAGATACATTACACGGAAGGAAGTCTAGTCTTATAGACCCTAATGCAGAGATAAAGCAATTAGGGAGGGTCTTTTGTGACTTCAATGATTCCTACAATGCAAAACGGAGGCAAGAACTTCTTCGTCTGTGTCATAGGACCTTCATTGATGGTCGTAAACCTCCAGGTAGCACAAAAAGAACATTATCCCAAATTTCTACCAGCTCTCTGCCATTCAGGACAAAGAAGAGGAAAACAAAAAACTATTACAATTTCTCTTTAAAGAGGAGATTTACTTAACCCGGGTGCTTGTTACATAGCATTTAAGGAATAGTAATTTGCGATTCCTTAAATGCTTACGCAAAATTAAGGAATCGCAAAATTTGCGATTCCTTGATAATGCGATGCGAAAAAGGATCATACATCGCGTTTTGCAATTTTGTATTTGCAAACGCTGTATTTTTTGCGAATCGCAGCATTTGCGCATACAAAATCGTTTGGTACATATGCCCCAAACTCACAATAACTGTGCAAGAAAAGAGTTTGCCTCACTATCATTTGCATTTTACTTTCAATTTAAAGTGTTCACTGTTCGATACTCAATAATCACTTAATTCAGTGATTTGTTTGAAATATTCCATTAAATGTTCTATATATTTTATTTTCCATTTGGGCTTTTTGCATAATATATCTCGAATACATGTACTTTCTATTCTAATGGCCTATCTACAGGAGTAATGAAAGTCAGTTCTTGATTATGTTACAAATAGGTAGTTTAAACTCTTTACAAGTTATTTCATACAACAAAAATATATAGCTGTGTATCTGAATATTGAGAATGATGAACCTCTAGCCAGTTACCTGACTAAATCGATGGGTCGATGGGAGTGTGATCTTTTGTTTCGCCTAAGAGCAGGCACCGTCAAGTATCTATCATGCTTTCCCCTGCGCTTTCAAGTAAATCTTAATATTATTCCCTGTCAATGAAATGGGCATTCAGGATAAACCCTGTTACTTTTTAAAAAAAAATTGTAGTTAGTATAAACAATATACTAAATTGTTGTTACTACCTTTAAAAAAAAACGCTCCTACCTTGACTATAGAGATTTTGTGTGGGGGCCGCCAATATTTAGATGAACATTGTTTAATTGCTCTATAATAGCTTATATTGTATTTAAGAATTATGTGTCGTTTATAAAATTTTATGACTGTGTATGTATTTCAATATCGTATGTTTTGGCTTCTTTTATGGATACGTTTTTATCCGAATAAAGTAATAAAGTAAGTATATATCTTTTCAAAACAGAACCTATTTCATTAGGATCTGAAAGCATCCACCAAAAAAGAAAATGGATCATCAAGGTCATACGAGATACCCTAAACATATTTACAACTTCACTGAACAATATATCTTTACACTCCATCGATTCCTCGAAACTATTTGACACTTGTGATAAAAAATTGATTTTGACTTTATTTGGTCTATGGCTATTATTTTCTCATCTACCATCGCACATTGACTGTCTAGTCATATGCCAAAGAATTCAACTATAAAAAGTAACCACATTTGAAACTTTTTTTGATAATCCTCCTTCACAACGTATTCTAGTCCCTACCTTTAAATAATTTTATTTCCTTATAAATGTATTGCATAAGAGTCTATAATTGTTCCCTGGTGTTTGTAAACAATATTTCTTAACCTTCTCAGTGCAACTAGTACTCTGTTAGTAATCATTTTGTATCTTTGGGTCTCAGATGTAAGATACAGTACTGAATCTGACAAGTGTTAAAGTGTTTTTCAACAGATTTCATGTAAAGACTTAAATTCATGGTAACAAGAGCTCCACCTTATCTGCCAATTTTATTGTAAGGCTGTTGATATGGAAAAACATTCTGCTAGGAAGCTTTCTTGTATGTATGTGTGTATATGTTTACTGAAAAACTAAAGGATAAAGTGACGCTATACCTAGGTGAGTATGTAAGTGACAACATTAATTAAAAAAAACACAGAAATTCACCAGTAGATTTATACAGAACTAATTATTACTTGTGCCCACGCCATGCACTGGTTATGAACGCACATATTACATCACTCATGTTCTACTACATCATTCATGGCATCATTCATGACATCTCAAATTACATAATTGATGACATCACTCATGACATAACTGATAACCTCATCCAAGTTTCTTTTGTACACATTACTCTATATACTAGTGTGGCATTAGAGTCCTGAAAGTAAGCATAAAATAGCCCAGAATAACATGAAGCATAACTAATGCTATCACAGATACAACTCCCTTAGGTGTATCAAGCAAGTGTAATATACGAAATTGACCCTATACCATACACTTCCTGGGTAGCCTAGTTCACATAAACAATCAACCACAGATATATGGAAAACCTTTATTGCATACAGTGTTCAATATGTATACAACTGTTCAGAGAAAGCCAAGTTACTCAAGACATTGAACGTCTGTTCCAAAGTGAATGCCCTACTATGGACAGCTTTTATCTGCAAACTCCTCAAGTCATGAACTTACATTGAGAAATGAAGTTGATATGAGTAGAAAGTGGGTACTGTAAACAGTGTTTACTCTATGGAGTTTACACTGTAATACACTGTTTGGAGTCAGTGAAATTCATGAGAAATAAACCACAGAGTATTAAAAAGGATCCACTAAGAACAGTGTACTGTAGTGTAGTTCCTATATTCCCAATAGGCTCTGCGCATTAGAATAACATAAACAGCAGTGTAGACGTAGGACTGAGGTCATCTAGGTCTCTACTGACTATGCTAAACTTAATTTAGGTTTGCGCCAGCTAGCTCAGAGGTCACTGGAAACTTTCTTGAATGAAGAGGGATGGATAACCTTCCCTGGCTCAGACAAGAAGGGATTCAGTTTCCGACAACCGCATAAACATGACAACTTTGCTCCCTCAGAATAAGAGAATATCTCTGGAGTCGTGTGAAAACAATAGACAGATATTTCACTCAGTCAGCAGTGCATACTTAGTTTCACCAGAGTGCAGAGAAGTAGAGAGACGGGCGTTTTCAATAAAAAGGTGTTATTTATTGAGCATTCTTCTTTCTCAAGCAAGAGAAGTGAATTGCCACAATTCTAATACTTAGAGTAAAGTAAAGTGCGTACAGTAAAAGTAGTATTATGAAATAATACTGTAAAAGCATTGATAGTTTTTCTTAGCCATATGATACTTTAAAAAGGATAAAATATATACATACACAAATACATTGACTAAATGCGATGCTGTTTCCAGCTCGACTTCGCATCGAGTATCAAGAGCGTACTTTCTTTTTTGATCGACCAGACAGTGTTGGCGACTGGCTAGACTCGCTGCCGAAGATGGACGATGGGAGTGGAGGCCCTTGCAGTGCGGACGGAGGTGCATCGGCACAGGAATGACATTTTGGTTCTTGGTGTCTGGTTTTGGTTCACATTCACCGGCTGAGTTTTGCTCTTATTTACTCATTTTTGCTCTAGGCCCGAGGGTGGTGCGTGGTGGAGCGGTCACTCTTTTCCTCCTCTGGGGTTCTTTGTGTAGTGTATTATGAAGGGGCAACAGGCACACTGCAGTTTGGGGTGGCTTTTTAGTCGTACGCAGGGGTGGGGGGTTTGTAACGGGCTGTTGGTTGGGGGTGGAGGGGGTGTTTGTTATTGTTTTTGTATTTGTTCTTCTCACATGGCGCAATATATATTGCTGTTATCCTGTTGCTCTTGGGTTTCGAGGGGGGGGGGTTATGGCGCTTTGCTGGGATGGGGGGGTGAATTGAAATTGGTATCTTGGAACGTTAATGGTCTGGGCGACAAGATAAAATGTGGTGTTGTACTCCAATTTCTCAGACGTCACTCCCCTGATATAGTCCTGGTACAGGAGACCCATCTGATAGGAAATGCGTGTAGGGCCCTTGATAGATGAGGCTATAGGTTGGTAGCACATGCTGGATTCACATCAGGCTCTAGAGGGGTCTGCATAATGGTCAAATCCTCCCTGCACCTTGAAATAGACGAAGTTGCCCTTGATGATAGGGGTCGGTATGCTGCTGCCTCTGGGCGGTGGGAGGGGAAGGTGCTCACAGTTGTTAGTGTATATATCCCCCCGGGTCTTCAGGCTACCACCTACGCGGATCTTGGACGAACTCTCCTAGGGCTTCCAGATGGTATCCTTGTACTGGGTGGGGATTTCAACTCTGTGGTCTCGGGTGAGTGTGACCGATTACCCCCCAGGGTCCTGCCGGCGTCTCAGTTGTGGCTATCTGAGTTGCTTGAGACTTTCGGATTAGTGGATGTCTGGCGGATGCTGCACCCTACGCACATGCAATATACTTTCCACTCTGGAGCGCACGGCAGTCTCTCTAGGATCAATTATTTTCTGATATTGTCTGCTCATACTCCCTTTGTGCTTGGGGTTCGCCATCTTCCCAGGGGCATTTCTGATCAGTCACCCTTGTTGCTTGAGGTTTCGATAGATTTTTGTGGTGAGAGCAGGGTTCCCCCTATCTATCCTTGGCACTTAAGGAATCCTAAGCTGCGCTTCGAGCTTCTCAAGGATATTGATTGTTACTTCAATGAGAATGCGGGGTCCGTATCTTCTTCTATTTCCTTGTGGGAGGCTTTTAAAATTGTAATAAGGGGATCTGCACTGTCATTGATCGCTGCCGATAAGAAGGCCAAACGGGAGAACTTAGTGCGCCTTGAGGAAGAAATCACTTCGCTTGAGAGCGAATTGGGTGGTAATGATACTCCTGCAGTCCTACACTCCTTGGCGCTAAAGCAGGTTGATTATAGGGCCCTGGTGACCGACGCTGCTAAAATTATGCACAGGAATCAGCTGGGCAGACTCTATGATGTGGGCGATAAGGCGAGTAAGCTTCTGGCATGGTTGGATAAATCTGAGAAAATGAGTCGTGTGGTGCCAGTGATTAAACGGTTGACTGGGGAGTGTGTGTCTGACCCAGGTGAGATTGTGGAGGGCTTTGTGGACCATTTATGGACGGTCTATCGATCGGTGAGTGATAGAGATGAGTCTGATTCCCGCTTGCTCTTGCGTGATATCGCGCTGCCCTGTATTTCGGACGAGGATGGGTCCACTTTGGATGCGCCTATAACGGTGGATGAGGTCGCTATCGCTATACGATCCCTTCGTTCAGGTAAAGCTATGGGGCCGAATGGTCTGCCCATCGAGCTTTACAAGCTGCGGCCTGATAAGATGGCGGCGTATCTGCGAAATATGTTCATGGATGCCTTTGAAGCTGGTCTCCTCCCTCTCGATCAGCGTTTGGCCACTATTGTTGTCATCTACAAGGACGGTAACCCTCGTGACCAGTGCACCTCCTATCGCCCCATTTCTCTGCTTAATGCTGAGCCCAAGATCCTGGCTAAACTACTTGCGAATCGTTTACTAACGGTAATCTGCGACCTGATCCATCCGGATCAGTCCGGTTTTACTCCCCATCAGAATACGGCACTCAATCTTCGTAGACTTCACGGGGTTCTCGCGAGAGCTGAGACGCTGACCGAACCCGCCATCTTAGCTTCTCTCGACGCCACTATGGCTTTTGACACCATCGAGTGGTCTTACCTTTGGGCGGCTCTTTCAAAGTTTGGCTTTGGCCCTAATTTTATTGCCTGGGTAAAACTCCTTTATGAACAACCACTGGCCCAGGTGGTGGTCAATGGCAGAGTGTCTGGTTCGTTCCCGCTCGGGCGTGGCACCCGACAGGGTTGTCCGCTCTCTCCACTCCTCTTTGCCTTAGCACTGGAACCGTTGGCGGAGTGGCTCCGATGGGAGCCCTCGATGAGGGGCATCCGGTGGGCCCCTGACCTTGAAGATCGTGTCTCGTTATACGTCGAAGACATTCTCCTTTATTTCACTTCACCCCAGAAGTCACTCAATGTGCTTTTTGATGTCCTCACCTCTTTCGGGAAGAACTCGGGTCTCGTCATTAACTGGACTAAATCATGTATTTATGTTATAGCGGGGGAGCTTCCTCCACTACCCCGTAGATTCCCGATCCAGGTGGTTGAGGCTGGTTTCAAGTACCTGGGAATTCATGTCTCCTTGGACCCCTCTGTCCGCTATGATCGCAATTTATATGCTCCTCTCCGGCGACTTAGATTGGACGTCCAGCGGTGGCACCGCATGCCCCTATCTCCATTGGGGCATGCAGCTCTTTTCAAGATGATGTCCCTCCCGAGATTTTTGTACGCTCTACAACATTTCTTCGATCCTGTACCCTCTGGATATTTCCGTGAGGTCGAGGGCCTCCAGAGGCAACTGATCTGGGACGGGCGGGCACGTATCTCCTTGCCTAAACTTACTTTGCCATGGTACGATGGTGGCATAGCCCTCCCGGACATCAGGCGCTACTACTGGGCCTCACAGTTGAGCGCGGTTAACCATGTAACGTACTCCCCGGGTCCTGTCCCTGCTTTTGCAATGGACAAGTTCCTCTTGCCGGGCGGGAACTTCAACAGGGCATTGTACTCGAAGGAGCCATTCCGATCTTTGACTGGGCCTACAAAGTGTGCTGTGCGTGCGTGGAGGGACGCGAATGTTGCTACGGGCTGGGGCGATAGGATGACACGACTGACTCCATTGTATGACTCTGATAGGTTGGGTAGCCTGTGGCGAACGAAAGGGTTTGATAAGTGGGATACGATTGGTATCAGCAAGGTGGAGGATCTTTGGTCCAAGGGCGCGGTTAAGTTCTTCGACGCCCTCAAGGAGAAGTATCATCTTGGCGATAATGAGTATTTCCGATACCTTCAGGTGCGCCACGCTTTGATTTCGGTTTTCCCTCCGGGGACGGAGATCCCCCAGTCGTCACCACTTGAGGACTGGATTCTGGATGGCCACGTGCCTGACAGCACAATTTCCTTGATTTACAAAAAGCTTATTAACACCAGGGCTGGCCTCCTCGTGCGGCTTAGGGCTTTGTGGACCGCAGACGGCCTGGAATTAGACGACGAGGATTGGCAGATGGCTATCGCCTCCCCATAGGAGCTGGCCATTCCAGCCCGCCTTCGTTTTGTGCAACTGAAGATCCTCCACCGAGTTTACATGACTGGTGCGCGACTGGTGCAAATGGGTTACTCGATCGATGGGCTGTGTAAGCGTGGTTGTGGCATGAGTGGTACCTTTCTACATATCATCTGGGAATGTCCTGTGGCATCCGATTTTTGGTCCAGAGTGCATGCTATTATGGGACGGGTCACCGGGGTCTCTCTCTTGCCTGAGGCTCGTCGTTGACTGCTCAACGTCTGGGAGCCTACGGACTGTACGGTCGCTCAGACTTTCTGGGTCACTCTTGGTAACATGGTTGCCAAGAGGGATATTGCTCAATTCTGGGGTTCCCATAGGCCGCCTGGGATAACAGCTTGGAAGGAGAACATGGACTGGTGCATGTTCCGGGAGAAGACGGCCTATGTGGCTCGGGCCGTCCTAAGAAATGGGGCAGGATTTGGTCCCAGTGGAACACGTATCGTGGAGATATCTCCACTTGAGTATACTACTGATGTTCCGTCGCCCCGTAGTTGACGTTCCAGATGATCGTCTATAGTGCTATTCTGCGTAGTTCTCTCACCATTCCCCCGTCCCTAGAAGTATGTCACAATATTCTTTAGAGACCGGTTCCCTCGCCCTCTCCCCTTAAGCCCTTGGAATCGCTCCTACCATGTGATTGTGTGGTGTGTTTGTTATATGTTTTTCACCAAAATCATAAAATGAAACCTATTTTATGCCTTTGCTTTTTCTGTGTTTTGGTGCCGGTACACCAATAAGCTGCTATTCTTTGTTCTAACTGTACTGCCTCTATATCTGGCATCCAGATGTTTATTGTCATAGCGGGCGGCCCGATTGGGTTGTAGGCAGACGCTGTGTACTGTGCATACCGAAAATAACGGTTTTAATTAAAAAAAATAAATAAATACATTGACTAAAATGCTCAACTGGTGCTTCTAACTAAGCCTACCCCGGTGTACCTGACCTAAGCCTAATACTCGGGAAGGGACAAGTTAGTAGCGATGTTAAGTTAAGTTGGTTAAGATAGTTTTGCCAAGAATCTGCATCAAGAATTCTCCTAAGGGTTTAGTCAGCTCCGTAACTTGGTAATAGAATGTGGGAGGTCTGGTATCTCTTTCCTCAGGAATCGATATCCCAGCAACCCGCAAGGGTAGGCTGGAAACACCGGAGCTGGATTTTCTCAGCTGGAGAAAAAGACAGCGTCTCACTCAGTGCGTCAAACAGGAGGGGCGGCTTCCGCGGGCACTCGCATCAGCTGGGCTCTCGGGCAAGTAGATGGCCGCTCTGCTCCAAACCACCGTGTCCTTGCTTAAGGCAAGGTGCCGGGTTTGACGTAAGGTTGGACATAAGACGTCACCAAGAACTAACAGTTCTTGCAGGACTTCAGGAGTTCTTGTTCAAATCAAAACAAAAGCAGGGGGGGTTTTCCCGGGCTGCTGAAGGCTTGGTTTGTTTAAAGAACGTGTTGTGCTTTTTAGGAGTCGATGGGAGTAGCCGTGCTGTGCTTTGGATTTCATGGGCTATTACTGAATATGAATCTGATTCTTTTGCCGTTGTCAGGACATTATTGTTTATAACCTCACAAGGGCATAAATCGGGAATATCGAATTAGGGTCCTAGATAAGAACACAACAGTACACTCTAGGGAACACTTGCTAAAAAAAGACACTATTCACTTAAAATAACCAAGGTCTGAAGGTGCTAAATATAATAATACCTGCAGCCTTCATACTGAGGTCAAAACTTGATAGCCCATCATCGGAAGCAAAAGAAGCACATCTACGTAGCTTAGTACCATGTGCACACAGTCTTCTATGTTATGTAGAAATTGTCATGCAATGAGGATTTTGTCTAATAACTTAAGGCTGCTCATAATACTTAGTATGTAGTGCATAAACTTGCATGGAAAATGCTGAGCACAAGATGCCAACAGCCACCTGAACACAGAATTACTCTTAAATGCAATGATTTATAACGTGTTCAATACTTCCACACACCAATGATTCAATGGGAGCACATGCATTTTGTAAATTCTTACACCCAGTATCTGGAAGCAGGCTGTACAAAATTAGGTAGAAAATAAATATAGTAGCTACTAGCCACTATGCAAAATATAAAACAAACTAACATACTCATTGGATGATGTTTTCAGTGATGTCAGCTGTAATGTCATTTAGGATGCCATACATTATGTCACAGTCATGAGTGATGTAATATGTGATTCAAAAATAAGATTATGCTGTTCCTCATTGTCAGAGTTTATGATTCAGGGAGACCGGAACCAACTATATGCCAGCAGGGTTTTAGAGTTGGGGATCCATGTATTAGATTGTAATGCCCTCACACTTTCACTGTCAGGTGTCATGCTTCATCATCTGGGCTGATCCTCTTTGGGTCGGCAGTGCAATACCCAACGGACTCCCTGTAGTAGGGGAACTTTATCGGAGATCTTTATCCAGTAGCCGTATGGTGAAGTGCGGGTGTGGGGCCAGAACAGTGTAGATGTAAGAAGGTGCTTAAAATAGGGTTCAGAGTACCATGAAAGCCAAACTTTAATCTGGGGGTCTCCTACCCTAAGTAAAAACAAACAACAAGGCTCACACCCACGCTTAATGTCTCGGGTTAGAGTGTCCTTATTGAAAAGTGCAGGTCAACATGTTTCTCGCTCTAAGTGTATTCTACTTGCGATTTTTCAGGACCGGAGAGGTGAGACTATCTACACTTAAAAATTGTGACATGGAATTTTCCTCACAACAAATGTCTACTTATTAGTATACCTGTTTGGACCTGGATCTACCTGTATGGGGAGACAAAATTGTGGCATCATTCAGGTTGATATGGTACATAACAAAAACAGGTATAGTCTTTTAGTGACCCTGACTTCTTATCATTATCATTACTGTTGTAATATACGATGCAATAAGCAGTGCATGGCGGGGGCACAAGTTAGTTAGCTCTGTTAACTATAACTGGTGAATATCTGTGTTTTTTATTAATTCAAAACATTAATGTTGTCCCTGACATAATCACCTCACTATAAAGGTAATTTAACTTTTGTTCTTTTCTATGAAAAAATAAAGAAAAAAAATAGAAATACAATTATATATATATATATATATATATATATATATATATATATATATATATATATATATATATATATAATTGTTTACAATGTTCACTGTACATTTGTGGATGTGAGATTATCAGTGAGGCCAAAGAATCGTATGAATTAGGTGGATGTCAGATTTTATCATCCCTACTCATTGTTTTACCTGTATTTATGCAGAGATAGATATCAGAGTTTTAAAATATTTAAATACGTATTTATATATTTTATATTTTGGTCGTATGTGCATCTAACATTGTATTGCTAATATGCACTTTGATGTAACACATGTGAATGAAGTATTTTTTCCATGTTGTTGTTACCCAATTTGAAAATTGCGCGCGCATTTGCACTTTAAGTATCTGCATTGGCTCTCACCAACTCACCATGTGATCAAGCTTTGTAAGAAGCGAAACGCGTAATGGCGGCGGCAGGCTTGCTGGAGAAAATAAAACACCTTGATTAAGCACTCAACTTTGGGTCTGTTCTTTCGTCATTTAATTCCAGGGCTGAGGCGGCTGCTTCAGTTTTTGTGGCGAATTTACTTGCATATATATATATATATATATATTTATATATATCTGGGAGTTCAGGGTATTCCCACCCTGCCCCCTTTTCTTTATTTTTTACATTTTGTGGGGGACTCGGCCTTCAAGCCAAGTCCCAGGATGGCTGCCAACACTTCCTGGTTGAAGTGTTGGCGGGTAATCAAATTTCAGCAGAGGACTGTGGATCCACGAGTCCACTGCAAGAAACAGTGTCCCTAGATATCTATATTTTTTAACCTTAAACATCTCAAAAACTACTGGACTTTCAACAAAGCAGCTGAACTGACTGTAGCAAAAGTTCTTCAGTTCTAAAATAGAAAAAAAAGACAGAAATTAAGGTGACTGATACACAGGGTCAATCTTCGAAATTCAAGCAAATCCACCGACTCCAAAAGAGATATCACCCTAGATTGGTTATAAGAAAACTTTTTCCATTGCATGGACTTATTTATCTGAGATAATGTCAGCTCCTTGTGGCACCTGGGATATTCACGATGTGAGGAATCACCAGCTAGAAGTGTCCATCATAAATCCATAATTTGGGTCATCAGGCAGTAGGGTAATTAATTCACATGTGGTGCAGTAGCTGCCTTTATTGGTGTTTGAGATAATAATCTACTAAGAATGTGTGGCAGTAAATACTTTTAATTAAAAAAGTGGTCCCCATGGAGAGGAGTCCTGTTGGCTTGGACAGGAATCTGCGGTAGATTCTATGTTTGATTTCAAACTAGGATCACATTATATTTGACTAAAACCACCATTATTTCTACTACCTTATGGAGCTGCACAGAGATGGAATAGATGATTCTTTCGAGAATTCTGGCCAGCAGGAGGAGTGACAGCAATAGGCGAAATGAGAAGCTTTCATTTTTGAGCCATCACTGGTAGGACCCATGGATGATTCTGCATTTTTATACAGTGCTGATTCATGTTTTATATCTGGGAGGCGATCACCTGTCTGCTGACAGCAAGGACTCACTGAATGCCCTGTGCTTAGGTTTCTCTGTTCGTCTTCTGGTCAGCAGCAGCTACAGATTTAGTGGCTAATTCTCTCTATCTAGTGACTCGACAGTTCCACCAAGACCCTTTCCATGTCTGCTTTCTTGCCTTCTGAACATCTACTGGTAAATCTTCTTGTTCAGCTTTAAAAACATAAATCAGTTACTCAAGTTCTTCCCCAAAAAGTGCCATCTGTCTAAAGTGCTGAAGCCATGTCCTCAGCCCACTCTCCTCTACGGTGGGGTCCCTTGGACTAGGATTTTGGAGGATGTGGCCTCGTTTTGCAGCATTTTCACCTGGCTTTCAGAATTGAGGATGGATGAGAACACACAATCTTTAGGTTTTTCGCACTGCTCTGCACAGTCCTGGTTCCAAGGAAATTATTGTTTCTTCAGTCTACCTCGAGGTGCCCTAGAGGTCTTCTAAGGCCGCCATAAGCAAGGGAAATCCCTTCAATCTCTGTCTAATATGGAGTCTTGTCATGGTTACTCAGTAAGAAAATAGACGTCAAGAAAAAAAACCTATATTACTCTGTGGGTTTATTTGACCTTATTTTTGGGGCATAGTTCCTGGACTATGCAGGCACCACACTTATCTCCTGCCAATTACTATCCTGAAGGACAGTTGACCTTCTTGTCCAGTGGTGACAAACTCCAGCCACTGCTGAAGGCCGCTCCTCACTTACGCTCAGGGGTTCTCTATTGTGACTCAGGGACTGCCAAGGTCTCAACCCCTGGGGACACCGCCCAGGATGCTGCACTCCCTGTCTCACTTCAGCACATCGTCACCCAAGTATATCTTGGTGCTGAATAACAGATGTTTATTGTTACTCAACGGTACTCATTTTATCGACCTCAGTAGGACGAAAGGCTGATTGGAGCTGGCGGGATTTGAACGTGTGACTATGAGGTCAACCACGACCTCTCCATGGCCCCCTGTTCTCATCTGCATGATGCAGCTTTGTAGCCAGCGGTCATGAGGCTATGGCCATCTCAGTGCTGCTCAAGCTCACCCTGCAACAATAAGTTAGATCCTCTAATCTGTGGCATACAAAGGGGACCATTTCATGCAGTGGAAGATCTAGGCTTTTCGTTTGAGGTATGTTAAGCACTGCTTATCACTCGATAGAGTACACAGATGCTGGAGCAGGTGTATCGGTGAGAGAATCGTGCAGGGATTGGTTAGCTGATGAGCCAGGTCTTCAGCCTCCTGTGGAATTCAAGAGGTAAAAAAGGAAGCTTCAGGAGTAGAAGGAGGTCGGTCCATGGTTTGAGTGCGATGTAGGTGAAGGCTTGGCCTCCCATTCTGCTTCTACAAATACGTGGGTCTATGCGACAGAGAGAGAGGCTGAGTGCACGGTCAACACTGATGAGGAAAGTCAACCATGGGACTGCAGTGTCGTGCTAATAGCAATGTTGCTTTTGAGCTCTGTCGAGGCGCTAACCTAAGAAGATACAAATAGTTGTTCCTGTGTCGCTGACACCTTGGATGCAATCTAACCTGATATCTCACCCATTTGATTCCCAGGGCGTGCCCATCCATTGATAAGCTGCTCAGTCCTCAAGCACTGAAACGGAGACGGAGTTATGCATCATAGCCCAAGCAACGTGAGGGTTCAGATCTGTAGGATTTAATATGTTTGTTTTTGTTATGGGATATTGTCACATGATTTTTTTTAACTGTTTGCATTGGGCTGTTATGGTCAATTGACCAAATAAAGTTGTGGGACAAACAAACGACTCCTAGGTACAGGGTCTTTCAATGTACTCATCTCTGAGGGCTGCAGTGGGCAAGTATAGGGCTCGCACAGGCTTACCTGATAGACAGCTCTATGATCCAAGTATTATTATTTTCCCTAAGGAACTGTTTACTCCCCTTATTTGCCGAAAAGAGTAGAGCAAGCAATGATAGGGTATTTACCCTAGCAGATAGCAGTGGACACAGCATACGGTTTGGCATATGGTCTAGCGTCTATTCAGATGACTTCATCCATCAATAGATAAAAGTTGCTGGATCAAATGGCTTCATCCACATCGTTTTACCAATAAGCACGACACAATGCTCTGCTAAGATGTAGGGCCCCTGCCCATTTCTTCCGTAGGGCACAACTCTAGATAGATCTAGGCCTTTCAAACCCATTACCACCAGAGTGGAAATGCTTCAATATCTCCTCTTCTACACAATTCTCCTTAGCCTGGGAATCTGGAAAGATGAAGGGACAAGATGGTACTACCCCTCCCTTTACACTGGTTTAGTGACAGTCATGAAGGTCTGCATCACCATCATCATACTGTATCTTCAGGACTAGGGAAGAAATAGGATTGTAGTACAATTGTGCAGTAGAAGACAGGTTAGGTCAAGTTATAGCTGCAGCTGCTTGATGCCATCTCCAATGACTTGTGTGCACAAAATAGAACTAACCATAGGGTCCAGAAGGGGCTGTATTGATAATCCCTAGGTCTGTGGAGGTCAAATGAACTAAGCAGATCCCCATCATAAGTCACATTGAGAAGCCTCTTCTCGAAGCCACAAAGTTGTCGTCTATAAATGTACTGGACACAAGGGGTCCGTTCCTCAAAGGAGGGTGCAAGCAGTCTGACAACTGCACCTGGAAACACACAGCTGTCAATAGTGTCTTCAAGGGAGCAATTGGAAAGCTTTCCACAGTTGCTGTTGGCCAAAAGCTGGAAAAATGTCCCTCTTAACACAATGGTAGTGAACCTGTGCCATTTCAGCTACAGCACCCCGATGAGCACCCCGATGAGGTGAATTACTGGCAATGGAAGAATTCCAAAGAAGCAACACTATCAGAGCTTTGAATCTTGCTGCACTTTAAGCTTAGCTTCATCAGAAGATTTGGTACATGTGTGTTTGGCATCAAGCCAGTTCTCTGATTCCCATGTCACATCGAATACATGTACATAATGCAGACTATCCTTTCAGGGCGCCACACCACTCATCAAACCCAGCATAGTGACTGGCAGGAACCTTGTGACGCGTGCTAATGAAAGACCACGATGGCGCAAATGTTATCACCCCAAGCAGAAGCAACAGTGGGACAAAAATCTCTGGTGATCTTATCTGTCCCCGTGGTCAAGCTGTCTAAAAAAACTATTTTCTGGGGACTAGTGCATCCAATAAGATATGTTTACTCATCTCCCTCTGCAAGTCAATCAAATGAAGGAGCATGGGCACCACAAATGTACTGCGATTAGGTCAGCCTGCCCTGAAGCAAACAAATGAAGAGGGGAAGGTGGCACTTCAGTACTATTGTGTGGTAAAATACCGAATTCAGGTGTGCATGCACATCTGTGTATGCACACCTGTGCCATGTGACACACAGACTTGCCCTTAGGGCATGTATGTGTGCCACATGTCACACAAGCCTGTACTTGGGATGCTAGAGGGTGTCAAAGTGACACCCTCTGCACCCTTGCAGGATTTGGTATTTACCGATTCGGTAAATACCGAATCGGTATTTCCCATTGATTCCTATGGGCTTCAAGGCCCATAGGAATCAATGGGCAATACCGATTCGGTATTTACAGAATCGGTAAATACCGAATCTTACAGATTCGGTATTCCTAAATTCGGAATTACCTAAATCTGCCCCCTTCCCATTTACAGACTCTTCAATACTGATTCGGTAAAATTCGGTATTTAAGAGTCTGTAAATGGGAATTACCTACATCTGGCCCAAGTGACAACTGTTGCAGAGGAGCTGGACAGCCAATGTGGGGTATAAGGTGTAGGTTATGATAAAGTGATGGGTGAGGGATAACTTGTAATCAATAGGATGGCTGGTGACGGGATACTGGAGACATGGATGGACAGATGAACTCTGTATGATAAGCAGGGCTCACATGGTCTCACCCCCGCAGAAGAGATGTTGACTTCAGACACTTGCCATGAGTCTACATTAGCCTTCATCAGGATTTTGTGTACATATGGGTCTCTTTAAGGCATACCTGTAGACGAAGGTGATGATGCAGTTGCCATGAGATTGCCTGTGGTGTCGCGGCTGTATCCACCAGGTGTGGCAGCGATGCTCTCATTCTTGATGTGCAGATCATAGGTTGGAGGTGAGCTTTGATCCCAGATGATGGCATCCACACCAGAGTGCACTCTGCTCTCCGTAGAAGCAGCAGCATGAGCCTCCAGCATTTCTATGAAATCCTGCTCAATGTCATCCAGTATAACGCTTAATATGGACTGTGGAATGAGAGGCCCCACATACGAGTTTTGAACCTCGCAGGGGTTGGGTATATTTCCAAGGATGCTACTGGGCGACCTAACAAGTCCTGCTGGGGGTAGAAAAAAGCTGGCATGAGTTGGGTATGCCGTTAGATTAATGTGAAATTGCAGCAACCAAGCACACCTAGCACCCACATTTATTGAGAGGTCCTACCCCCAATCCATATCTGACCCTTGTCGAGATGTTGGGAGAAGCCTCTATCCTCAAAGTGTCACTGCACATGACTCACAATCTTAGAAACGAGACATGCACACAAGTACACCGTACAGTACCATACATGCGGCAAAGTTTCCCAATTGTAACCACTTTTCCCCAGCTGTGCCACAAGTGACGTGATCTAAACGTTTGTTTGTTGGCCCAAATATATTTCCCCCATACCATACCACAGCATAGTTGCCTGTTGGCCAACTAGGTGCCATGTAAACATGCCTATCTACTATATTAAACTGTCCTCCCCTTCTCCTGTGCCCAGTTCCAACCCTTTCAGCTCTCCATGCATACCTGCAGGTGAAGACACATCTATGGATGACAGGACATTGTCCACAGTGTTGAGGGCAAGCCGGGCAGAGCTGATGAGCTGGTCGGTTGTGCCATCAAATTGTAGCGATGTATACCGGTTCCATATAGCAATCTCCGGATCATGCAGCACTACGTTGGTCGGGGCATCTACCATACCTTCCTGCTCCTGGAGAATCGCTGTCGCTTCCATTTCACTGGTAGCTCGAAGGACATTCAGTAAGGACTGCAGGATGATGGGGTTCTCCTGTACACTTTGCCTTCTGCTGCTGGTCACAGAGGTAGATCGGCTGCTATGTGATTCTGTACTGCCTCCTGGACGTAGAGAACAGATTCCATGAAGTCATGGATCCATGACATGGACTGTCAGTCATCACACATATGTGGCAGAGCACAGCCAAATACATATGTTCTAAAAGCATGCACTACATTTGTTCAGTAGAGGCATAAATGTTTGCACAGTGAAAAGGCTCATGAACTGTGCCACTGTGAATGATAACAGTGATCAAATCAATCGGAAGAGTGAACACATTGCACAGCACCTATCTATGTGACAAGATTTGCAATGTATGAATCCTTGTGGAATGGTTGGCATGGTCCATGGAATTATAATCCAACCCTTGGGCTTCCATCCCATTTCCAAAATGCCAGAATCTGCGATGGATCCCTGCACACACAGGAGTTATTCCATTCAACCATTATAATGATAGTAAGATTATTGCTGATGTTAACTTACATAGTAGTGGTTATATTATTACAACATATCTTGAAATTGCATAATTTGCCCCAGGCTGTGCGCCGCTAGTGCTGCAAACAGCATGCGATAATGTTGCTAGAAGGCCTGCTTGGCTCACTTGGTGCCACCAGCCACAGTGGATGACCCCGGTCTGCGGACAGTCCATTGAATATGTTCCCCAGAATGTCCCATGGGTGGCAGAGAGTTCCTCTCACTGCCTGACCCTAGCCTGCCCTTTACCAGCCCACATTTGAGAGTGCACATTTTTAAGGCCTACCTGGAGGTAAAGGGGGGGGCTCAGATAGCAAGGCATGGTCCACGGTGCCACTGCTAAGCACTTCAGGGGGGTGGTCGCTGTTGTTTTTCTCGATCGACAGGATGTTTGCACCTCCCTGTGAGGGAAGTAGGTCTTGTACCCAAGGGGTCTCATCCAATCTTTGAAGTACTGTGACCTCTCGGTGGGTAGCTCCATCTGGTGATGCTGGTAGTGCTTTTCTGTCCACCTCCTGCGGATCGAACATGCCCTCCTTCTTGCTGCTGTCCCGGGATGCCTTAAGGATGGACTTTAGAAAGAGTGGCTTTTCTTGCTGGATCGTCCTGCTTGATGGCTCACTGGGATCTACTGGATGTGGACAACAGTTTGCATGAGTAGAAGTGACTGTAAATTGACATTCAGCTCTAACAACTATGTAATGTTTCAGAGTAGTCAAGCACACCTGGCAGATATATGTTCACCACATTGGATAAAAGAAATCACTCCAGTTGTGAGGTCATAGCCCATGTTTGTTTAATGTTGGGGTGGTGGCTGAGGACACCAACCAGGATTCCTGTGCTGAGACTATTTAGGCAACATATAAAACCTTTTCTATGTGTGGACAGGTACCCCACTTATTTTGCCACATGTCGCACACCTGAACGTAAAGGACAATGCAGCACATACATTATTCATCCCCTGATCTATTTCACAATATTTGTAACTCCTTAGAGGCAGGATATTGCAGTGGAAAAGCTCATATCCCGCCCATTGAGAATATAAATTTATAAGACTGCGAGTGTGGACATACTGCGCAGCCCAACAAACATGGGGAACTTCCACTTGGTTCACAAACAAATGCAATGTCTTATGGCCTGTACCCTGCTGCCCTGTGAGTGGGCATCCCTGCACATGCCCAGAGACTGACCCAGGTCTCTGAAGCTGCGCTTCTTCCTCCATGGGCCCTTTGATGCCAGGATTCAGAGAGACAGATCATCAGTTGAGCATCTCCTGCTCCCACAACCCTCCACATGTTCATTAGCCTTCTGCTTGAGGAGTACCTGGAAGAGGAACGGCTGGCGCTGTTCCCACTATAAGGTCCGCAATGCCACCACCTTGCTTTCCAAGACTGTGAGTGCGGCTCCCTTTCTTCACCTCAGTGTATTCATGTCCTGGTGATGAGGAGGTGTCCAATGAGGAGGATCGCTTGAGCATTCTAGAGGATTTGAAAGCTATTTCCTTCTCCTGGAGAACTGCTGTATCTTGAGCTAGACTGCCATTCTGTACAATACTCAGAATGGATTGCAGAATGAGGTTGTTTTCTTGTGGAATTCGTCTGCTGCTGATGCTG
This sequence comes from Lissotriton vulgaris, assembly GCF_964263255.1. NCBI lineage: Eukaryota > Metazoa > Chordata > Amphibia > Caudata > Salamandridae > Lissotriton > Lissotriton vulgaris. The sequence continues at coordinate 29,867,160 of NC_141687.1, read as the reverse complement.
CTTGCAGCTTCAGGATGACTGCTGGTCACCCTAACCATGCCTGTTGGATATAGGAAAGAGTTTGCATGAGTGCCCAGTTAAACACATATGACACGTGTGCTCTGCATGGGTACATGTGTACTACCATAGAGTCACATCAGTTTGTCAAAGATAGGGAATGTTGGTTGAGCGCAAACTTCCCCATGCTTGTTGCTGTTTCCTACATGTTGCTAACACGTTATAGCTAGGGTTTTCAAACATGATCAGGCACACTCCATGCCTGCGACACTGTTAACCATGCATGTAATGCACACCTGAAAAGGGCAACCAATGCATGCAATGTATTCCGTATATGATCAGGTACACACCATGCCCAGGACACTGTTAACAATGCATGCGATGGACACCTGGAAAGGGCAACCAATGCATGCAATGCATACTGTCCATGATCAGGTACAAGCCATCCCCGTGACACTGTTCACCATGCCTGCGATGCACACCTGACATGGACAACCAATGCATGCAATGCATACTGTCCATGATCAGGTAGGCTCCATGCCTGTGACACGGTTAATCATGCACCCAATGGACACCTGCAAAGGGCAACCAATGTATGCAATGTATATTGTATATGATCAGGTACACGCCATGCCTGCGACACTGTTAACCATGCATGTAATGCACACCTGAAAAGGGCAACTAATGCATGAAATGTATACTGTCCATGATCAGGTACACTCCATGCCTGTGACACAGTTAATCATGCATGCGATGGACACCTACAAAGGGGAACCAATGCATTGAATGTATACTGTATAGGATCAGGTACACGCCATGCCTGCAACATTGTTAACCATGCATGTAATGCACACCTGCAAAGGACACCCAATGCATGCAATGCATACCTTATATGACCAGGTACACGCCATGCCCAGGACACTGTTAACCCTGCATGCGATGCATACCTTATATGATCAGGTTCATGCCATGCCCAGGACACTGTTAACCATACATGCAATGCATACCGTATATGATCAGGCACACGCATGACCGTGACACTGTTAACCATGCATGTAATCCAAACCTGAAAAGGGCAACCAATGCATGCAATGCATACTGTCCATGATCAGGTACATGCCATCCCTATGACACTGTTAACCGTGCCTGCGATGCATACCTGACAAGGGCAACCAATGGATGCAATGTATACCGTATATGATCAGGTAGGCTCCATGCATGTGACACTGTTTTTGTTGTGTTTTTAAATCTTTTTATTGATAACATGAGGTCATAATAGCAAGACAACAACATAAAAATCACGAAAAAAAAGAAAATGGTTTCATATCTCCATAATTAATTATTATCCATATTATCAAAAGTAGAGACGTAAACGAGTAGGAAAATAAAAAAAAAGAAGTAGAAAAATAAAAGAAGGGCAGGTATAAATACAATATAAAAATATATAAGAGAGTGAGATTTTATCTCTACATTTGCACAAATTCTCCCCAGATTTTTTTCAAATGTATGTAGTGACCTGGTCCCTCTGATTTTAGCTAGTGCTAATTCCATGTTATATATATCTTTGATAATATCCCACTATTCCACCGTCACTGGTGGGGACCGAGCGATCCAAGCCCGAGCTATAGATAACCTAGCACAAGCCAGTAGAATATTCATAAGATCTCTCTGACTAGAGTCATCTGTATGTAGACCCAATAACACATCTGATACTGAAAATGAGATAGATTTTCCAAGCTTATGAGACATAGTTGTTTCGCCTCCTTGCCAGAACTTTGTTAATGATGGGCATTGAAAAAACATGTGAAGCAGGTCAGCTGCGAATAGATCTAATTTTGGGCATTTAGTCCGGTTACTAATAGAATTACCTAGTGACCATTTCGCTATACGTTCAGGGGTGTAATACAGTAGGCAAATGGTTCTATATGATTGTAGCCTCAAGTTAGAGGAATGTGCTGACTTACACATATTATTGAGTGCAAATGAAATACTGTTAGCATTAATAGTAAACCTCATTTTCTGACTCCACGTGCAGCTAATCTTCCACAATCAACTTCTATATGTGAGTTAAAACCTTTATATCCAACACTGATCAGTGATCTATCTTTAGCTACATACATACAGTCCCATATATGAGAATCTGATAGTTTAACGAGTTTCATGCTGTGTATGAAATAGTCACGGATTTGATAATATTTTAAATTCATGCTCTCTGTAGCACTCCAAAGAAGTTTCAGTCTATCAAACGTTGAAAACCTGGTGGAGTCGTATAAACTTTTAATGCCCAAATTAACCCACTGCCTCCCACCCCCTCATGGAAAATAACTGGAAGAGCTGGATTATCCCATAATGGAAGTTTTTGATGATACATAGGTATTTTATATTTATTGATAATAGCCCTCCAGATAAATACTATGTCCTGTGCGATCTTAAATTTGGCCTGCTTAAAGTAGTTTGGGTCATTAATGCGGTTCAAAAACATTTTAGATTCTGCTCCCAGCATAAATACATAATAAAATAAAGGGTTATTGCTAGGGTTTAATAAACTGCGGATGCGTCCTAAAAAAGCAGACCAGTAATACCCTTTGTAATCTGGAAAGTCAAGGCCCCCTTGACAAAATGAAAGTTTCAATGTCTCATTTGCGTGACATGCTTTTTTATAGCTCCAAATGAAGCTACTTAATACACCCTCTAAACGTTTAAAAAAGGCTTTATTAATATGTAAGGGAATAGACAGGAATAAATAAAGGAATTTAGGGAGTATCTTCATTTTAATTAAATGTATCCGCCCAATTATACGAAGAGGAACCTTGTGCCATTTTTTTAATGAGATAGTTGCCTCTTTTAATAATAATTCATAATTTAATATAGCTATTTCTTCTAAATTAGCTGACACTTTAATCCCCAGATAGGTAGCGGCCTTGCATACTCCTTGTATCAAGGACCGTGTTTAGTAGTTCATTACTACTTGAGTCTTATTGGTATTCAGTCGGTAGCCAGAAAGAGCACCAAATCTCTCAGCTTCCATTATAATCCCATTCATTGCTTCTACTACATCGACTGAATAGACCGCAATGTCATCTGCATATACCGTTATTTTAAGAGTGTTCAAGCCTGAAACAAATGGTATTATGCACGGCTGAGTTTGTAGTGCCACTAAAAAAGGTTTCATAGATAAGGCAAATAATAAAGGTGACAGAGAGCACCCTTGGCGGGTACCCCAAGATATGGAAAATGGCATCGATTGTATCCCTGCATAACAGACTTTGGCGCAACAGTTATCATACAGGGCCTGTATCCATTGTAGATACTGCCCTTTAATCCCAAATGTTTTCAGCACAGCCCAGAGGTAGTCTCACCCCACTCAGTCAAATGCTTTCTCAGCATCTAATAGTATCATACCAAGTGAGGTTGACTTAACCCTGGGAGCATCAAATGCTATGAAGGCCGTGTTTATGTGGTTCGTAGTATCCCTACCCGGGATGAACCCATGTTGTTGTGGGGACACCAATCCCGCTATTATCGGAGCGGGCGATTTGCCAATATTTATGGGAATATTTTCGCGTCAGTATTTCTAAGAGAGATAGGTCTATATGACCCACATTCATCAGCTGTTTTATCTTTTTTATGGAAAAATACAATCTGCGTGAGATTCCATGATTCAGGAGCCTTTCCTCCCAGCCCAATATTTTCAACTACCATACTAAATAATGGGGCTAATTCCTCAATACATTTTTTATACAGCTCAAGAGGAATTGAGTCTTCCCCAGACGCTTTGCCTGAAGGTAGAGCAAAAACTGCCAGTCTACTTTCAGCCAATGCAACATCATTGTTTAATGTATTAGATTTTTCATCCTCGATACAGCTCACTGAGTTAGTTTGTAGATTGGAATAAATATCACCTAGCACCGGTCTCTTTTCAGGGGTATATAGATCCTTGTAGTACTTAGCAAATTGTTCGAGTATTTGCTGAGAGTTAATATATGTTATATTATTGGGCCCTTTAATATATTTGACTAGAGTTTTAGCTCTATCATCTGCCACTTTATAAGCAAGTATTTCACCTACTTTTTCCCGCTCTCATATTGAGATAGGTGGTATTTATTCATTTTTATGAGGCTTTTGTCTCTCAGTGTATTTTTGAGAGAAGATTTACGATTGACGGAAATATAGCCCAGTTCCTCTGTTTCCGTAGCGCCCTGCAGTAGTGCTTCAGCTATCTGTCTTTCTGCTAAAAGTATTCTAGCAATAGTTTCATCTGTCCTTTTTTTACATTCATAATTTTGTCTGAATATATACTGTTGAGCCAAGCCCCTAATACTGGCTTTACAAGAGTCCCAAACCACAGTATGTGAGGCTGAGCCAATGTTAATTTCAAGAAATTCTTTTAAATGTACCTTGAGTTTTAGTATAAAATCCTCATTTAATAAAAGATGCCTAGGGAATGAAAAAGGATGGGAACACTGCTTCCTGATCTTAATTTTGAAAGAAAGAAGGATAGGGTTGTGGTCAGAGGTGACCCGTGGCAGATCTCCATAAGGCTTGTCTCCAAAATTCTATCAGACACCCAGGCCATATCTATGCGAGAGCATAGTTTATGCGCAGCTGAATAATAGGTGTATCCAGCAATATCAGGGTGTAATACCCGCCAAACATCTTTTATCTCATGAATTCTTTCTATTTCCCTAATTGCGGCCTGTGTTTTACGCATCCTCTTAAATGCCCCCGTCTAGTAGTGTCAATATTATAGTTCATAATGCAGTTGAAATCTCCCATTACCAACTCCTCACCCTCCCAACCAAATAATTCAATGTTAACCTTGTCAATAACCATAGAATCATCTAGGTTTGAGCCGTACTCAACACAAAACGTGTATTTACTACCTTCAACAAACAGCTGAGCGATAGCATATCTTCCATTTTTATCTGAGTAGGTCTTGATAGTCTCGGCTTTGAATTGTTTATGCTGTAAGATTGCAACGCCTCGTATTGAAGCATTTAGCTCAGAGCTGACAATTACATCATAGCCTAGCTGATTTAATAAGTTGTGGTCCTTATATGAAATATATGTTTTCGAGAGTAAAACTATGTGTGGGTTGTACATCCTTAGTTCTTCAAAGGCCAGCCTTTTTTTGTTCCTGCTATTCAGTCCAGCTACATTCCAAGCTAAACACCTTATTCTATCCATTTCAAAAAGGTTTCCCTCCTTTCCTACCCACCCTTCCTACTACCTTATACATTAGGAAAAAAAAGAGAGAATAACAAAACAGAAAATTCTTGCCATTGGTTTTCTCGCTATACATTTCCCCCATGACATTTTTACTAATTTGTACCCCTCCCCAGGAAACCTCTACACCCCAACCACCACCCCACCCTCCCCCCGAGTCTCCCACCCCTTCTCCTTAGAGGAGGATTCCTCTGCCTAACCAGCTGCCGTTGGTTTAGGCAGCCAAAGAGACACAGCAATGATGGCCCCTCTCCTCCAGACTCTCATCATATTAGTGCCTTAGATAACGCTATACATGTTCATTGCAAGAATATACATTTTCTTCTTCATAAAGTAGATAAAACAAGAAAAAAAAGAAAAAAAGAAAAAAAAGAAAAACCCCTCCATGACAAATTAAATTAAAGTATTATATATTCTTATACCACTTAACAACTAGCAAGTTGCCAAAAACAGGCATCTATACTATTATCCTACTGCTTCCTCTGTAATTCCTGCCGGCCATTTGGCTAGCATTTTTCAGTCTCCTGATCGTCCGTGAAAAATTATGTACGAGCCTTCTTAAGTACTTTTAGCCGTGCTGGTTCTTGAAGAAACGCTTGTCCCCCAAGAGCCCTGATTGGATCAATGTACTGTCGCAGTTTCCAACGTTTCTCCATTGTGATTTTACTTAGATCAGACCTAACAAAGAAAGTTACTGATTCTGTTGTGACTGGATTAATGGGGCAAGACTTCAATGAAACTGCTTGTCTTAGCAGAAAATTCCCCACATAAATCAGGAATGACCGAGGATATTGGCTACCTTTATTCCGTTGTGCTGATGGTAGTCTATGAACCCTTTGCAATTGTGAGTACCAGTCCCAGTCAGAGAGATCTGGTAACGCCTTTTGGAAAAGTTGAACCATGTACGCTCTTAGGTCTCTCCCTGCGCCACTTCTGGAATACCAAAAAGTCGAAGGTTTTGTCTTTGTTGTCGGTTTTCCATATCCTCTACCTTGGCTTGAAGATTTGCGATATGAGCTTCATGTTTGTTTACAAAGACCTCTGTGCGAGAAAACAGTTCTTCAGTATCCACCACCCTTTGTTGAAGCTCTGCCATTTCCTGCGTCAGGCCTCCTATTGTACCTGCCAGCTCATTTACGGAACGTTGCATCTTGTCATTATCTACCCGTACCTGTGAATAGTGTTGCTGTTATTCATGTCTCTGCTCACTAGGAAGCTGAACTATCAAACCAAGTGATGCATCCTCTTGGCTAGGCCCATTCTCAATCCATGATTGTGGGGACAGCTGACTCAAATCCCCAATCTGATTATCTCTATCTCCATTACGAGCTATACCATTGGCAGAGGATATAGCAGGGGGTGTACTTTGGTCAGGCAGGTCCTGCTTAGGGCTATCAGATACCGCTGCTACCGTTGTTACTACTGTATGAGCATTCACAGAGCCTCTCTCCGATGGGCTGGTGCCTGAAAGCCAAAGTGCCATCGTTTTTACCCCTCTCTTTGCTTGCACCTGTTTCCGCCGAGGGCTATTATCGGCTATAGCTATATTTTTAACAGCAGATTGCACGCAGCCCTGTTTTTTGGTTTTGTTCTTAAATTTCCCTCTGCCTTTCTTTCCTGTAGTACCTGCAGAACCTTTACTCATTCCAATGGGGGTTCTAATTGTAGTATCTTCCAGCTCTTCAAATTCGTCATCAGAGCCAGAGTCCACGCACACATCTGTATTTTCAATCACACTGTCTATAGCAGCACACATCTTTGTCCCCAGCTCTGAAATCGAGTCCACATCTACATTAGAAGAGAGTATTCCAAGATTTAGTGATTCCAACATGTTCGGTAGTTATCTGGCAGATCTAATTGATTAGCTACATCGATCGCTCCCGGGCAACCCAGAGAAGTTGTATGTTCTTTACCTATAAGCTCTGCTGGCAATATCAGTTTATCAACTATTGCCCTTGGTTCCTTGATCTGCGTTTTATTTGTCTCTTCTGTTTCCTTAACCTGAGCAGAAGTTGAGGCTGGAGCTGGAGCTGAAGTCCCATTGTGGCAGGAGTCTTTGTTACTCTGTATTACTATGTTGCTCATCTGAGTTATTATAGCTGGGGTTGCGGTAACATTATTATGATTATTTGTCTTCTGCTCTTTCTCCTTTCCGTTTTTACCACCAGAATTCTCAGAGCCTCCCTTTAAAAGCTGCGGAGTACAAGCAGGAAAAATATTAGAGGTCTGACTTGTTTTTTCTAGCATGGCATCTTCCGCTCCATTAATGCTCGTTTCACCATGAGCTGTGACCTTGCCAGCTCGCGTAGACCTTGCTGGGTTCTTGGACGCCATCTTGAATTGCAGCAAAGCCTGGGTTCCAACCTCCTTTGGGCTCTGCAGTATGGCGGAAACAACAGAGACCAGCAACCATGGCCAATCGAGCACCGGTCGGCCCGAGACACTCACCGCAGGCAGCCGTGCAGATCTGAACAGCAACCAGACGTGAGCCCCGCCTGTACGCCACAGCCAACTTTCTCCGCATCCAAGCCGAAATACTACATTCAACATCCGCAGGTGTCCACAGGTAGGATTTTACTATCAGGTCACAGTTTCAGCAGCCACATACAGCCTTTTTGCTTCAGTCAGAGCCGAGATCCATTCACTCGCTGTCTGCCGCCATTACCGATTCCTATTCGCTCTTGATAATATTTTTAATACTTCCAGTAGCACAATTGTTCACAGGTTGCTTTGTTTCTAGCTTTGTTGCTAGCGGAGTATAGATACAGATAGCATTATCTTTTCTTCAGCTTTTTTTCATGCTGGTAAGAGAAGGACCTCCACTGCTGCTCTTCGTGGCGGCTTCAGTCCGCCATCTTGCTCCTCCCCTCACCAGCCGCCTATGACAGCATGCGATGGACACCTGCAAAGGGCAACCAATGCATGCAAAGTATACCGTATATGATCAGGTACACTCCATGCCTGTGACACTGGTAATCATGCATGCGATGGACACCTGCAAAGGACAACCAATGCATGCAATGTATACTGTATATGATCAGGTACACTCCATGCCTGTGACACTGTTAATCATGCATGCGATGGACACCTATAAAGGGCAACTAATGCATGCAATGTATAATGTATATGATCAAGTACACGCCATGCCTGCAACACTGTTAACCATGCATGTAATGCACACCTGAAAAAGGGCAACAAATGCATGCAATGTATACTGTCTACGATCAGGTACACTCCATGCCTGTGACACTGTTAATCATGCATGCGATTGACACCTGCAAAGGGCAACCAATGCATGCAATGTATACCGTATATGATCAGGCAAACGCCATGCCTGCAACAATGTTAACTATGCATGTAATGCATACCTGAAAAGGGAAACCAATGCATGCAACGTATACTGTCCATAATCAGGTACACTCCATGCCTGTGACACTGTTAATTATGCATGTGATGGACACCTGCAAAGGGCAACCAATGCATGCAATGTATTCCGTATATGATCAGGTACACACCATGCCCAGGACACTGTTAACGATGCATGCGATGGACACCTGGAAAGGGCAACCAATGCATGCAATGCATACTGTATAAGATCAGGTACACGCCAGGACACTGTTAACCATGCATGCAATGCTTACCATATATGATCAGGTACACGCCATGCCTCTGATACTGTTAACCGTGCATGTAATGCACACCTCACAAGGGCAACAAATAGAGAATATGATCAGGCACAAGCCATGGCCGTGACACTGTTCACAAAGCATGCTATGCACAACTGGAAAGGGCAACCAGTTCATGCAATGCATACCGTATCAATTTTACAAAGCCAACAATTCCAAAACTGAGACACTTTCCTTAAACTTTGGCATTTAACGTGGGGATGTTGGATAACATACATGCTAACTACGATCAAAAGATGGCCATTTTAGGACATAACATGGACTTAACCTTGGTGGTGAGGAAACTAACAGCATTCTCATGAAACAATATTGATAACTCAGACAGACATGCATTTCAGCTGAAATAAGAGGTATTTAAAAACATCTTCAGGGAACCAGAAAGTGAAAGACAACACAAACTAGCCTACAAAGTCATGACAGCCAGCAAAACCTAAATATTTTAACTAGTGAAAAAAAAACAGTAATAACAACACAATGCATTAAAAAAATGGAGGTCAGATAAAAGGCTACAGATAAACCCACTGTATGGTACATGTTATGTAATGAAACAGTATCAATAGGGTCTGCGGACACCCTGGTCAGCATTTCTCCGTACACTGCATATTCTCAGTAAATTAGTCACTTTAGAAATTATTTTGTGTAAGTGTCTACATCACTACTGGAACACCAACAGAGTTGACCATGAATCCTACCCATGAAAAACATCGCCACCAAAGCTACCAGAAAATGACCATTTACGTGAGTCCGTCCTGTGAATGTGAAATGTCAATAAGGGCAATAAGATCTGTGTATGGGTTGTCACTGCTCACCATACTCAGACAAGGTCCTTATGATATGGTTTAGAAGGAAGTGTAGTAAAACTCCATTATTAGTACCGGTGGCTGAGATATTAAAGATGATTCCCAAAGAACAAGTTACTTTTCTCAGTAAAGACTTATCTAGTAGATACTTTCTAGCCACAGATTCCTTACTTTAAAATTTTCCCCAGACGCCATTCTGGATCTGGAAATTTTTCACGAGCAGTACCCCCGCGCATCGTTAGGTGGTGTCAGTTGGCTCCACATGGCATAGCCTGCGCCGAAAGTGACATGGGTGGTGCCTATATAGGCGCCACCACAGAGAGCTATTGTCAGTTTCTTTTCACAAATTTCCACTACAGAAGTACTTAGCCACAGATTACCCTGACCACTGATGTGTGAATAGGGCCCTTAAACAGGAACAACCCTGAATCTAAAATCCATTCGCAGAGCGGGGAGGATGGGTGGGTCGGTAAGGAATCTGCAGCTAGATAGAGTCTCTACCAGATAATGTGTAACTGAAAGTAAGCAACTTGTTTGTCTGATAGAGACTTGTAGCCGCAGATTCCTTACCTTAGAATACATACCCAAGCAATACTCCCCGGAGGTGGATCAGCGAAACAAATTCACACTAGGAAATCCTGCAGTCCCGACAGACCTGACTCTCCAAGCATTCGTGAGTACAGACACGTTGCACCCTTACAGAAGTACAGGAACAGAACTCTGCGCGCTAACGTAGTGGTTGCAGCCTTGGCTCTGGTAGAATGAGTATGCATGTAGGTTGTTATCAAAGGTAAGTAACTTGTCCATCTGATAGAGATATCTAGCCACAGAACCCTAACCTTTGAATAGATACCCAAGCAATACAATCCCTGGAGGAGGGATTGGGAACATGTTTAGACCAGGAAGTCCTGCAGGACAAAGCAGCCAAAAAGGCTGTCCCTGTAGACTTGATTGTCCAGGCAGTAGAGTGTGGTAAAGGTGTGCAGGGATGACCATGTTGCTGCCTGACAAATGTTGTGGACTGAAACTTCATGTTGCAAAATCGTAGCCTTTGCTCTGGTGGAAGGAGCCCTTAAAGCCTTCAGGAGGGTGCTTTGTGGCCAGAGCCCCACACCAACATTCTTTGTTCCAATGTACCCCACGAAGAGTTGGTCGCTCACCAGGAACTGTTTAGTGCAGTCAAGATAGAACAACTCTCTTTATGGGTCCAGACAGAGATGTCGCTCCTCTTCTTAACAGGGGTGCGAAGGAGTGTAGAAAGTGGCCAAGGTGACACATTGCCCTACACGTTGGTAACTTTTGGTAAGAAAAAGACTCCAGTGAAAAGCACAAACGAATCAGGGAAGATGGTCAGGTAAGGAGACTTGGATGACAGATTGTCAGAGAGCGATGAGCACCTACTCACCGCTGATTGGGTTGCACAGGAGCAGAAAGATGACTTTTCCCAATGCCCCCACACTTGTCCATTCTATATTTTTACTTCCATATTATGGCCAGTCTATATTTTTTTTCGATATTATTATAGTTACCTTATGCACTATGCGGCGTTTACCCCAGGGCTATGGAGTTCGTCCTCTCAATCCAACGACATTCTAGTCATTGTAAAATCTGTGTGAGGTCTTCACCTCTTTCTGGCATCATGGCTCTATCGGTAACTTGCCATCTTATGTCATCTGCAGAGTGGTTCTTTTCAGAATAGTGGGCAACCAGCGGTGCATTGACCACAACTACGATGTTGTCCTATCCTTGCCTTAACTGGTTGTTGGGTTTGTCCAATAAATGGCATGCCACACGGACACTATATACAGTTCACTACATTACGTGCATTGCAATTTGCTAACAATTCCAGTGTGTGTTTCACATTTGAATGTTCAAATGTTTTGGTGTTGAATATAAAAGGCACAGGAGAAACATTTGCCACATTTGAAGTGTCCTTTTACCTCTGGTAATCCCCAGGTAGATTGCAGTCAATCAATCAATCAATCATTTGTAAAGCGCATTACATACCAGCGAGGGTCTCGAGGCACTGGGGGGGGCAGCTACTGATCGAACAGCCATGTCTTGAGTATCTTCCTGAAGGTCAGCAGGTCTTGGGTCTGTCATAGGCTCAGTGGGAGGGTGTTCCATGTCTTGGTAGCGAGGTGGAAGAGGGATCTCCCACCTGTGGTTGTTCTTCGGATGCGCGGGACGGTGGCGAGTGAGAGGTCAGCGGAGCAAAGCTTGCGGTTGGGGATGTAAAAGTGAACCTGTTGTGCGTACTGTGCTCTCTGTGGATGAGCAAATCAGATGGTCTTTAACGTTCTTGCTCCCTATGAAAGCAAACATTGGGTTTTCTATCTCTGGGTCAATGCTTTTATTAATATCCCAGTTTGTTTGTTATTAGCTTGTGGATCTGGTTTGTGTGTACTACAAATGTAGTAACACAGATGAGTTTACTTGTTGAGGACTTTTCTTTGGTGACCAGTAATGCCTCCTGGGACAGACAGAACCATGCCCAGTGACTTCCTGACTAGCCTATTAGGGTAACCTCTTGCCACTAGTTTAGCTTTCAAAGTCTCTGCTATGATTGCTTTCTCACATATACAGTGCCAGACTGGGACCCTTGTGAGTATCTTCTTCTTCTGTGTCTCTTTTCTATACTCACTTGTTGCACACATCTACTACACGGCTGCACAAACCACCCTTCAGGTACTACACAAACCCATGTGCTCCTTTTCAAGCGAACCCACCTACACCTTGGCCACGCACTGATATTATCCCTCTCTTTGTAGATGTTCCCACATTTCTAGGTCCTGAAGAGACCCTACATTGCACAAAGGGTCGAAACGTTGTTGGCAGATAACAGAAGCGAACCATTAAACAAGCACTTATCATTGTATAAGAAATGTGGTTTACATTTTGTATACTTAAAAATGGTCGACTCTATGATTAATTGGAAACCTTGTACATATGTCACCAATATTTTAGGTTCCTTTTTTCTCCCTGGGGACACCACACACTTTTGAGATAATATTTCCTGTACATATCTTGATTTCTTTCAAGAACTATATAAACTTGATTGCAAAATACAAAAGGTAAGGTGTATGAGGTCTTTTCTCCTTTTGACATCACTCTAACCCTCTTGATTGCCATTGTGCTTAAGTGTATCAATATCATTTTGATATTATTCCACAGGACATTGTTTTGGAATAACAAACACAGCCAACTTATGGCACCGGAACCCTCTCTATGGTTCCCTTAGCTAAGAGTGCCACGACTTTCTCCTGAAGCAAAGGCATGTGATCCTTCATCAGCCAGTCATTCTTTGGAGGCACGGAGTGAGGGGTAGTCTCAAAGGGGAGGGAGTACCCCCTTCAAACTATCTGGAGAACCAACCTATCTGAAGTGATGTTCTGCCAGTGGTGAAGGCTATGACTGATCCTGCCACCATCTGGCCGCCCATGATCTGGAAGGGCCAGACTAGGATGGTTTAGAGCCTGAGATTGCAAGAGGAGTGGACTAACCTGACCTCTGGCCGTCCCTGACCAATGGGGTCAAAAGAGTCCTGCCCATGGCCGTGCATAGGTTGTTGAACTTGCGCGGTCTTTTGGCTGGGATATGGTTGGCGCAGCTAAAAAGCCCCTTCCATAGCTACAAGAGTGGCAAAAGACAGACAGGGGACAGGTGGCCCGAGAGGCCCAAGTCTAGTGTAGTTCCTATATTCCCAATAGGCTCTGCGCATTGGAATAATATATCCTATAGATTAGACGTAGGACTGAGGTCAACTAGGTCTCTATCGAATATACTAAACTTAATTGTGTGTGTGCCAGCTAACACAGAGGTCACTAGAAACGTTCTCGAATTCACAAGAAGGGATTAGTTTCTGACAACCGCATAACCATGACAACTTAGTTTCCCAAGAATAAGAATATATCTCTCGGAGTCGCGGAAACAATAGATAAGTATTTACATGTCAATCGTCCATGCTTCGTTCTACAGAGTTGCAGAGAAATATAGAGACAGGCATTTTCTATAAAAAGGTTTATTGAACAGTCTTCTTTCTCATGCAAGAGAAGTGAACTGCTAAAATCGTTATGCAGATTGCAAAGCATAATGTGAACAGCGGGAATAGTATTATAAAATAATACTGTAAGAGCATTGTATGGTTTCTAAGCCATATAAAAATACATCCATAAATACACAGGCTAAAATACTCAAACTGGTGCTTCTAAAATATGCCTACCCCCATGTACCTAACCTAAGTCTAGTACGCGGGAAGAAGTAAGTATTGTGTACCATAGGTTTTAGTTCTTTTGCCAAGAATCTACCAAAGATTTCTCTAGGTTCTAATCAGCTCCATACCTTGGTTTTAGAATGAAGGAGGTCTGGTATCTCAGTCTTGGGACTCGATTTCCCAACACCCCGCAAGGGGAGCCGGAAACACTGGAGCTGGATTCTCGGCAGGAGAAAGGCAGCTTCCTGATCAGTGCATCAGCTGGAGAGTCGGCTTCCTTCGGCACTTGCTGTAGCGAGCTGCATCGGGCAAGTAGATAGTCGAACCACTCCGAACCACCGTAGTTTGCCATAGCAAGTGAAGGTATATTTATACCTTGAAGGTGTTTATGAATGCCATAGTTTGACGTAAAGTCGGGCATATGAACGTTAGGAATTAACCCCTAGGGAATAGTTGTTCATTGTAAAGTAACTGAGTTCTCGGAGAAGTCAATATTCAAGCAAGGAGACATCCCTGACTGCTTAAGCTGGTTTTCCACGAAGTCGTTGTGACGTTTAGTATGGGTGGAAGTAGCCATGCCTGTATTTGAGTAGCATGGGCTATGCCTATATAAGGGCTTGATTTCTAAGCCTATATAAGGGCAATGAGAATTGTACCTATATGAGGGCATGAATCGGGTAAATTCACTCAGTGCCTAAAACGACACACAACACCCTCTCCACTTGTTAAAAACCCACCCAAAATACATAAAAATGCAATGGTACTGGTTGTACACGAAAAGAGCATTTGTGCTGTACGCATTTTAAAGCAATGTGTCATTCAAAGCATATAGGGCTCGATTTTGATCCGGAAAAAAGCGCTTCGAATTTCCGTACGAAGCGTTTTTCCCCGTACAAATCGTACCCGTACACGTCTCCGTACGAATCTGCAAGTACGATCCCAATCCAAAGCATCACACCGTACGACTCGTAAAAAACTCCATACAAATTGAAAGTCCATACGAATTGCATTCGGCTGATGCCTCACGCTACGTCCAAACGTAAATACACTGCGTCATCCGTACCAGGAAGTACGATCCGTGTTGAAGACACTCCGTACTGCTCTCATGCTACGAGAGTCAAAAACTGCTGTAAATAGAGAGTCCGGCCTGACCCGCATCCCGGTACTCGACAAACAAGACATGAACCCCATCGTCCGTGTCATACCAGTACTTTATGCCCACCACCTCGTACATAGAAACCGACGACGATGCAGAGGGTGAGTACAACAAAGTCAAACATACCTGTACGTAGTGCCACACGTGCACATCCCATCAAACGCCTGTAATGTCGGGGTACGCAGCGACACACGCTACCTGATAACATAAGTGTAATAGTCAGACGTGCCGCACCTACGTCATCAATCTCGGGGTGTGGCATGCTACCGCATATCACCAGTGTAATAGTCAGACGTGCCGCACCTACGTCATTGATTTCGGGGTGCAGTACGCTATTTTGAATTTGAATTTAAAAACATTTGTATAGCGCGCTTATACCACGCGGTTTCATTGCGCTTTTCAGATTGCGAGGTTACAGCAGGAGCAGAGGAAGTTAGACGGTGAAGGCTCGGGAGAAGAGCAGGGTTTTAAGGCGTTTTCGGAACTCTGTGTAGGAGGATGTCGTACGGAGTTTCACAGTAAGGGAGTTCCAAAACACAGGAGCGAGAACCGCAAATTTTGTTCAACCAGCCATCTTCTTTTTAAATCGAGGGGTGGTCAGAAGTGCCATGTGGGTGGAGCGAAGCTCTCTACCCGGTGTGTAAGGCTTAATGGCAGAGCAAATAAACTCCGGAGCAGTGCCCATTTTGGCCTGGAAAGTAAGGCAACCAAGCTTGAACAAGGCTCGCTCTTTCACCGGCAGCCAGTGTAGTGCCTGCAATAGAGGAGTGGCACGATGGAATTTAGGCAGGCCATGGATTAGGCGGGCAGCCTGGTTCTGCACTAGTTGCAGGTGGTGAATAGCATAGGCTGGCGCGCCATTATAGATAGTGTTGCCATAATCAAGGCGCGAGAGCACCATTGCCATCACTATGATCTTTAGAGCAGAAAGGGAAAAGAAACGTGAAATCTTTCTGATTGTTCTAAGGGAGAAAAAACAAGAGGAAACAACAGAACTAACCTGTGAGTGGACAGAAAGTAGGGGACTAAGAAGGATACCGAGAGTTTTGACTTTGGGAACAGGGAGTGGAGGGACACCAAGTGAGAGGGGCCAGTGAGACGGGGACCAGGGGCTGCAACCACCTCCGGTCAAGACTAACTCCGTCTTGTCCGGGTTGAGTTTGAGGTGGTTGCAGTTCATCCAGTCCTGAATGAACAACATAACAGATTGGACATTCTGGGAGGATGAGGGGGAGTGAGAAAGGTTGAAAATTAGCTGGAGGTCATCGGCGTAATTAAACACTGTGACCTCAAGCTGCTGCAACATAAAAATGAGGGGATAGATGTATAAATTAAACAAAAGAGGGGAAAGTGAAGAACCCTGGGGAACCCCGCACACACCTTACGGGAGGCAGCAGTGAAACCAGCTAGATGGACCGCCTGAGCCCTGTCGCTCAGGAAGGACTCGAGCCATGCGAAGGCTAGGCCCTCTATGCCCGCCGCCCTGACACGGGTGAGAAGGATGGAATGGTCCACCATGTCAAAAGCGGCGGACAGATCTAAAAGGATGAGGGCCTGCGGGAGATTGGTATCAATGCCCTTGCGTAGGCTGTCCATCACTGAGATCACCACCTTCTCCGTCGAGTGGAGGGGCTGAAAGCCCGCCTGACGGGGGGAGAGGCAGTGATTGGTTTCCACGTGGGCGCTCAGGATGCTGGTTACATGAGTTTCTAAGACCTTACCCAAGTAGGGCAGGAGGGAGATGGGACGGTAGTTGGAAGGGGATGAAGGGTCGGCGCCAGCCTTTCTTTAAATAGGGATGACGGCCGCAAATTTATGGGGGGTGGGAACCACTCCATTGCTGAGTGAGTCATTCAGAAATGTGAGGGGTGGAGTAGGGCATGCTAGGAAGATTTCTCTCAGGATATGAGCAGGGGCAAAGTCCAGGGGGGAACCTGACTTCACCCTTTGAAGCAGAGGGAGGAGAGTGACTTTGGTCAGGGGGGGGATGGAGGTTAATTTAGAAGTGGTGGCGGGGGGAGAGGGATTAATGAATGTGGGGGATGGAAGAGGAATATTAGCCTTGATCTTTGCGACCTTATCAACGAAAAAATCGTTGAGCGAGTCGCAGAGAGGTTGGGAGGGGGGGATCGAGGCCGTAGCTCTGTTGGATGAAGCAAGTTCGCGCACCGTGGCGAAGATTTCTTTGGATTGAGACTCCGCTGCCAGTATCCTGTTGGAATAGAATATGGTCTTGGCATCAAGGATGCCTTGCTTATATATCTTAAGAACAGAAAGATAAGTAATTTTTTGAGCGGGGCAGTATGCTCTTCTCCATGCTCGCTCGGCTCTCCGTGCGGCCAACTTCTTCTCCTTGAGGTCAGGAGTGAACCAACGGTTAGCAGCGTGGGCTCGCTTGACCGTGATCCGCCTCAAGGGAGCAAAATCGTCGCCCGCTTGGATCAACCAGTTGTTAATGGTGGCCAGTTGGACAGGGGCGGCGAGGCCGAAAAGGTCGGGGCTGGAACTGACCAGAGACGAGCAGAGAGATGGCATATCGGCTTTGCCCCATTTTCTAACCCAGGTGTTCTTGTTGAGTGGAGGCTTAATGGCGGGGGCTAGGGCAAGGGAAAAGGAAATTAAAAAAGTGGTCAGACCAGGAGCAAGGGGAAATAAGGGGAGGTGTGATGGGGATGTTCAGGGTCCAGACCTGATCGAGCGAATGGCCTTGTATGTGAGTGGGGCTGTGGACGTGGGGAATAAAATTAAGACTAATCATGAGGTCGGTGAATTCTTTAGAAAGGGGGCTTTCAGCAGGGTCATTAGGCCAAAAGTTTAGGTCGCCTAGAACTAGCACTGACGAGTTGTTTACTACCAGTGTTGCAAGGATGTCTTGGAGGCTGGAAACAAAAGCAGGAGTGGGGTGGGGGGGACGGTAAATAAGAACGGAAGTTAGAGGAGCCAGATGAGAGCTAGAGCGGATTATCAGGCAGTCAACTTCAGGAATAGGGGGAGAGGGGAGAATCTGGAAGTGGAGATCAGTGCGAGCTATCAAGGCCACTCCGCCGCCTCTTCTGCCCTCCGGTCGGTCCGCTCGGATGGTAGAGTATGAGGGGGGTAGTGCAGCTAGAACGTTTGGCAGGGAGGCGGCCTTGAACCAGGTCTCCGTTAAGAACAGGAGGTCTGGTTCGTGAGTATCGAAATAATCGAATAACTCATACTGGTGGCTGACCTCCGATCTAGTGTTTAGGAGCGTGGCCGTGGTGTTAAAGGCCGGGGTGTGAGGAACAAGCAGAGGGGAGGGGGTGGGTGGGACAGTGCTAGGCGCGGAGGGCACTCCTGACATGACAACGGGGGGAGTGGAAGGTGGGTGGGAGAGTAGACCTAGATGTGTCAGGAGTTCGGAGACAGACGATCTGATGGATCCGGGAGTCCAATATGAAAGGAGGAAGGAAGGGGAATATGTAAGCGGGGGGACATAATGAGGTGCCCCTTGCCCCGGCCTGCCGCGGACGGGCGCAGACGGGCTGGACTCTGGCGTGACTCCGGCGCGCCTACGGCGCGCCCGCTGCGCTCGTCCGCTGCACTGACACATGAGGGCCGTTTAAATGGAGGAGCAGCGTGGGGGGAGTGGCGTGGGTGGGGTTGGGCGATCCGGCCCAAGCCAAGATGGCGGCCACGGCCGCTGAGAGCCCGCGATGGAATCATCTGACAGATAGCCACGCACAGCCCCTAAGAAGCAAGGTAAGAATTAATGACCTGTTGATTTTCAGTACAGGTTAGTCAAATTAAAAAGAGTCACAATCTAACACAAATAAAAGCGTGTCACCGTTCGCAATCAGCGTGACAAACGCGCAAGGTTTTAAAATGAAAACGCAGCCCTCAGCTCCTGCTAGCAAGCCCACTGCCACCGGGCTGCTCGCAATCACTGGGGAAGCGTCAGAATCACTCCTAAATGGAGGAGCAGAGTGGGGGGAGTGGCGCTACAGCACATCACCAGTGTAATAGTCAGACGTGCCGCACTTACGACATCGATCTCGGGGTGCGGCATGCTACCGCATATCACCAGTGTAATAGTCAGACGTGCCGCACATACGTAATCGATTTCGGGGTGCGGTACGCTACCGCATATCACCAGTGTAATATTCAGACATGCCACACCAACATCATCGATCTCTGGGTACGGTACGCTACCGCATATCACCAGTGTAATAGTCAGACGTGTGGGACATAAGTCTGCAGTGTCAGTGCAAGTGTAAGTGATGTGTAGAAAACATACCCAGCAGTGCCCAGCAATAGAGTGGGAGTGTGGCTAAGACCCCCACCAGTGCCCAGCAGTGCCGAGCAGCATAGGGTGTGTGTGGCCAAGACCCCCACCAGTGCCCAGCAGTGCCCAGCATAAAAGTGTGTGTGTGGCTAAGACCCCCAGCAGTGCCCAGCATCAGAGTGTGTGTGTGGCTAAGACCCCCACCAGTGCCCAGCAGTGCCCAGCATAACAGTGTGTGTGTGTGTGTGGCTAAGACCCCCAACAGTGCCCAGCAGTGCCCAGCATAACAGTGTGTGTGTGGCTAAGACCCCCAGCAGTGCCCAGCATAACAGTGTGTGTGTGGCTAAGACCCCCAGCAGTGCCCAGCATAACAGTGTGTGTGTGTGGCTAAGACCCCCAGCAGTGCCCAGCATAACAGTGTGTGTGTGGCTAAGACCCCCAGCAGTGCCCAGCATCAGAGTGTGTGTGTGGCTAAGACCCCCGCCAGTGCCCAGCAGTGCCAGCATAATAGTGTGTGTGTGGCTAAGACCGACAGCAGTGCCCAGCATAACAGTGTGTGTGTGGCTAAGACCCCCAGCAGTGCCCAGCAGCATAGGGTGTGTGTGGCTGAGAACCCCACCAGTGCCCAGCATCAGAGTGTTTGTGTGGCTAAGACCCCCAGCAGTGCCCAGCATAACAGTGTGTGTGTGGCTAAGACCCCCAGCAATGGCCAGCAGTGCCCAGCAGTGCCCAGCATAACAGTGTGTGTGTGGCCAAGACCCCCACCAGTGCCAAGCATCAGAGTGTGTGTATGGCTAAGACCCCCACCAGTGCCCAGCAGTGCCCAGCATCAGAGTGTTTGTCTGGCTAAGACCCCCAGCAGTGCCCAGCATAAGAGTGTGTGTGTGGCTAAGACCCCCAGCAGTGCCCAGCATAACAGTGTGTGTGTGGCTAAGACCCCCACCAGTGTCCAGCGTCAGAGTGTGTGTGTGGCTAAGACCCCCACCAGTGCCCAGCAGTGCCCAGCACAACAGTGTGTGTGTGTGGCTAAGACCCCCAGCAGTGCCCAGCAGTGCCCAGCATAACAGTGTGTGTGTGTGGCTAAGACCCCCAGCAGTGCCCAGCAGCATAGGGTTTGTGTGGCCGAGACCCCCACCAGTGCCCAGCATTAGAGTGTGTGTGTGGCTAAGACCCCCAACAGTGCCCAGCAGTGCCCAGCATAACAGTGTGTGTGTGGCTAAGACCCCCAGCAGTGCCCAGCATAACAGTGTGTGTGTGGCTAAGACCCCCAGCAGTGCCCAGCATAACAGTGTGTGTGTGTGTGGCTAAGACCCCCAGCAGTGCCCAGCATAACAGTGTGTGTGTGGCTAAGACCCCCAGCAGTGCCCAGCATCAGAGTGTGTGTGTGGCTAAGACCCCCACCAGTGCCCAGCAGTGCCAGCATAACAGTGTGTGTGTGGCTAAGACCGACAGCAGTGCCCAGCATAACAGTGTGTGTGTGGCTAAGACCCCCAGCAGTGCCCAACATCATAGGGTGTGTGTGGCTGAGACCCCCACCAGTGCCCAGCATGAGAGTGTTTGTGTGGCTAAGACCCCCAACAGTGCCCAGCATAACAGTGTGTGTGTGGCTAAGACCCCCAGCAATGCCCAGCAGTGCCCAGTATAACAGTGTGTGTGTGGCTAAGACCCCCAGCAGTGCCCGGCATCAGAGTGTGTGTGTGGCTAAGACCCCCACCAGTGCCCAGCAGTGCCCAGCATAACAGTGTGTGTGTGGCAAAGACCCCCAGCAGTGCCCAGCATAACAGTGTGTGTGTGGCTAAGACCCCCAGCAGTGCCCAGCATAACAGTGTGTGTGTGGCTAAGACCCCAGCAGTGCTCAGTGGTGCCCAGCATAACAGTGTGTGTGTGGCTTAGACCCCCAGCAGTGCCCAGCAGTGACCAGCATAAAAGTGTGTGTGTGGCTAAGACCCCCACCAGTACCCAGCATCAGAGTGTGTGTGTGGCTAAGACCCCCACCAGTGCCCAGCACAACAGTGTGTGTGTGGCAAAGACCCCCAGCAGTGCCCAGCATAACAGTGTGTGTGTGGCTAAGACCCCCAGCAGTGCCCAGCAGTGCCCAGCAGCATAGGGTGTGTGTGGCCAAGACCCCCACCAGTGCCAAGCATCAGAGTGTGTGTATGGCTAAGACCCACACCAGTGCCCAGCAGTGCCCAGCATCAGAGTCTTTGTGTGGCTAAGACCCCCAGCAGTGCCCAGCATAACAGTGTGTGTGTGGCTTAGACCCCCAGCAGTGCCCAGCATAACAGTGTGTGTGTGGCTAAGACCCCCACCAGTGTCCAGCGTCAGAGTGTGTGTGTGGCTATGACCCCCACCAGTGCCCAGCAGTGCCCAGCACAACAGTGTGTGTGTGTGGCTAAGACCCCCAGCAGTGCCCAGCAGTGCCCAGCAGCATAGGGTGTGTGTGGCCGAGACCCCCACCAGTGCCCAGCATTAGAGTGTGTGTGTGGCTAAGACCCCCACCAGTGCCCAGCAGCATAGGGTGTGTGTGGCCAAGACCCCCACCAGTGCCCAGCAGTGCCCAGCAGCATAGGGTGTGTGTGGCTAAGACCCCCAGCAGTAAAAGCAGAAACATACCATTGTTAACCTCATTACCATCAGGAAATAGACACATGTTACTATACCCAAATTCGAACATCACACCAGCTCCCAGGCCCACAGCCGTCAAAGCCAGTATCAGACAAACTAAAGTACAGAAACAAAAATAAATAGCTTTATTCAGCTGGATCCAAAATTAAAATGCAAATAAGAGTCCTTGCTCACAGAATGCCAATGGCCAGTCCAAACAAGTGAGAAAAACAGTTTCTGCCTCCATTCATGTTGACACACCCAAACTTGCCTGCACATGGAGTTTAATCCGCAGTGGAAACAGTGGGGGCATCAACTGTGGAATCCCCCGGCACCGCAGGGACAGGAGAGGGAAGGACAGGTGTAGTGGGTGCAGGTGGTGTGGATTCATCCACACTGGCCGGTGCATTGCACAAAGTAGAAAGATAAACTTGGCTGCACACTTCAGCCAGTTCTGAAAAACTACCACCTGAACCCGGGAACACATTGGGGGTGGAGGTAGAGGGTTGTGAGTCTGTTGTCGCGGGTCTGTGGATCCGTGTGTGATGTCTGTCCCCTCTCCCTGTGGGTGTGCCTACTCCCCTTGAGATTGGGTGCGTGGTGATTTGTGCTTTTTCTGCCGTGTGGGTGTGCTGGGTGTGTCTGTTGTTGTGTCTGACCTGTGGCGTCTGCGTGTACTTTGGGAAGGTATGGGAGAGGCTGAGGTGGATGGGTCAGAAGGATGAGGGGGCCAGATGCTGCTGGGTGGACAGAGCTGCCGTCAGTGTTGCCTCTATGGCAGCCACACTCCGATGTAGATCAGACATGCCAGATGACATGCCCTCCATGAACGACAACAACTGTGTAATGAGTTGTGTATATCCATGGAGGACAGTCAACATGGATGTCTGACCTACTTCAATCTGCCGGAGTAGGCCACAGACTCAGCACTGAGGGCAGCAGGGGACACAGGGGCAGGTGCTGCGGTGCCGGGACCAAAGGAGACATGAGGGCTAGCACGGACCCTAGGGACCCTAAGAACTGGGAGGGTGGAGATGGTATTGGAGGAGGAGAGGCCAGACAAACATGAAGAAGAGACCATTTCTGCATATTCCCCCGCCTCCTGAGAGTCTGATTCCGAGCCGTCCGCATGGTAGGAGGTGTCAGTCACATGGGTTCCGGCCCGCAGACTCTCCTCACCCTCCATGCCACTGCCTCCCTCTGACTCCTCAAAGCAGGTGGCACTGTCGCTGGGTCCCTCTGTCTGGTCCGTGCCTGTGTCTCCTCCAGATTGTGGTGATGATGCTGTTGGCAAGGAGAATAAGAAAAACATATCAGTCACCTGTACACATCTGACAAATCAGCTAGAAAAAATTTGGCAACATTTCAAAACATAGCATGCATCATGAGTCACAAGCCACTGAACTATGCACAATGCTAAGCCTAGTCTTGGGCAATCTGAAGAGAACCTACATTCAATGTACAGTAGGATAGAAGTAACAGGCAAGGCAACAACTTGTATGGGAGAGACACATTGATGACCGACTGCCTGACAACCGTAATTATTTATTTTTACGATTTGTAAAGCGCGACTTATACCCGTAGGTGTCTTGGCGCTGTAACTCAGCTTATTGTCTCAGTGAGAACATTATCAGGCTTCAAAGTGTTACAATGAGTGGAAAAGTTATTGGTCAAACAACCAAGTTTTCAGCAGCTTTCTAAACTGAAGCAATGATGAAGTAGATCTTATCACCATCGGGAGGGTATTCCAAAGTTTGGCGGCGGTGTTTGTGAAACATCTATCACCTCAGGGGACAGTCCTGGTCCGTGACACTGTCAGTTGGTTCAAACGTTCAGATCTAAGTGATCTCTTGGGTTGATAGAGGATAAGCTTCTGTTTGAGAAACACTGGGCCAAGACCATGTACTGCTTTAAAAGTAAGGCATAAGGTTTTAAAGTTGATCCGATTTCTTACAGTTAGCCAGTGGTAGCTCCTGATTACTTGCTTGACGGATTTAAATTTGGGAGTGCCAGACAGTAGCCTTGCTGCTGCATTTTGAATGAGTTGTAATTTGGCCACCACCTTAGATTGAGCATTCGCAAATAATCCATTGCAGTAATCCAATGATGATAATACCAAGGAGCTTACCACCGTTTTCCTCGCATTATCTGGAAGAAATGGTAAGATTTTCCTGAGGAGTCTGAGTTTATGGAAGGCAGAAGATGCTATCTGATTGGCATGGTTAGAAAAATTCAGCTTTTCATTGAAGATTATCCCTAAATTTCTAACCTTATAAACGGGGGTTGGTAAGACTCCAAGTGATGGGGGCCACCAGATGAAAGACCACAAAGGAGATAACTTCCCGAAGATAATTACCTCGGTCTTCTCTGAATTGAGTCTTAAACAGTTTCCAGCCATCCACTCCTTAATTGCCAACATGCCTTCCTGAAACCGAGCCGCCACCTCTTCTCCATCATTCTTGATGGCAATCACCCTAGCTAAGTCCGACACGTAGATGTTAAAAAGTGTCGGACTTAGGGATGAGCCTTGAGGAACACCACATGGTAGAGCAAGATCCACAGATTTAAAGGATCCTAGTGTAACTGCCTGCATTCTGCCTGATAGAAAAGAGGCAAGCAGGGCTCTAGCCATAGAATGGATGCCCAGATCTTCGACACGGTCAATCAGGATGGAATGATTGATCGTGTCGAAGGCCGCAGATAAATCCAACAGGACCAGTACCGCTGTCCCCCCTTGGTCCCTGATGGTCCTAATATCATCAGCGGCCTTGATAAGTGCAGTCTCGGTCCCATGCATTTTACGAAACCCAAATTGAGAGTCGTCAAGTAAGGTGAATTCAATATATTCCGACAATTGCTTGTTCATTGCTTTCTCAACTACTTTAGCTAAGAACAGCAAGCTAGCAATGGGTCTGTAGTTTTTCAGCTTAGTTTTTCCTAGACCAGATTTTTTAAGAAGAGGTTTCAGTATGGTATTCTTTAACTTGTCCGGAAAGACCCCTGATTTAAACATCTTATTACAAACTTGTGTTGTGACTTCACTAATTAAATCAATTACTGGGCGGAAGATTTTTGGGGGGGGGGCAGGGTTCTAGGGCTGAGGCTGTTTTTATAAGCCTGATGATATCAGCTGTTTGCTCCTCCTTTATCTCTTTAAATTGGGAGATTGAACAGTCAAGGGGTTTGCATGAAGAAGTAAATTTTGATTTAATCGAGGTTTTCATTACTGAAAACTCAGAGTAAATATCATTTACTTTAGAAAAGAAAAAGTTTGCCAGTGCATCACAAAATTCCTGCGAAAGAGGAGGACCCAGGTCTGCAGATTTCCCAGCCAAAGATTTTCCCACATCATACAATTGTCGTGTTGAGTTTTTAGAATTTTCAATTTGTTCCTCAAAATATTTCTTTTTTGCTTCCTGAATCATTTCTTTATAGACAGCTAGTGTTTCTTTGTATTTAGATTTACTTTCACTATCATAAGTCTTGGGCGTGGTCAATCCGAACCCGTAACCTTGGCAAATGATGTTTTTTATTATATAGTTTTTATGACTATTTGTTTAAAGTAGCACTGTTATTATGTAGCAAGGGGTCTTCTCGTTCATCAATGTTTAAAAATGTAATACTTTTCTTAACTTGTTTTTAAATGTAATGTATTTATTATCTTATATGCAAAATGAATCGTTTTAAAATATATATGTATTTGTCTTTTATGATGTGAATCGAATAAAGACCTCTTGACTGACTGACTGACTGACATAAGTCTTTCGCCAATTTCTTTCATGGTTCCTGCAGACCTGCTTTTGCCTTCTTAAGGCTTCTGAGAACCACGGG
Organism: Lissotriton vulgaris; assembly: GCF_964263255.1. Taxonomy (NCBI): domain Eukaryota; kingdom Metazoa; phylum Chordata; class Amphibia; order Caudata; family Salamandridae; genus Lissotriton; species Lissotriton vulgaris. The sequence goes on along the minus strand of NC_141687.1, from coordinate 29,841,401 downwards.
CCGAAGGCACCTTCCTGTTTTTTGAAGTGGTTTTAAGCGGCACATGTGTTTTCACCACATTGCCCAACCAGGTGAAAAACTGATCCACCGCTGTGTTAGGGTCTTCCGAAATAACCGGACAAGATTTAATCAGTGACATTCTAAAAATCTCATAGTCAATGTCCTTCCAGACTTTAAACGTTTCCTGCATTGGAGAAGCCCTTTTAGGAATAGGGGCCTGAGTAATAGGAATATGACATAAAATAGCATAGTGGTCAGACCACGTGAGGGGCAATACATCACGAATTATTAACTCCTTAATGTTAGAGAAAAAGCCGTCCAATGTATGTCCGGCCTTGTGTGTAGGTACATTTATAAGCTGAGTTAATCCCAGCGATTCACAGTCAGCCAGTAGGGATGCCGTTTCAGGATCCTCCGTCTTGTCTAAATGGAAGTTTAAATCTCCCATGGCTATGAAGGTGTCGTCAATTGCCAATGGTTCCATAAATGACATAAAGGAGGACAGGAATTCCGAGCGTGCACCTGGGGGTCTGTAAATAAGTACTCCTTTAAGATTATATGAAGGAGAAAGCTGAATAGCAAATTGTAAAGCTTCACATGTTAATGTAGGTATAGGAAATATTCTGACCGGAAAGGTATTCCGGGAAATAATTGCCAGACCTCCTCCATTTTTTCTCTGTCTGTCTAACCGGTGTACCGTGAAGCCATGTGGCACTGCCACCAGTAAATCAGGGTCAGATGCTTCATCCATCCACGTTCCTGTAATGAAAAGGATATCTATTTTTCTGTCCAGAATTAAATCGGCTATCTCCTGCCTATGGCTGGCCAGAGAGCGAGCATAATGAGCGATATTATGATGATCTCAGGTTTAGTGATATAAGCATCTGAAATGCTGGCTTTAGAATTAATAGATGGAATAGACGACTTACAGTTTGAGCAGCGGATGGTGGTAAGTTCAATAATAGTTTCCGGGTTGTGTTGTGGACAAGCATCCCTATGTGCTGGCTTCAGCTGCATGATCTCCGCCGTAGCATATGTAATCCTCTCTGTGGTGAGTGACACAGGGGGTATGGCACTAGGCGCGGGTCCAGCGCGGACGGGTGCAGACGGGCTTGCCTGTGGCGCGCCTTTGGCGCGCCGCCGGCGCGCCCGCTGCGCGGACGAGATGACAGTCCCCTTTTATCCAGCGCTAAAGAAGGTGGGAGGCGGCCAGCTACTGGGACGCCACCCTTCCTACCCCTAATATGGCGCCTGCTCAGCCTGTGCTCCCGGAGTCAGCAAGCAATCTGCTGCGCCAAGGACAGCGTGTGAAGCAGCGATTTGAGCCAGTCAAGCTCACATTAAAAATTGCACAGAAGTTTTAAATTAAACAGCAAAACGAAAAATAATGCACAGTTTAAAATCGTGATAATGAGCCCCCGGCTTTCCGCCTCAGGGTAGAGACCTCCAGTTAAGTAGCTGATGATCATTCACTGTTCATTTTCCCACCCTGACACACAAAACCAGACCTGGTCATGGCCGAATTGCTGTGAGCCTGTGCCACATGCTAAAAGTCCTTCATGAACTGCCATGTGATGCCATCCTGGGACCTGGAGCCAAGTGTACCGTCACCTCACACTGGCATTACAGCTGTCTACACCCAAAGTCACATGTCTGGTTGACCATCTGTAAGATTTTCTAACAACATGCAACATATTTTGAGTATATGCACACACACACTGCACAGTGTGAGTATGCACAAGCCAAAATTATTATACATGTACAGTGTGCTCCTGTAGCTAACACATGACAATTAGAAAGTACACCATTGACAAAGGCCACTGAGGATGACTCATGCAGAAAATACATGTTGAGACTCCAGATCAGTGCGAAAATATGAAGGTCAGACACAGTGCACATGTGGTGCTACATGTAAGGTAACAACAGGTGTCACAGACCTCCCTCCGATATGATGATGTCCTAAGGAATATGCATACTAACACATTGCACCTCAGGAGTACCTGTGAAAGAAAATGTTTTTTCAAAGCACTGGGCAAATGTTGAGTAGGGCAAGGCATGTAAACAAGCATCAGCTGAAACTTGGCCATTCACATGCCAATGCATTAAGTGCCTGTCTGACAACACCACTCCAACTGTGGGAGTGTTAGCACGCCTGGGAGCATTGCAGGTATCATGTGACACACATGACAACAAACAGACATGTACCTGCCCCCTTCTTGCTGCTATCTCCCCTGCAACTGCCTATGGAGGTCTGGGAACACCACTTCCAGGACCCGGAGCATGTGGGGGGTGAGGTGGCGGGTGCCGTCATGCCGGCGTGGAGCTTCCAGCTTCAGCTGTACTCTGGCGATACGGCGGGTCCAGCACTGGATGTCCTGCCACCTCTTCTTGATGTTTCTGAGCCTCCTGCGAGGCCCCCCCTCTCTCCTGATAGCCCTGGCGATGTCTAGCCAGATGTCACCCTTCTCATAGGCAGATACCTGTCACAAATGTAAAGATAAAGAACATCAGTACACCTGGTCAATGTCCCAAAGACACCCATATGCACAAAATACTTGAGGACAAGAGGGCATAGAATGATGAACACACTTGCATCATTGTCCAGGAGTGTGTGGCCTGTGAGCAAACATGCACTACATGCCATTGAAAGGCTACAGATGACATAAGGGGTGCAAACCACTCATTCAGCATGGCACTCACAGAGCAATATATGCCACATCAGGGTGCACTGCAGCACTTGGTATGCTGTCACACACACCACGACAACAAATAACCCTCTTCAGACAATACTGTGCACACCGGCACTCACTCCCAACAACATTGTATCTCTCAAATATACATACACAATGGCTGTAGTGTCACATACACAACAGTTGCACACTCCAAGGTAATGCACACATCACTCACCTGATCCTCTGGTCTCCCATACAGCTTGCTGTAGTTAGGCAGGAGGACATCCAGCAGGGCCTTGTTCTCACCATCACTGAATGCAGGTGCCCTCTCCATGCTCAGCTAATCAGGGTCCAGAGGATACAGAGACAGCAGCTGTGTTTACCACTCCAATTTTGTGCAGGCAAGTGCCCTCCCTCAGCCACATGCTGCCTTATATCTGTCCTGCTGAGGGTCTGTGAGTGCAAGGAGTAGTGTGTGATAGGCCACAATAGTTTGCATCCTATGTTCCATCCAATCCAATGACACAAAAGGCCATGACACACATATGCATGGTTTGAAAAGTGAGCCAGAGCTGAACAACAACTTTTGCAACATTGTATACTTTTGCCCAACTGAATTTTCCAGATCACCTGTAGGACACTCTCAAATCTCTGTAACCATGACAACCTGGCTGCATTCTAATCCTACCACTGTTCCTCTAGATGTTCTGTATGTATTTTTCTGAATCAACACACAAGTACAGTGTGATTGCCGTCGCAAATGCAACTCATTCAATGGTGAAATGAACTGTACACACGTACGTTCCCTTGGGGTACGCTCTGCTCACGTATGTCTACAATGCAATGGGGAAACGAGGCCTACACACGCACGTACCATTGGGGTATGCTCTGCTCGCATATGTCTATAATGCAATGGTGAAATGAACCGTACACACGCACGTTCCCTTGGGGTACGCTCTGCTCGCGTATGTCTATAATGCAATGGGGAAACGAGGCGTACACACGCACGTAAATAATAATAAATAATAATAGGGGCATTTGTAGAGCGCTGAGTTACGCATACCGGCGTGTCCCCGCCCTAAGGTGAGAGAGGCGGAAGCTGGGAGTTTAGCTGAAGGGCGGGCAGTCTATCTGACATATAGGTAAGTTTTTAAATTAGCACGGAACCTAGTTTCTACCGGTTCTAAACGTAGATCCACCGGAAGTTTGTTCCAATGATTTGCCGCAAAGTACCTGAACGATCTGCCTCCCATGCGGGCTTTCTTCATCTTGGGGATTCTCAACAGTACCCCACCCGCAGATCTTAGCGCTCGAGCAGGTTCGTAGGATTCAATCAAGCTCTGCAGTGGACGAGGTGCCCTGCCATTCAGAATCCGATGACAGGTGCAGAGAGCCTTGTACTCTACTCTGCTCCTCACAGGGAGCCAGTGTAGCTTCTGCAAGGCCTCCCTCAAGGGCGCCCTTTTGGGCAGCCTGAGGATCAGACGTGCTGCCGCATTCTGCAGCACTTGAAGGCGACCAAAACTTTTCCCAGGTGCCCCCAGGTACAGCAGGTTCGCATAATCCAACCTTGCGGTCACCAATGCATGTACCAGGGTTTTACAGGCCTCCATGGGCAGCAGTTCCAGAACTTTCCTCAGCCTTTTCAAGACTCCAAAGCACATACCCACCACACGGTTGATTTGGGGCCCAAAAGTAAGGCCAGAATCAAACCACACCCCCAGGTTTTTTGCCTCCTGACAGGGGGTGGTGGTCGGCCCTAGACAGGATGGCCACCAAGCCGACGACCAAACAGACTGGTCTCTCCCCACCACAAGCACCTCTGTCTTGCTGCCGTTGAGTTTCAGACAGTTCATAGCCATCCAATCGGCAAGATCTTTCATGCACGACTGGAAGCCATCTGCCGCAAGACAGGGCGCGTGCGACAGGGAGATGACCAGCTGCGTATCATCGGCATAGGATACTATTTGGAGGCCATGGCTCTCAACAATGGAGGCAACAGGCGCTACATACAGATTAAAAAGGGTCGGGCTCAGAGACGAGCCCTGAGGCACGCCCTGGCCCAAAGGGACCCCTTTGGAGTAGCAGTCTCCTTGCCTCACTTGGAAGCTTCTGCCCGTTAAGAAGGCCTGGATCCACCTCAGCGCAGTATTAGCGATGCCACCTCTGCTCAGACACTGTAGCAAGGTGGAGTGTGCTACAGTGTCGAACGCCGCGCTGAGGTCCAACAGGATCAAGGCCATCCTTTGCCCCTCATCTACACCCTGTCTCAGATGTTCTGTTGCCATCAGTAGGGCAGACTCTGTCGAATGGCGAGGTCTAAAGCCGAACTGCGTAGTATGGAGCAGCCCTGCCTCCTCCACATATTCCATGATTTGGGTGTTTACCACCTTCTCAGCCACTTTGGACATAAAAGGCAGGAGAGAGATGGGCCTCAGATTTTCTAACACCTCAAAACTAATGTGAGGTTTCTTCCGGAGAGGGAGCACCACTGCCTGTTTCCACCCCTTAGGTAACATGCCAGACTTAAAAGAGACATCCAGGACATGCCTTATATAAGGCTCCAGGACCTCCAGGCTGTCCCCCAAACGTTTAGGGGACACCGGATCTAGAGGGGAGCCAGATTTTACAGAGAGACATATCCTGACTAACTCTTCAGGAGGGGGGGTGATGAAATTTGTAAGAAGCTCCACGTTCTCCATGCCCCCAGATGTTGCATCAAGGTCAACCCCTGTGGAGGGAGGATTAGGGAAGGTCGAATAGATCTTTGCAACCTTAGTGGAGAAATAGTCGGCGATACGATCGCATGATTCCGTCGAACAATTCTCCGGGTCTGCAGAAGAATCTATAGTAGTCAAGGACTTATAAATGCAGAAGAGCTCCTTAGCCGAGTTCTTTGCCCCTAGGATTTTTCCTGTGTAAAAGGCCGCCTTCGATTTCTTAATCAGCCTGTGATGTATCCGCCTTTTTTCTAAAAACAGTTCCCTGGCCTGACTGTCATATGCTACCCTCCACGATCTTTCCGCTCACCCAGTGGGGTACGCTCTGCTCGCGTATGTCTACAATGCAATGGGGAAACGAGGCATACACACGCAAGTACCATTGGGGTACTCTCTGCTCGCGTATGTCTACAATGCAATGGGGAAACGAGGCCTACACACGCACGTACCATTGGGGTACGCTCTGCTCGCATATGTCTATAATGCAATGGTGAAACGAACCGTACACACGCACGTTCCCTTGGGGTACGCTCAGCTCGCTTATGTCTATAATGCAATGGGGAAACAAGGCGTACACGCTCACTCATTCCTGCTACTGCATACACAGCCACAATGCCGCGCACACTACCCAGATCCAGGACCACACACGCCTACAGATTACCCCTCCTTCCAGCCATTAGTAGAGCATGCTCCAGCCACCCTACACACAGAGAACACCAGACAATCATCCACCTGGTATCTCAATACCTCAAACTCACCTATAACAGCTTCTCTGCCTGTGTGGTTGCAACACATACTGGCAAGACTATGCAGAGACACATGACAGTGTGTCTATGTACAACCAGGTCATGTGCCTCGTACAGCACACACACCTTCCTTACGCAAAATTTTGGACAGTGTTACCTTGTCAGCACCACATCAGCACACCTCACCTTCCTTATAGTAACGTGGCAGTACACTACCTTGGCACACCTATTCAACATTTTCGTCACTGCCAGTGAAGTAGCCACCGGGTACACACACCATAACCACGTCTCATGGGTGTGGTGTGATGTGGCCGTTCTGGTGAAGATAATTGTCACAAGTGCCTAGGTGTTCTGTAGGCGTTGCACACATCACATCAGTTGTGTACTTGTAGCTCCATAGGGGGAGGTCACGTAATCTGGTGAGCTTGTGTAGAATTCTACAGCCCATTGCCCACAGTCTGTCCTGCCACCCTTTGCCTGTGCACAATTCATCACATCCACAGTACAGGAGCATGCTGATGGAATGTCTGACTAATTATCGACAGACAGAATATCGATATACAAAAATATCGCAACACAAATATCGAGGGACAAAATATCGGGATGCTATCTTTAAAAAGGTAAGTACCAAAATATCGGAAAAAAAATATTGAATGTCAAAAATATCATTTTTTGTAAAATATCGTTATATTTTAATTAAATAAAAATATTATATTAACAAAATAATAATTATGAATGTAATACACATGTTTAAAAATATAATATATTATAAAATATTAACAATTAATGTAAAAAAGAGAATTATTAATAAATGTATAATACATAGTATATTTTTCATTAATAATAACTCTAAATTAATTATTTTAATAACTTATAAATATATAAAAATAATAATAAATATCTATATACATTAATATAAATATCAATGTATATAGATACAATAGTAATATAAATTACAATTAATAACAACATAAAAGTACTAAAAAATACATACATTAAATATATAAATAATTTTATAAACATAATTTAATTTTATAAATAACAATTAATAACAACATAAAAGTAATAATAATAAAATTATAAACATAGATAGCGTATGAGTACAAATTACTATTCCAACTCCAGAGAGCGCAACAGTAGGGAAAGTGTTGGATAGCGTAGGGGTTAAAATTACTATTCACACTCCAGAGAGTGCAACAGTAGGGAAAGTGTTGGATAGCATAGGGGTAAAAATTACTATTCCAACTCCAGAGAGTGCAACAGTAGGGAAAGTGTTGGATAGCGTAGGGGTAAAAATTACTATTCCCACTCCAGAGAGTGCAACAGTAGGGAAAGTTTTGGATAGCGTAAGAGTTAAAATAACATACTTATAAATAAAATATAACATTTATTAATCAAAAAATAAACTATTACATAAATAATTACCAATTAATTAAAAATAATTACCAATTAATAAAAATTATTTAATAATTCCTACAAATTAATACTTAATTTAACATAATTAACTTACTTCCCACCCTATTCCCCTATAAACTCACAACCCACTACAGAACATATTTATCAATTAATCAATATTTATCGATTAATCAATTAATTAAAATTAATGACCAATTAATTAAAATTATTCAATAACTCCTACTAATTAATACTTAATTTAACATAATTAAATTACTTCCCACCCTATTCCCCTATAAACCCACAACCCGCTACATAACATATTTATCAATTAATCAATTAATTAAAAATTATTACCAATTACTTAAAATTAATTACCAAGTAATTAAATTTAATTATTCATTCCTACTAATTAATACTTTTTTTAACATAATTAAATTACTTCCCACCCTATTCCCCTATAAACCCACAACCCGCTACATAACATATTTATCAATTAATCTATTAATTAAAAATTATTACCAATTAATTAAAATTAATTACCAATTAATTAAATTTAATTATTCATTCCTACTAATTAATACTTATTTTAACATAATTAAATTACTTCCCAACCTATTCCCCTACAAACCCACAACCCGCTGAACTAAAATGCTAAATTTAATTAAATTACAGAAATAAATACTTAAAAACATATTATATACATTATAATATACAAAAAAATTATTAGAAAATCGATATTAGTAACATCGAAATTATTTACATCGATATTACTACACATCGATATATTTAACTTCGATATTACTGATATCGATATTAAATAGTGTCGATATTATTTACCTTCGATATTGTGTTACATCGATATTTAAACTTCGATATAATTGTATATCGATATTTAAATTTCGATATTATGTCTGTGTACCTGCTGATGATAGTTCACATACCTGAGAACACAGTTGTAGGTACTCCCAACGTGGCCACCTAGCTTTATAACCCTGATCTATACACCTCCAAGTGACTCTCCTGTGCCTGTCAGTAATTGCAGTTTTGTGAGCCAAACCCCCTCCAGCATTTACTAACCATCACAGGTGTGTATTTCCATCCATGCATCTAGTTTTTAGAATATTGTTACCTATGTGTGTCCTCATCCAGACTCAGATCCAAGTGTGTGGATGGCTGCAGTTTGTTACGTACTCTTGCAGTTCATACATTTGCACGCACATATTTTTTATCCTGTGGGTACAGGATGACTACACAAATGCGTGTGATGTAATTGATATATATTTATTAGGTGATCTTGTGCAGGAAACATGAGTAGGTGCTGTACAGGAAGGGGGGGAATCCAAAGTTCACTGCTGGAGATGAGATGCCTTACAGTTTGAGTCAACAGAGTCCAGCCCACAGTGCTTGGCATCATTGGGCAGTATGTGACCAGCAAGTCCGTGTGGGAGAGTCTGATGGGTGATGCTGTTGCACCCAAGGGCAATATGCCAGGTCAGGTGTCCTGGGAGTTGTGCATGACCCGCTGCCTCTCAACGTCTTAGCCGTGGACGACCCTTCTTCCTTGGGGGACCCTCACGTGCATGCATGGACGATGCATGGGACGCTACGTCAGACAGTTCCTCCTGCTCCTCCTCCTCCTCCCTCCCTGAAGCTGGTGTTGCACTTTGCCTTGATGTTTGTGGCCTGGTAACACAGGGAGGGTGCTGAATGCTGCCAGCAATCTGACGTAGTGATTGGCTCATGTCCCGATGCACCGTCAAGAGCTCAGCCAGTGTTGCCTCCACCCGTCCACAATGTCGTTGTTGCCTGGCATGTTGCTCAGCCTGCTGTTGGTTGAGCTCGGTGAGGGCCTCCACTACCTGGCTAACCTCCCTGGTGTCCCGCCGGTATGCCTCCAGGATGGTACTCAGTTCAGTCGCACCGGGCCCTGCAGCTGACTGGCCAGAATCTCGCCTCCGCCTTTCGCCACTCCCACCACGCTGGCCCACACGAGCACGGCCTGCCTTGTGGGCACATCCGATCTACGGGACCCCCGAGTGCTGGCAGGGTGGATGTTGTCTGCCACCTCAAGGGTGCCTGTTAAAGGCTGTCCCTCATTTTCAGACTGGCTCTCTGGTGGATCATGGGCAGGGCTCTGACCTGTCTACTGGGATGTGATGGGAATAGGTCCGGTGGTTGGCACAGATGTAGCTGGTACAGTTGCTGCAGGGGTTTGGGATCCAGAGGGGCCAGGTTGGTTGGGGTCATCCACAGTGCATTGAGTGGCGTTGCTGTCGGTGGGGTGAGGGTCCTGCTGAGCCTGGGACTGGGATCCTTCTCCCCCCTGGTTGGGGGTGGTTTCAACACGTTGCCCTGTGTGCGTGAGAGACAGATACAGATAATGCACTATCAAGAAACATATTGATTTTTTATCCATTATCAGCATAACAGTTCCACAAGCTTGACATTGTTGTCATTGTTCAGTTGTGTATGTAGTGGTAGCAAATTGACATGTACTCATGGATTTTTTCCTTCTTCCATTCTCTTGACAATGAGTGACACAGCCATTGCTGTGTCTTGTCTTGCCAGCACAACACATTTTTCCTTCTTCCATTCTCTTGACAATGAGTGACACAGCCATTGCTGTGTCTTGTCTTGCCAGCACAACACATATACGGCAATGCTCTGTTTCACGCAACATTCAGGATACAGTGTCAATCCTTATGCCTGCGTCAAGCATGCACAGAGTTTAGATGCAACATGTTCATGTAGGAGACAGAGTGGAATTTTTAAGGATAACTTCCTGTACTTTGGATGGTTGTGGCTGTTCCGTGATGGGCAAGCCATGCCAACCGCCCTGGACCTGTACACCCACTTCTAGATCATGTCTTTAGGACGTGGCACTTGTCCTAGACGCATCACTTTGGCAATACCCATGTCCATGTTGGTACTTAAGTGCATCCACAACGGTCATATGATGGGGCAAGTGCATTCTGTGAGAGGCACAATGGACTTGAGCATCTGCACTGTGCATGTTATAGTTGTATGTGTATTCATATGAGAGAGTGTTTAGTTGTGGTACATGACCATTGTGACAGTGTAGCACTCCATTGCCTGTCCCCATGGGATTTGTTTCTGTAAGGGGTGTGTGTAACAGGCCATGCTAGTAGTTAGAATGTGATTTGCAAGCTTCCATCCTTTGTGGTTTGGCTGTGAGACATGCTGCCTTGATCGTGGTTGTGGGTTCCGGCACAGGATGTCTGACCTTGTCCTGGTGTTTGTGTTTGCAATGTTCACAGGAGGGCCTTGTTCTGCCTACACCAGGGCCCATTGTCTACTATAGAGCTTTACAAACTGTGTGTCATGAGACAGTACTCTGTCACCTGCAAATGCTGGGTGTGTCACAGGCAGTTAGCACATTACTGCTGGTAATTACGTAACATCCCTAGACACTCTGGTCTATGGTCTTTAATAGACCTTTGTAGTGCTCGGGTGTGGCTGTGTATGTGCCCAGGGAGCTGGGGTGAGCTGACCATGAGGGGAAAACTGAAGGTGGAATACAGAGGGAGGAGGGTGACAGGGTGTGGAAGCCAGACCTAGGTAGGGAGACAGACAGAGGGAGAGTGAGGGGGGCGGAGATAGAGGGGGACGGAGACAGAGGTTGACAGACACAGGGAGACTGTCAGAGGGAGGGAGACTGACAGAGGGAGGAGGGCAACAGAGGGATGGAGACAGGTGGTTTGGCCTCGCTCACTTGCTACACTGCCTTACTGTGTCACCAAATGATGCATCTCCAAAACGTGTGTCAACAACATGAAAAGATTTGATAGCTGTGGTCTACTATCTTGTCTGTACTTTCACACTCCCTGTGCATTCAGCATGGTGCTTGTGTGTGTACCTGGGACATATGGGATGAGGGTACACAGACAAAATATCGAATTTTAAATATCGATATACAATTATATCGAAGTTTAAATATCGATGGGACAAAATATCGAAGGTAAGTAATATCGACAGTCTTAATATCGATATTAGTATGATATCAGTAATATCGAAGTTTTAAATATCGATGTCAATAATATCGAAATAATAACTTCGATGTTACTAATATCAATTTTTAAATACATTTAGTGTATATTATATTGTATTTAGTATGTTTTATTATTTATTTTTAATGTAATTTAATTAAATATTGTCTATTACTACTGTAGCGGGTGTGGGTTTATAGGGGAATAGGGTGGGAAGTAATTTAATTATGTTAAATTAATTATTAATTAGTAGGAATATTAATTAATTAATTGAGAATTAATTTTTTATTAATTTTAATTAATTGATTAATTGATAAATATGTTCTGTAGCGGGTTATGGGTTTATAGGGGAATAGGGTGGGAAGTAATTTAATAATATTTAATTAATTAATATATGTTTGTAAATATTTTAATTAATAATTAATTGGTAATTAATTTATATTAATTAGTTAATTAATTAATATAATTTTGTACATATTTTTAATTGTTAATTAGTTGGTAATTAATTAATATTAATTAGTTAATTACATTAATTAGAGTAATTTTTTATATATAATTTTTTGTTATTCTTAATTAATTAATTGGGAAAAATAATATTAATTATTACATTAAATTAATTACAGCTAGTGTGCTAATATATTTACTTTATTGTTATTGTTAATTTATAATTAATTGGTAATTAAATAGTATTAATTAATTTTGGGTAAAGGAGTATTTTTAGGGTTCAGGGTCAGTTTTCAGTTTTTGGGTAAAGGGGTATTTTTAGGGTTCAGGGTCAGTTTTCAGTTTTTGGGTAAAGGGGTATTTTTAGGGTTCAGGGTCAGTTTTGGGTTTTTGGGGTACAGGGATATTTTTAGGGTTCAGGGTCAGTTTGGGGTTTTTGGGGTACAGGGATATTTTTAGGGTTCAGGGTCAGTTTTGGGGTTTTGGGGTACAGGCGTACAGGGTAAAAATAAAACAAATTACATTAAATCAATTAAATGAAATTAAAAAAAGAAAATTACATTAAATTATTAAGTGTTTTATTTATTTTAAATGTATATGTATTAGTTTTAATTTTGTTTTAATATTTTTATTTAATATTTGTAAAATATATGTATTTTAAAATTATTTTTACATTATTATTAATACATTAATAAAACGATATTTTTAACTTCGATATTTTTGTACTACGATATTATTTTTTCGATATTTTTGTACTTACCTTTATGAAGATATGACTCCGATATTTTTGATGTCGATATTTTTGTGCCGATATTTTTGTATTTCGATATTCTGTCTGTCGATATTATGTCAGACATTCGGGATGAGAGCAGCCTCCTACCCTACAACTTCCACCCTATCAGCCTCCCCCTTGCAACTACCCCCATACAGTTTGACACTGCTGGGACTCATGGCCACCCACCCCCATACTGCTGGGCACTGTTGTAAGTTCCACCATATTACATGTGTTTGTTGTGTACTCACCAGACACAATGACTCCTTCTATTCCGTGTACTCCCACCGGTGGCCACAGGGTCATACCTTTCTCCTCCCAGGGATGGTATACTGGAGGTCTGCGGGGACCACCACCGCCAGTGTGGTGTGCAGCGGCGTAGTCCTGGTCCATCTTCTTCTTGACCATCCTCCGCAGATCATACCATCTGGACTGGCATTCCTGCCTGGTGCGCTTGATGGGTGCAACAGAATTGACCTTGTCAACGATCCTCTCCCACATGCGACTTTTGTCAGCTATGCTGGTCTGTCTGACCAATGCGCCAAACAGCTGTGGCTCGACTTGGATGACTTCATCTGTAAGGATCTCATTTTCCGGGTTTGTGAACTTTGGATTCTTTGGGGTGGTCATGGTGTGGGGTCTATGTGATTGAGAGGGTGATGGTGTGTATGTAAGAGGGTGTGTGGGTCTGATTATGAAGGGGGTGGTATGGGTGTAGATGTGATAGGTTGTATGTGTGCAGGTTAATGGGTGCAGTTGGTGATGTGCTGGCAGGCTCTTCTTTTTGCAACTAAGTATGTTGCAAAGGATGTTGGATTGTATGAGTGTACCCTTTTATTGGTCCATTTGTGGGTGTGACTTAGTATGAATTGGTGGTGTGTGTGTTATATGGGGTGGTTGTGACTTGTGCCCTCTGTTTGGCTGTTTGGATATGGCCAGAAGTTTGTTTCTCAATGGTGTGTACGCAGGATACATGTTTAGTGGTGTTGTGCGACTCGTTTGAATAGTCCTTGTGCTGGTTTAGGGGTTTGCGTTATGTGTGCGTGTGGTATTTGTGCGTGCGGATGACTTGTACGGGCCGTTGGGGTTGTGGGGGGGTTCGCGGTTGCTTGAGGGGGTGTGTGCGTGTCGGACTTGTGCGTGCGGGTGACTTGTACAGGCCGTTGGGTTTGTGGGGGGTTCGCGGTCGCTTGAGGGGGTGTGTGCGTGTCGGACTTGTGCGTGCAGTTGACTTGTATGGGCCGTTGGGGGCGTGGGGGGTTCGCGGTCACTTGAGGGTGGTATGCGTTTGGTATTTGTGCGTGCGGGTGACTTGTATGGGCCGTTGGGGTTGTGGGGGGGGTTGCGGTCACTTGAGGGGGTGTGTGCGTGTCGGACTTGTGTGTGTGGGTGACTTGTACGGCTGTTGGGGGTGTGGGGGGTTCACTGTCGCTTGAGGGGGGTGTGCATGTGGTATTTGTGCGTGCGGGCGACTTGTACGGGCCGTTGGGGTTGTGGGGAGTTCGCGGTCGCTTGAAGGGGTGTGTGCGTGTCGGACTTGTGCGTGCGGGTGACTTGTACGGGCTGTTTGGGGGGTGGGGGTTCGCGGTCACTTGAGGGGGGTGTGCATGTGGTATTTGTGCGTGCGGGTGACTTGTACGAGCCGTTGGGGTTGTGGGGGGTTTGCGTTCGCTTGAGGGAGGGTGTGCGTGTGCTATTTGTGCATGCGGGTGACTTGTACGGGCCGTTTGGAGGGTGGGGGGTTCGCGTTCGCTTGAGGGGGGTTGCGTGTGGTATTTGTGCGTGCAGGTGACTTGTACGGGCTGTTGGGAGTGTGGGGGGGTTTGTGGTCGCTTGATCGGGGTGTGTGCGTGTCAGACTTGCGCGTGCGGGTGACTTGTACGGACGGTTGTATTGTATTGTATTGTATTGTATTGTCATTTATATAGCGCGATTGCTGCCCAGTGGGCGTCCAAGCGCTGAGGCCTAAGACAGAGCTGAGTAAGCGGAAGGAAGTTAGAGTACAGTGGACCTCGCAAACAAGTAGGTTTTAAGTTGTTTGCGGAAGGAGAGTAGGTTTGGGTTGGCCCGGAGCTGTAAAGGGAGTGAGTTCCACATCTTGGAGGCATTCAAGGAGAACATCCTGCCTCCGGACCTAGCTCTCTTTACTCTGGGTACTATGGCCAGAAAGGCTTCTGTAGATCTGAGGTTTCTCTTAGGGTGGTATTGTGTGACTAGTTTGTCAATGATAACTGGGCCTGATTTCCAGAAGGCCCGGTGGGCAATACATAGTGCCTTGAATGCCACTCTCTGTCTCACTGGAAGCCAGTGTAGTTTTTTCAGTGCTGGTTTAGCCGACTGAGTCCGTGGGATCTGCAACAGGTTGCGGGCTGCACAGTTCTGCACCACCTGTAGCTTTCGCAGGGTCATCTCTGGGGCTCCGACATACAGGGCATTGTTCGAGTCTAACCGGGACTGAATCAGGCCTTGTATAGCCACCTGTTTGGCTTCCATATGTAGGAGGGGTAGAACCTTCTTTAGTGTTCTTAGTAGGCCAAAACATGTGGCAGAAAGCTTGGTTGTGGGGGGGGCCGCGTACGCTTCATCAAGGGGTACACGGTTGGTATGTGTCGATGCCGCTTGCTGTGAGGAGATGATTCCGTACGAATCATTCTTCATGCGCAACAAATTTGGCCCGTACGAATCGCATATAGGCTTTCCGAAAAGGATCGTACTAGTGTGGTTATACGGCATGTTTACAAATTCTACGGAAGGATTTCCGATGCTAATTCGTACGGGTCTTCGACTTTGATTCGTACGCTTCGATGATTTTTGTACGGTAATCGACGGAAATGAATCGTACTACGCAGGTCGGATGGTACTTTCCCATGCTTACGGATTCGGCTACGAACACGAATCGTACGGCGGATTTTTTTTCCGGATCGGATTCGGCCCCATAGTGTGACATTTGAAAATGCAATCCGAATGAATCACGAAAATACATTCATGAAATGGCTCTTAAATACAGAAGAAAAAGTCGAGCCCATTTCATGACAGATTATATAAACTGGTTGAATGTGGACAAGGTCAAATATTGTCTCTGGAGTGAATTAAAAGAATTCTAGTTCTCTATGAATAGTTCTACTTTAAGCAGATTACTTTGTGCCATAATTAATCATAGGAAAAAGAGTTCCAAGTTAGAAACTTTGTTTTGGAAAATGAAGGTCGAATTCAGAGTCTCACAGAACACTGCGTGCCAACTCAAAAGTCAGTGTTATTGTTTTTGGAAAACATCAAGTCTTCTAAGTCTGTACAGAATGTGTCTACCATTGTAGGTGAAAGTTGGATTACCTTGTTAAGAAGATTAATCGGACTTAGATGTGAATCATCGCCGTCAGCGTTGGTCGCATTAGCAATGTTCGAATTGGAAGGAACCTGTGTGCCGCTTTCCTCGTGTACCTCAGCATTAGCATGTTGCGTCTGTGAGATCTCAATGAATGCAGTCATCAGGATTGGTGGCCATTGGGGACAACACAGTGCATGAGCCGTTACTGGTCCAAGCAAAGTATCCACATCCATTGGCAGGACTGATGGTAGTGTAAGACAGATGTCTAACATGCATTCTTCTCCGCATAGCAGGCATCGTAGAACAGATAATATGCAATCTTGCCAGATTGGTTGAAATGACATAAACCACGTGGTATTCAATTCTCTTAAATGAGTTAATCCCAAAATTTGGACTATGCGCTCACGACACTTCATCGCCAGTAGAGTGTTCTCCACGGTGAACTGGGTATTGCTGGTGATTTGGCTTGCCATATGAAGCAGAAGGAGCAAAAATAGTATCCCTGCTGGGCGACCCAAAATGAGAGGCAGTCCGCAAAACACAGAGTGCACTAAGTTTGGAAATATACCTAGGACTGCTTAAAAAAGGTGCTAACAGTCCCGAAAAAACTATCTTAAATACATGTACAATACAGCTCGTATGAGACAAGTTTAAGATACGTCCTAACATTTCTGAGAAATGTATAGGGCAATTTGTTTTTAAAAGGGCATATATCTCTGCAGAAGTCCTTGCAACTTGCAGATCATACTTCACTGTGGCCGAGGTCAGTGGCACAGTTTTCTGTAAAAGAATGGCTTTCATTCTGCTTAAAGTATCAATTCGTATAGAAGAGATGTTCAGTGAAGGCCATAACGGCGACTCCCGGTCTGTCTTAGTTTTTGGAAACAATACTTGCATACAGCAAGTGACCCTGGCTGACACAGATACAAGATAGGGTAAACCTGGCAGCATGCCACAGCAGCTATGATCATTCAACATGTGGTGACTTCCATTCGAACGTTGTCCAAAAATTGGATCAATCACTGCAGCTGGTGAACCTTGCAGGTGGCTGGATAAGTTGTTTGAGGAACCATCACAGGCCCTTGTAAATTAATACCCTGACAAAGGTGAGAACCGCTTAGGGCGTTTTTGCAATTTTTACCACTAAGAAATACTTCTTTCCCCCCACTCCAACATCTGTGTGTATATGGTAATTCCCAGGAAGTTTTGATGTATTCTTTACCCAACCTTTTATATATGCCTGCTGGTATTCATTTTAACCCCTTGGCCGCGGCGGTAATTGTGCTGCGGCGCTGGGGGGGAGGGGGCCCGCGGTGCCGCCATGCTGGTGACGGAACAGCTCTGTCACCAGCTACGGGTGCGCTGTGCTTGCGACGGAACCACTACGTCATTAGCACAGCCCACCCATGGCTGGTGACGGAGTGGTTCCGTCACCAGCGTCTAAGGGGTTAAGCAATAATGAAAATGGAAAATTGTAACAGGCAGAGTGATTGTACCGTGCACTTTCCATTCTATGGCTGGTCATTTAGCGAGAGTTAATGGAAATCTTTCCAGTTTTTCAATGCTCAGCACCATATAGTCTGCTCCCCTCTGTGCCAGTTTGATCTGTTTATCTGTGAGATTAAATTCAGAAAACAGTGACTTGGTGTTGATTAGATGCCAAGGCACATAGCCTGAACGTAAATTTTGTAACATCCAGCATAATAGCATGATAGAACGTAATTGCGACTGACCATGTTGCAACATGACCAAGTCCTGTTCCATTATGTCTATGGCAGAGGATACTATGCTGTCCAAAGAATATATCCTGGATGACAGAGTCATTAATCCATTGTGAACTACAGAGAGAGATTTCTCTAAATGAATACGATCAACTTCTCTTATTTATTCTGCAGTCTTTGCTTGCGTAATCTTCTATCCTTCATTATACAAAGCATAGATACCTGTGTATATAAAACATTTATAACGTTCTAGTTTAGTAGGTCCTTGTAAAAAGTCCCTTAGATCAGCGCCATCTTTAAGTAAAGATAAGTGTTGTTTTACTTCCTTTAGTGTAGATTTGTGTAGCCACTCAAGGCACAGTTTCCCTACACTGTATGTTGTTACAATTCCTGGATGCTGTCTCTGAACATATCTTGGATCTGGCCTAGTGAATGTGAACCCTTGTGTCTTTTTCAGGAATCTATCTTAACAGTTGTTTGAGTCTGTGGGCCAGATTAACCATTTTTTCCAATCTGGATCTGTTCTGTTGTGAAGCAAAATAGTATGTACGTCGACCTTCCCCTCTGTAGTGTAGTTACTATCAGGTCTAGGTGTAGGTATGGACGGTTTGTTTAACTCCTTGATCTTGGCTAATCCAAAACAAGATGTCTGTTGAACAGTGTCATTTAAAAACATTATTTGCTCTAGGATAATGCAGGCTCTAAATAAGACTTCGAATCCCTGCACCTGCCTGTCTTTAGTGCCCCCGACAGTTTTTGGCCCAATGTTGTCTTTCCAAAAGTCAAAACCTAATGAAGACAGCTGAGCATAAAAGGCTGCAGAATACATTTGCTTGGTATTTGTCAACATACTTTTCATTCCTGTCCTATTAACATTTTTAAAGTAAAATGATTCCGGATTTGAAACATTAAAACCTGAAAAGTATGGAAATTTGCCATAACATGTTTTTGAGCTCCCATTTGGTGGTGTAGGACAATGTTCCCAATGGTTATAAGGTAATACATTTCTAGGATTTGCAAATGTATGCAAGAAATGATGACCATAATGATTATAACAATACATTTCCTCATAATCTGATGAACCTTCTAAGTATTCATGATTTTGTAAATTTTGCAGACATTTCAAAGTCTGACATCATATTTTTAACATTCTCGAAGTCCCAATCACCAGAAAAGGTACTAGATGAAACAAAGTCACTCAAGGAAATCTTGAACTGGTGTGGAATCTTCACAGCTCCGACGGGCCAAAAATGTCATATTCAGTTCTGTCCCAAGCTATACCAACAGGTATAGGAACAGCTGTGATGTTCACTGATGACAGGTTTCTTTGTTCACAATGAGACGATTTGTATGGCTTGAGGAGTAAGTTGATGTTCTTACTTGCAGTGTCCTTTTGAACATATCTTTCATTTATCAGCATTCCCAAAGTTATTAGAAGAGTCAACCAAAGTAGAAGAAAAAGTACACCCAACATAATCCAAAATTCAATCCATGGTGAAACCAGATAATTCTTTTCCATGAGGTGAAAAAGGTCTGTTGCCTGTTCTTTGAAAGTTCTTTTTGCTGGTGTCATTTCAGGCACGCTGGGATCCTCAGAAAACGTATCAAAGATAATGAAATAGCCAGAGGCAGTTCTGTCAATTGTAGAAATTGCATCAGGATTTGTTGAAATCGCTGGAACCACAGGATCACTTGTTACATTTGTATAGTAAGATGCTATTTCATTGTAGACAGGTGTTTCTTGACAAACTGTTATATGGGTCTCAAGAGGTACAAGTTCTATGGCTTTGTTGCATAGTCCTTCTCTTCGCCCTGCAGATTCTTCAAAGTTGATGAGTCCCTCAGTTTGAACCTCTTTGATAGTAGCCAGATTCGGGCATCTGCTACGTCTTTGGAGTCCACTTGGCTTACTGCTTATGATCGGCCACATGATGGGGTTTGACCAAGTCGATGAGCACAAACCTGTTCTCCTTTTTACCAGCAAGGGGCGGCAGTATTACTGTTCTTGATCCGTGGATGGCTAGGACAGGTACTGGTTGTCTGTAAGAAGGCACAAATTCCTTCTTGTCCGCGATCTTTCCTCTGACTGGATCCCAAATCTTTGGAATCCAGACGGCCTTGCTGGGATGGTTGGTTTCTCTTCAGTGGTCGTTGGCTTCAGAAGTAAGTTACTTTGTTGTGATCTTATTTCATTTAAGTCCTGCAAAACAGCCAAACGATCTTTTATATCAAAGGGTTTTTGTTCTACCACTGAAGTGTGACAATCGAGGTCTGACACAATCATTCTGGTACCAAAAAGGACTTCATATGGAGTCATACCCCCTAGAGAACTTATTGGCAGATTGTTAAGACTACGTTGAACACTTATTAGATGTTTGACTCACCCATCACCCGAGCCTAATACCCTAGCTGTTATAGATTGCTTTATGTCCCAGTTTTTTCTCTCCACTACCATATTTACTTCAGGATGGAATGGACTAGAGTACCGCAATGCAACGCCCAATTTGACCATGGCCTCCTTGTAAGCTCGAGACCTAAACGCAGGACCCTGGTCAGAATATAGCGTGACGACTGCGTATGTGCCGATAAAGACTCGCAAATCTTTTATAACAGTTCGAGGGTCAGCCGATCGCTGAGGCCACATCCAAATTAATCTTGTGCACAAATCCACTGCCACCATGATATATTGATAGTTACCATCCCTCTGCAAGAGACCGCAGCGGTCTAGGTTAACGCAAGCAAATGGTTTATCTGAAATTAACAGGGGCGTCTGCGCAGGATGTTTCACTGTAGAGACTTTCATCTTCTGGCAGATTTCACATTCCAAAACATAGTTTCTGGTTTGTTTACTCATGCACGGCCACCAGTATCGCTGTTTTAATAATGATACTGTGGCGGAAACACCTGTGTGTGCAGAAGCGAGCCCTTCATGTGCTGCTAAAATTAGTCCTAATGTATGTTCCATGTTTGGAATTACTCTATCCCCAACTCAAGCGATTCGAGCAAACGGAACATAATTTGCATCAGTTATGTATGAATATTTGAGTGGAAAGCCTTTTGGTAATGTTTTACCACTGTCTTGGCTTTAAGCATTGACAGCTTGCATTATTTTGCTGTCTGTTTCATTTTTGATCAAGTGATTGCAGCTACGGAAGCCGTTTGCACAGCTGCCTTCGCGGCTTTATCAGGCAATGAATTCCCTTCAACGTGAACGCCATCACGTTGATGACTCAGTGTATGTATCACGTGAGCCTTTTGTAGCTCTTGTCGTAATTGAACTTGTTCCCAAAGCAACTTATGCTTGATTGTGCCACCGTTTGCATCTTTGTAACCGTTTTGAATCCAGTTTTGCAAGTATTCATTGTAAGATTGAACACAGTAATACTAATCGCACACTATGAGTGTGGGGAACTCGCAATCAGTATTTTCAAGCACCATCTTGAATCCTTGTAGCTGTACAATCTCCAAGAGATTGCGTTTGAGTAACCATAGGTCGGAATTTGCTATCTTGCCAGCGACCTTTAACGATCGCGCATGCAGCACTATAAGCTTGTTTACCCCCAGTAGCGGGCTGTGCTGATCTGTCAGTATAAATTATACATTCATACTGTTCTAGAGACAGAATTTCAGTAGGCAGAGGACATTCTTGTTCATATTGTAGAAATGCTTGTGTTTTCAAATAAGGGTCAAAAACATATTCAACGTCTGTTGCAGCAAGATAGATTAACCCATTGTATCCATCTTGGATGTAAAGCTTTTGCATTTGGATGTAAAGCTTTTGCATTTGGAATGCTCGCTTTCGTCACTGCCTTTAAGTCAGGTACAGGAGTAACAACCATTTAGCGCTTACCCTGTGTGAGCGTTCTCTCTTTTGCTACTGCAGTTTGAACCGCTGTCAGAATTTTCTCTGATGAGGTGAATTTAATTTCTGCTTGTGTGTACAAATGTGATTTGTAAGCTATTGGTACTTTTTCTCCTTCATTAAAGGTTACGTATGTGAATCTGCATTGTCCTGGAATGATTCGGATCACTAGTTGCGTACGTTTACACGTGTTTGTAAATGCTTAGTTGCTATTATGTCTGTTTGCAATGAACGCAAAATTTCTGCATGTTTTTGAGTCCAATTAACTTTTTTTAAATCAGGTTTGATTAATTCATAGAGAGGTTTAACCCTTTCTGCGTAATTTAGAATGTAAGTTCTTCAAAAGTTCAGGAAACCTAGAATCAACTGTAAGTTTTTCAGCATTTTTGAGGATGGAGCAGCACACATTTCTCTAGAAAGTTTGCTGCCAGGATTTTGCCTTCACTTGATAATTCATATCCTAGGAAAAGGACGTTTAAATGGGCAATTCTCAATTTCTTAAAATTGAAATTGTACCCTTTGAAGGCGAAGCCAAGTATGATGGTGTTCATCCTGTTCAAGTGCCTGTTTAAGTCATCGTCTGTTAGATAGAGGTCATCGACATATGATAATGCTTCATCATCATAGGTTTGTAGCAACTCTGTTACTCTCGCTGAAAATAACCCAGGACTATTCTTGAATCCCTGAAGGAGGCAACAGAAGTGACGCTGTGTCCCCATAATTGAGAAACCGGTCAAATACCTACTTTCATGTGCAATGTTTTGACAGAAGAAGCCGTTAGAAATATAGGAGGTTGTTTTGTACTTTTTATGCACAATGTTATTCATTAGTGCTGCACTGCGTGCATTTTGTACCACAAAGGTTTTGCAAGAATAGTTTAGATTTCTGTACTCCCTTACTAGTCTGGTTTGGAGACAGGAAACAAAGGATTCATCATGGACGAGGTGCATGTTTCAATCAACCCATTGTATCTAACATCTCCCTGACCTGTTTTTTTAGCTTCTTGCTTAACTGGATACTGCCTTTGTGCAGTTGGCAGGGCCGGACTGGGAACCAGAACCGGCCCTGGCAAAGTGCCCGGCCGGCCGGCCCCCCCTCCGGTCGGAGGGGTCGGGGGGGTGTGACCGCGCTGTGCCAGGGCCGGTTTTCAGCCGTTTTTGTTACAGGGCCGTTTTTGCAGCATAGCTGCAAAAACGGCCCTGTAACAAAAACGGCCCCCAGGGGCCCAAAACCGGCCCCCAACCATGCGGCCCACCGGGGGATTGCCCGGTGCCCGCAACGGCCAGTCCGGGCCTGGCAGTTGGTTGAGTTTTCAATTCGATTTTATGGTGAGGAGAATCCTCATCCCATTCTACATGTTGTTTGTATAATGCTGGAGCCTGGGCTATTGCCCATTTCCTGGTATAAGTATATTTTAAATGAATTGGAATATGATTGGAGAAGGCTGGCATAATTATTTCTTTAAGTTTGTGGAGGCAAATGCACAGCTATATTAATCAATGTCTTTTAAACTTCATTTCTAAGTTTTAGGGTGCTACATAGGATACATCCATCGTCCCTGGACGTCAGTGTATACTGAAAAGTCGTGTTTCTAGCAAATCACTGGATCCATCCCTATGGGCACACCTTTTGTTTCCCCCAGTGCGAAATGAGGGTTCCAACACAATTTCAGTTCATATACTTCAGTATTGTTTATTCATACTTGTTTTACTTTTTACTCGTTATTTTCAGTTTTCATCTTCAATCATTTTGTATGTACAGCATTCAACATTGTTATATGATATATCCAATGCATTTCAGGCTTTATATTAAGCCCTTCATCAGGGAATAACACTAAAAAATAAAAATAAAGTAAATAAGTAAATTACTGTGCATGTCCTGTTAAAGTTGTTACAGCATACGTTTGATACCGTACGTTAATATGCAATAGTGGTCATACTTTCTGAAGCTAGATCAGTACATGAAATTATAGCGTGATACTCATAATGCAACAGTCTTTCATCACATAAGAAAGTAATGATTATCGCTTCACTTACATGTCTGTACACTTTCAAATAAATGTTTGTGTCCGTTGAATAAGCTAAAAGTAAAAAGTGCAAATAGTTCGTGGTCATATGGCGGTTAATAAATAACTATGTGTGGTGAGTATTCCACAAAACTCATGGGGACTAACCTTGTTCGTGCAGAATCCTATTCTCGTGTATCCATCAGTGTGGCAACGCCGTTGGCGTCTACCGGATCTACTTTGTACTCTTTTATTGCGCATTCAAAAAGAGTCCCGGTCACGTGACTTACCGAACAACCTGGAGTTCTTATTTGTATATCTTTAATGAAGTTAAATGCGGTTATAATTTAACTGTGTGCTAGTGATAGCGGTATAATGTAGACTAAAAAAATAAGAGTATGAGAGTAAAGAGTTGTGTAACAGAATGTATCAGTTAAATGTTAATCTCGAACCCATGGCATTTAAGATGATATTAGTTGCGTTAATGTCTTAGTGCATAGAGCTATGGTCACAGAGGAAGTACTGGGCAATATTCATACATAATCATCGTTTGGTATCATAAGACATTTTAGATAAACATATATATAAGTAAATTAAAATAAATTCAATTCAATAATTCGCAATTGCTACCATGTCGATCACAGAACAATTCATCAAATATCATAAGTAACAAGAGAGTTCAATTCGGTCATTGAGACCATGTGGAATCCGTGACGATAGTTTTTGTATCCAGTAATTCTCCCTTTTGAGGAGATGCTTAGTGTTGTCTCGTCCTTCGACTTTATCAACAGTTTCCAATATCATGAATTTCAATTGGGATATGTTGTGTTTTTCTTCCAAAAACTGGACAGCTATGGAAGATTTCATGTTTTTTGTTCGTATGCTGGATTTGTGCTCGGTAAGTCTGGTTTTCATGCATCTCTCAGTTTTTCCAATGTATAATTTTCCGCATGGGCATTTGAGGGCATAGATAACATTGGTCGTATCACAGGTGGCATTAACTTTTAGTTTTATTTCAAATCCTTTCATAGGGTGATTGATTTTATTCCCTTTGATTATACTGTTACAGTTTCCGCAGTTCAGACAGGGTTTTGTTCCTTTGTATGTTTCCATTTTAGGTATTTTCTGTTGTATCATTTCTCCTAGATTTTGAGCTCTAGTGTAAGCGAACAATGGTGGTTCTTCAAAAATTATGTTGAAATCCGGTTTAAGTTCAATATATGCCAATGTTTTAAAATGATTTTTTTGAATTTTGTGCTGGCTGTAGAAAATTTTGAGACTGCTACCATCCTGGTTTGTTCCTTTTTATTTGTTGTTTTTAGAAGTTCTTGTCTTTGTATAGAATCAGTTTTCTTCCTAGATTCCTCTATAGCTTTATCAGAATAACCTCTTGTCTTGAATCTATTTGACATTTCATTCAGTCTCTTTGTAGATTCGTTTCTTCTGACACTATACGTTTTACTCTTGCCATTTGGGAGTTTGGTAAATATTTTTTTTAATTCGGTTCATGAAAACTGGAGAAATGTAACATGTTATTACGGTCAGTGCTTTTGATTTGTAGATCTGTTTCAAATCCTGTGTTAGTGATGGATACTTTTACATCAAGAAAGGTTACCGAGGTGTTTGAAATGTCCCATGTTAGTTGAATGCGGTCATCTGTGTTGTTAAATTCTTTGAGAGCAGTATGTAATTCTTCTTGTGTGCTTTTCCATATGATGAATATGTCATCTATATACCTGATAAACAGTTTAAGATTTTTCTGCCATGTGGTTTTTGAAAAAATGTGAGCTTCTTCATAATCTCGCATAAAGATGTTGGCGTATGCCGGTGCTGCTTAGTTGCCCATCGTCATTCCCACTAGTTGTTGGTACCAGCTTTCTTTGTATCTAAAATAGCTTTGGTAAAGCGTAAATATCATTGGTTCCATTAGAAAAGTTTGAAATTGAAGTTCCAAATCTGAATCAAGTAGAGCCCTTTCCACTGCTTCTAAACCTAAAGAATGTGGTATGGATGTGTATAGAGAACATACATCTGCAGTACAGAGTTTGAGGTTTTCTTCTGGCTCAATCGAGATTTCATTTAGTTTCAGCAGAAAGTCCGTTGTGTCTTACACATACATTTTCATGTTTTTAACTGCTGTTTGAAGATATTTGTCTATGAGTTGACCAACTGGTTCGTGCAGGCTTCCACAAGTGGATACAATCGGTCTTAGAGGAGGGTTTTTGAGATTTTTATGTATTTTGGGTGTCATACGGAGAACAGGACTTTTGGTATTGGTTTTGATAAGAAATTTCTTGGTTTTGTTGTTGATGGTTCCCATTTCATAAGCTTTTTCTACAATACTGGTTAGGGTCTTTATGAATTCCATGGTGGGATTACCTTCAAGTCTCATGTAGGTGTTGGTATCACTAATGTGTTCCATCACTTTGTTCTCATACATGGATGTGTTTAGTATGACTAAGGCAACTCCTTTGTCCGCTTTTGTACAAATTATTTCTGGTTTAGAGGCTAATTGTTTGAGGTTATCCAGGTCTTTTCGAGTGATATTCCTTGTACTTCGAGTTTTGTATTTTATGTGAGATAGGTCTTGTTTCACCAGTTTTTCAAAGATGTCCAATGTTTTGTGGCTAACCGGTGCCTGAAAAGTACCGTGTGGTCTTAATCCCAGTAGTTGGTCCTTTTCCTCTTTGTCTTGTTTAGGAAGAACGTTGTCAAAAAAATGACGCAGCCGGAGTTTCCGCATTAGTTTGAAAAAACTAACTTCAAGCTCTAATGGGTCAGTATCCGTGGTGGGTACGAATGATGTGCCTCGTTGTAATAATGATATTTCATGAGAATTTAGTTCGTAATCACTAATATTGATAACTAGTTGTTCTGTGTTGTTATTTTCTTCCCTTTCTTGTCTTCCCCCAGCGGAGCGCGAAGAGGACATTTGATTGTGCGGACATTGTTGGCCCGATTCTGCGACACACCTGTCGCACTACACCTACACCTTTTGTTTGCTGCTACATGTACACGTGCGTGGGGGGGAGGGATGGGGGGGGAGTTTCTGGGAGTTGGGGGGGACGGGAGTTTACGGGGTAGGGTGGGTTGGGGGTTTATTCATATTGAGCCTATTTTCGGTGCCTGATTGAACATTTGCTACTCATCTGATATACTGTGTCTGTACTGTTGGTGGTGATCTCCGATCTGTGGGGTGCCACGATTTTATTGCCTACTTTGCTCAATAAAATTGGTTGTGAAAAAAAAAAAAGATATACAAATAAGAACTCCAGGTTGTTCGGTAAGTCACGTGACCGGGATTCTTTTTGAATGCGCAATAAAAGAGTGCAAAGTAGATCCGGTAGACACCAACGACGTTGCCACACTGATGGATACACGATAATAGGATTCTGCACGAACAAGGTTAGTCCTCATGAGTTTTGTGGAATACTCACCACACATAGTTATTTATTAACCGCCATCTGACCACAAACTATTTGCACTTTTTACTTTTAGCTTATTCAATGGACACGAACATTTATTTGAAAGTGTACAGACATGTAAGTGAAGCGATAATCGTTACTTTCTTATGTGTAATGTTGCATTATGAGTGTCACGCTATAATTTCATGTACTGATCTAGCATCAGAAAGTATGACCACTATTGCATATTATCGTACGGTATCAAACGTATGCTGTAACAACTTTAACAGGACATGCACAGTAATTTACTTATTTATTTTATTTTTATTTTTTAATGTTATTCCCTGATGAAGGGCTTAATATAAGGCCCGAAATGCATTGGATATATCATATAACAATGTTGAATGCTGTACATACAATATGAAATGATTGAAGATGAAAACTAAAAAATAACGAGTAAAATGTAAAACAAGTATGAATAAACAATACTGAAGTATATGAACTGAAATTGTGTTGGAACCCTCATTTCGCACTGGGGGAAACAAACGGTGTGCCCATAGGGATGGATCTAGTGATTCGCTAGAAACACGACTTTTCATAATTATTTCTTTGCCATGTGGGCACTCCCTGAGAAAGTCAGGTGGCCAGTCTTGTTCAGCTATTAGAATGTCATAACCTTGAGAGAGTTGCTACCAAAAGAGTGCTCTTATTTTTCTAGTTATGTCCCCCTCCATCCGCAGTGTTACTTCATATAACTTATGTGGGACACTAACCCTGGTATCTGCAGTTTCAACTTGGATGTACTTATGCAAGTCCACTGTCTCCAGATGATCCTTCAAGTTCTTGCGAGCTATGGTGACTTCTGCTGCGCTGTCCAACATCGTTTGAGTTGTATCCTCAAGATCCTTGACATGTCTAATTTTTAGACCTGCTACCTTCTTTTTGGTGAATTGAGGTTTCGTATTTTTCTGAACGTGTTGATCGTCTTTGGAATCCTCTTCTATCGGATTTCTGTGTGGAAGTCTGAAAGGTACGACTGAAACGTGTATCAGTATCTTGATATCTATAAGGTTTTCTCAAATTATCCTTATTCCTGAGGTTATACCTCCTTTCAGAGGGCTCCTTTGGAGGAGACCTACCTCTGGATTGAGAACGCTTCTCTTTAGAAGTTTTAGTGTTCTTCCATTTCTTTTTAGAAGTAGGAGTGTTTTTAATAAAGATCTTTAACTGTGTAATTCTTCTAATCTTTGTATATTACTTAGTAATTCATCGTCTAACATTGCTACAATGTCAGGATCAGGTCTGTAGTTGGCTAAAGCTAGTCTTGTTTCTCCTGGTCTACCTAGTGTACCAAGCCTGGTAATGTGATTTATATGTTTTAGGGCGCCTTTAAACCAAAGCGAATGCTCTTGGTATGTTAATGGAATTTCAATGTCCTCGAAAGGAATGTATTTCATTGGTGGTTCATCTTCTTTGTAGAAGTGAAACAATTTAGTTACTGCATTAGCTTCAGGGAAGATTATCCATGAATAGAATACCTCTGTCTGGTGATATTCATGTGCCTCTATCACAAATACTACCCTACCACCTCTTGCTGATAGGCCATTTCTTATAGATTTTATAGTGATGGCTTTCCTTAAATTTTTTGCAATGCTTATAGCATCCTCGTCGGTTTCTTGGAAACCTGTTATCTCAAGAGCTGCGATGAGTGGATCAACTGCGGCTCCACCGTTCTCTGTGTTGTTGTCATTATTAGACATTGTTTAATGAAAGTTTGCAGAGCAAGATTCAAGGAAACAAAGATAAGGTGCACAATATTTTGAAACACTGTATCCTTCAACGTTGAACAAACCTGTGGGTGGGTGGGTGTGCTGACGAGCCGCTTCAGTCATAGGTTGGCTAGGTTCTCGAGGGGAGTGGTGGAGTTGAGGTTGCTGCTGTTGTCGAGGTGGAAGTTCAGGTCCCTGAGTAGCATGTAGTCCATGGAGGTGATGGCGTGTGGTCCGGCGAGCTCGGTGATGGTGGTTGTGTCGTGGGTGTGAGGTCGTGGTGGTCTGTAAATGAGGGTGCCGCGTAGCGTGGTCCTGAGGATGGTCTGGATCTGCAAGTGGAGGTGTTCTGTGTTGGAGTGGGGGGCACACGTGCTGGATGTGGAGAGTCGGAGGGG
Organism: Lissotriton vulgaris; assembly: GCF_964263255.1. NCBI lineage: Eukaryota > Metazoa > Chordata > Amphibia > Caudata > Salamandridae > Lissotriton > Lissotriton vulgaris. The sequence goes on along the minus strand of NC_141687.1, from coordinate 29,812,158 downwards.
GGTCTTTTGTCCATTGACGAGCCCTCCTCCCGGGTGGTGAAGGCGGGCCTTTCTCTGGATCTTGTAGCCGTCCGGGATGACTGTGGCGATGTCGGACCGGAGGTGGTGTTGGTCCAAATTTCCATGAAGTGAGGAGCTTGAAGGTCACTCTCTTTTAGATGGGGAACCAGTGGAGTTCTAATAGGTATTGGGTGATGTGGTGTTGTCGTGGGATGCCAAGGACAAGTCTAGCTACGGCGTTCTGGATAGTCTGGAGTTTGAGGAGTAGAGATTTGTTTATTCCAGGGGTATTGCTGTAGTCCAGTCTGCTGGTTATGAGTGCGTGGAGATGATGCTTCTGGATTCAGGGGGATCCATTTGAAGGACTTGCGGAGGATGCACCGGGAGTTGAAGCATGTGGAGGATACAGCGTTGATCTGTCAGTGCATGGTATTGGAGGAGTTGAATATGATGCAGAGGTTGTGCGCGTGGTCTGTGGGTGTGGGAGGATCACCAAGGGTAGATGGCCACCAGGTGTTGCCCCCTGCTGAGGGGGTGGATACAAGGACTTTTATCTTCTTTGAATTGAGCTTTAGGCAACTGTTGCTCATCCAGGAGGCAATAACGACTTTCATACCTTTCTGGAAGCTGTATCTGGTACTGTCGGGTTCGTTGGTGAGGCAGAGGATGAGCAGGGTTTTGTCAGCGTAGGATACTATGCTGAGTCCGTGTTTTCTGATGATGGTGGCAAGAGGGGCTATGTAGATGTTGAAGAACGTGGGGCTGAGTGAGGATCTTTGGTGTACTCCGCAGCTGATCTCTGTGGATTCACAGAGGAATGGTGGGAGTCTGATTCTTTGGGTTTGTCCGGTGAGGAAGGTGCAGATCCAGTCAAAGGTGGTTCCCCAGATGCCAGCGTCGTGGATTCAGGTGGTTACTGTGCAGTGGGAAATGGTGTTGATGGCTGCTGAGAGGTCTAGTAGGATGAGGGCTGCTGTGTGGCCCTGGTCCAGGAGGGTATGGATGTCATCCGTAGTGGCTAGGAGGGTGGTCTTGTTGCTGTGGTTGCTGCGGAATCCAGATTGGGAAGAGTCAAGGATCAAGTTGGCTCCTTTGAGGTTAGTGAGCTGGTTGTTAATGATCTTCTTGTGACTTTGGCTGTGAAGTGGAGGAGTGAGATGGGTCGGTAGTTCTTGAGGTCCGTCAGGTCTGCAGTGGGCTTCTTGAGAAGGGGCTAGACCTCTGCTCATTTCCAGTCATCGGGGAAAGTGCCTGTTTCGAGGGAGCAGTTGATGATATGTTGTAGTTCGGGTGTAATGGTGGAGGTGGCTCTGTGGAAGATGTGGGGTGAGCAGGTGTTGGTGAGTACTCCTGAGTGTATACTTCCCATGGTCTTGGCGGAGTCTTCTGTGGTGACTGGGGTCCAGGCAGTGTTGGTATGCTGGGTAACTTTGTCGGTTGGAGGTGTAAGGTAGGTGTCTAGGTACTGCTTGTCGAAGTTGCTGTAGAGAGTTGTGATCCTGAGATGGAAGTAGGAGCCGAGTTTGTTGCAGAGGTCCTGGGAGAGGGGATGTCAGAGGATTCGCTAGGGGGTTTGGCGAATTCTTGTATGATGCTGAAGACCTCCTTAGAGTTGTAGGACTTGCTGAACATTCTGTTCTGGATGAAGTTCTTCTTAATGGTTCTGATGAGTTGGTGGCATTTTGTCATGGCAGTCTGGTAGGCGGAGCGTGCCTCCAGCATTTTGCAGCTCCTCCAGGCTTTCTTGAGTCGACAGCACATGCGCGTGAATTCTCAGTGGTTGATGGTGAATAAGGTGGCTTTCGTGGTGCGTTGTCTATCGGAGTTCCTGGAGGGGGGCGAGAGTATCTGCGCAGGCGTGATCCATCTGTTGAGTGCGGTGCTGGGGCGTTGGCATCAGAAGTGGTAAGGGGGTTGGAGCGCGGTTGAGGGCAGAGTTGAGGTGCTCCTCAGTGATCTTGCTCTAGTTCCTGTGTGGGGGGGTGCTTTGTGGACCTGTGTGTGGGGTGTATGGAGAAGGGGAAATGGTCGCAGTGATGGTCCGTCCAGATGGGTTGCTTAGTTTTGCTGAAGCAAATGTTGTTTCATCCAGCGAAGCTGTGGTCGAAGGTGTGTCTTGTCTTGTGGGTGGGGGTGGTGGCAAGCTGTCTCAGTCCAATGTTGGCGAGGTTGTCCAGGAGGGCGGTGAAGTTGGGGTCAGTGGGGTTGTCGAGGTAGAAATTCAGATCTCAAAGGAATACGTAGTCCATGGATGCAATGGAGTGGAGTGCGATGAGGTCCGCGATGGTAATGGTGAACATGGCGTGTGGTCCTGGAGTTCTGTATGCAAGGGTGCTGCGTAGAGTCATTCTGGGATTGATCTGGAAATGCAGGTGTTTGATGGGGGACGTGGAGTCGTTAGTGCTGGATGTGGTGAGTCGGAGGGAGTTTTTGTGTATGATGGAGATTCCGCCTCTGGGGTGGTTGGGGTGGCCCTTCTTCTAGATCTTGTATCCGTTGGGGACGGCGGTTGCGATGTCTGGTGCGGAGCTATGTTGGTCCAGGTTTCTGTGAGGAAGGCGATGTCAGGTGAGTGGGTGCTGAGAAGGTTTCAGATGTCGACTGTGTGTCTATGCAGGGAACGAAAGTTGAGGAGGATATACCTCAGGGGTTTGGGTGCGCTGGCGTTCTGTGGGTTGGTGGTGGCGGTGAGCATCTGGAGGTGGGTGAAGGTGCAGCAGCAGTGTTGGCAGAAGAACTCGCCAGCACATGTTGTCAGGCAATTGGAATTGGTGTAGGTGCACTGGAATGGAAGTAGTTGAATGAGTCCAACATGTTTAAAACCAAGCATGAGGAGGTTCTGGGAAGCCATTATGTCATTAGGTATCTCGTGTCGACCAGTGTCCACTACATACCTTAAGATGGATTTCACACACACCCAAAGCCCAGGGAATGGAATTTGGGGTTTTAGAGGTGCCTTTGCTCATGCAAGGCACCCTCATACTTAGCACAATGCACCCTGCCCTTGAGCTGAAGGGCCTACATTAGGGGTTATTTATAGGGTCCAAGTGCAGTGACTAGGTAAATATTATACTATGGTGAAAAGTGTATGCAGCATAGCAATGGGAATGACAGACCTGTAGACACAGTTTGCCATGGGTGGCATATTATCATGAGGAACCCCTGGCGTACCAGTGCCCTGGGTAGCTTAGTATTATATGCTAGGGATTTGCAGGAATACACCAGTATGCCAATTGTGGGGTGTACAAAGTACTTACAAAATTAATTCAGGGGAGAAAGATCTGACACTGGGGTCTGGGTTAGCAGGATCCCAGTATATTACAGTCTAAACATATTGACACATGACATGGTCGCTCTTCATGCACATAAGACATACCAAATGTGGGTCCGTCATCAACATTTATAGGTGACAGGTGCCACATGGCTTGAAACCAGTTTTCCTACTAGACCTACCCATCAAACACCAGGAGACACATCTCACAAAAAAGCTCGACAAAAAGCTGGAAAAAGGGTCAGTCAAAAAATGACTGGGTGTAGCTCTTCTCCGGATCTGCACTTACTGGCGAGAAAAAAAAAGAACTGACAATTGAGCGATGGGGTGGCACCTATATAGACACCTCGCATGTCACGTCCCATGTGGACTACGCCACATGGAGCCGAATGTGCCACCTACTGTCATGAAGCAGTACTGTTCACAAGAAATTTCCAAATCCAGTCTGAAGCCTGGGGACATTTCTAAGGTAAGGAATATGTGGCTCAAACTCTCTATCAGATTGTGTCCTTTCAGATAGTATGCCCATAACTAAGGCACAATTTAGTGTTATTCATCTGATGCAACAGTCCAGGGGCCTCATTTATGTGGCCTTGTGTCAGTTTTGCGCTTCCGTTGCGTCACTTTTTGTGATGCATCCGAGACGTAAAACATGCCTCCTGTTGTGCACTATTTACAAAGTGACGCATCTAAGCAGATGCGCTACATTATATCTGCGTCTGGTATAATGTATGAAGGGGGGCGTTCCCCCGCAAAAAGCCTCATACAGGTGACGCAGTGAAATCTATGAGATTTCACTGCGTCACTTCTAGGACGCCGCTGCATCAAAATCTTACTTTTGTGACACACTCCAGCAATGCATCACTTGTGCGCCATACAGATACGTCAGAAATACTGACGTATCTGTAACTCCTTGCGACATGATGCGCCATACAGTAAATATGATGCATCAGGTATGTCGCAAGGAGTGCGCACTGAAAAGTGACGCATCGCTGCTTTCACGCAGCGATGCGTCATTTCTCATAAATTAGGCTCCAGGATTATAAGGCTTGTGTAATCAGAGTGAACAGAATCCAGAAAGGCAGTGGAGGAAAAAGGCAGTGAACTGTCTTAATCTGTCAGTGATTACACTGGCAGCAAAACTGGACAAGCATTGTATTCCTTGAAGAAATAAGACCACAAACACATATACAGGAGGTGCTGGGCAAAAGCATTTGTTGACCCAGCTTTAAAAAGGGATAAATAATTACCTCCATGGCAGTTCTTTTGTGAGGCGGTAACTCTGTGACAGAGCCAATCATGGGATATTGGAACAACTAGGTAGCAGAAATGAAATGAAATGAAATGAAAAGGGATTTATAAAGCGCATGGCTGCCCTCGAGCGTCCCAGCGCTGGGGACAAGTATTGAGAGACCCCTAAAAGGGGTTCTTGCTTTTTTCAACCTGCATGCAGATGGCAAAACAATGTCATCTGACACAGAATTTGATCTAGGACCATTGCAAGCCCTGGTGTCTAGTATATTTCACAATACTACATTGGATTTAAACAAATGGTCACACTGCCAACCAACTCCGCAGGACACACGCTAGACCCCATCTACTCCGCAACCAACAACATCTCCGTCAGCCATATCTTCAAACCACACTGGAATGACCACCACTGCGTCCTCTTCTCCTTCACCGAAACCACCATACACCACCAGTCCACCACGAACCTCCCAGAAGCTGAAATTCGGTCACCGAAGACCAGCTCACCACCTCCCTCAGCAAAACCTCACTACCGACATGCACAAATGCAAACACCTCAGTATGCAACCGCCACCACTAGATATCCAACTGCGCCAACACAAAGGCTCATCTCAGGAATCTCTCAGGCAAGCAGGCCTCCAAGAAAGGCAGCTGATCTCCCCCACACTCTAAGAGTACAGGCACACCTGCAGACGGCTCGAGAAGAGTTGGACAAGCAGCAAGATCATGGCAGACCACGCAGACCTCAAATCTGCAAAAAACACGTACAACCACCTTATCAGAACAACAAAGAAAGCAGTCATCCAGAAACGCATCAATGCCAACGCACACAACAGCAAAGAACTCTTTGCCGTGGTCAAAAATTGCCAACCCCAGCACAGAGACAGCAGACATTCCCCCTCTCAAGACATCTGCGACAACCTCACCACCTTCTTCCACTGCAAGATCAAGGAGATTTATGACAGTCTTGTAGCCCAAGACCCACCTATCTCACCCGCAACCACCACACCCAACTGCTCCAGACTCAAGCAGACGTTGCCCAACTGGACCACCCTCACCCCTGATGATACCCTCAGAATCATGAGGAGCATCCTCTTTGGAGCCCCCACGGATCTCTGCCCTCACCACATGTTCAACAGGGCCAGCACCTTCATAGCCTCATTACTGTGCTGCACCATAAACTGCTCCCACCTTCTCAGAAGACTGGAAGCATGCAGAGATGAACCCCTGTTGAAGAAACCCTTTGGCAGCCCGATGGACTTCAAGAACTACAGACACATATCCCTGCTCACCTTCCCAGCCAAAGTCAACAAGAAAGCCATCGACATCCAAATTTCCAAGTTCCTCAAAATGAATAACATAATGGATCTCTCCCAATCGGGCTTCAGAAGCAACCACAACACCGAGACCTATCTCACCGCTACAGATGTCATCCACACCATCTTCGATCGAGGCAAAACTGCTGCCATCATCCTCCGGAACCTCTCAGCCACCTTTGACACCATCTCCACCACACCTTCCGAGAAAGACTTCACGATTCCAGCATCTGCGACAAAGCACTAAAATGGATTTGTTCCTTCCTCACCGGTCAAACACAGAGTCAGACTTCCACCGATCGACTCAGAACCCGCAGAGATCAGCTGCGGAGTGTCCAAGGAATCCTCCCTGAGCCCCACCCTCTTCAACATCTACATGGCCCTGTTTGCAGCCATCATCAGAAGCCATTTACTCCACATCGTCTCCTACACTGACAGCTCCCAACTGATTCTCTCCCTCACAGACAAACCCACATCCCCCAAGAGTAACGTCCACAACTAGATGAAGGCAGTTGCCACCTGGAGGAAGGAGAGCTGCCTCAAGCTCATCTGAAACAATGCAAAAGCCCTCATCCAGGGGTCCACCCCCTTAGCCTGGGACGACTCCTGGTGGACCGCAGCGCTCAAAACACCCCCCCCCCCCCTCACACTCAAGGACCATGGATGAAACCTCAGCATCATCCTGGACTCCTCGTTCTGAAAGATCCAACAAATCAATGCTGTTTCGTCCTCCTGCTTCCACACAGTCAGTCTCGTTTGTAAGATCTTCAAATGGATCCTCAAAGAGTCCAGGAAAACAGTCACCCATGCACTCGTCAGCAGAAGACTCTAGAATACCAATGCACTCTACGCCAGCACCACCCAGAAACTCCAAAAGAAACTACAGAACATCCAAAACGCTGCTGCCAGATTCATCCTGAACATCCCACAGCCACATTACTGGCCACATGAGAGACCTTCACTGGCTGCCTATCAACAGAAGCACCTCATGCACACCTACAAAGCTCTCCTCAAATGTATTTGTGTAGTCAGGGGACAGTTATACTGGTGCTGAACACATAGCATCTTTCAGAGTTTCAAAGGCCTTCTGACACTCAAGAGTCCAACTGGCGTTCTTGGGCTGCATTTTAGAAGTGAGTTCTGTCACAGGAGCCACAATGGTCCCATAATTCTGAACATATCTTCTATAATACCCATTCAGGCCAAGGCATGGCCTGACCTATGTCTGGGTGGTAGTAGCTGGCCAATCTGAAACGGTTTGGATTTTGGCCAGCAGAGGTTGTACATTACCCTCCTCCTACAAGGTGGCCCAGATACACAAGTGAACTTTGCCCTATTTGGTATTTACTGGCCCTAATAGTCAGGCATGACTGCTGCAGAGCCTGAAGCATTCCCTTCAGGTGGCTTAAGTGATTCTTCAAGGCGGAACTGGACACTTGCAGTCTCAGTGCTTATGAACTGTCAATTTGGGAAAGTGCAACTCCCTCCACTGACCCAACTTGCACATTGCTGGAGAGGAGGTTTAGCATTGGCTCAGTCTCCTTCATCTGTGACCATTAACATTGTGATGTCTGTCCTGTCTTGGTGAGGTTGCAACCAACTGACATGGAGGACGCTGTAGGGGTTCCTTGGGGTATTTAGGTCTACCAGGTAGGGCACCTCACCCTTCTTTTCGAGGATTGGATAGGGTCCAGTCCACTTGTCCTAGAGGTCCCTAGGAGCATCAGGCTCCAACACCCACACCAATTGTCATCGAGTGAACTGAGGTATGGTAGACTTTTGGTCATACCAGTGCTTTATGAGCTACTGGCTTGCCTTCAGTTTCCTGTTTGCTTTGTACATGTACTCCGTCATGTCGTATCTCAGACCCAGTACATAATCCAGCATATTGTCTTTGGCTTCCTTGAGAGGCTTTTTCCAAGACGCTTTCAACATGCACAATGGCCCTCTGACAGGGTGTCCAAACAATTCAAAGGGGCTACAACCAACACCCCTTTTTGTGGGATAACATTAGGCATTGGAGGAGAACATCTCATCTCTTCCTTAGTTTGCCAAGCCATTGTTCATGCCCTTTGGGGTCTTATTTAACCTTTCCGCCAGGCCATGAGTCTAGGGATGACATGCAGTGATGAACTTGTTGGTAACACCACATTCTTCCCACATTGCCTTCAGATAGCTAGACACCTTCTTTGGGAACCCACTCTGGTGACCACACCAAAGCCACCGAAGGAGCAGTGACTGTTCCGAAGGGGTATTACTCAAGAGTATCTAGTTGCTTGGTCCACTATCACCAAGCTATACTTGTTCAGTGAACAAGTTGGTAGTTCTAGGTGAACAACAATGTCCACCCCACCCTCTTAAAGAGAGTCCCAGCCACTGGCAGTGGTATCAAGGGAGCCTTTCGCTTGGCCCCTGTCTTGCCACAGGTCTGACTGGTTGCACAGGATCTGCAAAACTCCTCCACTTTAGCAGACATTTTGGGCCAATAACAATGGTTAACCAATCAGTCACAGTCTTATTCTGACACAAATGACATGCCAAAGGGATGTCATGAATTAAGGTGAGGAGGAATTGAGGTCTCTGGCCTCAGTATATACTCCATTATCCCAGCAGACTGTGTGGAATCCACTGACATCACTTCCTCTTGCTTTAAGTTGGTCTGCCTCAAACTTGGGACACTCTCTCTGTCCCTGACAAAACTCCTCTCTGGAGGATCCAACAGATCCTGTCAATTCTACCAAATCTGACACACTTTGCAGGGATGGAGTCCCTTCCTCAGTGGTCAGGTCCTACCCATCAGGATCAGATTCCTGCTGCACCTAAGGAGTTCCTTGGGTTGGCTCACTAGACCCATTGTCCTTTCTTTTGCCATTGGGTACTAGTGTTCCAGGGTCCAAGTATCCAGCATTTCCCTTCTGGGTAGTCTTATATCTGGGCACAGCACAAACCCACTTAGGGAGAACCAGCATACGTGCATGGACCATTCTCTCCACCCCGACCAGGTTTGATGCTTCAAGATCATTTGCCAGTAGACAGTCTACTTGGAGTGCAGGAGACACTACTACTTTCTTCGGGCCTGTCACACCTCCCCTTTCCAAATTCGCCATGGGATGGAGTTTGGCTCTGCTGTCTGCAAAGATTACCTGGTGATACACACTTGGTATGACCTGCCCTGGAGAAACCAGCTTCTCTGTGACCATGGGCACACTGGGTTCTGTATCTCTCAGGGCCTCAACCTCAGTTCCATTGATTTTAAGACGCTGCCTGTACCTCTCCATAGTGGGAGGCAAGGAGGCCAGGGTTGCAATTTCCACCCGACACCCCAAAAGGATACTAAGGTTTCCTCTGTCAAAACTTTCCCCAACTCTGAGACAATTCCCACCCCAATACCTACACTGCCCACCATTGGAGGGCTTCTTTGTGCAGACAGCATCTCGTTTCATGTGTCCTGATTACAGTCATAACACACCTTTGAGGATCAGAGAGCCTACTAGGCTTTTCCTGATAGCCCCTCCCCTTGAAGTTGGATTGGCTCGGGCCCCCTCATTGGCAGGTTTTGTGGTTCTTGTGAAGACTCCTTCAGACTCCTTCGGTTTTTGACCTTCTCTCACCTGGGCTTTCTCCCGGGGAAGGGGGGGGGCAACAGCAGGGGGGAGCTGTCCTTTCTCAGGATCACCCCCCCGGTGCTTATTGGGAACATGGTTCTCAACCACTCATCAGCTAGCTCCCCTAGCTCTCTGGTGCTGGTAAGGTTAGAGTCCACTTGGTACTGATGTAATTTCTCTTGTACACTGTGAGTCAAGAACAGCTCCTTCAGGAATACTTTGTACAGATCCTAATAAGTGCTCACCTGGTTGCCACTAATACAGCCCTCTACTGCATTCATGAGATGTCCACAGAGTCCACCCAGGACTGAGTGTTACATTTCTGGGAGCTCCTGAACTTCAACCTGTACTGCTCTGGGGTCAGACCACAGTTCTTGACTAAACATTTGCGTATGTGGGTGTAGGATAAATCAAATGTTTTGCTGTAAGTCAAGTTAGAGGATTTTTAAAGACTGTATGGTGTAATTCAAACACACGCAAGTATCCCACCACTGCTATCAAATGTTGGAAAGTGGTTTTTTAGTAGTGATTAGCAGAGACCTACCACTAGTAATAAGGCCACAAATACAATAAAATGTTCAGTCATGGTCTCAATAATTTATTCCCTTGGTAGCTGGCAATGAATAGGCAGGCTTAACTTAGGAGGCAAGTGTGCAAAGCATTTAAAAACATCAAAACATTAAATAAGCAAGACACACTACACAATAAAAAAATCCAACACAAATTTATAAAAATAGGTTATATTGTTAATAACAAACACCAAACGAAAAAAAATCCAATGTAGGGAAACTGGGATATGTATATTTAAAGTTTAAAAGAAAGACTAGTGCTTTGAAGCAAATTGCGCTCAAAAGGTTAAAAAGGGTTGCCCTGGACTGCGACAAAGTCCAGAGTTCAAGCCACCCATGATGTAACACTTTAAAAATTACTTATAGAAGTGTTTCGTCCTACAGGAAAGTGGTCCAGAGCACCAGCCAAGGATTCAGAAGCTCTGGTTTGCCTCTTGTGGCCAAGGTCTACAACTCTCACAATACACCAAGTTCTTCTAGAACTTCTTTCTGAAGTTCCTCTTGTGGGTTTAAAGTGTCCAAATCACTGATCCAATGGTCTAGATGCTCTCAAATGGTCCTTGGGATGTTGGGACTACAATTCTCACAGTGCACCTGTTCAACTCCTTAAAAGTCCACTGGACACACTCCAGGATGGGGACTTCTTGGTGGACATGATGCAGGTGGACTCTGCTACCCTGTAGTCCACTCTTTAATCCTTGTGAAGCCAGGCAAATTCCTTAGTGCTGTAGTACCACATTGTGTTTAGCAATGGGGCATCCCTGACCAATGGTATACAGGGTGCCACCCTCAGGTGTGACCACTTCTTCCAAAGTGTGGCATATTTTTGTCCCAGAAAGCACTATTCTTCCAAAATCCAAAATGGAGAAACTCTCTCCTGGGGGGTTAGATCTGGCTAAGTCAACCTACTTCTGTGACTAAAGTTCCCTAACACTCCCCTTCAAGCCCCTTCTCTGATCTGATTACTGGGGCTCCTGTCTGTTTGGGAGTCCAGGATGTGGGGGCGAGCCTGTGCTGCTCCAATCTGTCATTCCCTCTTTGAAGAAAAATTTGACTACTCCACCCACATCCTGCCTTTTGTTCTTCAGCTTGCAGTTCCCCTGCCTCAGGAAATCCTTTGTCTCTAGACATGCCCCTTCACACCTCATTAAGGCAGCTTGGCTCAGCCTGGTAGAGGCTGACCAATCGGAGAAGTGCTGCTGGAAAGCTGGTTTTCGCTTACAGAAAAGAAAGTTCTATCATTTCTTTTCTGTGATAGTGATAACAAGTCTAACAGAGGCAAGTTGTTGGATGTATTCTAACTATCATTTTTATACTTTCAAGTAATTGTAATAAATAGCCCCTTTCTTTCAATATTTATACTTGAATAAAATATCCCCATGTTATCCGATGGAGCTAGTTTCCTACAATGGGGAAAAACAAAACTGGCAGTTTTTCTTTCACTACGGCTTGTAAAACATACTTTAAAATGCCCCTGCCTATAGTTACAAGGACACTTAGGGGAGACCTTAGGGGTGACATATATAAAAGTAAGGTAGTGTGAAAATTTGGAAGTACCATTATTTCTAAAATCAAATTAGCTTATAATTTACCTTTTACAGCAGCCTGCAAGGCAGGACTGGCTTTTAAAATGAAAGCAGCCACCACAGTATTGCACACTTTAGTGCATTAATTCTACTGGGCCTCAAAACCTATATGCCCTAAAATATACTAGGAACTTACAGCTAGGCTATTAATACCAATTGTAATTAAATCTAATTACTATATACCTTATGATGAGAGAACTGGCCTTGGGTCTAGTAAGTGGAGCCGAGGGCACAGTAAGAGTCAGTTACTACCCTATCCAGCAAAAAATAGGAGTGATCAAGGCAAAAAGGATGACTTTCACACAATATCATAACATTAAAATGTGTTAATGTATGTAATCCATCGATGTCCTTCACTTATTACATAATGGACCACTCATGAATTGCTGAGACCATTTATTAAAGGTTATTTAAAGTCATATGTGCCATTTTAGGGACTGAAGTTCTGTTGAGGTGTATGGCCTCTCAGACCATTAGAGTTGCAGAACAATGGGGAAAACCAAAAGCCACTGGACCTGGGTCATATACAGTACAAAACAAGGTGGACACAGTGGAAATATGATACGTCATCCTTCACACTGACACCCACCACGCCGGGCGGGAAATGCCAGCATCCAGCGGCGATTGCTTTACGTTCTGTTTCACCTCGTGCATGCTGACCTCTCAGCTGTCTGTATTTAACAGACAACGAAGCAGCCCCACACACCAGAGATCCGGCGACTTTGATTGATTGTGGAGGAATGCTTTCCCTTAGCCCCTGTAATTGTCCTTGAATATTCCCATTTTATATTTTGAGGAGCCGCTTGAGGCCCACTACCTCTTCTTGTGTTTTAGTCCAATAGATCGAGAAAAGCAAACACCATGCAGCATTTAAAAATTACAAAACAATTAAACAACATATTTCTACTCTTTTTTAAATTAAACATTATAATTGTCATTCAAAAATCAAAAACGTACATAAAAATATATGACATCATATAATTATTAAAATAAAAAAGAAACCAGCAAACAAAATAATAATAAAAACATTTCCCACCCATAATAATCAAAAATAACTAACCTTTTTTGTCTCAATTGATGGTCCTCAAGAATGAACAAATCCATAGTATTTAAAATGAAATACGAATCCATTAAAAAAGAAATGCCCCCCAAAAAAATTAAAACACAACTGTAGATAAAAGGCTCCAACGATGCAATCCTCTCAACAATGAAACCCTCAAAAACCCAAAAATTTGTTTAAAAACAAAACGCTCCAACAAACTAAAAAAATAAAAGGAAATGTAAAAAAAGTAAATTGTTTCAAAGAAACAAAATACATTTTCCTTTTATTTAAAAAAAAAAACATCTTCAGCACCATAGCTTATCAAAACAGTAAGGGGCACATTAGTATGGCGGAAGTGGGAAATGGGACCTCCCGCTAAGGGTGCGGCCATCCCGTACATCCCATTAGGATGCACCCGCTACACTGGCGGGCGCATCCCCCATTTTTAACATTGCGGCGGGCGGTGCTGAAAGCACCTCCCGCCTCAATGTTAAAAATGCATGTTGTGCTTTTTAATGCACAACGTGACAGGCACCGCAGGGTGCCTGCCATGTTGTACATTGAAATGCAGGGGGGTACCGTAGGTACCCCCCATGTGCACCCCCACCCCCCTGGAGTCCCTGGGGTCCTGCAACGGGCCCCCCAAGCAGACTCTGCATGCCTTTCCGTGGCCACCACAGAAAGGCATTTCAAAATCAATCAATCAATCAATCAGAGCACTTGCAGAGTGCGCTACTTACCTGTGAAGGTCCCATTGTGCTGAGGGGAGGGGGGGGGGGTGCTGCTACTGCTCGAAGAGCCAGGTCTTGAGGAGTCTTCTGAAGGCAAGTAGGTCTTGGGTTTGTCGTAAGTGGGTAGGGAGGGTGTTCCAGGTCTTGGCGGCGAGGTAGGAGAAGGATCTACCGCCGGAGTCGTTCGTTGGATGCGGGGGACAGTGGCGAGTGCAAGGCTGGCGGACCGGAGCTGGCAGGTGGGGGTGTAGAAGCTGAGTCTGCTGTTCATGTAGGCTGGTCCAGCGTTGTGGAGTGCTTTGTGTGCTTGGGTGAGGAGCTTGAAGGTGATCCTCTTGTCGACGGGGAGCCAGAGTAGATCTCTCAGGTTTGGGGTGATGTGGCTGCGGCAGGGGACGTTGACGATCAGTCGGGCGGAGGCGTTTTGGATGCGATGTAGTCGTCATAGGTGTTTAGCTGGGATTCCTGAGTAGAGTGCGTTGCCGTAGTCCAGTCTGCTGCTGACGAGGGCCTGTGTAACCGTTTTTCTTGTTTCGGTCGGATCCACTTGTAGATCCTGCGGAGCATGCGGAGGGTGTTGTAGCAGGAGGAGGAGATGGCGTTAACCTGCTTAGACATGGAGAGGGATGAGGTTCCGTGACGGTTCCGTGACGACTTGAACCCGTGATTTTAAGTTTGTCGGAAAGACCTAATATTGGTATCTGTGAACCGCAAATGATCCATTTAGTATATCCTAGTGTTTTCGCTACGCTACGAGCAAGAGCACTCCTTCCATTGACATATTTCTGATATACCCACGGCATCCATCTTAGATCATGGCCGCCATTTTGTGTTTCCTTGCCCTCACATATGCAATAGCCTCTGATCACTTCATTCACTCCACTTTGATTAAGGACACGTAGCCTTAGCCGGAGATTCACCTCTTACATGACACGTGCACCTTAAACCAGATCACGCTGTAGCTGCATGACTCGACAAAGGCTGCCTCCTCTGCCCGAGGCCAGTCCTGCCAAACTGGTCTTCGTGTCCATTGTACCTGATCATGATTAGGCGGCCGAAGCCGGTAGCCTTGCCCATTTACAACCCACAAACATCCCTTATCCCACTTTTCTATCTTCCACACCTGGCTCTGTTTCTTTCTTTCTGAATCTTTATTAGGGGGAGGTAACGAACTTTACGATGAGGCGGTCCGGGTCCTGAATGCAATATTGGCAGGGAATTGTGACAAACTAGTGGGAACCCCTCTCTTCGCAATGTTTGGCCTCAGATATTATCGACGGTTCCTGTGTAACACCAAATATTTATTGTTTTAGACACAAAGGTTTTTGGAATGTATTACATGTAAAGAATTTGCCCCTAGCATAAAAAACCGTATATAAGGAGCAACCCACTTTGTACAAATCGAACAGGCTCCTAGTCTCTGCCCGTGTGTAGATTCTGTGACTTCTGTGTCCCTGCAGTAATAAACCTTTGGTCTTTGACGCCACCATCGAGAAGCCCGTGTTTCTGTTCATTTGTGCACCAAGGCAGGTGGAACTCCGGGGTCTTTGGGTGTTGTACCCTGACACCTCTGGACGGAACCAAAAAGTCCAGAACTCCAATTGGCGCCCAACGTGGGGCGACGTCATTCGGTACCGGTCCAAAAGCCTGAAGAGTTCGAGAAGCTTCGTGTGAAGATTCCTGAGGGAGGCGCCCCACTTCATCGATCCCGGCATATCGCAAAAGTGGCCCGAAGTTCTCTTCCACGAGGGTTTCCCGTTCAGGACGGCTGCAGTGGGCCGTTGCCTTGACCGTCGCCCTGTCTTGGACCCGAAGTGGTGCAGTCCTTAGTACGGCGAAACGTGACGGGTTTCTCCTTGGTGACGTCTTCAGTGACTCAGTTAAGTATTTAGTGATAGCTAGCTGGTTACTTTGTGAGGATTGTTAAAAATCCTTGATCGGTTCTTGGTTTGGTTTGGTTTTGTCAGATTATCACTGGTTATTCTAGTTACGATAATCTATTTGGTTTAGTTTTGGGTATCGATACATCAGTTCGTTTTGGTAGGCCTAAGTTCTTGGTTCGAGTGCACATATTTGTTCCGTGTTTTGTTTGTTTTTGTGTTCCGGACTGAAAATGGTAAGTCGGAAAATGTTGTCTTGTTTTAGTTGCAACAGTGACTCACGATTGGAGGACTCTTGTCTGGTTCCTCCGATTGGGACTCCCCTATATGATTTATATTGTAAGTATGGCGTGGGTCCTATAACTTATAATGAGATATGGGTCCGCTATTGTAAGAAGGATGGTGTCCTTAGTTGGCCACTGCATGGTAGTTTTGAGCAAGAGATTCTCGATAACTTAGAAGCGAAATTGTTCAAGAAGAAAGCCCGGCCGGCAATGTTTGATTCCTTCCGTTATTGGCGGAAAGAATCCAAACAGAGAGAAATGAGAAGGTTGAAGAAAGAGCAGAAAGAACAAGAGGAGTTAACTCTAGAGCAAGCGACTAAACAGTTGCAGGCTAACGAGTGTGAGAAGGTCATAGATGTAGCCATTAGAGAGCATAACTTAGCGATTGACAAGTGCTATCCTGCCTTGCCATCGAAAATGGCTAAGATACTGGAGGACTCCGAAAACGATCCTCTGCTATCTTATCTGTTACGGTCACCTCCACCGTATGCACAAGGTGCTACGACTCCACTCGTCCCGAATGTTCAATTGCCGGTTGCTGGACAACCTGGTGCTCCTGCTCCTATTCCTCAGAATCAAGTTCCTGTACTTCCTGTGATGAATGTAAATGTTCCTACAGCTCCTCCTCTTCCTACACTGCCAACCCCTATACCTACCTCTGTACCTACTGCTCCAGAAACTATTTTCCTCGATACTCCTACTGCTTCCTCATCTATTCCTACCTCCACTGCATTCTCTATGTCTGCGAGTGTACTAACTCCACTTTCTGTTCGTCGAAGAATCACTGATTCGGTTACTAATATGCTGTCTCCTATATATAAAACTTTGATTAAGACTCCTACTCCTGACTCTGTACAGAGACGGAGTCAGCTTCCGAGTACTGAGGAACGGGGAGTTTTAGACTCCACGGCTCTCAGATGGATTTCGAAGGGTAGAAGATATAGTACGAGAGATGTGCTAGACACATTTATGCAGTGGGGAGAACCAACGCAACGATACGTCTTTGATGAGATGTGCTCGTTGTTACGTGAAGAGATAGAAGAAGACGATGTCGAATCAGATTTGGAAGATTTAATTAGGGTTCAAAAGGAATTTGCTGCTGGAATGATAGTGGGTGAGAAAATAAAGCAAGCGATGGAACTCATTTTAAGTTTTAGGAATGATCCATCTCTTCGTTCTCCGAGAGATTTAGAGAAAGGTAAAATGAAGCTAAGTCGCCAATATCCTATGAGGGAGGTTCCTCCAATTTGGCGCGAAGCTGTGCAAGCTGACGCACCGAATGGTGTTGTAGCTGCTCCAGCACAGTTCCAACGAGTGTGGATACACATTCCATGGAAACGAGCAGAAGTGTTAGCAGTGAAACAGGCCTTGCCAGATCCGCGTAAGAATCCAGCCGGATATTACAAGGAATTAACACAGACAGTTGAGGCTTGTATAATGAACTTAGCCGACATTGATATGTTGTTTGGTAATGTAGTTCCGCAACCAGTGTGGGCTAAAATTCGTAGAGAGGATCATCAGGCTGCTTTAGGTGGTGATTGGGCAGCTATCACTGCAGCAGATAATCAACAAATAGGTGGTGCGAAACCCGAACCTTTGATCGCTAATCTGCCAGGTAGAATAATTGATCTAATGAAGACTCTGATGCCAGCATTGCGTGTTAATTGGGACAAGTTGTCAGCATGTAGGCAAAAGAAAGACGAAAGTGTCTCGGACTTCTTCACGAGGTTCGAAGAGACTTTTGTGGATCATAGTGGTCAGGACATGAGTACAGAAGGAGGACAGAGATTGTTTGTAGATAAATTTGTGCATAATTTGTTACCTGAATTATGCAATAAATTAAAAGACTCAGAAAGTGCGTGGGCTGTATCTACGACAGCGCAAATACTTGCGACTGCGCAGTACTACGAAAATAGAGATAAAGAGGAAAAGGAAAAATCAGAAAAGAAAACGAAAGATTTAAAAACTAAAGTTCTTTTGCAGCAGGCATATCCGCCTCGCACGAATCAGACTAATACGCAGCAAAACTCATACCAAAGGGCAGATTATGGTACGTCAAGACCTCAATATCAATGGAATCAATGCGCGTACTGCAAGAAAGAGGGTCACTATAAAAATGAATGTCCGATCTTAGCGCAAAATAATGCAGCAGCAGCTCAGAGAGGTCGTGGTGGTTTTGTGCAGAATTCTAGAGGACGAGGACGAGGTGCTATGCCTCCACAAACGAATGATCGTCCCTCCAATCACTTTGATCAGAGAAATGGACAATCTGTTCAGCAAAATAGATCTCAGCAATATCTTGTTGAAGATTATTGTGAAGTAGATGAGGGTTTTCAACAAAATGGGTACTAGGACAGCCATGGACAGAGAAAGGGAGTAGTATCAGTTCCAGTGGATCAGAGTGGGCCTTATGTCGCAGTAGCAACATCAGGTGTAGTCGAACCGTTTCTGTTGGATACTGGTGCCGCAAAAAGTTCTATCATTCATGCGAAACTCCCTGGCGTACCTTTGTCTGGCTCAACAAATGTTTCCGTAGGTTTTTCAGGCGCCCCTGTGTACAACCCGATATCTGGTCCTTTGTCTATTTCTGTTGGACCGTGCCAATTGAAAGCACCTCTGATTTTGACGACAGGTTGTAATGAAAATCTGCTTGGTTTAGATTTGTTAAAACGACTATATGCGACATTGTACTGTTCTCCGGAAGGAGTACAGCTTACACTGGGTAAAAATATCACCTCTCCGATGTACTTGTCAATGGACGCACTCCCGCCGGAGCTACGTTCACTCCCTGATTCTCTTTGGGCGACTGGTCCTAATGATGTAGGTCTCCTAGAAATTCCACCGTATGTAGTAACTTTGAAAGCAAATGTGAAATTTCCAAGAATTCCCCAGTATAAAATATCGAGTGAAGGTGAGCGTGCACTTTTATTGATTGTGCAAGACTTGATTAAGAAGGGTGTAGTTGAAGAAACTAGAGGAAATGTCTGTAACAGTCCTGTATTACCGATTCTGAAGCGAACTGACCCTACAAAACCTCCAGTTTATAGGTTTGTCATAGACCTTAGAGAAGTTAATAAGATTGTAATTCCGCAGTTTCCTGTAGTACCAGACATTACTGCCTTGTTAACATTGATTCCTGCTACAGATACATGGTTCTCAGTTATTGACCTAAAGAATGCTTTCTTTAGCATTCCGATAGCCGAAGAAAGTAGGGATATTTTCGGCTTCTGTTTAGGAGGTCGCAGTTTCAGATTTAAACGCGCTCCACAAGGCTATTGTGAAAGTCCATCCATTTATAGTCAAGCTTTAAAAAGTCAGCTAGATTCTTTTGTCCTTCCTCCAGGTTCTGCCCTAGTACAGTACGTAGACGATCTTTTAGTGGCTGCCGATGACAAAGAAACTTGCAAAGCAGCTACAATTTCCCTATTGCATCATTTGTCTAATTTGAATCATAAGGTGTCTCCTTCCAAGATGCAATACTGCTGCCAAGAAGTGACCTACCTAGGTCATCTCTTGTCAAAGGAGGGAAGGAAGTTGACCCCAGAAAGAATAAAAGCCATTACACAGATGAGTGTTCCGCGCACACAGAGAGAGGTACGTGCCTTCCTAGGTATTACCTCTTACTGTAGGCAGTGGATCCCAAATTTTTCTCTTTTAGCGAAACCATTGGTAGCTTTGACTGGGAAAAATGTTCCGAGTCCGGTGCCATGGTCTGATGAATGCCAAGAGAGTTTTACTGAATTACGAAAAGCATTGTGTTCAGCTCCTGTATTGGGTACACCTGATTACAGCAAGCCATTCACGCTCTACGTTCACGAAAGAGAAGGTTGCGCGTTGAGTGTTCTGACACAGAAGTTTGGTGATAAACAACGTCCTTGTGCGTATTTTTCATCAACATTAGATCCGGTAGCCAGAGCGTTACCTAGTTGTTTGAGGGCTACAGCGGCAGCTGCGGCTTCCATTCGACAATCTGCTGGTTTGGTGATGAATAATATGCTAGTGGTCATGGTTCCTCATGCAGTGGATACACTCATGAACCGAACGAAGACACAACACCTTACTAGTGCGAGATTATCTGGTTACGAGCTGACATTATTAGCGAGTCATATTCAGATCAAAAGATGCAATGTATTGAATCCAGCAACATTGTTGCCGACTGATCAAGAGTCGAGTGATTCTGAGCCACATGACTGTTATTTCAAAACGGAGGAAGAGACAAAAGGACGTATCGATTTAAAAGATACTCCCCTATCCGACCCAGATGGTACGCTATATGTGGACGGGTCATGTTTTAAATTGGAGAATGGTGATGTGACTGCTGCCTACGCGGTAACGACTTTGAAGACGATTGTGGAGACTGCAAGAGTGAGTCAGAATTCTGCCCAAGCTGCAGAATTAATAGCTCTAACGAGAGCGTGTGTTTTAGCTAAGGGAAAGAGAGTGAATGTGTTTACAGATAGTCAGTACGCATTTGGCGTGGCCCATAGTTTTGGCCGGTTGTGGAGAGAAAGAGGTTTCATTACGTCCCATGGGACTAAGATCCAACATGGTCAGCTAGTTAACGACTTGTTGGAATCTCTAACCTTGCCGACTGAAGTTGCGATTGTGAAGTGCAGTGCTCATAAAGCAATCACGGATGATGTTGGTCGTGGGAATGCCTTTGCTGATGAAACTGCTAAACAGACAGCTAGAGACACGATGAGTAGAATGTACGTTGCTACGTCTGCAAGATGGATTGCTGAGTCTGGAATGTGTGAGGACACTATGGAAAGTGTGAAAGAGATTCAGAAAGAAGCGACTGAGGAAGAGAAACGTGTATGGAGAGAAAGTACGGGCAAGTTGGACTCGAATGGATGTTGGATTGATTTGACAGAACAGCAGCGTTGGATGTTGCCTGATGCATATGTGCTTGCAGTAGTGACGATGGCGCATGGAGTAGCGCATATAAGTTCTAAAGGGATATGTAAGATGTTGGCTCCGGTCTGGAAGAATGAGGGAATCAGTAAGTGTGCAGAGAGAGTGGTGAAAAATTGCATGGTGTGCTTGATGCATAATCCTGGCAAGGGAACTCCAACTCCAGCTGGTCATTTCGCTCCTCCTTCCTGCCCCTTTGAAGTGATTCAGTTAGACTTCATTCACATGGAACGCTGCAACAATTTAAAGTACGTCCTGGTGGTAGTTTGTGCTTTTTCCAGGTGGATAGAAGCATACCCACTAAAAGACAACACTGCCTTATCAACTGCCAAAATTCTTCTCAAGGAATTTTTCCCTAGGTATGGAATGCCACGGATTGTATGGTCAGATAACGGAAGTGAGTTTATAGGGAAAGTTATGCAGAGTGTGTGTGCCGGTCTAGGATTGAAACAAAAATTCCATAGTGCAAACCATCCCCAATCTGCTGGTTTAGTCGAGGGTTACAATGGCACTCTGAAGCTTAAGATAGCCAAAATACAAGCATCCACAGGTTTAGCCTGGCCAGACGCACTTCCTTTGGCCTTGTTATCAACGAGAGCAACAGTGCATTCTAGAATAGGGCTTTCTCCATATGAGATTGTGTTTGGCCGCCCGGCAAATATCTGGGGTGTGCCAAGGCCTAAACAATTTTGCTCCATTGAATATCCTATGTTGATAGACTACCTTTACGACTTGACTGCTAAATTAAGTCTTATTCATCAACAGGTCTTCGATGCTTTGCCAAAACCTCCGGAGAGTCCAGGGCATCAGCTGAAACCCGGCGACCACGTGGTGGTCAGAAACTTTGCGAGGACAAAGAATCTTCAGCCTCGCTACATCGGCCCCTTCCAGGTCCTGCTGGCAACGAGGACAGCCGTACGTGTCGCTGGCCGTAAGCATTGGATTCACGCTTCTCACGTAAAGCGTGTTCCTTTGCCGCTGCCTTACGACGACTGGGTGAAGAAGGGAATTGGTGCCTCCGAATCTGAAATCACTCCGAAGTTTATCCCTTTCAGCGATGCCGATTTGATTACTGACACTTTGAAACTTGACTCTCCTCCTGAAAAGACTCCTTTGAACACTGAACATTTGTCTCCAGCATCAGAAGAAACTTTGCTATCTGCGAACTTAAACTCTGCAACAGCTGCTAGTAATACACTATTTTCCGATCAGACAGTACCAGCGAAGAAGAGATACAACCTTAGAAGCCATAAAAAGGACAAATAAAGCAGGCAACTGCATATTGTGATTTTTGATATATTGAACCTTTTGCCTTCAGCCAGGAAGTTTGCTATTGTTTATTGTTTTTAAAATTGCCTTGCCGTCTGGGTAGCCGTAGGGTCGTGGCTGTGTGCCTAGTTTGAATTTGCAGGGGTCTGACACAAGGTCGATCTTTCTGTTGGTTCTGGGAACTCCCAGAGCTGATAGAGGCATTTTCATCTACGTACACATCATCAGTGGTCGCGAGCGGATTGTAGAAGATGGAGCTTCCTGCGCTGCAACGAAAGAATGTGATTTACGTTCGCAGAAACAGACTTAATAGAATTCTTCACAGCAAATGTTTCTTGATGCAATGTGCCGTTACATTTTTGATTGTTTTAGCAACATTGGTGGGTGGAATCGTCTTTAGCATAAATTTGATTTTTGTGCCAGTTTCTACAGTACCTCCCCTTGATCCTGCTATTTCTACTGTTTCTTCTATACACTCTTTTCACTCGTTTCCGGAACATGAGCAAGCCAGACGCTCAGAATTCACCAACAACACTTTTGTACAGCTCTTGCACCAACACCAACTGGTAGTTAACACTACAGACTGCTGGGTATGTGGCTTGATACCTCACACTATGGATAAAGGTATTCCATATCTGGTTTTGCCTTACAGCTATAATGGATCATTTCAGGCCTTCCAAACCATCTTTGCTTATGCCCTTGAAACCTATCCTCCACGTCCACCGCGTTCCACTAAATATAACTCTGCTAACAAAGCTTTAGTCCAGGGAATTATTGACATGGTCAAGGACGTCAATAATACTCCATCATACCCTAGAGACGAATTGCGAGTATATTTAAGTTGGAATACTTCAGAGTATCGCCTTAGTTTAGGAGAAAGCAAGCGTAAAAGCTCAACTCCAATCTGGGTCGTACCTCACCGAGGTCAGGTCTGTTTGCAAGGTAATGGGAGAAATCCGAGAGCTCAGCTAGGGAGGAGTGAGTGCGTAGAGACTTATGTGTTTCCGGCTAACTCTTCCCCTGCTTTTCTTACTGCTAGGGGTACCTATTTCATTTGTCGAGACAGAGCTTATACATGGTTGCCTGCCGACTTCTCAGGATCATGTTATATTGCTCGATTATTGCCTCCGACATACACTGCTTCACCTGATTACCACAGAACAAGAGTAGCGAGAGGTGTCTTCAGCAAGGAAGATACCGCTGGTCAGGAAGCCGGAGACTTCTTCAAAGGCTTCCTTCCGTTCTGGGGACCTATGGCCAATAGTAGAAACATACGTCAGCTAACACGGGTAGTTGAATCTACTATTACTGAAACTGCTGGTGCCCTTAGCAATCTGACAGCTGAGCTTCAGGCGGATAGGCTCATGACGTTGCAGAACCGTATGGTTCTAGACGTTATACTTGCAGATCGAGGTGGGGTATGCAGAATGATCCAATCGAGCTGCTGTGTCTTTATTCCTAATAATGCTCCAACAGTCTATGAGGCGATCTCTAAGTTGCACAAGATTTCAGACTCCATACATGTAGACAAGGGAAACTGGTCCTTCATGGAGTGGTTTTGGACTCTGATCTCAGCGTGGGGATGGAAGGTTCTAATGGTCATTGGTGTCATCCTAGTATTCCTATTCTCATGTTGTCTGATTATCCAGTGTGGTCCTGCTCTGTGTAGTCTTTGTGCTGCGACTTGTCTCAGAAAACCACCTGCGTTTGGAGAAAAGACACGAGAAAGGATGATGATACAGCAACATGTCACTGACCTGATGAGCATAGAACTAGATTCTGACATAGACTGAGTAATTGCCTATGTAAGGGCAAAAGGAGGGTCTGAGGTTCCGTGACGGTTCCGTGACGACTTGAACCCGTGATTTTAAGTTTGTCGGAAAGACCTAATATTGGTATCTGTGAACCGCAAATGATCCATTTAGTATATCCTAGTGTTTTCGCTACGCTACGAGCAAGAGCACTCCTTCCATTGACATATTTCTGATATACCCACGGCATCCATCTTAGATCATGGCCGCCATTTTGTGTTTCCTTGCCCTCACATATGCAATAGCCTCTGATCACTTCATTCACTCCACTTTGATTAAGGACACGTAGCCTTAGCCGGAGATTCACCTCTTACATGACACGTGCACCTTAAACCAGATCACGCTGTAGCTGCATGACTCGACAAAGGCTGCCTCCTCTGCCCGAGGCCAGTCCTGCCAAACTGGTCTTCGTGTCCATTGTACCTGATCATGATTAGGCGGCCGAAGCCGGTAGCCTTGCCCATTTACAACCCACAAACATCCCTTATCCCACTTTTCTATCTTCCACACCTGGCTCTGTTTCTTTCTTTCTGAATCTTTATTAGGGGGAGGTAACGAACTTTACGATGAGGCGGTCCGGGTCCTGAATGCAATATTGGCAGGGAATTGTGACAAACTAGTGGGAACCCCTCTCTTCGCAATGTTTGGCCTCAGATATTATCGACGGTTCCTGTGTAACACCAAATATTTATTGTTTTAGACACAAAGGTTTTTGGAATGTATTACATGTAAAGAATTTGCCCCTAGCATAAAAAAACGTATATAAGGAGCAACCCACTTTGTACAAATCGAACAGGCTCCTAGTCTCTGCCCGTGTGTAGATTCTGTGACTTCTGTGTCCCTGCAGTAATAAACCTTTGGTCTTTGACGCCACCATCGAGAAGCCCGTGTTTCTGTTCATTTGTGCACCAAGGCAGGTGGAACTCCGGGGTCTTTGGGTGTTGTACCCTGACACCTCTGGACGGAACCAAAAAGTCCAGAACTCCAGGGAGAAGTCGAGGATGACTCCTATGTTTCTTGCATGGTCGGTGTGTGTTGGTGCTGTTCCCAGTGTGGTCAGCCACCAGGAGTCGACCCAGGCTGAGGGCGTGTGTCCGAGGATGAGGGCCTCCATCTTGTCCGAGTTCAGCTTCAGACGGCTGCTCCTCATCCAGTCGGCGATGGCCTTAATTCCCTCATGAAGGTTGGTTTTGGCAGTGTGTAGGTTCTTGGTGAGGTAGAGGATGAGCTGGGTGTCGTCGGCGTAGGAGATGATGTTGAGGTCATGATGGCGGGCAACTTGCCACCCGTTTCATCACCTCTGTTGCTAATCGGAGCTCGGCTGAGCTGTGCTACACCACGAGTTCTTCTTCACACGTCACCCGGCCTTCGGCTGAGCCTGGTGCACGCGTCTTCTTCAGCAGGCCTCAGATCAGCTGCACGGGTAAAGATGCCTCCACGCCGCGACCCCCCTCCGGTTTGGGATGATTGTCAGCCCACAGCATTCCACCGCAGATCAGTACATTTTTTCTGCTACAGGGTTGGCTGGATGTCCGGATTTTAGGATGTTTCATGTGGGGCCATGTAGATGTTGAACAGAGTCGGGCTAAGCCCTGGGGGATGCCGCAGATGATGTCGGTTGCTTCGGATTGGAAGGATGAAAAGGCACATTCTAATATAGCTGGCGGTGTCTTTCAGACTCCGCCTCCATATTGAATCCTGAAAAGCGGCGGATGGTCTTTCCGTCCGCCGTGGACCCCCGAGCCATTGCACTATGGCGGGAGTCATTTGTACAAGGATAGCGGGGGCGATCCACCCGCCATCCTAATGGGGACCTAAGCCTTTGTAAATTTGTTAATCTTGTTTATTATTATTTTCAAAAATTGTAAAATAAAAATAAATAAAAACTATTTATTGTGAACAAATAAAATAAATACTTTTTTTAGAATAAACATGTTAACAATAAAAACCCACATACATCTCTTTTTTTATTTGTAATTTACTTATAAAGTCAGAGAGAATTCTTGCTAATAAACAATGAAAAATTACTATTTCAACTCCAAAACAACTAAACTCAGACAAAATGCTGGATAATAAACCATAACACATTACTATTACAACTCTAAACCAACAAAACCCAGGGAAAGTGCAGGGTAAGGAA
The DNA here is from genome assembly GCF_964263255.1 of Lissotriton vulgaris. Classification (NCBI taxonomy): domain Eukaryota; kingdom Metazoa; phylum Chordata; class Amphibia; order Caudata; family Salamandridae; genus Lissotriton; species Lissotriton vulgaris. Next base: position 29,786,492 of record NC_141687.1, on the reverse strand, counting down.
CCATAAAACATTACTATTCCTAATCCAAAACCAACTAATCTCAGGGAAAGTGCTGGATAATAAACGATGAAAAATTACTATTCCAACTCCAAACCAACTAAAGTTAGGGAAAATGCTGGATAATAAACCAAAAAGAGTTACTATTCCAACTGCAAAACAACAATACTCAGGGAAATTGCTGGATACTAAACCAATTACTATTCTAACTCCAAACAAGCTAAAATCAATGAAAATGCTCTATAATAAACACATTTAAATTAGTATTCCAATTCCAAAGCAACTAAACTCAAGGAAAGTGCTGGAAAATAAACAAATTAAAATTACTATTCAATCGGCAAAATAAACAACTTCCAAAGCTATGAATAACACATAAAATAAAAAAATATACAAATATTTATAAAATTCAAAAAATTAACACAATTTCAAAATATTAAGAACATCAAAAAATAAGTACAAAATACAACATTATAAATTAGAATCTTTCTCAAATGTTGAAAATTAACCCTATCCATGCTGATGACGGAAACCGCTTCGTCATCAGCCGCGGTACGCTGTGCTGGTGACGGAGCGGTTCCGTCATGGCCCGGCCGCCGCGCCTGCGTGACGCTGATTTCGCGCCTGCGCGGCGCAGTCTATTGAGCGGGTGGGGCCATGACGGGACCGCTCCGACATGATCACAGCTCAACCGCGGCTGGCGACGGAGCGGTTCCGTCACCAGCATGCGCCCGCCGCGCGGCCGACCCGCCCCCTTAGCACTGCGGCAGAATAGCCGCCGCAGTGAAGGGGTTAAAAAGAAAAATTGTTTACACTTTTCTATTCAAAATAAAATACAGTTACATTTTTTCTTCTAAATTTCCCTAGATTTTTTCTTTAAATATTTACATTTCTAGGGCGTGGCATAGGGGCTTAACTGAAATGGTGGTGGCTTAGTAGGGCTCCGGCCTCGGATCTCTGAAACATCCTAAAATCCGGACATCCGGGGGGCGTGGGTAGCAGCCAAGCATGGCGGCAGCGTGAAGTGAGAGCTCCCTGAGGCATCACGGCCTTTTCTAAAATCCGACACACTAATCCGCCACATTTCCCACCCGAAGGAGCGGTAACCAGATCCAGTGCCGGAGCGGCACCGTCCGATCCGACCCTGGTGAAAATCGGGGGCCGGGAACTGCATCGTCATACCCTGCCGACATTGGGCCTGCAGCTGGAGTGCAGCACCGGCCTCGAGTGACTGCCCGACCCCGGCGGAAGTGAGGGCTGGCCGGCCTGATCCCGGAGGCGCCCCCCGGCCGGGACGGCACGGAGGACGCCCCCGCACCAAAAGAAACAAAGAGGACTTCTGGGACACCGCCTAAGCATAGACAGGCGGGGACGCCTACCGGAGCCTGAGGATAGCGCCTAGGGACTGCGGCGGCTGCAAAATCGTGCCTGCGACCGGACTGCTGGCGGCGCCTCGCATGAGCGTGAGCCACCCCAGAGGAGGTGAGACTTAATCGGCGCGAGCAGGGCGAGAGGAGCGCTTGAGTGCTGGGAACAAAAAGACCCCTTTGCCTTTGGCGGTGGCACGGACAGACACACGTGGTGCTGGCCATCAGCTGTGCATACTGGTGCCCCCGGGGTCCCGCAGAGGACAAAGGCGGCGAGGGGAGACCATCGGAGGGGCCTGCAACGATCGAGACGGTCTCAGAAGCGGCAGCAGTCCCGGCCTGGGAGAGGAGCAGCAGGAGGTGCCCCGGACGGGATAAACCCCTATAAGACTCTAACCGGGCCCGTACACCTAACAACGCAAGCGGCAAAATTACTGAGCCGTCAATTGTGAGCCCGGCGTGCACTCAGGCAATACAGGACCAGAATTAAGCAAGACTGGACAGAACAGCAGGATACGCACCGAGGTAGTCGCCGCCAAAGCGCACTCAGAGCCTTGCCACAACACTGCGCAGTAAACGCATGCGAGTAGCGGCATTGCAGGCCACGAACAGCCCGAACAGACAAACAGATTACTGGCTGGTGCAGGCCCAGAGGATACGCGCCATAGATGTCTTACATGACCGGTGAGGGGGCTGAGGCACCCAGGCGGCTACGCAGTAGGTGACTCTTCAAAGTGCGAAACAGACACGGTGTGCTGAACACCCCTGCTGACAAGAAATAAGGATAACCAGAGTGAAGAACTCTACTAGACCCACAAGGTAACTGGGACCACACCGAACTGCTCCTGCCTGGCCTACGACGAGAACGAAAAGCCGCTAGCAGTGCAGTGACCACAGTGCTAACTGCAACTGGAACCAGTATCCAAGACTCTTGAGCCATGGCGGGCAAAGGAACCAGGAGTGGATCGACGCAGGCCAAACTGGATAAATTCGCCTATAGCCAGCACGGACAATCGCAGGTAAATGGGCGCAACTCCACAGGCGCTAATCAAGAAACAGAGGGGACCAAAAAAGTGACACTGGAGGACATTATGAAAACCCTCTCTGAAGTGCGAACGACAGTGGGCTCCATTTCCTCCGAGGTTACTCTGCTGCGAGCAGACTTCCAAAAAATGACTGAAAGGGTGTCACAGGTAGAGGTGGTTACGAAATCTCTCGTGGAGGACACTTCAGAACTACAAATAGCTATGGAGCATATGGAGAAGGTCACCAGGCACCTACAGAACAAGCTGGACGACCAAGAAGGGCGTTCTCGAAGAAATAATATACGCATCCTTGGTCTTCCGGAGACAGAAGGGAAAAGGGCAATGGACCTCTACGTCGAAGATCTCATCAAAAATAAATTGCAACCTAAAGGACTGTCGCACTTCTTCTCAGTAGAAAGGGCACATAGGGTGCCTGGCGGCACACCCAAACCAGGAGCAGCGCCGCGGCCTGTGTTGGCTAGACTGTTCAACTTTAGGGACAGCGATGCAATTTTACAAGCAGCAAGAGTCTCACCGCCCGTTAAACCCCAAAACTCAACCTTGGTTTTTTTTCCGGACTACATGGCGGAAGTGGCCAGACGCCGGAAATCATTTAACGAGGTGAAAAAAGCGCTGCGAGACAGAGAACTGCCATACTCAATGTTGTTTCCTGCCAAATTGCGGATTGTAGCCGATGGGAAGACGTTTTTCTTTGACAAGCCGGAAGTGGCGCAGGACTGGCTTGAAGGCTGGAGACAAGTGGGACAACCTCACCGTCCACACAGGGATCGACCGAACCATCGTAACGGCGACCACACGGGCAGGCAGACCGACCAATCGGCACAACGAGAGGGCATAACGGGAGCGGAATCCGACGTGGATCAGAATTCAATTGACTCTGGGCAGCCGGCCCCTGTATGAAGACAGAATGAGGGTGGGAAGGACCGAATGCAATGCAATGGACCTTGGGCCTGGTGAAGCGGAGTAGGGTGGGCAGAGCCGGTGCCTGTAGGGGACTCACCAACCCCACGAGCAAGTAAGATAGTTGGGGATGGGTTAAAGCACTCTGCAAAGTATGTCCGTGGAGCAGGGAAGGGGGATGGCAGGGGAGTTTTACAGTTAATGTTAATGTTAGTAGTCATCACTCACGCCACATGGTACACGAACGTACCGGATACTAAGCTATTCCTTTGCACCGTCACGGAGCGCTACATATGCATTGAGTCCAGTAGCATGTCATCCAGAATACTACCCAAACGATCCAATGGCCCAACGGTTACACACTGCACCCACTGAGGGCGCCCCTACGACGATAGAAGTACCCCCACTGCGCCTGCTCACTTGGAACGTCCGGGGACTAGGGGATAAAATAAAGAGGGGTTTGGTCCTACAAGCAATTAAGCGCCAGAGCCCTGATCTAGTACTGCTCCAAGAAACGCACCTCTCCGGAACAACCTGTAAAGCGCTTGATACACGTGGATATGTAATGGCAGTGCATGCAGAATTCACGACAGGCTCCAGGCGGGTAGGGATACTTATGAAAAAGACATCGCCCTTTATGATAGAACACCGCAAGATGGATGATCAAGGTCGTTTCGCAGCATTACTCGGCCAATGGGAGGGGAGGCCCCTCAACGTGGTGTCCGTATACATCCCCCCGGCACTCCATTCTGTTGCATTGCCTGCCCTAGGTAAATTCCTCCTAGACCTCCCAGAAGGAGATACAATCATAGGGGGGGATCTCAATGCGATAATGGACCCCATGTTAGATACCTATCCCATCAGAGACCGACCCCGAGGAACTGCAACGCTCCCTGGCTTTCTAGAAGCAATGGATTTACAGACGTGTGGCGGCAGTTACACCCCGCAGCGACACAATACACATTTTACTCCGCTACACACAATAGCCTGTCACAAATAGATTATTTCCTGTTCCTGGGGGTTGGACTGGGGAAAATAGACAAAATAGACATCCTGCCCAGAGGCATATCTGACCATTCACCCATATCTCTATCACTCACCACCAAAGAAAAGAAATACGCTAGAATCTACCCACTATACCCAAACTATTTAAAAATCCCTCAGATTAGGAAGAAACTTAAATTGGCAACCACACACTACTTTGAAGAAAACGCTGGAACGGTGTCCTCTCCAGCAGTCCTGTGGGAAGCGTACAAAACGGTCCTACGAGGTGAAGCAATTGCAGCAATAACAGGACACAAACGAGAGTCCCGGCGAGACCTCACAGAGCTCGAGCTGACACTCCACAGCGCGAACACTACTCACATGGCAAATCCCACCCCGGAAACAGCGCACTTAAAACAGTTACGACAGCAGCAATACCAGGCCCACCTTAAGACGAAAGTCCAAGGCTATATCACAAGTACAGCGCATAGAATATATGATGTAGGCGACAAAGCCGGGAAAATGCTGGCATGGTTAGATAAGAGAGGGGGGAGTAATAGAGGGATACAGAGGCTCCACACACATGACGGGCAGCTGCAGACACATCCAGAAGAAATAGTACGCACCTTGGCGCGCCATTTTCAAGCGATATATACCCCAGAGCAGGACATCACGGCCTCAGCGGCGTCGATCTCGCTTGAGAACATTGATATCCCCAGGCTCACACAGGAAGCGGTGCAAGAACTAGAGGTTGAACCGACAGAAGACGAAATTCAGTTGGCGATTCAGGCGCTGCAGTCGGGTAAAGCGCTGGGTCCCAATGGACTACCCGTGGAGTGGTATAAGTCGATGGCTTCCGTACTCAGTAAACCAATTCTAGACATGTATATGGAGAGCCGGGATAAGGCGGAATTACCGCTGGACCAGCGTACAGCCACGATTGTGGCCATACCAAAGCCGGGTAAACCTCCGACCGAATGCACCTCGTACCGCCCAATTTCCCTACTAAACGTAGAGGCCAAGGTTCTGGCAAAACTACTGGCTAGCCGTCTGATACAACACCTGCAGACACTGATCCACCCTGATCAGTCAGGCTTTATGCCTCACAGGAGTACAGCACTAAATCTCAGGCGGGTCCATGGGGTAATGGCACGTGCACACCTTCTCTCCGAAAAGGCAGTGATTCTCTCCCTTGATGCCAAAATGGCTTTCGATCTAGTAGAGTGGGAGTATCTCTTTGCGGTACTGACACGTATGGGTTTTGGACCAAAATATATAGCATGGATACGACTACTCTACACGAAACCACGGGCGCAGGTAGTAGCGAATGCCACATCTCGCAAACATTCCCGCTGGGACGGGGGAATAGGCAAGGGTGCCCTCTGTCGCCCTTGCTTTTTGCATTAGTGCTAGAACCCCTAGCAGCCCTGATTAGAACAACGCCATTGCTCAAGGGAATCACATGGGAGGATGGATGGGAAGATAGAATCTCCCTATACGCGGATGATGTGCTCATCTACATGGTTGAACCTGAAAACGGGATCCCAGCCTTGCTGAATCTCTGCAACACGCATGGGAGATCATCAGGCTATACCCTGAACTGGTCCAAGTCGGTGATATACATACTGAAGGGTCCGGAACCGTTGTTGCAGGAGGACTGCCCCCTGGCATTGACGACAAACTCCTTCAAATACCTGGGCATTGTCATTACGAATAATGCCACAGACTTCTTTGACAAAAACTTGAAACCGCCTATGGAACGCCTACGTGCCGACGTTAAACATTGGGCGACCCTACTCTGACCCTCCTCGGGCGAGCGGCTCTATATAAAATGATGGCGCTCCCCCGGTTCCTCTATGTGCTAGAAAACACCCCGTATCTTGTCGCACCGAGATACTTCAAACAGGTTGCAGCACTAGTCTCGAACCTACTCTAGAATAATGGCCCGGCACGTATAGCATATGACAAGTTGATAAAAAGTTGGTATGAGGGAGGAATTGCTCTACCTAACATTCAATTATACTACTGGGCAGCCCAGCTTAAAATAATTAACCAGTGGATCCACACCCCGAGAAATGAACCAGCATACAGAGCGGACTGGTCGCAGCTGGGGACAGAAGGCATGCTTTCTGTATTATACAACAAGCCACACGTCAAAAGACTGTTGGGACCGACACAGCACACGGCGGCCCTATGGCACATTGCACAAACACGGTTAGGCTGGAAAGAAAAAATCACCAAACTAACACCGCTGTGGGACACAAAGTCACTAGGGAACCTCAGATCTTGTAAAGGGTTTACACAATGGGACTGCATAGGAATCTCCACAGTTGGGGACCTATGGGACAAGGGAACGGTGATTACATTTCCACAGCTCCAGCAGCAATATGGCCTAAGCCCCACCGAAACGTTTAGGTACGTGCAAATACGACACGTGCTACTACAGGCGATCCCAGCGGGCACTGAAATACCAGAATCCTCACCACTAGAGGATAGACTGCTGACAGACTTTATTCAACAAAGCGCAACTTCCCTCACATATAAAAAACTGGTCAACAACCTGGAGGACCCTACAATGAAACTACAAGAAAGGGGGGCGTGGCTTGGGCGCCGATGGCGATGGTCGCCTGAGAGCTCGGCTCCGGGACTAAGCCCGAAATTATCCTGAACATCGGAGGCTGAGGGGCGCCCCAGACCCCGCATTCGGTTGAGCGAGGCGACGACACCCTGCCGGGGGCCTTGGTGGAGTTTGGACGGGGGCGGCTTCGAGGAAATGCCGAAGTTTGCGGAGTTGCGGAGTGCGACCCAACATGGCGCCCGGACCCCTTTGTCCCCTTGATCGAAACTACGGAGTTGAAGAGGTCTCGCGGGTGTCGCCTGGCACCCGGCTTCACCATCCTCAGTTGTTTTAGGCATTGGACATTGGCAGGTTCGGAACTTCTACAACGGGTTCATACTCGATTAGACGACCGGGCGGGTGCCCACGCACTAGAGGGCACCGGGCGCGGGTGCCCTCTGTTCCAGGCGGTGGTCTGCACCGTGACTCCGCACCCAGCTACGATTTCCTGGCCAGCCCAACTACATGGATGGCGTGACACTCTGGCGCCACAGGTCAACCGAGGGAGTTGGTGGCCCTCGCCCCGGAGCTATAGTGGGTGAACGGGCCTGCCCGACTCGGCGACGGTTGTCTCCGCCCCCTTATCGGTGCCCTCGGACGCCGTGGCGGTGGCGTGAGCCGAAGCGGCGGAGTCTCCACAGGCTCTGGAGCAGGAGATCGCCCATACCAGACTTGAGAACGAAATCCCGGGAAGGTCGTGCTGGACACTTGTACACGGAGACGCCTACTCCGGGACCCTCGCGGAGAGCCCCTGGCAGCATGGGGAAACCTAAAGGAGCCAAGGGATCCAGCCAGACCACCTCAGACTCTGAAGCCCAGGACAAGGAAGAGCATGGAGACCCTAAACGACCTGGTGGCGCACCACTCCAGCAACAATTCGACCGTGTACTGGAAGCGATAGAGGCAACTCGGTCGGCCCTCCAACAGGACATTGCCCAGGTGGCGACCGGCCTGGGCCTCCTTAGGGCAGACCATGGTAAACTCTCAGACCGGGTCAAGGAGGTGGAGGGCACGGTGAAGACTTTAGAACCGGCGCAGAGAACCCTGGCTGCGACGATAAAGGATGCCATGTCCCGAATCGAGACCCTCGAACGGAGGGCGGAGGATGCGGAAGGCCGAAACAGGAGGAATAACATTCGGGTGGTGGGCCTGCCGGAAAAAATCGAGGATGGCGATATGGTGCGATACTTGGAGACCTGGCTCCGAGACACGGTGGTCCCGGAGGGCCTGTCCTCCTTTTACACTCTAGAACGGGCCCACAGAGTTCCAGCACGGCCCCCACAGCAGGGACGAGCCCCAAGGCCAGTGGTGGCGCGGTTGCTACATTTCCGGGACAGAGACCTGATCCTAAATGCCGCCAGGCACAATGGCCCGTTCCAGGTTGCAAACAGTCAGGTGAATATCTTCCCTGACTACACCTACGAGACGCAGCGCAAGCGGTTCTCCTTCCTGGCGGTTAAGCGTGAACTCAGGAGTGAGGGCATCCAATATTCACTCCTATTTCCCGCGAGGCTCCGAGTCATTGTCGACGACAAAACCCAGTTCTTCGACACCCCAGAGGAGGTCTGTGACTGGCTCGAACTGTACCGGACAGGGAAAGATGGTTATAGCGCCTCGACCCATCAGGCGGAGGAACCGGAACAAAGGAGGCGATCTAAGAGGGTCAGGAACCGCCGCGGCCGCACGGGGGGGCCCTCGACAGCGGAGACATCATCGGAGCGGAGGGGAGTGTTGGAAGTTCTGTCGGAACTGTCGGGAGCAAGAGGCGAAGTCATCGAGGAAGAGGAAGAACACCCGGGTGCTCAGGGGGCACCATCAGACTCGGAAGACTCAGTGGCAGACAGTACCCATACACCGGTGATCACATCGAAATCGGTGGAGGACCTTTTGGACGGACAAGGGTAACGGGATATGCTGCCTTGTTTTGGGTGGGGGCCCGGCAGGGGGGAGGCGGTTGCCGTTCTTTATTGCTGACAATGAAGGAGGGAGGGTTGGGGGGCTTCTGCTCTTGCCCCGAAAGGCTTTGACACAGGGGGGGGCTTACTATAGTCCTGGCAGCCTGGGCGACGAGGGCCCACTGCCTCCGCTCAGCCCGCACCTGGCCCATAAGGCCTTCCTACGGTGGCGACCGTAGGACTAGTGGGGATTTTGGGGTTGATCTCCGTAGAGGTTTGGATGGGATCTAGATGGTGCAGTTTGGGTCCTGTTCTGGGGTGGTTGGGGGGGGGCTTTGTTGGTTTTTGGGTGGTTTGGTTCTGGTTGGGGAAAATGGCCGCCGTCAGCGCTGGGAGGATTGATGCTTTTTCTTTGTGGGGACCCGAACGGGGAGACTGTGCAAGAACACTCTGGGACAATGGCTGATGTTGCTAACTTGAAATGTATTACTTGGAACGTGAGGGGGCTTCACACTATGTCCAGGCGTCACAAGGTCCATGCTTATTTAGTGCGTAGGGGAGTGCAAATGGCGCTGTTGCAGGAAACGCATCTGAACAAGGCGGAAGGGGCGGCGCTTCAGCGTAGGTGGCGAGGGCAGGTCTTTTCCACGGCGTACTCTGCTTATGCCAGGGGGGCGCTAATATGGATTAGGGCAGGAGTCCCCTTCCAGGTCACGAGGACAGTGTTGGACCCAGAGGGGCGTTTCGTGGCCATATCAGGCACGCTAGGAGGGAGGGACCTGAACGTTTGCTGTGTGTATGCTCCTAATGTGGACCAGACTGCCTTCCTTTCCAGGTTGTCGGGCTCGCTGGCCCACTTTTTCGCCGGGCCCCTCCTGCTGGGGGGAGACTTTAACTCCGTAGTGGATGTAGACATAGACCGCTCGCATCCCCCGCTCCCCGATTCCCCGGTCCGGCGGACGGCTAAGGGCCGTCATGATTGGCAGACCCGCTGGGGTTTGACGGACATTTGGAGGGCGCATCACCCCGCGTCTAGAGATTATTCATACTTTTCGAGCCTTCATGAGCTGCATGTCTGACTGGATGGCTTTCTAGGTTCGTCCGAATTAGTTTCGGCAGCGGTCCGATCGGAGTACTTATCGCGGACCATCTCGGACCATAACCCCCTCCTACTGGACATTCGCTGGTTCCCTGGGACACCGGCAGTACCCACCTGGAAGATGCGCCCCGAGATCCTCGAGGACAGTGTCTTCAAGGCGGACCTAGGGGAGAGAATCACGGATTATTTTGCGTCCAACGGTGGCTCCGCGAGTACTAGGGCGTTCGAATGGGACGCTTTCAAGGTGGTGGTGAGGGGCTACTGTATCTCTAAGAAGGTGGGCATGCGGCGTGTTATCCTGGCTGACTTAGACACAGCGGACCGAGCGCTCCGCGAGCTTGAAATTAGCCGCCCCGGACACCCGGAATTGCAAACACAAACGGTAGAGGCGAGGGAGAAGGTAGCGGTGGAGGTCGAACGGCTCCGCTGTTTCGATTATAAGGCCTATACGGTCCGGTCTATTGCGGAGGGCGACAGGTCGAGCGCGTTACTGGCGTGGTTGGCCAACCCTACGCGCCAGTCCCAAACGACGACAAATATGCGTAGGGCGGATGGGACCGAGGTGTGCACCCAACCGGAGATTCTTAGTTGCTTCCGGCATTACTACGAAAGTTTATACCGCAGTCGCTCCGCACGTGACCCAGACCGGCTTGATAACTATCTTAGCCCACTGGAACTCCGCACAGTGGGACAGGAAGTGGCGGAAACCCTGGGTTCTGACATCGACTTGGGGGAGATCCGCGGGGCCATTAAACGGATGGCGAGGAACAAGACCCCGGGCCTAGATGGCCTTCCGGTGGAGTTTTATGCAGCTTACGCTGACCTCTTGGCCCCTCGATTACTGGTGGTCTACAGGGAGGCGAAGAGGTTGGGTCGTCTCCCTGGCTCGATGTGTGAGGCGTTGGTGGTTCCTCTCCTCAAACCAGGCCGAGACTCGTCTGACCCGGGGTCCTACCGTCCCCTTTCAATGCTGACGGTGGATTACAAAATATTGAGCAGCATCTTGGCCTCGAGGCTGCTGGGACATATGAGTTCCCTAGTGCATGAAGACCAAGCCGGTTTCATCCCACGGCGGAATACGACTATGAACATCCGAAGGTTGTTCCGCTTGCTTGGGGAACCATTCGTGGATGCCCCGTCCCCGGTAGTCTTGTCGGTGGACCTGGAGAAGGCTTTTGATAGCCTGGAGTGGGACTACCTATGCACGGTATTACGGAAATTCGGCCTCGGGGAGGGATTTGTCAAATGGACAGCAGTCCTCTACGCTTCCGCTTCGGCCAGGGTTAGATCGGGCCCTTTGATTTCATCGCGATATCCGGTGGAGCGTGGCACGCGGCAAGGGTGCTCCTTATCCCCGCTTCTTTTTGCACTAGCGGTGGAGCCACTAGCGATGCATCTTCGCTCGGGAGCCCACTATACGGGCTTACGGACAGCGGCGGGCCCGCATTACGTCTCGCTCTATGCGGACGACCTGTTGCTCTTCCTGGAGGATCCGGTTGACGCCTTACGGGGAGCGGAATTAGCGCTAACGGAGTTCGGAGCGGTCTCAGGCCTCCAAGTGAATTGGTCTAAGACCTGCCTCTTCCCGATGCGTAGGGGTACCCCCACTCCTGCGCTAAGTAAGGAGATCAGATGGGAGCCCGACTGCTTTAAATACCTTGGGGTATTTGTGTACCACGACCAACCCGACCTCCTAGATGGAAACATTGCCCGTTGCATACGAGCACTCCGAGGTAGCATGGACTTTTGGGCCACGCTGCCGCTCTCTGTGGCGGGACGCATCGCCCTGCTCAAAATGGTGGCGCTCCCCCGACTATTGTATTACTTTCGGACTTTGCCGATCTGGGTCCCACCGGCTACGTTTCGTCGCTTGCGTTCTATGGTGGTCGGGTTCCTTTGGGGAACGGGCCGGCGGCGGGTGGCCCTCAATACCCTGATGAGGCCGAAGGACGAGGGGGGGCTCGCTGTGCCGGACTTCGAGAAGTATTATCTAGCGGCGCAGCTCCAGACCTACACCCAGGAGATAGCCAGGGAATTCAGAGGCCCGGAGGACGGTAGAGGGACGGGTATGGCCAGGCACGTCCTCTCCTTTATCGCGCTGCGACAGCGCTTAGTCCTACGGGACCTATCGATGGAGGAACGGACTATCCGACTATGTTGGAATCGGGCTCATAACAGAGGTCGCCTACGGACGCCATATGCGCCTGAAATACCATTGGGGATGCTGACGGCCCTCCCCCACGGAGGAGATTGGTCACGACTGGCGGACTGGGAGGATTCCGGTTTACAGCTCGTCGGGGACCTGTACGAAGACGGAGCGCTCCTGTCCTTTCAGGATCTCATTGACCGCTTTGGGATCCCCCGGGGCGACTTTCTGCTGCACTCGGCCATTGTGCGAGCGATCCAGGCGCACTGGCAAAACGGGCTAGAGGAACCTCAATTGTCTCAGGTGTGCCAGTACGTAATGATGTCGGCGGGCACGGTGAAGGCGGTCACTTGCCTCTACGGCAGGTTGATTGCCGAGGGGTTGGTTCCTCTCGCCACACTGAAGTCCCGCTGGGAAGAGGACATTGGTAGGGAGATCCCGGAGACGACCTGGTCCCAGCTGGTGAGGCGTGCCTGGAAGGGTACACGTAGCGCCCGTTTCCAACTGGTCCACTATTATGTTCTCCATAGGGCGTACCTGACCCCGGTAAAGATCAGGCGTTATTTTGCCACGGCTTCGGCGGAATGCCCTAGGTGCCCGGCTCAGGAGGCGGACCTCCTACACATGCTATGGGCCTGTCCAGGACTGACGTCCTACTGGCAGGAGGTGGCGGCGACTTTGGAAGAGGTGACGGGGAGGCACTTATCATTCGATGTGGCGGTAGGGGTATTGCACTGGTTTCCCCATACCCCCCGGAATAAAATCACCAGTAAATTTATCGACCTAGGGCTCCTACTTGCTGAGCGAGAGGTGACCAGGAACTGGAAGGCACGAGCTGGTCCTACAGGCAGCAGATGGCACAGTGAGCTTTTGAAATGGGCGGCGGGTGAGAGCGCGCTGCGATATCAGTTGGCTTGGAGGCAGAGCAATGAGAAGGCGCAGGAGGCCGCGTTAGAATGGGAAACGCTGGTGCAGGCCCTCAGAGATTATTGTACCCCCAGCGACTCCGAAAGTGAAGTAGCAACTCGACCCGAGTCCCGTTAAACATTAGCATTGACAGCACTATTACCTTCCCCGTGGGTCAAGCAGTGGATCCTATGTTGATGAGCTCCCTGGCGCTGATGGTGGGGGGGGGGGGGAGGGGGGAGTTTCACGGTAACTGGGAATTTTGAGGGGGGGGTGTCTTTTGGGGTTTTGGGTTTGTTTAGAAAAGCAGAGGACGGACAGTGTGTTATCCGGACCAGCTCCAGCATCCTACTGACCCCAGCTGCATTTGCCGCCCAACCCCAGGGATATGGGCTGATCGGCTGTATAGCAACGTTATGGAATGGGGCCGGTGGGCTATATCTTGTGTAAGTTGTTTATAATACGATACTGGTCGTTACTGTATTGTTTTACTGATTCCTGCAATAAAAATATATTTAAAAAAAAAAAAAAAAAATGAAACTACAAGAAAAATGGGTTGGGGAGATAGGTGAGGTTGAGGAGTCAGAATGGAACGAAGCACTAGCCTCCCCGAGAGAAGTTGGCATTTCAGCTAAATTCAGATTAGTACAACTTAAAATTTTACACTGCATTTACTACACTAGGACGCTACTTCACAAAATACATAGGGCACCCCATCCCTTTTGCCTTAGGGGATGCTGGGAGGAAGGGACACTGTTTCATACATTATGGGAATGCCCACAGATACAGGAATTCTGGAAGCAGATTATGCGCACTGTCTCACAAACGCTTAAGATCTCAGTTCTACCAGAACCTCGCAAATGGTTGTTAAACATCTGGGACCCCAATGATCTAGATAGATATGGGTTGATATGGGCTACACTAGCCATTACAGTAGCTAAACGGGACATTGCACAGAAGTGGGGTGCGCCAGAACTACCTACAGCGAATAGATGGGCTAAAAATATGGACGTGCTGATGGTTACGGAAAGGGCGGTATATGTGCTCAGAGCCTGCCCCCGCAAATGGAGCAAGGTATGGGCAGCATGGAATGTATATAGGGGGGAAATCTGTGAACCCTTACCAGAAGGAGAGGACCTGGACTCCGAAGGGGAGGATGAATAGTTAGCTGGGTGTTGGTTTGCTAAATTTCCTGGACCAAGCAGAGTATCGTTCTGTTACAGCTTTACTGAGTGGCAAGACAAGGGGCTTATGGAATGGCTGCTTAATCGATGTACAAATGTGATGACTATCAAAATGTGATGACTCATGTTAGTTTTAAGTATTAATGTTATAAGGGTTAATACGATGTGAAGTACACAACAGAAGACATTTACAATATGCTTTGAACATTGCTTTCTGGACACCTGGTTGAAATGCTGCACATTATTGTTTGGACCGAACTTACCATATGTAAGAAATACGTAATAAACATAATGATCCTCAGACGAACGGATACATGATTGCAGGACTAAAATTTGATTGTAATAATGTATATGCAACATAAGCCTTCATGTCAATAAAGATTTTAAAATCCGGACATCCAGCCAACTCTGTAACAGAAAAAATGTACTGATCTGCAGCGGAATGCTGTGGGCTGACAATCATTCCAAACCGGAGGGGGGTGGTGGCATGGAGGCATCTTTACCCGTGCGGCTGATCTGAGGCCTGCTGAAGGAGACGCATCCACCAGGCTCAGCCGGAGGTCGGGTGACGTGTGAAGAGGAACTAGTGTTGTAGCACAGCTCAGCCGAGCTCCGATTAGCAACAGAGGTGATGAAACTGGTGGCCACTCACTGCGGGTGGTGCCGGAGCACGGTATTTATACAGCCTATGGAGCAGACAAGTAAGCAAGCCCCGTATCGGAGGGAAGGGCCTTGCTCCCCCTCCCCCCTTACCTTCCCACTCACTATCACCAGGGAGTACACAGCTACCGGGCCAAATACCCTTTACACCCAGAACCCACCAACACAGGACGAACTCCCAACTACCTCCAACTTCTGCCCCCCCCTAATGTACAGCGCGCAGGGCCCTACGCAGCCAAATTGGGTCCAGAGAGGTGTTTCCTGAATTCTTCCCTGTTGGACACTCGTTATTGGAGTACCTGAACTTTCTGCAAATTGCCCACTGCCGCCGAGGAAGGAGAGAAGAACAGCGAGGCCGCAGAGGAGGTGAGAGGCGCGGCCCCGGGACTGCGAGGGACAGCGTTATTGACATCAGCTGTCTCCTCTTCCCGAGGGTGCCGCGCCCCCTCCCAGTGCCCGCCTCCAGGCGCTTCAAAACCTCTCGCGGCCCCCGCTTCGCGGGCGCCGCTCGCACACAGAGGTGTTTCCTGAATTCTTCCCTGTTGGACACTCGTTATTGGAGTACCTGAACTTTCTGCAAATTGCCCACTGCCGCCGAGGAAGGAGAGAAGAACAGCGAGGCCGCAGAGGAGGTGAGAGGCGCGGCCCCGGGACTGCGAGGGACAGCGTTATTGACATCAGCTGTCTCCTCTTCCCGAGGGTGCCGCGCCCCCTCCCAGTGCCCGCCTCCAGGCGCTTCAAAACCTCTCGCGGCCCCCGCTTCGCGGGAGCCGCTCGCACACAGAGGTGTTTCCTGAATTCTTCCCTGTTGGACACTCGTTATTGGAGTACCTGAACTTTCTGCAAATTGCCCACTGCCGCCGAGGAAGGAGAGAAGAACAGCGAGGCCGCAGAGGAGGTGAGAGGCGCGGCCCCGGGACTGCGAGGGACAGCGTTATTGACATCAGCTGTCTCCTCTTCCCGAGGGTGCCGCGCCCCCTCCCAGTGCCCGCCTCCAGGCGATTCAAAACCTCTCGCGGCCCCCGCTTCGCGGGTGCCGCTCGCACACAGAGGTGTTTCCTGAATTCTTCCCTGTTGGACACTCGTTATTGGAGTACCTGAACTTTCTGCAAATTGCCCACTGCCGCCGAGGAAGGAGAGAAGAACAGCGAGGCCGCAGAGGAGGTGAGAGGCGCGGCCCCGGGACTGCGAGGGACAGCGTTATTGACATCAGCTGTCTCCTCTTCCCGAGGGTGCCGCGCCCCCTCCCAGTGCCCCGCCCCCTCCTCATAGACTCAATACCAAGGGCTACAACGCGCATCGCGGGACGCGCGCGGGACGCAGCCCGGGGCGAAGCCCGGGCCAAGGGCGGGCCCGTTTCAGCCCGTTCCAGACAGATCCAGGCAGGGCAGGGCCCCCCCCCTTTTCGATCCGGTACGTTCCCGCTTGACGATCATCTCTTCAGTTACAGGTACTCTTTGGCTCAGTGAGTGATTGTGATTCCTTTGGTCCACTGCCTTTGTGCCTGCCTATCCGCACTATGTCAGTAACAAGGGGATCCAGAAGTAAGACTGCACTTAGAACCGCTCAGTTCATAGGTCCCATTGACAAATTTATTTCCACCACCACTGAAGCTATCAATTTAAACATCTCCCTTTTGGAGCGCAGGGTTTCCCAGGACCTTGCGTTTGCTAGGAGATCCTCCCTGGGTCTCATAGCTACAGCCGTAACCCCAGCCCCAGTAGTAACATCCATTCCCAGCCTCTCTCAACCTGCAAATGTTACAGCACAATTACATTCCATTCCGAATGCCGTAGATTTATCGGCCACCAACTTGTCATTAGGTCTGGATTCTATTGAGAACCTTGAGATCACCCCGGATCTAGAGCGGATTGTAGTTGACGACCAGACTCAAGGTACTCATTCCGTGGGGGTGAGAGAAGGCGCCATTCCCAAGCAGTCAATACCTACAAATAAAGGGAACAAGGCCAATCAACATCCGAAAAATAAGAAAAAGAAAGGGACTACTACAGCACCAGCCATGAATATGCCTACCGGCACAAACTCTGCATTATCTGTCTCGCTTAATTCATATAGCACTTCTAATGGTATTGTCCAGGGGGGTGCACCTGGACCGTCTGATTTTGATAATACCCAGTTGTTTGAAAGACTCAGGGACTTGTTTAAACAACAACTCCTGCCCCTGGAACGGAGTATCATGGCCATTGAGAAACAGCTTGCTATACTTATTGATAAATCTTCCAACCACCCAAGGGCAGGAGCAGCTAAATCGGGGGCGGTTACACCTGTGGTTTCAGCTGTGGTGTCCTGTACGGGGGTCCCCTCAGCTAAGACTAACATAGATAAACCATCTGCTAATACAGTTATGTTTAGTACCAAATCTATAATAAAGGATCCTACCATTTTAACACTGTCTAATTCTAACACCTGTACTAACTGCACCAAATGTAAGCCGAAAGGCAAACCAACACCCCAGACACCGTCATCTAGTCAGCAAACTCTTGCTGCCCAGACCCCACAGGGTACTTCCAATGAAGCTAATCGTGCCCCTACTAATGAGCCTTTACAGGAATCTACCAGCAACAAAAAGGCCCCCAAAGCTAATTCACATGCAGACAAAAAGAGGCCTAGACCTAAACGCCCTTTTCAATTGGCCCCAGAGGTATCTCCATTTACGGCAATTTTAACAGGAGTACCGGAACTTCCAGAGGGAACTGACGAACCCCACTGGTCCCTCCGGAATAAAATTTTGCAATGGCTTTGCATCCATAGGCCTCTGAAGCCCCCATTCACCTGCAGAATATCCTCGGTACGAAGGGTTTCTTGGGTGGGTAAGATCCCCAAGAGTATTCAAGGGGATTGTGTCATCATCACATGTGAGGATGCCGCTACTGTGAATCACATATGTTCATGGCCTGACTTAGAGAAGAAGGGAGGAATCGATACCCATCGACTCTCCTTTTTTTATCCTCCTACTTCTAATTACCACTACCCAATTCCACCGCCAAATTGGCCTTTGAACCAAGAACATCAATGGGACTATGGCGACCCATGGCACACTCAACAGTTTAGAGGTAGGGATTGGGTACCTCGTCCTTGGTATCCCAATAACAACCGTTTTGCAGATGGCGGGTGGCAGGGCATCCAAACCACAAACAGATTTGACTGCCTGGAGATGGTTGATTGACTTTTTGTTCCATCTTTACCGACTCCGACTATCTACAGGCGGTCGGTATCCGATGTGGTTGTGCAATCTGACCCCGTCAGCCCTAAATCTGCCCCCATAGTCGCCCCTGTGTTTTCTAGTGGTCACATGGTTTTACATAAGCCTACAGCATCCGAAAGTTCTTCTTTCATCCATTCACCCCCTTTTTGTCCCCACCCTTTCAACACCCAATCCCCCGCTTGTCAGGTAGTAACAGGACTCTTGAAGATACCAGCTCATGTAATTAAGCCTGGTGACCTTACTTTGTTATCATGGAATATTGCTGGTATCGCAGGGAAACTAAATACCCCTTTTTGGTCCAGATTCATAGGAGAAGGGTTTGATATAGTCCTCCTCCAGGAGACCTGGAGTCAGGAAGATATCAACGTAGAAGGTTATTCCTCCTATTGCCTTAATGCCACTAAATCCAATTCTGGTAGGGCAAAGGGGGGTCTTTTGATTCTCCTTTCTAACAGACTGGAATCCTACAAAGTTAGAAGTAGTTCAAATGTGGGAGCCCACAGCCAGGTATTAAGGATTGCATGTGCTAAGGGTAAGGACCTGGTTCTTGTTAACTTTTATAACAACATCTTTGATGCCTCCAGAGGGAACATCTTGTACCCCTTGGAAAAAGAAATTGCTAAGGCTATAGGCATTTCTAATAAGCAGCTAGACATCTTATGGGCTGGTGACTTTAATTTGCAGCCATGCCAGCTATCCAAGGGTAACCCCTGTGGTTTTGGTGTGGAGCCGGATAATTTCAATGGGGGTATAGGAAGGAGTGAGGATTCTCCCCACTTCCCGCACTGCCATTACGGCTCCACCTTAAATAACCTGCTACTAAAACTAGATTTATCCCTATTAAATTGCAACAAAAATAAGCAGAACGCCAGTTGCCCCACTTTTACAGGGAGGGAAGCTGGGACTTTTATCGATCACATCCTGTTCTCAAGTCATGGGGACTATTCAAGTTTGTATGTGAGAGAGGAAGGTCTTAGCGATCATAACAGTATCTGCGTTACCCTTCCTCTCAGGGGTGTCACACAAAGAACTGGGGAAACCTGTACCACCGATATAGTGTCCCAACGGCCCAATGGTCCGAGAATCAAGTGGACCGGGGTCAACTCTGTGGCTAAACAAAGGGAGGTAGTAGTTAGCTGTGAAATTGAGCTCAGCTATTGCCTTAATGATGTTGTTAACCACGACCTTCTGATATCCCAATTTATTAACATTAATACCATCATTGAGGGTATTTTTACTAAAAAACCCTCAGCTAATAAAACGACAAAATTGGGATGGTTTGATAAGCCTTGTATTGTAACCTTACGGGAACTAAAACGAGTTTTAGGGCTCAAACCCCGTGATGGCATTAGCATCAAAGAAGCAAGGGTTAATTACAAACTGGCTATCTCAAACAGGAAAAAGGTATTACAGAGAGAAGCTTGGGATAAATTGAATGAAGCTGTTGAGACAAAAAATAGTAAACTCTACTGGGAAATAGTCAACAGTCCATTCTTAAATTCGGAAGGCGTCCCAGAAATTACTTCTTATGTTGCTTGCGAGGACTGGGTCTCTCACTTTACCAATATTTTTAACCCAGAAAAGGTATCACTGACCCTACCTCTTGTTGATTTGCCAATGTGGGCACCTATACCTCTGGAAATTACGCTGCAAGAGGGACTAGAAGGCCTTGCTAATAGCAAGGGGGGGAAGGCTCCGGGACCTGATGGGGTGCCCATGGATCTATTAAAAACAGAACCTAACCTGTGGGCTCCCATTTTGGTTAGAACTTTCAACTGCGCAGCAGAAGGTAATTTCCCTCCCTCTTGGGGTCAATCGGTTATTGTCCCCTTACATAAAAAAGGCAGCAAATCTGAGGCCTCAAACTATCGGCCAATTTCTCTATTGGATGCCTCAGTGAAGGTTATGAGCAGAATTCTGCTCAATCGATTAGAAACTTGGGCAGAAGATATGAGCATTTTAACTAAAGTGCAATACGGCTTCAGGAAGGGGATGGGTACCTTGGAGCAATGCGTGAACTTGGATCTTTTAATTAATAAGTACACTGTGGCTAAAAAGGGTAATTTATTTTTATGTTTTGCTGATCTGAGCAGCGCATTTGATTTGGTTGATCATGGCATTTTATGGCAGGTTTTACTGGAGTTAGGGGCGCCGAAAGAAATAGTACATTTTCTGGCTAGGCTTTACCAGAAACTTTCTTGTAAAGTCCGATATGGTAGCCATGGCGAATGCACTCCATTTTTTAAGGTATCTAGGGGCATCCGCCAAGGATGCGTACTAGCTCCTCTTTTATTTTCTCTTTTCATTAACTGTGTAGATCGCACCTTGGCCACCATATCAGCAGATGCCCCGCAGATTGGAGGCAATTCTGTCTCAATCTTACTTTATGCGGATGACGCGGTACTTTTATCACGTACTCAGATAGGCTTACAACGCCTTATTGATGGTTTTATGTTGTTTATACAAAAAAGGAGACTATGTGTAAACAAATCTAAGACCTATGTTATGTTGTGCGGCGAGTCAGTCAATAAACTAAAGTCCAATTTCTATCTAGACAGCGACAAAATGTTACAAGTTAAAACATTCTGTTACTTAGGAATCACCTATGCCAGTGATGGATCCTGGAAATCAGAGCTTGAAAATGCTAGGTTGAAAATGACTCGATGTACCAGTAGTGTTTTTCGCTTCTCTTCTAAGCTCGGTTCGAGAAGTATTCGTGACATGATTAACATCTACAATATTCGTTGTGTTCCCTCGGCATTGTATGGGGCTGGAGTGTGGGGCCACACAGATGGCACCCTCCTCCAAAAAGAGGAGAACAAGTTCTTAAGAAAAGTGCTATGTGTTCCCCACTCCGCCTCCATTCAATTAATTCATGACGAGGTTGGGGTCGAGTTTATCTCGGACTTAGCAGCCGTTCGTCCACTCTTATTGTGGCGTTCTATTTGGGCTAAGCCCGAAACTCGATTCACTCAAGAAATTATTCTTGATTGTATAGGCCTGGACTTTTCTTCACGTATTCTTTGGCTGAAATACATTAATTTTTGGTTTAAAACTCTGTTTGATATTGACGTTCTTACTGACCCCGAACTCGCGGTAGAAATACCCAAAAAAGAGATTAAACAAACTTTCTTGATGTATAAAAAGAAAGGGCGAGATGAGGCATTTGGCAAGTTAACTACCGTAAAGTTCTATAGAGAACTAAACTTGCCATCGGGGTTTCAAGCATATCTCCTACATGTCAGCCGCCCATCTCATCAATATGTTTTAACTCGCGTCAGGTTGGGCATTGCACACCATCTTGTTGCTTTCCCAGTACAGAAACAGAAATCTGACACCCCCTGCCCTTGTGACAATGTTTCACGCCAGAGTTGCTGCCATTTCCTACTTTTTTGTAAATTTTATCATTTTATAAGACTAAGGTACTTGAAACCTATATTTATTAAATACAATATACGGTCTTTTAAGAATGCCCTTGTGTTAGTATCAGTTTTAGAAAACGTGGACATATGTTTTTTTGTTGCAACCTACATTTTGAAATGTACAGCTGCCAGGAAAAGTATTGTGTTGCCATGATTTTTATATTCCTGTCTGAACTTTTCAAAACGTACAGCTGCCAGGGTGAGCACTTTTTTTTTTTTTGGTAGTGTTCAATATATCTTTAACCCTGTCTGTACATGTTTTTCTTTTCTTGTATTAACAAATTTTAAAATGAAATCTTAATGTCCTATGATTAGGCGGGGGTTTGTTGCTCAACGTACAGCTGCCAGGATTAATCTTTTGTGCTAATTTATCTACTCCTGTCTGTACGATTTTAACTGTCAACTTCTATTCCTTTTGCCACTTTTATGTGTCTTTCTTAATTATGATCCAACATAAACGCGTGCTAGTATGTGTCCTATTTTTACATGAATTTTCTCGGATTCCTGTATAAATTTTGTATTTTCTAAATTTTTAATGTAATGGATTGATTTCATGTTTTGCTTGTATGATTTGTTTACAAATCGAATAAAAGCTT
This sequence comes from Lissotriton vulgaris, assembly GCF_964263255.1. Taxonomy (NCBI): domain Eukaryota; kingdom Metazoa; phylum Chordata; class Amphibia; order Caudata; family Salamandridae; genus Lissotriton; species Lissotriton vulgaris. Next base: position 29,764,450 of record NC_141687.1, on the reverse strand, counting down.
TGAAACTGAACTGGGTCCAGGGAGCCCCTAGAAGGGGTGTAGAGGAGCGTGGACGGTCAGTACTGAGTCCCAAGGACCAAGGAGCTGGGAGCTGTTTACAGAGCCCAGGCTGAAAACTGGATGTAATTCAACTAACAGGGTCTACGAAAAAAGAAAGGAGCATGGGTTAGCACCATAGACTGTCCACAATAGCTCAGTCGACTAAACGCCTGCTCCAGTAATTGTTTCAAGCTTGCATATCCTGATCTGTTCCTTACTCCTCCTAATCTTGGTTAACTGCATACCACCATCTCAATAAAGTCCTTTCAAAGGAAATAACAACCTCGGGGTTTAGTGCCATATACTGGGGACCGGCACTGGGTTTGTCTGGCCTTGGAGACTGGGGAACCTGGAGAGCATAGCTCATTCGAGAGAAAATGGCTGAAGGAGGGAGAGTGTCTAGAGGGAGTTGGGACCAAGATACCTTTGGGAAAAGAAATACAGTGGACAGCCCCCACAGAATGCACTGGGGGCAATACAGGGGAAACAAAGGTTTAAGGCACCACAAGGAGGGGTCGACCCCAAGTGGCAAGCACCGTACCCGACGAGGGTGAAGAAGGGAGACAGGGTACAAGGCAGCCGATGAGTGAGAGCACAGGTGCTGCACATAAGCATTGGATACCCTAAGACAAGGGAAAGAAAATAGACGGCACCCACGGAGGTCAGACCAGTGGTACGAAATCCTCGGACACCTCCCCCAAAGTAGAAGTGGGCCACAAACACACATGAATAAAGCCAATAGGACATGCAGGGGCCCAGTCTAATAAAATGGATAAATACGCAGTCCCAGTGCAGGTGGCAATATCTCAAGCCCAGCAACCAGAAGAACCAGTGGACCCCTCACTGAGCACTATTATGGCGGCCATTGCAGATCTCAAGAGCACGATTGATCCTAAAATTGACACAGTAACTGTAGATCTGAATCTCCTGAGAGCATTCTCTGGACAAATTCAGACAAGATGGCCGTCATGGAAATGGAAGTGACACAGTTGCAGACCAGCACCAAGAGCTTAGATGAATGAGTCCAGGCCCTTACAAAACAACAAGAAACAATGGCTGCCAAACTGGAGGGCCAAGAAGGGAGGGCACAAAGGAACAATAACAGAGTGGTTGGGGTTCCAGAGGGCATGGAGGGGCCCAGTGTGGATCTGTTCCTTGAGGATTTCATACTAAATCACTTGAAGCCAAAATAAATATCCAACTACTTTACTATTGAGCGTGCACACAGAAAGCCCCTTCCTAGGCCTAAGGACAATTATTGCAAGGATCCTCAATTTATGAGATAGGGACACCATCCTCCAGACAGCACGCTTGCATGGTGACCTATGGTATAAAGACGCTGTGATCCAGTTCTTTATGGACTTTACATTGAGTGCCCGACGGCAGAGAAGAGCTTTTGAGGGAGTAAAGAGGGAACTGCGCGCCAAAGAAATCAAGTACTCTATGATCTTTCAAGCATAATTGAGAGTAATCGCTGAAGGCAAAACATGGTACTTTAACTCCGCAGAAGAAGCATGGGAGTGGCTTGAGGGGTGGCGCAATGTGGGCCAAAACTCCCAACATGTGATACGGCGAGAACAGCAACAGCAGACTTTGGAGAGCACTGACATTGGAGAGCATTGAATAGGAAAGCACAAGCCCCGGCACCGACTGATGTGGAAGGAGGGTCTGGACATGAGGCAGCCCATGGAACACCCATGCTGAGGACTGTAAAAGACCGGTCTTATGATACGAGTATGAATGGGGATGGGGGGTCTGCAAGACCTGACTCTCATCCTTAGAGACAATCTTAGTAGCTACAAGTTATTCAAGTTGCTACAGGACTAGAACAAACGTGGATATTTGGGGGCGGGAGGGACCTGGAGGGGGCGCTTCTATAGTTCAGCACTGGCCAATCCCTGTAGAATTACTAGATTCAGGGCGACAGGCACTCAGAGTTGGGGAGGTGGGTGGTTGTCACACACGCCAGCAGGGTAGCAGCGAGGGGGTAGTTACATGTGGGGGAACGATGTGTTCATTATGTTTTTATTGTGATTATGGTCATTACTTACTGTTGCAATGTCGGTTTGTGATGTTAGTACAGCACTTTGAACGGGTAGTCGGGAAACCAGTACAGACATGGCATCTGCAGAGGTTGTGACATTCCGAGGGGGGTAGGGTCAAAATGTGAAAGGGCGGCAACAGGGGTAGCACCGAGGGAATCCTAGCCTTAAAGTCATGTCATGGAACATGAATGGCCTGGGCAACCGTTTTAAACACATGTTAGTACTACAGTACTTGCATGGACATTCCCTAGAGGTGGTGCTGCTTCAAGAAACCCATCTGAAGGGCAATAGGTACTGAGCACTAGATAAATATGAATACAAGCTACTCGCCCATGCTAGCTACACAATCGGATCCGGAGGAGTGGGAATCCTTGTGAAGACGGGTCTCCCACTCGTTTTGGGGAAGATATGGCACAACACCCTGGGTAGGTCTGTGGCCCTCACGGGGACATGGGAGGGACAGACTATTAATGTTGTCTTAAGTTACATACCACTGGCCATACAGACAGAGGCATTCTCAGTGCTTGGGATCCTATTGGTTGATCTCCCACCGCGATTTCTGATGTTGGGGGCAATATGAATGCCACTATTAACCCAGGGCTAGATAGATAAACTATGGAAACTAGAGAGTGGGGAGGAGAGCTACTTAGAGCATTTGTCGAGGCTATGGGCATGGTGGATCTATTGCGGCCTCATAACCCCGGAACTCGCCAATACACTGTTTACTCAGCAGCGCACCGAGGCTACGCCTACTTAGATCATGTCTTACCACACGGGGGTGAAGCGTGGTTCTGAAATGCCTGAATAGGTCCATGAGGGATATCAGACCACTGCCAGTTGAGGTGGCCATGCGGGGGCCGACAGGAAACAATGCTTTACCACCTAGAATACATTTGTGTTTCTCCCACAACAAGGATCATACCGAAAAAGTTAGGGAGAGGGCGTAACTCTATTTCCAGAAGAACGAGGGTATGGTAGACTTGGCTTGCACCTTGTGGGAAGCATTTGCGCCAGTCATAAGGGGACACATACAGGCTAGTATAGGTGGTAGTAACAAGGAAAGAAGGCTGAAATAGGACCGACCGGTGACAGAAGTGGTAGAAATGGAGGCACTTTTCTTAGAGGGCAAAAGAGCCGATCAAGCATTAGTGCATTGCCTCGACATCAAGAGGCAGGAACTACGAGATACGTGACAAACAGGGAGCTATGTATAGTACCGGGGAGGACATAGCAAGAGTCTTTGCAGACCTCTATGAAGAGGTCTACACATCCATACCTGGCAGGTCAGAGACGGACTGTTGGAAATTATTAGCCGAAATGAGGCTTCCGGAGTCTGTTAAGGATCAGGATGAAATTGATAACATTATAACAATTGAAGAAACAATAGGTGCCATACAGGACTTACAGGCCGGGAAGGCCCATGGACAAAATGAGTGGCGAGTGTGTTGGAACCATATGTGAGAAGTTGGCATGGTACATGCTGTCCACTAATGAAAGCTACAGCTACAGTGACTACCACCGGCCTGGCGCGGGCGAACCACCCGCCATCCTAATGGGGCCCTGTTCTAGGTGTGTGGATAAGGGTCAACAAATTCCTAGGGTGGGACAATAGATTAACCCAGTTGTGGGATAGTGACATGTTAAGTGAAGGTACGAGAAGTGGGCAAACTGCAAGGGTTTAGTAAATGGAAATTGATAGATATAGAACCCTTTGGAGACATATGGAGGGGGCAGGTGATAATCTCGTTCACAGACTTACAAAAAGAATACCAGTTAGCAGACACAGAAAGATAATACTTTCTGCAATTAGGTCATCCATTATGCAGACATATCAGGGAAGAGGAACAACTCCCTGAATACAGTCCACTAGAAGACTGGCTTATCCTGGACCCCATCCCCAAAAAGGCATTAACCTGCACACATAGGAAGATTATCAATGATTCCCCAGACCTGCTTGGGACATTATGAGGGGCATGGGAGTCTGACGTTGGCTGCTAGAGGAAATAACTGGGCGGAGGCCATATAGAGCCCTGGAGAAGTGGTGCTCAGGGCAAGTTTCCAGCTGGTAAAGTTGAAAATTCTGCACAGGTCATACTGCAACAGCACACTCATGCATAAATTGTGTCTCACTCCCACGGAGGGTTGTCAGTGGGGTTGTGAACAGAAGGGCACCTTTTTTCATATAAATTGGGAATGTCCTGCAGTACAGTGATTCTGGGGGAAGATAACACGGGTAATGTCAGAAGTGATAGGGCAGACAGTCCCTATGCAGGCCAGATTGCACAGACTGTGTATTTAGCGATCAGACATGGCCAAAATATCCCAAAATTTGGCTGCGTGTGGCAGCAATGGTGGCCAAAAGGAATATCGCTGGGGTGTGGGGAGCCACTCAACCCCGACGATAGCTCAATGGAAAAAAGACATGGATTGGTGTTGTGCAGCTGACAAGAGGATATATGAGGGTAGAGGCTGCCCCAAAAAGTGGGAAACAGTTTGGGGCCAATGGTTTAATAAAAAGATATGTAAAAATATATATATTTATTTACATTTCTACATTTTTAAAAACTCAAAACAATTTTTACAAAACTATATTAAACATTTGTATAACAAACACAATTAAAAATAATATATACATAAAAATAACATTCCAAGGTGCCTCTGACATAGAAATGCACTCCAAACTAGCAGCAGGTAACAACCTTCTTTATTAGCAAATTTCACACTTCCGCTGGTAATGATTCTGGTCCCGCCGCGTTTCGAAGCCCCTGGCCTCTTAATCATGGGATGGCAGTTTGTGAGTCCCGGAACAGGCTGCAGCCATTTTTATCCAATTATGCATGCGCCCTTCGGTGAGTGGCATGCTGGTAGCTGCAGTCCAATTTATTCCCCTTCAGTGGGGTCCGTGTCCTTCACTCGATTTTTGGTGCCTTTTGTATTGTCTTTAATCCTACAGGTAGTTCCAGGGACAGTGATCCATTTAAATCTGCAGCTGCTTGTCGCTTTTGCCTGGCTGCCGGAATGACAGCCTAGCAGACCCGCTCTTCCAGTTAGCGCGGGCGGTGCATCTCCCGCGGCTGAGGCCGCCGCGTTTAAACATCATTCCAATGAAAATAAATATAACATTTTAATTATATTTTTTTGTTGAAATATGTTTTAATTTTTGAAAATATTGAAACCTCCAATAAAAAACATCAAATTATTTTTTATATTATAAATGTATAATTCTGGAAATGTTGTTACGTTTATCATTAATATATATTTTTTAAACTTTGAAAAATTACTTTAAACAAACATTTTAAAATAACTACCCACCTTTATCCACTATAAACGCAACATCCCGCTCCTAAAATGTACATAAAATTTAACAAACAAAAAACTTTAAACTAAATTTTTTAAATTACTTCCCACCCTTATCCCCTAAAAACCCAACATCCCGCTCCTAAAAATACGTGAAAATACATTAAAAACATACATTTTAACATTAGTACTTGTAATTTTTAAAAAGAGATTTTAAACATTAAACAAAAACAAAATAAAAAAATAGTTGATATTATTTACAACAATATTTCTTACATTGATATTTTCAAAATCAATATTTCTAATTTACACAAAAATCGATATTTTTAACAACAATAAAACCTTCCTCAATATTTTACACCCTCGATATTCTTAACTTGATATTCATGCCACTTGATATTTCTCCATTGATTTTCTGTCTGTTCATCATGACATACAAACACACTCTACAGTTGCTCAACCTCACCAATGGCTTCTTATTTCCTACTAGTTATATGACTGATATCTTAAGCCATCCTGGTCCTATTTGTGGATTGTTACTCAAGTGTTTTTTCTCCTAATTTGTATGTCATGGTGATTACCATTTTACTGTTAATAAAGGGACATCATATTACTTATAAAACGGTGCGGTTTCCTGTGGTTCAGGAATTGTAACTGTATTAATCTTTTTAAAAAGCATGTTGCGATTATCCTGCTCTGAACATACCCATGTTTCCTGTGCTGAATTGTGTTTTTGGGGAAAAAGTCTGCTATCAGATCATGGGACTCACTGAGGTGCTTCAAATTCTGTATGTTATAAAAACGAAATCACTAGATGATATAATTATTCCAGGTTTCTTTTCAGATCAATGGGACATTAAAGCAAATGAACAAATGCTCAAGGACTTGTAGGCCTATATCATACTTGATACTGAAACCCTTTTTTTGTAATTATAATGATAACGGAATGAATCGTTTTGACCATTATGGTCATTACTACATTCAAGGAACTAGTAGTTTACAAGAAATATACAATAATACACATGGGAACATTTCTAGGCTCCACCTGTGAATAGGCATTTACATTCTCAAGAAATATTTTCTTATTTCAATAGTGTTACCAGATCATAACCACTACCTTTTTATTACTCCCAAAAAATAGAAAGACTCCAAAACAACATCACTTCAAATCACAAACTTATACATAAAACCCAATGTATCAAAAATCACACAAAAAAGGCTACAAGAATCGGAATAAAAACAATAATGAGCAAAGTTTTGGTAGATTTAATGTACAGCGGCCCTATTTAGGGCATGTATAATACCAAAGGAAATAGTCTTCCTGTATAAAACAGTCCAGCAGGCACCATGCTTGGGAGGCAGGTCAATTAGAGATTTGATAACACCCTTTATTTCAAAAGTTAAATCAACACAGTCTTCAGGTTAGAAATTAAGAACAAATGTTACAGATATGAATTTGAATGAAATGATTCAGAATGGTGATTTTAAATTGACAGTGTTCCAATATGAAGGAATAGCTCTTTGGCCAATTGACAATTATGTATGTATCTATTGTTATCTTTCCAAGACTCCTAATGCTATAGGTAATCACCTAGACCCCAGGTATTGTAAATACACACTTGTATTGGTCATCACTGACAGTGTGGAAAGCTGTGTCAGTGGTGGCTAGCACATTTTAGCCTAGCGGATGTGAAGAAGCACCTGTCCAAAATTAGTGCAGAAAAAGATTTCCGACGTCCACATGCCTCTATAGATGTATGCCATTCATAAGAAATGTAGGTGTATTCTGAAAGAGAAGCCACTGAAAGAATTACTTTAAAGTCATTGACAAAAGCTGCCAAATGCTCTGAAACAACTGTATTTAATAGTAGGCCTGGGTGAAATCTTAATTACATCAAAGTATTGGAGTAATTTTAGTAGTCTTGCATTACTATTATTGGCCCGATTCCGATCTATTTAGGAAAGCCCTCCGTACGACTCGGATCCGGAGGGCCTTCCTAGCGAATCGTGCTATGCAAGTCCGATCGAACGAGTACGATGCAGCCGTATGCTGACGGACTCGATTAACTCAGACTCCCATTGAACTCAATGGGAGCCTGTATACCAACGCATACCCAGGCTCCCTTAGCAAACAAGGGGTGGGTGGGGAAAAGAGTACATTCTGTGGTGGGAACCCCATGTAGCCCGCAACACTGCATGCTTGGATCAGTTTGACCCCCGTGACCGATTCGGAGGGCTCCGGGTGAATGGGAGCCCGGCAGCTGTTTCATTTCGACCAAGTTGATACGGCTGTTCAAAACGTGCATCACACTAGCTCGTACAGAAGCCGGGTCCATTGCACGACACGATTCGTGCCGGATGGGTAGCCCGGACAAATTTGGGTCCGGAAACGATTCAGTTGGCGCGGATGAGATCTTCACATTGTGTTTGGTTGTTTAAAATGGAGGATGATTTGTACAGAAACAATGGCTCCAAATCGGATTTGGTTGTTCCAGATCCCATCGAGAGCCCTTCCGACTGAGATCAGAATCAGGCCCTACGATGTAAAATTACCAAAGTTATGTGACTAGGCCAGGTTGAGTGCCTAAGAGTAATTAATTTAAAGCAAAGATACTACTGCAAGAGCACAGGAACTAAGGAATGAACAGGGAGTGAGAAGCTGCTGGCTAATGCTGTTCATGTCCTGTAGTGCTATTTTCTTAGTGTAAATGCATCCTTTGGTCTATTTTGGATGCGAGGATCCATTTAGCACTAAGAAAATAGTGCTAAATGCTGGATTATGCTCCTCACACACTTACGAGTAATTAATTACGCTAGAAAGATTTACTCCAGATACACCCACTCCTGTTTTATAGGCACCATAATGTTACTCATCCTTAATCTCCTAAAAGAAGACTTAAGTCTTCAATAACATGGATAGCCCAGATGTGAGCTATAACATAGCTAAATTGGGCATTAAAACATTAAAATCTGGCAAAGTGCCACAGCAACACATAAATGAAAATGCAGTGTTCATACCTAAAAATGTAACTTTCACCCAAATTACAATGTCTACAAAAGAAGCCAGAACAGCAATTTCAGTACTGAATATTGAGGAAATACAAAATACCTCATTTTCCATTGCTGAAGACCCACATATTAAGTGGCTCCTACATGGAGTAATCTCCCTACGTATTGCAACCTTCCTATTCTGTGAGTGTCCTTGATCTGGTAACACTTGCCTTCGTCATGCATGGGAGTTTCATCTACGGTCATCCAGCATTCATAAGTGCAGCTGGATGTACTATCACTCAGCATGGAGTGTGTAGCCTTCTGAAGCCAGGTTTAACTTGTGAGTCACACCTATTCCATTCATCCCTTTCTATGATCTGCTCCTCAGTAAGGGTTCAAATGAACACATGAAACATGCTACATGCTGCAGCATGGCAGACGGAATCTCCTACTTGTTAACAGTGCAAAGAGCTACAACATGTTGTGCTATAACTTTGTCGAAGTAAGATATCTTCCTCCAAGTAGGATATTTTAAAGTGTTCCTTGACCTAAAATAGATATGAATAATATGCGCCTCAATAAATTAAACAAACGTATTGTGATATGAATGCAGCAACAGGTGTCCTGAACGGCAGCAGCATAAATCTTTGCCGTCCAGACAGTGTCAGTTTTTAAAATGTTCTGCAAAGCCATTTCCAGACTCATTTTACAGATTGTTTTGCACACACATCGAACACAATCAGCATAGCCCACTTTTTTTTAAAGTATTTAAAGTATTTGCTCTGGCTTGTTGACTGCTTTTAAGAATATTTTTAAACTTATTACTTTGTTCTTCTGGTCATTTTCCTCAAGCCTGTATAGTGCATTTTCAACAGATCCTCTGCTTATTGGCTGTTGCCTTCACAACTTTTTTTCTCTTGTTAAGAAAGAAATCAAGTCAAGCTAACAACATGGGTTATGACTATCTCACTGAAAAGCAGACCCAGCAAAATGTATCATTCTATGGCTGATTTAAATGGCTTATCAAAGTTTTGGTGCATAAACTCTTTTCATGCAGAAATCCTGGAGATTACACTAGAAAGGCCCCCAGTAGCATCCGTCACCATAAGAGAACTGCGTTAACCACTAAGGGGCCGGTTCCGATTTCGGTCAGAATGGCTCCGAACGATGGTCAGAGCCCTTGTGTGGCCCGGATTCCTTTCCAACCGAGCCATTCTGATGGGCACGGTCGGAAAGGAATCCGACTCAGATTTCCAAATTGTGGACGACAGGCTCGGAGAGCGCGTCCGCCGTCCGGAAATCCTCCAGCTTTGTGAATAGCTTCCTATCTTGTATTTTGCCATCATATGTGGTGAATTACTTTGATTACACAGTTCCTATACCAGCCAAAAACTAACAATTGAAATAAAAATGGTGAGGTTACTACCACATGCTTGTTACATACAACAGTGCACAGTGCCACTGTGGGGCTTGTGTGGACTGATAGTGTAGCTGTCAGTTTCCTACCATGGCACATGGCCACAGAGGCCTGCTCTGCTGGCATCGCTCCTCATCAGTCCTGCATGTGTACGTGCATGCATGCATTGAAGGCATACCTGGGCGTGAAGGGGCAGGTACTGTTGGCACAATTGGGTCAATGCTACCAGGCCTCTGCCCTTTAAGGCTGTGAGTGCTACTTTCATGGTTGGGCTCTTGCTCCTTTGGATCTTCAGAGGAGGTCCCTGCAGTTTTGCCCTCATCTTCAGGCACCTTCTCATCTTGGGGAGCATCTGCACTGGAGGCACTTCTCTCCTTCTCCTCACTCGGGGGCACCTGGCTACCTACGGCGGGCACTATGGGACGTCTCTGCGGGGGCTGTCTTCTGGTGGATGCGCTTTCGGTCGGACTTCTGAGCTTTGGAAAGATTCCTATTGGGTGTAAAACACAAGTAACATGAGCTCCTATGGCAGTGATATGGACAGACAACCATTGAAATGATGTGAACTAGCAGAGCAGCACAACTAGCCATGGTGACACACGTGCTCCACCAACATGTCCAACTCTTGTTGTGAAGTTTTATCACTACTTGCCCAACATGTGGGATGGTGCTTGAGAAAAACTCCATCATGTTTGCAGACAGACTGCACAAGCATATAGCACAGGAAATAGTGCAGTCGTTTTCATCTATGGGATGGTACAATTCATGCATGTGACATTACTACTCATGCACACAACACCTGAATGGTACTTTTTATGCGTGCATACTCATACACATGGGAGAATGTCGTCAAGTACAAGTTTACCCATAATGTGGCCTACAGTACAAGTACAAGTGCTCCTTGATGTGGACACCACCGAGTGCGAGGACCTTCTGCTCAGCCCATGCTTGCCATCCCGCTCTTGGTCACACGTACATATGTTGTTTGCGTGGCAGTGGGTACACTTGTATATGTGCTAAGATTACGAAATCTACTTGTAACTTTATATAGGTAGATTGACAACAGAATGGCAGTCGATATTCTGCTGTCGATATTCCTAAGTATGGATGCTAGAACCTCTAAAATATGATAGACCACCCTACATCCACCTTGGCCTGTCACATTCTGAAAATGACTGCTATTCATTGCACCAAGAAGTGTACATTGTATATAGGTGTCAGTTCATCTTGTGTTTTTTACCTTCTAACAAAAACAGTGCCCTAACGCCTCTGCAAGAGAGGGGGGAAACAATCTCCCCGATCAGCCTGGTACAAAAGCCACCGCTTCAGTGCACCCACAAAGGACCATGCTAGAATCTCTCTTTCAATGTCTTCCTCAAGCTGCTGTGGTTTTCAGTAGTTCCTCTAATCCAGAGGTCTCCAACCGGTTTAATAATGCGTATGTTGAATCAAATTCAAGCTAGTAATACTATTAGAGTTGTGCACAACAAACAGACTTACAAAAGTGGCTACCCTATGCAAAATTGCCACTAGTGGCCAACTCAGTGCAGGAACATGGAACAGCTACAGCTCCATGCCTCTGGCACCAAGCTAAGAAGAAGTAACCATGAGTCTCCCAAATACCATCTCATTTATCATTCAAATACCAGATGTAAAAATATTTTGGAACTTATGGGTTCTGAAGATACACACATTTTCGTCTCATCTTTTCCATTTTGTTCTGCATATATATAATAATTCATCCAAGTAAAGCTTACAGTTTAAATGGCGGAACAGCACACAAGACAACGGAGAGGCACTCCTTGGAGAAGCCTGCTGTGATCTCTGCTGGTGTGAGAACGTGCTCTAGGAGCCTCTGCTCCACGTCTCTTCTTGTTAAAGAGACAAACAACATTCCTTGAGTATGATATGGAGTCGGTAATGCGTGCATTTCTACGTTGCTCTTCCTAACAAAGACAACCAGTGAGAAGGTTCACTCCTTCTACCACATGTAACCCTGGGCAGAACACTAAGATACGCTTGCGGAGTGTGTATAGTTTGTGCAACTACGCGCTAAGCGAATTGCACGTAGCACAGTGCAAAAATGCGTAGCGGGCATTTTTTGCTCGCTGGTGGTCCTCAACGTCAAGTTGGTGACCATGAGTGAGCTAAATCACAATCCTGGAAAGACTTTTTCCTTGTTTGCGATCAGCAACATTAAGTTGCCAATCACGAGCGTGGAAAAAAAACCTCCCGGCGAGATGCTCAACAGGGGGAGGTCAGGTTTCCCATTGCGAGAGGTTGCGTATGCTAGCGACCCCTTTCAATGAGAAACTACCAGTCTGCGTTGAGAAAATTGCCGCTTGAGTACAAATCTACTCCAGCGGCAGAAAATGAACGCTTGCACTGTGCAAGATGCCATTTGCCATGATTGCATAGTGTGGACATGCATCCGACACTGTGCAATCAGTGCGAACAGCATTTTCCCTACCACCCTATGCAGTTTGCGTAGCTACGCGTAGCTTGCGTAGTGCGAAGTGCACTTAGCATAGCTAAGCATAGCGCTACTACGCAAACTAAGCCCAGGGTTAACCATCCGTCTCTGCTACTTATCACATACAATATCAAAACACTTCCCACAGGTGCCGAACTCATGACATGGACAACCATTGAGAAGGTTCACTCATTCTACCATTTATCTCTGCTACTTATCACATACAATACCAAAACACTTCCTAGAGGTACAAAACTCATAACATGGACAACCATTGAGTAGATTCACTCGTTCTACCACACATCTCTGCTACTTATCACATACAACACCAAAACACTTCCCACAGGTGCGGACGGAACTCATGACAAGGACAACCATTGAGTTGAGAAGGTTCAGTCTTTCTACCACGAGTCTCTGCTACTCATCACGTACAACTCCAAAACATTTCCCACAGGTGCAAAACTCATGACAAGGACAACCATTTGAAGGTTCACGCATTCTACCAAGCGTCTCTGCTACTCATCACATACAACACTAAAGCTCTTCCCATAGGCGCCGAACTTATAACAAGGAGAACCATTGAGACGGTTCACTCATTCTACCACATGTCTCTACTACTCCTCACATACTACACCAAAGCACTTACCACAGGTGCTGAACTCATGATAAGGACAACCATTGAGAAATGTTACTCATTCTTCCACGCGTCTCTGCTACTCATCACAAACAACTACAAATCACTTCCCACTGGTGCGGAACTCATGTCAAGGCAACCATTGAGAAAGTACACTCATTCTACCACGCATCTCTGCTACTCATCAGATACAACACCAAAACACTTCCCAAAGGTGCCTAAATCATGACAACGACAACCATTGAGAAAGTTCACTCATTCTACCTCTTACTATATACCCCTCTTGATTAACTCATTCCATCTTATTTCTAAACCCTCTCTTTTTAACTTGATAATTCCCAAAGAGGTGTGTTTATCAATCTGTCATGCATGGCAAATGTTCAGTAAATAAGGAGAAATAAGCAAGCTGTTCTGCAGTAAATGTTTGTAAATATGGATAGTTTACAAACACTCAGAATTGGGCTAGAGTCGTCAGCTCATAACTCTGGGACCAGGAGCACTAATGATTGCTGTATTTGTGGCATAACTGAGAATGTACCTGGCACAGCATTTTCAAAACTTGAAATATTGTGGGCATTTCAGCATAATTGAAGCCCATTCATTTTTAACTCTTACATGCTAATTGCTCCATTGCTGCTCAAGCACACTGGCCCCACCCCTGGAATGCCCCTTGACATGACGGGCTATATTAACTACATCAAAGACAAGCCAGTTTACTCCCCTACTTGCCCAGCGCCGGTACCCCTGGTTCTCCGCCTTTAGACTTACTAAAAAGATTTTGCTTTGTGTGTCAATCTGCTCGGACACCACGCAGGTAATTGCATAAATTGCCCTTAACTTGACTGCCCAAAAGTTCCTAATAACAACTGGCACTCACGTACCGGCTGTAGGTAGAAATTTCTCATATACAAAGCAGCACTAGATGTGAACACACCCATCATTAACCAGTATGCCAACAGAACCACTGCCCACAGCCTGCTCTGTATTTTGATCAATGTTAGATCCTTGATCAAACACAGCTTGGCATTGTTCATACTCTTGGAAAACACACAGGCCCGCTATGGCATTTATCACAGAAACATGGGACGATCCTGCTTGCACTCCTGATTTACTCGCTGTCCTAGGGGTCGGCCTATCATTTTTTTACAAAAGCAAACTTAAAATTAGTTGCAGTGCTGCACCGTCTCAAAATTTTGAAGCGCTCTCCTTCAAAATCGTTCTCTCCAATATCAATACCTTCACGGACATGCACCCGTCATAGACATTCATTCTCTCAGGAAATTACAACTCTCCTGGAAGGACACATTCTATCCAGTGATTTCACCATTCTAAGTGATTATAATTTTCACCTAGAAGCATTTCACTACAAAGAGACCTCCGTTTTCTCAAACCGTCAATGGTCCCTCGCATTAGGCATGGCACACTCTAGATGGGATATTTACCAACAATTCATCCACAACCACCACTAGTATTTTCCCTCGAATATGGTCTGACCATAGTGCGATCTTCTTTCATTTCACATACAACCCCACTTCTCATAAGTCCTCATCCAGAACAAGCCGGTCTATATCTCAAGCCTGGCATAATATCAGTTGGACCTGTTGGCCGACACACTCACCTCCTCGGACGCTACCCTCTCAAATAACACAAATGAGGTAGCTTCCCAATATACCACCTAGATTAAAAACACTGCCCAGTTACTGGAACGACCTAAACAGGGGAAACCGAAAAGGAGCTACGTATCAGCCTCCTGGTTCACAGCTGAGCTAAGGGCTGAAAAACAGATCTACCGCAGGCAGGAGAAAGTATGGAGACACAACTATAACAAAGCAGAGAAGGCCATCTGGAAGAAAACTTCCTTACTTCCATTATTAAAAAGGGCAATGCTAGATCCCAATGACCCTGTCAAATACTTCTTGATTTTCTGCCTTAAAAAATCATGGAACAAGGGGGCGTGGCTACGAGGGCGAAGATGGCGGACGTGGCTTGCTAGAGCTCCCGCCAGCCCAGCATAAATCCGTTCAATTATCCTGACCCCCGGACCTGTATTTCACCCCACAACGGCAGCGGAGGTAGCTGAGGACGTGGTGCACCCTCCGGTGTAAAAGTCTGGGTTCCTGATCCTGGGCCGGCAGAGATAGCGGTGACGGCGCCCCGGGGCCTACACACATCGTGGTCGATCGGGGCCTCGATTTTGGCGGACCCCGGACGGAGGCTCCTGGAATCGACAGGCTGGTTCGCCGGCGGGGCCCGCGCTCCGGGGTCTACGCGGCTGGCAGGGCGGCAGAGGGAAGTGTGGCGGAGCCCCTCAGCGGCAGTGAAGGTGCCAGCGCTGAGGAAGCACTGGAGAAGGTCTGTGGCCCGCGACGAGCTCCACTAGCCGGGGACTTGAGTTGGGTCCCCCACGTCGCCGAGAGAGCAGGGAGACCGGGGCTGAGACCGGACGGCGGCTGGAGTGACGGGGGTGAGGGCCCGCCGGAGTGACCCTCAGCACACGCGCTGGACCGGGGGTGACGGAACCTGCCCGACTGCCTGGATTTGTGCCCCCCCCCCCGCGGTGTAACCACCAGCGAAGAGCCTCCAACACACTGAGTGGAGCTCAGGTACTAATTGGGCTGGCGAGACGGCTGGCGGACCCTGAGGCCTACTCCGAACATACTGAGCCGGGATCTCAATTTTGTGAGGCCGGGGCGGGCGTCCCTGGGGCTGTCCCCCGGAGTTGCCCAGCGGAGCTGTTTTAACTGGGCGGCTAATTACTGGGACCACAGCTGAGAGCTCTGCTGCGCCCCTTCACCCCCCGGGTTGCTGTGCAGGTGGCAGGGGCCGCGAGGACGGTGGTGGCCTGTGCGGGGGCCCGGAAGCCGGGGCCTGGAGTTTCGCGACCCCCGGACACGAGGGATCAGGGCGGCCCGCCTGCGGCCTCGAGAACATCCCTGGCGCCTCGCCACGGTCCCGGCCTGAGAGACGACGGTGGGCTCTGCTGGCTGGGCGCTTGGGTCCCGGAGGAGCTGTGAAACGGCGGTTGTGGCGCAGTGGCATGATCCGTGAGTCCCCCCCGGCCTCGGATTCGGTAGACTTGAACACCTTTGGTGGGCGTCAGACCTGGGCTGTGGTGAGTTGAGAGTCTACTGCTGCTACGGAGCAGCCCACTTGGACGTCCCAGTCATGACTAGAGGCGGGGGTGGAAGTGGATCCACCAAACAGGGGCCCATTGATAAATTTACTGGACCCAGTGGAGGGCCCGGTGCCTCCGGTGGTGGCCAGGGTGTAGGGCCCGACAACGCAGCTTTGATGACGGCCATCACCCAATCAAGAGACATGTTAGACGCTAAAATAGGAGCGGTAGGGGCCGATGTGACCCTGCTGCGACAAGATCTCCGCAACGCAGTAGCCCGCATCACGGAGGCCGAAACCAGGATCATTGGAGTGGAAGGCGATGTGAGTACATTGAAACAGAAGGTGGCTGAGATGGACAGGATTCAAAAGGGCCTTGCGCTCCGGGTCGAAGATGCGGAAGGGTGGGCACGCAAAAATAACCTCCGCTTTGTGGGTTTTCCGGAGGACTGTGAGAAGGGACCCATGGATAGATTCTTGACACGATGGCTGGAGAGCTGGCTCCCCCCGGATGCTCTGTCACGAAGCTTTGTGGTGGAGCGCGCTCACAGGGCCCTGATGCAGAAGCCACCCGTTGGAGAACGGCCTCGGCCGGTCATAGCCAAAATATTGAACTTCCACGACAGGGATGCCATACTGCGGGAAGCGAGGGTCAAGGAGACACTTCTGTTCGACAATCATAAAATTATGATTTTCCCGGACTATACTAAACAGGTACAGCAACAATGCCACTCCTTCCTAGCAGCGAAGGCCAAACTGCGTGGACTAAAGATACAATACTCATTGCTGTATCCGGCCCGCCTTCGGGTAATTTTTCAATCGAAAACCCACTTCTTTGATACTCCAGAGGATGTGTTCAGATGGGCAGATGAGACAGTCAGAATCCGGCCGAAAGCCCAACCAGGCTTGGGCTCTGGACCATCACGTGGATCGTCACAGGAGAGGGGTGACCCTGCTGCCAGGGGTAAACGACACAGGAAATCTCGGTCACGGAAAAGCTCCCTGTCTCGCAGCAGCCAGCCTGATGAGACTCAATTTGACACCGAACATTCTGGGAAAGAAAACTGAACTCGGTGGGAGTCTGACTCTCTTCAATTACCACTAGCCCACTGAAGGATTCGTCGGAGGGCACTACGTGACTGCTTCGTCAGCCGAACAGTGAGCGCCCAGTGCTGATACAACACAGACCATGGATGGGCTCGTGGGGAATGGTGTTGGTGGTACCTGATTGCCCCTCTTCGCTTGGGCTCAAGGGGTGGTGGTGGAATGAGGTTCGGGGTACTGATTTGTGGGGCTGTCTAGTTTCCCCACAGATAGGGGGTGGCTCTGAGGGGGGGACTATTTCGTTGGCGGGCATAGTTGGGATCCATTGGCATGGTTGGCTTTGGGCGCTCTGTTTTGGGCCCGAAGTTCCCCATGCCGCGACAGATATTTCAGGGTTCCATGAGGTATAGGGGAGGGGGGCGGGAGACAGGTGTTGGGGAGTTGGGGGGGCAGTGTTGGAGGGGTGTGACGGGGGGGGGGGTAATTTGAGGGGGTTGCACGTGATCTCTAATGCCTTGAAGTTTGTTGCATTGAGTGCCTGGACCGGGTTCTGGGCTCCTCAAGGTTTTTCCCATCGTGACTATGGTTGATATGTCAATGCAGGGACCCACCAGGGAATCCATGCGTATACTAAGCTGGAACGTCAGGGGGATGCTGGACAAAATCAAGCGAGGGGCAGTCTTGCCATGGGGTAAAAGGGACTCTGCCGATGTGATGCTGTTGCAAGAGACGCACATGATGGGGACAAAGGTACTTAGCCTGCAGAGATTTGGTTACCAACAGGTATTTCATGCTGGGTTCTCCAGGGGTTCGAGGGGAGTGGCTGTTCTGATTCATCGAAGGTTGGCCTACACTCATGAACGACAATGGATTGACCAGCTGGGTCGCTATGTGTTTGTCAAGGGCATGATTGGTGCAAAACCGGTGGTGTTTGGTAGTGTATATGCCCCTCCCCCTTTACAGTGGTCCTTGGCTGAGAGGCTATTTGAACTATGGGCTGATGTCCCGGAATCCCTAGCCGTGATAGGTGGCGACTGGAACGATGTTATGGATATGTGCCTGGACCGCAGGAGGCTACAGGGGACAGTGGCGGCTGCCTCCCCTACAAGACTGAGAGCCATGGTGGACGGATTGGGCTGGGTGGATGTTTGGAGACATTTGCATGCCACGGTGCGAGAATATACCTATGTGTCTGCTGTGCATGGTTCCTTTTCACGACTGGACTATGTGTTTATGCCAGGACCGTTCCTTGATAGGGTGAGAGAGGCCACGATTCGGCCTAGAGGACTGTCCGACCACTCCCCTGTTGCGGTGCGGGTTGAGTTACACAAGAAACGTCAACCATTCCGATGGAGGATGTCCTCGTGGCATCTTCAACAGGCAGACTATACTCAACATATGCGAAGTGCAGTTGCCCACTACTGGCAGGAAAATCTGGTCGAGGGTATGGATGGGGTGACAGTCTGGGAAGCCATGAAACCTACATTGAGGGGCATAGACATAGCATGGTGTACTGCGGCCCGTCGCCGCCGTCGTGAGGCCATTGTTGCAGCCGCGGCGTGGGTGGAGGTGCTAGAACGGCGGTGTCAGGGGAGGGGGGATGAAGTGGCGGTACGGCTGCTCCTGCAAGCTCAGCAATCCTACGCGTCTGTCTTAATTGACGAGGCTCGACAAGCGTGACTAGCCACGCGGAGCAGGATATATCAGTGGGGCGATAAGTCCTGCACCATGCTGCATAGGCTATGTCAGCACACCCTACAGCCGGTCACACTGCCGGTCCTCACCGACGGTAAGGGAATTGCCATAACAGACCCAGCGACCCTGGCGACGAGCTTCGCCCACTACTACGCGGAGCAATATGCTCATCGGGACAGTCTCCCACCGGATGCGATAGACAAGTTTATTGCTGACCTGCCCCCCCGTGCAGTCTCAGATGAAGCGAGGAAATCCCTGGACCTCCCCCTTATGGGCTGAGGAGCTAGGAGATGCGCTAGGGCAACTCAACACGGGTAAGGCACACGGACCGAGCGGGTTCCCCTGCGAATTTTATAAGAAGTTCCATCTTCAATTAGGACCACACTATAGGAGGGCACTGGAGACAGCGCGAGAACGGGGTAGCTTGTCGGTGTACTGGCACCATGCCGAAATTGTAGTTTTTCAGAAGCCGGGTAGGCCACCTGACCGGCATAAATCTTATCACCCCATATCCCTGCTCAACATCGAAGCCAAGCTACTGGCTAAAGCATTGGCAAACCGCCTTCTCCCATATGTGGCTGACTTGGTCCATCCGGATCAGGCGGGCTTCATGCCGCATAGGGCGACACGACACAACATCAGATAAGCGCAGGCGGCTGTAGATGCCATGGGGGCCACCGGGGAGCGGGCGGCCTTATTACTGGCAGACATTGACAGGGCGTTCGATTCGGTCAGCTGGACGTACCTGTTTGCTTTCTTGCCACGCCTCAACCTAGGTCCGGTGTTTATTTCATATGTCAAGCTGCTATATACGGACATCACTGCATTTGTACGTGTGTCTGGGGCAATCTCAGAGAAATTCTCGATTGCCAGGGGAACCCGACGGGGGTGCCCACTGTCCCCATACCTCTTTGCGCTGGCCATGGAACCTTTGGCCTCTTGGGTGTGCATCGTCGGGTCAATTCGGTGCTGGGCCGCTTCCTGTGGGCGGGGGGTGCTGTCAGGGTGGTGCTGCGGACATGCTTCATATCCACATACTGTGGGGGTCTGGCCACATCGGACCTCCTGTCCTACTACCAGGCCTCCCACCTTTTGGTTCTCAATGAATGGTGGTACGGCGATAGAAGAGACCCTGCATACGCCCTCGAACGCTCGAGATACCACATTGCATATGCTATTGTACTCGGCTGGGCAACGGAGGAAGCTGCCACGAGTCACACAGGTGGTCTTCATGATTTGGAGACAAGTACTGCGCCGTATGGGCTGGTGGGGTAGGCTGACGGCAGAAACCCCACTGTGGAAAAATGGACAGCTCCCCGCACTGGCCTCGCTGACGGGGTTTGGTGGCTGG
The DNA here is from genome assembly GCF_964263255.1 of Lissotriton vulgaris. Lineage (NCBI taxonomy): Eukaryota > Metazoa > Chordata > Amphibia > Caudata > Salamandridae > Lissotriton > Lissotriton vulgaris. The sequence continues at coordinate 29,744,350 of NC_141687.1, read as the reverse complement.
GACTCTATCGGAATTTCCTTGCTTGGACATGTCCTTACCGGGGTTACGCTCAAGTCCTTCCAAGACCTTAGCATTGAATTCCATATGCCCAAGACCCAATTCTTTAAATACCTACAATTCCGTCATGCGCTTGCACCTAGTTTGGTTGGCTTGGATCAGCTCCCCGAATTTAGTCCAGTGGAAGCCAAGGTCTTCATGGGAGACCTTGGGGATAAAAAAGTATCCCGAATCTACCAAACACTGGTCACCCATTGCTCCTCTTCCCTACTACCGCTAAAAGAATCCTGGGAAACAGACATTGGTCCATTGGACGAGGATGACTGGAGGGAGGCCCTGGAATCCCCCCGTGGGGCTGCCATTGCCGTGCGACTCCGCCTAATACAATTTAAATATCTGCATAGGGCTATTTACACCAGGTAGAGACTATGGAAGGCTGGCCTCATTGCGACTCCGGAGTGCCTGCGCTATGGGACTGAGAGAGGTACGCTATTGCATACGGTGTGGTCCTGTGTGGGTCTGACCCAGTTCTGGAACGGTGTGTGGAGTTGTTTGTCAGAGGTGCTGGGGTGGGACCTTCCCCGAACGCTCAGGCTGGGTCTTCTGCATATCTTGGAGAATGTGGGTGGGAACATCTACAAACGTCACTTTTTGTTGTTGGGCCTGGTAGTTGCCAAGCGAGACCTGGCGAGGGCATGGAAGGGTGATCGTGATCCTCCACTGGGTGCCTGGAAAGCGGGCCTGGATTATTTCATGGGGTTAGAGCTACCTCTGTTTGAAGCCAGGGGATGCCCCCGGAAACATTTCAAGATCTGGAAACGGTGGGCGGATTACAGGGGGTTAACTTTGGAGCCCCCCAACAGACTCGGACGATGGACTGCCTGCAGATGGGGACTTCCAGGCCTAGGGGGGCACTCGACGATTGCTGTACTCTATTCATATACTGAGGTTGATTGTGATCACGTGCATTGGGTTAGGGTGGGATAAGGGGTGGGTAGTTGGGGCCTAGGGTGGTTGGGGTGGTGAAGGGGGGCGGGCGGGGGGCTTTTTGAGTGATTAGGTTTGTATGCACCTTGACATATGTATGCCATTTGACAGTGCTCTCCTGATTGTGGAGAACTGTATTTATGCTCTGCCTAATCAATCAATAAAACCGGTTGTGAAAAAAAAATCATGGAACAAATCATGATTCACCAATTAATGGACTACATACAACTTAATAATCACCTCGATAACACCCAGTTCGGCTTCCGCAGTGGACACCGCATGGAAACAGCTCTGATCAAGGCCACAGGGGAGATCAGGCAGGCTAAGGACCAAGGCAGAGGTGCAACCCTCCATCTTGCTTGATCTCTCTGCTTTCAACACAGTAGACCACGGTCTGCCTCTAAAACACCTGCATGAAATCAATGTCACCGGTCGCACCTGGGATCCATTGAAATCATTGTTGTCAAACAGAGAACAGTTGGCCTGGCTGGATGATTTCACTTCTCATCCTTTCTCTTTTCTTTTTATTATTAAATTTATACTTTATTACACCTTCAATTTACGTACACAGCCGACATCGCCTACAACCCGGAGGCCGGCGGCATCAAAGGGTCACTCTCCAGTCCCTGGGTAAAGGTGAAATACACAGCCGTAAAGACCAACAGCCCGGGGGCCTGGCGGCGTAACTGCAGGTGTAGAAGAAGTGTGCAGTGGCTTCAGTCCATGGGAGCAGCCGATGAGTGATCGCAACATATAGAAAGAAAGCACCCCCAGCATCGCCATCAATATCAGTCCCAGGCGCAGTGTGGCGTGCCAGGCTGGCAGGATCGGTGTAGACACCCGGTAAGAACTGCGGATTAACCCAGAGTCGGAGTTTTCTCCATCGGGGAACCAAGAAAAGGTGTATAAAGGGAATCAAAAACCCCCAGACAAACACAAGCCCACCCACCCCGAAAAAAAACTAGCCAGACTACCTAAACCTGTGTCCACACTCCCGCTCCCACCCTGTACCACTACCACAAACCCCTCAATAGGGCCATGGGTGTCAATCACATGACCACTAGGGCGAGATAAAGCTCAGGGGGGGGATAGCGGCTATCGACAACTAGGACAGCCGTCCCAAGCAACCCTCCAACACAACACACCTTGAAAACCAGGCACGATTCACCACTCATTCACAACGCTGAGGCCCTCAACTGCCACACTCCTCATCCACAGCTGACGCAGCCCCTTCCTCCTGCAGCACATCCAGCTCCTCTCCCTCTGGATCCGACTCACCATCCTCTTTCGCACTCTGAAATGCCCTAAACAACCCCCAGAAGTTTTTGGGCCGACTCTTCGGAGGCAGGAGTTCACTATACACCTCCGATTGCGTGCAACAGTAAAGCAAGTCTGCCTCCCATCACTTCTTAGTGGGAACTGGCCCCCGCATCCAACACAGCGCTATCAGACGCTTTGCTGTCAATAATGCCATGTCCGCAAGCCGCCTCACTGCCACAGGAAGCGGTTTTGAAAAACCGAGCAAGGCGAGCGCCGGACTGGGCAAAATCACCTCACCAAGAATAGCGCTGAGGTCCGCAAAGACCTCCACCCAGTACTTATGAATGGCAGGACAAGTCCAGGCCATGTGGAGAAAATCTGCCGTGTGAAAGTGGCAGCGCTCACATTCCGCCGAGTCCCTCAGCCCATACCTATGCAGCCTCTCGGGCGTGTAGTAGACACGCTGTAGGAATTTAAAATGCACCAGACGGTGCCGACCGTTGAGCGAGATTTTCCTAGTATTGGTAGCGCAATAACGCCACATGTCGTCCGAGATAGGAGATTGGAGGTCAGCTTGCCAGGCCAACCGGGCCCTGGAGGGGGGGATATTGCCGTTGTCTATCACCCAGTGTCCTGAGAGCTGTGACCAGTTTGCGAGAAGAGGGGGTCTTGATTACATATGTGAGCTCCGGCACTTCCGGCGGTTCAGCCAGTTCCGGGCCCAACATGGCGAGGGCCGCTCTACGAACCCTGTGATATTGAAAGCTATGGAGCAGCGTTGCCCCGGGACAGGATTGAAGGACCTGCTGCAATGTCTTCAGGGTGCCATTTGAGAAGAGATCTCCCATGGTAACGATACCCAAGTCACGTAGCGCCTTCAGGACGCCCTTCTCCGTCAGTGGAGCCAACCAGGCTGCCCATTCCACACGGAGCAAAGGTGAATACAGCAGCATGCACTCTCGGGAGCCAACCAGTGCATGCCAAGCATGATTCGTGGCAGCTATAGAGTCCAGATTGCCGACCCTCCGATCAGGCGGATAGCATACTGTTGCCGGAAGCGGGATGGGGTCTTCAAAGAGCCGTTCCAGTTTCACATGAGGGATACCCGGATCCCCATGAATCCATGTATGAAGATGTGCCCCCTGAGCGATCCTATAGTACCGCTCCAGGTCAGGAGCCCCAAGGCCTCCCTGTTCATACGGAAGGGTGAGCGTTTGCCACTGCACCCGCGGCTGCTCCCCCCCCCACGCCAGGCGGATGAGCGTCTGGGTAAGTTGCCGGAAAAAGGCTTTGGAAAGGACCACCGGTATATTCACAAATAGAAAAAGAAACCTGGGGAGCACTACCATCTTCATGAGTGCTATCCTGCCCATGAGAGAAAGCGGGAGCCTGGACCACACTTCGACATCATCCACCAGTTTGGAGTAGGCGACCCCATAATTCTCGCGAATCAGGACCTCCGGGTCAGTATGAATGCGTATCCCCAAGTAGCGGATAGAGTCCGTGGTCCATTGTAACGGGTACTCCGAGTCGAAAGGGAGTGTCACCGGCGTCAGGAGCAACGCCACCGACTTGTTCCAGTTGACGCGAAGGCCCGAGAGAGCCCCGAACCTCACCACTTCCCGCAGCACGGCAGAGAGGTTAGTCTCCGGGTCCCGGACATATAGCAGAGTATCATCCGCGTATGTTGAGATACCGATCTGGTACGTCGGAAAGTTTATCCCTTTGAACCGATGATACTCTCGTATAGCGCAGGCGAGGGGTTCCGCCACCATGGCGTACAGCAATGGAGAGAGGGGGCAACCCTGACGCGTGCCCCTCCCAATCTCGATAGGAGCAGTGACTAGGTTCCCTATCTTTAGCCTCACTGTAGGCTTGTAATATAGGGCTCCCAACATTTGTAGAAACGGCTCACCGAGTCCAAACTTACGAAGGACCCTCAGCATGAACGACCACTCAACAGAATCAAAGGCCTTCTCCATGTCTAAGAAGATGGCCACAGCTTTGTTTTCGTGCTTGACATGCTGGATCGTGCCCAGTACCGTGCGGATGTTATAAGTGAGATTGCGCGAGGGAACAAACCCAGCCTGCTCCGGGGCAACAAGGTCCGGGACCAGCAACGCCAAACGAGTCGCAAGCACCTTGGCATACAGTTTCGCGTCCACATTAATCAGCGACAGCGGTCGGTAGGAGCCACATTGATTAAGGGGTTTACCAGGCTTCGGGATGGTAATAAGCAGCGCCTCTCTCATGGATTTCGACATGCTGCCCTGCTGGCAAACGTCATCAAACAAGAGCATCAAGTACGGGACAAGTTTGTCCTGAAAGGCCTTGTAGAAAGCCACCGTGAGACCATCCGCTCCAGGAGCGCTACCAGATTTCATGCCCTCCAGCGCTTCCGTTATCTCCTCCTTCTGGATTGGGGCCATAAGAAACTCCCTCTGCCAGTCGGCCAAGAAGGGCATTTGGATGTAGCTTAAATAGTCGTCAATTTCCTCCTCGAGGTGTGCATCCCTCGAGGAGTAGAGTGCCGTGTAGTAGGAGTGAAATACCACCAGGATATCATGCTCCTCCGTCACCACTTCCCCAGCAGCTGTCACTAACTCCTCGATAACCAATGGGGGCCTGCTGTTGCGCATAAGTTTAGCCAGGAGTGCACCAGGCCGCTCCCGTTCCCCATACACACGTGCTGTCGCATATTTGCCCATATGTTTAATTTCCCTATCCGCCTCCTCCTGCAATTCATCCAGCAAGGACTTAAGCGTGACTGCGTCAGCGGCATCCCCCGAGTCCACCGCCTGACGATCCAGGTCAGTGAGCTGTGTTTCAAGCAGGAGGAGTCGGCCGAATTGCTTACGGTCCTTATCCCACTCCGTTTGGGCCTCCTCCGCCTCCGTCAGCCTACGCTCCGCCATGTCCAACCTTTCCGCATGTTTGTCCACCCTCTCGGACATCCGGTCCATTCGGAATGATAAGGCGTCAATTTTCGAGCCAATCGCTGACATACTCTTCTGCAGACCTTTCTCCATGGTACAGAGCATTTCGCGAATGTCCGCACAGAGCGAGCTATCAGCTGCCTGCGACGAGGTTTCCGGAGGAGCCCCCTCCGCGCCCCTTGGCCTCCGTTGTTCGAACGTGATCTTCGGCTGATTTCTGTCGCCCTTACCCATGGCAGAGCTCACAGTATGTTGATTAAGCAGAGAGCAAGAGGCGGCCCAATGTAGGGGGGGCGCCGGGGAAGCGAACTCCGTGAAGCAGTCCGGTGCGTAGCAAAGAATGGAGGTCAAAAATGGCGGCCGCGGGCCGCGTGGTACAGACTAGTCCAGGGGGACAATCCCAACCTCCAGACTCACGCCACGTTGCAGGTCACACCGCTGGGTGTCGAGAAGCGCCAGTACACTCCAAAGCACACGTCCCGGTACCAGTGTCCTTCCAGTCCCCAAGCAGACCAGAGTAGCGGTGGCGCCCGCCAACCGGCAGTCGTAGGGTGCAGTTTCCCGCCGTCTGGTTCTCAGGCCACTCCGGAGCGCCCCAGGCCTCCGCCGATGAGTCGCAGCAGACACACACGAAGTAGCAGTGCGACAGTGAGCAATGGTGAAAGCACTGGTGCGAACCAGTCCAGAAGCAGCACAGGATAGAAAGCAGTCCGGCAGACCGGGACCGCACAGTGACCTCACGCCGCACGTAGCGTTACGTAGGGCGGGCAGCTTCCAAGGATAGTCCGCGGATTGCGGCCTGGTCCGCCACGCCAAACTCCGCCGGCCTGTTGATCGATGCCACCACCGATTTCGATCCGGAAAGGTGCCCCCAGCAGCTCCAGGGATCGTAGAAGCAAAATCTGCCCCCGCTAGGGTCAGTGAGGGGCCAAAAAGGATTTCTTTGACAAATATTAAAGGGGCTCAGGCGAGGAGCTCAGCTCTCACACGTCTTTCATGGACGCCAGCAAGCTCCGCCCCCCTCATCCTTTCTCTTTTCTATGTGGGCCCCTCACGGGTCTTCACTCAGCTCAACCTTATTTAAATATACATATTAATCCATAGACAAGGTAATCAAAAGTTTTAGCTTCTCTTTAACCTCATCATTGCTACCGTACATTCCCGTGCTGTGCTGCAATTTTAAAAATCCCTTGTTATGTGACAAGGTCAACTCGTCATAAGCACAGCGCAGGTAACACCCAAGACAAGTTGACCTTGTCGAAAGCATCGAAGGGGTTAACCTCCTATGCAGATGACCCCCAGCTCATCATCTCACTGAGCAAGGACGACACAGGAATATCCCCCTGAATCTGTGACTACATGCTGGCAGTCAATAAAAGGTTGAGTGGACATTGCCTCAAATTAAATGCAAAACAATTGGGAGTGAGGGTATTCGGAGAACAAACTTTCTTCTGGTCTCCATCATGTTGACCAGCAGAGATGGGCCCTCTCTCAACTCCTGTCCCAAGACTCGGAACTTGGGAATCTTGATTGGCAACAAACTATGCTATTCCAATCACGTCAGTGCCCTATCTTCTTCCACATTTGTTACATTGAAAATGCAAAAATAAATCTTCAGTTCATTCCTGTCCAACTTCAAAAAACTGTTATTGCTACTCTCATAATATCTAAATTGGACTATTGTGACGGTCAACTACTTACCACACATCAATACATCCTCAAAAGACTGAACATTTTACAAAAACACTGTGGCAAGACTTCTTCTAAAATTCCAAGACATCACTCTGTAGCCCTTGGAAGTAGGAACCTTCATTGGCTCCCTATCAGACAGCGCATCACTTTCAAGGCACTGTGCAATGCTTCAAATGGTATGCCCCAAATCGTACCTTACGTTCCACTACGGCAAAGCATGTTGTCACTCCCAAATTCAAACGCTCCCCATCTGGAGGCAAAAGCTTCTATATGGGAACAGCAACTATCTGTAACACCCTCCCACCCCACACAGAGTGCACCCAATCTTACTTCCTGCAGGAAGCTCCTGAAAACCTGGCTATGTAGCACCTGCTAAACCCGTAGATCTTCTTGCACGTCTCTTCTCCAGTATCACAGCTAGCGCCAAGGCACCCTAGGGTAATCCAGCACTTTAGAAATATTTGAACATAACATAACATAGCCCTCATGAGGACTCTCAACATTGAAGCACTGGTAGCATGGAAAACTGGAAAACATGCAATCTCCATTCAATCAGGTTTACACTGTTCATGGCAAACAACAGGAAGACACACTCTAATTCATCTATTTATTTTACTGATGTATTCCAAGGCAAACACTTTTTCAACTGGACTTTTTCTGCAAGTCTTAAAAAAAGGGGCAGAACACCTATGAACAAACTTTGCTTGAACATAGTCAAAAAAGGATCAAGCTGATTTCGCATTTATTGTATCTAATGTGAGCTGTGACCCTAGAGCCATCAAAAACAACAGTAAAGTGGCTTCAAAATCAACAAAAGAACGGCTGTGCCTGCTTTAAAAAGAAGAATTCTATGACGAAGCGTCATTAACATGGAATGCCTAATTCACAAAAGTATTTTTTAAATCGGGGAAGTAGTACACACACATAAATTTGGTTCACTGATAGAATATCGACCCAAAAATATCCCCATACACATATATTGAGTTATAAAATATCTAAAAAAATATTGTTGTAAAAAATATAGGTGCACAAAATATCTATTTTAATAAATGTATACAAAAAATGTTTATTATATTCAATAATAACATTTACTTAAAAAATAAATGAGATTTAATATACCTATAATAATAATCTTTATTTAGATATAAAATAATATCCTTAAAGAGAGCACCAACAACAGTGCACATTATAAAGACGGGAAAAAGAAAAATCAATTGAACAACAATCATTAAATGCAAATCTTTCCAAATTGCGTTAAGCGGCATCTTATTACATATAAGTGAATAAAAAAACAAAATCAGCATAACATTAAACAGGGGTTTAAAACGTAAGATATTTGTGGTACTATCAATTAACAATATTGGGCTTATAAAAACAGTCTAATATTCAGCGAATAACTCCAGGTTTTGATAAAAGTGAGATCAGATAAAAAAAGCAGCGACAGTTCAATAGCAGCAGGTTATGATAAAGTGCAGTCAAAGAAAAAGAAAGCAATTTTAGCAGCTTAGAAGTAGAGTGCAATTTAATTTAAACTATTGCTAACAAGGGAGAAGCATGCCTAAAGTTGCGGTATGCAGAGCAGATATAGGTTGTAAGGCCTATATTTAAAGCTGTGTTTTCGGGGCTTAGGGCTGCAATGATTGCCTGTCTGCAGGTCCGGATACCCAACCTGTTCCACTCCGTTTTCAATTTGCGTCTGCGCTGTGACATGAGGGCAGGGCAAAGACAGACCACGTGCTCCAGGGTTTCAGCCGTCTTGCCGCACCCTCTGCACCATAAAACTTCTGACGTGCGACGCCAGCAGGGCAAATCTTTTAGGAATTGCCAGTCACCCAGTCTGATAGCCATAAAGCTAAGTTTTAGGTACAGGGAGTAGGTGCAGGACAGGTAGGTGGCAGGAGATAGCCGCCCGTAGGAATTCATAATTGCCCATGCGTGTCTGCGTTTGGCAAACTGGGCTTTATCCGTGATTAGGGAGCTCCTTCTGACACATTTCTTAATACTGGTTTTGAAAGCTGTCGTACTGGGATTGAGAGCCCATAGGTCGCCCGCAGACATTTCTCGGATGGAATCCTTAATAAGGCGAGCATACGAGCCCCCTGGATTTTTCTCGGTGATATCTAACCAAACTAGTGACTCTAGTGAGCCTATGTCTGCTTGTCTAAGTTTGTGGCAAAAGTTTAGATACATGCCAATGTTAGAGACTTCATAATTTAATAAGCCCAGTTCTAGTCTGATCTGGGCAGCAGAAGCATTTTTGGGCAAATGAAGGACTTTTTTATAAATTTTGGTCACGTGTAGATTTAGACTGGTGTTTAGATTACCCCTGAAAATCTCAATGCCATATGACAGGGTCGGACTGATTTTTGCTCTCATAACTTCTAGTAAAGGTGATAAACTTGGGCCAGACAAATTTTTTGAGAGCTTGGAGAGGGTCACCTGCAGGGTCACAGCTTTGGCTGATATCTCATTACGCTGTTTAACAAAGTTGCCCCTAGAGTCAAAATTGGCCCCTAAGTATTTGTATGTGCTCCCTATTGCAAGGCTCGTGTTGTTATAGAACCATCCACCCCGACGTTGCGTTTTCTTCCAAAGGTAACCACTTGGTTTTTTTTAGGTTTACCGCTAACTGATTCGCCGCGGTGTAGATGTGTAGTTTGTCCAGGAGCCTTTGCAATCCTACACGTGTAAGACTAAAAAGATCTAAGTCATCAGCGTAGAGAAGGTTTCTTACAGGCGCGCCTCCAATCTTAGGTTGGTGACTGTTGGTTTTTTCTAGAGCTGCCGGCAAGTCTGCTATGAACAAATTAAAAAGAAGTGGGGCCAGCACACATCCCTGTTTGACACCTCTGGTTGTCATGATTTTCCGAGAGAGATGTGTGCCGGACCCCAACTTCACTTGAACCCATGTGCCTGAGTGTAACTGAATAATTGCCTCCAGAAGTTTTACTGGAATCCCCCATTTCTTTAACTTTTCCCATAGGACTGCCCTGGGAACCCGGTCGAAGACAGCTTTAAAATCAATAAAAAAAACAACAAAAAACAGCCCTGGATGTAGAACAAACTTTGTCAACAATTATGGAAAATGTCAATAGATTAGTCAGGGTCCCAGATTTGGCAGTGAAGCCAGTTTGATTCATTGGAATCAGATTGTTCTGATCCGCCCATGCTCTCAGCTCGTTCAAGAGAATGCCTGCGTAGTGCTTAGCCTCGATCTCTAATCTCGATCTCGATATCTAAGAGAGCAATTAATCTATAGTTGCTTGGTGATGTATGGGAGCCTGTTTATAGATTGGGTGGATTATTGCGTCCGGCCAAGAGTCCGGTATGATTGAAGTTCTTAGGGCAAAGTTGAAAAGGTTAGTTAGATGACTCGACCAAAGTGCTATGTTTGATTTGAATAAGTTCTGCGGTAGGCCATTTGGTCCCAGGGCTCCGTCCGATCTTGCTTTTGACAGTATTTTAGTGACCATTTCTTGAGTGGTCGGCAGATCAGCAGTACAAGGGTCTGAACAACCAGTTGGCCTACTCCAATTCTTGCTCGGGCTTGGTTCCGTCAAGTAGGAGACGCATGTTTCCGTAGGTACTATTCCCTCTGGGGAGCTAAAGTGGTCTGTCAGAAAGGTGGACCAGCTGGCTTCTTGATGTTAGCTGACCCAGAGCTGAATTGGCTGGAGTTATGACGGTTAATTAAAGCCCAGAATTTTCTTGCGTTGCGGTTTTTGCTCTCCCAAATTAGTTTGCACCAGAATGGACTTTGGTGGGACTGTTTATCTTTTTGTATGGCCTGCCTGAATAATTTTTGAGCAGTTTTATATGCGTTCAGGAGCTCGTTGTTTCCTGGGAATTTCGTAAGAGACCGCAGGGCGTTGTTTCTAGATTTCTTCAGCGCCCTCGTTTCACTTGAAGTTGAGAACTGGCGACTAGAAGAATCCTTGTGGGAATACTGTTTAGTTGGGAAGAGGGTTATCAATTGTAAGCAGAGCGTCGACAAAACAGCAACTGGAGAGAGCGCCGGGTCAGTGCCGTCTGATATAAGAGCCAGACTTGCCTTCATGACATAAAGGCTTATATCTTCACTCCATCTTAGGCGCATCAAATTTTTACAGTATATTCATGTGCATGTTGTTGAGGCAGGTTTGTGAAACTCTGGCTTTACATTAAGGATTACAGACTGGGGACGATGGTCGCTTTCAGTTCGGGGGTGAATACTGAACTTACCCAGGTGTTTAAGCAGGGCCGAATTGCAGATGGTGTAGTCTAGATAGGATTGTTTGCGGCCGTTTGTCCAGGACCATTTTGGTGGAGTGTCGTTCGTGGATCTACCGTTCATTACCAGAAATCCGGCACTGTGAAGTTGCAGCACACAAAGTTCTCCCAGACCGCAGTAGGCTTGGTTTGGTGGTTTGGACTGTGCCTGTGCCTCAGTGAGTGCAAATGGAATAAGCCCTTCGAAATCTTCAGTGTTACCCTGGAAAAGGTTGGTGTTAAAGTCCCCTATGACAATACAGTCAGAGTACGGTTGATCCGCAGCGAGATCACACACAATTTTCATTAGACGGGTTAGATGGACCTTTTTTGTGCACGTACTCGGGTTAATATAGATGTTGAGAAGTAGGAGTGGACGTTGTTTACTCACACAAGTTGATTTTAACACCAAGTAGCCAGTCTTGGGTTTTATCCGTATTAAGGTGTGCACTCAAAGGAATTGTGTTCGCTATTCCTAAGGCGTTTTTTTAGATTGAGTATGACCTGGTTTTGGCTCCAATTCCAGGGGATTCGGCTTTGAGCAGGATAGTTGGATGGTTTAATAGTGCTGAAAGTTAGCCTGGAATGGAGTAAGGATAAATTTTAATTCCCGAAAGGTAACCTTATTTTCAAGGAATGCTCGTGCCCAAGTGGCGGATCTGAATGACACCAGAGTTACCTCGGAGGGTTGTGTGCCTCTTGGTGGAAGGAATTCAATGGGCTTTAATAATAAGTATTTTAACAAATATAACAGCAATCAGTGCGTGCACTCGAGAAGCCAATTGGATGGTGTAAACCAATCGACTGCTGGGGCGTGTCTTAAGTAGCACAAACACCTTGTCGTGCCTCTGATGAGAGCGAAAGCTCAGAAACGCGTCAGGCTACTACTTCCGACATGTGAACTGTAAAGAGGCTGGACTATGGCGCTATCCTCTACCCGAATAAATGCCTTTGGCCACATGCTGCTGGGTGCGACCTTAACCTGTGGGTACTTGGAGCAAGATGTTACACGCGGCAGCCCAGCCGTGAAGGACCGCACTACCCCGCGAACACAGGGGGCCACAGGGCTCGGAATCCTGCCGAGCTCTCATGGTGGAACAGCGTGTGAGGGATCAAGGGATGGCACATAGTCCGAGGCCCATTGAAGGGCTTCAAATGCAACAGTTGAATTATGTGCATGAACCTGTACTTGAGACATTGGACTATAAGACCCAGCAATCAGTGCTTGCACTCGAGAAGCCAATTGGATGGTGTAAACCAATCGACTGCTGGGGCGTGTCTTAAGTAGCACAAACACCTTGTCGTGCCTCTGATGAGAGCGAAAGCTCAGAAACGCGTCAGGCTACTACTTCCGACATGTGAACTGTAAAGAGGCTGGACTATGGCGCTATCCTCTACCCGAATAAATGCCTTTGGCCACATGCTGCTGGGTGCGACCTTAACCTGTGGGTACTTGGAGCAAGATGTTACACGCGGCAGCCCAGCCGTGAAGGACCGCACTACCCCGCGAACACAGGGGGCCACAGGGCTCGGAATCCTGCCGAGCTCTCATGGTGGAACAGCGTGTGAGGGATCAAGGGATGGCACATAGTCCGAGGCCCATTGAAGGGCTTCAAATGCAACAGTTGAATTATGTGCATGAACCTGTACTTGAGACATTGGACTATAAGACCCAGCAATCAGTGAGTGCACTCGAGAAGCCAATTGGATGGTGTAAACCAATCGACTGCTGGGGCGTGTCTTAAGTAGCACAAACACCTTGTCGTGCCTCTGATGAGAGCGAAAGCTCAGAAACGCGTCAGGCTACTACTTCCGACATGTGAACTGTAAAGAGGCTGGACTATGGCGCTATCCTCTACCCGAATAAATGCCTTTGGCCACATGCTGCTGGGTGCGACCTTAACCTGTGGGTACTTGGAGCAAGATGTTACACGCGGCAGCCCAGCCGTGAAGGACCGCACTACCCCGCGAACACAGGGGGCCACAGGGCTCGGAATCCTGCCGAGCTCTCATGGTGGAACAGCGTGTGAGGGATCAAGGGATGGCACATAGTCCGAGGCCCATTGAAGGGCTTCAAATGCAACAGTTGAATTATGTGCATGAACCTGTACTTGAGACATTGGACTATAAGACCCAGCAATCAGTGCGTGCACTCGAGAAGCCAATTGGATGGTGTAAACCAATCGACTGCTGGGGCGTGTCTTAAGTAGCACAAACACCTTGTCGTGCCTCTGATGAGAGCGAAAGCTCAGAAACGCGTCAGGCTACTACTTCCGACATGTGAACTGTAAAGAGGCTGGACTATGGCGCTATCCTCTACCCGAATAAATGCCTTTGGCCACATGCTGCTTGGTGCGACCTTAACCTGTGGGTACTTGGAGCAAGATGTTACACGCGGCAGCCCAGCCGTGAAGGACCGCACTACCCCGCGAACACAGGGGGCCACAGGGCTCGGAATCCTGCCGAGCTCTCATGGTGGAACAGCGTGTGAGGGATCAAGGGATGGCACATAGTCCGAGGCCCATTGAAGGGCTTCAAATGCAACAGTTGAATTATGTGCATGAACCTGTACTTGAGACATTGGACTATAAGACCCAGCAATCAGTGCGTGCACTCGAGAAGCCAATTGGATGGTGTAAACCAACCGACTGCTGGGGCGTGTCTTAAGTAGCACAAACACCTTGTCGTGCCTCTGATGAGAGGGAAAGCTCAGAAACGCGTCAGGCTACTACTTCCGACATGTGAACTGTAAAGAGGCTGGACTATGGCGCTATCCTCTACCCGAATAAATGCCTTTGGCCACATGCTGCTGGGTGCGACCTTAACCTGTGGGTACTTGGAGCAAGATGTTACACGCGGCAGCCCAGCCGTGAAGGACCGCACTACCCCGCGAACACAGGGGGCCACAGGGCTCGGAATCCTGCCGAGCTCTCATGGTGGAACAGCGTGTGAGGGATCAAGGGATGGCACATAGTCCGAGGCCCATTGAAGGGCTTCAAATGCAACAGTTGAATTATGTGCATGAACCTGTACTTGAGACATTGGACTATAAGAACCAGCAATCAGTGCGTGCACTCGAGAAGCCAATTGGATGGTGTAAACCAATCGACTGCTGGGGCGTGTCTTAAGTAGCACAAACACCTTGTCGTGCCTCTGATGAGAGCGAAAGCTCAGAAACGCGTCAGGCTACTACTTCCGACATGTGAACTGTAAAGAGGCTGGACTATGGCGCTATCCTCTACCCGAATAAATGCCTTTGGCCACATGCTGCTGGGTGCGACCTTAACCTGTGGGTACTTGGAGCAAGATGTTACACGCGGCAGCCCAGCCGTGAAGGACCGCACTACCCCGCGAACACAGGGGGCCACAGGGCTCGGAATCCTGCCGAGCTCTCATGGTGGAACAGCGTGTGAGGGATCAAGGGATGGCACATAGTCCGAGGCCCATTGAAGGGCTTCAAATGCAACAGTTGAATTATGTGCATGAACCTGTACTTGAGACATTGGACTATAAGACCCAGCAATCAGTGCGTGCACTCGAGAAGCCAATTGGATGGTGTAAACCAATCGACTGCTGGGGCGTGTCTTAAGTAGCACAAACACCTTGTCGTGCCTCTGATGAGAGCAAAAGCTCAGAAACGCGTCAGGCTACTACTTCCGACATGTGAACTGTAAAGAGGCTGGACTATGGCGCTATCCTCTACCCGAATAAATGCCTTTGGCCACATGCTGCTGGGTGCGACCTTAACCTGTGGGTACTTGGAGCAAGATGTTACACGCGGCAGCCCAGCCGTGAAGGACCGCACTAACCCGCGAACACAGGGGGCCACAGGGCTCGGAATCCTGCCGAGCTCTCATGGTGGAACAGCGTGTGAGGGATCAAGGGATGGCACATAGTCCGAGGCCCATTGAAGGGCTTCAAATGCAACAGTTTAATTATGTGCATGAACCTGTACTTGAGACATTGGACTATAAGAACCAGCAATCAGTGCGTGCACTCGAGAAGCCAATTGGATGGTGTAAACCAATCGACTGCTGGGGCGTGTCTTAAGTAGCACAAACACCTTGTCGTGCCTCTGATGAGAGCGAAAGCTCAGAAACGCGTCAGGCTACTACTTCCGACATGTGAACTGTAAAGAGGCTGGACTATGGCGCTATCCTCTACCCGAATAAATGCCTTTGGCCACATGCTGCTGGGTGCGACCTTAACCTGTGGGTACTTGGAGCAAGATGTTACACGCGGCAGCCCAGCCGTGAAGGACCGCACTACCCCGCGAACACAGGGGGCCACAGGGCTCGGAATCCTGCCGAGCTCTCATGGTGGAACAGCGTGTGAGGGATCAAGGGATGGCACATAGTCCGAGGCCCATTGAAGGGCTTCAAATGCAACAGTTGAATTATGTGCATGAACCTGTACTTGAGACATTGGACTATAAGACCCAGCAATCAGTGCGTGCACTCGAGAAGCCAATTGGATGGTGTAAACCAATCGACTGCTGGGGCGTGTCTTAAGTAGCACAAACACCTTGTCGTGCCTCTGATGAGAGCAAAAGCTCAGAAACGCGTCAGGCTACTACTTCCGACATGTGAACTGTAAAGAGGCTGGACTATGGCGCTATCCTCTACCCGAATAAATGCCTTTGGCCACATGCTGCTGGGTGCGACCTTAACCTGTGGGTACTTGGAGCAAGATGTTACACGCGGCAGCCCAGCCGTGAAGGACCGCACTAACCCGCGAACACAGGGGGCCACAGGGCTCGGAATCCTGCCGAGCTCTCATGGTGGAACAGCGTGTGAGGGATCAAGGGATGGCACATAGTCCGAGGCCCATTGAAGGGCTTCAAATGCAACAGTTGAATTATGTGCATGAACCTGTACTTGAGACATTGGACTATAAGACCCAGCAATCAGTGCGTGCACTCGAGAAGCCAATTGGATGGTGTAAACCAATCGACTGCTGGGGCGTGTCTTAAGTAGCACAAACACCTTGTCGTGCCTCTGATGAGAGCGAAAGCTCAGAAACGCGTCAGGCTACTACTTCCGACATGTGAACTGTAAAGAGGCTGGACTATGGCGCTATCCTCTACCCGAATAAATGCCTTTGGCCACATGCTGCTGGGTGCGACCTTAACCTGTGGGTACTTGGAGCAAGATGTTACACGCGGCAGCCCAGCCGTGAAGGACCGCACTACCCCGCGAACACAGGGGGCCACAGGGCTCGGAATCCTGCCGAGCTCTCATGGTGGAACAGCGTGTGAGGGATCAAGGGATGGCACATAGTCCGAGGCCCATTGAAGGGCTTCAAATGCAACAGTTGAATTATGTGCATGAACCTGTACTTGAGACATTGGACTATAAGACCCAGCAATCAGTGCGTGCACTCGAGAAGCCAATTGGATGGTGTAAACCAATCGACTGCTGGGGCGTGTCTTAAGTAGCACAAACACCTTGTCGTGCCTCTGATGAGAGCAAAAGCTCAGAAACGCGTCAGGCTACTACTTCCGACATGTGAACTGTAAAGAGGCTGGACTATGGCGCTATCCTCTACCCGAATAAATGCCTTTGGCCACATGCTGCTGGGTGCGACCTTAACCTGTGGGTACTTGGAGCAAGATGTTACACGCGGCAGCCCAGCCGTGAAGGACCGCACTAACCCGCGAACACAGGGGGCCACAGGGCTCGGAATCCTGCCGAGCTCTCATGGTGGAACAGCGTGTGAGGGATCAAGGGATGGCACATAGTCCGAGGCCCATTGAAGGGCTTCAAATGCAACAGTTGAATTATGTGCATGAACCTGTACTTGAGACATTGGACTATAAGACCCAGCAATCAGTGCGTGCACTCGAGAAGCCAATTGGATGGTGTAAACCAATCGACTGCTGGGGCGTGTCTTAAGTAGCACAAACACCTTGTCGTGCCTCTGATGAGAGCAAAAGCTCAGAAACGCGTCAGGCTACTACTTCCGACATGTGAACTGTAAAGAGGCTGGACTATGGCGCTATCCTCTACCCGAATAAATGCCTTTGGCCACATGCTGCTGGGTGCGACCTTAACCTGTGGGTACTTGGAGCAAGATGTTACACGCGGCAGCCCAGCCGTGAAGGACCGCACTAACCCGCGAACACAGGGGGCCACAGGGCTCGGAATCCTGCCGAGCTCTCATGGTGGAACAGCGTGTGAGGGATCAAGGGATGGCACATAGTCCGAGGCCCATTGAAGGGCTTCAAATGCAACAGTTTAATTATGTGCATGAACCTGTACTTGAGACATTGGACTATAAGAACCAGCAATCAGTGCGTGCACTCGAGAAGCCAATTGGATGGTGTAAACCAATCGACTGCTGGGGCGTGTCTTAAGTAGCACAAACACCTTGTCGTGCCTCTGATGAGAGCGAAAGCTCAGAAACGCGTCAGGCTACTACTTCCGACATGTGAACTGTAAAGAGGCTGGACTATGGCGCTATCCTCTACCCGAATAAATGCCTTTGGCCACATGCTGCTGGGTGCGACCTTAACCTGTGGGTACTTGGAGCAAGATGTTACACGCGGCAGCCCAGCCGTGAAGGACCGCACTACCCCGCGAACACAGGGGGCCACAGGGCTCGGAATCCTGCCGAGCTCTCATGGTGGAACAGCGTGTGAGGGATCAAGGGATGGCACATAGTCCGAGGCCCATTGAAGGGCTTCAAATGCAACAGTTGAATTATGTGCATGAACCTGTACTTGAGACATTGGACTATAAGACCCAGCAATCAGTGCGTGCACTCGAGAAGCCAATTGGATGGTGTAAACCAATCGACTGCAGGGGCGTGTCTTAAGTAGCACAAACACCTTGTCGTGCCTCTGATGAGAGCGAAAGCTCAGAAACGCGTCAGGCTACTACTTCCGACATGTGAACTGTAAAGAGGCTGGACTATGGCGCTATCCTCTACCCGAATAAATGCCTTTGGCCACATGCTGCTGGGTGCGACCTTAACCTGTGGGTACTTGGAGCAAGATGTTACACGCGGCAGCCCAGCCGTGAAGGACCGCACTACCCCGCGAACACAGGGGGCCATAGGGCTCGGAATCCTGCCGAGCTCTCATGGTGGAACAGCGTGTGAGGGATCAAGGGATGGCACATAGTCCGAGGCCCATTAAAGGGCTTCAAATGCAACAGTTGAATTATGTGCATGAACCTGTACTTGAGACATTGGACTATAAGACCCAGCAATCAGTGCGTGCACTCGAGAAGCCAATTGGATGGTGTAAACCAATCGACTGCTGGGGCGTGTCTTAAGTAGCACAAACACCTTGTCGTGCCTCTGATAAGAGCGAAAGCTCAGAAACACGTCAGGCTACTACTTCCGACATGTGAACTGTAAAGAGGCTGGACTATGGCGCTATCCTCTACCCGAATAAATGCCTTTGGCCACATGCTGCTGCGTGCGACCTTAACCTGTGGGTACTTGGAGCAAGATGTTACACGCGGCAGCCCAGCCGTGAAGGACCGCACTACCCCGCGAACACAGGGGGCCACAGGGCTTGGAATCCTGCCGAGCTCTCATGGTGGAACAGCATGTGAGGGATCAAGGGATGGCACATAGTCCGAGGCCCATTGAAGGGCTTCAAATGCAACAGTTGAATTATGTGCATGAACCTGTACTTGAGACATTGGACTATAAGACCCAGCAATCAGTGCGTGCACTCGAGAAGCCAATTGGATGGTGTAAACCAATCGACTGCTGGGGCGTGTCTTAAGTAGCACAAACACCTTGTCGTGCCTCTGATGAGAGCGAAAGCTCAGAAACGCGTCAGGCTACTACTTCCGACATGTGAACTATAAAGAGGCTGGACTATGGCGCTATCCTCTACCCGAATAAATGCCTTTGGCCACAAGCTGCTGGGTGCGACCTTAACCTGTGGGTACTTGGAGCAAGATGTTACACGCGGCAGCCCAGCCGTGAAGGACCGCACTACCCCGCGAACACAGGGGGCCACAGGGCTCGGAATCCTGCCGAGCTCTCATGGTGGAACAGCGTGTGAGGGATCAAGGGATGGCACATAGTCCGAGGCCCATTGAAGGGCTTCAAATGCAACAGTTGAATTATGTGCATGAACCTGTACTTGAGACATTGGACTATAAGACCCAGCAATCAGTGCGTGCACTCGAGAAGCCGATTGGATGGTGTAAACCAATCGACTGCTGGGGCGTGTCTTAAGTAGCACAAACACCTTGTCGTGCCTCTGATGAGAGTGAAAGCTCAGAAACGCGTCAGGCTACTACTTCCGACATGTGAACTGTAAAGAGGCTGGACTATGGCGCTATCCTCTACCCGAATAAATGCCTTTGGCCACATGCTGCTGGGTGCGACCTTAACCTGTGGGTACTTGGAGCAAGATATATATATATATATACATACACCAATAACATAAAATCTAATTTAAAAAAACATTATATTATAAATTAAAACATTAAACTATTTAAAAGACCTTAACCTTAAATTTTCCACATCAGTGAGTGCAACAGTAGGTAAAATGTTGGATGGTAAAAGTTACTGTTCCCACTCAAGTGAGTGCAAAAGTGGGGAAAGTGTTGGATAATGGAGGGGTAAAAATTACTGTTCCCACTCCAGTTAGTGCAACAGTAGGGAAAGTGTTGGATAGCGGGGATTGGGGTAACAATTACTATTTCCACTCCAGTGAGTATGACAGTCGGGAAAGTGTTGGATAGCAGAGGGGTAGAAAATACTATTCCCACTTCAGTTAGAGCAACACTAGGGAAAGTGTTGAATAGCGATGGGGTAAAAATTAATATTACTACTCCAGTCAGTTCAAAATTGAAAACAAACAAAATATCACCAACACAAAGTATAACATTTTTTAAATATTTAAAAAATCAAAAAAATAGAAACATGTTATAATGTCAAATAGATATGCCAAATACCGAGAAATACTATATTGAGTAAATGTAAGAATAATTTACAAACAAATAACTTTTTTAATTAGAAATTATTTGTAAATAAAAGCATTAATTTTTACATAAATGTAATCTTTTTTATTTCCTACCCTATAATACCGCACAATTCACAACACACATCTACATTTAAAAAAATTTACCTCCATAATTAACCTAGTTAACTATCAATTAAAGAAATATTATTGTTTAAAAAACTAATTAAAACAGACAAAAATTGGGGGCGTGGCTTAGCCGACGAAGATGGCAGTCGCAGTTTAATCGCGCTCCAACCAGCCCTCTAATATCCTGCAATAATATTGTGCCTATTGACATCAGCTGCGGTGTTCCTTGTGCCGGAGAACCCTAGAACACTCAAGCGGTTCTCCGACCTGAGTGGGGGACCTGGAGGAGGAGCGGTGGCGGTGACCAGAGGTCCGCATACTGTAGAGGCCTATCAGAGTGATGTGATTCGCCCGGCCAGGAAGGGGACCTGGAAGACGGCCCTGCTGGTGGAAGTGCCGCAGGAGGGTCGGCACCTGGATTCCTGCGCCAGCACCTGGCCCTCCCCCTCAGGGCTGTGACACTGGGGGACGTCGGGACGTGGCAGCTGACGGTGTGAGGAGGCGAACACTGGTGGCAGCGTTGGGTCGCGCGGGGGAGTCCCTGGGTGGAAGAGGCAAAGGATAGAAAGCGCCCATCCTACTGAGCCCCGGGTGGCCGTGGGCAGCCTAACAGGCCTGGGGGTGTGACCGCGGCTCAGGAGGTGCTGGTATAATCCCCTTCATAATACTCTTGCCTACCCCAGCAGACTCCCAGCACTCAGTGGCCGCGTCGGTGGTAGAGGAGGGGCCCAGAGCCCTCGACTGTCCGGTCACCCGCTCTGGAATAACAGGAGTCTCGAGGCCGCCTGGCATAGTGGTGCGCGCGGGCAGTGGGTATTCTCTGGCGTGCCGCCCAGTGGAGCCCCAGAAGCAGCGGAGGGCGACACAGCACAGTCCCCAGGCACAGAAACGCTTGGGCATAACTAGTAAGGCAGCATTAGCGGTGCCCCAGACATTGCCAGGGTCAGTGGCACCCATTGGTGGTCGGGTCGGGACACATAGAGGTGAGGCGAGGGTGAACTGGAGGCCATCTTGCGTGGCCTCGTGGCGGTCGCAACCTGCTGAGGGGCCTGGAGGGATAGACTATTGACTTGGGAATACGCCTCCTGGATATCGGGCTGCTTCCGCGCACGGCTCCCCAGGGGGGTCCCTACGTGCCTGGGGGAAGTACCTACTATACAACGATGACGCGCAATAAGGGCAGAGGAGGCCACACCAAGCAGGGCACCATTGACAAATTCACTGAAGCGGGGGCTGCGGCAGGGACTGCGGGTTCTCAGGGCCGGGTGCCTGACAACACAGCGCTCCTGGCGGCCATCACCCAGTCCAGGGACATGCTGGACGCCAAGGTGGGGGCCGTGGGCTCTGATGTCATGCTGCTGCGACAGGACTTGGGCAATGCGTTGGAACGCTTCACGGTGACCGAGACCCACATATCAGAGGTGGAGGATGACGTCATGACCTTAAAGAAGAAAGTGGTAGCTATGGAGAAGATTCAGAAAGGTTTGGCATTGTGGGCTGAGGATGCTGAAGGGAGGACTCGGCGCAACAACCTTCGCTTTGTATGATTCCCAAAGAGATGCGAAGGAGATTGCGTGGAGCGTTTCCTGACACGGTGGCTGGAGAGCTGGGTCCCACCAGGATGCCCTATCTCGCTGCTTCATGGTGGAGCAGGCCCACAGGGCCCTCATGCAGAAGCCTCCGCAAGGGGCCCGCTCGCGGGCGAATATTGCCAAGTTCTTGAATTATATGGACCGCGACACTATTCTGAAGCAGACTAGAGCTAAGGAATCCCTCACCTGTGATAACGCAAGCATCCTCATATTCCCGGACTACACGCGTCTGGTGCAGCAGCAGCGACAATCCTTTCTGGCGGCCAAAGCTTGCCTTCGAGACCTTAAGCTTCAGTATGCGCTGTTGTATCCAGCCCGCCTGGGAGTAGTCTATCGATCTCGCACATATTTCTACGAGTCTCCGGAGGATGTCTTTAAATGGACTGACGAGACCGCGCCAGTGCGAGTCCATATGCCATCTGGCAGGTAATCAGAGTCATCATCAAGTGAGGTGGCCCAGAAGGGGCCCCAAGGCCAACAGAGAGGTAACAGAAGATCGAGGTCCAGGCGCCGTTCTCTGTCGAGCTCCGCCCCCCGGCAGAGGGATTTGTCACCGGAGAGACAGACTTCGGCGGACTGATTAGTGGGCCCGGCAGGGACTGGGACTCTAGAGACTGTGTTTTGATGTTCACATAGACACATTTCATGGGCTGGGAACCCGGTCATGCAGTGGTACATGGGAAGGTGTTAGGCCCAAGGGTTATAGGTGGCCAGTTGGGGATCCATTGGAAGGTGTGGTTCCTGTCCCCCGGTTGGGGACTTGGCTCCTATCCGACCGTGACAGATACTTCCATGTTTGTGAGGTATAGGGTGGGGGGGCAGGTAGGTTGTTAGGGGGGAGGGGCTTCTTCTGTTTGTTTGATTGCTCTTCCATGCTGGTTGCTTGTAACTCATCATACACACCAGGGAACACATGCACAGGCCACGAGGGCATAAGTCTTTTGATATGTTTGGCACGAAGATGGAAAGGTAGATAGCCCCCTGTCCCTGCGCGTAGTCAGTTGAAATGTTCGTGCGGCCCTGGATAAGGTAAAGCAAGGGGCCATTCTTCATTATGCCAAACAAGCTGGGGCTGACGTGCTCATGCTCCAGGAAACACACTTGCTGGGTACTAAAGCACTATGCCTACAGCGGCATGGATACCATCATATATTTCATTCAGGTTCCACACAGGCTCACGGGGCGTAGCGATATTGATCCATCGCAGGGTCCCCTATGCACATGAGAGACTTTGGTCGGACACGCAGGGATGGTATGTCTTTATACAGGGCAGAATTGGGGGGATGTCTTGACACTGGGCAGAGTGTACGCTCCACCGCCATTACAGTGGTCCTTAGTGGACCGACTTCTAACGCTGTGGGGGAATATGCTGGATACACTCTCTGTTGTAGGGGGGAACTGGAATGAAGTGATGGAGCTGGGTCGGGATAGATGGAGGAGCGGGGATGCTGCTGGGGTGGGAGGTTCCCCTACCAAACTACACTCCCTGGTAACGGGGCTAGACTGGGCGGATGTATGGAGACACATACATGGCCTTCGCCTGGAGTACACTTACTTCTCCACAGCACACGACTCCTTCTCGAGGATAGACTACATATTCGTTCCCAGGGGGCTGGTGCACCGAGTGTTGTCAGCGGATATTATGCCCAGAGGCTTGTCGGATCACTCACCCGTTGCTCTCACATTCCAGATTGGCCCGGGGCAGCAGCCACTTAGATGGCGTATGTCGGGGTGGCAACTGCAGAAGGAGGAATGCAGGGAGCATTTGGCCAAAGAGATAGATAATTATCTGGTAGTTAATGTGGGGTCGGTCGAATCTCA
This sequence comes from Lissotriton vulgaris, assembly GCF_964263255.1. NCBI lineage: Eukaryota > Metazoa > Chordata > Amphibia > Caudata > Salamandridae > Lissotriton > Lissotriton vulgaris. The sequence continues at coordinate 29,720,759 of NC_141687.1, read as the reverse complement.
AGTGGTGCTTTGGGAGGCATTGAAACCCACACTGCGAGGGGTAGATTTTTCATGGTGTGTGGCTACGCAGAGGGAGCGGCAGAAGGACCTGGTGCATTGGGAGGCGGAAGTGGAGGCGGTGGAACGTAGGGGGCGGGAGGCGATGGTGGCACGGCCAGAGGGCAACTAGTGTTGGCTTAGCAACAATATGCAGCACTACTGATGGATGAGGCTCGTCAGGCTTTGCTGGCAACGCGTAGTAGGGTCTTTCAATGGGGGGAAAATCAAGCAAGATGCTCCACCGATTCTCCACCACCTGTGCACGCCCAGCCTCTGCCGCGTGTCCTGGACCCTGCAGGAGCGCCGATTCTTTAGCCCCCCAGCTATTGCAGAGAGCTTTGTGGCACACTATGAGGACCTATACGCGCCAAACGAATGTCTCGCAGCTGCGGTTATTACGAAGTTCATTGATACCTTACCCCTAAAACCATATCGGATGAGGTGCTAGCCCAATTAGATAGGCCTCTGTCGGACGAAGAGTTGGGTACGGCCCTGGGGGAGTTGAATCCCGGGAAGGCTCCGGTTCGAATGGTTTCCCCACTGAGTTTTTTTTAACGTTTTTTTGTACAGCAGGCCCCACATTTTCGGCCGGTGGTGGAGGAGGCGCAGGAGCGCGGCTTGCTTCCCCCAGACTGGAGACATGCGGAGGTGGTAGTGTTCCTCATGCCGGGTGGACCTCTGGAGCAGCATACATCGTATCGTCCCATCTCCCTTCTTGATGTGGAGGCAAAGGTTTTGGCCAAGGCATTGGCCAATTGACTTAGGCCACACATCACCGCACTGGTACACCTGGATCAGGCTGTGTTTATGCCTCAGAGGGCTACTCGCCACAATATTAGGCGCGCGCACGTTGATGTATCAGCCAGTGGGCGGCATAAGGAGCAAGTGGCGCTACTGCTGGCTGACATGGATAGGGCCTTCGATTCCCTGAGCTGGGTGTACTTGTTTGCTCTGCTGCGGGAGCTTAATCTCGGCCCGCGTTTTCAGGCCTTTTTGCAGCTGCTTTACACTGACCTAACGGCTTCTGTGCGGGTAGGAGGGGCAATTTCTCGCTCTTTCTCTATCCAGCGGGGCATGCGCGAGGGCAGCCCCCTCTCCCCTTATCTGTTTGCGCTTGCCATGGAGCCGCTGGCGGCCTGGGTGCGCATTGATGCCCAACTTCGGGGGTTTAAATGGGCGCCGGGCCTCACAGATAGAATAGCACTTTAGGCGGACGATGTCCTGTTCTTTCTTACCGATTTGGATAGGTCGGGCCACAGTTGATGCGCATCTTTCCGATTTTCGGTGAGACCTCTGGGTTGTATATGATCCCATGCAAGTCCACGCTGTGGGTTATGGAGGGTGGGCCGAGGGTGGGAGCATGGGCCTCAGCCCTTCAACTAGCAACGGGGGGGCTGAAGTATTTGGGGGTCTTTTTGTCCGACTTACCAGCAGCATCCAGGAAACGTAATCTGGTCCCGGTGTGGGATTGGACCCGGGAAGACCTTAAGGTGTGGTCTCGCATGCCCTTAACTATGTACGGTAGGTCGGCCATCTTCGAGATGGTAGAGCTTCCCCGTCTCCTTTATCAATTACAGAATCATCCCTACCAGATTTCACCTCGCTGGTCCAGGCAGGTAAACTCAGCATTGTGAGGGTTCTTGTGGGAAGGGGGCACGGTGAGGGTGGCCCTACGCACCCGTTTTCTATCTACGTACACTGGTGGTCTTGCTACCTCAGACATCCTCTCCTATTACCAAGCCGCACACTTGCTGGTTCTCAATGAGTGGTGGTACGGGGATAGGGGGGACCCGGCCTACGAGGTTGAGCGGCAGCTTATGAGCAACAAACCTCTACACACACTACTATATTTTGCACCGCTTCGGAAGCTTCTGCCCCTGGTCACGCGAGTGGTGTTTCACGTCTGGAGGCAGGCTCAGGGCAGGATGGTGTGGTGGAATGTCTTGACCCGGGAGACTCCTCTCTGGGGCAACGGGCATTTGCCTCAGTTTGCAGCCTTGCAGGGTTTCCAGGGATGGGACTATATAGGTATTTCGGCCCTATGGGACGTGATGACTGATCTGATGCTTAAATCGTTCCAGAATCTGCAGGACGCATATGGGATGCCACAATCCCAGTTCTTCAGATACTTGCAGTTTTGACATGCACTGACACCTCGTCTGAAAGCCCTGGAGTCTCTCCCCGACTTCAGCCCCATTGAAGCGAAGGTCTTTATGGGGGAGCTACCGGACCGCAAGATTTCTCGCATATACCAGAAGTTGGTCATTCACTGTTCCACAAATCTGCAGCGGCTTAAGACAGCATAGGAGGAGGATGTGGGTGATCTGGAGGAGGAGGACTGGGCGGAGGCTTTAGCGAGCCCGCGGGTGGGCGGCAGTAGCCAAGTGCCTGCAGTTGAGACAATTCAAATATTTACACCGAGTGTATTTCACTAGAGTGCATTGGAGGAGGGCTGGAATGACTGAATACCCTTAGTGTCTCTGCTGTAGGCGAGAGGAGGGTACGCTTCTGCCCACAGTCTGGAGTTGTCTGTCACTACATCGCTTTTGGAGAAGGGTGTTCTCCTGCCTGTCGTGTTGGGCTGGGAGCTCCCCTGCATGCTGTGCCTGGCCCTGTTACATGTCATGAGGGAGTTGGGGGACAATAGATACAAGCAACACCTCTTGTTATTAGGTCTCACGTTGGCGAAGAAGGATATTGCCAGGGCTTGGAAGGCTCCCCGGGCTCCGTCGCTGGCTGCATGGAGGAATGGGATGGATTTTTGTATGGGGCTTGAACAGCCGGTCTTCATTGCCAGGGGGTGCCCCCACAAGCATTATAAGATTTGTAAAAGATGGGCAGACTACCGGGGACTGGATCTAGATCCGCCATCGGAGGGGGATGTTCGCTTGCCGGATTGATGGGTGTGTGGAAGCTGGACTTTGCTGGGTGGCCGATGGGATTGTTGCTTTGTTCCAGAGGTATTGTACTTTTCCATTGCGGCATGGGCCCAATTAGGGGATTGGAGGGGGTTTGTTCTATTATGGTTTATTCACTTTTATAAAAGTCAGCGTCACTCTTGTTGTATAATTGATGTGTGCAGTAGTCTCCAGATTGCTGAGCTATGCAGTTTATGTGAACCGTGACAAATAAAACTTGTTTGAAAAAAAAAGAAAAAACAGACAAAAATGTATTTACTCCCAAAGCGTTACACCCTTACACACAAACAAATACAATTACCCTAATTAATTATCAATTGATGAATTAATAATAATGATTGTTAGAACCTGGGGTAGCCTGGCCTAGGGCAAGACATACATTTCAGAGGCACAGTGTGAAGGTTGCAGACCACCCAACAGTAAAACCACGCAATAACACACAAAAATAACGCTACACCAAAATGTGGAAAAATAAGTACTGCTTTATAAAAATATATCTTCGCACTTTTACTTTCAGAGTTCACAAGTAATTACATTTCAATTTGTTTGGGATCTAGCAAGAATATTTTTAAACTACTGAGCAATTAATCATCTAGGTTCAACAGTACCTTACTTTAGTCATAAAATCAGTGATAACACTTTCAGATTGGCTTACTTAAATCAATAATCAATATCAACAGTGCATCCCCTCAGACTCCAGAATTTGATTAGATATTGTCACAATACAGTGTACTAAACTTGTCTCCCACAAGCTACTCCCCTCATCACATGGCACTGTTGGAGAAACCAGCAATGACTAAACTAGGTTAGTCCCCTACAGGTTTGAGCATCACTTTCAACAAGGAGCAATAGTTTTCTTATAGAAGAGTCTATACTCCTCCAGCAAAGGGGACTCCTTCCCTTCCTCCTCACTGCTGTCAATTGTAAAGGTGCTATTCCCAGCAGAGCCACGTGTCATATAAACCACTCAGGAACTAACCGAGGTAGCTCCACCCTCTGGAAGGGACTCTTTATTCCCCTACTCGTATAGTCTTGCTCCCCTCCCCTCGTGTAACTCTCCTTACTTGTGGTCAGGTTCTTGAGGTGTCAGTGAGTGGGGGAATCCGCTTAACAGGGAACAGGGGGGCTCAGCGCTGAAAAAGCTCACCAGCCTCCCGGTGCACCTTTCTCCTCTCTCCCGCTCGCGCCGGCTCCTCTGGTAGCGCTCGAGCGGGGAAAAGAGATCTCTGATTACTGCAGGCTGCCGGGCTCCTCCGTACCCCCTCCCGCTCGCGCCAGCTCCTTCGTGAGGCGCTCAAGCGGGAGAAGACGATTCCACACGCCTAAGCCTCTGCTCTGCACTCGGCGCCTTCCTGTCGAGAAGCGGCGCGACTGGGCATGCGCGAGGCACACAGGATGCATCGCCTCTCACTCCGCCTCTGCTCCCGCCTTTCCCTGCGCTGGCTCCGTGGACGAGACGCTGCTTCTTTGGGGCCTGCTCGATCCTAGGCCCCTCCTGCACCAAGGGAGTGTGAACGCCTGGGGCATGCGCGGTAGCGCTCGTTGACTTCCAACCTTGGGTTTAAGCACGATGGCGCGGCCGGTGCCCCCGGGGTCCTGCAGACGGCGAGATCAGCGCCGCTCCAGTAAAACCGGCACCCTTCACTTTCAAAGCGCCTCCTCAGACACAATCCGGCGCCGATCTCTCCTGGCCCCTGCTCCTTCAGCGCCCACTGCCCCTCTCAGATAGCGCTCAACCACTGAGCTAGGACAGCTCACCAGGCGCCGACTTCACTCCACAGCAGGTGAGTGATGACTCTGTGGGGTGATTGAACTAGGGGACAGTCTCTGAAACCAGGGCAGGATGGTGTAGAAGGCTAAATAAAAGGGTGAGGGCCTCAAGACTTAACCCTCCTCTGCTAGAGGGAAACACACCAGAATTCCTTTCACTGGGCAGAGGACTGCACTCCGCAGCGCTGCAGTCTCCTTCTCCTCAAGACTTCCCCTGTATGATTTAGACAAGGGGCAAGCTAGGCGCCCAGGGTCTCCAGTAACCCTTAACAGCGGGGTCAGGACAAGTAACCCAAAAGGGGACAGTGAGGTGGTTCAGTAAGGCAGCTTCCCTATCCAGGATGTCAACCCTATGTCTAGCCTCTTCCCACCCTTAGCTACAGCCTGTCATCCAGCTAACTCTCTCAGGTAGACAAAATGGCTCCACCGCATTCCGCCTTATATAGGCTGACCCTCAGTGGTCCAGAATGGACCAGAAGGTTCTAGAACGCCCTATGCTAGGCTATGGCCAAGTTCTGAGTGTGACAGTTAGGGCAGTTGGTAGCCACCATTTTGTGTGGTTCCAACTTTTCCTGTCAGCACAGGCCTCTGGGCCTGAGGTGAAAAATTATGAGGGGGGAAAAGAACACCTATCCCCTGGGCCAACACCTAGAAAAAGTCAGTGGACAAAAATTATCAAGGGTATGAGGGGCAAAAAGGGGACAAAATAAATAAAAAATAGGAGGGACTATGCCAAAAAGCCAGAAAGGTCTAACACGCGTCCCCCCCAGCTGAAAGTGGGGAGAACTACCCAACCCCTTGGGAGTCCTCATCACTAAGGTGGAAATACCTGGAGAGACCGTCTGCATTGGCGTGGTCCACTCCAGGCCGATGTTCCACCCGGAGGTCCATTCCCTGTAGGGAGATGGACCACCTCAACAGCTTGGGATTTTCCCCCTTCATTTGCATCAGCCACCGAAGGGGTCGGTGATCAGTCTGAACCAGGAAGTGCGAGCCAAAGAGGTATGGCCGCAGCTTCTTCAGAGCCCACACCACCGCAAAAGCTTCCCTCTCAATTGCACTCCACTTCTGTTCCCGGGGAAGCAGTCTCCTGCATAAGAAGACTAAAGGCTGATCCAGGCCCTCTTCATTTAGTTGCGATAACACTGCCCCAATGCCATGTTCTGATGCATCTGTTTGGACAATGAACTCCTGGAGAAGTCTGGGGCCTTCAGGACCGGTGCCGCACACATTGCCTGCTTCAATTTCTCAAAAGCTTGCTGACAAGCTCCCGTCCAAACTACCCGTCGAGGTTGTTTCTTGGAGGTGAGCTCTGTGAGGGGCGCTACAATAGTGCCATACCCCTTCACAAAGCGACGGTAGTAGCCTGTGAGGCCCAGGAAAGCTCGGACCTCAGTCTGTGTCTTGGGGGTTCCCAGGCCATGATTGCCTCAATCTTCGCCTGCAGGGGCTGCACAGTCCCCCTACCCACCAAGTGTCCAAGGTACACAACCGACCCCTGCCCAATCTGGCATTTGCTGGCCTTGATTGTCAATCCAGCTTGTCTCAGGGCCTGGAGAACTGCTTGCAAATGCTGCAGATGGTCCCCCCAACTGCTACTGAAGACAGCAATGTCATCCAGGTAAGCAGCAGAGAAACTCTCCATTCCAGAGAGGACCTGGTTCACCAGCCGCTGAAATGTGGCAGGGGCGTTCTTGAGCCCAAAGGGCATCACACAGAACTGGAAGTGTCCCTCAGGCGTGGAGAAGGCTGACCTTTCCCTTGCTCCATCTGTCAAGGAGATCTGCCAGTACCCTGAAGTGATATTTACAACAAGGGGTGGTGAGGGACAGAGTCTCTGAATTAAGCAGAAAGCTCTCACCCAGTCAAGAGATCAGGGCTAGATCCAACACCGTTTTTTAGCTCACTGCACCATCCCAGTTTCAGAACCTGGCTGTATGCAAATTAGTCTGTTCCTGTCCCAGTGCATGATGGGAACAGGGCAAACCAAACTACAAAAGCCAATTCTTACACTGGGAAGGAAACAAGCTCCCGGGGACCGATTTCTGGCATTACAGCCGTCTTCGGCCCGGTTTGCTTGAATCCTGATGGTGCAATGAGCAAGGGTCTCACATCTGAGAATACCCTTCCACGCTTAGGGTGGACAAAAATATTTACAACAAGGGGTGGTGAGGGACAGAGTCTCTGAATTAAGCAGAAAGCTCTCACCCAGTCAAGAGATCAGGGCTAGATCCAACACCGTTTTTTAGCTCACTGCACCATCCCAGTTTCAGAACCTGGCTGTATGCAAATTAGTCTGTTCCTGTCCCAGTGCATGATGGGAACTTGGCAAACCAAACTACAAAAGCCAATTCTTACACTGGGAAGGAAACAAGCTCCCGGGGACCGGTTTCTGGCATTACAGCCGTCTTCGGCCCGGTTTGCTTGAATCCTGATGGTGCAATGAGCAAGGGTCTCACATCTGAGAATACCCTTCCACGCTTAGGGTGGACAAAAATATTTACAACAAGGGGTGGTGAGGGACAGAGTCTCTGAATTAAGCAGAAAGCTCTCACCCAGTCAAGAGATCAGGGCTAGATCCAACACCGTTTATTAGCTCACTGCACCATCCCAGTTTCAGAACCTGGCTGTATGCAAATTAGTCTGTTCCTGTCCCAGTGCATGATGGGAACAGGGCAAACCAAACTACAAAAGCCAATTCTTACACTGGGAAGGAAACAAGCTCCCGGGGACCGGTTTCTGGCATTACAGCCGTCTTCGCCCCGGTTTGCTTGAATCCTGATGGTGCAATGAGCAAGGGTCTCACATCTGAGAATACCCTTCCACGCTTAGGGTGGACAAAAATATTTACAACAAGGGGTGGTGAGGGACAGAGTCTCTGAATTAAGCAGAAAGCTCTCACCCAGTCAAGAGATCAGGGCTAGATCTAACTCCGTTTTAAAGCCCTGAAGTGAGGTTAAAGGTACTCAGATATTGGGCAGCTCCTAGCCGGTCAATTAATTCATCCGCCCTAGGGATCGGATGAGCATCAGTCTTTGTCACTGAGTTCAGTCCTCGGTAATCCACACAGAACCTCAGTTGAGGTGTGGTGCCTGGTGGTGCGGCTTTTGGCACGAGCACCACCGGACTGGACCAAGGGCTGTTGGAAGGTTCAATAACTCCCAGCTCTAGCATCTTGGCAACCTCTCCATGGATGCTAGCCTTCACCTTGTCGGACAGCCGGTAGGTCTTCGACTTCACTGGTGGGCTGTCCCCTGTGTCCACGTCATGGGTACACAGGTGAGTCCTTCCCGGGACAAGGGAGAACAACGTAGAGTACTGCTCCAGGATCTGGCGGCAGTCCTCCCGTTGCTCAGGAGTTAGAGTGGGAGAGAGAATCACCCCCTCCACTGACCCATCCTTCTCTTGAAACGAAAATAGATCTGGGAGAGGTTCGCTTTCCGCTTCCTCTTCCCCGTCAGTCACCATCATCAACATGACTTCGGGCCTCTCATGGTGGGGTTTGAGACGGTTGGCATGCAGCACCCGTAGGGGCTGTCGAGGGGTCTTAAGGTCCACCAGGTATGTGGCCTTACCCTTTTTCTCCAACACTTCAAAGGGGCCTGTCCAGCGATCCTGGAGGGCACTAATCTCTCCAGGCTCCATCACCCACACTTTCTGGCCAGGCTCCAATTCCACCTGGTGAGCATTGTGGTCATACCACTCCTTCATGACTGCCTGGCTGGCCTCCAAGTTGTCAGAAGCTTGCTTCCACAACTTCGCCATTTGGCTCCTGAAGGCCAGCATGTAGCTCACCACATCCTGGGGGGGGGGTTCCTGGGAGATTTCTCCCAACCTTCCTTCACCAGGCTGAGAGGACCGCGTACAGGGTGCCCATACAGAAGCTCAAAGGGGCTGAAGCCCACTCCCTTCTGGGGCACTTCCCTGTAGGAAAAGAGCAAACAGGGTAGGAGGACGTCCCATTTCCTCCGCAGGCTTTCGGGCAGACTTCTGATCATGCCCTTCAAGGTCTTATTAAACCTCTCAACCAGCCCATTCGACTGGGGGTGATAAGGAGTGGTGAACCGGTAGGTCACTCCACACTCCTTCCACATTGCCCGCATGTAAGCTGACATGAAGTTGGTCCCCCTGTCAGACACAACTTCCTTGGGAAATCCCACTCGGGTAAAGATTCCCATTAGGGCTCTTGCCACTACAGGTGCAGTGACTGTCCTCAGAGGAATTGCCTTTGGGTACCGTGTGGCATGATCCACCAGAACCAGGATAAACCTGTGACCAGCTGTTGTTGGTGGATCTAAAGGCCCCACAATGTCGATGCCCACCCTCTCAAAGGGTGTGCTAACGACTGGAAGTGGTTCCAGGGGAGCCTTTAGCTTCACCCCTGTTTTCCCACTGGCCTGGCAGGTTACACATGTCCGACAGTAAGTGTTGGACGCCACTTTCATCTGAGGCCAGTAAAAGTGGAGGACAAGCCGTGCAAAGGTCTTGTCCTGGCCTAAGTGTCCTGCCAGGGGTATGGCATGAGCAAATTCCAAAAGAAAGGCTCGGTACTGTTGCGGGACTACCAAGGCCCTTGATGAACCAGGCAAGGGTACCTTGGGTTCACTGTAGAGGAGTCCATCCTCCCAGTAAATATGGTAGTGTCCCGTAACATCACCTGCAGCTTGGGCTTCAGCCTGTCGCCTCAGTCCCTCAAGGGTGGGGCACTCCCTCTGCCCCTTACAGAATTCCTCTCTGGTAGGACCTCCCTCCACATGCCACTCAGCAGGGATGGGTAAATCCTCCAGAGAGTCTACTTCCCCCTCCACGGACTCCTGGTCCACCACCGCAGGTGGCCGATCTGTCACATGGGGTGCGGAAGCCGGAGCAGGCTCTCCCTGTCTCCGGGTCTGTCCCTTTTTAGCAGCGGGTTGGGCCATTGTTCCAGGCTCCAACCTAGGCGAACTCCCTCTCCGGGCAGTCGCAGACCGTGTGCTTGCACAGGCCCAATCAGGTGTACCCAGCATCGCAGAATGCGTCCGGTATTCCACCTCTCTCCAAGTGTTGTGTTCCATGTCATTCCCCAACAGACAATCGACTGGCAGGGCAGGGCTTACGGCAACTCGAAGTGAACCTGCAACCCCCTCCCACTCAGAGGGAACCTCAGCCACTGGATAGTGGCCCATTCTGCCGTCAGCCATCGCGGCGGGGTGGAGTACATTAGGAACAACCTGCTCTGGAGACACCAGTTGACTTCTCACCATAGTCATACTGGCTCCTGTATCTCTCAGAGCCTCCCCTCTCTGGCCATTGATGGTGACCCATTGCCCATACTTTGTAGTATTTGGAGGCACCTGGATCTTTGGAACCATCTCCCGCTCTCCCAGGGACACTAAGGTGACACCCGCCCACTCACCCCCCTTATCTAAGGGCAAGTCCTCCCCGAGCGCTACACTAGCTACTCCCGGTGACTTTCCTCCGGTGGGAGGGGGTGGTCTCTTTGGGCATCTGACACTCCCCTTATAATGTCCAACATCACCACATTCAAAACAGTGGAGAACCCTTGGCTGCTGGCTTTGGCCAGGATTAGGGTTTCTGGGCGGGTTTGCCTTAGGGGTGAAACCTACTCCCTTTCCTTGAAAATTATGTTGGGGACCTTTAGAGAACTCCTTCTTTTTCTCTCCCCCCTCCTTCTTCTGGGGGGCGCCCTGTCCGGCTTTTTGAGAATCCCCTCCAGTCCCCTTGGAGGACACCCGGGTACTTGCCCAGATGTCCGCCTCCTCTGCAAGCTTCCGGGGATTGGTCAGCTTGCTGTCCACCAGGTGTTGGCGCAGCTCGGGAAAACATTTCTCGAGGAGGTGTTCTTTCAAAAATAGATCGTACAGCCCCTCATAATCTTTCACCTCACTGCCCTTGACCCAACCCTCTAAGGCCTTTCTGGCGTAGTCAAGGAAGTCCACCCAGTTCTGGGTGCTTAATTTGTGGCTCCCCCTGAACTTCTGACGGTACCTTTCTGGGGTAAGCCCAAACTTCCTTAACAACACCAGCTTCATGGTGGGGTAGTTGGTTTGTTCCTCTGGTTCCAGTACCAGCAAGGTGTCCCGACCAGCAGGAGGCATGTATTTGTACAAACCACCCCCCCAGTGCTTTTCCTGCACCCCATGAGCTCTTAGGGAGACCTCATAAGCAGCCAGCCACTTAGCTATGTCATCCCCCTGACTGAAGCTAGCTGTAAGGTCTTTCGGCAAGTAGGGTCTGGACTCCCTGGTTGTCTCTTTTGTCTCGCTGCCACCATTCATCTCAGGAGAGGACCCCCGTTGCAGGCTTCTGAGTTCTAATTCCTTCAGCCTGAACTCATGGGCCATCCTCCTCTCCTCCTTCTCCTGCTCCAACTTAGCCAACTCCCATCTCAACTGTCTTTTCTCCCTCCTATCCGTGAGCTCGGCTTCAGGTAAGCTTCCCCCAAAGGCGCTACTGCCCCTTCTGGAGTAGGACACTGGTCCTGGGAGTAAGTTTTCCCCCTCAGAGTGGAATAACCTATCTATCTCCCCCACCGTGTCCTGGTCTACCCCTTCATCCTCCTCCTTCCTTTCTTGGTGTGCCTCCACCCAAGCCCTAAGACTGGTCTGGAGCTCCCCCTTCCTGGCACCATGCTTGAAAAATACCCCCATCTGCTGGCAGAATACTTTCAGCTGTGCCACCGAATAGACCTCTAGGTTTTCCAAGGCAAACTCCATTTTGAGATAGGCAAACCTAGATTACACACCAGAAATTGTAGAGTTGCAAGGGCAACCTAAAGCTACCTCCACCCACCACCAGGAACAAATTTGGAAAAATCAAAAAGACAAATTAGGAGGGCCGCAATGAGAAAACTCCAGGTGTAGGTTTAGTGTATTACGTTGAATTACTATTGAGTAGCTGCAACCAAGTCAGTATCCCACCGCTAGGCACCAATCTGTTAGTACCTGGGGTAGCCTGGCCTAGGGCAAGACATACATTTCAGAGGCACAGTGTGAAGGTTGCAGACCACCCAACAGTAAAACCACGCAATAACACACAAAAATAACGCTACACCAAAATGTGGAAAAATAAGTACTGCTTTATAAAAATATATCTTCGCACTTTTACTTTCAGAGTTCACAAGTAATTACATTTCAATTTGTTTGGGATCTAGCAAGAATATTTTTAAACTACTGAGCAATTAATCATCTAGGTTCAACAGTACCTTACTTTAGTCATGAAATCAGTGATAACACTTTCCGATTGGCTTACTTAAATCAATAATCAATATCAACAGTGCATCCCCTCAGACTCCAGAATTTGATTAGATATTGTCACAATACAGTGTACTAAACTTGTCTCCCACAAGCTACTCCCCTCATCACATGACACTGTTGGAGAAACCAGCAATGACTAAACGAGGTTAGTCCCCTACAGGTTTGAGCATCAATTTCAACAAGGAGCAATAGTTTTCTTATAGAAGAGTCTATACTCCTCCAGCAAAGGGGACTCCTTCCCTTCCTCCTCACTGCTGTCAATTGTAAAGGTGCTATTTCCAGCAGAGCCACGTGTCATATAAACCACTCAGGAACTAACCGAGGTAGCTCCACCCTCTGGAAGGGACTCTTTATTCCCCTACTCGTATAGTCTTGCTCCCCTCCCCTCATGTAACTCTCCTTACTTGTGGTCAGGTTCTTGAGGTGTCAGTGAGTGGGGGAATCCGCTTAACAGGGAACAGGGGGGCTCAGCGCTGAAAAAGCTCACCAGCCTCCCGGTGCACCTTTCTCCTCTCTCCCGCTCGCGCCGGCTCCTCTGGTAGCGCTCGAGCGGGGAAAAGAGATCTCTGATTACTGCAGGCTGCCGGGCTCCTCCGTACCCCCTCCCGCTCGCGCCAGCTCCTTCGTGAGGCGCTCGAGCGGGGGAAGACGATTCCACACGCCTAAGCCTCTGCTCTGCACTCGGCGCCTTCCTGTCGAGAAGCGGCGCGACGGGCATGCGCGAGGCACACAGGATGCACCGCCTCTCACTCCGCCTCTGCTCCCGCCTTTCCCTGCGCTGGCTCCGCGGACGAGACGCTGCTTCTTCCGGGCCTGCTCGATCCTAGGCCCCTCCTGCACCAAGGGAGTGTGAACGCCTGGGGCATGCGCGGTAGCGCTCGTTGACTTCCAACATTGGGTTTAAGCACGATGACGCGGCCGGTGCCCCCGTGGTCCTGCAGACGGCGAGATCAGCGCCGCTCCAGTAAAACCGGCACCCTTCACTTTCAAAGCGCCTCCTCAGACACAATCCGGCGCCGATCTCTCCTGGCCCCTGCTCCTTCAGCGCCCACTGCCCCTCTCAGATAGCGCTCAACCACTGAGCTAGGACAGCTCACCAGGCGCCGACTTCACTCCACAGCAGGTGAGTGATGACTCTGTGGGGTGATTGAACTAGGGGACAGTCTCTGAAACCAGGGCAGGATGGTGTAGAAGGCTAAATAAAAGGGTGAGGGCCACAAGACTTAACCCTCCTCTGCTAGAGGGAAACACACCAGAATTCCTTTCACTGGGCAGAGGACTGCACTCCGCAGCGCTGCAGTCTCCTTCTCCTCAAGACTTCCCCTGTATGATTTAGACAAGGGGCAAGCTAGGCGCCCAGGGTCTCCAGTAACCCTTAACAGCGGGGTCAGGACTAGTAACCCAAAAGGGGATAGTGAGGTGGTTCAGTAAGGCAGCTTCCCTATCCAGGAGGTCAACCCTATGTCTAGCCTCTTCCCACCCTTAGCTACAGCCTGTCCTCCAGCTGACTCTCTCAGGTAGACAAAATGGCTGCCCCGCATTCCGCCTTATATAGGCTGACCCTCAGTGGTCCAGAATGGACCAGAAGGTTCTAGAACGTTATTCTATTATTTCTGTTGGTTTGGTCATTTTGACCCTTTTTTTAAATTGCCCCTTACTTGCACCATAAATTGTGCCCCTTCACCGCCGTTTGGGCGGGTCTGGTCCTGGGGTGGGTGCCCTCCTCATTTTTGGCGGCCATTTTGGAGTGTTTGGTGAGTGGAGTGAGGCGTTTCCATCTGCTAGCGCTTGAGTGCGCATGTGCCGCCTGGGAACACCTATTTAATGCTCCTCCTCTAGCGCAGCGGGATCGCGCAGCGGGCGCGTCCTCGCGCAGCGGGCGCGTCCTCGCGTGGCCGGAGTCGTGCCAGAGTCCAGCCCGTCTGCGCCCGTCCGCGCTCGGTTGCGCTGGTTTCGCGGTGGCATGAACATCAGGTGCATCTCCAACTATGCTTACGTATACCAGGGAAACTCTCCTGGCGATTAACAACTGTCTGCCTCCCTGCGCCGGAGCCCGCGTTTATCCTTTGTGTGGCCCTCATCGCTGTGCTTGTGGCGGCTGGCTACTGGAAGCTCCATCTTGCTTGGGGTTCTGTATAGTGCAGCCTGCCATAAGCAGTAATGTCTCTTCGCGACATCTCACCATCTGGAATCTGAACGTAAGATCGGCGGTCAAGCATTATCAGGATATTGCTGATCTTATGGACAATGACCCCCCTGACATCTTTTGTCTGACAGAGACATGGCTGCAGGATACCGATTCTACTGTACTGAATCTGGCGCTCCCCGCTGAGTATTCCATCTACACGCTCAACCGCTCTTCGAGAGGGGGCGGAGTCGCTCTTGCAGTTAAATCTTGCTATCCTTGTGCCTGGAGAGTGCAGAACATCACGGGCTGCGAAAGCGCCCTGTTCAAGGTTGCAGTTACACCGCATTTTACCTTGTCAGGATTGCTGATTTATCGCCCACCTGGTAGTTCAGTGGCATTTCGGGAGGCTCTTCCTGAGGCAGTCAGTTCATTAGCAGTAGGGTCGGCCAATTTTTCTATCATCGGAGACTTGAATCTCCATTTTGACACTCTCTGTCTTTCTTCAGTGGGAGGGATGGTGGCGGATCTCGAGGCCCTTCAACTGTTCCAGCTGGTCTCAGACCCCACTCATAGTGGAGGCCACATTCTGGACCCCCTTTTTTCTAACTTAGAGGGGGCTACAGTGGCCCCCCCCTCCCCCTGACCTGGTCAGACCACTCGCTCGTGACTATTTACTGTCCTCTTAAAGAAGCCCCACTTAAGGCGCCACTGCGAGCCATGCCCAGACGGCGCTGGAGCAAACTAAAGGCGGAAGATCTCCATCGCCTTCTCACTGACGATCCACTGGGTGCAGTGGAGAACGTGGAATCTGGTTATGACCATTTCTGCGGATGGGTAACCAGGGCCCTCGACTCCCTTATCCCGATGGTTTCTAGTAAGTGTGGTCTCCGCGCCCCTAGCCCCTGGTATGATGGCAATCTAAGGGCTCTGAAAAGTGTCTGCGGACGTGCAGAGAGAGACTGGAGGAAGAGGTATGACAGCAGCAAAAAAACCCTGTATATGGCTGCGGTCAAGTCTTATCACCGCGCGGTTTGTAAAACCCGGGCTGCATATTACGCTCTGGAGTTTCGCAGCAGTGGGAATCCTGTTAAAACCATCTTTAAGGCCCTTAAAGACCTTGTGGCAAGGAAGCCTGCCGGTAATTCCATCTGCTCCAATACCCATTGTGAAGCGCTGGCGGCTTTCTTCCTGGAGAAGGTCCAGATCATATATAGGGCCTTCCCCACCACTGCACAAACCAGTATGGGGCCACCCATCCTGCTGGATCAGGTGGTGCTAGACTCTCGCCCCTATCTCTCTTTGGAGTCTTACACGGCCCTGGCTCTCCGAGTTAAGTCTGGATCGCCGGTCGACCCGCTCAAGCCACCAATGTTCAGAGACCAGACTTTTGCTCGCCCGGTTTGCGACTTAATCAACATGTCGCTATCATCTGGTCAGGTGCCTTTGAAATGGAAATGGAAACAATCTCTCGACCCTACAAAATCGGAGAACTACCGCCCGATTTTGCTTCTCCCGTGGCCAGCCAAACTCGCGGAGGCGCATGTTAACACCGCCCTCACTGATCATCTGTTGCGTGCTAACATTCTGGACGACACCCAGAATGGTTTTCGGGCCGGCCACAGTACGGAGACAGCATTGCTATCTATGGTCGAGCACCTGCGGGTAGTTCTGGATGCAGGTCAAACGGCGGCGCTTGTTTTGTTAGACCTAAGTGCCGCCTTTGACACGGTCTCCCATGATATTCTCCTGCAGCGTCTTGAGGAGATAGGGGTGATCGGCACTGCACACCAGTGGTTTCGTTCGTTTCTCAGGGACCGTTCCTTCTGTGTGGCGTCCCCGCCCTATCAGTCCAAATGTCATCCTCTGTCTCTTGGGGTCCCGCAGGGTTCCTTGCTGAGTCCCACGTTGTTTAACATCTACGTGAGGCCGCTGGCTGAGGTTGTGAAGCTCTGTGGTATGACCATGGTGTCGTACGCAGATGACACCCAGCTAGCGGTCACGATCAGCGGGGACTCTGGGGTGGATGCCCCAAGATTCAGAGAAGGACTTAGGGCGGTGGCTGGTTGGATGACGTCCAACTGTCCCCAACTAAACGCCAAAAAAACGGAGGTGATGATCTTTGGGAAGCGGACGGACCTATGGGGAGATACTTGGTGGCCCCCTGAGCTGGGGCCGACCCCCACTCCAGTTGCGGAGATCAAAAATCTTGGTGTTTGGCTGGACCCTTCCCTCAACTTTGTTGGCCACACCAAAAGGACGGCGGCGTGCTGCTTTGGCATCTTGCGCAATCTGCGACCTGCCCTTAAATATTTCGATGCCGCAACTCGTCAACTGGTGGTACAAGCAACGGTTTTGGCTCGGCTGGACTATGCCAGCTCCCTTTTTATAGGGTTAAACAAGGCCGAGCTAACCCGACTTCAAAGAGTGCAGAACGCAGCGGCCAGAGCAATCGTAGGTCTTCCTAGGTTCTGCTCGGCCGGTCCAACTTTGCGAGCCTTGCATTGGTTACCCGTTAGGCAGCGGATTCACTTTAAAGTACTGTGCATTTCTTTCAAGATTCTGAAGGGCCTATCGCCTCCCTTACTGCGCCAACTTTTGTGCCCATATATCCCGGGCCGCACTTTGCGCTCGCTGGACCAAGAACTAGCGGTAGTCCCTCGGTTCAAACTCAGTCGTGCGGGAGTTCGCTCTTTTAGGGTGCGGGCAGCCGCACTTTGGAACGCTCTCCCCTTGAAACTCCGGACCCTTGGCGACTTGCTTTCTTTCCGCAAGGCCGCTAAAACTCATCTATTTTCTGAGCTGTGTAAAAACCCCAACTCCCCCATTGTTAATAATATTTTCTGTTTTCCTGTTGTGTTGTGTTCGCCACCTTGTCGGTGCGCCGGGACGCTCCTTCGCTGGAGCAGCCGTGCGCAATACAAATAGCACTAACATAACATAACATAACATAACGCCCTATGCTAGGCTATGGCCAAGTTCTGAGTGTGACAGTTAGGGCAGTTGGTAGCCACCATTTTGTGTGGTTCCAACTTTTCCTGTCAGAACAGGCCTCTGGGCCTGAGGTGAAAAATTATGAGGGGGGGAAAAGAACACCTATCCCCTGGGCCAACACCTAGAAAAAGTCAGTGGACAAAAATTATCAAGGGTATGAGGGGCAAAAAGGGGACAAAATAAATAAAAAATAGGAGGGACTACGCCAAAAAGCCAGACAGGTCTAACAATGATCAAATAATTATTTGCTAATTACACATAAATTGCTTTCCACCCTGTACCCCTATAAACCTCACAACCCACACCTAAAACTCATTACCCAATTTCCATAACTAATTTGAAATAATACATTAATATCAAATAACAACTACCTAATAATTAATTACAAATAAATTACTTCCCACCCTTTACCACTATAAACCCCACAACCCGCTCCTAAAAAATGACACAATTAACATAATTAATTACCAACGAATTAATTAATAATAATTAACAAATAAATAGTAATTACTTAATAATAAATTACTTCCTACAATTAGCACTATAAGATCAAAATTAAATACATATTCATAAATGTAAACAAATAATTAATTAATGATAATTAAATTACTTTCCACCAATTACCCCTATAAACCCCACAACCCGCTCCTAAAAAATAACACAATTACCATAATTAATTACCAATTAATTAATTAATAATTAACAACCAATTAATATATATTAATTATAAATTACTTACCACAATTAACACTATAAAATCTAAAATAAATAAATATTGCTAAATAAAAACATAATCATTAATTTATTATCATTAAGTTTCTTCCACCCTGTTCCCCTATACACTCACTCAAGTTTATTTTATATGATTCGGAACTCTGAGGAGATCCACAAAAAAGCAATAAATGCAACAATACAAAGAACATTTTTACAAGAAAAAAGAAAGAAGCACATTACAAAGTCTCAATTTCTGTACAAAAGGCTAATACAGGTTACAAGAATCGATAATACATACAATGCAAGAAAAAAAGCCCCTCAATAAATATCTAAAAAACATTTAAAAAAGTTAAAAACATTAAAACAGAACAACTCATTAGGAGGGTTATATAGAGCATGTAAAAAAGCATTAGCAGTAAAAATACTCAATTTCAAGCAAGTGTGGCGTAACCATTTGCGACGGAAAGGGAACAGGGAGGGACATATAAATATAACATGTGTCAAATCTTGTTTAGGGAAGTTGCAAAAGTTACAAGCTGCGGAAGTATCATACCACTTGGCCAAAAGTGTATTTAAAGGCAAGAGATCCTGTCTTAGCAGAAACCAAAATCGCCGGACACCGTGGGATAGGTTCCAAGATATGTAGGGTTGCCTATATTTGATTACTCAAGATGAGATAAATAGAGTGACTCTTTTCCTAGATTCAATATACTCCCTATCTAATCGGAAACTAAGTGCCCATGAGGCCCATTTCAAAACTAATTTTAATTGACCCTGGGAAAGTGAAAAAAGGGAGGTCTCATCTAATTTCAGAAGCGTCACTGCCCTTCTGAAATTTTTTACAAGAAGGGAGAATTCGTTAAAGGACCCCAATAGTTCGTCTTTCATTAGGCATCTTAATGTCCCCACTTCCCCCTTAGCCAAACAGGCAACCCAACGCACCAACCCCGCCAGGCCCTGGACCCAACTACTACGAGCTCCAAACTCCAATCTGAAGGCGGCAGCTGTACATGAATTATTAGTAGTGGTTAGATTCCAGAAAATCTTCCCCTCTGCCAACTGCAAAAAACCCCATTGCCCCAAATCCACTATTTCGAGTCCATAAAGTAAAGTGGACGGGATCTTAGCACGAAATACCTCTAATAGGAAGGAGAAATGGTGCCTCCCCGTGGCTGAATAAAGGGCTTGTAAACTTTTGCCTTGGGCCACTGCCTTCCGCATGTTATTATCAATATGGGGTTTCTCACTGGAGTTATTAGTTATTACTTTCCCCAAGAATACATAACTATTTACAACTTCCAACTTGAGTCCCCCTACTGTCCATCCAAATTTCACAAATTTAGGGTTTTTATTGCCAGCTATACACATTATTTTGCTTTTAGAAATATTTATTTTGAGAAAGTGAGATTCAGCAAATAGATGGAGAGCGTGCAGGCGGTTGTTTAAGCCTTTAGGCGTTAGATCCAACAATAAGATATCATCGGCGTAAAGTAAACTAGAAATCGCGACACCTCCCAGCGTAGGAGCTATTCCTTCGCAGGCAGCCAGTGTCATAGGGAGATTCGAGATATATAAAGAAAAAAGAATAGGGGCTAACAAACAACCCTGCTTAAGACCATTAACAGGGTAAATGACCCTAGATAGCCCTCTTTCTCCCCCAAAAGGACCTTACACCAAGTATCTGTGTGAAGTGCGCGCACCAACTCCAACAAAATAAAGGGCATACCCAGCGCAGACAGCTTCCTCCATAACAGCGGTCGATCTACCTTATCGAACGCCGTGGAGAAATCAATGAACGCTGCGTACACTGTACCGCCGTGGACCCTCACGCATTTGTCTGTGATTATCTGTAACGCCGTGAGATTATCAAGAGTACCATGACTCTTACGGAAGCCTGTCTGTTCAAGGGGCAATATGTTACTGTTAGCTACCCACTCATTTATTGAGTACAGCAGGCATTTAGTAAAGACCTTACCAATGGCGTCAAGAAGGGCGATTAGGCGATGGTTTTGAGGAACATTCCTATTGCCCTTCTTGTACAGCGGCACCAAAATGCTACCCTTCCAAGACGGCAGGACTGTTTTGCTCATGAAGCAGTACCTAAATATCGAAAACAAGATCTTGCTCCAAGAGCTGGGATCCTGCTTTAGAACCAAAACAGGGAGCTCATCTGGGCCCATTGCACCAGAGGAGCGTAATTCTATTATAGCCCGTTCGATAACCCTCTCAGAGGCAGGATCTATGAGGGAGCTATCTTCTTTACAGTCCCAAAAGGCATTTATACAGCCATTACTCGCATAGAGGTTAGAAATAAAATTAATCCAAATGGCTTCAGCAATGGGAATTGGAGAAGGAGAAGACCTGTTCCCCTATACACCCACAACCAGCTATGGAACTAAAAAACACAAAATTTAATAAAAATAAAATTGACAACTACTAAAAATGTAACACATATATGAAAAAAACAATACATACACAAAAAAATAGATCATATACATTTAAAATGCATACTAAAATACACAACACAAATTAACAAATCGAGATTTTAAACAACTGTATTTCTTACCTTAAAGTAAATATTCTTGACCACAATATTCTTGTCGATATTTCTGTGATATATTTCAAACTCGATATTTTTGTATGTCGGCATTTCCAAATCGATATTCTGTCTGCATACTATGTATAGCCTTTACTTAGCCAATGTGGGGCACTGAAGCGCTTGCCTACATGAGTAACACGCTACACTGTGGCTGGAAAGATGCTTATGTGCAGAGTCTTTCCATGACGTGCCTGAGAACCATGAGGTGCGGTTACTGTACTAAGGGATGCAGCGTGGAGCAGTATGTTGGATGATGAAGTGCGAAAGACATACATGCAGTTTTATGGTTTTCATATAATTGTGGGTGATAACTTTTACGTATGCATCAACAAACGTCCTCTGCCCTAGAGCCGGCCCTGCAGACACTGTAAAACTCATTTACATATTCCAAAATGACTTCAGACTCAAACCTCAGTGCGTCCATTACTGCATGGTCTTCCTCACACAATTACAGATGTGCATTGTGAGGTGTTGCATGTGGTGTTCCGGGTGTGGGCCACACTCATCAGTACCAGTTGTAGAAAGACACGTGGGAATATCGCACCCAGAAATAATAAACATCATAAAAAGTGGCTGAAGACGATTGATTAGGCGGGACCTGCTACCAAAGAGATCCTACCAGTATCAACCGCTGTTAATTACAAATACAGCTATCAAAATGCAAACAATACCTGAAAACCTCACTAAAACTAATGAACATAAAGTGCTAACACAGGTTATTTGTGCACACAATCACAAACAAGCATTGGCATTGCCATTAGGTCTCGCCTTTGGAAAGTGTTTCGCCATGCAGCACGTTAACCTGAGTTCTACAACATCTCCTGTTAAGAGTCTGTTTTCTTGTGTAGGAGGTGGCAGTGTGTACCTCACACTGCCACTTCTTGCTGGTCAATGGGCACAGGCTTGCCTGCTTACTGGTGTGTTAGTGCACCTCCTACAGAGTTGTGTGTATTCAGCAAGCCTCAGGGCAGGGCCAGCTTCAATGCCAAGGTGCAAAATGCATGCAGCGTTAGATCTCCGTAACAAACGCAGAACCTGCTGTACTATATCCCCACCAACAAACACAAGGAAAAATAGTTTTGCATTTTGAAAAAACTGTACAAAAGGAACATGTTTCGTAGAAAAGCATCTGATAAAAACTATATATAAAATATAATCTGAGGTCTTAGAAACCATCCCATCTTCTGATAAAAGCTCAGTTGAAAAGACAAACCACTTTAAAAAGAAAATGACAAGTTGGAGCCTGAGGAAAAAACAGATTACAAAAGTGCCACAAAGAAAAAAAAGAACACACTGGCAACAGCAATCACTGGGAATTGTACAATATTAAAACCTAAACATGCAAGACCACATCAGAGCATCTACCACAGGAGTGAACGTCTAACTGAGCATACTAAGAAAACTCAAACCCTACCTTCCCCAAGAAGACTTCAAATCTGCAGTGCAAGCACTAGTCATCTCAAGACTGGAATACTGCAGTGCCACTCTATGCGGGCTACCTAAACTCAGTTTAGCCCCCCTCACAGCATCTCTAAATGCTGCGACTGGTCACTGGTTCCAAGAAAACTAAGCACACCTCTCCAGACCTGAAATTGCTCAATTGGCTTCCGTTTGAGTCAAGGACCCTTGACCCTACCAGGTAGGTCGCTCCCCCTCTGCACAGCACCGCCTGTGTCTCCCTGCCCCAGCTGCCGCTGTCACTGCTGAGGAAGTACGAGGCCCTCCACCACCCGCAGGCTACCACCCGTGCCTCATCCCTGGTGGCCAGTGGTAGGCCGTATGTAGGTTAGTTCATCCTCCGATTTATTGCTTTTATTGCATTGCCTGTATTTTCATTGTTGTGTCTGGGACTGCTGTTGTTTATCTTCCCCCGCTGCCCATACATGGTCCCTGCCCCTTTTTCTTCCCTCTGTTCCCCTCACTGTCCCAGTGCTCTGTCTGCCCGGTCTTCCCTTCTGTACCCCTCTCTGCCCCCGTATCCCTGCCAGGTTTTCCCTTCTGTTCCCCTCGATGCCCCCGTGCCTCTCTGCTCATTCTGCCTTCTGTTCTTAGCAGGCTCTGTATTTCTGTACTCTGTATTTTGCCTCTGTGCCACTCGTTTTTCCGGTATTTCTGTGCCCTTTTTGCTTTCTGTGCCACTCGTTTCCCCCTCGTTTTTGTGCACGTTTTGTCTTCTGTTCCACTTGTTTTTTGTGCCCGTCTGCCTTCTGACTAAACTGAAGTCAAGAGGCTACCCCACCGCCATCCTCAACAACGGCTACAAGAGGGCCCGAAACCAACACCGAGAAGCCCTGTTTGAAGACAACATAAGGGACCCTCAGGAGATACCCCTAACTTGTGTCACTACCTATTGTAGTTTCTCAAATGCTATGATGAAATCCATTAACAAAAACTGGAACATCATCACAAGCAACAAAAAAGACTGGACCAAACCCCTTTTCTATTTTAAGAAAGGGAGGAGCCTTAAAGACTCGCTAGTCCACAATCGCCCCACAAACAAAAACCCTTCTTTGGAGAGATCAGTGACAGACACATGGGGGCTGCCACGTGTGACTGGTCACTACCCCTGCTCCAATTGTAGCGTATGCCATCTAACAAAGCACACTAACCAACTCATGCTTGAACCAGGTAAACAATGGACCCAACGAGTCCACACTAACTGTAACTCAATCAACGTGGTTAACCTGATCACCTGTCCATGCCATCTACGCTATGTGGGCATGACGACTCGCAAGATCAAGCAAAGAATTTGCAAACATCGTAGCAACAGAAGGTGCCATAAGATTACAACAAAAATGAGTGAATACTTTCTCCAAGCCAACCATACCACTAACGATCTACAATGGACTGTTATCGAGCAGGTGTGTACAGGGAAAAACATAGCCAGCACCCTGTTCGAAAAAGAACAACGATGGGTCTACCAGCTAGGGACCCAAATTAATGAAAAACCAAAGGAAATGATGGACGGAGCGTTGACAATACAAGCACTCACCCCCAGTCAACTGATCTGGGTTTAATCCATCACCGTTCTTTTGCCCACACTGCCACCCCAGTTCAGACATGGCCATATGCAAATCAGTCTGACCCTGTGCCTCATGGGAACAGTCCAGCCCGAACTGCCAAGCCATGCCTTCCCTGGACTGGAAACAAGCTACCGAAGACCGGTTTCTGTCATTTCAGCCTTCTTCAGCCCGGCTTGCTTGAATCCAGTGGCAAAGTGAGCAAGGGACTCACGTCTGAGCATACCCTGCCAACTCATGGCGAACAAAGAAAAACCAAAGGAAATGATGGATGGAGCGTTGACTATACAAGCACTCACCCCCAGTCAACTGATCTGGGTTTAATCCATCACCGTTCTTTAGCCCACTCTGCCACCCCAGTTCAGACATGGCCATATGAAAATCAGTCTGACCCTGTGCCTCATGGGAACAGTCCAGCCCGAACTGCCAGGCCATGCCTTCCCTGGACCGGAAACAAGCTACAGAGGGCCGGTTTCTGGCATTTCAGCCTTCTTCAGCACGACTTGCTTGAATCCAGTGGCAAAGGGAGCAAGGGACTCACCTCTGAGCATACCCTGCCAACTTATGGCAAACAAAGAAAAAACGCAAGCCGGGCTTGTCAGTGTTAGCCCCCAAAAGCACTGATTGGCTGCACATGGTCGAGGGTATGGAACCCCTACAACAATCTTCGCCTCAACAGTGCTGGGGGTGTTTGCCACTATATTGCGTGTTAGCCCCCCAACGCCCTAATTGCAGGACCATGCTGGGGGTTTGAGCTCCAAAATCACCTTTTTTGTCACTAAAGTGCTGGAGGGGGGTGAGCTTAGCCCCCCCCCCCAACACCCTAATTGCAGGACCATGCTGGGGGGTTGAGCCCCCAATTCATATTTTGGTCTGCAAAATGTTGGGGGGGGGGGTTGTCCCCAATACCACACTATGGGTAAACATTACTGTCTGTTTGCACCCAAAAGCACAAGTTGGCATGACGACGCAGGGAGTGTTGCACATCCACCCCCCAATGGGCATTAGATGGCTGGAAGTGTTTGGAATCCACCTCCCTATGGCAGGGATTGTTATGCATCCAACCCCCTATGGGGTGGACAATGCAGGCAGTGTTATGCATCAACCCCCTTATGGGGTGGACAATGCAGGGAGTGGTATGCTACCAATCCCCTAAGGGCTAGACAATGCAGGGAGTGTTATGCATCCACCCCCTATGGTGTGGACAATGCAGGGTATGTTATGAATCCACCCGTTTGTAGGGTGGAAAATGCAGAGAGTGTTAATGCTTCTACCTTCTAAGGGGTGGACAATGCAGGGAGTGTTAGGCATCCACCCCCCCCCCCATGGGGTGGACAATGCAGGGAGCATTAGACATCCACCCCCTATGGGGTGTGGAATGCATCCCCTATGGGGTGGACAATGCAGGGAGTGTTATGCATCCACTTCCTATGGAGTGGACAATGCATGGAGTGTTAGCCAACCACCCCCCATGGGGTGGGTGGGCAATGCAGGGAGTGTTATGCATCCACCTCCTATGGGGTGGACAATGCAAGGAGTGTTATGCATCCAACCCCCTATGGGCATTAGTTGGCTGGGAGTGTTAGGCATCAACCCCCCATGGGGTTGACAATGCAGGGAGTGTTATGCATCCACCCTCCCCCCATGTGATGGACAATGCAGGGAGTGTTATGCATCCACCTCCTATGGGGTGGACAATGCAGGGAGTGTTATGCATCCAACCCCCTATGGGCATTAGTTGGCTGGGAGTGTTAGGCATCAACCCCCTGTGGGGTTGACAATTCAGGGAGTGTTATGCATCCACCCTCCCCCCATGTGATGGACAATGCAGGGAGTGTTATGCATCCACCTCCTATGGGGTGGACAATGCAGGGAGTGTTATGCATCCAACCCCCTATGGGCATTAGTTGGCTGGGAGTGTTAGGCATCAACCCCCTGTGGGGTTGACAATTCAGGGAGTGTTATGCATCCACCCTCCCCCCATGTGATGGACAATGCAGGGAGAGTTAGGCATCCACACCCTATGGGCTTGACAATGTAGGGAGTGATAGGCATCCACCCCCCTATGGTGGACAATGCAGGGAGTGTTATGCACCCACCCACTATATGATGGACAATTTATAATTATTTAATTTAAAATTTTGTATAGTGCGAACATGACCCAAGTGGGCATCGGAGCGCTTTACATATGGGTTACGGAAGACATAGGTAAGCACTAAGTAGCTGTGGAGAACAAAAGAGAAATATACATCTAGTACATAATGACATATTAGCTGTGGGAGAAAAATAGAGAAATACACAGCAAGTACATCATGACCTATTAGCGGGAAAACACTGAGTCCGTATCACATGCCAGGTAGACAATTAATTGCCCAAACAAAAGTGGAGTCCAAAAGGATAAAAGCTTTTAGTTCAGCGCAATGCTCATTAGAAGAGCTTTCACTTCCCTTTTGAAGGCAAATGTAGAATGAATCAGTCTTGTTTCCACTGGTAGGGAGTTTGAGATTCTCGGGGCAATACCAGAGAATCAATGTGCTGGTGCTCCTTGAGGGCCCGCACCTCCAGATAGTTCGAGCTTATTTGTCTGGTACAGAGGAGTGTTGAAGTGTATTGCTCAATGGGTCATACATGCAATTTTTAACTTGTTCCTTCAATCATCAATCAATCAATCAATTATTTGTAAAGCGCACTACATATCCGCAAGGGAGTCAAGGCGCTGCGGGGGGGCTACTGATCGAACAGCCAGGTCTTGAGTATCCTCCTGAAGGTCAGCAGTTCTTGGGTCTGCCTTAGGCTCAGTGGGATGGTGTTCCATGTCTTGGCGGCGAGGTGGGAGAAGGATCTCCCACAGGTGGTTGTTCTTCAGATGCCCGGGACGGTGGCGAGTGAGAGGTCGGAGGTGTAGCGGGCGGATGGGGATGTAGAAGGAGAGCCGTCTGTTGAGGTAGGCTGAGCTGGTCTTGTGGAGTGCCTTATGTGCGTAGGTGAGGAGCTTGAAGGATATTCTCTTGTTGAGGGGAAGCCAGTGCAGGTTTCTCAGG
The DNA here is from genome assembly GCF_964263255.1 of Lissotriton vulgaris. NCBI lineage: Eukaryota > Metazoa > Chordata > Amphibia > Caudata > Salamandridae > Lissotriton > Lissotriton vulgaris. The sequence continues at coordinate 29,694,283 of NC_141687.1, read as the reverse complement.
TGGAGGGTGATGTGACCGTGGCGTGGTATGTCGAGGATCAATCGTGCCGAGGCGTTTTGGATGCGTTGTAGTAGTTTGATGAGCTTGGTCGTGGCTCCCGCATAGAGAGCTTTTCCGTAGTCGAGTCTGCTGCTGACGAGGGCCTGGGTGACTGTCCTTCTTGTATCTGTCGGAATCCATCTGTAGATCTTGTGGAGCATGCGGAGGGTGTCGAAGCAGGAGGAGGAGACGGCGTTGACTTGCTTGGTCATTGAGAGTGTTGAGTCGAGGATGACTCCGAGGTTGGTAAGTGGTCGGTGGATGTCGGAGCTGACCCCAGTGCCGTTGGCCACCTGGAGTCATCCCAAGCTGAAGGGTTGGAGCCAAGGATGAGGACCTCTGTCTTGTCCGAGTTCAGCTTCAGACAGCTGGTCTTCATCCAGTCGGCGACTGCCTTCATTCCTTTGTGGAGGTTTGTCTTTGGCAGTGATGGGGTGTTTTGTGAGGGAGAGGATCAGCTGAGTGTCGTCGGCGTAGGATATTATGTTGAGGTCGTGCTGTCGGGCTACGTGAGCGAGCGGAGCCATGTAAATGTTGAACAGCGTCGGGCTGAGGGAGGATCTCAGGGGTACGCTGCAGATGATCTCGGAGGCTTTGGAACGAAATGGGTTGAGGCGGACGCTCTGGGATCTGCCGAAGGGGAAGGAGGTGGTCCAATCCAGATCCTTGTCTCGGATCTCTGTGGCTTGGAGGCGTGCGCGTAGTGTGCGGTGGCAGACGGTATTGAAGGCGGCAGAGAGGTCTAGGAGGGTGAGTGCTGCGTTCTCGCCATTGTCCTGCATGGTCCTGATATCGTCGGTGGCGGCTATGAGGGCAGTCTCGGTGCTGTGGTTGCTGCGGAACCCTGACTGGGAAGGGTCCAGGATTCTGTTTTCTTCGAGGTATCGGGTTAGCTGTCTGTTGACGGTTTTCTCGATGACCTAGGCCGGGAAGGGGAGCAGAGAGATGGGCCGGAGTTTCTTGAGGTCTCTTGGGCCTGGCTTAGGTTTTTTGAATAGGGCGTGCATACAGCGGAATTGGGAAGGTCGCGGTCTCGAGGGAGAGATAGATGACGTTGTGCAGGTGGAATGCGATGGAGCTGCTTGCTGTGTTGAAGACGTGGTGCGGAATGGGTCTGACGGAGAGCCGGAGTGGATTGTCTGCATGGTCTTGATGGTGTCATCGATGCTCACGCTGGCCCAGGCTAGCAGGGGGTCATGGTCGATGGTGTGCAGAGGGTCTGTTGTGTTGCTGTCTGTTGGGGATGTCTGGGTGTTGAAGCTGTCATGGATGTCTGCTATCTTGCGGTGGAAGAAGGTGGCGAGTGAGTCGCACAGGGCTTGCGATGGCATGATGCCATTAGTGTTAGAGCTGGGGTTGGAGAGTTTCTTCAAGATGTTGAAGAGCTCCTTGCTTTTGTGTGTGTTGTTGTCGAGGCGGTCTTTGAAGGAGGTCCTGATGAGGTGGTGGTAGTTGTGGATGGCATCCTTGTGTGCTGCGTGGCTGTCTGGAGTTTGTTCACTGTGCCATTTCTTCTCTAGTTTCCGGCAGGCTAGCTCGGAGGCTAAGAGTTCTGGGGTGAACCAGCTGGCCCTCTTGCTGGTGTCTCTGTGGGGTGGTTTCTTCAGCGGGGCGAGGGTGTTGGCGCAGTCCTCGATCCAGTGTCTGAGGCTGTGGGCAGCGGCGTCGGTAGTGGAGGGTTCGGTAGGTGGGCTGAGAGCGAGATTTGCGTGTAGTTGGTCTTCTGTGATTTTGCTTCAGCAGTGGCGGGGGATCTGTTGGGTACTGTGGTGTGTGGTGGGTTTCTGGAAGGTGAAGTGGATGCAGAGTTGGTCAGTCCAGAGGAGATCGGTGGTGTGGCTGACGGAGACGTGCAGGCTTGAGGAGAAGACTGGGTCAAGCATGCGGCCCGCGGAGTGGGTGGACGTTGTGTCGAGTTTCTTCAGTCCGAGGTTGGCGAGGTTATCAGGATTGCGGAGTTGTTGTCGTTGTTGTTCTAAAGGTGAAAGTTCAGGTCTCCAAGGAGGATGTAGTCGGTGGAGTTCAGGGCGTGCGTAATGATCAAGTCAGCGATGGAGTCGCTGAACTGGGGGCGGGCCTGGGGGGGTCGGTTGACGAGGGTGCCTCTGAGGGTGGAGTTAGGGTCTGTGTGGATCTGGAAATGCATGTGTTCGGCAGTGCTGACCGCGTCGTCGGTGCTAGTCGAGATCTTGATGCTGTTCTTGTGGACGATAGCAATTCGTCCTCCAACTCCATTGGTGCAGTCTCTGCGGGTGATCTTGTAGCCATCTGGGATGGCTATGGCGATGTCGGGTGCGGAGGAGTCGTTAAACCAGGTCTCTGTCAGGAAGGTGACGTCCGGGGATGTTGTTTTTCGAGCAGGTCCCAGAGCTCGACGGCATGCTTGTGTGCAGAGCGGGTGTTCAGTAGTATGCATCGGAGGAGGTTGGGGTCTTTCTTGGCAGGTTGTTCGTCAGCTCTGAGGCTGGTGTAGCTGCAGTTCCAGCAGGTGAAGGGGCTGTGTGTGCATTTAGGGGTGGCCTTGAAGCAGGTGTGGCTCCGTCCGGAGTTGAGAGCGTGCAGAGTGCAGGCGTTGCAGTGGCAGCGGTTGTCGTGGCGGGTGCGGGGGCCAGGGGTCTGGCGCTGGGCGCGGACCGGCACGGATGGGCGCAGACGGGCTTGCCCAGCAGCGTGCCCGCTATTCGGCTGCGCAGCGGCTTACTATATGGGGAGGTGGGAGGGAGGAGCGGGAGGGAGGAGCAGCTGGGAGGCGGGGCAGCGAACGGGCAGTGGGCAGTCAGGGGTTGGGGCAACAGGGGACGAAGCGGTGAGGGCGGTGAGGGACAACGAAGGTAACATAAGGAATTAGGGAACAGAAACAAGGGAAAAGGAGTGCAACAGAGGGCGGAAGGGCACAAAAAACGAGTGGAAAAGAAGGTAAAAGGGGCACATAAACGAGGGAAAAACAAGTGGCACTGAGGGCAGAAGGGCAAAAAAAAATGAGTGGAACAGAGGGCAGAAGGGCACAAAAAACGAGTGGAACAGAAGGCAGAAGGGCACAAAAATTAGGAAAAAACGAGGGACAAACGAGTGGCATAGAGGGCAGAAGAGCAAACAAAAATGAGTGGAACAGAGGGCAGAAGGGCACAAAAAACGAGTGGAACAGAAGTCAAAAGAGGCACAAAAACGCAGGAAAAAAGTGACACAGAAAACAGACGAATATAAACAACAGAAGAGTGTAAATTCATAATGAAACAGAACAAAAGCCAAAGAGCATGGAACTTAGTGTGCAAATCAATTTGATTTGTATAGAAGGTCCTCACTCACCAACATGGTTGGTGACATGCTTCATCATTGGGCCCCGCCGGGTGAAGCCGAATGCCTTCACGGTGTGCTGCAACGCCAGATTTACTGAGGAGCTGGGTTTTTGTGAAGGTAGTGATGAGTGTGGTGAATATTAAAAATGACCAGATTGTGTCTCAAAATGTTTTTTATTCGGTAGCCAATCTGTCATATTAAAATTATGTGTAGGGAACATTTACCAAATAAATTGTTTGGCTATTTTCACTTAGAGTGGGGTCGACATGTTTCTGCCCTTGTCGTGTAATTTACTGGGCATTCTTCAGGACCATGGGAGAGTGTACCTCGGCGGTATGGGCACGCTAAGACCCACCCTAACCTGAGAACGTGAAAGTTAAGAAAAGGTGTAAAGAAACCAACAGGTTTGCGGGGTAGCCTCTAAATTAGAGGTGCCCGTTGGATCTGTGAATACAAAATTGACAGACAAACATATAAAACATACAACATATAATTAATGCGTTGGTATTAGTAGTATATTCAGAAATAAACCATGCTCAAAGGAAGTGATCTGGTTAGGAGCCTCAAGGAGGTTCACCAGAAAGCTACTGTAATGGTATTTTGCAGTGGCGACATTGCTAGCCGAAGAAGTGGCGGCTAATAGTGGTGCATGCTTCATAGAACGTATTGTGATCATTAAGGCAGCTTCATGCCTACTCGGGTGTTTAGCGGTAATGGTGGTCTAGGTTGTATATCAATGGGCAAACAAATGAGGCCAGTGAGCCTTAGACTTGTGGCTACAACCGGACACCTTCATGCATCAACAAAATATAAAACGTAAAGCTGAAAGCTCACTTGTTTTGTGAGCAATCCACGCCCCATGGGTCTCGGGAGGGGGGTGGAGGCGACAAATGGCACACCCTACAATGTAAACGGAAGATAAACACAACCCAAACAAGTAAATATAAATGGCAAAAGTCCGCCATCGCGGGTTTCGATTACTTAGCTTAGAGTAGTGGAGAAAGTACTCACGCCCACAACGCCAGGCACCCATTAGGAACACACCCGCAACGCCAGGCACCCAGTAGGAACCTGTCTTCGCCCTCTGACCGGACCCCGTGGATGGCGTGGCGGGGTCCGTGATTGTAGAAGAAGGCTGCGGCTGGCGCCGGCGGGGGCGAGTTTCCCGGAAGTGAGGAAAAAAGGACCAATCAGGTAGAAGCCGAGGAGGCATGTGGAGCTAGAGCACTAACTTCAATAGAAAGGCTCTAACTTCGGCGAAACGGTTCTGAAGTGATCCTGATCCAGCCCTGACTGGGTGATTATGGAAGCAAAAAAAGAGGAATCTTTTTAAATAAGTGGTGAGGGCTCACAAAGGGATGTATCCGCGCTATCGCAAAGCGGGCCAGATTGTCAATGTCCGACAGCTAGCGATAAAGTTATCTTTAGGGGCGTGGCTGGATGCATCACGCAGTAACCAGGCAACCTGATACTGTAGTCTTGCAAGTCTTATGCTAAGACCCAAGCAGTTTTAGGGAGCAAAGGCGCGTCATACCATTGCTGGTGAGTGCTCATGAAGAGAGTGCTCATGAAGAGAAATGTGGGCGCTATATTAGAAAGCGGACCAGAATGTAATTTAGATGGTGAGCATTAAAGTTACATTAAGGGGCGTGACATATACATCACGCGGTAACCAAAGCAACCGGATTTTGCTGGTAACTACTACAGGTCTCTGGTGGTCTCCCAAGTGATATTACAGCACCGACTGCCGGAGGACTTGGGTCCCGGGGATCCAGGGAACAAGGATACCCTGATAGCTCCTGGTGCCCCACCGGCCCAAGACTCCCTGCATGAGTATAGACTGCCGGGGGTCTCGGGCCCCGGTGACAGGATGGGACAAGCGGGTGCCCTAGAGAAGATTACTACATTTGATCCCGATTCCATTTCCCTTAAAGAAGTGGAGTCGGCAATTGAGAGGCTGCCCCCAAACAAAGCTCCTGGCCTTGATAGGCTCCCTGGAGACCTTTTCCGCTCCCAACCTAACATCTGGGCCCCATACCTGATGGTCTTGTTCAATGCGGTCTTGCAAGGCTCGGCTTGGAGCTGAGATCGTTCCAATCTTTAAAAAGGGTTGTCCGCTTGTTCCATCTAACTACAGACCTATCAGCTTAATTGACACCACCCAGAAGGTGATGGGCCGAATCCTACTCGATAGATTATTGGGTTGGATGGAGGAGAATAAAATCTTAACCACCCTTCAAGCCAGATTTAGATCAGGGGTCTCGACCATGGACCAGATCTTTCGACTCCAGGTCCTATACTGGAAAACTGCAAGAATAGAGGGTGGCAGCCTCTATCTTGTTTTTGTGGACCTGCGGGACGCATTTGATCTGGTTCCCAGGGAGAGGCTCTGGATGGTCTTGGAGGAGCTTGGTCTCCCTCCCTACCTGTTGAAAGCCCTCACCAGACTCCATAAGGGAATTATGCACAGGTGAGATGTGGAAGGAACGGGGAACTATCAGCCCGTTTCCCCGTTGTTGCGTGTTTATCTAGGTTCCTGATCGATACTGTGACCTTATGCCCCTATTCGGCTATAAATCCATTTATTCCCTATATTGGCATAACCGTTCAAGTGCGATTTTCAGAAAAGTCATCTCTGGCCTCACACGAACAGAGTCACATTCCAGCATAGCTCTCTGCCACTTCCTTTGCGACCAATTAGTGCAATGACAGAGCAGTAGTCACTATCTGATATTCCTAGATAACACTCCGAGTTCTTCAACAAGATAAAAACTTAGCAAACCTGGAAATCCCCGCTTGCTGTGTTTTGATTAGTAATGGAACTCTAATGAGCAACTGATAACTATCACTTCCTAGTGACATCTTTAATTGACGTCTTATGTCCAGCAAACTTGCGTCAAACCCGGCACCTGTCAGGTATAAATATTACCAACGTTGCCTTAAGCAATGCGAGCTACTGTTGCTGATGCCAGCTGCCTGCAAGACCCCGTGTTGGTAAATCTAGCACTCTGTCGCTGCAGCCTGCTGTCCCTGTGGTGGTGAAGCTGCTGATACCATTATCGCTGCTAAAGCGCGAACTATGGTGCAGTACGCTTAAGGAGCTGAACAGCCGTCCCTCTGCGAAGACATCCAGCAGATTCCAGCTGCCCGGGGACGCTGTCCCCCCTCCTTCCTCGACGCGCTGAAGAAAAGCAGCTGCCTTTCTCGTGCAGAGAAATCCAGCTCCGGCGTTTCCGGTCTACCCTCGCGGGTGACTGGGATATCGAGAGAGACCCCTGAAGGAGATACCAATCCTCCATCATTCTATTCAGAGGTATGGTGTTGACTAAACCCTTAGACGAGAATTCTTGAAACAAACCTTGGCAAAACCAACTTAACTTAAAGCTACTTACTTGCTCCCCTTTCCACGTGTTAGGCTTAGGTCAGGCACACTGGGGTAGGCTTAGTTAGAAGCACCAGTTGAGTATGTTAGCCTAATGTATATATGACTGTATATATGTTTTATTACTTTTAAACCATTGTATGGCTAAGAAACCATATCAATGCTTTTACAGTTCTATTTCGCAATACTTATCTTACTGTACGTATTTTTTATAATAACAATTATTGCAATTGTGGCATTACATTTCTCTTGTACGAGATGAAAGACTGTTCAATAAATGTTAACCCTTTATTGACAAACGCCCGTCTCTCTATTCTCTACATCTCGTGAAAGTAAACTGCACTAGACTGACTGAGTGAAATACATGTCTATTGTTTCACACGACCCTAGAGATTGACTCTTGATCTGAGGAGCAAAGTTGTCATGTTGCACGGTTGTTGGAAAGCTGAATCCCTTCTTGTCTGTGCCAAGGAAGCTGATCACTTCCTATGCAGAGAAGAAAGTTTCCAGTGACCTCTGAGCTAGTTGGAAACACAACCCAATTAAGTTTAGCATAGTCAGTGGAGGCCTGGAATATCTGCAGTTCCACGTCGATACTACTGTTTATGTTATTCCAATGCGCAGGGCCTAGCGGGGAAACTAGGAACTACACTACATGGCGCCCTAACGTTTGGTAAGGCGATAAACTAACGCAAGACTTTTAGGGTAACTCAGTCGTGCATATTTCACACCCCTTTCTCCCGTAAATACTCCAATAGACGTCTGGAGTGGGTGAAAGGTTAAAATCCGCCCGACCTTAGTAGGAAGAGATTCCTATGTAAAGCTCTGGTTTATTCAACGTTGAAGGATACAGTGTTCCAAAATATTGTGCACCTAATCTTTGTCTCCTTGGAGACCTACTCTGCAAAGCCTGCATTTTTTTTTTTTTTTAAATGACAGACAGTGAAGAAGAAAGGGAAGCAGTTAGACTGGCATCCCTACTAATAGAGGAAGACACGAGTCTCCTAGAAACAGACCCGGATGCTATTATCATCCCGGTCCACTTAAGAAGATCTATAACTTTAAAACGTATAGAAAACGGACTGACACCTCAAGGTGGTACAGTAATTTTCGTGATAGAGGCTCACGAATATCGGCAGACAGAGGTATTCTATTCATGTGATAAACTTTCCAGCGGTAAACGCTATAACAAAAGAGTTTCACTATTACAAAATAGAGAAACCTCCGGAAGAGTACGCTCCTTTCGAGGAGATTGAAATTCCACTTAAATTTCAAGAGCACCTGCTCTGGTTTAATGGCGCCCTAAAACATAATGATCACATTACCAGGCTCGGTCCACTAGGTAGACCAGGAGCCACGTGGCCGGTTCTAGCCAGCTACACACCACATCCTGACATTGTAAAAATGCCAAAGGAAGAGCTGTTAGTACAGCTAAAAACATTAATAAAAATACATAGGCAATTAGTCCAATATGTAATGCGGACTGCAACAGTCCAACCAGCTGTTAATGTACCACAGCTGACCCCTCATCAGGGGAACACAAATAAAATTACACCACAGAACATACAGTCATGTCTTGGTAAAACACCCGTAAAACGGGAACAAATTCCTTTCTGGTTAGCACAGGAAATCACTCAAATAGAGGCAGTATTTCCTGATACTATCCCTATTGAGAAACACAGAATCTTGACCATCTGCCTTCCTATGGGAATCGCACCACACGTGGAGGACTGCGACACTTGGGGTACAGTCTTTGCTTCCATTTACACAAAAACACACGGTGTTCCGTCTATGGCGGTAATACCAGAAGTGCTAAAACAGATTCAAAATGAATTCGGTCCAGAGCCCGCTTTAAATCTAGGTATGAAATTACTGAAAGACTTCAAGCAGGTCACGGCTATATTATTAGCCAACATTAAAGGAGAAGCAGCATCTGTGGCGATCCGCCAGAAGTTGAAGGAAACAGATATAAAAGATCCTGTTGAGCTTGCCAAAATCATAGAAAAATGCTATGAAGAATTAGGTAGAGACAGCTTGGGTGGAAAACCAGTTAAGCCCCAACTGCTCGAAAATCCTGAAAAATTATTTATTAAAAATAATTCAAACACTCCTAAAAAGAGCTGGGATGGAAATAAACAATCCACTCCCAAGGAAAAAGTTTTCCAGTCCAGAGGAAGGTCTCCTCGACGGAGGAAAGAACTCCGACTCGTGAACGCCAGTCTCCCCAGAGGGAGTCCTCTGAGAAAAGATATAACCTTAGAAATAGGGATAATCTAAAAAAACCTGATAGATATCAAAGTATTGATACACGTCCCTCTCGATCTCTTCCACAGAATTCGGAAAGAAGAGGACGGTCAGACCCAGGAGAGCACACGAAGTCCAAAGACAAGGAACCTGCTCAGAGTAAAAAATCTCAATTTCCTAAAAAGAAGGTAGCCAGTATTAGAGTAATCAACCATGCCGAGAATACTGAGGACACAGTTGAAAAACGGGGAGTGGGCATTGACAATGTTGGACAGTGCAGCAGAAATCATTATAGCGCGCAAGATCTTGATGAGTCATCTGGAGACAGTGGACACGAATGAATACATTCAGGTTGAAACTGCCGACGCCAGACTTAGCGAGCCCCATAAAATATACGAAATAACATTGCGTATAGAGGGTGATAAGACTAGGAAAATTAAGGGTCTATTTTGCGATAAGCTCTCAAAAGGCTATGATATTTTGTTAGCTGAAAAAGATTGGCCCCCGGAGTTTGTCAGGGAGTGCCCTCGTGGCGAAGAAGTGATTATGCCTGCCTTCTCGAATCACATACCGATTCACAAAAAATATACATATGCAAGGAAATGGGCAGTAGCCCAGGCACCTGCATTATATAAAAATCATGTAGGATGGGATGAGGATTCACCGCCTCACAAAATCCAACTAAAAAGTGAACCGACTGCCCAACGGCAGTATCCCATAAAGCAAGAAGCTAAAAAACAAGTCAGGGAGATCTTAGATCAACTTGAGTACCAGGGGGTGATTGAAACATGCACCTCTCAAATGAACAATCCTTTGTTTCCTGTCTCCAAGCCAGACAATTCATATCATCTAGTTTTGGACTACAGACATCTTAATACATGTTGCAAAACCTTTGCAGTACAAAACTCGCATTGTGCAGCCCTAATGAATAACATAATTAGGAAAAAATATAAAACGACATTAGACATATCTAATGGCTTCTTTTGTCAAAACATTGCACCAGAAAGCAGATATTTGACCGCTTTCTCTGCATTTGGGTCACAGAAAAAATTCTGTCGACTCCCACAGGGGTTCAAGAACAGCCCAGGACTATTCTCAGCTAGGGTAACAGAGTTACTACAAATCTATGATGATGAAGCATTATCTTACGTAGATGATATTTATCTCACAGACGACGACTTGGATACTCACTTGAAAAGAGTGAACACCATTATACTTGGGTTCGCAGCAGAGGGTTACAAATTCAACTTTAAAAAGTCCCGAATTGCCCATCTGACAGTACTGTTTTTAGGGTACGAATTATCAAGTGAAGGGAAAAGCCTAGCGGACAACTTCTTAGAGAAGTGCGCTGTACTCCAAGCTCCAAAAACGCTGAAGAATTTACAATTCCTACTAGGTTTTCTGAATTTCGGAAGAACTTACATCCTAAATTACGCAGAGAGGGTTAAACCTCTCTACGAACTAATTAAACCTGATTTTAAACAAATCAATTGGACTCAAAAACACACAGATATTTTGAGATCACTGCAAACAGACATGTTAGCAAAAACAAAATTAGATACACGTGACAACACACGCGATCTTGTAATCCGAGTCATCCCAGGAAGATGCGGATTCACGTACCTAACCTCTAATGAGGGAGAAAAGGTACCAATTTCAGTAAAATCTCACTTGTATACACAAGCAGAAAAAGCATTCAGTCACACAGAAAGAACTGTGAACGCAGTGCAAATTGCATTAGCAAATGAAAGAGAACTAGCACACGGCAAACGGATTAATATCCTCACAGCGGAATCCGCCTTCGAGGCGCTATTCAGCCCAGTAAACCTGCCTACAGTGTCACTGGAGCCGAAATGGATACAGTGTATAGATTCTCTAGGAGCGGAAGATGTGAAATACTATTTCGCCCCGCAATCTGAAGAACTGAATGATTTAGAATATGAAGAAGAATATCCTCTGCCAATCGAAATTCTGCCTCTCCCACAATACGCCTGTATAATCTATACAGATAGCTTTGTACAGCATTTCAATGTAGAGAGAAAATCCTACGATGCAGCATGTGCGATTATTAAATGTCGTTGGCTGTGCGGTAAAATTACACCGAAAGTAACAAAAACTGAATCAGTAAAGTACTGTTCGGTTCAAAGAACTGAAATCAGATCTTTAAAGATGGCGCTCGAAAATGCAGAACGTGAATTCCCGACACTTATAGTGTGTGATTCTCATTTTTGCGTCAATTCTTACAACAATAAACTGCAGAGTTGGATCGAAAACGACTACAAAGATGACACAGGTGCAACAATAAAGCATAAATTGCTTTGGGAACAGGTAGCTCTTTTACACAAAGAACTACAAAAGACTCACGTGATTCACGCACAGAGTCTTCGACGTGATGGCGTTCACGTTGCAGGGAATTCATTGGCTAATACAGCCAAAGCGGAAGCAACTAAACCGGCTTCCGTAGCCACAAAAAAGCGTACAGATAAATACATAGACGGGGAAACCATGCTGGCAGTAAAAACGACCGTAAAAGGCGACTGTGCAGCAATACCCGTAAACTTTCCACTCAATTATGCATACATAATCGATGCAAACTCCGTTCCTTTTGCTCGAATCCCTGGAGTGGGGGACAGAGTAATTCCAAACAGGAGCAGGAGGGGCTTCCTCTTACTGGAAGCACACATGGGGTTGGGTCTGAAACACCAAACAATCAAAGCCTCTCTGAAAGAATTACAATCAGAGTACTGGTGGCCAGGAATGAGCATAGATATTCAATGTTTTGCTCAAAATTGTGAAAACTGCAATAGAGATCGCAGTAATGAACAGGCCAGTGTAGTTTCAGGATCCCTGATAGACAGCATAAGGCGGTCTATCTGCGCAATCAAAGAAGAGAAGCGCGTCCCAGTGTACACCATTAAGACGAAAAGCACTTAAAAAAAATGAGGCCTCCAGCGCTCGGCTGACGCTAGAACGGTTATAAAAGATTTGCGAGTCCATATCGGCATATACGCAATTACCACGTTCCATTCTGACCAGGGTCCTGCTTTCAGCTCTCGAGCTTATAAGGAGGCCATGGCTAGCATGGGAATTGGGTTGCGGTATTCTTGTCCGTCATACCCCGGAAGGGAATAGTGTGATAGAAAGAAAAAACCGGGACATAAAGCAATCTATAACAGCGAAGGTATTAGGTTCAGGCGCTGGGTGGGTCAAACATTTAATAAGTGTCCAGACTAGTCTTAACAACATGCCAAGAAATTCTCTAAAAGGTTTCAGCCCATACGAACTATTGTTCGGAATTAGAATGCGAGTTCAGGACCTCGATAGTCAGATGTCAGTGGTACAAGAAGAAACAACGCACTTTGATGTAAAGGATCATTTGGCTGTTTTACAGGAACTGAATGAAACAAGAAAATCATTAAGCAACATAAAGTTAAAGCAACAGCCAAGTACCACTGACGAGGCACCACCCGCAACAGCCCCAGCAAGGCCTGTCTGGATTCCAACGATTGGGGATCTAGTCAGAGAAAAGATCGCGGTTAAGAAGGAATTTGGGCCTTCTTACAGAAAAGCAGTACCTGTCTTGGCAGTCACCGGAACAAGATCAGTTGTGCTACCGCCCCTTGCTGGTAAAAAGAAGAACAGAGTCGTGTCTATCGATCTGGTAAAACCACAAGCATGTGGCCTATAATCAACAGTAGGCCCAGTGGACTCCCAAAAAACAACAGAATACCCAAACTTGCAACAATCCAAGAGGTTCAAACTGAAAGACTCATCACATTCGATCAGCCTGCAGTGCACAATGAAGGACTATGCAATAATGCCATGGAACTCGTGCCTCTTGAAACACAGATTGAAACAGTTCGTCAAGAAACAACACCAGTCTACAATGATGTGGCATCAGAAAGTGCTACCGAGAGACAGATTGAAAGAACAATCCCATCAATTGACAGAACTGCCTCTGGTTATTTCATCAACTTCGACAACTTCTCTGAAGATTTAAATGACCCCGAAGTGACGCCAGAAACAAAAAAGTCTTTTAAAGAAAAAGCAACAGAACTCTTTCATCAACTGAAGGAAATCTACCTTTTTTCCCCTTGGCTAGAGTTCTGGTTTGGTCTAGGTGTATTTTTCCTCCTGCTTTGGCTCATCATGGTACTGTGTTTGGGAAAATTCATTGAAGGAAAATATATTACAATGGACACAGCAAGTCAGAACATCAACCTAGTCCTGAAACCACACAGATCATCCCACGTGAAGAAAAGAGAACTGTCAACAGTAAATGTCACAGCAATTCCAATACATGGTGGGGTAGTATGGGAGAAAACAGACTATGAGATATATGGTCCGGTCGAAATCCTGAAGTATCCTCATCAACTGAAGGTTTCCTTAAGTGACTTTGTGACACCAAGTACATTCTCTGATGATTGGGACTTTAACAGTATTAATGACATGATGTCTGATTTAGTAATGTCAGCTAGATTCACAGATCATGATTATTTACAAGGTTCATCTAGTTATGAGCAGTTATTCTGTTACACCCACTATGGGGATCATTACTTGCATAAATCTGCACAGCCTAGAAATGTTTTTATGTATAATCAATGGGAACATTGTTCTACACCACCTAAAAGCAGTTCTAAAGCATTTTTTGAGAAATTCAAATACTTCTCAGGGTTTAACACCAGTGATGCAGAAACGTTTTATTACAAACTGTTAGATAGAACAGGAATGAAAACAATGCTGACAAATTCTAAATTGATATATTCAGAAGCATTTTATGACAAAATGATGACATTTGGTTTTGATTATTGGAAAAATAATATTGAAACGAAAACAATTTGGGGTACAAAAGATTGGCAGGTGCAAGGCATAGAAGCACTATTTAGAACCTGCATGATACCAGAACAAATGTTATTTTTAAATGACACAATACACCAAACATCTTGTCTTGGCCTAGCTAAGATCAAAGACCTTAAAACACCGTCTATACCAAAGCCAATACCTGAGAATACAACCACAGATATTGAGTTAGACGTGTCACAAATTTTACATTTCAACAGAACACATCCTGATTGGAAAAAGTGGTTAATCTGGCCTACAGACACAAATAGCTGTCAAGATAGATTCCTGAATAAAACACAGGGGTTAAAAATGACCAGATTAGACTCGAGATATTCCCAGAGACAACATCCAGGGATAATAACAACATACAGTGTAGGGAAACTCTGCCTTGAATGGCTAACTTCGTCCACACTGGCTGAAATTAAGCAACACTTGTCTTTACTAAAAGATGGTGCTGATTTGCGCGACTTCATTCTTGGACCACGCAAACAGCGTCAAAAGCGTTTCATAGCGACCAGTATCTATGCTGCTTACAACGAGGCTTGGAAAGTAAAGCAAATTGAAACTGCTGAAAAAATACGAGAAATTGATCATATTAATTTGGAGAAATCACTTTCTGTAGTAGACAATGGGTTAATGACTCTGTCTTCTAGAATATATTCGTTGGACAATATTGTATCCTCTGCCTTTGATGTGATAGACAGAGATTTGCTTATGTTACAACATGGCCAGTCTCAACTACGCTCTATTATAGAATTAGGCTGGACGCTGCAAAATCTTCGTTCAGGCTATGTGCCTTGGCGTTTAATCAACACAACGTCATTATTTTCCAGTTTTAACCTTACTGATAAACAGATCAGTTTGGCACAGAAAGGAGCAGACTATACAATCCTGAGCATCGAAAAACTCGAGAGATTACCATTGACAATGTCAAGAGAGTCCTGTCATTGAATGGATAATACACGGAATTATCACAATTCCGATAACAACTTTCCGATTTAAAAAGTGCCTTGAGTACATACCTGCTGGCCAGTATGAACAATTGGGTAAAGGATATGTAAAATCTGAATGGAAATTACCATACACTCATTCTTGCTATAGTAACAGCGACAAAAATGTATTTCTTAGTGGTGAGATCTGTAAACATTCACTAAGCGGTATACTTTTGTGTCAGGGTATTAATTTACACGGAGCATGTGATGGAAATTCAAACAACCTTTCATGCCACCAGCTAGTCACACCTGCAACTCAGATAGAGCCCTTCTTTATGCAACTCGCGAACGGGAGTTACATTCTTAGAACGGATCACAGATGTTGTGGCCTCGTGCCAGGGAAAAGTTATCTAGTAGAAGTAACATCCATGGTCAAATGCTGTATGCAAGCATTGTTTCCGAGTGGGCCTCCAGACATAGTGACTCCCATCTGGCCTCATCTGAATCTCTATTCTATACGAATTGATACATTAAGCAAAATGAAATCTGTACTTTTACAGACAACAGTGCCTATAACGTCATCTAAAGAGACGTATGATCTTCTAGTTGCAAGGACAGCTACTGAAGTTCATGACCTTTTATCAACAAATTGCCCCGTGCATTTCGTAGAAATGTTCAGCCAACTCCTTAACACGTCTAGTGCAACAAGCATCCCAGGCATATTTAAGACAGTCTTTACGGGACTGCTAACACCCTTCCAGGCAATTTTGGGAATCTTTCCTAATTTTGTGCACTCCATTTTTGGCGGCATACCATTATTTTTGGGACTCGTCGCAGGGATTCTATTTTTGACCCTCCCGCTTCGTTATGGCAAGCCTCGGCTCAGACATAGCTCCCATGGGAATGGAAGAGACAATCCTAGCAATGCGCTACCGGGACAGGATAACTAACGTCCTCGGATTGGCCAGGCTGAGAGATCTAAACATGACCTGGTTCCTTTCATTCAGACCGATATGGCAAAATTGCATTTTACCTGTGCTACGGTGTATGCTTTGCGGCGATGAATACTTTGCTCAGTCCAATAACGGCTCACGCATTGTGTTGTCCCCAGCGGCTACCAATCCTGATTACGGCATTCGTGGAGACTCCTGTACTACAGCCAAGTGGTAACAGTGGAGCGAGTGACAAAAGCAACATCATCCAGGTACAACGTTCTGTGAGCATTGCTGGTCCCGACTATGATGACAGCAATCATTCTCACACCTGCCAAGTTACAGCGCTATCTAATTTGGTTGAACTATCACCTGAATTTGTAGACCAATTCTTTGAGAGCCTGTCTGATACGATGTTCTCACCCGTACAGAAACAATAACTTTTAGAAGCTTTTCCGACACACAGCGTTCCCATGAACTCTGAATTCGGCCTTCAGTTTTGATCAACAAAAACTGCCAAGAGCTTTGGAAATCTATTTTTCCCCGTTCAAGCAATAACTTTTTGGATTGGACAATATTTTTAATATTGACCCTTTTTTGGCACGAACAATTCTTTGCTTAACGTAAAAACTATTCTTAGAGAACAGAAGCTTCACACTTCTATTTCTAAACACATCTAGAGACATAACAACATTACACCAGCCTCTAGCACACATGTTATTACAATGCATTTTTATGTGATGATTTATCTCGCCCTTCTTCTGTCAGAGATACTTCATGTGTAATTCCTTTTGCATAATCGTTCATTGATTTCATATGCAATAATATTTTGAATGATTACTATGCTTTAAAAAACGTACAGTACCTAAATTCATGTATTACAAGTACGCCTATTTAGAATGCATTTATGTATTTTGGGGTGGGCAATGTTACACATGCATCTAATTGCTTTAGTTTTAGTAATTTTGATGGACATTAACCCGTGGAGTGGGTGTTGCGTGTTTATCTAGGTTCCTGATCGATACTGTGACCTTATGCCCCTATTCGGCTATAAATCCATTTATTCCCTATATTGGCATAACCGTTCAAGTGCGATTTTCAGAAAAGTCGTCTCTGGCCTCACACGAACAGAGTCACATTCCAGCATAGCTCTCTGCCACTTCCTTTGCGACCAATTAGTGCAATGACAGAGCAGTAGTCACTATCTGATATTCCTAGATAACACTCCGAGTTCTTCAACAAGATAAAAACTTAGCAAACCTGGAAATCCCCGCTTGCTGTGTTTTGATTAGTAATGGAACTCTAATGAGCAACTGATAACTATCACTTCCTAGTGACATCTTTAATTGACGTCTTATGTCCAGCAAACTTGCGTCAAACCCGGCACCTGTCAGGTATAAATATTACCAACGTTGCCTTAAGCAATGCGAGCTACTGTTGCTGATGCCAGCTGCCTGCAAGACCCCGTGTTGGTAAATCTAGCACTCTGTCGCTGCAGCCTGCTGTCCCTGTGGTGGTGAAGCTGCTGATACCATTATCGCTGCTAAAGCGCGAACTATGGTGCAGTACGCTTAAGGAGCTGAACAGCCGTCCCTCTGCGAAGACATCCAGCAGATTCCAGCTGCCCGCGGACGCTGTCCCCCCTCCTTCCTCGACGCGCTGAAGAAAAGCAGCTGCCTTTCTCGTGCAGAGAAATCCAGCTCCGGCGTTTCCGGTCTACCCTCGCGGGTGACTGGGATATCGAGAGAGACCCCTGAAGGAGATACCAATCCTCCATCATTCTATTCAGAGGTATGGTGTTGACTAAACCCTTAGACGAGAATTCTTGAAACAAACCTTGGCAAAACCAACTTAACTTAAAGCTACTTACTTGCTCCCCTTTCCACGTGTTAGGCTTAGGTCAGGCACACTGGGGTAGGCTTAGTTAGAAGCACCAGTTGAGTATGTTAGCCTAATGTATATATGACTGTATATATGTTTTATTACTTTTAAACCATTGTATGGCTAAGAAACCATATCAATGCTTTTACAGTTCTATTTCGCAATACTTATCTTACTGTACGTACTTTTTATAATAACAATTATTGCAATTGTGGCAATACATTTCTCTTGTACGAGAAGAAAGACTGTTCAATAAATGTTAACCCTTTATTGACAAACGCCCGTCTCTCTATTCTCTACATCTCGTGAAAGTAAACTGCACTAGACTGACTGAGTGAAATACATGTCTATTGTTTCACACGACCCTAGAGATTGACTCTTGATCTGAGGAGCAAAGTTGTCATGTTGCACGGTTGTTGGAAAGCTGAATCCCTTCTTGTCTGTGCCAAGGAAGCTGATCACTTCCTATGCAGAGAAGAATGTTTCCAGAGACCTCTGAGCTAGTTGGTAACACAACCCAATTAAGTTTAGCATAGTCAGTGGAGGCCTGGAATATCTGCAGTTCCACGTTGATATTACTGTTTATGTTATTCCAATGCGCAGGGCCTAGTGGGAAACTAGGAACTACACTACACCGTTACCCGGGGAGTACGCCAGGGCTGTGTACTGGCCCCCACCCTCTTTAGCCTGTACGTTAATGTTCTGATTGATGTACTTTCTGGCATCAAGGACAATGATGCTCCCCGTCTGGCCACTGGTAGGGTGCCCGCTTTGATGTTCGCGGATGACACCCTGCTGTTTTCGCGGACATCAACGGGCATCCAGCGAGTCCCGGACGGGTTTGTGTCCTTTTGTGCCTCACGGGGGTTGGAGGTCAACCTGGAGAAGAGAAAGTTCATGATCTTCAATCCCCCGAGACATACTCGTCCAAATCCTATGCTTAATGGAATTTCCCTGGAGCGTATTAAGACTTTTGTATACTTCTCCACAATTCAGATAGAGCTGTTTGTGTAGAAATTACTTGAAACTGGCTAGAGGTCTTGGATCTATATTAGATGGTCTGAGGCACTATGTTCTTTTGGTGAAACAACAACAGCCAAAGGCAGCCTTAAGGGACTAAGGGTAATTTCATCCTTTAAGATAAACCTGGATGAGGAATAGCATACTTATAGTGGGATACCTGGAGACTAGAGGCTCATTTTTATCAGGTGACAAGATTCTCTTTTTTAGTGGAAAAAGTTGACAGGTTTAACAGAGGGGTTTGTTGGACATCTTTTGAACTATGCATGTAATAGTCTCATGGTGTCTCCACTCTCTGTTCTGCTTCATTTATATCCATAGTGCCTCGTAGAACCTGAGCATGGTCCAGGTGAGGTGAGGTCCTTTCCCCTGTCAAGATGGGTGAGCAAAAATTGGTTTATTTGTTTTAACGATTTTAGGGTGACACTCCTGTGGTTATGAATAGTAGACACTGTGGTTGTGACACTAATCATTATATATTTTCTACTCAGAAATAATTGTTCCTATTGACATGGATGATTTGTGTACTTAGGTTGGTATAGGTTGTATTGTTTCCAACCTCTATTATTTAACTTTTTGGTATGTTTTGTGTTTTGATTTAGTCACAGTTCTTCAAATAACACGTGCAACTACTTATAGAACAGAGGCCCTGATGAAAGCCATGGGACAGGTTGCCCGCTAGGGAGAAACATGTTGGCCCCTCATTTAGACAGATATTTGTTGCTGTCTCCTTTGCACTGTTCTGGTTTTGAATTAGGGGATGTTGTTCTGCTAAGGAATACAATTTATGCATGGAGGACACATCATCCTATTTTAATTCACCACTTTTGTCTTTTTTTGCACTGTAATGTCACCACAACCATCAAAGATCAGCTTTTATCCCAATGATCAGGGGATTAGCCAACTCACACCTGGGTGGGCCAAATGATATGACTGATCATCAAGTCTTTTTGATGGTAAACCTTTACCTGATGGTTTGGATTTCGTCAACCACTTCTTGAAATGGTTTTGGTGTCTTCACAGTGTCTATTGTTTTTCGCCACATGTGGTTGTTCACCCTCATCTTAGAAGCTGCCCCCAGGTGACCTAGGCCCCCCTGTGACTGTGTTAGTCCTTTTTGGCAGCCCTGTCAGACTATCTGGCATTCAGACCCCCTGTGTTCTTTTGTGTTGTGCATATAGTGTAGCTGGGGTTTTGAACCAGGCATGGGTCTTTAAACTCTATATCCCTTTGACCCTCCCTACACTGTTGTTTTATGATATTGTATGCAATAAGGCATTGGTTGATGAGTGGATGCACCAGTTTCACATGCAGGCCAAGCAGAGGAACCTTGATCGAGAGACCCTCCAGACCCCGACCACAGTTCAGCGACTCCATCGCCGACTTCATCAACACACACGTCCTCGCATCAACGGACTACGTCCTCCTAGGAGACCTGAACTTCCACCTTGAGAATAACAATGATACCAACTCCACCACCCTGATCGCCAACCTTGGACTCAGACAGCTCGTGACAATCCCCGCCCACGCCACCGGCCACACGCTGGATCCCATCTTCTCCGCAAGCTCCCACGTATCCTTCAGCCACACCACCGAACTCCAATAGACCGACCATCGCTGCATCAACTTCACCTTCCAAAACCTACCACTCACCATCGCACCCAACAGCTCCCCCGCCACTGCTGGAGCCAAATCACCAAAGACCTGCTAACCACCACACTCGCCCGGAGCCCATCCGCCGACCCCACCGACCCTGAAGCCGTCGCCAGCAACCTCAAATGCTGGATCGATGACAGCGGCAACACCATCGCCCCCGTCAAAACCCCTCCGGCAGATGCACGAACAGGAATGCCTGCTGGTTCACCACAGACCTCCAGAACTCCAAGCAACACTGCCGGAAAATGGAGAAGAAATGGCACCACAAACAGACACCGGAGAACCAAGCAACCCACAGGAACGCCATGCAACAACATCATCACCTCATAAGAGCTGCCAAAAGGACCTCTTTCAAGGACCGCCAAAACAACAAGGCACACAGCAGCAAAGAGCTCTCCAACATTGTGAAAGAACTCTCCAATCCCAGATCCAACACCAATGACATCCCACCATCGCAAGACCTGTGCGACTCCCTGGCCACCGTCTTCCATCGCAAGATCACTGACATCCACGACAGCTTCGACAACCAGACCACCAGGGCAACCAACAACAACACCTCGGACACCACGCACAGCAACCCTCTGCTCACCTGGATCAACATCAACGTCAAGGAAACCATAAAAATCATGAGCACCATCCACTCTGGCTCCCCGTCAGACTCGTGCACTCACCACATCTACAACAAAGCCAGCACCACCATTGCACCCCACCTCCGCAAGGCCATCAACCTCTCCCTCGAGACCGGGACCTTCCCGGCAAGCTAGAAGCACGCCAAAATCAACGCCTTGCCTATGAAACCCAAGGCAGACCTGAGGGACCTCAAGAATTTCCGTCCCATCGCCTTGCTCCCGGTCCCGGCGAAGGTCATCGAAAAGGCCATCGACAAACAACCGATCCGCTACTTTGAGGAGGAGAACATCCTGGAACCATCCCAGTCCGGGTTCTGCAGCAACTAGAGCACCGAAATGACCCTCATCGCCACCACTGATGACATCAGGGCCCTGCTGGAAAACGGCGAGACCACAGCCCTCCTCCTCCTGGACCTCTCAGCGGCTTTCGACATGGTCTGCCACCACACCCTACGCACTCGCCTCCATGATACAGGAATCCACGTAAAAGCGCTGGACTGGACCTCCTCCTTTCTCTCAGACAGATAACAGAGCGTCCAACTCTCCCCTTCTGATCCAAAACCTCCAAGATCATCTAAGGCGTACCCCATGGATCATCCCTCAGCCCGACCCTGTTCAAATGTAGTAAGGCCAGAACCGAGTTTGTATTCCCTGTTGTGTTAGCATGAGCTTATTAGAAGTTTAAACACTATTTTACCTTTTTGCCGCTTTTGCACACAACACTACATATAACTGTTGTTGTAAGTTAGGCTGCGTGAAATGCTTTACATGAGAAAAGCTTGTTTTCAACATCCCTAGACTTACATCGTGGCCCTAGTTTGCACAGTGAGTGCTGAAGCCGTTAAGGTTATCATAACATAGTAACTGTTGTTCCTACTGATAAGCTAACGGTCTTAGACACAACAGATGGCAGCTGCAGGCCAGCCGAGATCCTGCGCCTTTATTATCACACTGCAGTCATGATTTCAGACACATGGCCTTTTTTTTGTTTCCAGTGATGCAGAGATCCAGTGCTGATCCTGATGTGATTTATTCTTGCTGAGTGGAGAAGTAATGGGGTCCCCCAAACAAGCCTAAGAGACCTTCTTTAGTTTATAAAACATAGTTCCTAGCTAGGGAGGGTGATTTACTAGGCGCTAATGTACCTATTTTTACCATCATTGTAATATGATTTCTCCTTTTGTATTTTATGGAATTGTAACAATCCTGCTCAGATTATTTCTAATAATATGTCTGCTTATGTTAGCAAAGATACTGCACCTGAGAGCACGTCACTAAAATAAATATTTTAACTTTGCCCGTGTCTCTTTTTTTACTCCTGTTGTGGACTGGTAGGAGAGTATAACAAAATAGTGTTCCCACTTCCCACCATTCCTGAGCATATCCTTGGTCGCATGTTCTGGGTTGTCTAATCATTGGTTGCTTTGCTATAGGATGAAGAGCTAATGTGACACTGATGCTAGCTGGTTGGGGTTTTCTAGGCACTAAGGTGAGTTTTTGGTCCACCACAATTCAATGAGGTCCTGGTTCTCTGTGCATAGTTCTGTGTAGGAGCAGAATCCTTGCGACATGGCGCCCCTAAAGTTGTGGTCTTATTGTGAGATTCTGTGCTTATATATAGTAGTGCTTATATCAGTCCACGACCCCCTCACTATTGTTTCCGGTTGACAGTAGTGACAGATAAACCTACCTATAGTTAAATAGGTCTAGTCAAGCTTAATAATTTATAAACAGTTTCTATTGAATTACTTCCCAGTTGTGCTATAATACATTTGCATTGTCCTTATTCTTTCTGTGTCGTTATGGCCGTTGATATCCTGCTGCACAGTCGTTTCCCTGAACGCAATCATTTGCAGGGGTTCAACATTGCCTTGGAAGACACGGCAGTTGTTTTTGCTGTGGAGGCAGACCAGCATACCCATTTGAGCTTTTGTACTCGTGGGTTAAGTTTCGGCAGTCAATGCTGATACTAATGTGTTTCATACTTACACTCCCACTACCCTGCCGGCGGAGTACACTCCTTAAG
This sequence comes from Lissotriton vulgaris, assembly GCF_964263255.1. Taxonomy (NCBI): domain Eukaryota; kingdom Metazoa; phylum Chordata; class Amphibia; order Caudata; family Salamandridae; genus Lissotriton; species Lissotriton vulgaris. The sequence continues at coordinate 29,671,403 of NC_141687.1, read as the reverse complement.
GGACACAGGAGGATCCGATTTCTGCTTGGCAGCACCGCGTTTGTTTTGATGGCGCCCTTCCCCACCCTCTAACACCAATTAGATTAGGTCCTTTGTCCATTCCAGGTGCTTCTTGGCCTGTTTTGGCTGGATTTACCCCGCACCCACGTGCAGGGGAATGTCCCTTACTTGAATTGAGGTCCCTTTATACCTCTGTGTAGCGGTTATTAGGGCGCTGGTTCATAACATTTCCCGCAACTTGCCAGGTGGGGGTCCTGGCGTTGCGGTGCATCCAGTTGGGCCGAACAGGTTGAAGCTTAGTCCTGTTATGGTTAATGCGGTTATGGGCAAGCGTCCTCAAGATAAGGATGAAATGCCTTTTTGGCTTGCAGAGAAATTTGACTAACTGGAGGCAGTATTTCCCAATACGACTCCTGTGGAGAAACACAGGATTCTAACGATTAGTTTGCAGAAAGACTTGGGGCCATATGTATGAAGCTCAAATGGGTTCGCAAACGCAGAAATTCACAGAATTTTGGTGTTTGTGAACTCATTTTCGCTAAATGGTATGTATGTAGCAAATTTGAGTGCAAAATAAGGAATCGCAAATTTGCGATTCCTTATATTGCGATTGCATTTAAGGAATTGCAAATTTTGCGAATCTTTAAATGCAATGTATGAAGCACCCAAGTTGTGCAATTTCTCATTAAGAAATCGCAAATTACCACCAACTTGAAGATGGTGGTAATTTGCTATTTCTTTCACAAAAGCACTTTTTTGCATTTGTGAAGGTGCCATGTGGTGCACATACATGTATGTGCGCCATATGCCCACACATGTGAATTTCAGGGGTGCATCAGGGTGTCCTTATGACACCCTTAAAATTATTCTCAATTTGCGATTCTCAAATTGCGAATCGCAAATTGAGAATAACTTCACATTCATTCCTATGGGTCTCCTGGCCCATAGAAATGAATGGGAAATTATTCCTAAATTGCGATTCGCAATTTGCAAATCGCAATTAAGGAACTTTAAGAAATCGCAAAAAAAATGTGATTTTCTACATACATACTAATTTGCAAATCGCAAATAGCAATTTCTAAAAAATCGCTATTTGAGATTCGCAAATCTTGATGTTGATCCATCTGGCCCTTAGTACCTGAAGTGACTGACTGTACCACATGAGGTATGATTTTTGCGGCAGTCTACATGAGATGCTTCGGCACCCCGTCAATGTCTGTCCTAAATTCCGTCATTAAGTGTGTTCAGGATGAGCACGGACCGGAGGCGGCTGTTGAATTGGGAATGAGACTCGTTGGAGTGTTTGATGTAGTTTCCGAGCTTGTCCTTGCTAACGTTAAGGGATATGCGGTGAGCTTCCAAGTGTCAACTGCTTTACGCAATGTCCCTGATGCAGAGAAACCCCCTCAGTTACAGAGAATTATCACAGCGCCTTATAAGACCATTGGCGATAATAGTCTAGGTGTTCAGCCTTTTGCCAAGACAGCGCAAAAGCAAACGCAGGCGGCGAAGTCTGACAAGGATGATCACCCTCAGGGTCCTAAACTTGGACCAAAAATAAGAAACAGGGGAAGAAGCAACAGAATCAGGGGTCCGATCCTCCTCACCAGTACCTCTGTCTACTGAGCGCACTTATGAATTGCGCTACGATTAAGTCATCTGATCATTTTCAGGTTCCTAATCAACGTTCTCCTCGCTCTTTACAGGAAACATCGGTCTCACCAACTGGTGGAGGAGGCGGCGGCATAGGCCAGGGTAACCAGCAGAGCTGTGAGCAGCCTCACAAGGCTGACGGTATAGGCAAACAGGACGACTCTTCACGTCCGAGACCCCAGTTTTAGAAGAAGAAAGTTGCTGCTGTAACAGCAAGATATGCCACGGATAGTGAAAACGCAGCTTCTTAATCTGACATGGGCACTGACGCTGTTGGACAGCGCAGCGGACATTACCATTATACGAGAGGCCCTGGGTCCACTACTGAAGGTGACAGCAACTGACAAATATGTTGTAGTTGAGACGACTGACGCTAGAGCGGCTCCCCCTGAAAGACTATTCGAAATTGTCCTTTTAATTGAAGGTGGCATACAACGTACCATAAAAGGGGTATTGTGGGAAAATCTAACTACTACCTATGACATTTTGTTGGCGGAGGTCGACTGGCCCCCACCATGTGTTTTAGCAGCTCAGCAAGGGGAGGAGGTAACCCTCCCTGCTTTCGCGCACACAGTGCTGAAGGAGCAGGCCATGCATTTTGCAGATGATTGGGCTAAGGCGGTTGCGCTGGCTTTGTACCGTACTCATTGTGGCTGGGACCCTTACAGTCAATGCCACAGCCTCAACCCCAATACCCCATGCAACGTGAAGCGAAGGCTCCCATGACTGAGATCCTTAAACAATTGGAATATCAAGGTGTGATTGAAACGTGTGTGTCTCTGATGAATAACCCTCTTTTTACTGTGACCAAGCCAGATGGCTCGTACTGTTTGGTATTGGATTACCGCCACCAAAATTCACATTGTCGTACGTGTGCGGTGCAGAATACTCACAGTTCTGCTCCTGTGGATAGTCTAGTGTGCAAAAGGTTTAAATCCACACATGACATATCCAATGGCTTCTTTGCCCACAATCTATTAGTAGTTAATGGACAGCTTTTACCAGTGGTGGCAAACACCGCCACTTCTGTCATTTGGCTATGGACTATAAAAATAATCCAGGCTTGTTTGCCGCCCACATAGTCTCTCTTTTGGAGGGGCTCGACACAGATGCATGTTCATATGTGGATGACATTTATTTCACAGACAACAAATTATGGCCGCAACTGTGTCGTGTTGACCGCATAATTTGCAATTTTTATGGATTTTGACTATAAATTCAACTTTGCGAAATCTCACATTGCAGAGTACACAGTGTTGTTCCTGGGCTATGAGCTCAACAATGAAGGTTGAGGTTTGGCTCCTCACTTCATGGAGAAATGCGCACAACTGCGCGCTCCCACAACACTGAAAACTACAATCTTTACAGGGCTTTTTGAATTTTAGGCGTACTAATATTCCCGATTATGCCCAGCGTATCAAACTTCTTTATGCTTTGGTACAACCTACTTTCTCCAAATCGTGCTGGCTGCCTGAACATTCAGCCATCTTGCAATCTTTGCAGGTTGATCTTCTAGAATCTAAATTCTTGTTAACCTGTGATAACCACACCAACCTAGGGATAAGAATCATACCAGGGGCAGTGAGTTTCACTTACCTCTCTTTTAATGAGGGTGACACAGTCCCTATCGCTTATAAGTCACACTTGTACACTTCGGATGAGTTGCGGTTTTCCACTTGGAAAAACTTTTGACAGCAGTGCAAATGGCGATTCTTAAGGGATGTGCACTGTCACAGAGAAAACACATTTTGGTTGATACTCCGTATCCTGCCTTGTAGGCAGTGACGATAGCCAGCGTACCAAATTCGAAGGCTTTGCACCCGCGGTTGATCCTTTACGTCTCTGGATGTCTCGTTCATTTTTGATTCCTCACTGCAGACTCAGGAGTTTTTACAGTATGAATTTGTTCATCCCGCTCCTCTGACCATGCGGCCCCATAGAGGATTTCCATTGTATCATATACACTGACGGTTCTGCGCAATCGCCTATGGGTTCAAGACACGGCAACGTTTCGGCCTGCGCAATTGTGGTTGGTACTATGGTGAATGGTGAGTTCAGTCTGATGTCGTACACACACACAGACATTAGGGTACTGTACAACCCAATTGGCAACGTTTTACAGAACCTAAAAAAGACCGGAGACAGTCTTGCAAAGGAACATTTGCCCTCCACATCTGATGCTACGTTGCAGATTCCGGTAGTTGGCTGGCTACTCCAAGTTAATAAATGTAAATGTAAAATGTAAATGCCAGCATTTGTAGAGCGCACAGCTACCTCCGACGGAAGTGTCCCGGCGCTGTCCGTATACCGCTTAGGTATATGGACAGCTTTTCCCTGTGAAATGTCCTCTCCTGAGCACCCCCAAGGTGTAGCCGGGCATCCCAGCACTGTTGGGGCCGTTGTGGAGATTAAGCAAGCTATTGCCCAGAGTTGTAGAGTGGGACCCATGGTTAGAATAGGCACCAAGGCAAGAATTATCAGGTCCGAGGAAAATGAGCCCAAGACCCGCCGAGGCGGGTATTGAACCCTGGTCCCGGGCGAGACCTCTGCATCAGGGTCTGTCGCTCTAACTATTGAGCCACACTTCTGTTCTGTTGGTGAACAGGTGTGGGAGAAGATTGAGAACAAGAAGGAATTCGGCCCCGCATAGCGTGCTCCAGTTGCTGTGCTTGGCGTGAAGGGTACAAGAACAGTCATTTTACCTCCACTTCCTGGTATAAAGGAAACAGGTACATCTCCATTGACAATGTCAAACTACACAGAGTGGCAGGTTATCCTTAGTATGTCACCTGCGGTCTCTTTTCCAGCTAGCTACGAAACTCTGTTTTGGCTCCGACAGCTGCTGCCGGACCTGATGTTGCCATCGAGATGCCGACAGTTGCAGATCCTTAATTGAATCCTCCAGCTGACAATCCCTTTAATGAAACTGAGTACACATATCCCGCGGATTTGTCCATGCCTGATTTAGAGACCGGTGTTGCTAATCAATCACGTTTTTCATTTGCCACTAACTCTGACACATCAAAGTCTCCCTCTAAAGTATTGAGTGTTGCTGTATGGTTTAAAAACATTTTTTAATTCTTCCCTGGACTTACATTTGGCTGGTGCTTTTTTCAATTATTTTTTATTCATGTCCATTGGATTTGTGGTGTATTCTTTCCGATTTGTGAACGGACACTATGTTAAAGAGAGATCTACAATTAGACTAATTGATGGAACTTTGGCACCCCACTCCTCACCCCACAGAATGGAAGCACCAGACATTTGTGAACATCACTGCTCAGCCTGTCCTAGATGGGATTGTATGGGATGCTGTAAAATTCCAGATGTATGGTCCCACAGAGGTTATTAATGTCCCTAATGTACTTCGTGTATCTATGGGTGATGTGGTTAAACAAAATATTCGGTCAGATGATTGGGACGTCCAAGCCGTAGAGGCTCTATTTTCTGATTTGAAATATTATGCTGTCTTTGATGCTGAAGATTTGTATTTAGATTCTGCTAATTATGGTGATTTGTTCTGTTACAAACACTATGGAAATCACTTTTTGCATAAAGCAAACACTTTTAAAAATATGATAAATTACACAAAATGGGAACATTGTCCTGCTCCAGTTCAAGGCAGCTCTAATGCTCTACTAAAAAAGTTTTCTTACTTTACTGATTTTAATCAATCAAACCCTGGTGCATTTTATTTTAAGGTGACTGAGAAGTCCTCTTCCAAGGTTAGACTCACCCACACAAAATTGCTGTATTCAAAGTCCTTTATTGACCAATTGGCTATTGTGGGCTATGAACTGTGGAAAGATACAATTGATCTTAAATATGTTTGGGGTTCTTAAAATTGGCAAGTGCAAGGCACGGAGGCTTTGCATCGTGCATGTCTCACCCCGAACCATATGTTGTTCCTGAACGATACTATTTCACACACCACATGCCTTGGATTGGCTACGTCAATAAGATTAAATGCTCCTTCATTTCCTGATTCGGGTGAATACCCCCAATGGAATAATTACACCAGTGCTTCCCTTACAGATTTACGGGCCCTGTTGCACAACATGTCCCGGGCTGAATGCCAAAGGTTGGATACTGTGGCAAAAGAGTGCAGATTCTTGCCAACACCGTTTTCTGGTTCTGACCCTGGCTATACAGCGGTTAGGTTAGATGCACGTTTTGAGAGTGGTCATTCTGTCACCTCCTATTCTGTAGGCAAGCTGTGCCAGAACTGGCTAAAACATTCCACCTGTTTACTCCATTTATCCAAATGAACTGACACCATTGATTTGAATGATTTTGTAAAAGGTCCTGCCGCTGGCACACCAAAAAGATGGAAATATGCTATTTACAACGAGGTTTGGAAACTGTCCCAAATTAAAGCTGCTTCTAGACTTAGGGCTATTGATCAAGCTAATTTAGAAAAAAGAACTTGCTGTTGTGGATAGTAGAATTAACACACTTTCTTCCCGAATTTGCACATTAGATAATATTGTATCTTCTGTTGTTGATATTGTGCAAGAAGATGTTGCAGTTCTGTACCATGGTCAGAATCAATTGCGCTCTATTATGCAGTTTTGCATGGACTTTACAGATGTTAAAATCTGGGAAGGTGCCTTGGGATTACATGATATTCCCTGTTTCTGCCTTTTAATTTGACTGTTAAGCAACAATCCATGTCAATGAAAGATGCAACGTTTTCTCTGTTACATATTGAAAAGTTAGAACTATTACCATTTTCTGTGGCCGAAACGAATTCTGCCGTTTTGATTATCCACAGGTTGATAACGCTGCCTTTTCCTCTATTTAAATTTGAAGCATGCATGAAGCTATATGCAATAGGCAGATATGAACCATTAGGTAGTGCATATCTCCATGAGGTTCGGTCTCTTCCGTTCACATATAGATGTCTGAGGGAGGGTAAAGAAGTTTATTTAAAAGGGGAAGTTTGCACTTCTACTCCTGATCACACATTAGTCTGTCGAAATTTACAATTACATAGTTACTGTAATATGACAGCACCGAATCTGGCGTGTGTTTTAAAAGGCACTCCAGCCCTGGCTACACCTACTTTCACGTTGTTAGCAAACGGTAGTTATTTGTTATTATTTAATGAAGACTGCTGAGGTATGTTTGCGGGAATTCCATACATCGTTACTGTTTCCCAACGTGTTGTTTGCTGTAATAATGTCCTGCTTCACCCTCCACATGGGAGGCTCGATGTATCCATCTGGCCTTCTATTACGACCTTGAAAGCAGAGTTCAACAAGAGGAGTTGAATAAGGGCTCTTTTGTCCCAGAAAGAAGTCGCCCTTACATCTGCACGTGAAACATTCATCCTTCACATTGCTAACACTCGAACTGAGGTGCATACCTTATTGAATATGGATCTGCCCCTGCATTTCGGTGCATTGATTCACACAATATGTAATGCTTCTTCCACCACGGGCTTGGCTCACTTTTTTAAAGTAGTAAGTTCTGGCCTTGTGACTTCATTCCAACTATATTTGGTGTGATACCAGCATTTTTTCATTTTATTTTTTCAAGCCTGTTTGGCGGTTTCCTGTTTATTCTCGCTTTTATTCTCGCTTTGGGGGTCAGCGTACTACTGTTGTTTTTCTTGCTGAAAAATGGTTGCACATCCTGTGCCCCTCACAACCAGCCCCGGCTGCTCCAGCTTCGTAACGGGATGCTTGAAAACTATGGATCGCTACCTTTGGCTTCTTTGAGTGTGGCATATGGTTTATCCTTCCCGTTCTCGTACTTTACGTGCGTGCAGCCTGTTTTCCATTGCCTGGATTGCGGTTTTGAATGGGCTCTGGATTTGTGTCTCTGCAATACGGTGTCTCCTAACCCAGTTTATGATCTACTAATGAGTCCCTTAGTTGCTCATGAACTAGATTGTTATGGTATCTGGATTAGGACCTGCACAGCGGCTCATGGGTTCGTAGGCAATTGGAATATATGGTCTGCAGCACTTGACTTCTTGGCACGCAGTTATCTGGAAGAACACCTGAGTTGTCCTCTGATGGTACTAGAGGCTCCGGCTGTTGAAGAACATGTGTGTTCCTTTCCATTGCTAAATTGGATGGCTGAAATGTTCACGAATGGTAACAACGGCTTCCTATTGGAGGCAGTTGTGACATACTGTGCATATACGCTGTTGGACTGAGTGGCACCTATTTCTGCTTCATAGGCACGTACTGGATTCGGGACTTTAAACAATGTATTTTTTTTCTCCCTCTCTCTCCACTTTCTTATATGTCATGGTCACCGAGAGATGTTTTGAAAAATTTCATGGATAGTAATTTGGATTTCTACTCCCAATTCACATGTTTGGCAAAATTTCTGAACTTGGTTCGGTCTCATTGGTATACACCTGTTACAACGCATTCGTTACTCCGCACTACCATTACAACGCGACTTTTACAACGCATACCATTACAATGCATTGCGCTGGGGGGGCGCTCTAGGATAGGGAATAAGTATAATTTACTATCCAACACCTTCCCTAGGGTCCACGGGGACTGGAGTTAGAATAGTAAATTATACTTACCACTATCCAGCACCTCAAAGCGCTATGCGTTGTAATGGTATGCGTTGTAATGGTCGCGTTGTAACGGTAGGTAGTTGTAATAGTATGCGCTGTAACATGGTACATCCGTATCATTCGAACTTGAACTCTGCGTTCAACAAATTTGCCCCCTTTATTGTGCGTTCTCTGATCAAGGGAGGGTGTAGTAAGGCCTGAACCGAGTTTGTGATCCATGTCAGCATGAGCTTATTAGAAGTGTAAACGGCATTTTACCTTTTTGCCCCTTTTGCACACGACACTCCATATAATTGTTGTTGTAAGTTAGGCTGCGTGAAAAGCTTGTTTTCAACATCCCTAGACTTACATCGTGGCCCTAGTCTGCACAGTGAGTGCTGAAGCCGTCAAGGTTATCATAACATAGTAACTGTTGTTCGTACTGATCGGCTAACAGTCTTAGACACAACAAATGACAGCTGCAGGCCAGCCGAGTTCCTGGTGCCTTTATTATCACACTGCAGTCATGATTTCACACACTTGGAAGATTTTTGATTTCCAGTGATGCAGAGAGCCTTTGCTGATCCTGATGTGATTCACTCATGCTGAGTGGAGAGGTAATGGGGTCCCCCAAACAAGCCTAAGAAACCTTCTTTAGTTTATAAAACATAGTTCCTAGCTAGGGAAGGTGGTTTACTAGGCGCTACTGTACCTATTTTCACCATCATTGTAATACGATATCTCCTTTTGTGTTTATGGAATTGTAACAATGCTTCTCACATTATTTCTAATAATATGTCTGCTTATGTTAGCAAAGATACTGCACGTTAAAATAAATATTTTAACTTTGCCCTTGTCTCTTTTTTTACTCCTGTTGGGGACTGGTATAGGAGTTAAACAAAAGAGTGTTCTCACTTCCCACCATTCCTGAGTATATCCTTGGTCGCATGTTCTGGGTTGTTTAAAAATTGACCACGATTTGAGCCACCTCCTGGATTTACCATATATTGCACAGACACTTGACCGAGCACACCCATTGATCGTCACTTAATTATTAATTTCCCCGCGTTCCCTCAGCTCACATTCTGACACTGGCCTGTTTCTTCCTTTCAGCTCTCCGTGACAAAGGGCGTTCCGCCCAAAATGCATTGGAGGAGTTCGCTTCTATTTTCTACTTAAATCGGATCAGATATATACTGCGCTGATATGATGCTAATATCATTGACAACATTCATATGAAAACTATTGAATAACAAATAGTACTTGGATAATAACTTTTGAATCATTTGATTGAACACCCACGGAGTGCCTCATCTGGGGATGTATTAGCATATTTATGCGTACACCACAAGTTCCTATGATTCATTGGTGTTTTGACAAAAACACCACCCACGAGTGCACCCAGACTTTTCAAAAATCTGCAAAACTGCACCCAAACCAGCAGTGCACCACTCACATCCGTTTTCTAGACAGCTGTCAGCGCGACATTTCCAGACCACATTCCTACTTGCTATGTAGAAAAGCATGGACCAACAACAATGTAGGAGACACTCAACATGTGTGGCCTGTGGGTGTTGCACAAAACTACTGTTCAAAACATTTACACTGTCAACTTGTTTGCATGTCAATCACATCAACTCTGCATCCAGCCACAAAAGCTGCACTATGTGCAGCTCATCACTAATGCCATTTTGACAATGCAGAGTGTGTACTGCAGAAGGATTGGAAGACACTTGTGTCAGCAGATAGAGAAAACAACAGTGTTTGTAGGCACCAATGCCAAATTGTAAGACCACTGCCATGAATAAGGTAGCCACAGGTGGCCTTCCACTGCAGGGAATTCCCATCATGGCAGTGTGTTCATCTGCTTAATATCCAGAGCCCATGGTGTGTGTGATGTGAGCCGGAATCTCTACCTTCAAACCCCCTTTCTTACAAAGACTCAAGTCCCTGCAGATGTTCCTGTTTGATAACTTGTCTGTGGGCTGACTAATCCAGTGCTTTCTCAAACTATTGGGAGGTGTGCCAGCCTGCCTTGGTCTGGCTTCACCTACACTCCTAATGTAGTTAGCCAAATTGTAAGATAATCGGCCTGCACTGGTGACAACATGAGGGCGTGTGTGTCAATCTCTGGCTCATAAAGCAAACACACATAGTTAGACAAAAGCCATGAGAAATTTGTACATCTGGTGAGGATGGTGTACGTGCGCATAATGGAATTTGAACACTGTCTCTAAATCCTGAAATCTATCAAGGAACATAACATAACATGCATATTTGTAAAGCGCACGTTCACCACTACGGGTATCTTGGTGCTGAATAACAGATGTTTGTTGTTACCCAACTCAATGGTACTCATTTTATCGACCTCAGATGGATAAAAAGCTGAGTGGACCCGCTGGGATTTGAACATGTGACCATGAGGTCAAACACAGGCCGCTGCAGTAGACGCGTTAGTCCACTGAGCCACCAGACCCGGCCCTATAATAATATAGGAGACGTATAAATAAGGAATGTTGCCCACAGGCTACAGGATAGGGTCCAAAGTGCTGGTTGGGAGCACTCTTGGGAGCAATCATGTCAAACCCTTGCTGCAACAACTTCACTGGCTCCCTGTGAGCCAACGCAGTGTATTTAAATTAAGCTGCATCGTACACAAAGCGCTGTCGGACACCGGCCCGGTGTTCATATCTAACAAGATCAAGAAGTATAATCCCCCTCGTACCCTTCGGTCATCCTGCCAACGTCTTTTGAGTACTCCAAGATTCAAACGAATCAAACATGGCGGGATGTGCTTATCAACGTTGGCTCCCCAACTTTGGAATTCTCTTCCCCTCTCTTTACGGCTCATTGACAATCATCTTCAATTTAGGAAGCACCTTAAAAAGTGGCTATTCACGTTCGCCTAACTCAACTAACTCACATTCTTGTTGTAGTGCCCTGCTCTCAAGCACCAAGAAACCTACCCGGTGAACGTTGCACTATATACATTTTTTTTTAACATAACATAACATAGCATAACATAACATAACATACAAGGCTCTCACTTGCAAAACCAGATGACAGAATCAAAACATGCTGATGATGCTAACACAAATGGAACTTGGTGAAAAATTCCTGTGCCGAATTGGAGTTTGCTCTCAGTGCAGGCTCTTGTCTTTCCACCAACAGGGATCTCATCACAGTGACTCCACTCTCCTGGTCCACCCACAGCTTGGCGAGACAAAGTCGCAATGCCTTCATTACACATGTGGGTGTAGTTCACTGTGAAGTGCATAGATGCATATCTGGAATAGTCGGAGGACGGCCGGCATATCAACACACCTACTTGCATATGCACATGAGGGGCAACCCCCCCGAGCAATGTGCTGCCAGCCAATGTTACCCTATCATGTTTTTATATCAGAAGCAACCACCACCTCCATTTAAGGCCACCATCACAAGGCATTAAGGAACAATCATTGGCCAACACTGACTACAAAGTGCTACTTTGTCCCCACACGACTTACACAAGCTAAGGCTAGGTGGAGGCTACTTCTCCTGTGATGCGAATAGGTACTGCACACATCAGTGTACTGAGGGTGACTATCAATAAAAGCATACATCAATATACATTGGCAGCCAGCAAGGTTCATCAGATAACTGACGCAGTCACAGATAAACTCTGGCAATTTTCACTGACCACACACATGCACATGATCCCTACAATGCACCTGTCACACTACATGTCCATCTCTCATAACTTCCAAACACACAAGCATGTCATAAGACACCTCTGGTGCATCTAGATGGAGTAGCATCTCTGCACCATGAGCCCTAGCCCAGTACACATACCATTACAACCCACGATATAGAAACATATGTGTGCGGCCCTCAACAAATCCACACATATACTTGCAGCACCACTCTCCATCACCATATACACAACATCTCTCAGATACATGCACATAATGTAGATAACACATTCCCTCATCAGCAGATGACAAACATTACATGTCAGATGGACCACTCTCCTTACCACCCGCTCACTCAGTGATGCCTTGGACTGCACTCATGCCACACTGTGAATCATCACAGCACACCCACACATGCACCCTCCACACATCACCACATCTCACAACAAGACACATATATACTGTGATGGCTGTGTACTCTGTCATTTGCATATCACTACGTAATCCTCCAAATCAGCACATGTACAAAGGATTGTCACTTACATAAAATATGCATACACACATTAAAACTACACATCCTACAACTGGATAACACCTCACATGTCACCATCCAGCACAAATCATCACATCACTGGTGAACATACCTTCACATCCAAAAATCCACTCCGACCCATATGACTAATCAGCCCATTTCTCAATGTTGTCCTTTCGCAGCTACATATGACTTCCATTACCAATATCCTCATGGACTCAAGCATAGTATCATCAAACATCCTGAATTTCACCATTACGCTCAAATCGCACATTAGTGCAACAGACCACATCTCTCATCACATGCCACAATACAACATTCTCCAGTGGAATATTGTACCATCACATCCACACATTTGTAAATTGTAAACTGATACTTGTATAGCGCACTACTCACCCGCAAGGGTCTCAAGGCGCTTGTACGAATACCGCTGTGGAACCCATCCTGGCTTTCCCTGTGAGGCGTCCACTCCACTCCTGGGCACCCCCAAGGTGGAGGTCAGGCATCCTTAGTGTTGTGGGGGCCGTTGTGGAGATTAAGCAAGCTATTTCCCAGAGTTGCAGAGTGGGACTCCATGATTGGAATAGGCACCGAGGCAAGAATTATCTGGTCCGTGGAATTTTTGAGCCCAAGACCCGCTGAGGCGGGGAATTGAACCATGGTCCCGGGCCAGACTTCTGCATCAGGGTCTGCCGCTCTAACCATTGAGCCACACTTCTCCATTTCTACCAGACCTTCTGCAGGTTGGAAGCACGGAACCAAGCTCACATAATTGGATTGACACCCCGCATGACAATCTGCCTACCCGCTTGATGGTGTCCGTGGGGAGGCCTAATGCGACCACAGTCGTAGCAGCCCCAATCTGAGAGGAATGCAACGTTAAATGCGCCGTATTCTCCCCCAATATGGCCAGAGATCGCTTGCGTAGAATTGTAAACTGAAATCTCGTGATGGGAGAACCATCCTTGTGTTCAGCTGTCTACTGACTCACTTCCTCTGACGTACCTGCATGAACTCCTGCATCAGTGTTACCGGGCAATATACAGTCCCTGGCGCTGCTCTCAATTGGACCCAGACCCCCTTTCCCAAGGGGTCTGTTTTAGACCTCCTCACTTTCACCTGAAGCATTCCCTCCGTGATTAGCACATCCATCCATCTCATCCCCCCTTTTTTATCAACTTTTGAGGATGGCACTATCTCCGATATCTAGAAAGCCCCGAAGAAGGCTGAGGTGTAAGCCAGTCGCAGCAGCTGCATCTCATAGGAGGACCTGCATACTTGTGGTAATACTCCCAAAATCCTTATTATTCTACTGGCGTCTATGGGCCTCCTGTCATCTGCCGCCACCGGGGCCAACTGCTCCCACCCTTTCAAAGCCCGGCGTTGAGGCAGACTTTCAAGGGTGCCAGAGAGGTCTTAGGTGGACCAGCGAGTGTGGAGCAACCATATTCTAGCCCGGATATGACTCGAGCCTGAATTGCCGATTTTAGATCTGGGGGGTCGAGGAAAGGTTTCAGGTTTCTTAGGTAGTTCAAATGAAATCTGACAGTTTTGGCCATCGTGTTGATATGGCCCCTCATGTTCAGGATGCCGTCTAAGAACATTCCAAGGGATTTAGCAGAGTCCACAATGGTAGGAGAGCAGTTTAGCACTGTGAAAGCCTTGATCCAAACTTGATTGTCTGTATTGGCGTTAGGAACTCAGTTTTTTTTACATTGAGTTTAAGCTGGTTTGATGTGAGCCAGTGAACCGTCAGCTTAAGGGCCTCGTTCAGGGAGCAGATGTCCTCTGGGGAAGAGATTTTGATGTAGAGCTGTGTGTCGGCGGCATACATGTTGTAGGAGATATTGGCAGTAGCAGCACCTCTGCGAGCGCTTCGAGGTAGAGATTGAAGAGGGTAGGGGACAGGGTTGAGCCTTGAGGGATTCCAACTGTGATCGGAGAGAAAGCGGATAGGTGGCCGTTGATCAGGTATCTCTGGGAGCGGTTCCAAAGGGACCTAAACCATGCCAGAACGGTGTCATCCAGACCCATCCTAAGTTTGAGGCGATTTAGGAGAATTTTGTGGTTGACCTTGCCAAAAGCCAAGGATAGGTCAAGGAGGATCAAGAGGCAGGTTTTGCCTTGGTCAAGGGCATGAAGGGCATCATCCACAATGTGAAGGAGTGTGGTTTCCGTGCTGTGCCCAGGTCTGAAACCAGAATGCAAGTCGTCTTGAAGGTGGAAGTTGGTGATGTGTTGGCTCAGCTGTTGTTGTACATATTTTTCCAGCACTTTAGCTATGAGAGGGATGTTTGAGATAGGTCTGTAGTTGTCAGGAGAAGCCGGATCTAGTGTAGGTTCTTTTAAGACGGGGACTGTTCGATTTGGGGGTCTCTAGTTGGCACAGGTAGGTACTTGTGACAAATAGGGACCCTCTCCTCTAGTCAGGACAAGGGGATTACACTCTTAAAATAACCCCTGCTCACCCCCTAGGTTGCGTGGAGAGAGCAGTCAAGGCTTATTTCAGAGGCGTTGTAAGTTAAGTGTTGTAAGTTAAGCAGTTGTGACCACATACAGTAACCCCGTGAAAACACTACAAATGGACACCACACAGGTCTTATATAAAAAATAAGTAGGCTTTATATAGAGTTAACACAAGACCATAAACGACAAAAATACACACTATGATTACTTTAAGATGGTAGGTTTAAGCTTAGTTCAGTTCAGTTCTTAGATCCGACACTTTGCGTCAATGTACCTTAAGTTGCATTGTGCTGCCACGACAAGCAATGTCGCAAAGATGGGAAATGCGTCAAAGTTCAGATACAAAGAAATAAAGACATGAAGATCTTCCAGATGCGGCACGCTTCTCGGGGATGCAAGACATTCTCGGTTCGATGCGTGGACTGCAGCGGCGACACCCTTATGATGCGACGACAACAGCTCCAGCGGCGATGCTCTTCTCCTACGATCTTCTCGGGGGTGCGAGGTACTCTTGGTGCAATGGGACAGTTCCAGCAGCGACACCCTCCTTCGGAGTTGCAACAGCAGGCACAGCGACAGCAACACGCTCTGAGCTCGTTGCGAGATTCTTCTTCTGATGCGATGCAGTGCAACAGTTCCAGCGGCGACACCCTCCTTCGGAGTTGCGACGGCAGGAACAGCGACACGCTTCTTCTTGTTGAGTCGCACTTCCAGCTCTTTCCGACACGCAGTTCCTCAGAAGGCCCACAACAGCAGCAGGCACTTCCAAAGAACTCTGGGGAGCTGGGGGTTAAAGGCTGTTGTCCCTAAGACTTCAGCAGGAGCAAGCTCTTTTCCAAGCCCTTGCAGATCCTTCACAAGTTGAAAGCAGAGTACACAAAGTTCCTTTATCCTTCCTTTGGCAGTAAGGCAACCACTGCAGGCCAACCCCCCAAGCAGCACTTCAGCTTGGGAATAGTCTCTCCTCAGTTTCTTCAGGTTCCTCGCCTCAATAAAGCTTTCTTCTTGTAGACCAAAGTGATCTACTTTCACGGGATCAGGGTCCCAATATTTATACCCCAAAATCCTTTGTTCTCTGAGGGGAGAGGGGCCATTGCCCAGTCCAAACCACTTGTGAAGCACTCTGTTTAGCAGACTTCTCCTTCCCTTTCACAGTGCAGGGCAGGCACATCAGACGCCCCACAGGATGTGGAGCCAGAATTGTGGAAGGCAAGTACAGTCCTGGAGCACTTTGTTTACAGGACTCCTTCTCTTCTCTCAGTGTGCAGGGCAGAGACATCAGCCGCTCCCCAGGGGGTGGAGCCAGCATTGTAGAAGGCAGGCACAGCCCTATTCAAGGTTCAGGTGCAACTCCCCCCTCCTACCTAGATGCGGATCTCTCTATTCACCACTGGGTGACTCAGCCTGTCTCTTGGAATTCCCCAGCCCTGTCACTCTCAAAACCAGACATAGGAATACACAACCTAGCCGAGGCAGGTTTGAATGGTTAGACAAGCAAATATCTACTTTCTAAAAGTGGTATTTGCAAACGCAGAATATTAAAAAAAACTTTACTAAAAGATGTATTTTATTATTCTGATTTCAGGCTCAAACTCGAATTTCTACCATGTTCTCTGAGACAGTTAGGATTATAAAATGTAATAACTCTAACAGCCCATTCTGACCTATGGAGAACAGGTTGCCTTGCAATATTGAAAAACGAAAATGGCTGTAATTCACTATTAGGACAGGCCTCACACATCAGGGCGTGTCCTACCTTATACTTACAATGCACCCTGCCCTTGGGCCTACCATAGGGGTGACTGATATGAAAAAAGGGAAGGTTTAGGGTCTGGCAAGTGGGTGCACTTGCCCAGTCAGCATGACAGTGCCAGACTGCACGCAGGCTCTATGATGGCAGACCTTAGATACATTTTACAAGGCTGCTTCTGTGGGTGGCACAACCAGTGCTGCAGGCCCACCAGCCGCATTTGGATTTACACACCCTGGGCACACTCAATGCACTAGACTAGGGTCTGACAAGTAAACCAAATAGCCAAACATGGAACCACTGACAGGCTCTGTGATGGCAGACCTTAGATACATTTTACAAGGCTGCTTCTGTGGGTGGCACAACCAGTGCTGCAGGCCCACCAGCCACATTTGGATTTACACACCCTGGGCACACTCAGTGCACTAGACTAGGGTCTGACAAGTAAACCAAATAGCCAAACAATTTACAATAGGGAGCACTTGCACTGTGGCACTGGATAGCAGTGGCACAGTTCCCAAAGCATCTAACACCAGCAAAAATACATGAGGCAAAAGCAGAAAATGGGAGACAAAGCCAATGGTGCCAGGTCTAACAGGGACAACCTGGCCGGCTTTGAGGGAGTCAGGAATCGATCCCTGTAGGAGGGAAGGGTTGAATATTGTTTTCCAAGAGGGGATGATAGCCTGAGAGGCAGCGGCAAGGCAGTTTGACGGGAGAGGGTTGTTGAAGTGGTTGTTGGGGCTTAAAGAGGAAAGGATTTTTGCGACTGATTGTTTATCATAGACTTTAAAGTTGGACCATATGCTTGGTTTTTGAGGGAGGTCTGGGAGGGCAGCGAGGAGTGTGGAGGAAGAACCGGAGGGGTTTGGGAATAGGTAGCAGACATGAGTTCCTTTCCTAGGGCAGAGATTTTATCACAGAAGGAGGAGAATTGCTCGCATGGGATTGGTGATATAGGGGTTACTTGGGAAGATTTAGCTAGTTTGTTGGACTGGTGTTTGACCAACTCAAATAATTTGCGAGGTCTATTTATGGCGTTATCCAGTTCAGGTCTGAAGAATTCTTTTTTTGAGTTGATGATATGTTTGTTCTAGGCGCTTCTGGCTTGCCGGAGAAGTTTAAGATGGTCTGCGAAAGGGTGCTTTTTCCAGTTCCGTTCTGTTTGCCGGAGGGATCTCCTCTCACTGTTAAGGGATCCGTTGAACCAACGGTTCCTGGCCTTGAGCTGTGTTCTTTTCATTTTTAGCGGAGCAAGGTCATCAATTATATTGGAGATCGTTGTGGAATAGTGTTCAGTGAGGTTGTCGACCGTGGTGATATGGGGGGAGGTCAGATGCACAGCGGGCAGCCAGTTTCTCGTGGTCAAGGTTTTTAGTGTCACGGATCGATCTTTTTGGGATCACCGGTTGCGGTGTCCATGTCTTGCCAGGCAGAAGGAAGGTGATAGCGTGGTGGTCAGACCAGATGCAAGGGTCTATGGAGCTAAGTTTGACCACAGATTCCTTAGAGATGATGTTGTACCATAAAAAGGAGCATCCCTGCGGGGTAAATTTCTCTGCTATCCTGGCTCCCCTCAGGATTGCTAGGTACGCCTGTCATGCCCTCTCATACATACTTTTAGTCTTGGGGGCGATGGACGCTGCTATCAACTGGGGGGCAACGGGCCACCAAGCTTCCACAGTTGTTCTTGGAAGAGCTTCATCTGCCTGTCCGCTTTGGGCCATCGGGCTCTGAATTCTGTCAACTTAAAATAAGACAGGGCATCAGCTACTGTGTTGTCGACCTCAGGCACAAGTTTAGCAGTAAAGTATCAATTTCGCAGCAGGCAACCCCACACCAATTCCTTCAGTAACTGGAGCAACCACGGACATCTAGCTCTCTGGTTATTCACTGCCGTGACTGCTGACATACTGTCCGACCAAAAAGTAATGCGCTTATTGTCAAAGCACGGGCCCCAAAGATGCAGCGCCACCACGATGGGAAACAGCTCTAATGAAGTGGTATTGCGAGTCAACCCTGTTTTTACCTAGTCTGTTGGACAATGTTTCATGCACCACTTTGACCATAAGACTGCCCCAAAACCCACGCTGCCAACCGCATCTGTGTAAAGTTCCAAATCTACACTGGACTGAGTTGGTTGCTGACAAATCACTGTGCCATTGAAACCTGCCAGAAATTTTTTCCATGTGCCCAAGTCGTTTTATACCTCCATTGATAACCTAGTACGGTGATGTTTTGCCCTTAAGCCAGACATTGCCCAGGCGATGCTTAATGAAAAAGCCCTACCCATAGATATCACTCGGAGCGCGAAGTTCAGTTGCCCCACCAAGACTTGCAGCTGATGTATAGTTACCTTACGTGCTGCCAAACACTCATCTATGGATCCCTCAAAAGCTCTCACTTTCCCCTGCGGGAGGTGACACACTCCTTCCACTGTGTCAATTTCTTTGCCAAGGAAAGTTATGCAGGTGGCCGGGCCTTCAGTTTTTCTCCCCGCCAGCGGTACCCCCAGTGCCTCCGTCAACCACTGGAAGCCCAGCAGAGCCTTCCCGCAGGCCGGCGAGCCTGGTGGACCCATAAACAGGAAATCATCCAAATAATGCACCACATCACGTGATCCGACTAAGTCCTGCACTGCCCACCCCAGAAAACGACTGAAGGTTTCAAACACTGCGCATGCGATGGAACACCCCATTGGCATACATAGGTCCATGTAAAACTGCCCTTCAAAAGTGAAGCCTAGAAGCCTAGTATCCTCCGGGTGCACGGGCAGGAGGCGAAAGGCTGCCTCCACATTCACTTTAGCCATTAGCGCTCCCACCCCCATCTTCTGCAGCCTCTGTATAGCCTTGTCAAATGTGATGTAACCCACTGCACAAAGTTCTGGATCCAACCTGTCATTAACTGACGCACCAGGAGGACTGGACAGGTTATGTCAAGTCAAGTCAAGTCAAAGAATTTATATAGCGCACTACATACCCAGAGGGTCTCAAGGCGCTTAGGGAGGGGAGGAGGATTACTTGTCAAATATCCACGTTTTAAGTTGCTTTCTGAATGCTAGGTGGTTCTGGGTAAGGCGAAGGTAAGTGGGGAGTGAGTTCCATGTTTTAGCAGCCAGGTATGAGAAGGATCTGCCTCCCATGGTGGTCTTGTTGATGCGAGGTACAGTGGCGAGGGCTTGGCTGGAAGAACGTAGTTGGCGGGAGGGGGTGTAGAAGGACAGTCGTGACTTGAGGCATTCTGGTCCGATGTCGTAGAGTGATTTGTGTGCGTGGGTTAGCAGTCGGAAAGTGATCCTCTTATTGACGGGTAGCCAGTGGAGGTCTTTCAGGTGGCCAGAGATGTGTTCATTGCGCGGGATGTCTAATATGATCCTGGCTGAGGCGTTTTGGATTCGTTGGAGTTTCTTCTGGAGTTTAGCGGTAGTACCTGCGTAGAGGGTGTTTCCGTAGTCCAGTCGGCTCGTGACCAGAGCATGGGTGACTGTTTTTCTGGTTTCGGTGGGGATCCAGCGAAATGTTTTTTTGAGCATGCGGAGAATGTTGAAGCAGGATGAGGATACGGCACTGACTTGTCTGTTCATTGAGAGTGAAGAGTCCAGGATAACGTCTGTCGGGATGGGTGCTTTTCCAAGGGCTTCCGGCCACCAAGAGTCGTCCCATGCAGAGGGGGATGTACCTAAGATGAGGACTTCTGTTTTATCTGAGTTCAGTTTCAGACGGCTGTGTTTCATCCATTCGGCAACTTCTTTCATTCCTTCGTGTAGGTTAGTTTTGGCGGTGCTGGGGTCATTGGTGAGAGAAAGGATCAGTTGAGTGTCATCCGCGTAAGAGATGATGTTGAGGTTGTGTTGGCGTGCGATGGCCGCGAGGGGGCTCATGTATACGTTGAAAAGGGTGGGGCTGAGTGAGGATCCTTGTGGTACGCCGCAGATGACTTCAGTGGCCTCTGACTTGAATGGTGGGAGGCGGACTTTCTGGGTTCTTCCGGAGAGGAACGAGGTGATCCATTCCAGTGCTTTTCCTTGTATTCCGATGTTTCTGAGGCGTTGTAAAAGGGTGCTGTGGCAGACTGTGTCGAAGGCTGCAGAGAGGTCGAGGAGGATGAGGGCGACTGTGTCTCCATTGTCCAGTAGAGTTCGAATGTCGTCTGTTGCTGCGATGAGGGCGGTCTCAGTGCTGTGTTTTGCTCGGAAGCCAGATTGTGAGGAGTCGAGGGATTTGTTGGCTTTGAGGAAAGCGGCGAGCTGGTTGTTGACAGCTTTCTCGATTACTTTGGCCGGGAATGGAAGGAGCAAGATGGGGCGGTAATTTTTGAGTTTGGTGGGGTC
This sequence comes from Lissotriton vulgaris, assembly GCF_964263255.1. Lineage (NCBI taxonomy): Eukaryota > Metazoa > Chordata > Amphibia > Caudata > Salamandridae > Lissotriton > Lissotriton vulgaris. The sequence goes on along the minus strand of NC_141687.1, from coordinate 29,650,472 downwards.
CGCTGTGGGTTTTTTCAGAAGGGCGTTGAGTTCAGCGTGTTTCCAGCTTTCCGGGAAGGTGGCGGAGTTGAAGGAGCAGTTGATGACATCTCGGCGGTGCGGTGCTATGACGGAGTCTGCTTTGTTGAAGATGTGGTGAGGACATGGGTCTGTGGGGGATCCTGAGTGGATGGAGTTCATCAGGCGGATGGTGTCCTCAGTGGAGATTGCGTTCCACTCGTTGAGGGTGTTCAAGGGGGGAGAATGTTCAGCATATGGTTGGGTGGGTTGGTCTCCGGGTTGGTTGTCGAAGCTGTTGTGGATGTCTGCAATTTTGTTGTGGAAGAATGAGGCTAGGGAGTCGCAGAGGGCTTGAGAGGGGGTGATGTCGTTGGAGTTGGCCGAGGGATTGGTAAATTCCTTGACGATGTTGAAAAGTTCCTTGCTGTTGTGGGCGTTGTTGTCAAGTCGATCCTTGAATGCTGTTTTCTTGGCCTTTCGGATTAGTTGGTGGTGTGTGCGGGTGGCGTTTTTGAAGGCGTCCTTGGTGCTAGTGGTTGGGTCTTTTTTCCAGGCCTTTTCAAGGGAGCTGTTCAAAGAAGGGGATTGGCCCAGCAAAATTGGGGAAGGAAGGTAGGGCCGATTATTGCTAGAGAAAACGAATGTACCTTCACAACCACTTAGTTTGAAGAATTATTTTAAACAGAAATAAACGCAGATCAATACGTTTATCCTAGCCTTTGATTTTGGCTAATTAGTTTTTAATTATTCAACATTTTTATAAAAATAAGGACATGTAATCAACTCAACAGAGAATCCATTTTAGTGATGTCCTACTGACAATACACATAACAACTGAAAATATCACAAATCAATTGTACATATTGAAAAAATATAAACAAAATTCACAAATCTTATCAACAACAACAACAACTATGACATATAGTGATCAAATCATATAAATGGTGAAAACAGTTGGAATATGGTGAAATCATTCTTGCATATTTAAACAATTCATGAATGAAAAAGAATGCAACTGTGCGAAATACAATTACAAATTTATGCAAGGATTCCTATCGTTCAAGATTCGAACTATACTTAATATAGTGGCCGACGCGTTTCAAGTCTCGGTTTTTAGAATTGCCGGACTCTCATCAGGGCTGGATGAGTCTTTTGAAGATAAACCAACTGTTTGTAAAAAAACAAAGAAACTGATTGGAACTACTCTTCCCAGACAGTCTTTAAAGCAAAGCAATCATTTAAACTTGAAAATATGCTCCATACCTGGTCTGTGACCAGCGGGAAATTAAACGTCTTCTATTGTAAGTTTATGCAGTGCTCGCCTGTAATTGACAAGGTAACAGAGGCTAAGTCGAGTTTGAGACATTTTAATAGCCCAACAAAGGTTTAGTAGAAAGGGGCGGGGTTTACCTAATGTAGGCTCACAAAGGGCATACCGTCTCCAATCTTCAGTGCACTAAGGAACAACGTGGCGTTTTTACACATCAACTCTAATGGAAAGAATTCAAACAAAGCCTAGCGTTAGACATTTCATTCGTCTAATGAGGAACGCGTGAAGCGCTCATCAGACCAGCACTTACGTGAACGATTGTTAAATTCATGTAGAAATGCCACGAGTTAGGGGTGTGCGGGTCAGCGCCGATTTTTAGTTTCTAAAAATGGAAAGGAAACGGAGTTTAAGGAAAACCCAACTAACCGAGTCAGATAGAAACAAGACTCGTCAGCGTGTCCAATATTTAGTGAAACGGCGGGACGCGCTTACCTTCAAGGTATGGTTGAATCTCTGCAATGAGTGTCTCCTACACAATCAAAGAGGGGACCGACCTCCATGCTGTCGTCTTCATTACTAGTTGGCAACTACGGACTGGAGTCACGTGACGTGGGCGGAGCTAGGCCACCTGGTCATGAAGGTGCATTCTGGGATATGTGGTCCATAAGTCCTGGGGGCATTATTAATTATCACAAAATTTCATAGCTGGTGGCCAAATAATTGACCCATGCTAGAAGTACATAGTGATCAAAGACAGGGGTCCAATCAGCCGATTATGCCCTATTAAGCTCACTCATGCAGTTCAATCCTTTGTTTATACTATCAAACTTCATGATTAAGTACGCCTCCTTGCGAAGTAAGGCACTGTCCACGCACACAGATCCATGTTTTGAGTCAATTGTTGCCAGAACAGTCCACTTAAACTGATTCTCATTGTGATTTAGGCTCAGGAAGTGTTCAACCATTGGTGCTGATTGGACCTTTTTCCTGATTCTTGATCGATGTTGGGTTATTCTGATGTTGATTTGTTGGCTCGTTTTGCCGATGTACACCCTGTCACATGGGCAAAGCACTGCATAAACCACATTTTTCGTTTTACAATTAGTAAAGTTTGTGTGTTTCCATGAGATTCCATTATGATCAAAGACCTCCCCCTCCAGTGTTGTCGGGCAAGCAACACAATTCCCACATCGGTGATGAACCACGATGGGTGGCAAGTTCCATTGTGTTGTCAGGTTGCTTCTAGGTTTCGGGATGTAGCTGTCAGCACGTATCAGTTGCTGACCAATACTAAGGTTTTTCTTCATAGCGAAGATAGGCTTGGGCATAGGGCAGTTAAGGTTCTCCAATAAATGCCAATTCTTAAGGACAATTTGTCGAAACTTGTTAGTGTGCGGACCGAAAGTGGTCACACAGACAAGTTTGTTAAGGTCTGACTTACTCTTTTTCTCTAACAACTTGTCACATCACTGTACAAAAAGGAGACAGACAGAAACACTATTTTGCATTTCAATAGCTCGCACCCTCAGTGCTTAAAACAAAACTTACCCTATGGCCAATTGCTAAGAATTAGGAGGAACTGCACTGAGATTGGGGACTTTGATAAACATGCCGAATTTTTCTGTAAAGAAATGGAAGGGAGGGGATATCCCAAAAAGTTGTTAAAACATTCAACAAAAAGAGCAAGATTCACACCAAGAGAGTCTCTGTTAGAGAAAAAGAGTAAGTCAGACCTTAACAAACTTGTCTGTGTGACCACTTTCGGTCCGCACACTAACAAGTTTCGACAAATTGTCCTTAAGAATTGGCATTTATTGGAGAACCTTAACTGCCCTATGCCCAAGCCTATCTTCGCTATGAAGAAAAACCTTAGTATTGGTCAGCAACTGATACGTGCTGACAGCTACATCCCGAAACCTAGAAGCAACCTGACAACACAATGGAACTTGCCACCCATCGTGGGTCATCACCGATGTGGGAATTGTGTTGCTTGCCCGACAACACTGGAGGGGGAGGTCTTTGATCATAATGGAATCTCATGGAAACACACAAACTTTACTAATTGTAAAACGAAAAATGCGGTTTATGCAGTGCTTTGCCCATGTGACAGGGTGTACATCGGCAAAACGAGCCAACAAATCAACATCAGAATAACCCAACATCGATCAAGAATCAGGAAAAAGGTCCAATCAGCACCAATGGTTGAACACTTCCTGAGCCTAAATCACAATGAGAATCAGTTTAAGTGGACTGTTCTGGCAACAATTGACTCAAAACATGGATCTGTGTGCGTGGACAGTGCCTTACTGCGCAAGGAGGCGTACTTAATCATGAAGTTTGATAGTATAAACAAAGGATTGAACTGCATGAGTGAGCTTAATAGGGCATAATCGGCTGATTGGACCCCTGTCTTTGATCACTATGTACTTCTAGCATGGGTCAATTATTTGGCCACCAGCTATGAAATTTTGTGATAATTAATAATGCCCCCAGGAATTATGGACCACATATCCCAGAATGCACCTTCATGACCAGGTGGCCTAGCTCCGCCCACGTCACGTGACTCCAGTCCGTAGTTGCCAACTAGTAATGAAGACGACAGCATGGAGGTCGGTCCCCTCTTTGATTGTGTAGGAGACACTCATTGCAGAGATTCAACCATACCTTGAAGGTAAGCGCGTCCCGCCGTTTCACTAAATATTGGACACGCTGACGAGTCTTGTTTCTATCTGACTCGGTTAGTTGAGTTTTCCTTAAACTCCGTTTCCTTTCCATTTTTAGAAACTAAAAATCGGCGCTGACCCGCACACCCCTAACTCGTGGCATTTCTACATGAATTTAACAATCGTTCACGTAAGTGCTGGTCTGATGAGCGCTTCACGCGTTCCTCATTAGACGAATGAAATGTCTAACGCTAGGCTTTGTTTGAATTCTTTCCATTAGAGTTGATGTGTAAAAACGCCACGTTGTTCCTTAGTGCACTGAAGATTGGAGGCGGTATGCCCTTTGTGAGCCTACATTAGGTAAACCCCGCCCCTTTCTACTAAACCTTTGTTGGGCTATTAAAATGTCTCAAACTCGACTTAGCCTCTGTTACCTTGTCAATTACAGGCGAGCACTGCATAAACTTACAATAGAAGACGTTTAATTTCCCGCTGGTCACAGACCAGGTATGGAGCATATTTTCAAGTTTAAATGATTGCTTTGCTTTAAAGACTGTCTGGGAAGAGTAGTTCCAATCAGTTTCTTTGTTTTTTTACAAACAGTTGGTTTATCTTCAAAAGACTCATCCAGCCCTGATGAGAGTCCGGCAATTCTAAAAACCGAGACTTGAAACGCGTCGGCCACTATATTAAGTATAGTTCGAATCTTGAACGATAGGAATCCTTGCATAAATTTGTAATTGTATTTCGCACAGTTGCATTCTTTTTCATTCATGAATTGTTTAAATATGCAAGAATGATTTCACCATATTCCAACTGTTTTCACCATTTATATGATTTGATCACTATATGTCAGAGTTGTTGTTGTTGTTGATAAGATTTGTGAATTTTGTTTATATTTTTTCAATATGTACAATTGATTTGTGATATTTTCAGTTGTTATGTGTATTGTCAGTAGGACATCACTAAAATGGATTCTCTGTTGAGTTGATTACATGTCCTTCTTTTTATAAAAATGTTGAATAATTAAAAACTAATTAGCCAAAATCAAAGGCTAGGATAAACGTATTGATCTGCGTTTATTTCTGTTTAAAATAATTCTTCAAACTAAGTGGTTGTGAAGGTACATTCGTTTTCAAGGGAGCGGCAGAGTTTCTTGGACTTTTTAAGATCATCGTTGAACCATGAGGTCTTCTTGCTGCCAGGTTTGTTTTGACGTTTTCTCAGTGGTGCTAAGGTGTCGGCGGTGTTGGATAGCCATAGGCTGAAGTTGGCGGCGGCTTGGTCTGGGTTAGAAGAGTGGGCTGGGGTGTTTTGAAGAAGCGATGAGGAGATCTGGTCGATGGTGCTTTTGTTCCAGTTTCTTTGCAGAGTTGGTTGGAGGTAGTTGATGGGTTTTGGCTTGTTGTAGGTGAAGTGAACGCAGCTGTGGTCAGTCCAGAGGAGATCCGTAGTGTGGCTGAAGGAGACATGATTGCTGGAGGTGAAGATGGGGTCGAGTGTGTGACCTGCGATGTGGGTGGGGGAAGTGACCAGTTGTTTAAGTCCGAGGTTGGCGAGGTTGTCCAAGAGGGTGGTGGTGTTGCGGTCGTTGATCTTTTCAAGGTGAAAGTTGAGGTCTCCCAGAAGGATGTAGTCTTTAGAGGGGAGCGCGTGTGGAGTGATGAAGTCCGTGATGTCTTCACTGAATTTTGCGCGGGGTCCTGGTGGTCTGTAGAGGAGGGTGCCTCTGAGTGTGGTCTTGGGGTCGATGTGGATCTGGAAGTGAAGATGTTCGGAGTTGGCGAGGTTGGCGTCAGAGCTGGTTGAGATGCGGATTGATTTTTTATGGACGATAGCGATTCCTCCTCCTGTGTGGCCGTTACGGTCCTTGCGTGTGATCTTATAGTCTTCAGGGATGGCGATGGTGATGCCTGGGGCGGAGGAGGCGTTCATCCATGTTTCTGTTAGGAAGGCGACGTCTGGAGAGATGGTGTCTAGTAGGTTCCATAGGTCAATGGCGTGCCTGTGGACCGATCGGGTGTTGAGCAGGATGCATTGTAGGAGGTTGGGGTCGGGAATCTGAGGTGTGATCGTAGCGGAGTTGTAGATGGTGCCGATGAATTTGCAGGAGTAGCCGGAGAAAGGTCCATGGGTGTGTCCGGGAGCGGCTTGGACGCAGTTGGGGGTGCGGCCGGGATTAAGGGCTAGGAGGGTGGTGGCATCGTAGGTAATGCGGGAGGGCTGGGCAAAGCGAGGGCCAGGGGGTATGGCGCTAGGCGCGGTCCAGGCGCGGACGGGCATAGACGGGCTTACCTATATCGATATTTCTCCACTTCCTTCTTTGGCACCAAGCCCAAGGCAAGCAAACCAGATCCTGCCTTGGTGGGTGCTGAAAAGGGCCCGCCACCTTCCCCAATGCTAACTCCTTCAGGATATTTTCCCTCGCCACCTCTGGATTCCTCAAAACTGACCGCTGGTTACGTGCAAAGACTGATGAAGGCAGGGCGCTGGAAGGGATGTGAAAACCAAATTTAAAACCTAGATATAGCAGCTGTGCCTCTTCCCCTTTCTCATAATGACTGAACAGGTGCGCCAGAACATGCAAGCGTATGGGCGTAGGTAAAGGATTAGGATGACTGGGCAGGGCGTCTCTTGGGCTGCACCTGGGCTGGGGCGTGCTGCTCTTTGGGTTTCCCCAATTTTTTTTATAACACTTGCTTTCTGGATGACCTTGCACTCCACAGAAGGAGCATATGTGCTTGAACTTGCATGCCGATCCCCTATTGGACTCATTCTTGTTAAACTTAAATATAACAAATGTGGTTCTGTCGGGTTTAGCAAACATAAATTGACCACTGCTATTAATGCTGCCTTAGAATTGAGGCCTCAGAGACAAAAACATACTTAATAAATGAAGCATGTAAAAATCAACTGTTTGGACATACTTAATGAATATGGCATGAGAAAAACCAAATTGCTTGGACAAAAATATTTTATCACTGGATTACTTCATTCACTGATAAATACAATATCTTAATACGGACTGCCAAGAAAAATACAAAGAAAAGGGAGTGAGAAATGTGCAGGGTATTTAGGTGGTGAGCAATATATATAGTGCAAACATTTACTTATGTACAAGCAGTAAATGAGGATAGGCCAGAAAAATGTTACACAAACAAGGATTTCTATCTATCTAAGGATAGAATCTTGTTGATGCTGGACCTAATGTAAAGCGTCGACGTTTCGACCTTTGGTGCCCCAGTTGGAGGTCACGATGGGTCTTTCTCAAGTCAGGTAGGGGAGTTGACAGTCTGAAAATTAAATAGAAATGTGTGTCACAGAGGCGCTGGGCGCAACATAACAGATGGATGCACCTGTAGTGTTATCAGTACTCACCCTACTGGAGGCCGGGTATTGAGCCTGGACAAGATGAAAAAAGGCGCAATGTCCTGGAATTTGTGGAACAGGAGTAGTCCCAAGTTAGTTAGATATGGTGTATTGTGTGTCTGTTACATAATTAACGGGGGCAGAATGAGTCCTACCGCTCAGTGAGTGCGTATTATTCATTTAGTAAAAGGCAGCGCATGCCCGGGCCATCAACTTACTAAGTGAGGCAGGAGTACAGTGCTGCCAACGGCGCGTATGATTAATGGCGGCCAGGTGTGGCTAGTATTAACAATGGGGTAAGCGTGGCGCCTTTAAAAATTCTAAGCAATGATCGAGAAATGCCGCATAGTGAGGAGCGGTCGGTAACCTGGACGAGCTCAATATAGCGTGATTGGCACTAGGAATAATTACAATGTGGCTGTGAGGCCATCGCAGAAGAGTCGCTTTGAAATGTGAGGCCCAGGCAAGCTTGCGAACAATTTCTAACATGCGTTGGATTATCGCTGTGAGGTGACGTTCCCTTGTTCCGGTATAGTTACAGGTACCGTGAACTAATATTGCCATGTCGGCAATGTGAGGGAAGTGCGGGTCCTCGTTAGCCCTATCTTAGGAAGTTATGATGAATCCGGGAATCAGGAAGAAGGGCAAGCGTCCAATCCAGGACCTGCTTGAAGTCAGGCTGGGGGCCGATAATGGATGTCCGGTTAAATCCTGTATACGACGTAGCCGCGAGGACGCATGCACGTCGGGGAAACGCCGCTAGGTTGCTAGGCAACCCCTACCTGCACTGTAACACGCAGTCAGCGTGGGCTCGTCATGAAGTGACGGCGGAGGGTATCTAAAGGAGACCCTGTAATGAGTATTTGCTGTTTATTAATTCGGCTATATGTAGTGCGAAGGGGAATAAATAAAATGTATACCCAAGAATATAACAAACTACAACAGCTCTATTAGATTAAAATGCACGACAATTTCTTAAAAGGCATAGCACAGTGCTTGGATATCACATTATAACCAGCTCATACACTTGGTGCGGTGTAATATGACAAGTTACACACATTAGAGTCTCATAGTGTGTGGCAGTCCTATTGGTTATAGTGCAGGATGCTTAAAAAACGTAGCTTTCCTAATACCATACATGAGCATGCAATGTGATAAATACTTGATGTAACTAACAGTATCAACAAAAGCCGTAGTGTGAAGCATTCCAAGTGTTTATAATTCTGGACACATTTTACACAAATACATTGTGTTTATACATTCTGAATAAATGAGCCCAGCGAGCTGAGGTGAAAACATTATCATCTATTTTGAAAAGAAGGTTCAAGAGTTCATATGAGTCTATACCTAGAAGTGGCTGGGGGGCTCAGGTAAGGGTGATGTTATGGATATGTGATCCGAGACCCCAGGTGTTATAATAGACCCATTTGTTTAGCTATCTCTTCTTGTTCATTCAGCCCATTGGCAACTGTGTGCATTTTTTTCTGTTAAGAGCTGCTGTAAGTGAACCACCTCGAGGGTTTACACAGATTTTCCCCACCATCCTCCATCTCAAACTTTCTGGTGTGTGATTATGAGTGAGGAAGTGTTCCACCAAGGGCGCTCCCTGTGTTTTACATCTAATCTTGCTCATATGCTGCAAGATTCTAATTTTCACCTTCTGGGTGGTTTGACTGATGTATGGGATGTCACAAGGGCATAGAATAATATATATGACATTCATAGTGTTGCAGTTTGTTAGGGATGGTAATTTGTAAGTTCTTCCGTTGTATACCAGAGTCTGGCCTTCCATGCATTGGGGGCAAGCTTTACAAGTGCCACATTTGAAATAGCCCGTAATGGGCGGTAATCCAAATAGATCACGTATGTCTGGTGGTTTTGAAGGTTCTAGGTACAACATTATCCTTGATGTTTCTTCCTCTTTTGAATGCGAATAGTGGGTTTTCTTCTGTATGCAATTCAGATGCAACCAGGTTCCAATATTTCAAGATTATTTTCTTTATGCTGTTACTCTTAGGGTTAAATGTCGTGACGCATACTATGTTGTTTGAAGCTGTAGTCTTCTCCATTGGGCTGAGCAGTTGCTCCCTGGGGCAATACCAAGCTCTCTTCTTTGTACGTTTGAGCAAACCCAGTGGGTAACCACGGTCCATCAGGCGTTTGGTGAGATCCTCTGTTTCCCTGAAGAAGTCAACCCTTCTGGTGCAGTTGCGTCTTATTCTCAGATATTGCCCATAGGGCAAGTTGTCACGTATATTACGTGGTTGATGGGATCGGTATTGTAGCAATGTGTTCCTTTCAGTTGGCTTTCTGTAAAGATCACAGCAGAGGAAACCATTTTCCACTCTAAAGGTGATATCCAATAAGTCTATGTTTAAGCGGTTGTAGTTCATTGTGAATCGTATGTCCATACTCCTTTTGTTGAGCCATTTGAAGAATTCGTGCAATTGGAGTTCTGTGCCATTCCAAATCATTACCATGTCGTCAATGTATCTCTTCTAGACATCTATGCAGTTGATGAACAGGTTGGCATGTGAGTATAAATGTTCCTCCTCGTAGTGGACCATGTAGATGTTCGCCAAGCTGGGGGCATAGGTGGCGCCCGTAGCTACTCCTTTACATTGAAAGAAGAATTGCTTCTTGAATATAAAATAGTTCTTTGTCATGATGATTTTTAGAAGTTTGACCAAGAACTGTGTGGGTATCCAGTGGGGTGCCGGACGCTTATCCAGTGCTGTGTTCACAGCATCTAATCCCTCCATCTAGGGAATTGATGTGTAGAGTGATGATACATCCAATGTGACAAGGAACTGGGTGTTGGTGTTAAATGGTTGGTCTTCTAGCAATTGTATAATATGCATAGAGTCTCGTACAAATTAATTTGTTTCATGGACCAAGGGCTGAAGAAAATAATCAATGAATTGATTAGTTGGTTCGAGTACTGAACCGCACCCGATATTATGGGTGTCCCAGGCGGTCTGATAAGCCTCTTGTGCACCTTTGGTAAGGTATAAATGGTCGGTATCCTTGGATCCTTGCTAATCAGGAACTCCTTCTCTGGGGTGCTTAGGAAACCTTAACAAATTCCAAACTCTGCCAGTGTTTCAATAAGTGCTCTGATTTCCAATGTAGGGTCTCTGGGTGTGGTGCGATAGTTTTCTTGTACTTGGAGTTGTTGTTCAATTTATTCAGTATAGTCTATGGTATTTTGTACCACCCCTGCACCACCTTTATCAGCAGCGTTTATGACGATGGAGTTGTTCGCGCTCAAGTCCTTGAGTGCTTGTTTTTCTTCCTTGGTGACACTATGCCTGATGTATTGTTTTGCTTCAAGTGATTCCATCACCTCCTGCATGACGATTTGCTCGAAAGCCAAGATGCGTTGGCTCATGCAATAGGTGCCTGGCGTAAAGGTGGATGCTGGTTTGAATGGTGGGGAAGTCAGTTTAGGTTCGTAGGTGTTCCTCCCAAAGTAGTATTTTAACCTTACTTTGCGGAAAAAAATTTGTAGTTCCAATTTCGGTGTAAATGCGTCAGGTCTAATTTTTTTTTTAAGTTTCAAAAACCTTTATTTGTACCACATTCAAGACACAGGCAAAGTGCCTACAACCCTGGAGCCGGCGGCAGGCAGTTTTGGCTCAGCTAATCCCTTCAGAAGTTACACAGCCCATCAGCTGACACCCCTGAGGTCCGGCGGATTACACATATAGATGTACGTATTTCTTATTTTAAGTTATTCAGCAAAATAAATTCCATTGTGCATAAACATAAAAGTGTACGGTACATTAGTGCAATAAAGGACCTCAGATATGATTAACAAATAGTAGTTAAGGCTGGTGGCACCTTCCCGTACCAGGTTATTCATCCGTAGGATCCGGAATGAGATACAAAAACGTGAATATAAACATGTGCAATTAACTTATCCCCCCCTCCCCTCCTAATCGCTGTACATAATATCAAGGAATCAATACATTCTGATCAAGAAATTATCAATGTGCCAGGCGTAGCTACGGCGAGGGTTGGTATTGTTTGTGACTAGTTCGTGTCTCATGGGTGTAAGAGAACTGCAGCCGGTATCAGTGCGGGTGTGCCCTGTCTTCTATCCGCCCACATTTCGGTGTAAGCTGGTATGGGCGATATATCCGGGTACCATGGGAGCGGATACTATCGTGACAATGCGCCATTGGGGTCTATGTCAGAGTTAGTGTGACTGTTGTGTGCCTGCTGTGGGTGTGTTCCCTGCTTCGCCCATTTTCGCATCCGTCTCTTCCTGTAGCCCGAGGAGATAAGCAGTGAAGGGGCCCCAGATATCCTTAGGATGTGATTTGTGTGGTAATAATTCTCCATAATTGTGTAGGTGGTCTGGCCACGTAGTCATGGTTGATATCCAAGTTTTGAATTTGGGGTCGCGGCCTCGGCCCCACCTACACGCCTCCTGCTGCTTTGCTAATAGTAGGCTTACCGCCAGGAATTCTTTGTGTGTCGTTGCAATGGTATGAGCGTGGCCCAGTAGCGCTACTAGTGGACAGGGAGTGAGGTCAGTTTCTAGCATACGGACAGGCCCCCAAACACTTCTTCCCAGTAAGCGGCAACTGCGTTGCAGATCCTTGCCAGGTGTAGGAAATCCGCACCTTCCCCAGCAAAGGCAGCGGTCATTGTCTCGTAGGCCGAACCTATGGAGCTTGGCCGGGGTGTAATAGAGGCGGTGTATAAATTTAAAGTGGACCAGATGCAGCCGTGCATTTCCTGTCATTGCATTTGTGTGAGAGCAACTAAGCTCCCATTGCTCTTCAGTTAGCGGGGCAGCGAGATTCCTATCCCAGTCCGATCGCTCTCTTAGTGCGGTGGGCGGCAGTGCATTTTGTACGTGTTTGTAGAGTAGTGATACAACGTGCTGTGGGGCATCTTGCTGGAGGAGAGCATGTAATGGTGCCAGTGTGTCAGGCTCGTCTTGGAAATTAGGAGTGACCACACGAACATTTTGGCGTAGCCGCGTGTAGAGGAAAGTGTCCATTATGGAGGGAGTTCGATCTCCAAAGAATTGATGGGATGTGCGGAATTGGCCCTGTAGGTATAAGTCCCCCCATGTCTAGTAAGCGAGTGCAGACTTTATTTTGCACCCAATTTCTTCGCAGGTTACGCGTAGACGTAGGTCATGCATCAGGGTCATGCAGGGAACGGGGATCCCATGGCGCCAGTAATGCGTTTCCACGCACTCACTGTGCTGATGTGTTTTATCTAGGAACCCGATTCAATATTGTGAACTTATGCCCCTATACGGCTATAATCAATACATATCCCTATAATGGCATAATATTCAGAGCCATATTTTCAGCTACTTCTTTAGATTCCTAGAGAGCACACCGAGTTCTTTCGACACACCAAACCCCCAGCAACCTGGGAAAGCCCCGCTTGCTTTGTTTTGGTTTGTAATAGAACTCCTGCGAGCACTGTAAGAACGACCAGTTCTTAGTCACATCTTTATTGACGTCTTATGTCCAAACCTTACGTCAAACTCGGCACCTTTCAGGTATAAATATACCAGCGCTGCCTTAAGCAAATACGCGGTGGTGATTCTGGAGCAGAGCAGCTAATCTACTTTCCGAGAGCCCAGCAGAAGCGAGAAGCCCACGGACGCTGCCCCTCCTCTTTGACGCACTGAGAAAGACGCTGTCTTTTCTCCTGCCGAGAAAATCCAGCTCCGGTGTTTCCAGCCTACCCCTGCGGGTGACTGGAATATCGAGTCCTGGGAGGGAGATAGAAGATCTCCTACATTCTATTCCCAAGGTACAGTACTGACTAAATTATGAAAGACTACCGTAGATTGGGGGTCTAAAGGGACAGTTTTTAGACCACTAGGTGTGCGTTCCTGATACAAGCTCAATACTTAATTGCACACCTATAGTCTCAGGCATATGTGTGTAGAAACATGTAAGTAGTGTCTCTCTCAACCAACAAACTGCTACAAGAGAAACATGACTGGGGGAGACATCCCTTAAGGATAAGAACCCTCACTCACCCAAGGGTGACATGCTTCATCATATGGGTCCTCCTTACCAGTGTGGAAAACCTAGTCACCACTGGGAGCTACTACTTCGCTGTTTAAGGAAGGAGCTCAGAGATGTTTTTACAAGTAAGGATGGTAATCCCATATGTGAGAGAATAGTTGTAATGAGGTATGCAGCGCTGTGTGAAGGATGGGTAGGTGAAATTAAAATTCTAAATGGGCAGTTTTTAAGAATAAGACGTATCTGTACCGAACTGGCAGAATATGAGAAACATGCTAAGGCACTGTCACTTGACCTTAAAGAAAAGAAATACCCTACACAATTGATTCGAAACTCTAAGAAAAGAGCAGCAAATAATAATAGAGAAGCGTTGCTAGAAAGAAACTCTACCAGAGTAGCTAACGAGAGAATCACATTTGTTAACACCTTTTCTAGCTTTTCTAATTCAGTGAAAAGAGCATTAATAAACATTGGGGGGGTTCTGAATCTAGCTAACAATACCCTCCCACGCCCTTTGTTTGCATACAAACGCAGTCCTAATCTTCGAGACAAATTGGTCCATACCCGACCATATGGTATTAAGACCATTGAGTCACAGACCACACTGTGGAATTTGCCCCAGGTAGTAGGCCATTTCCCATGTGGTATTTGCTCAGTGTGTCCTCAAACTGAGAAAACTCTCGAAATAGATATAGGTAAACCACGCCCTTGGCAAATTGTAAAACATACAAATTGCAATAGTAATCGTTTGATCTATTTGATATGGTGTCCCTGTCAGCTTCGATATGTGGGCATGACCACTAGAAAAATCAAGATCCGCATCCAAGAGCACAAAAGTACTATTAGATGCTGTAAACGGTCAACAAAACTGACCAATCATTTCATTGATAAAGGACATGTGGATACTGATTTACACTGGGTGGTATTAGAAAAACCTTGGATACCTCCACATCTGACAGACCCCACGAAATTTCTGTTCCGTAAAGAACAACAGTGGGTGTATAAACTGAAAACAGACACCATGGGTCTTAATGATGATATACCCTGGGCGTCGATATGATGGCCTAAACTACTAACACTTTCCCACACAATTTGGTCTTAAACTATGTTCTGCTGTCTATACCATTCTGCACATCATTTAGAGGTCTGTGAGTATTAGGGATACACTACCGCAATTTTTTTGTTATGTTACCTGTGAGATAGACAATTAGTAGTATTGTTGTCCCTCTACTTCTGTCATCTCACTGACATAATGAGTAAACGAACCTTCTTTGTTATGAACCGATCATAGGTGTCAGGCTCATAACTACACACATAAGAGCATTTCTTACGTGGCTCTTCGTTTAGAACTCTCCATTGAAAGTGTTGCGAGGGATTGTTGTCTCCTTGCACTCTATGGATATACTAATGTCCTTTGATAGGGGCACAATACTGAGTGTCTCTCATCTCTCCCATCAAATGGTTTATAATTTGTATATTAACTCTCACAGTGTTCCCAGATCAATCGGGGACACACAGCATGCGCATACCGTTCATTTTTCACGCATGCATACAAGGACCAGTATTTGTCCTTGCGTTCGTATTACCACGCATGCGCGGGGCTTTACCATTGCTCCCCGACGCAAGCGCAGCTTGCATACAAGGACCAGTGTCCGCTCTCGCTTTACCACGCATGCGCGGGGCTTCACCACCTCTCCCCGTCACATGCGCTGAGTGTATACAGGCACTGATCAAGACGGCTAACACGGCAGGACCCACACGCACAGCTGCTGGCAATTAGATGTGCGTTATTTAAAGAGCAGTCTTCCTTCCGATCGGTACCTCCCGGGGCGAGCTCTACTGGGTATTGAGGTACCGAAGGACAGGTAGGACTTTAGGCTTTGACCAACCCATGTTCTATTTGGACATTTTAAAGTGATGGAATGCCTAGTATAGATCTCCTGCCTTAGTCATATTTTTCCTAGTGTTTTACTAGAAGTCTTCATCTAAATGTTGTTTATGCCTTGTGGCAGCACCTTGTGTGCCTAAGAGGAGCTTTGGTCCTCCTGTTTGTTGTAGCACTCAGTATTGGGAAGTTTCAATGGTGTACCCTTTCAGACACCTGCATTTTTTTCCCTGTAGCGTGGGGCCTCCTTCCAGAGCAGCCAGCCAGGTAGAGGTGAGGCAGGATTTTCCTACTTTTGAGGGTAAGTCCTGACTAGTTGTAAGCATTATTATACTAGTAATTAGCAACGAATAAATTTAGTCTGCTAAATACCACATATGTTAACCTAGCATTGTATATGTGTGTTTCTCTCTTTCTTTCTTGCTCTTGCTACTTGTGTTTTATTCTAGATACCTGGGTATGACCTGACCAACAAATGAAAAGCAGGAATACCGGTGTTGTACAAATTTTACTTTATTCTATTAGATTTATTAGTTGTCACTTATTTTTGCAGCAGCATTTGCACATATTTGATCTGGTCCTGAAGAAAGCTGCTGATACTTCTTTGTAGATCAATACGCTGAAACATGTTGACCATTAAGTGACAGTGGTTCTATATCCATACCACTGTGCTGTTTCCTTTTTAACCCTGTCAAGTGGAACACATCAATAAAGTTATATAGTGTCTCCATTTAGATAGTTTTAATTTCACCTACCCATCCTTCACACCGCGCTGCATACCTCCTTACATATGGGATTACCATCCTTACTTGTAAAAACATCTCTGAGCTCCTTCCTTAAACACCGAAGTAGTAGCTCCCAGTGGTGACTAGGTTTTCCACACTGGTAAGGAGGACCCATATGATGAAGCATGTCACCCTTGGGTGAGTGAGGGTTCTTATCCTTAAGGGATGTCTCCCCCAGTCATGTTTCTCTTGTAGCAGTTCGTTGGTTGAGAGAGACACTACTTACATGTTTCTACACACATATGCCTGAGTATTGAACAGTGCTGACTAAACCCTTAGAGAGAATTCTTAAACAGATCCTTGGCAAGAAAAACCTACTTAACTAAAACTGCTACTTACTTACTCTTTCCCACGTATTAGGCTTAGGTCAGGTACACCGGGGTAGGCGTATTTTAGAAGCACCAGTTGAGCACGTTAGCTTATGTATATATGCATATATATATTTTATCCATTTAAAGTGTCTTATGGCTAAGAAACCATATCAATGCTTTTACAGTATTATTTCGTAGTGCTCCTTTTACTGTACGTACTTTACTTTATAACAAGTCTTGCAATTGTGGCAATTCATTTCTCTTGCATGAGAAGGAAGACTGCTCAATAAATAATACCTTTTATTGAAAACTCCTGTCTCTCTATTCTCTGCACCCTGGTGAAATTAAATCTGCACAACTGACTGAGTGAAATAGCTATCTATTGTTTCACATGACTCTAGAAATTGACTCTTATTCTGAGGGAGTAAAGTTGTCGTGTTTATGCGGTTGTCGGAAGCTGAATCCCTTCTTGTCTGAGCCAGGGAAGCTGATCACTTCCTATTCAGTCAAGAAAGTTTCCAGTGACCTCTGAGCTAGCTGGCGCAAACTTAAATTAAGTCTAACATAGTCAGTAGAGACCTAGAAGACCTCAGTCCTACGTCTAAACTGCTGTTTATGTTATTCCAATGCGCAGGGCCTATAGGGAAAATAGGAACTACACTACATGGCGTCCAACGTTTGGTAAGGCGATAAAACTAATGCAAGACGTTAGAGTAACTCAGTCATGCTTTTTCACAAAGACCCTTTCTCCCATAAATACGCCAATAGACGTCTGGAGTGGGTGAAAGGTTAAAATCCGTCGGAACTTAGTAGGAAGAGATTTCTTTGTAGAGTTTTTGGTTTAGTCAATGTTGAAGGATACAGTGTTCCAAAATATTGTGCACCTAATCTTTGTCTCCTTGAAACCTGTTCTGCAAACTTTCATTGAAACAATGTCAAATAACGGTGACAACAACGAAACCGATGAAACCGCAGTAGATGCGAATCAACGGGGTTTCGATGTTACAGGGTTTAATGAACCGGGTACAATTATCATCCCGGCAAACATAAGAAAAACTATAACTTTAAAACTTATAGAAAAGGGACTGTCATCACGAGGTGGTACAGTCATTTTCGTGATGGAGGCACACGAATATCGGCAGACAGAGGTATTCTATTCATGGATAAACTTTCCAGCGGCAAACGCTACAACACACAAATTCCACTATTACAGAATAGAGGAACCACCGGAAGAATATACTCCTTTCGAGGATATTGAAATACCACTAAATTACCAAGAGCACCTGCTCTGGTTTAAAGGCGCCCTAAAACATAATGATGACATCACCAGGCTCGGTCCATTAGGTAGACCAGGAGCAACGTGGCCGGTTCTAGCCAGCTACACACCACATCCAGACATTGATAAAATGTCACGCAAAGAACTTTTAGCACAGCTAAAATTACTGATTAAAATTCACAGACAATTAGTCCAATATGTAATGAGGACTGCAACAGTCCAACCAGCTGTTAATATTCCACAGCTCACCCCTCATCAGGGAAACACAAATACAATTACACCACAGAACATACATTCATGTCTGGGGAAAACACCCGCAAAACGGGAACAAATTCCATTCTGGCTGGCACAGAAAATAACTCAAATAGAGGCAGTATTCCTGACTACTACCCCTATTGAGAAACACAGAATTCTGACTATCTGCCTTCCAATGGGGGTCGCACCACATGTGGAGGACCGTGACACTTGGGGCACAGTCTTTGCTTCCATTTACACAAGAACACATGGTTTTCCGTCAATGGTGGTAATACCAGATGTGCTAAAACAAATTAAAAATGAATACGGTCCAGAACCTGCTTTAACTCTTGGTATGAAATTACTGAAAGACTTCAAGCAGGTCTTGGCTATATTACTAGCCAACATAAAAGGAGAAGCAGCATCTGTGGCGATCCGCCAAAAATTGAAAGAAACAGATATAACAGACCAACCTATTGAGCTTGCCAGAATCATAGAGAAATGCTATGAAGAACTAGGTAGAGATAGTTTGGGTGGGAAACCAGTAAAACCCCAACTACTTGAAAATCCTGAAAAATTATTTATTAAAAATGATCTAAACACTCCTAAAAAGAGCTGTGATGGAAATAAACAATCCACTTCCAAAGAAAAAGGTTTCCAGTCCAGAGGAAGGTCTCCTCGGCGGAGAGAAAGAACTCCGAATTGAGAACACCAGTCTCCCCAAAGGGAGCCCTCTGAAAAAAGATACAACTTTAGGAATAGGGATAATTTGAAAAAGCCTGATAGATATCAAGATATTGATACACGTCCCTCTCGATCTTTTTCGCAGAAATCGGAAAGAAGAGGACGGTCAGAACACAGGGAAGAGCACGCCAAGTCCAAAGACAAGGAACCTGCTCAAGGTAAAAAATTACAATTTCCAAGAAAGAAGGTAGCCAGTAATCAAACATGCCGAGGATACTAAGAACACAGCTGAAAAACGGAGAGTGGGCACAGACAACGCTAGACAGCGCAGCAGAAATCAGCATAGCTCGCAAGATCCTGATGAATCATCTGGAGACAGTTGACACAAATGAATACATTCAAGTGGAAACTGCAGATACCAGAGTTAGCGAACCTCATAAAATATATGAAATAACATTGCGTATAGAGGGAGATAAGACTAGGAAAATAAGGGGTCTGTTTTGGGATAACCTCTCAAAAGGCTATGACATCCTGTTAGCTGAGAAAGATTGGCCCCCAGAGTTTGTCAGGGAGTGCCCTCATGGCGAGAAATGATTATGCCTGCCTTCTCAAATCATATTCCAATTCACACTAAATATATATATGCAAGAAAATGGGCAGTAGCTCAAGCACCTGCATTATATAAAAATCATGTAGGATGGGATGAGGACTCTCCTCCTCACAAAATCCAGTGAAAATGTCAACCTACTGCACAAAGGCAGTACCCAATTAAGGAAGAAGCTAAAAAACAAGTCAGGGAGATCTTACATCAACTTGAATACCAAGGGGTGATCGAAACATGCACCTCTCAAATGAACAATCCTTTGTTTCCTGTCTCCAAACCAGACGATTCATATCGTCTAGTCTTGGACTACAGACACCTTAACTCATGTTGCAAAACATTTGCTGTACAAAATTCGCACAGTGCGGCACTAATGAATAACATAGTTCGCAAAAAATACAAAACAACATTAGACATTTCTAATGGGTTCTTTTGTCAAAATATTGCACCAGAAAGCAGGTACTTGACCGCTTTCTCAATAATGGGGTCACAGAAAAATTTCTGTAGGCTCCCACAGGGATTCAAGAACAGCCCAGGATTATTCTCAGCCAGTTTAACAGAGTTACTACAAATGTATGACGATGAGGCATCATCTTATGTCTATGACATTTATCTCACAGACGACGACTTGGATACTCACTTGAAAAGAGTGAACACCATAATACTTGGGTTTGCAGCAGAGGGTTACAAATTCAACGTTAAAAAGTCACGAATTGCCCATCTAACTGTCTTATTTTTAGGATCCGAATTATCAAGTGAAGGAAAAAACCTAGCAGACAACTTCTTAGAGAAGTGCGCTGTACTCCAAGCACCGAAAACGCTGAAGAACTTACAATTGATTCTAGGCTTCCTGAATTTCGGAAGAACTTACATCCTAAATTATGCAAAGAGGGTTAAACCTCTCT
Source organism: Lissotriton vulgaris (assembly GCF_964263255.1). Classification (NCBI taxonomy): domain Eukaryota; kingdom Metazoa; phylum Chordata; class Amphibia; order Caudata; family Salamandridae; genus Lissotriton; species Lissotriton vulgaris. The sequence continues at coordinate 29,630,481 of NC_141687.1, read as the reverse complement.
ACGAATTAATAAAACTTGATTTTAAACCAATCAACTGGACTCAAGAACACAAAGAAATTTTGAGATCACTGCAAACAGACATGTTAGCTAAAACAAAATTAGAAACACGCGGCAATACACGCAACCTTGTAATCCGAGTAATCCCAGGAAGATGCGGATTCACGTACCTGACCTCTAATGAGGGAGAAACGGTACCAATAGCTTACAAATCACACTTGTACACAAAAGCAGAAAAAACATTCAGTCTTACAGAGAATACTGTAAAGGCAGTTCAAACTGCTGTAGCAAGAGAACGAGCCCTTGCCCAAGGCAAAAAAATAACTGTTTTCACAGCAGAACCAGCCTTCGAGGCGCTATTCAGCCCAGTGAATCTAAAAACAGTGGCACTAGATCCAAAATGGATACAGTGGGAAAATTCTCTTAATACAGAAAAAGTGACATACTATTATGTCCCGAACATGAAAAAACTGAATGATTTGAAATATGAAGAAGAATATCCTCCGCCAATCAAAATTCTGCCTCTCCAACAGTACTCTTGTATAATCTATACAGACAGATTTGTACAGCACTACAATGTAGATGATAAATCCTACAATGCAGCCTGCGCGATCGTTAAAGGTCACTGGCTCTGCGGTAAATTCAGACCGAAAATAACAAAAACTGAATCAATGAGAAACTGTTCGGCTGAGCGAGCTGAACTCAGATCTTTAAAGATGGAGCTTGAAAATGCCGAACGTGAATTCCCGACACTAATAGTGTGCGATTCGCATTTCTGCATCAAATCTTACAATAATGATTTGCAGAACTGGGTTCAAAATGATTACAAAGATGGCACAGGTGTCACAATCAAGCATAAAATGCTTTGGAAACAGGTAGTTCTTTTAAAGAAAGAACTACAAAAGACTCACGTGATACACAGTCTGAGTCATCGGCGTGATGGCGTTCACGTTGCAGGGAATTCATTTGCTAATACAGCCACAGCAGAAGCAACTAATCCGGCTTCCGTAGCCACAAAAAAGCATTCAGAAAAATACATAGATGGGGAAACCATGCTGGCGGTAAAAACGTCTTCAAAAGGCAACTGTGCAGCACTACCTGTGAACTATCCACTCAATTATACATACATAATTGATGCAAACTCCGTTCCTTTTGCTCGAATCCTTGGAGTGGGGTATATGGTAATTCCAAACACGAACCACAGAATCGTATTAATAGCAGACGCACACATGGGTGAAGGTCCAAGGCACAAACAGATGAAGGAATCTCTGACAGAATTACAATCAGAATACTGGTGGCCGGGGATGAGCCTGCAACATTATAGATTTGCGAAGAGCTGTCCAGACTGCAACAGAGACCGCAGTAACGAGCCAACCGGAGTAATGCCATGGCCATTTCTGTAGGTAGCAGAAGGCTATCTATATATGAAATCCAGCATCCTATTAATTACTTTTAAGACTATATTCACTTAAATATGTGGCCCCAGTGCTCGGCTGACGCCAGAACTGTTATAAAAGATTTGCGAGTCTTTATCGGCACATACGCAATTGCCATGCTTCATTCTGACCAGGGTCCTGCTTTTAGCTCTCGAGCTTATAAGGAGGCCATGACCAGCATGGGCATTGGGTTGCGGTTCTCTTGTCCCTTCCATCCTGAGGGAAACGGGGTTGTGAAAAGAAAAAACCGAGACATAAAGCAATCTATAACGGCAAAGGTATTAGGTTCGGGTGATGGGTGAGTCCAGCATTTAACAAGTGTCCAACGTAGTCTAAATAACTTGCCAAGAAATTCTCTAAAAGCTTTCAGCCCGTACGAACTATTGTTCGGAACTAGAATGTATGTTCAGGACTTAGATAGTCATGCTTCAGTGGTAAAAGATAAGAAAAAATGCTTTGACATCAAAGATCGTTTGACTGTTTTACAGGACTTAAATGAAACAAGAAAAGCCCTGAGCAACATAAAGTTAAAACAGCAGCCAACAACCACTGAAGACACACCACCTGTCCCAGCAAGACCTGTCTGGATTCCAAAGATTGACGATCTGTTCAGAGAGAAAATAGCGGTGAAGAAGGAATTTGGGCCTTCTTACAGAAAAGCGGTACCTGTCTTAGCAATCAACGGAACAAGATCAGTTGTAATACCGCCCCTTGCTGGTAAAAAGGAGAACTGAGTTGTATCCATCGACCTTGTAAAACCACAATCATGTGGCCAATAATAAGTAGTAGGCCCAGTGGACTCCCAAGAAATAGCAGAATACCAAAATTTGCTACAATCCAAGAGGTTCAGACTGAAAGACTAATCACATTTGATAAACCAACAGTGAATAGAAAAGGTCTATGCAACAACAATGACATGGAACTTGTGCCTCTTGAAACCCAAATTGAAACAGTTTGTCAAGAAACACCAGTCTACAATGATGTAGCATCAGAATATGCTAATGAAAGGAAAATTGAAAAAACAATTCCACCAATTGACAGAACTGCATCTGGCTACTTCATCAATTTCGATAACTTTTCTGAAGATCAAAGCGAGCCTGAAGTAACGCCAGCAAAAAAGACTTTTAAAGACAAAGCAACAGAACTCTTTCATCAACTCAAAGAAACCTATCTTATTTCTCCATGGTTAGAATTTTGGATTGTGCTAGGGGTATTTTACCTCCTGGTTTGGCTCATCATGGTACTTTGTTTGGGAAAATTCATTGAGGGAAAATACAGTACAATGGACACAGCAAGTCAGAACATCAACTTAGTTCTGAAGCCACACAAGTCATCTCACATCGAGAAAAGAGAACTATCATCAGTGAATGTCACAGCCATGTTTGAGACAAAACAGATTACGAAATATATGGACCGGTCGAACTCTTGAAATATCCTCATCAGTTTAAGGTTTCATTAAGTGACTTTGTAAAACCAAGTACATTCTCTAATGATTGGGACTTTGAAAGCATAAATAATATGATGTCAGATTTAGTTATGTCAGCTGTATTGCTATACCCATTATGCAGACCACTATTTACATAAATCTGCTCAACCTAGAAATGTTTTTAAATATAATCAATGGGAACATTGTGCAACTCCACCTAAAAGCAGTTCACAAACAATGTATGAGAAATTCCAATACTTCTCAGGGTTTAACACAAGTGATGCAGAAACATTTTATTATAAACTGTTAAATAAAATAGGGACAAAAACTATGCTGACAAATACTAAATTGATATATTCAGAAGCATTTTATGAAAAAATGATTACATTTGGTTTTGATTTCTGGAGAAAAAACATTGAAACAAAAACCATCTGGGGTACAAAAGATTGGCAGGTACAAGGCCTAGAAGCATTATTTCGAGCCTGCATGATCCCAGAACAAATAATGTTCTTGAATGACACCATTCAACAAACTACCTGTTTTGGCCTAGCCAAGATCAAAGACTTAAACAAACCGTCTATTCCAAAGCCAATACCTGATAACACAACCATAGATATTGAGATAGACGGATCACAAATTCTACATCAAAATAGAACACATCCTTATTGGAAAAAGTGGTTAATCTGGCCAACAGACACAAATAAATGTCAAGATAGATTCCTGAACAAAATACAGGGGTTAAAAATGACCAGACCAGACCCCAGATACTCCCAGAGACAACATCCAGGGATTGTAACAACATACAGTGTAGGGAAACTATGCCTGGAATGGCTACAAACATCCACACTGGCGGAAATTAAGCAACACTTGTCTTTACTTAAAGATGGTGCTGACTTGCGCGATTTCATGATGGGACCACGCAAACAGCGTAAAAAATGTTTCATAGCGGCCAGTATATATGCTGCTTACAACAAGGAATGGAAAATGACTCAAATTGAGACAGCAGAGAAAGTACGAGAAAATATGAGAGATCGTATTAATTTGGAAAAATCACTTTCTGTTGTGGACAACAGGTTAATGACTCTGTCCTCCAGAATATATTCACTGGACACTGCTGTAGCATCTGCTATAGATCTAATAGATCAGGACATGATAATGTTACAACATGGTCAGTCCCAATTGCGTTCTATTGTACAGCTAGGCTGGACGTTGCAAAACCTGCATTCAGGCTATGTGCCTTGGCGTTTAATCAACACAACGTCATTGTTCTCTATCTTTAACCTTACTGATAAACAAATCAGTTTGGCACAGAAAGGAGCAGACTATACGATTCTGAGCATTGAAAAACTTGAGAGATTACCATTGACAATGTCAGAAAGACCTGTCATTGAATGGATAATACACGGGATTATCACAATTCCGATAACAACTTTCCAATTTAAAAAATGCCAAGAGTATATACCAGCAGGCCAGTATGAAAGGTTGGGTAAAGGGTACATTAAGTCAACATGGAAATTACCTTATACACACACATGTTATAGTGACAAAAATCAGAATGTATTTCTTAGTGGTAATTCGGCCTTCAGCTTTGAAAAACAAAAGCTGCTGAAAACATTTGGAACTATATTTTTCCCTGAAAACGAAAATATTTTTTCCAAAATTCCAAAATATTTACTTTTTTTAGCACATGTACTCCGCTTACAGTAGAACTATTCATAAAGAACAGAGCTTCTATTTTTAGATAATCCAGAGACAATATGTTACCACAGCCTCTAGCATACTCACAAGCAATTTCATTTATATGTGATGAAATAGTCTCGACCTTCTTTTCTGTAAATTAAGAGACTTTTTCATGTGTAATTTGCGCAAATCGTTCAACTGAATATATATGCACTTTTGAATGATTACTCTGCTTAAAAAAGTACAGTACCTATAACGTTCCGTGTATTTCGCATACACCATTTCAAATGCAAAAATGTTTTTTGGAGTGGGTTGTAATACACATGCATCTTTTTGCTTAGTTTTTAGTGATTGATGGACATAAAACCGTGGAGTGGATGATGTGTTTTATCTAGCAACCCGATTCAATATTGTGACCTTATGCCCCTATACGGCTATAATCAATACATATCCCTATAATGGCATAATATTCAGAGCCATATTTTCAGTAAATCGCCTCTGCAGTCCATGACACAGCAGAAGCTACTTCCTTAGATTCCTAGAGAGCACACCGAGTTCTTTCGACACACCAAACCCCTAGCAACCTGGGAAAGCCCGCTTGCTTTGTTTTGATTTGTAATAGAACTCCTGCGACCACTGTAAGAACGACCAGTTCTTAATGACATCTTTATTGACGTCTTATGTCCAAACCTTACGTCAAACTCGGCACCTTTCAGGTATAAATATACCAACGCTGCCTTAAGCAAATACGCAGTGGTGATTCTGGAGCAGAGCAGCTAATCTACTTTCCGAGAGCCGAGCAGAAGCGAGAAGCCCACGGACGCTGCCCCTCCTCTTTGATGCGCTGAGAAAGACGCTGTCTTTTCTCCTTCCGAGAAAATCCAGCTCCTGCGCTTCCAGCCTACCCTTGCAGGTGACTGGAATATCGAGTCCTGAGAGGTAAATACAAGACCTCCTACATTCTATTCCCAAGGTACAGTGCTGACTAAACCCTTAGAGAGAATTCTTAAACAGATCCTTGGCAACAAAAACCTACTTAACTAAAACTGCTACTTACTTACTCCTTCCCACGTATTAGGCTTAGGTCAGGTACACCGGGGTAGGCGTATTTTAGAAGCACCAGTTGAGCACGTTAGCTTATGTTTATATGTATATATATATTTTATCCATTTTAAAGTGTCTTATGGCTAAGAAACCATATCAATGCTTTTACAGTATTATTTCGTAGTACTCCTTTTACTGTATGTACTTTACTTTATAACAAGTCTTGCAATTGTGGCAATTCATTTCTCTTGCATGAGAAGGAAGACTGCTCAATAAATAATACCTTTTATTGAAAACACCCGTCTCTCTATTCTCTGCACCCTGGTGAAATTAAATCTGCACAACTGACTGAGTGAAATAGCTGTCTATTGTTTCACACGACTCTAGAGATCGACTCTTATTCTGAGGGAGCAATGTTGTCATGTTTATGCGGTTTTCGGAAGCTGAATCCCTTCTTGTCTGAGCCAGGGAAGCTGATCACTTCCTAATCAGTCAAGAAAGTTTCCAGTGACCTCTGAGCTAGCTGGCGCAAACCTAAATTAAGTCTAATATAGTCAGTAGAGACCTAGAAGACCTCAGTCCTACATCTAAACTGCTGTTTATGTTATTCCAATGCGCAGGGCCTATAGGGAAAATAGTAACTACACTAGAGTGCAATCTACTGTGGTGGGATCACGCTCTCTTTCCAGCACAGTCGTGTATAGGTACCCTGAGGCCTTCTCGGGTCTCATGTAGCCATCCTCAAGAGCTAGGTGGGCCATGAATGGCGGAGGATGGAACCAATAAGCGGTGAAGTGACCTTGCGCACAGTCGTAATACTTCTCAAAGTCGGGGACTTCAAACCCTTCCTGATGATAGGGTAGCATCAGTGTAGTCAGTTTGATCCTCGCCTGTTTTCCACCCCAAATGAGCTGCGACAGTTGAGTCTTCAAAGCTCGAAAGAAGTGTGGCCCCGGACTATATGGGATGTTGGTGAATAAATACTGGAGTTTTGGGAGCTCCACCATCTTTATGAGGGAGATGCGACCTGCCATCGATAGCGGAAGGTGTAACCATTTGGTGATATTATCTGTGATATTGTCCAGGGCTGTCCCACAATTTGCCCTGATCAAAGTGTCTCGCTGCCTGGTAATGTTAATGCCCAGATACTTCAATTCATCAGCTTCCCAGAGGAGGGGGTAGTCCAGAGGGTATGCTTGAGTGTTGTCCGTTAGAGGGAACACAGCAGATTTGGACTAGTTTATTTGTATCCCCGCCACGCTGCCAAATTTGGTAATTTCACGCAATAAGGGATTGAGGTTGTCTCGGGGTTTGTGGACATAGAGCGTCATGTCATCTGCATATAGCGAGGTGAGTAACTGTCTCTCCAAATATATGAGCGCCCGATGGTTATGGTACTGCCTGAGTTTGGCTGCCAGTGGCTCGATGGCCAGCGTGAAGAGGACGGGGGATAGCGGGCAGCCTTGGCGAGTACCTCTGTGAATGTCAAGGGGGCTGAGCGTGATCCATTCAACAGTACGGCAGCCGACGGACGGTGGTAAAGCAGTCGCACCCAGTCAAGGAAGCTAAAAGGCATCCCAATACGTTCCAGCAGCTCAAGCAGGTAGTCATATTCGAGCAAGTCGAACGCTTTGGTAGCGTCAAGGAAAATGGCGGGTGCTTCACAATTGGGGTCTATATCTTGCAACACAGCATGTAGCGTGCGCAAGTTGTGGGATTTCGCCCTATTGGGGACGAACCCGGCCTGGTCCGGTAGTACCAGTCGCTCCATCAGGAGGTAGAGTCGTATGGCCAGGACTTTCGCTAGGATTTTAATGTCAGTGTTCAATAGCGACAAGGGCCGGTATGAGTCACATTGTTCGGGGGGTTTGCCCGGTTTAAGCAAAGATGTAATCAGGGCTTCGCGCATGGAGCCGGGCAGGCTGCCTTCTTCGAGCGCTGCATAATAAACACGTTTGAGAATTGGGGCAAGGATGTGTACATATGTTTTTTAAAAATCTATCGGAAGGCCATCCGATCCCGGGGCTCTGCCAGATTTCATGGACAAGATTGCTTCAGTTATTTCATCACGTTCAAGTTTGTGATTAAGGAATTTTTGTTGTGTAGGGCCCCGCCAGGCTATGGTGGTGTCGTCTAGGTAGGAGTCTAGGTCAACTGGCAGAGTTCTATGTGATGTGTAGAGTGTAGCGTAGTGCTCTTTGAGGGCGCGTAGTTGGTCGGGTAGGTTCCTATGTGTGGTGCCATGTTTGTCTTGTAGTGCAGTGACATAGGTGTTGATACGTGGTGGTTTGACTGAAGACGCTAGGGCTTTCCCCGGGCGAACGCCCTCTCCGTATCTACGTGCAGTGTGTGGCTTCCCTCGAAATCTGCCCTCTCTATCCGCCGCTTCTACATATTCAGTTAGTTTGTCTCTCATTTGGGCTTTAGTTGCGTGACCATGCGTATCATGATCTAGGTCCCGTTCTAGGACGCGTAGTTCTGCCTCTAGCTTTTTTGAGCTCACCTCGCAAATATTTAAGTATTCCACCTCCCTTAGCGATGCACCATCCCCGCACTATGACCTTGAATGCTTCCCAAACTGTTGTGGGGCTAGATACTGACGTCCCGTTGCGGTCAAAGAAATCTTGTATGTCTTGCTCTAATTCGGCCTTAAAGGCCGTGTCGGTAAGGTGAGCGGGGTTGAGGCGCCAGCTTAAAAAGGGAGAGCTGGCCACAGGGATATGGAGGTCTAATAGAACCGGGGAATGGTCAGAGAATGTGCGTGCCAAATGTACAGCCCTAGTTTGCCAGTGTGTGAGGCCTGTTGATAAGAAAACATAGTCTATGCAGGCCCAGGTAGAGTGAACCGCTGAGTAATGAGTGGCTTGCCTAAGAGTGGGGTGGTCGTGTCTCCAAGCATCTGTTAGGCGGTGGTCTTCTACTATGCTTAAGAGCATTTTCTGTGTAGTGGTGTAGTGTGCCGCGAGGGGATGCGATCTATCCATGTGGGGGTGGAGTGCTGTGTTGAAGTCGCCTCCTAGTATAACATGTGTGATGTCTAACTCCTGTATTTTGCCCCATAATAAGAGCAGCGCGTTAGGGTTGTCGATGTTGGGGCCGTAATAGCATGCGAATAGGACTGTGTGTGATAGGAGTCTCCCCCAGACCATACAGAATCTGCCTTCTGCGTCAGTGTCTGATCCCAGTGGCGTGAAGCCCACCCCCCGCTTGATTAGAATAGTCACCCCTCTAGAGCAGGTAGAGTATGAGGAAATACACGGCATGAAACCCAGCAAGACGCAAACTGGGGGGGACTGTTTGGCATCAAATGCATTTCCTGGAGCATGGCGATTGTCACCCCGTGGCAGTCTAAGTAACCCAGGATTTGTTTTTTCTTTCTTGGCCCTCGAACGTTCCATGAGACTAATTTAATCTGTTGAATCGCCTGTGCATCACCTGCCCCTCCCATATTGATGTGGAATGATTACCATGCAATGCAAATGTTTCATTTCATCCTTGATATCTAGCAGTGTGTCAATTAGGGCGCATTGTCCCTCCTCCCACTCCGGCAACCCCAACTTGCTGGGTACATAGTCTCCACCCAACAACTTAAAACATATTGCATATAAAGAAAAGCCCCGTCCCGCGAGGGGAGGGGTATCAAGGGGTTCACCCGTAGGGGGGAATAAACCGCTAGGGGCGCCCGACCTGCCCTTCCACCGCTGTGCTTGCACCCACAGGCCGTCAAGCTATTGCGAGGTAGCCGCTCGTGGGACAGAGGTGGGTGGCCGAGCCACATAAACATTAAAGACCATTAAGTCAGCGTTCTTCAATTTATACTTTACCGGGGGGTGGAGTAGTCCATCATCATGTGAGCGGCGTCTGAGGCAACCCGGACAGCGGGTTTGAAGCCAGTAGATCATTCCTGCTGAGACATGGGAGACTCCGTGCCGCGTCAGCCATGTAAAGCTCCTTCCTATATTGTTTAAGACAGTTTTCCGCTTGCTGTGGGGAGTTGAAAAAGTGTTGTTTTCCTTGATGGGTAATTTTTAACTTTGCGGGTAGAGTATCGCATAGGAAATTTCTTGAGCCTGGAGTTTCTTTTTTACCCCTGCAAATTTACGTCTTGCTTCTTGCACCGATGGTGTGAAGTCCGGGAAGAACGATAATGTAGTGTTTCCATAGCCAACTTGACCCTTTTCTCGTGCCGGGCGGAGTAACTGTGTCACGGTCTCTGTAGTTGAGGAAGAGTGCGATAATTGGCCTTGGTGTTGCGCCCCAGGGCGGATGGGCCGCGAGAGATCTGTGAGCCCGTTCCACCATGAGGTGGGTGGAAAAAGAGTCTCTTCCAAATAACTCTTCCACTAGGTTTTCCACAAAGTCCTCCATTCTGCCCGTGTTGGTGGACTCCGCCAGGCCCAGGATGCGAACGTTATTTCTTCGGGACCTAGCTTCCAACTCCTCGTTTTTATCTGCAATGATCTTGAGCAGCTTGTCCATTTGGGCAATGTGGCGTCCACTAGAGGTGGCCCCGTCTTCCAAGTCGGAAATTCTACTCTCTGCTTCCTTAATGCAGGTGTCGTGTTGATCCAGTTTTGCGACCACCGTGTCCATTCTCCTGTTGATTGTGTCTAGCTTGGAGTCTATTGACCAGAGGCTTTATCTCATACCGAGAAGTAGCGATTTCCAGTCCTCATCCGGGGGGACGCCTGCCCCAGATTCTCCGTTAACCTCCGGTGTTGATTTGGGGATCTTTCAAGATTCAAAAGGGATCTTAGACTGTTTGGCATAATTGCGGCCCATGTTGCGTCGTGGGGCACGGGGTGTTGGGGTGTGTGAGAGATCCAGGACGTTGTGGATCATGGGGTGAGGGGCTTGTTGGTCTGACAAGTCTATGGCACAGAGTGAATGTGGAGGCTTAGGGATCGAGCAGAGAAAGTTCTTAGAGGTTCTCGAAGCAGATAGACAGTGTGGGGTAGTAGTGAGTGTGGCAACGTGGGGGTAAACAAGGGGACAGCAAATAATTGTCGCTCTGAGTACCTGAGTTCAGATGTGCGCTACAACTGGGGCCTCAGCAGACGCCGTCAAAGAGTGCAAGGTGTGGACGTCTCGTGAGTGCCCAGGATCTCAGTGACCACGCATGTGGAGGCAAGATGGCGACGCAATGAAATCACAGTGAGGGTGTAGCGTGGCGATCTTGATCCCGCGCTCAGCAGGACATGCCAGGTGGGTCCCCCATCCAACTGCGCCACCAGGCAATCCAGCAGACTCCTTTGCAAATGACTGATCCGATCCGAGCTCACGTTCACTCGTGGGGCAATGTAGGTGCTATCGTCCACAGGTTAGAGACGTGTTGTGGCTGAGTACTGGTGTTATGCGTCTCCCCTAGGGGCTGAAGGTAGTGAGTTGTAGCTGGTGGTGCAGCAGCCGAAGGGAACCCCGGGGATGCTTAGTGCAGCGTCGTCAGTTTTACTCCTCGAGCCCAGAGCATGGAGTTATGTGCACAAACCGGCGACAGCTCCCCTTCTCTCATGCAGCAACAGCTAGCAGAGCGTGGTGTAGGGCGGGTTGCGGGAGCTCAGGGAGTCGATCAGAACGTGGATGGGCCCAACTGACGTCCCAGGCCGCAGATCCCCAGTGTTTCCTACAGAGAAAGGCCCCGGCGGGCAGTGCATCTGGGTCGTGCAAGGTCGCACAGGAGCAAAGTACGGATCTCACCCTTAATCTGTTGCAATGCGGCAATGGGGGCCTCTTACCGTAATGTGTCCTCCGCTGTCCGCTTGGTACGTTCACCGGCGCTCACAGGGCACGCGGCAGCAGGGCGCCGCCTGCCGTATGTCTGAGCGGAGAGGTCCCTCTGGGCTGCGGATCCCCGGTCTTTCCCAGCAGGTGTGCCCGGCAGGGGGATTCAGCGTGTCCGCGCCGGGAGCCACAGGCGGGAATCGGGGCCAATTATCCCCCTCACGCTTGGGTCCGGCAGGCGAGCTTGGTACCGCTGCGCTCCACACGGTGAGGCAGTGGCAGTCGTGCTGGTTACAGGATGCCAATTCTGATCAGGATGGTGCTGCAGGATGGAAAAAGGCTCAGCCGGGCTAGAGCTCCACTAAAGTTCGGCCATCTTGGTCTGGCGCCACCTAGCGCCCCCCATGCGCCAGGTCTATTTTTCGGGACAAATGATAGACCCTTGCTGAGTATATCTTTTTCTGCATTGGTTATCATGTGGTCCGAAAGGTTTAGAATCGGGTCAATGTGTTCTCTTGGGGGATCCGGTTGATCCACTATAGTCAAGGCATCCTCTGTGATGGTATCAGGTACATCAATGGCAATCACGGCGTCTTCTGTGGTGGGGACGTGGAGGTCTCTTAGGGGTACCGGTGGATCTAGGATGTTGGTGGCATCTTCCAAGGCCTCTTCCAAGTGGGTTCGTTCTTCTGTGTTATTGCTTGTGACTAAGGCCAACTCGGTTTGTTCAGCATCCAAACTTTCTTCTGTTACCAACAATAGGTTTGTCTCCGTGTGAAGATCTCTCTGTGGTCTTCCAGTGGGAAGAACCTGACACGTCCGTTCCCTCTCCGGGACCCCCTTCCTCTGTTCCATCTTCTTGGGTGGTTCCAGCCTCCTCCACCCTGATTGGACTGGCGGTAGCCCTGGTCTAAAAAATGCTGTTGTTGGGGTGTTTGGTTGCCTTGTCCACCTGTTGTTTGTCTGCCCGTGTCTGAATCTGAGCCACTCCCTACAGAGAAGTCAGAGAAGGTGTAAAAGCATCTTGGTCCCTGTCTGCTTCTGTTAGAGAAAAATCCTTCGCTATCCTGTTGATAGTATTTGTTGGCTAGATATGGGTATGTGATCTTCTTGTCGTAATTTCTAATGCCCTTAGAGAGTTTGCCCAACTTCCTATTCAGGGTCACTGTGTTAAACTCTGTTGGATCTTTTTAAGCTCGCTCAAGAGTCTCTTTTGCGTTGGTTAGGGCGTTGTCATCTAAGATTTCTCTCTTGAGATCTGCTATCTCTTGTCTGAGTTTTTTAACGTACTCTATGGCCGCCTCAACCCCTAGGACCATCCAATGTCTTGAGCAATTGTTGGCTACAAAGATGAAGCCCTCCCTGAATTTGGGGACATCAATGAAGATGGCTGGTTCGTTTCTGACTTGCAGGCCTTTAGGAATGATGTTTGCAGAGAGATATTTTATCAGTACATGCCCATGCAGTCGTGATCTATTTAGTTTCTTTTCCAGCTGCTCTATTTTCAAACGTCTCTCATTGAGTATAGCCTGTACCTGGTTACGATCACTGCCTAGTAAGAAGTTTGATGCACCCTGCTCTTGTATCAATTTTGCAATATAGTCTTCACTATAAGAGAGGGTTTCTTTATCTGACATGTTATGTAGCCCGCTCAATGTGATGTATTCTCAAGTGGAGTTCTCAATGATCTGTTAAAAGTTATAAACCCAAATAAATGAAGGTAAAAAACCCTCGCAGGTCTGCACCTGCACAAATATGATAGAAATGAAAAGGGGTGACCCTGTGTCCCTCAGAACCTGGGTAAGTACATAAATATAACAAAAGTGGTTCTGTCGGGTTTAGCAAACATAAATTGACCAATGCTATTAATGCTGTCTTAGAATTGAGGGCTCAGACACAAAAACATACTTAACAAGCATTTGCAATGCAATAGGTATCGCATTAGGATAGTTTGAGCTTTTGGTATTGTAAATGACAAATTTTGTATTTATGTGTTGGTTTTGAAAATAGCAAAATGAATAGCTTTGTCTTTTACAATTCCAATAGTTTTAACTTATGCAAATGTGACACCTATAGCATTTGTAATGCAATATGTGTTATGTTTACGTGACTTAGATGTATTGATATTACAAATAGCAATGGCTTTTTTGTTTCTAAATACTGAATACTTAAATAAAAGTTATTGTAATTTATAATGGCAATAGCTTAAACTTTTGTAAATAACTTTAGTGAAGATTATGTGCAGTGTATTTTATTGTGACGAAAATCCAAGAATAGAAGTGAAATATTAACATCTTTTTGTGACATTTGTAATAAAGCTTGAAACATTGAGAGAACATATTTGAACCAGTTGTTGTTGAATGGTTGCACAGATTGATGTTGTGGTGGCGACCAGTGATGCTGTGGCGTTCAGTGATGTTGTGGTGCCCCCGAGTGATGTTGTGGTGCCCCCGAGTGATGTTGTGGGGCTGCGGAGTGAGGGCGATGGAGTGAGGGCGATGGAGTGAAAACCTGGCTATTCGATAAATAATAATCCCCCCTCCCCAAGCGCCTTGAGACCCTCTGGGTGAGTAGTGCGCTATATAAATTCCTGAACTTGAACTCCTGAACTTGAGTGAGGGCAATGGAGTGAGGGCGATGGAGTGAGGGCGATGGAGTGAGAGCGATGGAGTGAGAGCGATGGGAGTGTATGTAGAGAGAGCGAGGGGAGTGTATGTAGAGAGAGCAAGGGGAATGTATGTAGAGAGAGTGAGGGGAGTGTATGTAGAAAGAGAGGGGAGTGTAGAGAGAGGGGAGTGTAGAGAGAGAGGGGAGTGTAGAGAGAGAGGGGAGTGTAGAGAGAGAGGGGAGTGTAGAGAGAGGGGAGTGTAGAGAGAGGGGAGTAGAGAGGGAGGGGAGTGTAGAGAGGGAGGGGAGTGTAGAGAGGGAGGGGAGTGTAGAGAGGGAGGCGTGTGGAGAGGGAGGGGTGTGGAGAGGGAGGGGTGTGGAGGGGGTGTGGAGAGGGAGGGGTGTGGAGAGGGAGGGGTGTGGAGAGGGAGGAGTGTAGTGAGGAAGGGATGTAGAGAGGGAGGGGGGTGTAGAGAGGGAGGGGGTGTAGAGAGGGAGGGGGTGTAGAGAGGGAGGGGGTTTAGAGAGGGAGGGGTGTAGAGAGGGAGGGGGTGCAGAGAGGGAGGGGATGCAGAGAGGGAGGGGATGCAGAGAGAGAGGGGGTGTAGAGAGAGAGGGGGTGTAGCGAGAGAGGTTGTGTAGAGAGAGGAGGGTGTAGAGAGAGGGGGTGTAGAGAGAGAGAGGGGGTGTAGCGAGGGGGTGTAGAGAGCGAGGGGGTGTAGAGAGCGAGGGGAGTGTAGAGAGCGAGGGGGGTGTAGAGAGAGGGGTGTAGAGAGAGAGGGGTGTGTAGAGAGAGGTGTGTAGAGAGAGGGGTGTGTAGAGAGAGGGGTGTTTAGAGAGAGGGGTGTAGAGAGAGGGGGGTGTAGAGAGAGGGGGGTGTAGAGAGAGGGGGGTGTAGAGAAGGGGGGTGTAGAGAGAGGGGGTGTAGAGAGAGGGGGTGTAGAGAGAGAGGGGGTGTAGAGAGAGAGGGGGTGTAGAGAGAGGGGAGTAGAGAGAGTTAAGGAGGTCCTTTATCTAAGATGACTTATTCATTACACGATTCAGAAAAGGGGGTGGTGATGAACAGAGTGTCTGAATTAAGCAGACCACTCTTACCCAGTCCAAAGATCAGGGCTTGATCCATCACCGTTATTTATCTCACTGCACCATCCCAGCTCAGAACCTGGCTATATGCAAATCAGTCTGTCCCTGGCCCAGTGCATCATGGGAACAGGGCAGACTAAACTACCAAGCCAATTCTTCACTAGAAAGGAGACAAGCTACCGGGGACCGGTTTCTGGCATTTTAGCCGTCTTCGGCCCGGCTTGCTTGAATCCTGATGGTGCAGTGAGAAAGGGACTCATGTCTGAGTATACCCTGCCACACCTATAGTGGCCAAAAACGATTCAGAAAAGGGGGGTGGTGATGAACAGAGTGTCTGAATTAAGCAGACCAGTCTTACCCAGTCCAAAGATCAGGGCTTGATCCATCACCGTTATTTGTCTCACTGCACCATCCCAGCTCAGAACATAGCTATATGCAAATCAGTCTGTCCCTGGCTCAGTGCATCATGGGAACAGGGCAGACTAAACTAACAAGCCAATTCTTCACCAGAAAGGAGACAAGCTACCGGGGCCCGGTTCCTGGCATTTCGTCTGAATCGTTTTGTCCACCATAAGCGTGGAAGGGTATACTCAGATGTGAGTCCCTTGCTCATTGCACCATCAGGATTCAAGCAAGCCGGGCCGAAGACGGCTGAAATGCCAGAAACCGGTCCCCGGTAGCTTGTCTCCTTTCTGGTGAAGAATTGGCTTGGTAGTTTAGTCTGCCCTGTTCCCATGATGCACTGGGCCAGGGACAGACTGATTTGCATATAGCCAGGTTCTGAGCTGGGATGGTGCAGTGAGATAAATAACGGTGATGGATCAAGCCCTGATCTTTGGACTGGGTAAGAGTGGTCTGCTTAATTCAGACACTCTGTTCATCACCACCCCCTTTTCTGAATCGTTTTTGGCCACTATAGGTGTGGCAGGGTATACTCAGACATGAGTCCCTGAAATGCCAGAAACCGGTCCCCGGAAGCTTGTTTCCTTCCCAGTATAAGAATTGGCTTGGTAGTTTGGTCTGCCCTGTTCCCATGATGCACTGGGCCAGGGACAGACTAATTTGCATGTAGCCAGGTTCTGAGCTGGGATGGTGCAGTGAGCTAAAAAACGGTGATGGATCAAGCCCTGATCTGTTGACTGGGTTTGAGTGTTCTGTTTAATTCAGATACTCTGTCCATCACCGCCCCCTTTTCTGAATTATTCATTACACGTCCTTAATTTACCAAGAAAACGCGAGAATATATCTTCACATTACCATACATTGAAAACGTCTTAAAGTATGTCCTTGCAACAAAGTGTAAACAGATCAGTGGCCTGTTTGCTCACACTACAGATTTTAAGTTTATTCCGGATCAAAAGCAGCTGGGGTGTTGCGTGTACTTATAGGAATAGGAAATGTGTTAATTCCTTAACAGGTATTGACGCAATTCATGTCAGAATTGTTTATTTCCTTACTTATTAAGAATTCGCTGCTGCACATCTGGCAGTGTTTGTGGTCATCTAATGTTTGTATCATGTTGTCCTGGAGAAAATAAAATACTTGTGCTATAGAGCTCAAAGTAGGTTGTAGTAAAATAAGATTGTGTTCTCCAGTGCAAATGGGTGAAACCGGCTCACTTATGAGGCTAATACTGGAAGCATCATCACCAATGGCAAACAAAAAACTAGTTTTGACAGCACACTATGGTGCAGTGACGTACAGATGGGGAAGCACTGCAGGGGGGTGTTAGTGCTAATCATTTGCACCATGTGTCGGTCGCATGCCCTACATTTACGTTGGCGGAATGTAGGGATCCTAAAGGGGTCTAACGTTTATTTTGTAGCTGTATGAAAAATGTAGACTTGCGCTTCGATGCTGTTTCAGCAACGTAATCAGTATTTACCAACTCTGTGTTGCCTGGAAGCTTTGCTACTGTACTGCGAGGCCTGCCTACATTTCCTAGTGATGTAGATTCTGCTTCCTTGTTCCTATTTCCTCCGCATCTGCTACCTGTACATTTGATGCCGGGCCAGTCTGCCTCATCAGTAAATTCAACTAGTGCTTGCTAGGGACTGGAGAGACGGTATGATAAAGAGAGCAAAATGAGGGAGGGCGCAGGATAGGGACTGCCATCGAATATAGTGCATCAAAAGGAGTCCTCATTAACGAGTAAATAGTGCGGGTGAGAGAAGAACTGAGCCGAGTGAGTGTAGCGAGCTCGCTGTATTGCGCTCAGAAAGTGAGAATTATCACAGCATGAGGCCCCAAAGTAATAATTATCACAGCATGCCGAGAGGCGCCCCACGCTGCTGGAGCACTCAACTGTGCATTAATTATAGTTGAGTGCTCCAGCAGCCTGGGGCGCCTGTTGACATGCTGTGATAAGTGGGGTCTCATGCTGTGATAATTGTTACTTGCGGCGCACAAGCTGTTCCACTGTGAACGCGTTCACCGACCTGAATCGGCTCGTGCCCATACTACAATCGGCTCGTGCACAGGTCTGTCTCCAGGTCTGTCTCCCTTGGAGGCAAACACGGCGACTATAAGTCTCGTTGGCGGCAGCGCTTCGCGCTGCAACGTCAGCAAGACCTAATAAATGAAGCATGTAAGAATCAATTGTTTAAACATACTTAATGAATAAGTCATGAGAAAAACCAAATTGCTTGGTAAAGAATATTTTATCACAGAATTACTTCATTCACTGATAAATACAATATCTTAATACCGACTGTCAAGAAGAATACAAAGTAAAGGGAGTGACAAATGTGCAGGGTATTTAGGTGGTGAGCAATATAAACAGTGCAAACATTTACTTATGTACAAGCGGTAAATGAGGATAGGCCAGAAAAAGTGTTACACAAACACTGAATTCTATCTATCTAAGTATAGGATCTTGTTGAGGCTGGACCTAACGTAAAGCGTCGACGTTTCGACCCTATGGTGCCCCAGTTGGAGGTCACGGCGGGTCTTTCTCAAGACAGGTAGGGGAGTTGACAGACTGAAAATTCAATAGAAATGTGTGTCACAGAGGCGCTGGGTGCAACATAACAGATGGATGCACACATTTAAACTGCAGGCAAGCTTGTCTCTTATAACCGCCCCTTTCCCCCCCCCCCGAAAGGAGTGCGTAGGCCTGCTTACCGGTGTCGACATATGAAACTCGGCGTACTATATATTTATCTCCCTCTGATCCTATGCCACCTCTGGCCATACCGCCTTTATTTGTCTAAATTTGTTGTTGTATTGCAACCAAGCCAAGCCCTGAAATTCTGATGCCGCCCGTGAATCATTGACATGTAGCTTATCAACTGTGCCGCCAACCCTGGGAAACGATCCACCATGATTGCTGCATATATCGCGAACCCCGTAATTCAATTCTCGATTGACAATTCCACCCAAACTTTCTTCTGTTTAAGTTCCCCCTCTTTGCCTGCCCTGTTCTTCCCGGGTACCACACCCGCATTTATCAATTCAAACACATCTATGAATTCTCCCCTGAAAATCTTCTCTCTGATTTCTGCCGGCACATGCCACGTAATACCCACTGACGGTGCCAGTGCCAATGATGTGGAGCCATATATCACTGGGCTTTGCTTTAAGGGATGTTGTACTGTAACCACTGCTCCCTGGGAGCCCGCCGCTATGGGTGGGATTGGCCCTGGCAATCCTGCATTATTAACTGGACTCTGTGACGATGCCGCCACCATCTTGGGAGATTGTGCCACCCCACCTCACTGGACCCAAACTTGCACCACCCCACTGCCTTGGTGTGCTACCACCGGAACGGAGGCACCCTGAATAGGTGCACCAGGGGCTGCCGTTGCCAATACTGACGGTGTTGCCATGGGGAGTACCGATCAGTGCTGCAGCCCGTCTACCGGCGTAGGTTCCGCATTCCCCGATCCTTCAACGCAGCAGTGCCAGAAGCATGATTATTGTCCAAGTTTGCCAGAGGATGGCCCGCTGCCACCACCTCACCTGCAGTGCTGGCCCTCGTTTCAATGACCTTCACCTTCTCCTGTTGCGCATCTCTGAAATGTTCGGGCACCATCCTTGTGCGTTTGGATGATGGGATCTCTCGCTGTGGACTCTCTTCGACCCCTTGAGTCAGCGTTTGTAAGGCCCAGTTAATACCGCCTAACTTTGCTACCTCCCACAACGCCGACAGCGATTGCAATTCTTCCAGCGTAGCGGGAGGCTCCTTAGCTCCCTGTGACCGTTTCGGTGGCATCCTGCTCACTAAATGAAACAAAACAGAAGACCCCTTTTACGTTTTTCTGAGGGACCCTCAGGTGCAGGCAGCTGCAGTGCAGGGGACTCTCCGCCAGAGTGCACATCCCTCCCTGTGGCAGTAGCAGACGTAGAAGCAACAGATGTAGTAGGCACACAGGGAGGTTTAAGGTTTGTTTATTGTACAGTTAATTAAAACTCACAATTATAAAACGTACTATTTTTTTTTTAAAAGGTCTGTTTCTTCATTAAAACAAGTAAGGTGCAGTGGTTCAAAATCTAAAAAGTCTCAGCTTTAGTTGCTTAAGAGTCTGTGGAGTTTTAGTGGGCTTAAATGCTTCCTCTTTTGATGGCCATGAATGCCAGGGGTGTTGTTTAGTGATTATTTGACTTCTGCACACAGGGAGGTGCGATCATGTTGTTTGCAATCTGCCGGAGGCAGGTGAGTATGTCCCTGTGCCCCACAATCAGACCATCTATTTTTGCCACATGTGAGTCCATTCGGGACATGTGTGAGTCCATTTTGGTGTAATGGGCAGCCTGCTGCTGTTGCATGTCCTTGAGGATCCCAACTATCTGGCCAAAGTCTCCAGTGCAATCTTGGCATGCACTAAGAATGTGTGATAGATGTGAGTCTACTTCCTCTTCAGCACCTGCTGCATGACGGCACCTGTCCCCACGCCCCCTCCCACTACCCCTACTCACACGAGGCTGACCAGTAGTTGCAGGCACAGACAACAGAGAGCCTCCTTCAGCGATGACAGTGGTGTTGTTGTCAGGCAACTCCAGAGTGCCCTGTGTTGCTGTTCTCTCGGTGTTTCCTTGGCTTTGTGTGTCCATGTGGGTAGTGGTTGTCTAGGTGTTGTCTGATGTTGCAGATGTGGTCGCAGGGGATGCAGATGTTACAGCTGCTGGTGCTGGAGACTGACCCACACCGGAGGGGCTAGGTAGTTCCTTGTCATCCGAACAGGGCTGCAGTGTTCCCAGCAGGCCCTGTGGATAGATGAGAGACACAATGTTTGTTGTGTTTTTGCAGAGGTCAGCGTGTCATACACATTACATTTGCTATTGTACATTTGGACGAGTGTATGTACATAGATAGTCCTCCATCGGCACAGGTGCAGTCTTATGTTTTCTGAGGACATAGTAATTTTGAACTGAGGGGTTTTGATGAGTATGTCCAGCTCTGTGCATACATGTGCACTTTGTCTTTATTTGAATTTACATGGACACAGACATTGGCGGTCAAGTGACACACTGTGCATGAACAGGTGTGTTGGTATTTAACACACCTGTGCTTTTACAACGACATATGTAGTCTTCCTCTTACAATGTGTTGCAAGGTTTACGCATATGTGCTGGGCTTTGTGCACGTTTTTGGCAGTGACATTTGTGTGGCTACCTATACACTCACAGTATGGAATAAGTGGGAGCATAATTTTATAGTATTTTGAGACATATACTCCTAGTTCTCATCTCATTGGGCACCTGGGATTTGCTGTGAGTAGCACATTTTGTTACTGCTTTGCTTTGTGCCTGCAAAAACAACAAGTGATGGACCGAATGTGGATCAATGTCACACATTCCCCCAGTCAAAAGATCTGGGCCCAAATCCATCGTTTTTTTGCACTCCACACCACCCTGGGTTAGACAATGGCGATATGCAAATCAGCTCTGACCCTGTTGCCCCATGGGAACAGTCCAGTCCGAACTACAAAAGCCATGTCCTTCCCAGAACGGAATCAAGCATCCGAGGACCGGACCGGTTTCGAGGTAACACCTCTCATCAGCTCGGCTATCTTGACTCCAAGTGGTGTGGAGTGCCTGGCACCCACGTCTGGGCATCCCCAGCGTGCTTTGTGCCTGTTCACATCATGTAGATTTTCCTTGTCCTCCATGAACAGATGAGTTAACCAAGTTTGCCTTCTTGCTTTTTCTGCCTTGAAGCTTTGAGGTACAGAGGTTTGTATTCTTGTGTTCTGCTGCTGGGACTTGCACTCCCTACTCCCACCCAGCCCAGCTTACTCCTTGTAGACAAAGGTTCAATAATAGTGAGGGTAGTGTGGTGGAAAGGAGGCTGACAATGCTGCATGATGTAGAACTTGAATGCAACTCCCAACATTTCCTTGTGCAAATGACATCATGCAAAAGTGTTAGCCATCTTGCTGGGGCCTTTCCATTCACCGTCAGGTAAGCATTGGTAATGATGAACAGGTTTCTTTGGGTGTGGGTAGTGATGTGTGCTATGACTGCAGATCCCATCATGCTCTGTCTTCCACACACCTTTCCAGCCCTCCCAGGGACCACACCTGGGGCTATGCTTTACCAGGGATTGAGTGGAAATGTACTGTGAAGATGGATGACACAGGGGACTGGTGTGACAAGAACAAGGCCTTAATGTGAGTTATGGGCAAACAAACACCAGGCGCTAGTGTCAGACATCTTGACTGTACTTGTTCATTCACTGTAAGGAAAGCATAGTACCAGGTGTTCTGACTGTGCAATGTGGGAGGGGCAGTACTTGCACTGACTACAACTACCATCATGTCCTTCCTACATATACCTTCACAGGCAGCCCAAGCAGCACTCCTGTGACTAGGCAGTCCCTGAGAGGGAAAGGAAATGTACTGTAAGGGTGGCTGGCTCAGGGGCCTGCTGTTTGATTTGCCCACAAATCCCATCCAGGCCTTGGCCTCCTCACACTAGTCCCCAGTATCCGCCATCTTGACAGTACATTTGCACTCACTCTCAGGGAATGCTCAGTCACAGGTGTGCTATTCATTTTGGCTGAGGAGGTATGGGAAGCCGTTCACGTCAAAATTACAGATCCCCATTTACGACACCTTCTGAAATGCATATCATGATGCAAAATGATTATGACACACACCAAAAGAAATATAATATCTGTCAAGGTAAATATGATACCTGGCAGAATGAATCTGACTTGAACCAAAACAAATATGAAGCGTGGCAGATTGAATATACTACATAGCCCAACAAGACCACCAGCAACTGTGCTTACATCACAGTTAATGGAAAAGTATTCCTGTGACTCAGCTTTCCTGGGAGTGAATGTGTGCAGACAAAATGGCTGACACAGGTGACTGGTGCTTGGATCCCATAGGCTTGCTGTGACTTAGTGCTAGGTTTGTACATCTTTGGAAGTGGTGAGATTTCCTGTTAGATTGCAGATATGTTGTTAGTCATATTGACATTACATGCTCTTTTGCTCTATTTTTGTAAACGTTTTTAACAGTGTGTAGTATCACTGTCTTGTTGACAGTGATGTCTGTGTATTTGTTGACATTATTGGCTATTTGAGTATGTATTCACCAGGCTCTGGTACTCCTGCTATTCCATAAGCGCCGTCTGACTGGAGGCAGGCCCACACCTTCTCTTCCCAGGTAGTGCAGTGCACGGGTTTTGCAGGAGGGCCACCCCCAGTCTGCTGACTCATTGCAAGCAGCTTCTTGACCCTCCTTCGCACACCATAGTACCTGTTCCAGATGTCATCCATTGTACGCAGGCAAGGTGCTTGAGCGTTCCCCTTGTTGACAATCCTGTCCTACATCTTATTTCTCTGTGACAGGGGGGTCTGTTGTACTAGGTTCTCAAATGTATGTGGCTCTACTCAATTTCATCTACCATCACTTCCAACTCCTTGTCTGTGAACTTTGGATTCTTCTTGGGGGGGCATGGTGAGGGGTAGTAGTGGAGATGAAGGCGTGGGTGAATGTGAAGATGAAGGTGAGTGTGTTTGAGTAAATGAGTGTGTTTGAGTGTTGTTGATCTCACTTGCTAGATGTGTGCAGGTTGTGTGGCGGGTGAGGTGTGAGTGTATGTAGCAGTGAGCAGTGTCTCAGTGGCTATATCCTGACAGTTGTTGCAAATTTGCAAAGGATCATAGTCATGAATTTGGACCATTATATAGGTGGAGTTGTGGGTGTGGCTTATTTTAAAATGTTTTTTTTTACATTGACATTGCTTGTTTGGCCATTTTCTGTCTGTTTCTATTGAACTTTATTGAGCATTGCCGAAACATTCCGTAGACCGAACCGGATACTTGTTCATGTAATTGCGGGCTGGTCCGACTCTGGTCCATTTGCGCTTAGCTATGTTGCAGCGTTCGCATACGAGTTGGTCACATCTGCCTCGTTTCCCTATGATTCACTTAGACGGATCATGTGCAGTGCGAGTCGGTTGTCCATATTGTACTCCGTGCGAGTCATTTGGATATGACACGCATTTCATTGTACTCCGTCGGTTGCACTGCGCTCGCACAGGTGGTTTGGAAGGCATTCCCGATCCGAGCCGTTGGGAAGGTTTTTCCAACGAGATCAGAATTGGCCGCTTAGTCTGTAAGCACTATTTTCATTAATGAGTTTTTCCTACTGCAGACATGACATGCTTTTCTGAAACATTCAGTGTGCCATGCACGTTTTCACTTTCCACGCATTTAAAGAAATCGGTCCCGCATTTACAAGAGTTTGAGCTATTGACATTGAAAATGACAATGCCTTTTATTTATATGTTAATTTTTAAAACAGATAAATAAAAGGCATTGTCATTTATTATGCCAATAGCTTAAACTCTTGCAAATGAGAGACCTATTGCATTGCAAATGTTTGGGTTTTTTTGCTTTGCATTTTTCACACCGAAAGTTACACAGGTCGCTTGTTGGACAAAGGTGTGGATTTCAGGGACATCTCCTTCTAATGTAACACTTGGAGACATGCTCTGGAGTGATGGGGTGCAGGTAGGTGGGAGGCTCCTGTCATTGTCTTTCTGCAGTGAACTTTTCAAGTGTGGACTGGACACCAAGCAAGGCTTGGTTAATCACTGCAATACTCTGTTTACACACAGCGAGTGGGTAAGAAATGAAAGCCTTGCCAGGGAGAAGGGAAGAACAACCCTCCCTAGCCCCAGCCTTTCTTTGGAGCCTGGGCTGCAGCTTCCCAGCCGCAGGCCCAAATAGGCAAAATGGACTCTCTCTCTTTCCCCCTGCACTGCAGTTGCTCACTGGGCTGCAGACCTTCACTGCATGGGGTCAGCTCAGGTCCACCTATAGAGCTGCAAGGTTAAACAGGCTGGGCTTTGATCTGGCTGTGGCAACCCATGGAAAGTCCCTGAAGTAACGTGTCCAAGCTGATAATTAAGAGGGTTAATTATAGAGGCGTGGAGGCCTAGGAAGAGTGGGCATAAAGGCCTGGGCCGTGGAGGGGGGAGATGAGTGAGTGCTGTGCTGTCACTAGAGTGAGTGCAGTGTCTCAGTACCCATGCACCAGCTGGAAACTGACTGAAAGAAGAATGACAGCCCTGTTTGAAGTCAGTTCAGTTCCTCACACAGGGACCAGAGGATGGAAGCAGTTGTGGGAGTCTGATATTGTGTGAGGAGACACCTCGACATTATTTTCTAATTAAAATCATGTCCCCGTGTATGTAAATTATGACTCTGCTATTCACGTTCACAACGCAGCTGGAGGTGCAGGAAGGATGGCAGCAACAACAGTGAAAGGAGGGTGCACTGAGCTGAACATGCTCACACAGTGTAACACAAGCACGAAAGAAACAAACAAAAATAGTTCCCCAAACAAACGGATAACCCAAATGTAAAGATACAGTACTTGATCCCTGCTCTGTGGGGGAAGGCGAATGACAAAAAATAGGGGCAAAGAGGAAGGATTGACTACTAGCAAGCAAGGATTTTTAAAGGACACAGAAACAAACAAATGAAAAGCAGAGGGCGGGCTGTAAGTTTACCAAGAAGTATGTACTAACATATATACAAGAGGTCTCGAAAGCCTGATCAAAAACACTGAGTCAAAGGAATACATTATGAAATAAAGAAAGCACAGCCTTTATTTCCACAACAGGTGAATGTAAAGTGGGGATCTGAAAAGCATAAATCTAGAACATAGCATTCACATCCATTCACAGCATACTTGCCCCGTAGATGTTGCAGAGCCGCCCCACCCCATCATCTCAGACTTTATTAAAAACAACTCTTGGTCATGCAAGTAGAATTGCAGGTACATGTGCCGCACTGTAAGCAACTACAGAGACCACAGCCACCTCTTAGCACACAGGCAGGATGCCAGGATTTTCAGAAGGTACATGAACACATAAAATATGCCCAGGCAGTAGAAAATAACAGCCTATGACCTGGATAAGGCCATAATTCAGAACCTATAGCCCAGTTATAAGATACTGACTGCCGCCACCACCCTTGTTGGCTATGTACATTACAGGGGCTTCAGGGAATTCCACAGACCAATGAGTTGTCAGCATAAGGAACATCCTACTTCCTCAAAGGTGCACAAGCGAGTAATACTGATCTACTGTGTCTGGCATCCACGTACACTGCCCTCATAATTAAGTGGTATAAAGGCAAGGTTTTATGCCATAGGTTTGTCCCCCTAGAGGTTGGGATTGTACAAATGTGAGACTTGCCCCACCCAAGGCCAATGAAAAGAAGTGTTAAAGCTGGAATAAGCAGCACATAATAAATGTACAATTGGTATGCAATGTTTCCCTTGAATCACACATTGCTGTGCCCATTTTGCATGATCAAATCAATAAATGTAGCCATAACTATTCAGAATAGCAGGATACCCCATACCATTGCACCATATTGCCTGTAAAGGATACACCGTTAGATGAGAACAGCCTATTTTAGTATCTGAATAATTGTGCCTTGTTGCCCTGAGTACCAAGAGACCAACAACATTATATAGAACACCACAACAGTGCATTGAGGTACTGGTGGCATTGAATGGCTATTACTTGGTAATGTGATATTATTTTCTTATAGACAACACATATTCACATTATTAATCCAAGAATAGGGTAACTGTTCCTAATGAGACACTAATAGTAAAGAAGTAGGTTTCTAGGTTCTTTTTTTTCTCAACATGAGGCAGTCACAAGTTGTGTCCCTCGTTGCCCTCACACATCCCAAGGGATGTCATGCTCCATCATCGTGCAGTGCTCCTCGTTGTGCCGGCACTGCAATGCCCTAAGAGGTCCATCCACAGGGTCTCTTTAGCGGAGATCTTTTTATTTCGCCATATGGTAAGTGAGCGTATGAGTTTTAACCACTTGGATGCTTGACAAGGGTAACTTGTCATGCACTGCCCATTCATTTCAATGGAAATCTCATTATATGGGCCTTATAAGCCTTAGCGTCCAAGTGGTTAAGTGGGATCACGAAGAGTGAGTGTGTGAATAAATATTAAAACTGGCTAAGGGATACCATGAATATATTTAATATGTTGGTTCCCCTGTCAGAGAAAATGAAAACAGGACGTTGTTGTTACTGGTGGGGTAATAATGTCCCCTAGTAACGAAAAGGTCTAAATATTTCTCGCCTTATATTGGTCAAAATGATCCTTGGTGCGTCATTAGCAACAGAAAATTGTGAGTGAGACATTCTGAATGAGTTAAAGCCAATTGAGATAAGTGATAGAGCGGTCCCCCTTGTGTTGTGCCAGCTCGTGGTAACCACTGGTATTTCGACCTATAGAACTGAACAAGGATGAAAAGAAAAACACAAACAATACATAGACAGACAAACATAATTAGGTGATGCCAAGTGATGAGATTTTTTTGGTGGCATCACATCTTGACATTGTACTCACTTGTCATACAGAGAAACGAAGGTTAAATAATGCATGGTGATATCTTTGGCGCCTTCATTAGTTGCGAGGTAATCGCGCTTATCATTCACTCCGTGCACATCCTCTTAATACTGCGGTGAATATGATGCCTCTGTTTAAGTCACTAGTCTTCGTTTGCGATTATAGGCTTATATGTTCCTTCTCATTACTGGCTGATAATGAAGGAGATAGCATGCAAACATAATCAAGGGTTAATTGCTGCATAGTGGTACCTATTATTTTGATTCAATAGGCTTCACAGCTATCGCTTGGCTGCCCGCACAGCAATGGGCTGCGGTTGGCAATGTGGAAAAGGAGAAAGGGAGAGTTTTTTTTTTAACAAAAAAAGGTAAAAAACTACCATTTGTTGGCATGAGCCATGGGGCCCGGAAACCAATCCTGTGTGGGGAGAAAATGTTACTTGCGGTTTCTGCCGGATGGGCGAGTCTGCAACACCTACCCTTGACCATGCATGCCTGGATGTTGGCTGGAAGTCTTGCCGGAATCCGTAAAGTAGAGTATCTCCCATGGCTTGACATCCAGCTGCCTGGCGTCTGGTGGATGCTTCCCAATTCTATTGTGCAAGAGAAGGCACCATCTTCTAGTGTGTTGCTTAGTTGTGTACCTGATTGTACAAAAATCTACAGTTGTATTTTAATCAAAACAAGGGTGATGGAGCGTTTGAGGTTTATTAAAAATACGAGGACTATTCTGGTGATATAGTCATGCTTAAAGGGGATACGCATTATATGTATTCATAGTCGATTGCTCATGTCTAAAATATATGCGCGATAAAGGAGAGAGAAGACACCCCATAGTTATTGTTCCGATGCCAACCGGCCCAACACCGCAGGAGTGAAGAACGTCCCAATCCTCTGCCCTCACCGTGACCCCCAACACCCGCAATCAAAACGGATGGTGGAGAACACGACGCCGGGAGAAGGTGGGTAACAAAACAAGGGAACCCAAGGTCTTGGGGAACACAACTCGTCTCTTCTGGCTTCTTGGCAGCTGACAGCTTGACACAGACAAGACCGCTAAAATGAAAGAAGGGGACAAGATTAAACACACCCCTATTACTATGACCAGTGCCAAGTACACACGCAAACCACCGACCTCCCTGCTTACCCCGGATAACAAACGGGTGTAGTTTGATACGAAACAGGAATTCTTCCACTGCAATCATATTGGTTGTTTTTTTCTTTAATGATTGACACAGGGCAGTCCAAAAATGTGAAACAAACTGTGCCCCTCTATCTGATACGATGGCTGTAGGAACCCCATGCAGTCGGATCACTTGGGCCATAAACACATCAGCCAATTCCCTAGATGTAGGTAACCTTGGCAAAGGAACAAAGTGAGCCATTTTTGTGAATAAATCCACAACAACTAAAATGGCCGTAAACCCTGAATCAAGCGGCAAATCGGTCACAAAGTCCATACTGACAGTATGCCAAGGGGAAGGAGGCACTGGCAATGGGTTCAACAACCCAGACGGAGACATGTGCGAGGACTTACTAACAGCACACACCGGGCATGAGGCCACAAATACCTGTACATCATGGGCCAGAGACTTCCACCAAAACCAACGCATACACAGCTCTTTGGTCTTATTGACCCCTGGATGCCCAACCAAGGATGATGAATGACAATATGTATGAACCAGTGTACGCAATTCGGGGGGCACAAACAACTTCTTTGCCTGATACAATAACCCGTCCTTTAACGTAATTCCAGGTTGCGACAACCACGGAGCCAGATCCAACTGCTTCATTTCATCCTGCACTTTAACCATGAAATCATCCATGGAAGCACAACCAAATATCTTATCACCAAGAATCATAAAACAGGACTCCTCTGTCTTGTTTCCTTGTGACGGATCCGCATAAATCCGAGATAATGCATCAGATTTCCCCTGTTGAGCAGCTGGCCTATACGTGATGGTAAAATCGTATTCATTAAAAAATAGCACCCATCTCATCTGTCTGGGAGTTAAAGCCCTAGCGGACCGGAAAAACTCCAAGTTCTTGTGATCCGTATAGATGGTAATGGGGTGACGAGCCCCCCAAAGATAATGGCGCCATTCCTCAAAAGACAGCTTTATGGCCAATAGTTCCCTTTCGGCTATAGTAAAATTCTGCTCAGCAGGTAGTAGTTTCTTTGAAAAATACGCGATTGGATGCATCAACCCAGATTCATTGTCACGCTGAGACAACACGCCCCCAACGGCTTGCTGGGACGCATCCGCCTCTACATAAAATGGAAGAGCAGGATCAGGATGCATCAACACATGAGCAGATGTATAAAGCCCAATCAATCTTTCCAAAGCCAACTGAGCCGCAGGCGTCCACTCAAACACCACTCCCTTCTTCAACAATGAAGTCATAGGCGAAACAATGTCAGAGAAATGACTGATAAAACGCCTGTAGAAGTTAGCGAAACCAAGTAGCACCTGTATATCCTTAACACATGTGGGTATGGGCCAGTTAACAATAGCCTCGATCTTCTGGGGATCCATCTTTATACCATCCGCAGATATCAGGAATCCCAAAAACTGAACATGTGTCGCACTGAAAGTGCATTTATCAAGCTTGACAAATAGACGGTGTTCCAACAACTTAGACAAAACATGCGAAACATGAGCATCATGTTCCTCAAAGGACGGGGAAAAAAACAAAATATCCTCAATGTAAACAATCACACTGACATCCAAAAACTCACGCAAATCCTAATTTATAAAAAACTGAAAAGGGGCACGGGCGTTACACAAACCAAAAGGCATAACACAATATTCAAACAAACCAAACTTAGTACGGAACACCGTTTTCCATTCGTCGCCCTCGCGGACGCGAATGAGATGTTAAGCACCTCTTAAATCAAGCTTTGTGAACACCTTGGCATGTTGCAGCTGGTCTAACAACACCGGTATAAGAGGTAATGGGTACTTGTTCTTTATTGTGACCTTATTCAACACTCTGTAGTCCACGCAAGCGCGAAGATCACCCTCCTTCTTTGGTATAAAAAATATGGAAGAAGACACAGGCGAAGAAGAAGGCTGAATAAACCCTTTCTTTAATATCTCATCCAAATACAGCCGTAGTTGTTTCTCCTCTGGCTCCGACAACGCATTAACCCTACTAAAGGGCAAAATGGCCCCCGGAACCAAATCAATACGGCAATCAAAAGCCCTGTGTGGTGGCAATGCACACGCCTGGTCCCTATCAAACACCTCCTTATATGCTACAAACTAAGGAGGCAAACCGTTCTGATCCCAACCACTCGCTGCACAAGGCAACGGAGACACCCAATCAGTCGCCTCACAATAACAGTGAAGAAGACAATACTCCGAATCAAGCGTAACCATCCTCCGCGCCCAATCTATTCTGGGATTATGGGCCTGTAAAGGATGCTCATAATCCCTTCCCACAAAAGCCACAGCCTTATTCTCCGGGATCCGGGACGGTTTCACTGGACACTCTCGAGCAAAGTGTCCACCCCGCACCCTACCCAAAGGCATAGGTTCAGGATCTGTTTTCACGCCCCCATTCTCAGATGTTTCTCTCTTGGTTACAGTTGTTCTTGGGGGTTGAAACCTATTCTTTTCCCCTTTTCTTTCACTCATTCGATGGTTGAGTTTGACAACCAAATCGATGAACTCAACACAATCTGCAGGGGGGTCTACAACCTGAGAGACTATATATTTTAAGTCCTTGCACAAGCCCTGATAAAACAAAGAGGTTCTTTTTGCCATGGGCCATTGTGTCTCTGCTACTAGGCGATTAAAAGTAGCCACATGACCCAAAAGATCCTGCTTACCCTGCCGTAGTTTTAACAATTCAACATCACTTGCCTGCATAAAAGCATGCTTAGCAAACAGACTATGCATCTGGTTATTAAAGGCCGGGAAACTATTCAATACAGCATCATTGTTTTCCACTAAGGGGACCGCCCAACTAGCTGCAGTACCCGAAAGATATGAGATCACAAACGTAACTTTAGTAGTGTCGTCAGGAAAAGCGGTTGGTCGACACATAAAGTGCAAATGGCACTGGTTCATAAATATAGCGTATCTGCTACTATCTCCGGAAAACCTCTCTGGAGCTGCTAGAGGCACCGGCACAGGAGTGTTCACTGTAACGGACAAAGGAGAAGAAGAACCGCTCTGCCCCCCACTCTTCTCATATTTAAATGTGGCGGGTTGATTCAATGGGGGCTTAGTCTTAACTTCACTCAGTGTCCCCCATAATTCCTGATTCTCCTGACGCAGGGATTGGACTTCACCCTGTATATGCGCTAAAGCCTCCATAATATCCTGCATCGAAGAAGCCCCCCCTGCTGCCTCCTCATCCATTCTTCACTTGGGCAGTGTGTTATTTCGTGGGCTTGGTTTTCTGTTCCGATGCCGACCGGCCCAACACCGCAGGAGTGAAGAACGTCCCAATTCTCTGCCCTCATCGTGACCCCCAACACCCGCAATCAAAACGGATGGTGGAGGACACGACGCCGGGAGAAGGTGGGTAAAAAAACAAGGAAACCCAAGGTCTTGGGGAACACAACTCGTCTCTTCTGGCTTCTTGGCAGCTGACAGCTTGACACAGATGAGACCGCTAAAATGAAAGAAGGGGACAAGATTAAACACACCCCTATTACTATGACCAGTGCCAAGTACACACGCATCCCACCGACCTCCCTGCTTACCCCGGATAACAAACGGGTGTAGTTTGATACGAAACAGGTTGTTTCTTTGCGTAACTCCAGACCAACCATGCCCCCTCGGGAAACACCGAGAATGACTAAGGGCGTGGAATTCACAATTCTTTCTACAAAAAAGAGACAGGGGAAAAAGGTATCAAGGGAATATGAAAAACATCCAAAAAACCCCTGCAATCTAAAAAAGAACACAAAGGGAGCGCAAAAACGGACGTTATTCAGCTCCTTCGTGAAACCACCCAAACAATGCGCATAACAAGATGGTTTGGATACAAAAAAAGGAATAATTACGGGACGATAGAACTCAAGGAAACGCAGCCGCGAATCTTGGAAGGTCACCAAAGATCAAAAACAGGTCCCCAATGAAAGAGTTCAGTAATGCCCAAGGGAATAGGAAAACAGGGGGGGAAGGAAAAAAGGGGGTCAAAACCCAGCACTAGTAAAGACCGCTGGAATGGAGCTCGAAGGAAGGGAAACAAGGTAAAACCACAGGAACAGGAAACACACGGCAAGGGACCAATAAAGAAACCAAGCACCTGTTTTCTGTTGGCAGCCCCCTTTTAAAGCGAGCCCTAGGGAGCATCCATAAATTCACATATGCACTTGGCACTTTTAAGGATAAATCACTAACCGGGAACTAGATAGAAGGACCCAGGCCCCCTTGAAACAGTTATATCAAAATAAGTATAGGGAGTGTGGAGAATGTCATAGTTTGTAGTGCATGAATGTTTACGGTCTGCAGTTACCCACTCCTCTGTGTAAGTGGTCGCTCCCCGAGGTAGTGTCGGACAAAATTATTAAACTGGTTTTGTGTCCCGCAAAAAAGTTCAAAAGTGGTGAGCTGATATGACTTTGTTTCTTTACGTAGAAATGCACATGCATCAAAGCTTTTTGCGAGCGCAAACGGTGCGAGTTGCAAAAATCTGCCGTTTGGCTTTTGCGATGCATGAAACAAATTGGCATGCGCATTTTCGCTAATCACAATATTTTGCGATTTCCCAAATTGCGATTGCATTTAAGGAATCGCAATTTGCGACTCCTTAAATGCAATGCAAGAAGCACTTTAAAAAAGCAATTTCGCTATTTGGGGCCGCATAAAACTGTAAAATAAAGCAAAACGGTAATTTGCTAAAACTACAAGATAGCGCATGCTCATGCACAATAGAATTGGGAAGCACCCACCGGAAGCCAGGCAGCCGGACATCAGGCCACAAGAGAGACTCTACATTATGGATTCGGGAAGGACTCCCAGCCAACATCCAGGCACGCATGCTCGAGGGTAGGCGTAGCAGACTCGCGCACCCGGCAGACACCGTGAGTAACATGTTTCTCCCCACGCAGCAATGGTTTGTGGGCTCCATAGCCCAGGCCAACACCAGGTTCTTGTTTGCCTTTTTAAAATAAAAAAACTCTCTCTCTCTCCTTCTTTTCCTCATTGACATCCACAGCCTGTGACATTGCAGGCAGCCATGCGGTAGCTTATGAAGCCTCTTGATTCAAAATAATAGGGAAGACTATACAGCAATTAACCCTTGATTATGTTTGCATGAATCTTCCTTCGTTATCAGGAGCACATAAGCCTATAATCGCAAACAAAGACTTGTGACTTAAATAAATGTATCCTATTCACCACAAAAATAAGAGGATGTGCACAGAGTGAATGATAAGCGCAATTACCTCACAACTAATGAAGGCGCCAAAGATATCACCTTGGATTTTTTAACCTTCAATGTGCGCACAAGTCAAGATGTGATGCCACCAACAAATCTCAACACATGGCATCACCTAATTATGTTCTTTGTCAGTCTATGTATGTTTGTGTTTTTCTTTTCATCCTTGTTCAGTTCTCTAGGTCGAAATACCAATGGTTACCACAAGCTGGCACCGCCCTAAAAAAAAGGGGGTGGGGTACAGCTCTACCACTTATCTCAATTGAGGTAACTCATTCAGAATCTCTTACACACAAACAATTTTCCGGTCCTGATGAATTGCCAAAGATCATTTTGGTCAATATAAGGCGCAAAACATGTCGACCTTTTAGTTACTAGGAGGCGTTGTTAACCCACCAGTAACAACAATCTATGGGTTTTTTACTTTGATTGGGGAACCAACAAATTTAATATTTTCATGGTATCCCTTAGCCAGTTTTAATATTTATTCACACACTCACTCTTAATGAGCCCACTTAAAACACATACCCTAACTCAACATATGGCGAAATAAAAAGATAGGGCATTGCAGCGCCGGCCCATAGAGGAGCCCCACCCAACGATGAAGCATTGACTGGCACTGATAGCTTCATCATTACATCTCAGTCCATACAGAACACCCTTGTAGGAATAAAGGAGAGTAGTGCCTGTCATCCTAGAATAAAGCAGGATTAAATCATCAACTTGAGAAGACAGACTTCATTTGTTTTATAAAGACATTTCAGATTTTAGCAAGATTTCCAGACTTAGCACACCTCTTCTATGGATATACTTGGGTTTACAACGTTTCATAACTTCACAACTTATGGCTCCATCAGACTCCCTAGTGGTGTCCGATTGTAATAAATAGAAGTGTAATAGTTAAGAATCTCTTGCTAGAATAACTGTTTACTACAACTCTTGCAGTTACAGCCAATCTCAGACTGATTGGTTCCTATGGGTTGCAGATCCTATACTCATCAGCAATTACGTTCTATTATTAACCGCTCCTGAATGCAGGCCATATGTTAGATCTCTGGATTAACAATATTATCGCTAGGGTTAAAGACGTTCGGCATAGGGAAACATCCTTTACAACGCAACTTTTACCACGCAGTGCCTTTACGACGCAACTTTTACAACGCAAACCATTACAACGCTCTAGGATAGGGAATAGGTTTAATTTACTATCCAGCACCTTCCCTACTATCCACGGGGACTGTAGTTGGAATAGTAAATTAAACTATTCACTATCCAGTGCCCCAAAGCACTATGCGTTGTAAAGCCATGCGTTGTAAAAACCGCGTTGTAAAGGCATGCGTTGCAAAAGCATGCGTTGTAACGTCATACATCCTTTGGGATATGGCCCTTCTGCCTCGAATAATGCAGTTGTGGATTTCTCAAGCATAATTCTGTGATGGAAAAGGGAAAGTGCTATTCAGTGTATGGGCGACTGACTGCAACCTACGCTAATAAATGAATGCACTTATGTTCCTGGTGTGCTCAGTCTTCACCGGTCTTGCCCATTACACTGTGCACGTGTCTTAATAATGTCCCTTCAATCAGTGTTATTTCAAGATCTAAAAGTGATCATCTGAAGCAATGATAAGAATTTATATTGTGACCAAACATCCTCCAGGCCAGAGGCTTTTAAAAACATGGACGCTTAGTACTAAGAATTTTTTCAACCTTTATTGTAGATTCCATCCTAGCACGATAGGGACTTTAGTGAGTTATAAGTTTAGACTAGCAGCAGCAGAGAGGTTTTTGCAATATTGATCTCCAGAGCAGCATTTCACAAACCGTGGGTCGCATAAGTCCAAGCAAGAAACAAACTGCCTTTAAATTCTGTATTTATCTTGTCACTTTTGCTGTACCTCTAAAGCAGAGGTCACATGCCAGGCTGGGTTTTCTGAAAACTGGTGCTTCACTTTGTAGC
Source organism: Lissotriton vulgaris (assembly GCF_964263255.1). Classification (NCBI taxonomy): domain Eukaryota; kingdom Metazoa; phylum Chordata; class Amphibia; order Caudata; family Salamandridae; genus Lissotriton; species Lissotriton vulgaris. Next base: position 29,595,283 of record NC_141687.1, on the reverse strand, counting down.
ATGGGGACTGGTGTTTACGAGCTCCTGACTTTACAGACTGCAGTAACGAGGTCCGTAGCCAGGATGTAGTTTCAAGTTGATTTATTGAGACCAGTTACAAGTGGATAAGTATTAGAGATGCTGCCCCACCAGAAGCAGTTTGCCTGCTGCTCAGCCCATTCTCCAACTGTCATACTCAAGCATCCAGGCACCCAAACATTGTATTCAAGACTCTCTCACACCAACATTTCATGCATCACATTCACACTGGCTGAGCAGCTAGGGAGAAAGTAACCAGATAAATAGAATACAGGTTACAACATACCTCCCCCTCTTACACAAAACAAAAATGGAAACCACAAAGAAGAAAAAGGTTCAAACAAGGAGAACCCAAGAAATAGAAAAATGGAAAAGTGGAGAAACAGCAAGAAGAAAGTGAACCCAAGCGCGAAGGGATCAAATAGTAAATGCCAAGAAAAATCAAGAGTTAATAAGGAAGAAAATACAATGGAGATGTGCAAGAATAAGTACAAGAGAAAATACAAGAGATGCACAAAACGTACATGCAATAACAATGAACAATATGATATGATATGATATGATATGATATGATATGATATGATATGATATGATAAAGAAATGTATACAGCGCACGTTCACCAACGGCTTCTTGGCGCTTAGAAACAGGCCGGGGCTAACAGCAGAACAGGGAGATTTTAATCAAAGGCTTGTGAGAACAGCCACGTCTTCAGAGCTCTCCTAAATGACTGATAGGAAGAGATGAGACGGAGGTCAAGTGGGAGAGAATTTCAAAGTTGGGGGGCTTGTGATGCAAATCTTAAGCCCCCAAGCCTCTTCTGCTTGAAAGGGCATAAGGACAGCAGATTGAGGCCAGCCGAGCGAAGTACTCGGGTAGGAATGTATTGCTGGAGGAGAGAGGCAATAAAAGATGGGCTTTGGTCGCTGAGGGATTGGTAGGTTATGCAGCCCACCTTGAAAAGACTGCGCTGGACTACAGGAAGCCAGTGTAGGCTTCTCAAAATTGGTTTTGCAGAACTAGTCCTTGGCTGTCGAAAAACCAGTCTAGCGGCTTTGTTTTGAACAAGTTGGAGTTGATTGGACTGATAGAGAGGAATCCCAATGTACAGTGAGTTCGCGTAATCAATGCGGGACACCACTAGACCCAGTGTGGCATGGACCAGAGCGTCATGGGTAAGGAATCTGCTGATCTTACGGATAGGGCGTAGATGGAAAAAACATACCGATATCACAGATTTAATTTGATGTTTCATGGACAGATCCTTACTGATGGTAACACCAAGACTCTTGACCGAGCTTGCTGGGCAAGGAGCACAGCCCAGCGAGTGCGGCTTGAAGCTGGGATTCCATGGATTGGTCGAGGGTCCTGTGAGCACCAGCTCAGTTTTGTCTGGATTAAGCTTGAGCTGGTTGGCACTCATCCAGCAGCTAATAAACCTCAATGTATTCTGGAAGTTCTCAATTGAGGCGGGGGAGGAGTCAATATTGAAAATAAGCTGGAGGTCATCCGCATAATTGAAGATGACCACCGGCTTCTCCCTAATTTTAGATTTCAATAGAAGGATGTACAAATTAAATATTAAGGGGGACAGGGAGGAGCCTTGAGGGACCCCACAGGTAAGATCCTTCGCCTCAGACATGTAAGGGCCAAGCCGAACCGCTTGCTTGCGGTCTGGCAAAAATGATGCAAGCCATCTGAGTGCGGTGCCCCTGATGCCAGCGTTCTCGACCCGCTGAATAAGGATGGAGTGATCAACGGTGTCGAACGCCGCCAACAGATCAAGGAGCACCAAGGCCTGAGAGATGTTTTGGTCATCCCCCTTTCCGAGTTCGTCACGAACTGCCACCATGACCGACTCGGTAGAATGCTGGGGTCTAAAACCCGCCTGGTGCTGGTCCAAGAACTGTGAGCTCTCAATGAAAGAGCCAAGGCAACTGGCAACATGGGCCTCCAGTAGGTTGCCCAAACAAGGGAGCAGGGATATTGGTCGAAAGTTACTGAGAGTGGCCGGGTCTGCCCCAGGTTTTGTAAGGATAGGTGCGACAACAGCCGATTTAAAGGAGCTGGGGACCAGGCCCTGGCCGAAGGAATTATTGAGCATGGAAAGGGGGACATCAGGGAGACCAAGAAAGATCTCGCGAGTAATGTGGGCGGGGCAGCTGTCTGAAGGAGAGCCAGAACGAACTCTGCAAAGAAGTGAAGGGAACGTCTCTTTGGTAACTAAGGGAAAATTCAAGAGTGAGGAGGGATTTATTGGGGGACAGCCTATATCTATTCCCGTTGCAGGGTTAGGGATGCTTGCTTTAATTAAGTCAATCTTCTCAACAAAGTAATTGTTAAGAGAGTCACAGAGAGGCTGAGAGAACAAGGGAGTCATCGTGACCCTATCAGGTTTAGCAAGTTCATCCACTATGGTGAAAATCTCCCTCGATTTGTTGGAGGAGTTGAGGATCTTTTGCGAAAAATACTCTGTTTTGGCAGCGAGGATTGCGGATTTATATTCTTTCAAGGCCGTCAGGAAGACCGTCTTCTTGAAGGAGCAGTAATCAGCCCTCTACTTACGCTCTGCTTGCCGAAGGGCAAGTTTAGTATCAGATAGATCTTTGGAGAACCATCGCTGAGCGTCATGGGGGCGCTTTATCATAAGTCTCTTTAGTGGGGCAAAGGTGTCCCGAGCGTCAGCCAGCCAGGTGTTGATATTATCAGCCTGAGCATGGACCGACAAGGGAGAACCAGCCGTCCCAGTGAGAGAGGGAGTCGTTGTGGCTAATGAGAGGCAAAGTGAAGGAAGGTCGACTCAACCTCAGTTGCGGATCAGCAAGGGATTGTTAGAACGTGCTTTGGTTGTAGAGGTCTTAGGAACAGCAAATGAAATAAATAAATGGTCCGACCAGACACATGGGGAGATCTGTAGATTGAGAACGTCTTGATTTAATGACCACAGCTGGTCGAGGGTGTGACCCTTAAAGTGGGTAGATACTTGGATAAACTGAAGAAAATTAAGACCAGTTAAGAGGTCGGTGAACTCCCTGGAGGGGGCATTTTCATGCAGGGCATTAGGCCAGTAGTTAAAATCCCCAATTACGAGGATCCTGGCATGATTTATTGCCAATTCGGCTATCATGCTTCCAAAATGAAGCAGGAAGCCGGGCGACAAACCGGGGGGTGGTAAAACAAGGCAAAGGTAAGAGGGAAAGTATCCAGTTCGAGTGTAAAGGTAATACAGTGTACAGACGGTATAGGAAGCATAGAAAGGGACTTGGATTTATAAGAATGGGAGATAATGGCCGCCACCCCCCCCCCCCCCCCCCCCAATTTTGCCCTGGGCGCGATCTGCCTGGAGAACATAAAAGCCGTTAGGGACGGCAGCCAGAACATTGGGGGTGGACTCTGCTGTGAGCCAGGTTTCCGACAGTAGAAGTATGTCCGGTTTCACAGTGTCAAGGAGGTAAAATATCTCTGCTTGGTGATTGACCGACGAGCGGGTATTCAGGTACCAGATTGACAGACAGTCAGGTTTAGCGGCCAGGTAGTATGAGGGGGGGTCTGTATTGTGATGAGTCTAGGTCCGAGTCGCCATTTGGCAATGCCGCAGCGGCAGGGACAGGAGGGAAATGTTGCGCTAGGCTAGAACTAACGCGCATATCTGGAATGGGCTTGGGAAGGGACTCTAAGCCGCGTAAGGAATACATCTCCTCAGCCGAGTACACCCTAGTAGATGGGCGCCCGGCAGGGGGACTGGCCCCTGGTCCCGGCCGTGAGTGGACGGGCGCAGAAGGGCTTGCCTTTGGCGCGCCGCCGGCGCGCGGCCGCTGCACGTTGTGAGCTGCATCCGATTTTAAGGGAGAGGTAGAGGTAGGAGCGCTAGACCGCTCACCTCTATCGACCGGCAAGTGTCGCGGCCAATGGGCTCCCTTCACAACAATCGAGCACTAATCAGCTTGTGTTGGAACGGGGAGTCCAGCAGCGCAGACACACAACAGGGAAGGTAAGGCAAGAATGTAAGTTTAAAAACACCATACAGCTATTTGATCAGCTTAGCAAAAGAAAATACAAGATTTTAAAAATAAAATCACTGCAGCAGTGAGCAGCAGCGCGTATAGAGGAGATGCAAAGATAAATATACATAAAATATATCTATAACCCACCCATCATCCTCTAATAATTTTTAAAGAAAACATTAGAAATGGGTAATGCTACTATGGCTACACTCTAGACTTATTGACACCAATACTCAAGTAACACACACTGTCACATGTCACATGTAAATGTAAATGTAAATGTCCAGTATTTGTAAAGCGTGAATAATTACCCGAAGGTGTCAAGGCGCTGGGGGCCATCGGTAAGATTAAGCGAGCTACTGCCCAGAGTCACATGTTGTTGGGCAGACCCCTGCCACCGGAGCTGGGAATTGAATTGTGATCCCCAGCATCCAGCGTCAGTCACCCTGGCCACTGCACCACACCTCTTCCAGTTGTGGACAAGGTAAGGTGCACGTGCACTCCTACAAATTTAAACCAGAGTTAATGGTTCAACTAACCACGCTGCATAGACAAGCAAAAGTATAATGAACTTACCAAACTGTTTGAAAACAAAAGTTGACATGTGCCTTGAAGAGTTTGGTCGATTGGCTCCGACATACCCCATGTTAATCTGGTAGAGCTTAAGCGGCGAAAATTGACAGTCAGGTTGAGACAGGTTTAAAAAATAATATTGAAGCACACACAAGTGTGGTGTAAAGACACACACCTGTTCAAGGAAGACTGATTAAACATGAATGATGCTGTACTAACTTGCATGCCAGACGCGTTTCCTCGTGTGTAAACAGGCTTCCCAAATGTGAAATAACGCCACTGAAGAAAGCACCCGAAATTATTATTATTATTATTATTATTATTAAATGAAATTTGTAGAGCGCGCTGACACCGTGGGTTTCCTGGCGCTATAAGACATCGAATTCCGGAGCTGAGGTTTAGTGCAGGGTTAGCAGGGTGGGGGAAAAAGAAAGGTTTTTAGCAACTTCCTAAAATGAAGGAGGGAGCTGCTTGATTTGATGTTCAAGGGAAGGGAGTTCCAGAATTTCGGGGCCAAGAAGGTGAATCTTCGTCCACCAAATTTGTTGGTTCTCGTTTTGGGTGTGATGAGTGATTTGAGATGAGTAGAGCGGAGGTTTCGGTTTGGACAGTAGGGGGTGATCAGGGAGATCAGGAAGGCAGGACTGGGGCAATTGAGTGCTTTGTATGTGAGACAGCCCAGCTTGAAGGCCACCCTTTGTTCAATTGGTAGCCAGTGGAGTTTGTACATCATAGGTCTGGCAGATTGCCATTTTGGAGATTTAAAGATGATCCGGGCTGCCTGGTTTTGGATCACCTGAAGGCGGTGGAGAAGGGTTTTGGGAAGTCCGTGATAAATGCTGTTGGAAAAGTCCAAACGGGAGAGCACAAGAGACATGATAACCTGAGTCAAGGCAGGTGTGGGAAGCAGATGGCTGACCTTCCGGATCTTTCTGAGCTGGAAGGAGCAGGATGAAATCACAGAGCTAATATGAGGTCGGAGGGAGAGATTGGCGTTGATTATTACGCCGAGGCTTTTTACAGAGGTGGAAGGGGTCGGCGGGGGTCCCAGTTCGTGAGGCCAGAACTGGGTGCCCCAGGAGGAGAGGCTGGAGCCTGGGAGAAGGAGCTCGGTTTTCCCGGGGTTTAGCTTCAATTGGTTGGAATTCATCCAATCTTGGATGTGGAGCATGGCAGAGTGAAAGTTGTCTATTGCATTGGGGGAGTTGAGTGGGAAAATGATCTGCAAATCATCAGCATAGTTAAACACTGTAATGTCCCAATTACGGAGTGAGTGGAGTAGGGGACGGAGGTACAGGTTGAACAGAAGAGGTGATAGGGAGGAGCCCTGAGGGACTCCGCAGGTTGTGGGGGTCTTGGGGGCTGTGTAGGGGCCTAGGCGGACGGCTTGGGATCTGTCAGACAAGAAAGACCGGATCCAGCCGAGAGCGGGGTCCTGGATGCCAGCCTGTTCGACACGGTTGAGCAGGATGTTGTGGTCAACCGTGTCGAATGCGGCCGAGAGGTCCAGGAGAACAAGAGCCTGGGGGGTTCCTGAGTTGGCATTTCTTCTCAGCATGTCGAGGACAGCTAGGATGACAGTTTCTGTGGAGAATGAGGGCCTGAAGCCAGCCTGATTAGGCTACAGATAGCAGGAGGACTCAATGAAATTGGAGAGGCATCTAGTAACATGTGCTTCGAGGAGTTTTGAGAAGTAAGGCAGAAGCGAGATGGGGCGGTAATTGGAGAGTTCCGCTGGGTCGGCGCCAGGTTTTTTTAATAGCGGGACAAGGATGGCTTCTTTGAAGGGTCTCGGGACAGTGCCTGTGCTGAGTGAACTGTTCAGGAGAGGTAAGATGCAATCAGGTAATGAGTGACATACTCTTCGCAAGACTGAGGGTTGGCAGCCGTCGTTCGGGGAACCTGATTTTATCCGGGAAGCGAGCTGTCCTAGGGAGGTAGGGTTGATAGGGGGGAATCCAGTAAAAATAGGATTGTTATTAAAGGGGATTTCCGGGGTGGTGATCTGAGGGACGGTGGGGATCGATGCCTTAATTTTGTTGATTTTTTCAACTAAAAAAAGGTTGAGGGCATCACAAGTTTCTTGGGTGGGAGTCTGGCCTGGAAGGGTTCTGTCGTCAGATGCCAATTCATTCATAATTTTGAAAATTTCTTTGGATTTATTGTCTGAGGAGGAGATTCGGTCAGAGAAATGGGAAGATTTGGCAGAAACTATGGCAGTTTTATAGTCTCTGCGAGTTGAGATGTATTGTAATCTAGCTAGTTCGGAGTAGTTCCGTCTCCATGCCCTTTCTGATTGACGTACCTTTAGTTTCAGTTTTTTTAGGTCATCCGAGAACCATCTGTGGGAATTTTGGTGTCTGGTCGGGGGGAATTTAGTGAGAGGGGCAAATTTGTCACTGGCTGACTGCAGCCAGAGGGAGATGTCATTTTCTAATTTATCCATATTAGTGCATGGAACAAGGGCAGGGCGAGTGTCTAACAGGTTCGCAAGGAATCCTTCAGCGTCATAGGCATTCCATTTGCGGCATAGACCTCCGGCCATCAGTGGGATAGAGGAGTAGCCACTGATCGAGAGAGTGGTGTCTATTAAATGGTGGTCGGACCAAGTACAGGGTGAAACGGAAGGTGGGGAGAGAATGAGGTTTTGGGTCCATATTTGATCTAGAATGCGGCCCTTGATATGTGTGGGCGAAGAGATTTGTTGGGACAGGTTAAGACTGGTGAGGGCCTCGAAGACCAACGAGGCGTGGGGCCCGGCATTGATGTCATTAAACCAGTAATAAAGGTCGCCAAAGAGGGCGAATATGGGATGGGAAGTGAGGAGGTTGATCAACTGATCAGACAGAGTGGTCGCGAAGGTTGGCATCGGTTGAGGGGGGCGGTAGAGAAGAAAGAAGGTTAGGGCCCCGCTATCCGTGTTTAAGCTAAAGATGAGATTGTCAACTCCCGGGAGGGAGATGGATGAGGTAGAGGTGGAATTCAGGTGTTTGGAGATTATGGCCGCTACCCCACCCCCAGAGCGTTTTCCTAGCCGATCAGCGCGAAGGAGGTAATAGTCTGGCGGGAGGGCTGCCAAGATGTCAGGGAGTGAGTCCGCGATCAGCCAAGTTTCAGTAAGTAGGAGGACGTCAGGTTTTTCGTTAGAGAGAAGGATAAAGATATCGGCGTGATGTTTTACTAAAGATCGAGTATTAAGATAGAGAACTCTAATAGTGGTGTTGCTTTGAGTGGGCAGATTAAGGGGTGCGGCCGAGTTGGTGAGATGCCGATCTGGTTGGGCGATGCCGGTCGCGAGGATGCGTCTGATGGTAGAGGGGGAGAGTGTGAGGTTGGAAGACTGTAAATCCCTTAGGGAAGTGGCCGAATATGTGATGATATGGCCAGCCTGGCAGGCCCCTGGGCCTGGTCTGGCGCGGAAGGGCGCGGACGGGCGCGGACGGGCGCAGACGGGCTTGCCTTAGGCGCGCCTTCGGCGCGCAAACGGTGCGCCCGCTGCGCTCGTCCGCTGCGCTTCCTGAAATGGCACATTTTTATGGGTGTCGAAAGGCGGCAAGGGGGGCGTGGCCTAAAAGGGGGCGTGGTCAGCGATCTTGCCGGTAATGGCGGCGGGGTGTTATCCTTTCCCCAGTGTCCCTGAACAGCGCTAAGTCCGCTGAGGACTGGAGAATGTGGCCCCAAGGGGAGCAGATTGTGCAGCAAGTAAGAACAAAATGACAGTTTTAAAATTTAGAGCAAGTTTCGCCTACTCCCGGCTTTCCGCCTCAGGAGGATAGATGTCTAGACCGCGTTCGTAGTCAGCGAGATCTTAAGTAAAGAGGACGGGGTGTGGCCTAAAAGGGGGCGTGGCCAGAGATCTCGCCGGTAATAGCGGCGGGGTGTTATCCTTTCCCCAGGGTCCCTGAACAGTGCTAAGTCCGCTGAGGACTGGAGAATGTGGCCCCAAGGGGAGCAGATGGTGCAGCAAGTAAGAACAAAATGACAGTTTTAAAATTTAGTGCAAGTTTCTCCTACTCCCGGCTTTCTGCCTCAGGAGGATAGATGTCTAGACCACGCTCGTAGTCAGCGAGGTCTTAAGTAAAGAGTGTGGGGGCGTGGCCTAAAAGGGGGTGTGGCCAGCGATCTCGCCGGTAATGGCGGCGGGGTGTTATCCTTTCCCCAGGGTCCCTGAACAGCGCTAAGTCCGCTGAGGACTGGAGAATGTGGCCCCAAGGGGAGCAGATGGTGCAGCAAGTAAGAACAAAATGACATTGATCCACTCAAGTAAATCATGTGTAGCAAATCTCCAGAAACAAAGCCATAAAGAAGAGATTGATGGATGTAGAGTGGGGTGAACATTCCAGGCATAAACTCGATACATGATCCCATGTTGAGCAGTTCAGCCATTGATCTCATGTTGAGTTGTTGATCATTGTCCAGTATTCAGTGAAATAAGTCCGTGAGCACTCCTCGCATGTGCTGGTGTTGGCCAGCGTGAGGAAAATCAGGTGTGAGCAAGGAAAGTGCTCAGGATCACACAAGCTGTCATAGCAGGAGGAATACCCAATCCTTGTAGCCAATGTACACGCAGGCTGGGGCTGTCTGATGTAAGAGACACTGGTGGAGCTGGCACACCATGTGCTTCAGACTGGAGGTTTCATCTTGGTTTCTGTAGCTTTTTTTTGAAGATTTCACGTTTCAGTAAGATCTTTTTAGATCTAACTCCAAGCCCCTATTGTGCTACCCCCAGTTTTTAAAGGCCAGAACGGGAGGAAGGGCCTTCTCGGTCAGGACAGCTATTTTATGAAATGCACTACCTCTACATCTTTGCATACTAGACTCTGAATACGACTTTTGAAGATAACTGAAGATGTGGCTCTTCGGCTAGGCTAGTCGCGCTCCCTTATCTGCTCACCTGATTAATGCCAAGCGCTGGGAATCCTCTATTTGAGGTAGCTGTTTGACCTATAGAAGTGTCACTATTATTAATTGTAAGACACATGTAATTTTGTTCCAAGAATCGTCGCCAAAATTCTGTAGTAAAAGAGGTCCGTAGCCAGGATGTTGTTTTAAGTAGATTTATTGAGTTCAGTTATAAGTAGATGAGTAGTAAAGTTGCAGCCCCCCCAGGAGCAGTCTGCCTGCTGCTCAGCCTATACTCCAACTGGCATACTCAAGCATCAAGTTCAAGTTCAAGTTCGGGCATTTATATAGCGCACTACTCACCCAGAGGGTCTCAAGGCGCTTGGGGAAGGGGTTCATAATTTGTCGAATAGCCAGGTTTTAAGTTCTTTTCTGAAGGAGATGTGGTTTTGAGGAAGGCGGAGGTGAGTGGGGAGTGAGTTCCAGGTCTTGGCAGCCAGGAAGGAGAAGGATCTGCCACCCATGGTGGATTTTCGGATGCACGGGACTGCGGCGAGGGCTTGATTGGACGATCTTAGATGGCGGGTGGGTTTGTAGAAGGACAGTCGAGTGTTGAGGCATTCGGGTCCTAGATTGTAGAGGGCCTTGTGTGCGTGGGTGAGAAGACGGAACGTAATTCTTTTGTTGATGGGAAGCCAGTGAAGGTCTTTTAGGTGTCCGGTGAAGTGATCTTGGCGAGGGATGTCCAATATGAGTCTCGCTGATGCGTTTTGGATGCGTTGGAGTTTTTTCTGTAATTTTGCTGTGATTCCGGCGTATAGTGTGTTACCATAATCCAGTCGACTCGTGACCAGTGCATGGGTGACAGTCTTTCTTGTCTCGAGGGGGATCCAGCGGAAGATCTTTTTGAGAATGCGAAGTACGTTGAAGCAGGAGGATGAGACTGCGTTGACTTGTCTGGACATCGAGAGAGAGGAGTCTAGGATGAAGCCAAGGTTACGTGCGTGGTCTGTGGGTATGGGTGCTGTGCCCAGAGCGGAAGGCCACCAAGAGTCGTCCCAGGCAGAGGGGGAAGATCCTAGGATGAGCACCTCCGTTTTGTCTGAGTTGAGTTTTAGGCGGCTATGTTTCATCCATTCGGCTACTTCTTTCATGACTTCGTGAAGATTGGTTTTGGCGGTGTTAGGGTCTTTGGTGAGTGAAAAGATTAAATGGGTGTCGTCGGCGTAAGAGATGATGTTGTGGTTGTGTTGGCGCGCGGTGGATGCGAGTGGGCTCATGTAAACGTTGAAGAGGGTGATCCTTGTGGTACTCCACAGATGACTTCAGTGGCCTCTGAGTTGAATGGGGGAAGTCGGACTCTTTGAGTTCTCCCGGAGAGGAATGAGATGATCCAGCCCAAGGCTTTTCCTTGTATGCCGATGTTGCTGAGGCGTAGTATAAGGGTGCTGTGGCAGACTGTGTCGAAAGCGGCGGAGAGGTCGAGTAGAATGAGGGTCGCTGTCTCTCCGTTATCCAGTAGTGTTCGGATGTTGTCTGTCGCTGCAATGAGGGCGGTTTCGGTGCTGTGTTTGGCTCGAAATCCGGATTGAGATGGATCGAGGGAGTTGTTGGATTCAAGGAAGGCGGCGAGCTGGCTGTTGACGGCTTTCTCAATGACTTTGGCGGGGAAAGGGAGGAGGGATATGGGTCGGTAGTTTTTAAGTTCAGAGGGGGTCTGCTGTGGGTTTCTTCAAGAGGGCGCTGAGTTCGGCGTGTTTCCAGCTTTCTGGGAAGGTGGCAGAGTTGAGCGAGCAGTTGATGACATCACGGAGATGGGGTGCGATGATGGAGTCAGCTTTGTTGAAGATGTGGTGGGGGCAGGGGTCGGTTGGCGAGCCAGAGTGGATTGAGTTCATTAGGCGGATGGTGTCTTCAGTGGTGATTGGGTTCCAGGCGCTAAGGTTGTTAGTTGGCGGAGTAGGATCTGTGGGGGGTGGGGAGGGTTGATCGCTGGGAGTGTTCTCGAAGCTGTTGTGGATGTCGGCAATTTTGTTGTAGAAGAAGGAGGATAATGCATCGCAGAGGTCTTGGGAGGGAGTGATGTCGTTAGATGCTGCGGTGGGGTTGGTGAATTCTTTGACCATGTTGAAAAGTTCCTTGCTGTTGTGGGTGTTGTTGTCCAGACGATCCTTGAATGCTGATTTCTTGCCGGATCGAATCAGTTGGCGGTGTTTGCGGGTGGCTGCCTTGAGGGTGGCCATGTTGTCGGTGGTTGGGTTTTTTCTCCATGTTCTCTCCAGGGTGCGGCATAGCTTTTTGGATTTTTTAAGGTCATCATTAAACCAGGGAGCCTTTTTGCTGGCTAATTTGATCTGGTGCTTTTTCAGGGGTGAAAATTCGTCAGCACTGTGGGCGATCCATTTCTTGAGATTGGTGGCCGCTTGGTTTGGGTCCAATGAGAGGGTGGGAGGGTTTTGGTTGAGTGATGTGAGGAGTTGGTCGGAGGTGGTTTTGTTCCAGTTTCTCCGAGGAATAGGTTGTGGGCGGTTGTGGGTCAAGGTGGTTTTGTAGCTGAAGTGAACACAGCTGTGGTCCGTCCAATGGAGAGCTGTGGTGCGATCGAAGGAAATGTGCTTGCTAGAGGTGAAGATATGGTCGAGCGTGTGTCCGGCTACATGGGTGGGGGTGTCAACAAGTTGTTTGAGTCCGAGGTTGGCCAGGTTGTCCAGAAGGGTGGAGGTGTTGCTGTCGTGTTTGTTATCAAGGTGGTAGTTGAGGTCTCCTAAAAGAATGTAGTTCTCAGAGGCATGTGGGCCGACAAAGTCAGTGATGTCATCGCTGAATTGAGTGCGGGTTCCTGGAGGCCTGTAGATGAGGGTGCCTCTGAGTGTGGTCCTAGGGTCGGTGTGGATCTGAAAGTGGAGATGTTCAGGGGTTGCAAGATTATCGTCGGAGCTGGTTGTGATTTTGATGGTGTTCCTATGGATGATGGCGATGCCTCCTCCTGTTTGATTGGTGCGGTCTTTTCGGATAATCTTGTAAGCGTCCGGTATGGCTATGGCGATGTCGGGTGCTGATGATGTGTTCATCCATGTTTCTGTAAGGAAGGCGATGTCCGGTGATGCAGTGTCGAGTAGGTCCCAGAGTTCAGTTGCGTGTCTGTGGACCGAGCGGGTGTTAAGCAGGATGCACTTCAGGTGGTTAGAGTCGGAGCTGTGTATGGAGGAAGTGGATTTGGTGAGGGTCCTGAAGCAGTTGAACTTGCAGGAGAGGCAGGCGAATGGGCCGTGGGTACGTCCTGGGGTGGCTTCGCAGCATTGTGGTGTACGTCCGGGGTTGAGGGCGAGGAGAGTTGCAGCATCATATGTGAATCTAGTGGGCTGGGTGCGGCGGGGACCAGGGGGTCTGGCGCTGGGCGCGGTCCAGGCGCGGACGGGCGTAGACGGGCTTACCTTTGGCACACCTTCGGCGCGGCCGCAGCGCGAGGAAGCTGCGCGTAGGTCCATCTGTCTTAAATGGAGAGTGGATGGGGCGGAGCGTTGGAGGGTCAGCTGGGAGGCGGGAGCGAGGTGTAGTGATGGTGTGGGAGGAGGGCACAACAAACAAAATGGCAGCAACAACAACTAACGCTGCAGGGCAGGACGAGATGAGGTACAAGCAGTAAAAATACCCAAACAGTCCATTCAAGACCATCACACCAGCATTCCATGCATCACATTCACACGGGCTGAGCAGCTAGAGAGAAAGCAACCAGATAAATACCATACAGGTTACAACACAGTCGCAGACAGAAAAGTACATTGAGTTATTGACAATCTTGCTGTGGTAGAGGGAGTGTGAAAGGAAAGCCTTTGGAATTTCATTTGTTTGTAAAAGCACAACAAAATGTAAATGCCTGTAAAGGAACAGTACACATTCAGCAGATAGGAAAGCAAACATAAAGCACATGCACTGCTCTAGGAGATGACCTTTAGAAATCGGTCTGCTCTTTTCAAGCACTTGTGCTTGTGCTGGCGTCCACCTTCTGGGAGCAAGCAACGGCCTGCGCACTAATTGAAAGAAAATGGCCCGCGTGCCGCTGCATGCTCCCACAAGTTGGGGCACAAGCACGAGTGCTTGGAAAGCTTGTTTTTTAAAGGGGCGGTGCATAGATGTTCCTTCTCTCCACCCTTTTAACCCTTTCTAACCCCTCGCTGCTTCCCAGGGACTGGCATGTTAAATGTGAAATGCACAATGCAAAACGTTCCATTGATGCAGCAGGCCTGCAGTTTGCAGATTTTTTTTAAATTGTGTATAGCGTTAACTTGACATAAAGGTATTGGAGCGCTTTAAATAAGCTCCAATAATACTACACAAGGACATATTCATTTTCTCGTAGGCACATGGCGATTAGGAGAAGTGCACAGAATCACAGGATGTTAAGCCGAGGACAACATTGGAACCTCGGGCTCCCGGCCACGGACCACAGATAGAGTGAATACTTAAGATGCACTTTATTTTACACTTTATTGAGATGTTTTGGTCCACATGCGCGGCTTAACTACCTCCATTTTGTTTTCAGAACACTGACTAAACTTTAACAATTCTCCCCGTGTGGTGCCCTCCCTCTCGACACCTAAATCTATACTCCACCCATGCCACTCCGGGTAAAGGAGACTACCCTTTGTCATCGGTCGCCCAAGCACAGCCTCTCCCAGATCACCTCTATAGCCGCAGGGGCCAAGGTGATCAGCCACTCAGCTGGCCTCAGACCTGACCACATCTTTTTCTCTGCAGCAGCTGATCTTCCACTGCAGCTCACACCACTCTGCAGCATTTCAAATGGCGGGGTGTGGTAAGGAGGTCCTTCCAAGTAAAGTGCTTTAATGCCTTTCTGCATTTTCAAGTCAATATGGTTTTACATTTTTTATTAAATATAAGTCCTCTTTAACTTAAAAATATTATAGGCATGTGCTCTGCATAAGCAAGGACATAAAAATGTGTAAGCACATACCTTAATTGTTCAGGCCTTTACAGTGCAGAACACTTGTAAAACCACACAATTCCTTAATCATAATGAGGTTTGGCTTTAAAAGGTTCATGTTTGTTTTTTAAGGGGACGGTGTTCAGATGTTCCTTCTCTCCATCCTTTTAACCCTTTCCAACTCCGCCCTGCTTTCCAGGAAACTGCAAGTTAAATGTGAAATGTACAATGCAATAGTTCCTTAGCTGCTGTGGGCCTGCAGTTTCCAGTTTTTAGGTCTCGCCTAAGCAGCGCGCATGCGGTGCATAGGAAAAAGACCTCTTGAGATCGATTCAGCTTTTCCTGCAAAGGCGTGCACGCGTTGCATTGCTTTCAATGCAACACGTGCAGGTTGAGGCGATTTCCTTGCGGGAGTGCGTGTGGTCGCACACTCCCGCAAGGGAATCTGGCAGGCCCCTCTCCCCTGCTGCCGCACGAGGCTTGCGCTTGTTAATAAGCGCAACCGGAATCTGGAATTCACGACCTCAGAGTCTGCGCGCAACTACCTCGCTGCCGACTTTCTAAACAGACCTGAAAGTCCTTCTCTTGCAACAGTATTTAACCCCTTCCCTGCTGCCGTTGGCTGTGGCGACCACTACCTCGCTGGTGCTGCAAACGTCCAACGGCCGACGCAGCCCCGCCCACTTATTAAAACCGCTGCACTGCCGCGAAATAACGGCTGCAAAGAGAGACCAAACCATACCATACTGTACATAAAGAGGCCAAACCATACCATACCATACTATACAATTATGCCATACCATACCATAGCACTCTCTACAATGAAAAAGCCATACCATGCCATTCATGACAGCTCATACCATATCATTATATAGAATGAAAGGCTATACCATCCCACGCCACTCTCTACAATGACAAGCCATACCATACCACACATGACAGCTCATACCATACTATACAATGAGAGGCCATACCAAACGGAGTGTGCATGTTGCTTACATTTTCTGACGGTTATTGCTTTAGTTGTATTGCAGACATGATATTCTTTTGTGCTGCCTCTCTCCCTCAATCAGACCGTGCAGCCTTTACCCGCTTCCTCCTACCCTTCATCGGTATGCCTTTGTCACCCTCCATCCCGCCCTCATTCCCTTGGTCTGTGTTGCCTTCACCTAGCTCCCTCCCACCCTCCTTCCCTGTGGCTTTTGACACCTTCTTCAGTATTTCTATCTTTGTTACTACTTCAAACACACTACACCATACTTAGGAAAGTTTATTTTCAGAGTGTATATATCACTTATATTTTTCTGACTTTTGTTGTTTTAAATGTATTGCAGAAATGATATTCCTTCATGTTGCCCTCTCTCCTACTGTGTTGCCTTTGCACCCCCAACCTACGTCCCTGTGACTTTCGACCCTTCTCTCCGTATCTCTGTCTGTGTTACTGTTTCAAACACGCTACACAGTAGTTAAGAAAGTTTTTTTTCAGAGTGCACTCCCACTTATATTTTCTTACTTTTTTTGTTTTAGTTGTATTACAGACATGGTATTCCTTCATATTTTCCTCTCTCCCTCCATTCGTTCGTGTTGCCTTTACCCACTCTCTCTCACCCTCCATCTATGTGCCTTCCTCCCCTCTTTTACTCCTGTGGATTTTGCCTAATGTTGGCCACCATGAATAACAGGTGGTGGGGTAGGAGTGGGAGCGCACGAGGGGTCGCCCCGGAGGTCGCGTGGGTTTTTTAGAAATAATATATTATTTTAAAAATAAAAACTTACCTTCAGCAGACAGCCCCCGCCAGTGTCAAGCCGCCTCTTCTCTTCTTCCTTCAGTTTCAGCCTCTGGGATAGACTCGCATCCAATCCCTGTGCTTGGTGTTTAGCCATGCCGCAGTTGATGTAAGTATATTGTGCTGCATAACTAAATACTTATAAGGTCCCAAAAGCGAGACCTATTGGCTATGCCAACGCTTGTTTTAATTGTATGTAGCGTATACAGCGTTAACTCCACACGAAGGTATTTGAAAGCTGTAATTTAGCTCCAGTGACGTTACACGAGGACATATTCCGTCTCTCGCTGGCACGTGGAGATTAAGGGAAGTGCCCAGGATCACATGATGTTAATCCAACGACGGCATTCGAACCTGGTGACCCAAGTTCTAATTCGGCAGATCAAAGTGTTACACCGTCACCTCTCCTTTATATATGTAAAAGGAGAAATACTATTTTTAAAGTATAATTCGGCAGATCAAAGTGTTACACCGTCACCTCTCCTTTATCTATGTAAAAGGAGAAATACTATTTTTAAAGTATCTCGTGAACCACTGAAATTCTACTGAGCATTGCTTTAAGAGTTTTAAAACCCCTGCTTACTCTTTCCCATCAGCAAATAGTTTCACATCTCTGGAGACATCCTTTTTTACGTAATCCTACCGTGTACTGAAGGCACATTCTGAAATAAATGAGATTATGCACCTAATTTATTCTCGCTTGGGTGCAAACCGCATTGTTAAATGTCAGCACTAAGTCATTGTTCCTAACCCGTTGCATAAAATACTCACTGACTCACAATTAGGATAAATCAGCCAGGATGTCTAAACACAGAGCAGTTTAGTGCGAAAGACACACTTCCCTAGTTCATCAGCTCACAAAAATGCCTTGGCAGGGTAATCCTCTGATTAGAAAATAGATTAGCTGTGTTCAAGTCATCTGCCATGACAGCAGCATAAATTAACACAAGTACACATTTTGGATTTCGCTTTTTAATACTGGCTTAAACTGTTTTAAAAAGTGAAAATATAAGGGAATGCAAATATAGCAATTCGAAAAAGATCAGATTTTTTTTCTAACCATCATTGCACGAGCAGACACTAACTCGTCAACTCAGGAACAGCACAAACAATTATACCTTGGATATGGATTTTTATTAACTCATTATCTGCCTTCTCGGTCCAGTACTTTCTTAATGAGGACCATCCTTCCTCGCCTGGAGCCCTGGATCTTAGGCCCACATGCATCAATATCGGCTTTTGCGATTTCTAAATTGCGAAAAATAGCGATTCGCAATTTAGAAATCGCAAAAGCCTATGCATGATTATTTTTTCATTTTTTATGCAATTCGGTAAAAATCGCTATTTTTACCGAATCGCATAAATTACCGAAATACAATTTGCGAATTCGCTATTCCCATTGGTTCCTATGGGCCAAAAGGCCCATAGGAAGCAATGGGAAGGCATTAGCAAATTGCGATTTTCACTTTGAAAATCGCAATTTGTTAATGCATTTCATGGGTGGAGGGGGGGGTCCAAAGGACCACCCCATGCACCCCTGAAATGTATTTTTCGCATCATATTTCACACACACATGTCCTAAGGACATGTGTGTCCGTAACATGAATTTTGAAAAAAATGCGTTTTCAGCGTTTTAAACACTTTTTGCAAATTTACCGAGTGCAAATTTACCGAGTGGTTCAACCACTCGGTAAATTTGACCCCCTAATTGCGATTTCGCAATTTTAAAAGTAATCATGCATTGCTTTTAAGAAATCGCAAATTTGCGATTTCTTAAAAGCAATCGCAATTTTAGAAATCGCAAAAATGTTGTGATTTCTAAAATTGCTTCATGCATCCTATAAAGCACTTTTGGAATCGCAAACGGCCGATTTTAAGGAATCGCACCGTTTGCGACTCCAAAAATGCTTGATGCATGTGGGCCTAAGTCTTTCACTTGTATCAGTGCCCTGACTACCCCTGCCATTAACAACAATTTCGCTTACTAGACATTTTCCTTTTAAGTTTTGTTGATGGTAGTCAAGACACTTTGAATTAATTAACATTATATATAATGTATTTTCAGTCAGTCATCCTTTGCCAATGAACTGTTGTGGCGTCATTCACATTTTCTTCCATCACTACAGGATACAGCATGGTTGGTTAGTACACTTCAGAACTGGTTGGAAACAAAACTATGAGACAATACAACGAGCATTATCATAGCCAAAAGGCTTGCAGTCAATGCAAGGGCACTTGGTTTTGTCAGTGTTTGTTTATATGTGTTGCTCTTGGTGGATGCCCAGGGCTCTGGCATGTTCGTAGTCATTGCTGAGTGGAAGGAATGCGTGGATGCAGCCCCCTTTGTTCTTCAGATCCAAAATAAGCTTTTGTTTACATAGGCTCTAACTTGTGGTTTCAGCCTGCACTTGTACTGCATGACTTAGAGCCTCACAATGTGTAATATTATAAGTTAAACAAATACAAATACTTCCTCAACTCACATGATCATAGTCGTTTATTCTTACACAACTCGCCCTCAACAAAGAACACTCACACCATTCTACCCGCACTCATACACTGCTACCACACCTCTTAACATATTATTAATCCCATATGCGAAACCTAATGCATTTACCAATGCTTTTTCATTTTATCTTTGCCATAAATCTTTACTTAAACATACAGCTACCTACCTGAATAACAATTACAATCTATTCGTGTGAAACTTTGCGTTATGGCCGGGTGCAAAAAGTGGTCATTATTGCATGCAGTTACTGTTTCTGTATACATTAATGCATTTTCTGCATGTGATTTTAACATCAATTCAAAGGTAGTGGTGACAAGTGTAATTTGAACTAATGATAATTAAGTCGATAATCTCTGTTTGACTCTCAAAAGTGCAGTATGATTCTCATAAAGTACCACAAACGGAAGAGTGTGTAATGGGTGTTCCACTCTATTGTGATTTGCTGTGGAATGTGTCAATGTGCCAATGCTTAGCAGCACCAGTAGATTTAATGCCAAATGTATCTGGCTGTTTTACAACAAAAATGTCAACATTCAAATTCAAATTCAAATTAATCTTTATTCGATTGTAAAGTTGTGCAATCATAAAAGCAGTACATAAAGCAGTGTAATCAAAAACAGTATACTAAATAATATAACTCCATTAACATCAGTTGTACATGAAAGTTAAAAAGACATAAATATAGTCGGGAATAGCAGAATTAAAATCCAATATTATTAAAACACTAAGCTCTTCCTATAGGCAACTGCCCTTTTTAGTAACATCGCAACTTTCCAGATCATATCTGCATTACCCAGGGTTTGCGGTGCAATATACGCAGGTCGGCAAATCCTAATCCCCATAGTTTTTAACATTGGTCGAATCCACACTTTCCTAATATCGGAGTAAAACCACAAATAAAGGTGGCATGGATGGTGGATTGACATGAGCAATAATCATAAGGAAAGACCATCATAGTGGCACTCCAGTTATTCTTGTTGGGAAAGCTGGTAAGTCTGTGGAATATACTGAGTCTGAATCTTGTTAATAAAAACCTATCATACCCTACTGGAACTATGGCTGAGTAGGGCTGTATTTTAAAAACACTTAAGATCATTTGATTTTCTAACAGTGTGGGCTTCAAAATTTCAGTCGTCAACCTTGTCATTTCCTACATTGCAATACCTTCTTTTTTTTAATTCCTTCCTGCTTACTGATTGCAGGGATTCGAGATCAGTAAAGTACTCAGGATGACCCAGATTCTGAATAAAATTAAAAACCTAATATATCCAGGGGATCCTTAAAACTTTTCCAATTTTAAAATATCCTTTAAAATATCTCTAGTTAATCTGGGTTCTTCTTTAATCCATACACGATGCCACATCAAGACTGGCTCACGTTTAATAATATCAGATAGATACGTTAAACCCATTTCGGCATGACAGATGTAAGCAGATGTTGTTCTAATTTCAAATCAAATTTATTTATTATGTTTTGGCTCTCAAAGAGGGCCACATAAACATATACATACAAAACAACAGAATAAGAACATCGATATAAGAATTACAAACTTAAAAACATAGTATTCAAGCCATAATAGGTACACTGCAAATCATCCGTCCCACAAGGCCAGGCCAGCACCGTCTTCCAGAAAATTTAATAAATAGCTAAAAATCCTTTAAAAAAGTTAAAAACATAGGCGCAAAACATTTCATTAGGTGGGCAGTAAAGTGCATGAAGAAAATCTTGTAAAGTGACAATGCTGAGGCGAAGACAAATTACTTTAAGCCATCGATTACGCAAACTACGTAGCATAGGACAAATCAACAGTACATGCATGCAGTCCTGGATATTCAATTTACATAAGTTGCACAGCGGGGAAGTGCCATGCCATTTGGACAGCAGCACGTTAAGAGGGATTAAGTCGTAACGTAACAGAAACCAAAACCTACGTACCCCATGAGGTAAGTTCCACAGGGCATACGGTTGGGGCTGTTTCAACCTGTAGGATGAGATAAGCAGCTCCACATTCCTTTTACCACTAACTGTTTTTTTATCAGATAGAAAACAATACTCCCACGAAGCCTCCTTGAGGACCTGCTTTAACTGCGTGGGAGAATAGGAGAAAAGAGCGCTTTCATCCAGTCTAAGGATTTTCACAGCCCCTCTAAAGTTACTGACAAGTTTGGAGAACTCCTTAAAATTGCCCAAAAGCTCATTTTTGAGTAAGACTCGCAGGGTTCCCTCTCTAGCTCTGGCCAAACTGGCTACCCACCTTATTATGGCGCACAGACCCTGAACCCAGGCACTCCTGAGTCCAAAATCCAGCCTACAGGCGGCCAGTTGGCAGGCATTATTAAGAGTCGAGAGGGATCTCAGGAGTTTTCCCTCAACCTTGTGGCAAAAGTCCCAGTACTTAATCTCTATTATTTCTATACCATACAGAATGGTAGCGGGGATTTTAGCTCTGAATACTTCCAGAAGGCTAGAAAAATGTCTTTTCCCCGTTGCCAGGTATAGGGACTTTAACCCATTGCCATGGGCGAGAGCTTTGAGGGAGCAGTGCTCTATATGAAGATTCTCGCTCATATTGGCCGAGAATATTTTCCCCAGAAAAGTATAACAGGTTACGACCTCCAATCTATGCCCTCCAATGGCCCAACTAAAATTTGTCGAGCGACATTTCTTCTTACCAGCAATGCACATCACTTTACTTTTATTAGTATTGATCTTCATGAAATGCTCCCCAGCAAAGACCTGAAGAGCCTGAAGCCGATTTGCCAGACCCACGGGAGTTAAGTCCAGCAATAACACATCATCGGCATACATCAAACAGGCTATTGGCATTCCTCCTAGCATTGGTGCGATCCCCTCACTGTGGGACACAGCCTCAGGGAGGTCCGATATATACAGGGAGAACAGCAGGGGCGCCAATAGGCAACCCTGTTTCAGACCATTCTGAGCTGGTATTTTGGCTGAAAGCCCCCTTTCGCCCCCCATTAAGACCCTGCACCAGGTCTCTGTGTGCAGAGCCCGCACCAATTCCAGCAGGGGAGTAGGGACACCCAGCATCGCCAATTTTCTCCACAGCGTTCTCCGATCTACTTTATCGAACGCTGTGGAGAAATCAATAAAGGCGGCGTAAACAACCCCCCCCTCACCTGGACATATTTATCCGTAATGATCTGAAGGGCAGTAAGGTTGTCCAGAGTGCCATGTTCCCTACGGAAACCAGTCTGTTCCAATGGCAAAATTTTGTGCTCCTCGACCCAATCAGAGAGAGAACTCAGGAGGCATTTTGCAAATACCTTTCCGATAGAGTCGAGGAGCGCAATCATACGATAATTACTGGGGCTGTCCCTGGCCCCCTTTTTAAAGATGGGGACCAGAATGCTTCCTCTCCACGATGAAGGGACACATTTGGACTGATGGCATGCCCTAAACAGGGGGGACAGGATTTTGCTCCAGATTAAAGGGTCTTGTTTTAGGACCGTCATCGGGAGCTCATCCGGTCCCATCGCCCCAGATGGTCGCATGTTTTTTATGGCTAACTCGATATCCTTCTCAGAGGGGAAGAAGACCGAGTCCTCAGGGTCAGCGTGCGTAAAAAGATCTCCACCTGTGGGCTCAATCCCTGCGTATAATTCTCTAATATGGGAGGACCATAAATCTTCAGGTATAGCTATGGGAGAAGGGGAGTGGCGCGTACCACATCCTTTCCCAATTATTGCCCAGAAATCTTTAATGTTACCATGCGCCGCAGATTCCCTTAGTTTAATCCACACTTCATCCTCCCTGTCCTTTTTAATTTTTAACTTAAGTCTGCTTCTCTTTCTTCTTAACCTGGCGATATCCTTCCCACGTACAGGTACCCTTTCAATGTACTGTGCACGGATTAGTTTGTTTATATCCCTATTCAGATTACGGAGGGTCAGAGGAACTGCCTCTCCTTTTTTCCTAGGGGGGACAATTTTTTTAACATTCGATAAAATCTTTTGCATAAATTCCTCAAAACAGACTATTTCATTTCCGTGCCACTCTTCAATTTCCCTGAGGGTATCCGTCACTAACTCCTGCACTCCATTAATGGCGGCATTATTCCAGAAGCATCTTCCAGATGTTGGGTGGAAGGTAACCTCCTTGCCGTTAAGCGACCAGGATGCCGTATTCAAAGACTTTAACGAAATAGATAATAGTAAAATGCTATGGTCGCTCAGGGTCGTGGGTATTATCTTTAGATCAAGAATCTGGGGAAACAGACTATAGCTGGCGATGGCATAGTCCAAAATTGAAGATCCGAAGGGGGATTTATGGGTGTAATTTGCGGGGACGTCAGATTGAAGTCTTCCGTTTAGAATAATGCCATCCCCGATCGCAAGTTCTTTTAACAGAATCTTCCCCCTTTTATTTGTTCTTGAATTTTCAGGAAAAAGCGTCTGGGGGATGCAATATGCTTCCTCCTTAGCTTTATCCCTGAAAAGTTCTAGACTAGCATTTGAGACTTTGCTATTCAAATCCCCAATAAGCAGAATTACAGGGAAGGGAGGTGAATTTTTTACCTTATCCATATACTGGAGAACCCGCTGCAGTTTGTCATTAAAACATTCCTCAGGCGGAATATATACATTAAAAATTACCATAGGATATTTTACATTATCATAAAACATATTTTCCAATGTAATTGTGTGAAAAAGTCTGCTGGGATCGATATAATGGGAAAATCTCCATTGAAACTTATTTGATAGTAAACAGGCAATCCCCCCCCTGGCATGGCCTTTCTTAGAGGGCGCAGCCGGAACTTCCAAAATAAAGAAATCATTTAAAGGAGTTAACCTATCTGTGCACCATGTTTCCTGGATACACAGTATATCAGGCTCCAGAGTCGATAAAAAGGTCATTTTCTCCGGGCTGCAATGAAATCCGGCCGCGTTCCAAGAGATTATGTTTAAGGCTGGGTTAAAGATGTTGGAACAATTTGGGATTATCCTTATTTTTCTTGGATAATGCACTATGAAGCCAATTCCACCGGTCGTCATTAAGTGTGGAATTCTCAACAGGTGGGAGAGGCATCACGTGTGATACTGAGCGTTTTCCCCTGGAGACCCAAATTTTCAGGTCTCGCAGAGGAGAAGTTACCCCAATTTGCTCACCATCTCTCAGCCCCAGATTATCAACAAAATTAGGCTTGCCTGGGGTGGCGATAGGCAAAATATCAATGCCTAAGCGTTGAAAATTTTCAGCCTGTTCAAGTATCAGATTTGTTATAATAGGGGAAAAGAATTTTACCCTAATGCTCAACACCCGACTACCGCCCAACAGAGTCACCAGTTCGATGTCTCTAGACTGAATATGATAGAGACATTCAACCTCGCTAAAACGCTTAAGGAGCCAGGCTCTATTAAGTAAGAGGTCAGTATCAAATAATGGCACAAAATCTAGTATACGCACATCCGCAGGTGCCTTAGACATACTTGCTTTAGGGCAGGCCGGGGGGCGAGCATTTACAGAGTCAACTGTTACCACAAAAGGAGGGGCAGAAGGATTTAAAGTCCCGGATGGCTGAGCGAGTAGTCCTCCTAATGCACTCCGAGCAGGAGAGCCGGGTAAAGAGTCCCCAATTTGTGAAAAATCCTCTTGAGAAGGCAAGCTGCCTTGATCATTTTCCTCCTCCACTGATGTTGATGTGGTTAGGTTCACCTCCATGTCCGCTTTTAAGGAAGTAGATGAGGGTTCCCCATTCCTTATTTCATTCCCCCTTGCCTCTATACATTTTTGAAAAATGATCCTCCGTTGCTTCTTCTTTCTATATTTTCGAACTGGTTTTCTCTTGCAGGCTTTGGTAGTTATTTGTTTACCGTATTTTCTCTTTTCTACAGTGACCTCGGGATTGTCGGCCAGGAGATCTTTTCCACCATCTGGGGCAAAGATGGGAAATAACTCCTGAGCCGGTTTGAGGTCGGGCAAGACTTTATCCTCCTCCTCGATCTCCAGGACTATATGCTTGATACAGTTAGATGCTGCAGTATGAGGCATCTCCTCATAAGAACCCGTAGGAGGTATTTCATTTTCCTTAACCGGTTCGCTTCTAGTAGCTTTGGATTTCCCCTCCGGTGCGGATTGTTCAGGGTTTGGGGAGGAGGCCTTACTTAGGTCCGGTACTTTCTGCAACAATAATTTTAAGATTTGGGTAACTGATTCAAGGATACAGTCCGAGCTGCCTACAAATTTCCCTAGAAGCAGCAGAATAGAAGCAAGCAGTTGTTCCAGCGCGATCATAGACTCAGAGATCGGCTTTTCTCGAGCTTCTGCCGTACAAATATTATCCAGGAGATTCAAGTCGGGACTCTTGGAGGAGATTAACAAGTCAGATATTTCATGTCTATTTAGAGATGGGGTGCTACTATACAACATTAACCCTGAAGGAGTGGCGCCCCCCTGAGCTTTAAATTGCTCCAGCGATTCCACTTTAGCCGGGCTTACGTAGCGTCCCCATAGTTCCAGATCAATGGATAGTGCAGACAGGTCATCCCTTGGCCTGTCAATCATGGATAATTGAGGGATCAATGAAGTGTGCAATGGTTCACTTTCAGTCTTCAGCTTCCCATCTGTATGGTCCCGAATGGGAGACCCCCCTACTATGGTTTGGGCGGCCCCCGGCTGGTCTTGGAGAGATCGGGGCTCAGAGGTAATTGGTAAGTGAACTTCCTGTACTTTCAAGACTTTAGAGTCTTGGTTATGTGAAGTCGCACAATTAGATTTTTTTATAACAGATAGATCCCAGAGTTCGGATAACTGACATTGACCTTTCAAAGGTGGATTGTTTACTGACTTGGTTCTTGAGCGGATTAGAGTGAATTTTCGGGCAGGTCTTTCTCCCACTACCCTTCCAGATCGTAGAGTTTTTGACATCTTCCACAACAGCAGATAGAAATGTGACAAATTAAAACGGATAAAAAACTGGAGTCAAGTCGGTCCCAGGCAAAACAGGAAGGACTGGGATGCAGTGTAACTATCACAAGACTTGCATCAGAATGCCCTCCAACTGAGATGGGCACTAATGCAATTAGAATAACGGACCAATGAATAAGAAATGAAAGGGACTGGGCCCAGCCCGGCCTACCTCGGTCACTGAGGGTCACAGAGGGCCCGCCCTTTGCCCGGGCTTAGCCCGGCGTCCCGCTCGCGTCCCGCGAAGCTGGATCTATGCTGTAATTTATGCGCCTCCAGACGCGCTGCTCCGCAATGTCACTTCCGCCCCTGGGAATGCTGGGAGTTGTGGTTCCAGCGTCCCTCTCCACTGCGGCCGCGATGAGCTGGAGGCTGCGGCGGCGGGAGGGACTCGACCAGCGGGTTTTTCAGTATCAGCGGGAGAAAAGCAGGGCTCTTTGGCCACAGGCAGCTTCGTAGCAACAAGGTACTCCAGACAGCCAGGTATGCCCGCTCCACCGGAGCTATGCTGTAATTTATGCGCCTCCAGACGCGCTGCTCCGCAATGTCACTTCCGCCCCTGGGAATGCTGGGAGTTGTGGTTCCAGCGTCCCTCTCCACTGCGGCCGCGATGAGCTGGAGGCTGCGGCGGCGGGAGGGACTCGACCAGCGGGTTTTTCAGTATCAGCGGGAGAAAAGCAGGGCTCTTTGGCCACAGGCAGCTTCGTAGCAACAAGGTACTCCAGACAGCCAGGTATCCAGATGTTGTTCTAGGTACAGACAATAGATATCTTAAGAATTTATTTCCCACTACTTGTAGAGAGTTTATATTTGCAATACCCCAGACCCCGGACCCAAAGTTTGCGCTAGAGATACTTTTAGCCCGATAAATTTGTAAAAGTTCCACAGGAGGTCTTTTCCCTAATTTTTTCGAAAAATGGGTAAGTGCAGATATAGTGTTAATAAAACTGATTTTTTTAGTTCTTATTGCCTGTGCCCACACATCATCTTGGTGGAACATAACACCAAAATATGGGAAGGTTTTTGTTGTTTCAATCTTTTGGTCCATAATGAACATTTCCCGGGATTTTTTCCTCCTCACACCACATCTCATAACATGTCTTGGACGTGTTCACTGATAGTCCTAAATTGTGCATGAAATCATTCAAAAATCTCTGTAGACCTATTTGTGTTCTGGACAATAAAACCTCATTGTCTGCATATAAAAGAGCAGGTATTGGGTGATGGTTGATCTCAGGGTATTCAACGTTTTGCTCAAGTAATGCGTCCTCAAGATCATTTATGTACAAGTTAAAAAGAAATGGTGCAAGGACACATCCATGACGGACTCCCCTACGTATTAGGATTGGAGTTGTGGACCCACCCTTAACATCAAAGCGCACTCTAGTTTGAGCGTTACAATAAAACCGTTTTAAAAATCAGATCATTTGATAGTCCATGCCTATCTTTTCTAAAATCTCCCAAAGTTTGATATGTCTTACCGAATCAAAAGTGGCTATGCGGTCTACAAAAGCTAAAAACAAATTACCATTTTTTACACGGACATATTTTCCCACCAATAATGCAAAGTTAAGAGTCTGCTCAATAGTGCCCACTCCTTCACGAAAGCTGTACTGTAAATCAGAAAGGATCCTATTGTCAGATGCCCAGGCTTTTACTCTTACTAAAATTACACAACCTAGAATTTTTGTCATTGAGTCTAGTAACGAAATGGGCCTGTAGCATCTAGGATCTTGGCGGTTTCCTTTTTTATGTTTATGTTTATGTTTTGCAATTTTTAGAGCGCGACAATTACCCAGGGGTGTCTCGGCGCTATTGAGTTTGACTAGCTGAACAGAGGGTGATTACTGGGTAAACAACCAGGTTTTCACTTGTTTCCTGAACAAGATGAGAGATGGGCTGGTTTTAATGTGGAGGGGGAGGGAGTTCCACAGTTTTGCAGTGGCGGTAGTGAAGTATCTGTCACCCCAGTTGACTCTCCTTGTTCGAGAAACATTAAGAAGGTGGGCTGAGTTGGGGCGTAGTGCTCTGGTAGAAGCATATGGTCTAAATGCTTGTTTGAGAAATTGGGGTCCAGTTTTGTGGATTGCCTTGTAGGCAATGCAGAGTGACTTACATTTGGTTCTGCTCTTGATGGGGAGCCAGTGTAATTGGTGGCGATGTTGGGAGATGTGAGTATGTTTGGGAATTCCCACTAGGACTCTGGCTGCAGCGTTCTGCACCATTTGGAGCTTGTTGATTACTTTCTCCTGGGCATTAAGGAGAAGCGCGTTACAGTCATCTGTACGTGAGAACACAAGGGTAGATATGAGGGTCTTTCCTGCTGATGTCGGGAGAAAGGGAAGTAGTTTTTTGATTTTCCTCAGAGTATGGAATGATGAGGAGACTACCGAGCTGGCGTGGTGTTCAAAATGTAATTTGTCGTCAAAGATGACCCCTAAGTTTCTCACTTTGCTAACTGGTTGCGGTGGTGCGCCCATTTCTTCTGGCCACCTTTGAGGCGACCACAGTGGTTGTACCTTGCCAAACATAATCACCTCGGGTTTTTGATGAATTTAGCTTTAGGCAATTGGCCGCCATCCAGATGCTGATTGCTCTCATTAATGCTTTAAAGTTGGCTGCTATTTTAGTACCGTCTTTGTGGATGGATAAGACCAGCTGGGTGTCGTCGGCGTAGGTAGTAAGATTAATGTTGTAGGCCTTGATTACTTGATTTTAAAGATGGGGACTATAATTGACTCTGTCCAGCTTGCTGGAAATGAAACATGGCAACTGGCATTCGCTACTTGCATAACGATAGGGCCCCATAGAGATACATTTGTTTAAAAAGATCACTGGGGACACCATCTGTTCCGGGCGCCTTTCCTCACGGGTGTTGGAGATCGCCATCACCACCTCATCTAGGGTGAATTTAAGGTCAGTATTTAGTGATTTATTAGTTAATAAGGAGTTATTCGCTTTGTTATTAAACTGATCTATCCCCCTAAAAACCTCTGTGAAGTGCTCAACCCACTGTTCCTCCGGAATGGCGAATTTCAGTGGAGGGACCCCCGTCTGGTTTTAAAAAAGGTGCTTTGACTGACTTCCAGAAAGCACTACTATCCCTACAGCCAAGTGAAGGGACTCCCATGCTTCCTTTTTCAGGCTATTTCTTCTCTCCCTAATAGCTAGATCATATGTTCTCCTTGCCACCCTTATAGTCTCCTAATCTCTCGGGATAGTGTGGAGAAACCTTTTTTAATTTGTGTGTGCTTTCGTGCGCTGGGAGTCAAACCAACCTGTTGGTTTTGCTTTCCTGGACTTATGAACAAAAAGGGCCTCCCTCACAGTGCTAGATATTGTCTCAAAAGACTATAAAATGCTACTTGATCCAGTTAAGTCGCTCATACAAATATCAAATTCAGTTTTACACTTAGTCACCACAGTTTTTAGAACACGATCAGGATCAACCATGGCCCATTTCAATGCATAACCGTTTGTTCAGTCTAGTACAACTGACTCCAAAGGCTGGGGGACAATATTAACTCTTTATGTACTTCTTAGACAACCTTTAAAAGTGGCACACAATGGGAAATGGTCACTCAGAGATATGTCTCCAATGTAAAATGAGCTAACTTGAGCGGCATAGCGGTTCGGCAACAATAAAAAGTCAATTGTAGAATATAAACCCCACCAATTAAAAGCATCGCCCAATGATACTGGTTCTAAACACATTTCATTTACAAATCCTAAGTTCAGGGTGCATAGCAACTCGTTTAACTGCTCCCCAACTTTTGAATGAATAAAATGCGTGCAACTGGGCCCTTCCTCCACATCGAGTCCACACACATTTGGGTCACCAATAGGACATAGACCACAGTTAAAATCTCCTCCAAAAAGAATCCTAGTATCATGAGCACGTTTATGTAGTAGATATTGAACTTCGATTACTAACTCATTAAAAACAGCTTCTACATCAAGCATGGCAATGTTATTGAACAGATTAAAAGAATTATCGATCGCTTGCTATCTATTCTAATATTAAGTATTCGATAAAAAGCATTATCTGTCCTAGATGCAATTTTACTAAAATTCAGGGTATTTGCGATGTATGTACAAAAGCCTCCCTTTAATCTACCACCTTTACTTTCTCTTGCCTTGGTGTGTAAGTTTCTATACCCGTTAATATATAGCGGGTCTCTTTCCCATGTCTCTTGTAGGCAGAGGATATCCTGGCTTTGTATAAAATGGCACCAAATTGGATTCTTCAGTTTTTGGTATAGTCCCACTACATTACAGAATACGAGTTTACAAAAGACTTCCTCGCCTAAATTGTCCTGAATAAACATTGGTAATTTTGGCGAAGCTGGATTAATATCAGGCTTCATTACAGGCTGCATCACTTTTAAGCTTGTAACTCCTTCTGTTATGGTTAACTGAGAGGCTCAAGGCAACGATAACTGGTGACAGTCACTATCTAACAACCCTTGCCGAGGATCTCCATATCTGGGTGTGGTGTCATTTTTAAGCCAGCTCTTTACAATAATGGGATTAACATCATCACCAGGTGTGGATGATTCAGGCATACTGCATATAGACCCTTGGGCTAGGCAGGGCAAATACTCATTATAAGATACGCTAAATTCTTGATTGATTAGTCAGTCAATTGCATCTAAGGACTCAAATATTTCAAAGCGATTGCTGGTTGGCACTGTATAATGAGAAGTTCTGCTATCCAAGAAAATAAAGCCTGCGGGCGATAGCACTGTTCATCCGTCAGAGGGTGATAGAAAAACCCCAAAGGGAAAATATTAACACCGTTTACATTGGTCTCCCCACTTCCTGCTCTATCAAAAATGAGCCGCACTAAATTTGGAGATCTAAATGATAAAACAAGGCAATCTCCTTGTAATCGTTTGTTTGACTTACCAATCCATGAGACTCTTCGTGCCATTTTGAATTCATTAAAAAGAACATTGTTTAGCTCTGTTCTACTACTGAGAAAATGACAAGTTTTACTTCGTATAGTTGACCATTGTTCAAAATCATTTTCAAGCAATGGGGGGAAGTTTACTGAGACCACTGTGTACGGGGTCGCTTCAGGGAGAGGTTTAAAACCACATTGGACAAGGCCTCAAACGCCCTACTCGGCATGTGTGCCAAAGAACCTAAGTCCGCTTTCATACTACCCTGAGCCCGTCAACTCCCTCCCGCCCCTCCTATTGGGCGGAACAGAATTTTTTTGTGTTGCTAACTGTGTCATTGAGAAGTTTTGGCCCTGGTCAGACTGAATATGTGCATTTGTCAGAGGGTCAGTGCTTGTGTTATGTGGCATCTGAGTCTTCGGGTCTTGGCTACAAACCTGGCTACGTTTAAGATTCGGGCAATAAGTTGTACTAGCTAAACCCTTATCTTTAACACCTTTCCCCTTGAAGAGCATAGGCCCAACACCTTTGCCATTATTATCAGCTACAGCTACAGAAGAGCTAGTTAATTGAGGAGAGGCAACCATCTTTTCAAGTGAGATTAATCTATCTTCAATACTACCCAACTTCTGTACCAAG
Organism: Lissotriton vulgaris; assembly: GCF_964263255.1. Taxonomy (NCBI): domain Eukaryota; kingdom Metazoa; phylum Chordata; class Amphibia; order Caudata; family Salamandridae; genus Lissotriton; species Lissotriton vulgaris. The sequence goes on along the minus strand of NC_141687.1, from coordinate 29,564,137 downwards.
GGAGCAAGGATGTCAGTAATCAATAATCCCAAGTGTTTACAGAAATCATCCACATTTGGCCAAGCAGCATGACCATTCCAAATATTATTGGCCTTAACATTACTAGGAGAGTGATGACAAAGAGGAAAAAGCTTTTTTATTCACAACCGGGGAGATTGGTCTGGAAACTGATGTATGTGTTACACGTTGGTTTTGATTCTGGGCCACACATCTTTTCTTTCTAGTTCCCTGGTCAAATCCCTTCTTATCACCCTGGTTTTTCATTGCTTGCTGACCTCTGGTCCTAACACCAGTGATCTGTATCTCCGGTTCTTGCTCGGTATTAAGACTAATGGTCTGGGCCTACAGATTAGAGTTAGTGATGGGGCCCGGTGGATCAGGAACGGTATCAATCGGTCAAGGGATAGTGGAAGTTTCCAAGCCATTACTTTAAGCAATATAAGTACCATTGTCAGGCTGACGTGCATGAATGAATGAATGAATACGCACTTACATAGCGCATGGCTACCCAAGGGCATCCCAGAGCATACTGTAACACCAATAGTTCATCAATAATCAAGCAAAGAGAAAAGTCTTCAACTGTTTCCTGAACCTAAGATGGCCAGATTCAAGGCGGATAGAATCTGGAAGCTGATTCCAAAGCCTGGCCGCGTTATAGGAGAACAGCCGACCTCAGTCCGAGACCATTTGATCCTCGGAACTGACCGCAAATGTTTATTGTTAGATCTCAAAGTCCTCTTGGTGTCATATAAATGCACCATGGGCTGAAGCAAGGCTGGACCCTTGCCCGAGATACACTTGTGAACAATACACATTGCTTTGAACATGACCCTTTCCGCAACAGGAAGCCAATGCAGTCGTCTAAGCGCCAACTTAGCCGACTTACACCACGGGATACCCATCAAGAGACGAGCTGCACAATTCTGGGCTATCTGGAGTTTCTTAATAGTTCCCGGCGGCGCTCCCTGATAGACTGCATTTGCGTAGTCCAACTGTGATAAGATCAGGGATTGAACCACCATGCGCCTGGCGTCAAATGGGAGAAGGGGAAGAATCTTCCGCATCATGCTGAGCATGCCATAATAATGTGCGGCCACCTTACTTGCCTAGGCCTTTAGATTCAAGTTACAGTCCAGCCAGACACCAAGACTCTTGATTTGTGCTTTGGGACAGGTGGCGCACCAAGGCAGGTTGGCCATAAAGAATCCAGATTATTGGTGCTGCATGGCCAAGAATCATAGTCTCAGTCTTTGTGACATTTAATTTAAGAAAGGACAGATCCATCCATTCAGAAACCTTAGCAAGGCATGCCCCCAGGCCTGAGTCAGATTTGTCTTGCCGATAAAGACACACCACTAATTGGGTGTCATCAGCATATGTGACAGTGTGAATCCCCCAGGGAAGTACCATCTCAGCCAATGGCCTCATATAGATGTTAAATAAGGTGGGACTCAACGAAGATCCCTGAGGGACTCCACACTGCAACGGCCTCTGGTCGGAGAGAGCACCCTCCTCAAAGACCACAAAGGACCTGTCTAAGAGAAAGGACTGCAACCATTCTAGGGCAGCACCTCCAACACCCACCTCCCTGAGTCTTTGAATCATTATATGGTGATTCACAGTGTCGAAGGCTGCGCTGAGATCTAATAAAATAATTGCAGCGCAGCCTCCAATGTCAAGGTCTTCCTTGACTCTTCAAGTACAGTGAGAAGAGCAGTCTCTGTGCCCTGATGACGCCTAAAGCTGGTCTGAGTCGGATAGAGGTAATTATTCTCCTCAGGATGACCTGACATACCGAATTAACATGTTTTTCTGCATATAGGAATTGCGGGTCCAAATATAGCCTCCCTTCAGTTAGTGCAATTTCATGCATCAGCGCGGGAAACATCACTTACAACGCATTTATTACAACGCACTACCATTACAACGCAACCATTACAACGCAAACCATTACAACGCATTGCGCTGGGGGGCGCTCTAGGATAGGGAATATATTTCATTTACTATCCAACACCTTCCCTACTATCCACGGGGACTGGAGTTGGAATAGTAAATTAAATAAATCACTATCCAGCGCTTAAAAGCACTATGCGTTGTAGTGGTATGCGATGTAAAAACCGCGTTGTAACAGCAGGCGTTGTAATAGCCTGCGTTGTAACATCACCAATCCATCAGCGCAGATTTAGCAAGTACAAGGAACGCGTCTAAAGTCCCCGCCACCCCGAAGCCTACCCCTGATTTGTGACTAATCATTTATGCAAAAAATAGTAACAATCAACTTGAATCCTGCTCTACTCATTACAGATTGGGTACCTGGTTACGAAAAATACAGATGTTAAACGGCTGGCCCAGCCCAGACTCTTTCAGGCTCTGACGTCCGCACCGCATTGGGAGCGGCAGCGCTATAAGCGCGATGACCCCGCCTTCCCCTCACTCGAGGCACTCACGACAGCTGTATTTGGAAGTGGTGCACTCTGGGGGTTGCAGTCCACCCCAGAGTGGAGATGGCATTGCGGGCTGTGCAGCATGTCCCTGGGACCCTTGTCCCACCAAGCGTTCCTTCTGAAGTTTAATTATGGCTTCCCGTTGCAGCCGGTAAATAGCAGGCAGCAGAAAAGTCTCTGGCGCCGCGGGGGGAGAGGCAGAGCTATAAGCACGATGACCCTGCCTCTCCCTCACTTGCAGCCGGTAAATAGCAGGCAGCAGAAAAGTGTTCAATAAATGCGAATGCAGGCATAACATACATGGTCCGGACTACAAAAAAGTCAACATGACAATGCCATTTATTTATGTGTTTTAAAAACCTGCAAGCAGTGAGGAAAAACGCATATTGTGGACTAGTAGTCGTTGCTTATGAGAAGCAAGGCTGACAAAAATGTGCCAAAAGAAGATGTCCTGCACATCTAACCTGGGCTTCTATTGGAATTCTATAGCGCATATTATCAAGCCCATTATCGCCGCTTTAGCGGCAGTTTCCTGCCGCTACAACGGCGATAATTTTAACACGGTTCTTGCTAATATACCCCACAGTCTTTATGGCGAGAGCTCAGCAAACACACTCATGTTCACCTGAGAATACAAGAAAATACAAGAAAGGCAGGATGGAACCATGGCACACAAGTAAGACTAAGGAAGACACAAGCCTGCGTCTTGGTATACGTGTACTCCTAACTCACAGCGGGGTGTGAGTGATTTGTTCAAAGGCAGGGCTGGCTTGCCACCGCTTCGCATTCGTCATGTGCACATGCATTTGAGGGCCCTCTCGGCTGCAGCTGCTGCCTGCACTGTGAGGAGTCGTAAACTGGCCATGCTCTGGTAAAAATGGAGTAAGAGACCCCCTCTTTCAGCTTCTCCCCACTACTGCATTCTTGCAACAGGAATAACAGAGACAGGCTGGGTGTCTGCACCAGCTCTTGCTTGTCAATGTTGGATGCACAGCATGATGGCTTCAGCAGGGCCAGATCAGCCGTGTTCTTTCAAGATGGCTACTGCAGCGATGACTCAATATACACTGCCTTGTCAATACTTTCATTGTTTTCTACAATTACACCATGGCCAGTCACCTCTGTATCAATTCTGGGAGAACATAAAATCTTCTGGGATTAGCAAAGTCAACTAGGCCTCGGCCCAGAAAGCAGGTCCAACCTTGAGCTATCCTTCTAGAATCCAGATAGGAGCGGAGTGCTCGGCAGACCCTTAGCATGATAAAGGTAATGATACTTTTGAATAAGTGATCACAGTAGGGATTCCAACATATGCTTGAGATACCATAATGTCACATGAAGGCCGTGAGCCAAGAGTCTTCCTCTGGATTCCAATGTGTTCCTGGCACTGATTGTCCCACCCCTGAGGCCAGGGGTCGCAAAGGGAGTGCCAGGGGTTGCTAACGGCAAGCCGAGGGTCGCAGCTGCGACTCTTGGCGACCCCTAAATAACGTCTATTCAGGGCTCGAGTCCATACGGCTGATGACAGCAACGAGAAGACTCCTGCAGCAGGACATGTAATTACACTGCCTTGTGCAAGACAAGCTTTTTAAGGACACCCGCTGACAGGTGAAGCAATGTGGAGGAAACATGTATGTTAAACCAAGAGAGCAGGAGGAGCAGTGGGGGGAAAGCAACAGAGAAGTGGGGCGGGGGCAGAGGCTGGGAGACCCTAAATCCAATCCCAGACTCGGCACTTCCTGGAAAATGCAAAACAAGCATTGGCAAAGCCAATAGGTCTCTCCTTTGGTATCTACTGGCATTTCCAACGCCGGTTAGCTACGCTGCACATCAGTGGTTCTTAAACTGCTAACTTCTGCGAATCCCCACGTAATCATTGCTGGAATCCAGGGACCCCAAGAGTCATCACTGGAAGTAGGGGTCTCAGGCCCAAGAGTTTTCGATGAGTTGAACTACAAAATACATAACACATACAGAGGCAAACGTTCATCAAAAAAATACAAAAATGCTGAAATATTTTATTAAAATCATAAATAAATAAAAAAAGTGTTCATTTCAATAGAAAGGTTGTAACATTTGAGGCCAGTCATCGTCCACACTATGTGCTGTTTGATGCACTCCTCTCACAAATAAATCTGAAGATACTCATTTAATTGTTAGCCTGCAATGTGAATTCCTTCACATTTACAGAATGTTTTTAATTTTCAATTGTACAACATGCTTCTTTATTTATTAAACTGCTAGTATTATTTAATTGTCTAAGCAGTCGTGGCCCTCCTGAGTAAGCTACACAGATTCAAATGGGCCCCTAAACCGCAGGTTAAGAGCCACTGCTCTCAAACATTGGCAAGATGCAGCAAAGTGAAAAGCTAAACAGAACTTACAAAAACACAAAAAAACACAATGAATGATTGCACTGCTGAACCACAAAGATTTGTTTATCCTGATAAATAATAAACTTGAAACAATTCTGCTGAAACTCTATTAAGTGTGCGTGAGGAAGCAAACAAGTGTGTGGTAAGCTGTAAGCAGCTGGGGAGCCGCGGGAGAAGCTGGTGTTGCTTGTGCTTGTTGCTGCCCGAAAGGGGCCACATGACTGATACAGAGGTGAGGTGAGGTGAGGTGGCCAGAGGCATCTGGGGAGTGGGGGGGCCCGGCTTCTTACCTGCTGGGATCTTCCACAGGCCACTGCTGATCGCTGTGACCACTCCCCATGGTCTACACTGGCACTAAATGGCCTCATTCTCGGCTCTTTGTACTCATACTAGCTCTTGTGGCTTTTACATGAAGGAGAATAGGTCAGCACACGTTAATGTCCCTGCCTGCCTCTTCAAACCTGCCTAGCTCCTTATAATGAGTTGCTGGCCACACATGCTCTGAGGAGGCCAGCACTCTTGATACTGGGTGGCCCTAACTAAGGGGCATTAAGGAGCAGAGAGTAACATCAGCATTACAGTGAGGGAGAAAGGATTGTACCGCCAGTCCAGAGTGCTGAGTGGGGCTATCAACAGTAGCTGCCATACCAAAGATCCCAACCAGCCTAAATATGCCACGGGAAAAAGTGCAATACTTGTGTACACAGGCGAGTCGCCATTAGCCAGGGGAATCTGACCTTTCCCTGGTGGTTATTAGCACAACTACACACTCCTACATCATGCAATCTGGAAAATCCTAGGACCAGTGGTGGCTTCATAGAGAAGAAATAAACAATTTGGGCAGCTATGCAAGAACCCACCACTGGCTCCAGCAACGCCGCAGCAGACTGCAACATATGTGCACCTAGCCGCTACTAGCCCCCTCGGAGGGGATAACTCGGTCCTTACGCAGCCTAAAATCACAACCAAGTTCAACTTCCTAAAGGACCCATGGGCGGTCATATTCTTGAGCAACAATAACGATAAGGGGCTACCTATCCCGCTGAGCCCCACAGTGGTAGTACAAACCCACTGGAGGGGTTGGGTCTCTCCCTGGCTGGAGGGGGCTTTGAAAGTCACAGGGAACCTACGAGCATTAGAGCAAATCAGCGCCCCTCCTCTGATGCACACAAACTTGTAGCCCTAGGTGAAGGTGAGGAGGTGGCTGCTATAGTCAGCTTGAGTGCTAATAATAACTCTTTCCATCAAGAGCTGCTAGGGTCATTGGAGGACACTGTCAGGGAGGTTGACCTCAAATTAAAGATTGTACAAGTCTCCTTGCAGCATGTGCTCAGTTCATCGCTGGGCAAGGACAGCATGTCTGACTTGATGAATTAACTCAAGGAAGAGGGAAAAAGCACCATCTATTTGAGGTTGGAAAATGGTGAAGGAAACTGTGGTGATAACGGGAAACAACCTTTACAACGCAACTTTTACAACGCACTACCATTACAACGCAGTCATTATATCGCAACATCCCTTACATTGCATGTCATTACAACGCAGCCATTACATCGCATGACGCTACAACGCATACCATTATAACGCATGTCATTACAACGCAGTCATTACAACGCATACCATTACAACGCATATCATTAAAATGCATAGTACCCTTACACTATCTTAACTTACCCTACTGTTGCACCCCCTGGAGTTAGGATAGTAATTTTTACCCCTACACTATCCAGCACTTACCCTACTGTTGAACCCCTTGGAGTTAGAATAGTATTTTTTTACCCCTATACTATCCAATACTTACCATACATGAAATGTAATGGTATGCGTTGTAATGGTATGCGTTGTAAAGTTAGTATGCGTTGTAATGGAATGCGTTGTAAAGGTAGTTTTTAGACAATTCATTGTAATGGCATGCGTTGTAATGGAATGCGTTATAAAGGATGTTGCGTTGTGAAAAATGCGTTGTAAAGGCATGCGTTGTAAAAGTATGCGTTGTAACGTCATATAACCGGTGGTAACCCAACTGTGCATGGGGGCCCGCTGGAGTAACACCACCACCCACCAGAACATGTCAGAAAGGATGTAACTAGACACAGCAGGCAGCTGGGAATAAACAGGGAATCAATTAAGGCCCAGCTGAGGAAAGGAATCTTTCATATCTCTGCTCCAAGGAATGGCAAAGTATGTTCTTCTTCTTCTTCTTCTTCTACTTCTTCCTTAAAGAACACCTGGTTACTCCAACAGAGTGTCCTCGCGCTAGAACACTAGAAGTACCCAACAGATGGCCCAAAACCGCCCACCTACCCTCCAAACAGAGCCCCTCAAGGAACGGCTACGGAAGGCCTATTGTCGGCCATCCGGGGGATGTTGAAATAGCCACAACAAGGTCTCCAACGGGCACTGCCTTAAGTCAACATGGAGGTTATTCCAGGCCTTTGCCGCAAGGAAGCCAAAGAAGCTCCCACCAGCCCGGAGCCTTCCGGCACCTTGGGCACAATCAACTTTGCCATGCCCAAGGACCTTAGACAACTTGCAGGTCTATAGGCGGTGAGAGGGGATTCAGAAAGCTAGGACATTTCTTATTGAAGATCCTATGTCTGAAACAAGAAGCCTTAAAGATGACTCTGGCCTGTATGGGAAGCCAATGTAATTTCCCCAGGGCCTGGCCCACCGAAGCTGTCTAGGAATGTTCAAAATTAGACGTGCTGCAGCATTCTGAACCTTCTGCAGGATGTTCAGTTTTTTTGGGGTCACCCCTAGCCTAGGGGTGACATTTTTGAGGACTGTCTACACTGTGTTCTCCAGATCTCCTGCAAGGAAGTCCAAGCTGGATGAAATGACATCAGTCACTGATTGTGAAGTGGTCTCTTTTCGACCATTGAATGAAGTCCGGTGGCTTTCAAGGCATTGTGCAGTTGGTGCACTAAATCGGAATTACGAGGCTGTTCTTAGGTACTTTGAGCACAATAAAGTTGAAGAGAATGATCCATTTGCTAATTATTGTTACAAAAAGCTATCTGACTAACTACCAAATTTCCCTTAATGACATTCTGAGTGAATTTGCATCTTTGTGCAAACTGTTTCAAAAAAGTTCTTTGACAACTGTTGAAGCTGTACAGTATGCAAGAGCAAAGATTGGCCAAATTAAGGAACAGTATTTAGGGGACACTGTCTTTTGGAGCAGCAATGTAAGAGATATGATGTTGTTGTACAAGGAAAGGCAAGAGTTTGACAATGGGCCTATTTTGTCTTTTGTTTCCCTTCTTTGTGAGCACATGCAAAAAAGGTTGCCTGAAAATGAGCAGAAAGAATGGGCAAGTTTTGAAATCCAGGCAATAGCAACACAATCCCATTTTGATTTTGGGACTGAGAATATACAAAGACTTGTTGAAAAGTATAAAAATGTCTTGGTCCTGGGTGATTGAGATTGGAAACACCAGAAGATGTTGTCCGACAATACAGAGACTATAATTATGTGGTGGCAGAACATGTAAAGGGTGGGTTATTTACCACCTTTCAAGACATGGTGAATTTCACTGTACACAATGCTGCTCAGTATAGTGTGGTGTCTCAGCTTGTTGATTTCTGTGCAACATTTCAAGCATCTAGTGCAGATTGTGAACGATGATTCAGCCTTAGGATTACTATCAAAAGTAAATTGAGGAATAGACTAGAGCAGAAGCATTTGCATATGCTGATGAGGACAAAGGCCTACCTGCTGAATGGGAAAGGTACCTTGATAGAGTTTATAAGCACTGGAAAAATGGCAAGGATCGCCGTGAGAAGCAACCCTGTCACCCATCTAGTGATGCCACTTGACTTGTCTGAACGGCCCTCTCCTACAGTCCATGTTTGCCTGGATGTCAGAGTTTCGCAAACTTTCTCTGATGGGATAGCCCAACATTACTCAGTAGCTTTCAGATCAAATTGTAAATATGTTATGTAATTGTGTAACTTATTGTGCATATGTGATATTGTGTAGGCTCTCAACATTTCCCCACCCAATGAACAGTGCTCCAGTTAAGAATATTTAGTAAAAATCATATGATTGTACCACAGTTGGAGTCTTGTGCTTTCCTAAACCTGAAGTGTACTTGCCTGTGTAATCAATTCATGTCATGACGTGTTTATCCAATTTGCAAACCGGCCTTAAGATCGGCCTTTTCACTTTTTAAAATAAACGTTTAGAGTGACATTTGGCGCTGCACACGTGCGTGGTCTGGTTCCTGAAGCACACATAGCCATGGTTTCAGCGCACAGAGACCCTCCACTGCCGCACACGGAGGAAACAAATTAGAGGGTACATTGCCCATAGGTACAGGATATTGTAGTAGTCTAGACGGGATGTTCAAGGGCCTGTATAATGGTATGTCTAGCGTCTAATGGGAGAAGATCCAAAAATTTGCACAGCATCCTAAGAATGCCAAAATAGGCACCAGCCACGGCTGATGTCTGTTCTGAAAATGAAAGTGAGTCGTTGAACCATACTCCCAAGTTCTTGACCTTGATCTTAGGGGTCGGAGACGGTCCTAGCTCCTTCAGCCACCACCGGTGTGACCAAAGATAGGGCTGCTTACCGACTATCATCACCTCCGTTTTACCCGCACTCAGCTGAAAACAGCTGAGCTTCATCCAATTTACAACTGAGTGTCATCAGCATATAACATCAGTTTTACCCCATGTCTCAACACGATATCTGAAGAAGGTCATATATAGATAAACAGGGTAGGGCTGAGAGCCAAATCCTACGGCACCCCTTACGACAGAGGAAAGACTCTGTATTCAAAAGGAAACTGTAGAACCTGGAAGGATCTATTCTCCCAAAATGGTTTAATCCATCTCCATATTACTCCCCCAACCCTGGCCTCCCCAAAGCCGTTCCTAAAGAAGGCCGTGGGAGACCGTGTCAAAAGCGGCACTCAGGTCAAGAAGACTCAAGGCAGTGGTTCTTTCCTCATCGGCGGCAGTTTTTAAAGCCTCGGAAGCAAGAAGAAGGCTGACTCAGTACTATGTTGAGGTCTAAACCCTGACTGATTTGCATGGAGTACTTGTCTATCTTCCAGGAATAAGGACAATTGACTGTTAAGATGCTTCTCCGCGATTTTAGCCACATAAGGTAGTAAAGAAATAGGTTTGAGGTTTCCTGGGAGAGCAGGGTCTAGTGAGGGTTTCTTTAACAATGGTATCACCATGGCCTGCTTCCAATTGTTAGGAACCCCCACTGAACTAAAAGACCAGTTCAGGAGCCTGGTGAGAACTGGAGCAATGAATTCTTTCCCTATCCTCACATATTTTGGGGGAATCTGGTCCAAGGGTGGCCCAGATTTAACTACCTCCATGAGTTCAGAAACCTCACTTACTCCAGGTGGGTGAAAAACAAAACTGTTCTCACTTCCTACAGCCTCAATTACAGGAGCCAGGATGTAATTTCAGCTACTTTCAGAGAAGGAAGCATACATTTTATACATTTTGTTCATAAAATAGTCTGCAACCTTATTACAATAATCAGTAGAGGCTGGCAATATAGCTGTCATACGATCTAGAGAGGACAGTTCTTTTACTACATTGAAGATATTCTTGGTGGAATTTTTAGCTACATCAATGTGCTTAGTATAAAACTGCCTCCGTACTCTCCTGATGTAATGGTGATGCAACTTGAGAGCAGCCAAGTATATCACCCTATTCTCATTATGAGAGTTCCCCCTCCATCGGCGTTCGAGGCGCTTACAATCAGTTTTAAGGAGAGCTAATTCCACCGAAAACCATTTTGCGGAAGGAGTTCTGAGGGTACTTTTACCTGGTTTCAGGGGTATAATGGAATCAACTGCCTACTTGATCCAACGAGAGACTTGCCCCTCAGCTGTTTTTACTTCAGTCCCTAGAACTGAAATACTTGACACCAGCTTGTCCCCAAAGGCAACGTCACTTAGCGCATCATATTTCCAAACCATAAAAGGCGCAGAACGCTTTCCGGAATTGCACGGGGCCTTTCTAGTATTAGTGAGCGTGAAAGGGAGGACAAAGTGGTCAGACCATACTATAGGCACAGGTAGCAGAGCTTCTACCTGGGCACTATTAGTAAAAATGTTATCAAGTGCATGACCTTTATTATGCGTAGGGGTATGACCAGGTATGTTAGACCCATCGCCTGTAACCCTAGAATCCGCTCATGAGATTCTCTGTTATCTTTTTCTTTCAGATGTAGTTTCAGATCATCCAACAGAATAAAATTATGGTAGCGGATACTATAAGGGGGCACTTTCTCTGCTAGATCATCAAGGAAGGCTCTTGCCGGGGCAGGGGGTCTATACAACAGAAGCCCTGCAATTGAGCTGGCATTATCAATAGCCAAACTGAAAAAAGCCGCTTCGCAGCTATTCATCATTATTTTAGACATCTTCACCTGAATTTCCTTTCTGAATATTACGGCGAGACCCCGTCCCTCTGTCCAGGTCTATCAACCTCAAAAATAGCATACCCATCAGTCAATGCTACGAAAACATCCGGGGCAGATTGCTCATTAGCCAAATTTCCACCAAAAACAGCACCACTGGTTTCTGGTCCATGAGTAGGTCATGTATTTCTCGGCAATGTTTGCTAAGAGACCTACAGGTAAGGGAAAGGCACAGCAAAGGGTCACCTGCTTAGCTCATAGCCTTCCCCCTTTCTCTGCTTCCCTTGCACAGGGTAACCGGAAGTCGCAGAACTCACAGCTTCCTACACTGCCATCCATTACAATTGAGTGGAGGCATTTCGGGTCCTCTACCCTTCTGAGGCTCAGGAGTTCCGCAGAAGTATAAAAATCTGTATGCTTAAAGGAAGATCCAGGGGTCCTGGCTCCTGGCACCATCCGTGCGCGGACGGGCACTGACGGGCTTGCATTTGGCGCACCTTCGGCGCGTCCACTGCGCACCCGTTTGATCATCAGACTAAATAGTGTGTGCTGGGAGCACTAGACCACTCTCACAGCACCACACACTCTAAGGCAGAAGTGAAAGGCCGGAAGTGAGGCCAAGGAACACCGAGGGTTACTCGCAGCACCCTCCGCACAATCGGCACCAGCCGTGGCGGACCAGGACGAGAGTATCCTCGGTACAACAGGGAACAGGCACCCCCTCTCCATTAGTAGCCTGGCTCTACTGAGATTTGTTTTAAAAACAAAATTACGAAGTAGTGCAAAGAAAATGCCCACAAAAAGGTTACAAACAGTACGCAACACAATGGGGAGGAATTAAAAATGAGTCAGTAAACAGCGCACCACAGAGCAGGCAAGCACAGCAATGTCAGAACTACCTAGTGCCTTATATGGCAACGACGCACCGATAATCTCAAGCCCTATCTCAAATGGTGGTAATGTGATGCAAGGACCTCTAGGGTTACTATGTTTAACTATGCTTCTCATCCTGCAGAGCTCAGTGAAGGTGCAGAATTTTCAGGCAAATAATATGGATATACAGACCAGCCTCCTGAACACCATAGCTATATGTATGTAGCAGGAATAGATGGAAAGATAGCAAACTTAAACAACTTGATAAAAAAGAGCACAGGAGGACACTTAGAGGCTAGGACAAGGATGTAACTGCTCCCCTTTCCAAGATAAGCTGTCAACAATCCTGGAGACAATGTTGGAATTACCTGCTGACCTTAAGAATATGGTCAAAAAGAGGCCTTATAAAGGCATGGGGCAGTCACATCAAGCACCAGCAACAGCTCGCATAAACGAGGCAGGTAGGGATGTCCCCCAATAGGAGGAAACAACAGATGAGGCGGCAGCAAGGTAACTCCAGGGGTGCAATCAATAAAGGCACGTTTCTAAACAAGGCGCTCAATGAAAACAATCCCAGGGAGATTTAAGCACTATCAACAAGAAAACAGGAGCCGGGTAGCGGTCATCAAATAATGGATAATATGCTAAAATACAGGATAGCCAAAAAAAGGAAGGGTTGTCATAAACGTATTCTCCAGGCCAATAGAATGCCGGTCTAGCCAATCATCAACACTTAGAACAGATCACCCCCTTCTGCTCACAATCATACCCATCATGAACAAACACTAGATTCATAATCAGGGAGTGGCCGGTGAGATAATGGGCACAATGCAGGAAGTCAGCCATGAAAGTCAATCACTCTACACAGAAGAAACTACCCAGGAATCACAACTTGGCTTCTCATTGTAATCCCTCTCTGGACAGAATGCCTGAGTGAGCCGGTCACAATACAAACAAACATTGTTAAGGAGCTTCACCTCACCTTTAAGGATGAAGGCAGCAATAAGGAAGAGACTGTAGTCACATGCCTCTGGACAGAGGCCAACCCTGCCAACCCACAAATACTCTTTATCACTGGAGAGGGAGAAGGAAGAGATTTGTGATCCATCCAGTTTCCTTGAAATGTATTCTCTCGTATCCCTTCAACCCCCACTTCCAAGGTTGGATGAATCCATATTTCCAAGGAACGCACCTATGACTCATCAACACCAACCCCAGTTAGGAGCGAATTACAATCAATTGATTCCTTTTTTAGGGGGAGGCCAGGCACCTCCTGGTTCAGACCAGGAGTGTCACGAAAGCGAAAGCAGGGCCGAGTACAGCTCCCTCATCGTGAATTTAACCGAAATACCATTATCCCCTGATGAAACCAGAGTCCTCAACAAAGGCCTAGGCTATGTATCGACCCCAAGCCTAGACATCTTCAAGACCAAATGCGAAATATCTGAGTTTTGTAGTAAATTGAAACTTAAGGCTTTTTTTAACAACCAAGCATTATCAACACCAGATGGAGACACGTCCTTACGAAAAAAATCTAAATTTTGCCCATTGAATTCTCAGGTACCGATGGAACAAGCCGTGATCAAGGAAATTGGCGATCTGACTGAAAAAATAACAAAACCCTTTCAGAATATAACCAAATCAGAACAAAGAGCTTTGAATACACTAAAAAACGATGACAGTCTTGTAATTAAACAAGCAGACAAAAGGGGGTGGAGTAGTCCTACTCAGCCGAGAGGGCTACGATAAGCAATGCCAGGACCTCCTCTCAGATCGAAAGTTCTATGAGATCATCACAGTTGACCCTACTCCCAGGCTACAACGAACGATAACTTTAATGGTTGAGGAAGCGGTCACCAACAACTGGATTTCAAAAAAGGAAGGAGAGTTCCCAGAGACTAAAACACCAAGAATTCCCTATTTTTACACCCTCCCAAAAACTCATAAAGCATGCCATCCCCCGCCGGGCAGACCCATTGTTTCTGGCATTGGGTCCGTGCTGGAACCACTCTCTCAATTTGCTGACGAATATCTCAAACCCTTAATCCAACAGACTCCAACTTATCTTAAAGATACAAGAGATCTCTTGAACCAGCTAACACAAGTCAACTATTCTGATAGAATGATGATCCTAGTAGGGATGGACGTCGAAAGTCTTTACACTAGTTTGCCACAAGAGAAGACCTTGAATACCTTAGAGAATCTACTCTTCGATACGGAATGGCACTATAAAACCCCACAACATTTCGTCTTGGAGTGCTGCAAACTTGCATTGACAGAAAACTTCTTTGCGTAAAACACTACTATGTACAGACAATGCCATGGAACTTCTATGGGCAGCACATTTGCCCCCAGTGTGGCAGGACTTTATGTGAGTAATTTTGAGAAACTAATCATCAATAACCAAGAAAACCCTTACCATCACCAGATTTATTTCTGGAAGCGTTATATAGATGATATTCTGCACATTTGGCAAGGAGACATGGAAAGTCTAATCGATTTCCATACATGGCTAAACACAAAAGACGAGTGGCTGAAATTTACTTACACTGCTGATAAAAAGAGCCTAGACTTTTTAGATGTAACCATCTATGTCGAGAATGACACACTGTAGACTAGGACCTTTTTCAAACCCACGGCAAAAAATAGCTTGTTGTCTTTTAACAGTTACCATCCCCGCCCTTTGCGGGAAAATCTCCCCTACAGCCAGTTTCTCCGACTACGGAGAAATTGCAGCAAGCCCGAAGAGTACAAGTCCCAAGCCAATGACCTCTGTAAAAAACTAGAGGCACGAGATTATCCCAAAAGAGTGATTAATACATGCACAAAAAGAGCAAGGAACCAAAATCGAGAAGGCCTGTTGGAAACCACCATCAGACCCCCTCAAGAAGACCTGCTCACATGCGTTACAACATACAGTCCTGCCTCGAACAAAGTCAAGAAAATTAGAAAGAAACATTTGAGGATCCTTACTTCAGCAAACTTAGCTTGGCCGAAACCACACTTTGCCAATAAACAAACAAGAAATCTGAAAGATCTGTTGGTCCATACGAGACCCAAACCCACTGTACCACAGAACCAATCCACCTTGTGGAACCTACCACCAATTATGTATGGGTCATTTTCCATGTGGATCCTGCTCAGTCTGCCCGCTAACTAGACCCACAAAGGAATTACAGCTCCTACCGGACGTGAGATGGACCTTGCGGCATCATACTAATTGCAACACGAGTCATGTAATATACATGATTACATGCCAATGCAACATGGTCTATATAGGCATGACTTGCAGAAAAGCTAAACAAAGAATCATTGAGCATCGCAGCAATGTTAAATGTAAAAAAGGAACAACCAAAATGGCGACGCACTACCTGGAAAAAAGCCACACAGTGGATGACCTTCAATG
The DNA here is from genome assembly GCF_964263255.1 of Lissotriton vulgaris. NCBI lineage: Eukaryota > Metazoa > Chordata > Amphibia > Caudata > Salamandridae > Lissotriton > Lissotriton vulgaris. The sequence continues at coordinate 29,548,645 of NC_141687.1, read as the reverse complement.
GGTAATTCTGGAAACTCTACAAACTAAGAACCACAACGCAGAGCGCATCCTCTTCGAAAAAGAACAGAGGTGGGTCCACAGACTGGGCACTGATGCACGAGGCCTCAACGACAATATTCCATGGGTCAGTTTGAACAGATGATCACCAAATAACCCTAATCTTACACTGCCTCCATAAAGACTGTGGGCTATAAACTGCATATTTTAGTTACCAACAACTAATAGTCAAACGAAATTATTTGTGTAAATTGAAGAATATAGTTCAATTTTTATATGCAGTTAGCTGAGACGCACACTGTGATCTAATTAACAAACCTTCCACTTTTTTCAATACCACATCAGCAAGGTTCATTGTTCACTAAAGACGAGATTTAGAATACTGAAATCCTTATTTACAATCTCTCCAATAACAAATTAAGTGGAGTGTAAAATTGAGCAAAACTGAAGATTAAACTCATAAACAATCTTTAAATGGTAGCTAAATAGCTCCATTTCGATAATGAGTATCTCTTTTAACCATAGTCTGTTTACACTCCCCACTGCAGGGAAGTAATTTAATAAAGCTCTGCAGCCCGCGAATCCTACCGGGTCCAGGACGGCAGAGTCAGCACAAGCAGCATAGGAGGCGCCGAGCCACAGGTACACGCGAGGACGGAGCGGCGTTTGCAGGGATAAGTACAATCCAATTAATATTTTACTCCCTCTTTCTAGTGAAGGGCCCCGCTCCTATAGACTCCTTGGTACCTGAGGAAGCGCGTAAAAAACGTGAGAAGGTATGTTGTACGAAATTTACTTGATCAAGCACGCGCATGCAAATGTATATCAGAGGGACTGCAAAAGTCCATTACGTTTCTCTCTCCCCTCCCGGGCTCATGGCTTTAAGAACAATGTGAAGCCTCTCCCGTGGTAAAACCTATTCTGAACCAACCGCTTGTCCTAGCATTACCATAACATGAAGAAGGCAACTAAACAGTGATAGGTACCGCAATACACTGTTACCTTGAAGAATCGATATTGCATGTTAACACGCATATACGATAGATTTACCAACACCAAATAACCATGAGTACATTTTAGAATCAGAGAGATACCTCAATGATAAATGCAGACAATGAACCATAGCTACAAGAGTATACCAACCAATTGACCTGTAATTCTTAACCTTAGCAATTTTTTAAAATGAGAAATTATGAGGTTTTGTTAAGCAGAACTAAGTCCCAGTGTGCACCTATTTAACGGAATTAAATCAAATTAAATCAATGAGTATAGTCCTAGCCAATCGTTTGAGTATGTGGTTTCTACTGTAACAGTAGTGATCAACAGAGTATTCCTATTTTGCACAGTTTAATCGTTGTACACCAATGTAGAAAAATGTTTAAATTTACCCCCCCCCTCCCCTCCACCAAAGGTTACCCACAATGTTTGTATTTACAGGCACAATACTGACCTTCAAGAAGCTAAAGGACTAATACTTCTCTTTACAATTAACTCATCACATGGTCCTGAAGAATGCCCACTGACCCTTAGAGGCAACTAGGGCTGAAACATGTCGACCTTTTAAATTCACGAAAATGGATAGCGTGAGAATCTTATCAATTCTCGCCACGCATATCTAACATATTTTCATCACTAACTCGAATCCAGAACAATAAATACAGTGATCTGGCTGTCCGAGTTATCATAATGTCACCACTACCACTTTTCACTGGACACTACTGCTTTTAACCTTGGGTTACTTCCTCCGGGTGGAGGCTGCATACCTACTAACCCCGTGATTATGCAGACACGACACAAGAGTAATATAGCGGAGAACCAAGATATACGGCTACCAGATAACATCAACTCACGTGTATGAGGGTTTTTACCAAGGGACATCCCACTTACCTGAAAATCCAGGTTAGCAGGACGAGTGATCCTTCCCCCCTAATTGATTCGAGAGAACACACAAATACCCCACACTAGATTGGGCCACGCCCCTAACCCACAAGAAAAACCTTAACTGCTACCCCCCAGTTTGGCAGGGCTCAACTACTGATTGAGCCAAGTGTCGGCTCTCAGGGTGATTATCGACAATCGCAGGAAGCAGTCCACGTTACTCTATCCGGACTAAAAGTAGAGGGGGCCATTTGAAATTCTGAATGGGAACATCCTCCGGCTTATTGATCAATGTAGACACTCGTCGAGGTTACATTTACAAGACATAGTCTCAATAGAATTCAGTGACCCTGGTCCTGAACAATGTAGTGAAAAGACCCGAGAAATGTGGTGCTCCACCAAGTTGGCACAGGATGTCTAGACCTTCAGACACTGGGGGTTTACAATCAGCCGGCCAAGGTACTCGGGGTACCCGCATCTCCAAGAGGACTTGAGGAATGACAGAACAACTCGGACCAGACCCAGGCCTGTCTACTGTGTCTTAAGAATTGCATTAAGGAAATTCCCAGGCCGCCTACACAGCAAGTTGGAAGCTTCTCTGGAAAATTTGCCTCAGTGTCCGAAGTAGCAGTTGAATGGGGCTGTCTGTCAGGGGTTCTGTTTTCGACTGGACTTCTTCAATGGCAAATAACTCATCCAACCCACTCCACCGACAAGGGGTTAAGGGAATGTTCCTGGAACATCAATGACCTGGCTAACCAGCTGAAAGACCCTGAAATTTTCCAACATCTCTGCTCATTTCACATTGTGATATTACAAGAGACCTGGCCGCAGGAGCCACTCTAATTGGAGAGGTACATTAGTTACTTTGCCCCTGCAATTAAAAATCAGAAACATGGGCGCTGTAAGTGTGGAATCGCAATATATATATATATATCTGCCATTAGTACAACTGAATGCCTGTAGCATGACAGGAGCGAGGCTGGCATGCAAGTAGTTGACATGGTGAAGAGAAGTAAGATCCACACAACAGGTATGTGGAACCACGACTTTATTAGACGTCCAGTCACAGCAACTCCCCGGCAGCAACTGCCAAGGAAAGAATCAACCAAGTGTTCCACGCAGGGAACATTCTATGTAGAATGCGAGGAGAGGCACTCTCCTCGCACCCCAACAAATTGGTACCATCCTTAACTATGAACACAACACAAGTAATGTGATCACCATGAAACTCAAGTTTAACAGAACATTTCCCCAAAACCTCAACCCTCTTGCTATTATAAGCAAAAATCTTGATACTAGAAGGTTCTAAAAGTAGATTAGAAAGTTTGCTAAAGTCAGTGAAATTCAACAAAGTAAAAGGAGAACCAGAATCCGCAAGGAATTTGCAGACAACCCTATCCACAGTTATTAAACAAGAAGGAGACTTTCTTTTCCGAAGACCAGACAAAGCGGACAGTTCTACCACTCCGGCCTCGTGCAAAGTAGAAGACAGCATCAATAGTTCACAACATTCCTCATCAGATTCTCCTGAAATATACTTCACAGAGGGAACAGGCTTGTTTGTGGAAGTAGCTTTGCACATGCGAGAATAGTGACCTTTGTTCCCACACTTGTAGCAGGTTTGATTGAGAGCAAAACAAAATTTAGCAGAACCCGGATGTGACCTACTGCCACAACGAAAACATATTAATTCATTTTGCACAGATCTGTTTCTGGAAGAAATGTTAGATGGGACAGAACGGGGAACACTAGGCAAAACAGGTGCTTTAGATTTGAAAGGAGGTTTAGAATTCAATAGTTTGACTTCCGTAGAAGAAGAGGTCGTTGATGAGGAGGAAGAATTCATTTCTTTAACGCAAAATTGAGAATGTTCAATACTTTTGGCTAAAGTGAGAGCAGTCTCTAAATCAGGATCGCCAGAAGCAAGTAGTTTCTCTTGAATTTTCTTGTTGGAAGTCCTTTCAATAAGTTGATCACGTATGATTTCATCTCTGAATTCTCTGTAGTTGCAGTTGATAGCAAAAATGTGAAGTGCTGCCACAAAATCATCAATTGATTCACCAGGGGTTTGGGCGCGTTGAACAAATTTATGGCGTTCAAGTACGACGTTTCTCTTGGGAGAGAATCTCTTGTCAAGAGTTTTGATCAAAGTGGCATATTCGTCAATAAGAAGTGATTCTCCAGCATCACCACCACTAACTGTAATGCTGACCACTTCAAGAGTCAAAGTTTTTAATATGTTTCTGCCTTCATTGCCTAGGTTATAGATAAGCAGGGCTTTTTTCTTTTTGCCAGTAAAGGTATCGCCATCGATAGCTTCTAAATACGCTTCAAAAGTGTCCTTCCACTGCTCCCACGGAGTAGGGGGAGTGCCAGCTGTCTGTAAGAAAGGAGGAGGAGCCAAAACACGATCCATTGCGTGGGTGAGTTGCTGCCACAGTACACACAACAGAAAATAATTCGAAAACTTTTTTAAATTTCAAATTATTCACACAATCATGTTACATTTAACAATGATAAAATATTGTATTATAATTTATAATAATGCTGTATTCAACAATACTGATGGAGGAACTTTGCTCAGTGAGCCAAAAAAACGTTGCGCTAGTGAATAGCGTTGTGCTTACTTAATATTGGTCACTAAGTAAGGAAGTGCATTGCTGTGCACATCAGCGTAGAATCGAGGATTTAAAGAGCTTAGAAGATGAACTGTGCGCATCAGCGATAAAACATAAGCATAAATAGCTGTGCGCTCGAGATTGGCCAAGTTATGCTGTGCGCATCAGCGGAGAATTTGTTGCGTGGCTTGCTTTCGGTTGCTAGGATGCAAGTAAGCCCTAAAATGGCCGCCACATGCAACGTCAATTGTCTCGCTAGCGTCGTCAGGCAGGTCAGGCACGATCGCGAAATAACGCCAGAGTAGCGCAAGGCTCGGTCGCACAGGGAAAACGAAAAGAGTACCTTAATTCCTCAGTCTGGAAGGATCGAGGAGGTTGACGGGCAAACTGGACACCGTATGAAGCTTCGGGGATGAGGGTGTGCCCAAGAACAGCACTTTCCACAAGAAGATGTCGATTACAAATTTCGACAAAAAACAGGGGTGCAAAGATCTTCCTCGGAGTTGGGGAGGCTGGGAACTGGAACCGATCGTCGCCACTGAAGAGAAGTAAGATCCACATGACAGGTAAGTGGAACCACGACTTTATTAGACGTCCAGTCACAGCAACTCCCCGGCAGCAACTGCCAAGGAAAGAATCAACCAAGTGTTTCACGCAGGGAACATTCTACGTAGAATGCGAGGAGAGGGAGAAGTCCCAACACACCTCTCTTTCTTCACAGAGAAAACAAAAGAAAAGAAAAGGTAAGAAGGAAAAAGAATGCAAAAATGAAAAGAATAGAAGCTGAAGGAAGAAGGGAACAAGGTAAATAAAATGCATCAATTATAAAGAAAAGCTAACATTGTATGATAACATCACAACATACATTGCACCCACCATGTGGTATAGGAATTACTTCATCACATAGTCTTGAAATTTGGCTGGAACAGATCTGAAGTCCCAACACATGGCCATCAAAACTACAAATGGGTTGGTTAGGAGCATTACACAGGTGAACGTTTACATCCATCCTAGTGTAGGACACTACAGAGTTAGATCTTATTTTGTAGCAAACGATGGAGAGATACGGTAATTATCTAATCATATAAATCAGCCAATCAATCAATCAATCATTTGTACAGCACAATAATCACCCGCGAGTATCAAGGCGCTAAAGGGGTGGGGAGGAGATGCTACTGCCCGAACAGCCAGGTCTTGAGAAGTCTGTCACACGTGGATGGGTCTGTCGCAGGTGTATGGGGAGGGTGTTCCAGTTCTTGGTGGAGAGGTGGGAGAAAGATCTGCCACCTCTGGTTGTTTGGTAAATGCGTGAAACGGTGGCGAAGGCGAGATCGACGGAGCGAAGCTGGCGGTTGGTAGTGTAGAAGGTGAGCCGTTTGTTGAGGTATGTTGGTCCGGCGTTGTGAAATGCTTTGTGAGCGTGGGTGATATCGGGCGACTTCAACATGTGGCTAATTAGCTCACTTCTGACAAACAGGATCATAGATGAGCAAGACACACCCTGAATGATACCTAATCAAGAATCTTCTCAGTGACACAACGAAGACATAAGGGGTCAGATTCTACAAGGTAACCTGGTGCAACTCGGTCTCAGAACACTAACTGGCCCCCATATTCCCAGATAAACTGCCTGGTCTCTTTGCTTAACTTCTTCAGGGGCATCGCCTAATGACTACACCTTTGTGAGTCTTCCCCTGCTGCATGTTGTCACGGCTTTGTGAAAGTTGTCATTGCCCATAAGAGATAAGCCTGGAAATAGGCTTGGAGGACCATGCACAAGCGGCAGATCAGGAAATCACAGGATATACAATCAAACTAAAACGTATTCGATACACTGCTTGCTACCTCTCCACATTGGTGCTTGGAGCTAAACAATTAGTGCTGCCTACACAAGCGTAGAGTAAAATTCCCTGATTAGCTGGGAAAGGTTCACTACAAAGTTTGTAAATCAGCAAATCAGTCTCAGCCACAAAGAAGCGTTATGCGCATAACAACAGTTCTATTCAGGGCTGGGGGAAAAACTTTAGGATAACAAGTGGTAAAAGGAGGCTTAACCAGCTCTAGAGAGTTCTTGAAAAGTCATAAATAGGCTCCGAAATTCTGCATAATCCTCAGGATGCGAGGATAACAAGTGGTAAAAGGAGGGTTAACCAACTCAGGAGAGTTCTTAAAAAGTAAAAAATGGACTCCGAAATTCTGCCTAATCTTTGGGATGCGAACAACCAACTAAAAAGGCCTATTGGATGATTCAAAGAGAGCATTGGGACTCCTTCTGGGCAAAGTTGCTGCATGACATTAGGAAAAACAACTCCACAAATATCTGGTGGACCATATCTCTCGATCTTAGATCTCTCCCGAGTGTGCTTATCTCTAGCATCTTGGAGACAACTTGGCACCTACTCTGGAGATCTTGAGCCAGTGAAAACCGCGTCAACAACACACAGGGAAATTGAGCTAAAAGATTCCTCACGTACAGTCTAGATGCAAACTGCAAGGGGCCACAGAGAAGGGGCGCTAGGCCCAAATGGAATTCCACCGGCCATATATAATGACAATCCACTATTCTGGGCAGCTCAACTAACACCAATTTTCATTAAAATCATGAGACACCATTGCATCGCTCTGTCATGGCACAGTTCAATCCTCACTCCAACCTTTAGGGAAGAGACAAAGGGGATGCCAGATACTACAGCCTGGTGACTCAATAGTCAATGACACTAAATATTTTGCAGGAGTTTAATTGGGGGAGCAAACTCACTGGGCAGATGATAACACCTTTAAACCGCAAAATCAAACAGGCTTCACTAAGCTTACAGGGATCTCAGTAAATATTATGGCACTTTTCCTGCTCACTGACTTTGCAAAAATAAAGAACCACCTGGTCTTCTTTGGTTTTATTGATTAAAAATTAACTTGCATCTCTGTTGTTGAATTCAGCCTATGTGACCTCCCCCTCAATCCAGAGTCAGAAATACTTGGTTAGGCAGGCCTTGCGACCTAGGTCTGAAACACGTGAATAGGAAAACCCCGATATATCCCACATAAAGGCAGTGACACCACATGGCCTCAAAAGATTGGCCCCAATGAAACATGTTTGGACAGGGGGGAGGAAGTGGGGTGGAATTCCAAAAACACCATTATGTCAGATGCCACACTAAGTTGGGAACACACAGCCAATCAGAACACAGCATGCACATGATTTGATTGAATTGATTTGGCAACTTATAAAGTGGAAATACTAAAAGGCTTCAAGGTACTAATGCAGTTATCCTACAGGGGGGCAAGCACATCACCCCTATGCTAAATGAACATTACAAGGCAAAAAGCAAGGTCTTCAAGGACATACGGAAAGTAAAGTGAGCTTCCAGGCATGTAGAGTATTCCAAAGCTTGGTTGCTGCCACAGCAGTGACTCTCCCTCTGCATCTTGTCCTCCGAAATTTGGGGATAACCAACAGATCTTTACCATCAGATCGCAATTGTCTGGAAGGAACATACCGTTCAGAAAGATGCCTAATCCCCCAAGGGCCTTTATTGTGAAGTAACTTGTGAACAATGCATAAGGTCTTAAAGGCAATTCGTTTGGCATCAGGAAGCCAATGCAGTTTCCAAATAGCAGTAGAGGCTGAATGATATTTAGGAAGATCCAGAAAGAGTTTTGATGCCGCATTCTGGTCAAGCCGCAACTTGTCCATGGCTGTCTTATTGATGTCCAGGTAGAGCGCGTTGAAATGTTCCACCCTGGACATAATCAGTGCCACAGCCACTTGTTTATGCACAGGGAGAGAAAGAAACGGAAACACCTTCTCAAAGGTCTTGATCACCTAAAAGCATGATGATACTGTCCTATTGACGAAAAGATTACAGGACAGATTGTTATCAACCAGGATGCCAAGATTCTTTGCGGATTGCAAGTGGGCATTTTCGTCCACCAAGAATGGGTCCAAATAGATTAGCGGCTACCAACGATCAAAACCTCGGTTTTGTCCCCTTTCAGTCGGAGGTCATTCTTAACCATCCAGGAGGCAGAGTCTGCATGCTTGGAGTCAAGCTAGCCGGGCTGATGAGAGGTGTTACCTCGAAACCGGTCCGGTCCTCGGATGCTTGATTCCGTTCTGGGAAGGACATGGCTTTTGTAGTTCGGACTGGACTGTTTCCATGGGGCAACAGGGTCAGAGCTGATTTGCATATCGCCATTGTCTAACCCAGGGTGGTGTGGAGTGCAAAAAAACGATGGATTTTGGCCCAGATCTTTTGACTGGGGGAGTGTGTGACATTGATCCACATTCAGTCCATCACTTGTTGTTTTTGCAATTGCCGCCCTAAGTGCGCTGGGGATGCCCAGACGTGGGTCCCAGGCACTCCACACCACTTGGAGTCAAGCTAGCCGGGCTGATGAGAGGTGTTACCTCGAAACCGGTCCGGTCCTCGGATGCTTGATTCCGTTCTGGGAAGGACATGGCTTTTGTAGTTCGGACTGGACTGTTCCCATTGGGCAACAGGGTCAGAGCTGATTTGCATATCGCCATTGTCTAACCCAGGGTGGTGTGGAGTGCAAAAAAACGATGGATTTGGGCCCAGATCTTTTGACTGGGGGAGTGTGTGACATTGATCCACATTCAGTCCATCACTTGTTGTTTTTGCAATTGCCGCCCTAAGTGCGCTGGGGATGCCCAGACGTGGGTCCCAGGCACTCCACACCACTTGGAGTCAAGCTAGCCGGGCTGATGAGAGGTGTTACCTCGAAACCGGTCCGGTCCTCGGATGCTTGATTCCATTCTGGGAAGGACATGGCTTTTGTAGTTCGGACTGGACTGTTCCCATGGGGCAACAGGGTCAGAGCTGATTTGCATATCGCCATTGTCTAACCCAGGGTGGTGTGGAGTGCAAAAAAACGATGGATTTGGGCCCAGATCTTTTGACTGGGGGAGTGTGTGACATTGATCCACATTCAGTCCATCACTTGTTGTTTTTGCAATTGCCGCCCTAAGTGCACTGGGGATGCCCAGACGTGGGTCCCAGGCACTCCACACCACTTGGAGTCAAGCTAGCCGGGCTGATGAGAGGTGTTACCTCGAAACCGGTCCGGTCCTCGGATGCTTGATTCCGTTCTGGGAAGGACATGGCTTTTGTAGTTCGGACTGGACTGTTCCCATGGGGCAACAGGGTCAGAGCTGATTTGCATATCGCCATTGTCTAACCCAGGGTCGTGTGGAGTGCAAAAAAACGATGGATTTGGGCCCAGATCTTTTGACTGGGGGAGTGTGTGACATTGATCCACATTCAGTCCATCACTTGTTGTTTTTGCAATTGCCGCCCTAAGTGCGCTGGGGATGCCCAGACGTGGGTCCCAGGCACTCCACACCACTTGGAGTCAAGCTAGCCGGGCTGATGAGAGGTGTTACCTCGAAACCGGTCCGGTCCTCGGATGCTTGATTCCGTTCTGGGAAGGACATGGCTTTTGTAGTTCGGACTGGACTGTTCCCATGGGGCAACAGGGTCAGAGCTGATTTGCATATCGCCATTGTCTAACCCAGGGTGGTGTGGAGTGCAAAAAAACGATGGATTTGGGCCCAGATCTTTTGACTGGGGGAGTGTGTGACATTGATCCACATTCAGTCCATCACTTGTTGTTTTTGCAATTGCCACCCTAAGTGCGCTGGGGATGCCCAGACGTGGGTCCCAGGCACTCCACACCACTTGGAGTCAAGCTAGCCGGGCTGATGAGAGGTGTTACCTCGAAACCGGTCCGGTCCTCGGATGCTTGATTCCGTTCTGGGAAGGACATGGCTTTTGTAGTTCGGACTGGACTGTTCCCATGGGGCAACAGGGTCAGAGCTGATTTGCATATCGCCATTGTCTAACCCAGGGTGGTGTGGAGTGCAAAAAAACGATGGATTTGGGCCCAGATCTTTTGACTGGGGGACTGTGTGACATTGATCCACATTCAGTCCATCACTTGTTGTTTTTGCAATTGCCGCCCTAAGTGCGCTGGGGATGCCCAGACGTGGGTCCCAGGCACTCCACACCACTTGGAGTCAAGCTAGCCGGGCTGATGAGAGGTGTTACCTCGAAACCGGTCCGGTCCTCGGATGCTTGATTCCGTTCTGGGAAGGACATGGCTTTTGTAGTTCGGACTGGACTGTTCCCATGGGGCAACAGGGTCAGAGCTGATTTGCATATCGCCATTGTCTAACCCAGGGTGGTGTGGAGTGCAAAAAAACGATGGATTTGGGCCCAGATCTTTTGACTGGGGGACTGTGTGACATTGATCCACATTCAGTCCATCACTTGTTGTTTTTGCAATTGCCGCCCTAAGTGCGCTGGGGATGCTCAGACGTGGGTCCCAGGCACTCCACACCACTTGGAGTCAAGCTAGCCGGGCTGATGAGAGGTGTTACCTCGAAACCGGTCCGGTCCTCGGATGCTTGATTCCGTTCTGGGAAGGACATGGCTTTTGTAGTTCGGACTGGACTGTTCCCATGGGGCAACAGGGTCAGAGCTGATTTGCATATCGCCATTGTCTAACCCAGGGTGGTGTGGAGTGCAAAAAAACGATGGATTTGGGCCCAGATCTTTTGACTGGGGGAGTTTGTGACATTGATCCACATTCAGTCCATCACTTGTTGTTTTTGCAATTGCCGCCCTAAGTGCGCTGGGGATGCCCAGACGTGGGTCCCAGGCACTCCACACCACTTGGAGTCAAGCTAGCCGGGCTGATGAGAGGTGTTACCTCGAAACCGGTCCGGTCCTCGGATGCTTGATTCCGTTCTGGGAAGGACATGGCTTTTGTAGTTCGGACTGGACTGTTCCCATGGGGCAACAGGGTCAGAGCTGATTTGCATATCGCCATTGTCTAACCCAGGGTGGTGTGGAGTGCAAAAAAACGATGGATTTGGGCCCAGATCTTTTGACTGGGGGAGTGTGTGACATTGATCCACATTCAGTCCATCACTTGTTGTTTTTGCAATTGCCGCCCTAAGTGCGCTGGGGATGCCCAGACGTGGGTCCCAGGCACTCCACACCACTTGGAGTCAAGCTAGCTGGGCATGTATTGCCATGGTCTGTGTGATTGTTATGTCATTGGGTTGCTGTTGCAATGGTTATGGTTCTTGTACATGGGTCAGCGATGACGGTTCAGCCCCTAAAGGTCCATGTTGTATGGTCTGGCTAAAAGCCCTTCTTGGCTCTGAGTGGCCAAGAGCCCCTCTTAATACAGAGGTGGAGGGTTTCTCTGTGTTGTTGTTTTTTGGTTTGTAGACCTTCATTTACGCATTCCATTTTTGTTGGTGTGGTTATACATGTGGCATGGCAATACATGGACAAAAAGAACCAGTGATGCGTCTCTGCTCGTGGAATGTAAATGGCTTAGCGTCATAAATTCAAGACCCAGATTTCCTGCAATATCTTAATAACTTTGATATTATCATGCTACAGGAAACATGGCTCATGGAACCACTACACATACATGGGTTCCTTTGCTTTGCTAGCCCGGCCGCTAAGGGCAGCAAAACGGGCCATGCTTCAGGGGGGCTGGAAACCTATATATCAACAACATCCGTACCAACAGCAGGGGTAACTGGCCCGGAAACAGATGTAGCTTTAGCAGTCAAACTCACTCTTTCCTGGGCAGAGGCACAAAACAAAGTAACCCTGTTTAACGTATACATCCATCCAAAACAGACAGCAATTGATTCAGCAAAATTAACAGAACAAATAACTTCTCACGCAGGCTGCACCGAAGTACCAAATTTCATACTTCCGGGGACATGAATCTATTCCTAATGGGATCATCCAAAGCAAAGGAAGTCTGCCTCCAATCGTTATATTATAATTTACGTACTCGAGGATCCTTTATCCACGGGAGGCCAAACAAGGTAAACAGACTCCTGCTGGAAGAATTGGAACATCTAAATCTGAGTGCCCTCAATGGAAGAACAGAAGGTGACACTCCCCCAGTGGCAAGTCATTACACGGATCTAACAAGTTTGCTTTTAGATTACATGTTTGTCAGCCTTCTGCTGTTTCAATATGTAACAGGTTTCAGAATGGCCGACATAGGGGATAGCGACCACCGTCCTCAAGAGACTATGTTAGTGGCAATGGCTGCGACCAGCATTCAGAGTGCTTACACACTAGTGCAGCCAAAGACGGGCACAATACCATCAAAGGGAAACAACAACCGCTCCGAAAGCTCCGCCGCCGCTTCCCGCTCTAGAGCAGTTGACACACTCAAGTCTTCCTGCTCACTCGATCCCAAGGAGGAAAGCTAGGGGGCGGAAGGGGTGGGTGCACTCCAGTCACGTCAAACGCTTTCATGGACTTCCGCCAAAACCTGAATCCCAGAACTCCCACGTACCAGTGATTGATACCAAACTCCCCCTGCTAGAGAAAACTCCCCAAGAGGAGTACCGCCAAAAGTTGAGGTCTAGTAAGTCAGACAGTTTAATTGTTTAAGTCCCCCTGGGTGAAGCGGTTAGGCAGTTCTGACAATGTTTAAGTTAGACCCAAACAGAGAGAGAGATAGACAGGAGACCAAGAAGCAAAAATATCGTAAAAGTCTCCGGAGCAGATGTATCTGCACATTACTTATTATGCTTTTTCTGAGTCTTACAATTATTGTTTTGAGTTGGATGCTTTATATGTATTTTCCTCCTGCACCTTCTTTTTCTAATAACACTGCAGAGCACACGTTTAGTACTCTACCCCCACACGAATTGTCCTATCGACTTGCGCTGCGCAACAACACATTCATTCGTATGTTACACCATTCTCACCAGACCAGCAATGCTACTAATTGTTGGATATGTGGCCGACTCCCTCCCTATCAGAACTACAAGGGAGCTCTGCCTCTATTTCCCTACCCGTTTACACATAATGGTTCCTGTGGTGCCTGGTTTAGTTTAATATCTTCTATATACACTGACTCTAAGGTTTCCCAAGGCAATTGGATATGGGGAAATCTGAACACCGTCATGAACAAAGCATGTTTCCCGAACGAAGAGGGTATTCCACAAATGACAGGGACAGATCTAGAAAATGAAGTGTGTGGATTAGGCAATTTCACACTTAACCTCATGATTCTAAATGTCCAGTCAGAAACCAGTCCAGACTTGCCATCCATATCAGTTCTACCAGCAAAAGGTGTATTATGTGTCAGAAAAAATGGTTCAGTACATCTAGGTCACAGTGTCTGTACTACTGTGGTCGAATTTAGTGATCAAGGCAAGTCTACATTCAAAGCTTCCCGACATTCCTATTTTATATGTGGTCAGACAGCTTATGTCCGTTTACCTCCAGACTGGGATGGTACCTGTTTCATTGCATTCTTATTGCCACCAGTATTCCTAGCCCCATCTGACTATCACAGGAATTCCCGCCTTAATATTGTTAGACACAAAAGAGACCTCCCAATAGTTGATCAGACTGAAACTACATGGGAACAATATACAGATTTCAATAAAGGATTCTTTCCCTATCTAGGTACTGTCTCCGATAGTAAACTGATACGCAAATTAACCAGAATACTCGAAGCAGTAGTGAATGAGACTACCTCAGCTTTGGGCAACTTAACATAGGAGCAGTCTGCTATGAGACTTGTTGTTCTTCAGAACCGCCTTGTCCTTGACGTCATCCTGGCCGATAGGGGCGGGGCTTGTAGAGTCATCGGATCCAGTTGCTGCGTATTTATTCCAAATAATGCGCCATCAGTCTATAAAGCTATTACCAGACTTCACGAGATTGCTCATCTGATACACCAGAATCCAGGCTCCTGGACTTGGTCCGGTTGGCTCTGGAGTGTAGTATCGGCCTGGGGATGGAAGCTACTGTCATTCCTAGGAATCATATTGGCCATAGTATTCAGTTGTTGTCTATGTTTACAATGTGGGCCAGCGATTTGCGGCTTGTGCGCCACAGCTTGTATTCCCCATTCAAGTGCACGTTCCCATTCCCGAAAACAGAAAGAAGAACAGATGATGTTATATGAACAAATAGATGGTCTCATGAAAATCGATATATCATGAAGGGTCCGTAGGGGACAAGGAGGGAATGAGGTAATTGGAATTTTTATGGTCAATTGTTTCCCCTAACGTAGACCCCAACGGCTCCATGTACGAGTTTCAAGTACATGTAATTTCCCTCCACAACCGAATCTGAAGACGCAAATACATTTGCGTCCAACGTTAACATGTCCTCTATCAGATCCACCATGAATGGATCGATAATTCCGTTCCTAAGTATGCCGAGCCACCGTCTTTATGTGGTGCACTTTCACGTTTTCCTGGCTCTGCCGAGCTAGGCCCTGATTTCTGTCTTCAAGCCATTTCTGCCTCTGCCTCTGAAAGCTGCAGCATGGAGATGCATCCCTGACCTCTGCCTTACTTCCTGCCAAGCGAGCGGTGCCCGGCTCGGCCTGGTCTGCCTGCCAAAAACAGTATTTTGCCTTCAAGTTATCAGCATAGCCAGCTCAGCTCCTCGAAAACACATTCCTGTCTAATGAAATACGAAAACATATCCCCGACTGCAGAGCAAGGGCCAAGCCTTCCTGTCCTCCCTCATGAAATTCATTGCTCCCGTTGCCATGGTAGACCCCCGTCTTCAAGCATTTGCACCTAGACACGCATACATTCAGTATAGAATAGCCTCTGCCCGAAAGACCTTTTACTCTAGAATAAACATCCTCCAAACACCAGATATCAGATATGTTTTAGGAACAGGTCGATCTGACATGCCAGACTTCTGTCTCTTCTACTAGTGTTAAAAGTCAGACTCTTAGCTTCCTTCAGATGCACGTCAATCACACGTCATATTAGCTGCGCGCGCATCCAGGCCTTAGGTTTCAGCTGACTCTGCAAGAATTCTTTAAGCATCCACCCACTAATGACACTTTTCTGTGACGTTTCTAGTTCACGCCTCTGTGCACACCCATATTCACGCCTCTTTGCTACGCACATGTGTTCTTATCATATAGATTTCACTTGTCACGCCTACTGTATTCAATGCTATTGTGTCATTTTACTATATATGTCATGTACTGTGAATAAATCGTTGACATCTTTTCCTGCCATCATTGCATACCCGAACCCTTGTATTGATGGACTAGATCTCCATTGACTCGAGTCATTTAGTCATTTATGATTGAAGCCCTTATGACTCAGACACCACGGACTCTGCCTCTCATTTGATTGAGCTATTCTTTTGTAACTTGTCTGAAATTATATGGCAAAAATAGTATACGGTAAAATATTTACCACAAGTCGATAAAAATACAGTCACTGGTGGAGGATAAAGCTGCTTTTTCCTCCAAAGGGCACGCTTGGATGACTCTGAACTCTTGTAAGACCCTAGCCCAATAACAATACTTTAACTTGGGCTACTCAAAAGCACTGAAACAAAAATACCTAAAGTTACGTCTCGGAGTGATACCATGCACGCAGCACCTTCCTCCATGGAAAAGGGTGCAGACTTTCACACTATGCAGTCTGTGCAAAAATGGCCAGGGGGACATTATTCACAGCATCTGCTCTTGTACGGAGATGCTCCAAGAAAGAAGGCACCTGCTAAAAATTCCCTTTAATCAAAGAGGGATTTGGACAAGGAGGCAGGCAATGTTGGCCTGCTTTGACCCTGCATCACCACAATTAAACACTAGATTGGTCCGATTCCTCGAAGTGGACCGGGCAAAAATCCAAACTAACACTAAAACTGTTGGGCATTGGGGTATCTGGACAATTAATCTAAGAAAGGGGAGCACCAAATGATACAGGTGACCGTGTTACTTTCAAGATTGCTATCAGATGGCTAACCTTGTATTTTAACACTGCAAAGCTACAGAAGCCTTTTATACTTTTGATATTATGATATTTTATGACGGTGGATGAATATTTTATATATGGTTTTATCTTGCGTGTATTGCAATAGTTTTAAGTAACTCTGCAAATAAAGAAATTGTACCAATTGTAAATTGTACTGTCCTTACTAATTGTGCAAGACCACAACATAACATTGTATCTGTAAAAACTGCAAGACTTTACAAGAATCGCTGTCAAAATGAAAGTTCAAATCTCCCACAACTGTATCGTTATTGTTAAGAAAACAGCTGACAAGATGAGGTAAGGAGACGCCGTTTATTTCATCCTGATCCTCAGGAACCAGCAGGACACTGAGGCACACCAACATTCTAAGTCAAGCTTCTCTCCAACATTCTAAGGAGGGTTATACCAGTGTGAGGGGAAGGGGAGGGAGAACCTGGATAAGGATAATACCTAAATTGAAACGGGTACAAATAGATATAGGTACAGATTATAACAAACCTCTCTTTGTTAGGGAGAATTAAAATCTTAGTTGAAAAGCTGTTTATTTCATCCTGATCCTCGGGCACCAGCAGGACACTGAGGCACACCAACATTCTAAGTCAAGCTTCTCTCCAACATTATAAGGAGGGTTATTCCAGTGTGAGTGGAGGGGGGGAGATCCTGGATAAGGATAATACCAATAGTGAAACAGGTACAAATAGATATAGGTACAGATTATAACAGTTATGCTATCCAAGATAGGGTTCTATGAGGTGAGCAAACTCCAGGGTAAAGGAGGACTTAGGTCCCAGCACATGATAGACCAGGATTTCAGCAAAAGATTCAGTCAGTAGTTCCTTTAAAGGGAAAAATAATGCCTCACATGGAGTTGTGAGGATAGAAAACAGGTATAAAAAAAGTCTTATGTATAATAGCCAATCCCCCACACCCAGTTTTACCAGCTCTATCAAGCTCAGTGATGGCATATCCAGGAGGAATAGCATCAACCAATCAGGACCCAAGGAGTCCTTGGCCCAGGTCTCCATGACGAATAACCAGTCACACTCGTGAAGAGAAATAAAAGCTGCAAACTCAAGCGGTCTGGCACTAATGAGAAATCCAGGGTGGGTATCCTTGACTGTGAAAGGAGGAAGAGAGGCATCCTGAGCCACCATCAGGCTCAATGCCAAGGAGGTGGGTTGAAAGTTACAAGCATTATAGCCACTTGTGTTGTCAGTCATGGATTCTCCCAAACTAATGGGGAGATAGCAGGCTGCAGTATTACCCTTATTTTAAGGAGCTGTTCTCTCGAATAAATAACTGAGTTATCCTTTTCCCTGGTGCTTAGTCCATGGGTCCTGGA
Organism: Lissotriton vulgaris; assembly: GCF_964263255.1. Classification (NCBI taxonomy): domain Eukaryota; kingdom Metazoa; phylum Chordata; class Amphibia; order Caudata; family Salamandridae; genus Lissotriton; species Lissotriton vulgaris. The sequence goes on along the minus strand of NC_141687.1, from coordinate 29,530,992 downwards.
ACACAGCACAGGACAGGCCCGGACGGGCGCAGACTGGCTTGCCTTTAGTGCGCCTGCTGCACACATATGCTGCAAATCCACCCCAGTGTGCCAATTTATGGCCGTTCCTTCAAGCACTAGGCTTCTAACTCAGCCGGAAGTGCCCCTAATTGATTACACATTACACGCAGTGATCACGTGCTCCTCATGCCAGATCTCCAGACATGTACCCATTGGCTCAGCATTATGTTCACAAAAGGAAGAGGCCCACCGATGCTTCAAATCCAACTCTTGATTTATGGCACTGTGGCTAGGCCCAAATTTCTGTCGTCGAAGGAATGCATAAATCGTTTTATGATGCTTCATGTAAATTATAAAATCACGGCCAAAACCAATGTGCTTTGAGACAGTCTTCAGAGATTGACTATGTTCCTTGATCTCCCGGGTGCTGCATTTAATTAAACAACTGCTCCTGCTTTGCCAAATGCCTTGTCTTACATTTTTTCAAAGGTAAATTTATATACAAGCAACAGATTTAGCTACTGACTTTGTCCAGGATAGTAATTAATACCTTTAGAAGACGGGATTAAGCAGACCTCCGCCTCTTGAGACTAACTGAAAACTCTGTAGCAGTTCTCCACAAGGGGGCTGAATCCAATCTCGCTCGGAAGGTCCCCGAACTCATCCGGCCGTAAAAAGGTATGAGCCTCACGCTTGTTCTCTACCAGACTCGTACAGCTGTATGAGCCAGCAAGTACAATGCGAGAAATGCAAAATCAGCGACCGAATCATTTCCGGGTCCGAACCGCTCCGTACGTCTCGTCTGTAAGCAAACCATGCCGTGCAATGGAGGCGATTTCTGACCGAGCCAGTATGATGCACGCGCCGGACAGCCGGATCAAGGCGAAGTTTCCGGCTTGCAAAACGTCCGGGAAGCTGCCTTTGGGGGTCCGCGTCGGACCCCCGTGCAGCCTTACGAGTCAGACAAAGGGGGAGACCCAAGGGTCTCCCCAACACAGGCATGTACGGTGTGGATGTCACTGATGGGTACCCACTGTAGGGTGCCCCTTGTGCGAGATGTACCCATACAGTCAATATGAGCCCATGCACACGTCGTATGACCGGCTCCCATTGACTTCTATGGGAGTCTGACTGAAACGAGTCTGGCAGCATGCATCCGCATCGTACCCACTTGGTCTGAATGCAGGAGTCTGGCTCGGTTGGAAAACACTCCAGATCCGGCTTGGTCGGAGAGCTTTCTGTCCCAGATCGGAATCGGCCCCTATGGTTTAATTACAGTAAGCTTGTTGAAGGGCGAGACAGGAGAGACTGCACAGGTAACACGCACCTCGTACAATCATGAAGAGGCCAGAAATTCAACAGGCTGAAACTTGTCGACTTTCCTTGCATAAGGAGTCCAAAAGAAATGAGAAGAAATAACCATAAAAGACATCAATCTATGTACAATAATAAGTAGGTCATTTAGACATTAGATTGGGTGGCAAGTGGATATATATGTGGACTACCTAGAAGACGAATCTATCCTATAAAATAAGATGTGTATGTTGTCAGTTTTTTTTGGTAAAAAACATAGGAGGAAAAAGTGTGAAATTCTTATAAATGATTGAATATGTTGGAGATGGACACTATTTTTTAAATAAGAGAAAATAAACCATAAACAAGAACCATACCTACAACTATCTTGTGTTGTTTTTGTTATAAGGTTAAAGTAATCAGAGGTGAATTCATTGCGGTAATCCAATACCATTAATATACTGCTATTGATGAAATAATTACATAATTTATACCTCGTGGGCCAATTCTCTGCCGTTACGGATTGAGAGAGCGCAAAACTGTGTTAGAAATTGTAGGGGTGCACCATATTCACGAGTAATCAGCACCCGCATATATAGAGGATTATAATCATGTTTAAATGTGACACGAAGCTATGAACTCATGTACCAGGATTTACATAGCTGTAACGTAAAGTGGTTTTGGAATACTAATGTCATGTTAACTTAGAAATGTGTTTTTAGCGTAATAATAATTCAGTTAAAGGATGCTCAAATAGGCATTGATTTATTTAAATGCATGTTTAGAAATTCACTATTGTATTTCATTTAACGACATAGAAGTGTTTAGTTAGAAAATGTATTCTTTCTTTTGCTATAATGATGTAGGCCTAATGAACGAAACTGTTTGCCAATGTTAGAGGGCGACATCTCGAAAACGTGCAGAGGCCCAGGTGGGGAGAGAGGATTGTGTAGGCCGAACTAAGAATTAACATTAAATCATGGAAATGTCTTTTACTAGAAGGTTGCTTTAGAGAATTAATTGCAAGTAGCATGTTACTGCGAATCGATTTATGTGCGTTCCTTTGCAGGTGCAAGGTTAACCAGAGATAGTAGAGAAGGGCCCATTGTGTATGAGCATTAGGATGGTAGTTCCAGACCTGGAGGAGTGGCTGCGGAATTTTAGGGAAGCAACTTCAAGAGTAGACGACTCTGGGACCCAAGGCCGTTTTTCAACGAACAAGGATGAAGATGTCGTAATGAAGCTACTTTGAAAATTAATACTTTGAGAGGGGCGTCCCTTAGGGCGTGTCGTCCAAATTGTGGGTTTCGTATTAGGGACAGCACCCCGGGAGGAGAGCAGAGCAGATGCGCACGAGGGCGAAGAAAGATGCTGGGTAGGCAGAGAGCTTTGCTATGCGAGATGAGTTCTTAGACAAAGTCCAAACCGAGTGGGTGAACTTCTTTGGAAGTCACCACGGCTGACACCTTTGTTAGGAAGGAACTCTATTGAGCGGGATGCCACTTAGTATAGTGTAGGGACAGATTACTCTGGATGTATTTCTTCTTTTCTTCGATGCCTACCAAGACCCAGATCATAGCAATCCTTGCAAGTCTAGTGGTCTTGGAAATTATACTGGTGTTGTTTCGTAGTCGACTGAGACTCTTCCGTAGGATTATGTTTGTATTAGTGCCCGTATATCTACTGAATCTTTTACTGAGGTGTTTATATACACAACTGCTTTTGGCTTTATAATAAATCTTCAAACTTGACTTTTTGTCAGTGGTTCTTTGGGGAAGGCGATGGAGGTAGTTCGAATTGATATGTTGAAAAAGATTACCTTCTACACTCTATGACAGGTAAAAAGGTCTAGTTGACCTGTGGCGGGATTCTAGAGTTCTGATTCTGATTCTAGAGGAAAAATCCCACCTTTCCAGGATGATGGGCGGGCACTCTTGAGTAGAAGGCGGAAGGACTGAGGGATAAGGAACTGCAGGAAGGCAGTAATGATCTGCTTTGAACCAATGGATATCAGGTTGAACTGTGCTATGGTGATACTTCTGCAGAGATTTGGGAAAAGGGATGTGGCTTGGGGCTTAGTGAATACAGGGGAGGAGGGATTCGCCTCAATATTTTATATAGCTCAAACCTCTTGAAGAATCCATCTGGCATTGCCAATTGTAGCTTCAGAGAGATTATAGCCCCTGTAATGCCAATAATTTCATCCAGCATTTATCTCATTAGGAGCAAAGAGATAGCTTGTTTGGGGTGCCAACAGACAAATCACCCAACCCCCTTCCTATTGACCCCTGAAGTCCCACATAACCTGATTTTTATCTTACAAAGTGTGCTTTCATTTCAACTGTGCATCTGCACATTAACGCCTCGCTGATCTATCTATTTCTAGGAGTGCTGGTATTCGAACTTTAATTGTGCACCTGCACTTCCCCTTCAACAGGGCTCAGTACAATGGTTAGAGGGGCTTGAGGCGCGTCTCCATGAAGGGCCGAAAGAGAGGTCCTTCCTACAACCTGCAAAGCTAAGGCTCAGACTGGAGGATTTTAAGCTTTTTTAAAGTGCTGTTTTACTCTGTTTCAAAAATTATAATGTCGTTTGATATGTTTTATAATGTAGGACCGTCATGTCGTTTGATATGTTTTATAATGTAACTTATTGGATGATGTATTACATTGCAATTGTTTTTAATAATCAAGCAATAAAGATATTTCTTACTTATTCAGCATGCATGCCAACAAAATGTGGCAGGTGCCAATCTTTATTTACAGATCTGAGATGCATCAGAACAAAAAAGAGAAAGAAATAGACGGCAGACAAAGACCCTTCTAAGGCAGGCGGGCTGGTCCTCTCACTATAGAAAACAGAAGACATGTAGGTTACTGCAATAAGGAGGAGGAAAGAAGTGCACGGGTGAGAGAGCAACCACAGAGCTGTAGACGGAGGAAGAGAAGTGCATAAGGGACACATCTGGAAACCAGATGCAGACTCATGGAATGCTTAATAAACAAGCATTTGCAATGCAATCAGACTCACATTAGTGAAAGTTAGAGCTCTTGGGATTGCAAAGGACAATGTTTCTTAGTTACGTTTTTTCTGCAAAAAATGTCACAGCAGTAATATAAGTAATAATAGATAATACACGAAGCAAGGAAAGGGTGCAGTACCACAGGCAATTGTTTTCTTAACGCTCATTAGACAGCCTTTTCTGGGTATCAAAACTTACTGGCTTTCTGTAAATACAGGGCATGTGCGAAACCGACCTGTACTTAAAGGTGTTGATTAAGCATTAAAACATTTAATATAGCGGCCTCAATTTAGGTTTTCAACCTGGCTAAATAATGTAGTAATACCATTACAAAATATGCCATAATTTGCCTTTTCTTGCCGCATAATTCACTCAATCCTGCTGCATAATTTGGCCCTTTTCTGTCACATAATTCCAGTGGTCCTGCCTATAGGGCAATTAGGCAATGCCAGATGGGCTGCTCTGAGAGGTCAATGAAAGGGCTGGTGATTTGAATGTTAGTGTGCCTTTTTTATTGGTCTAGTTTACATTGATGATATTTTGATCTATTCATCATCTACAGGAATACACATAGAGCATGTACCGGCGGTGTTCCAAAAACTAAGAAAATACCACCTATTCACCAAGGCCGAGAAAAGCATTTTTCATGCCACAACTATTGAATTTTTGGGGTATGTTTTCGCCCCAGATGGAATTGCCATGGACACCTCCAAAGTGCAAGCCATTTTACAATGGAAGGCCCCAAAATCCGTGAAAAAGATACAGCAATTTTTAGGGTTTGCAATCTTCGACCCCAGTTTTATTTGGTGTGTTACCCAGCCCACACTTATTGAAAAAAGGGTTCCCTTTTGCTGGGATTCACAAGCTAACGAAGCCTTTTAGCAACTTAAAAAGGTCTTCATGGAAGCCCCTTTACTTCCACATCCAGATCCATCTCAACCTTTTTTTGTGGAGGCCGATGCGTCACAAATTGCTGTGGGTGGTGTCCTGTCGCAACAAAACCCTGAAACTGGATGTTTTCACCCTATTGCCTATTTTTTTTTCAATTGTTACTAGCCAAGCAGAATTATATGGTGGCTGAAAAAGAGCTGCTTGCCTTGAAGCTCGCCTTCCAAGAATAGCGTCATCATCTCTTGGTAGCAAGACATACCATAACCATCCATACTGATCACCATAACCTTCAATTCTTCCAAAAATATTAAAGCCTTGACTCCACGACAGCTCCACTGGTTGCTCTTCTTTAACAAATTCGATTTTGTCATTACATATAGACCCAGCAATGCACAACAAAAAACAGACACACTTTCACGTCTCAATTTTCCCTCACCCGATTCTGATCAAAACAAGATGCAACCTATCATACCAGCTGAGAGAATTATAGCAGTCTGTTAGTCTCAAGAATTTTATGAGAAAATTGCTCAGATAAAAGATATCACTACTTATCCCTGTGGTGTGCTTGAACGACAGGGCTTCTTGTATCATGGTGATCAACTCTTTGTTCCCACCGAAGAGTTGCATGAAACAGTGTTACACTGTGGACATGACTCTGTTTTAGCAAGTCACTTAGGGGAAAAGAAAACAATTGACCTATGTCAATGCTGGTTTTGGTGGCCTAAGTTAATACAGGATGTTAAGACGTACATTCAAGACTGTCCTACTTTTATTCAAGCAAAAACACCAGACACAACTCCAGCAGGTCTTTTACAACCTCTTACAATTCTGTCTACACCATGGTACACCATAAGTATGGGTTTCATCATAGACCTACCCTCCTTCAATGGGTACACAGTCGTTTGGGGAGTTGTAGATTACCTGACAAAAATGGCACATTTTATTCCCAGGAAAACCATTGACACGCTAGTGCGCTAGTGACTTTATTTATACAACAGATAGTGCGTCTTCATAGGTTACCTTCTTCCATCATGTCTGACCGTAAAACCAAATTCATCTCACGCTTCTGGCGGGGTTTATGTTCCTCTCTGGGGATAGATGTCCATTTGTTTTCTGCGTAACATCCACAGGCGGATGGTCAAACAGAGAGCACAAACCAATCCTTAGAGCAAACTGTGTCTGGTCTCCACATGGTCCTCTGAGTGGGATATGGTCTGGCCACTGATTGAATTTGTCTATAATACCAGTAAGCACACTGCTACTGGGGTTTCCTTGTTTTATTGTTTGACTGGTCATCATCCTAGAATGTTCCCTATTCTTGATCTTACCTTAGCAGGAAAAGTCCAGTTGGTGCAGGAACACCACACTAAATTGTATGCTATTCAGGTAACCTATATATAGCACAGTATCAACAGGCATGTAAAACACAAGCAGATAAACACAGAATACCTGCTTCTGAATGCTTTTTTAGTCAGGGCAGAGTCATTACTGACCCATGAAATAGAAATAACATAACAACGTATCTCCTTGGATCCATCGAATTTTCAGAGACAGTCTTCCCTGGGTACCTCTAACCCTGTTTTGGGGGATCCTACACAAGGATCGTTATTCACATTGCCCTCAAATGTCCCATTAAATCCTTCTGTGATAATTTTGGAACAACTATGTATGGCCTCTGAAGTACCCAGCACAGCCACCAGGGCACAGGGTTGCAAATCCTCTGATTTAAAAAAAGAGCCAGAACCACCAGCGAAACGGAAGCGGGTGCTGGTGCACAAATACCTAAGAACACAAAGGGATCGCAATCTGAAAATCGTGTTAAAAATTAAAACTATTTCGGTTGGTACTCAGACTGATCTGGTCCCTTTCTATCCCATGCCTAATCACAAAAGTACTGTGGACGCTTCAACCGTCACTCATGCTATTGTCGAGGGCTCTGTATTAGGATCTGTGCCAGCCCAGGTCCTTGAATTGATTGAAAATAAAGTACCCTATTATGGGATAAATTGGAACATATGGACACTGCTATAAATAACTTAAAGTGTACTAGCACCCAAATACCATGGAAAAAGTAGGGTCAAATATTGTAGTAGATAGAAACCAAAGTAGGATTTTGCAAAACCCAGATGGTAAAGTGAAGGATGGCCGTATGATGAATAATATTGCTCTGAAAGGTAAAACACAGAAAGATCCTAAAGGCTTGAGTGAGAAATGTAGGGTTTTGCATAATGCATATTCTGAACACTCAGATTCAGGCACCATACCAAGCACCATGTCCAATAATAAAGTAGATGACTCAATTAACACTTACCTGAAACCTAACATTGATGTGTTGAGTTTACTGCCAACCACGTGCCCATATGTTTTAATTTTGGCTGGGGTACCTGTCCTCAGGGAGGGCCAAGGGGAGACGTGGGTTGCGTTACGTAACAAACCCGTGGATTGGTTAACAAAACATAAAAGATTTCAACCGTCTGCTACTAGAGAGATTTTAATGGTGCATAGAGTTGGGTGGGTTGGTCCATCCCCCAATCGTATTGCTGACAACTGTATTGTAGGTAATTTTTGCCGGCCACACATGGTTCGCTACTTACGAAACCACTCTGAGACACTACACACCCAGAGTAGTGGTATCTGTGATCTTCCTCTGGAATATTTTTACAAACCTCCACTTTGTTCACTTACAAATAACCCCTTTCCATACCGCTGTTCAACAGGTTTCATGCCCTGTCAGATTTAAATGCCCAAGAATGACAAATATCTCCAACACACTATGAACCACATTAAGCCGATGGGTATCAGATTCTAACACTTGCTTCCTCAACCAATATTCAAGTTAGTCAGCTAGGTCCAGATAGGGATCAAGACTGGATAGGTTTAACAAACAAACAAGACGCGATTAGGCCTCATGGTATATTAGTTATAGAACCAATACCTGTACCTAGCGATAATGTGGTTAATGTTGAGGTCAAACAGCCATTGCATCTTAATGGAATGGATTTCCTTAATGATAATTGCCACGTTGAGAATAGGAGCGATGGAAGTTTAGACCCCAGGAAAGAGACGAAAATAGCAACCAATCAGCAAATAAAGAACAAAGGGCAATCAGAAATACAATTAACATCCTGGAATATAGCAGGACTGACAAGAAAACAAGTGGATGTAGAGTGGAAGGAGTACATCTGGCTAAGCTAAATAATATTATTGCAAGAAACGTGGACTATGGAAATCCCTCATAAAGTATGATTCAAAACATATAGCGTTAATGCTATTCCTTCGGTCAGAGGGAGGCCATCAGGAGGTCTTGTTATATGGATAAAAATTACCCTATGTTTTGATATAATTCAGTTGGACTTTTCTTCACAGGATATAGTTGGTGTGAAGATCCAAACGCAGGACAAAACTGATATATATATATAGTAAATATTTATAATAGACCGAGCTTAGCTAGTTAAGAATCACCCGTAATAGAACAAATCGACCAATTTCTATCTTTAATTGACCCAAGGGCAAGGGTAATAGTGGGGGGGAGATTTTAACCGTAAATTAGAACCTGTTTTTGGTTTTGAAAATATTTTTAAAGAAGAAGACATGTCAAATTATATTCTCCCATTGGAAAGTAGCCCGGTAGTACCCTGCTCAGTTGCTGATCCACAACTAATGAGATTAGTGTCAGGACATAGACTCCGAGCCTGCAATTGTCGACTGCCTCCTGATAGCCCGTACACATCTACATTAAACAGGAATGACTGCAAGAGCTATATTGATTATATTTTGGTATCTATTAACCTTTGGACAATTTTACATGATCTGGTTGTTGAGGATAGATCCGACAGTGGTCATTACCCCCTATGCTTGACACTAATATCCCTTTTTTTACCCAACCCCTTTGAACAATGGAGCTATTAACCCTAGTGTCACCGAACCATTATTGAGTAATAATCGCAGAGCCTTAAAGTGGCCTTCTATAGGGGGTAATGACGAAGCTATGAAGCAGATATATGATACCTTTGCAGATATTATTGCACCGTACATTGATCTCCCTGTCGTAGATTTCCCAATTATGAATACTCATCACGCATTGGTATAAGCTTTGACTCCTAAGATTCCTAAGGATTGTAAAAAAGGGAAGACTAATATAACTAATTTAGAAAATCCCTGGTATAATAAAGAAAGCCGTGGGGCAAAAAAGGAACTTATCTTGGCAGCAAAAGCAAAAAAATATAGTGGCCTTAGGAGAGAAAAGTCATAGGTACAAGGAATTGTTAGAAAAAACTAAGAAAAATTGGGAGGATAGAATATGGTTTAAACTGATCAGTGCAGCCAAAGCGAAGGACCACTCTAGCTTTTGGCGATTGATATCCAAAGGAAATATGTCAGGGAGATGGAGTAAAGCCCTTTTTTTAGATGCAAAAACATGGGTCAGCCACTTATCCTGCCTCTACTCAACATCTATGAGTGACACAGAATTTGAAATGCAAGATTATGTCAAACTCCCAATCACAGCCTCTCTACACTTTAGTGTGGAAGACACTCTGTCAGATATGGATGCGGTAAAACCTGGAAAAGCTCCAGGTCCAGATAAAATACCGGGAGATTTACTGAGGCACGATAAAGAGATCTGGGGCCCCTATATTACATTTTTATGTAATTCAGTCGCTGCAGGTGCTGCTATACCGGAATCATGGAAAGGGGCTGAAATTACAACAATTTAAAAAAAAAGGTAATTATCGTCCAATTGGCTTAATAGACGTTTAACAAAAAATATATGCCCGACAAATTGTAACAAAATTAAATGTTTGGATTAAGGATAATAGTATTTTATCAATTTATTATGCTGGTTTTAGAGTTAAAACAAGCACAATTGACCAGGTTTTGAGATTCCTCTGCATGAGTTGGAAATATACAGTGTATAAGAAGGGTCACCTGTACATCGTCTTTGCTGACCTGAAGGTTGCCTTCGATTTGATCACTAGAAATCTCCTCTGGAAATCCCTAAAAAAAACAAGGGGTACCGGGGGAAATACTCATGCAAATCATAAGATTACATTAGGATAATTTTGCAAGGGTCAGATGGGGTCCGAATGGTGAGCTTACTGAGCAAATCAAAGTAAACAGGGGTATAAGACAGGGATGTGTACTGGCACCCATCTTATTCTCATTGTATGTAAATGGCATTCTGGAATATTTATTGGGCTGCAAACACGATTCTCCCAAGTTAGGTTGGGTGCCAGTGCCCGCCCTCCTGTTTGCAGACGACACCAGTCTAATATCCCAAGCTCCCAAAGGTTTACAGTTTTTAATAGATACCTTTGATGCATATTGTGAGACTAAGGGCCAGATGTAGGTAAATCACATTTACCGATTTTGAAATACCGAATATTACCGAAATTTACAGATTCGGTATTTCAAAATCGGTAAATGGGATGTAGGTATCAACATCTGGATTTTTTACTGATTCCTTACAAATTCGGTATTTACAGATTCGGTAATTACCGAATCGGTATTTCCTATTGAATCCTATGGGCCCTGAAGCCCATAGGATTCAATTCATATACCGATTCGGTATTTACCGAATCTGTAAATACCGAATTTGTCAAGGGTGCAGGGGGTGCCACTTTGACACCCTCTAGCACCCCCAAAACGGGCATGTGTGCAATGTGGCACACAGACATGCCCTAAGGGCACGTCTGTCTGTCACATGGCACATGTGTACATGCACAGATGTGCATGTACACAGGAATCGGTATTTTACCATGGATTTGTATTCCATGGTAAAATACTGATTCTGAAAGCCATGTGCCAATGGAAAATTGGCTACCCACATTTCAATCTTGCATTTTCGGTAAAATTACTGAATCCGTAACTTTACCGAATCTGTAAAATTACCGATTCGGTAAAATTACCGAAAATGCAACATTTAAGGGCCCCTACATGTCAATGGCCATTTACCGGTCGGTAACGGCCGAATTCGGCCGTTACTGATCAGTAAATGGCTATTTTCGGCCACCTACATCTGGCCCTAAGGGCCTGGAAATAAATTCTAGTAAAATGAAATATATGGCAGATAATCCGCACAAGTCTTTTAAAAAGAACCTAACTGTCAAGGGGCAGAAGATATAATATGTGCACAATTTTAATTATCTTGGTATAACCTTGGATACTAAAATGTCCAAGGAGAAAAGGAAGAGCATTTTACTCCAAAATTCCTTACCCATAGTGAAGAAACATGAGTGTAGCATGTCTAAAGCGGTTTCCTCAGCCCTTGAAGTATATAAGTATAAGGCGCAGTCGGCTTCTCGATATGGGGCAGAGCTATGGGGACCCTGAAGTAATAATACTTTTATGTTGGGAGAAAATGAGTTCTTTAGGAACATTTTGCACCTTTCAATGCATACACCACTAATATCCATTGTAATGGATCTTAATGTACGCCGTATGGATCACATGGCAATTCTTAGACCATTACTGTTCTGGGTGTGCCTGTGGTACACAGAGGAACTGGTGCACTATAAAGAAGGGCTGGAGGAAATGTTGAGGCTCACCCATGGAGCAGGTCTGCCATGGCTTAAGCATGTTCGCTCCTGGTTTACTAAACTAGGGTTAACACATTTCTGGGCTGAGCCTTCATAATTGTCTATGGGTTCCAAGAAAACACTAAAATCGACCTTCTGGGTCTATATTTAAAACAGTGTGCTACATAGTTTAACCATTGGTACATTAACAACACAATTCCTTCTAATTAAACAAATCTGGAGCTTCAAGTCCTTCATGGACGAGGTGCAGCCATAACTAGCAAAGTCAATATATGTGAAATTTCGATGTGGAATTCTGCAAATAAACTCAAACATATCGAAATGGGTTTGCAAGCAAGGGGAACAAATATTGAGTGTTGTGCCCTATGCCAATCAGGTGCAAGAGAAGACGATTTCCATTGATTATTCTTCTGCCCATCTTAAATAAAATCTAGACAGAAATGGATTAAACCTATTTTCCGGTTACTGGGTATTAGATCTTGCCACGAGACAGCAAGAATACTGAAAACTCATACCTCCCCCAAAATTTTTTTTTGTATTAGTAGGTATTTGTTTGATGTAGATTTAATAAGGGCAAAGGAAGGATTGACATTTTAGCATACAGTAATAGAAATATTGCTATTTCAGCTTTGAATCTGTACTTTTCACTACCATTTTAAGTAATTATGTTGCTTTACTTGATTGCACTTGCACTTTAAGACTTAACAAGATAATTGGTAGATTGATGTTCCCATTGCACATATTGCACTAAAGCACTTGCACTTTTACTATTGATTTTTTATTCAAGCAACTTATCTAAAAGGCTGCAAGCCATATGCAAATAGATATTGGCTTCCTATAATGGTATTTGCTGCTTCTCCTCAGTATGTTTTATTTATGTAATAAGTTTTAACCATATCTGTTTTTATTTTTTGGCTTGGCGGTACCTTTTGAAATGTATTAATATTATGATGTTTAAAATGCTATTGTATATCTTTTATGGTTTTTTAAGCCGAAATAAAGATGATTGATTGATTGATTTTATATTTGTATTCAGCTTAGCGCTTGGAGTCATTTTATGTTTGAACTCATTACCAACTTCTGAGAGTTTTGTTTCTACAATATTTGCATAGAACTTTGATATTACGATGAATATTGTGAACTTGATACCCCGCCTTGCGCAAGAAAGTATCCTATTACCCCTCTGATCATCATATTGTATGGATGCTGGCTAATGTCAAATCAAATCAGGTGTTTGTTAAGCACGACTACTCACCCGTAAGGGTCTCAAGGCGCTGGGGGTGTAGGGGGGGTTGCAGGTTCCAGTCCATCAAGAAGGGGGGTCTGTCGAAGAGCCAGGTTTTGAGGTTTCTTGCGAAGATGGGGAGCGATGTTATCTCTCTGAGGTGGAGCGGAAGGTCGTTCCAGGCAGTGGCAGTGCGGAAGGAGAAGAAGCGGCCTCCCGATCTGGTATTTCTGGTGCAGGGCACCACGACATAGGAGAGTTGGGCTGATCGTAGGGTCTTTTGGGTGCGTGGATTTGAGTCGGCTGTTCAGGTAAGCTGATCAGGTGTCGTGGAGGGCCTTGTGAGCGTGGGTTAGCATCTTGAAGGTGACTCTAGCTTTGATGGGGAGCCAGTGGAGTGTGTGCAGGTGATGGGAGAAGTGGCAGTGGCTTGGCAGGTTGAGAACCAGTCTTGCGGCGGCGTTTTGGATGTTCTGTAGCTTGCGGGTGAGGTTTTTTGTTTATTCCGGCATAGAGTGCGTTGCCGTAGTCGAGCCTGCTGGTGACCAGGGCGTGAGTGAGGGTCTTTCTGTGTTCTAGGGGGATCCATTTGAAGGTCTTACGTAGGAGGCGGAGGGTGTGGAAGCAGGAGGACAAGACAGAGTTGATCTGGCGGTCCATTTTGAGCTCTGAGTCCAGGATGATTCCCAGGTTGCGTGCATGGTCCGTGGCGGTGGGCGGGCTTCAGAGGGCGGGAGGCCACCAGGTGTCATTCCAGGTGTCTGGGTTTGGACCCCTGATGAGTACTTCCGTAATGTTTGTGTTTAGTTATAGGCAGCTCTTTTTCATCCATTTGGCGACGGCTTCCATGCCTTCTCGAAAGTTGTGTCTGGCGGTGTTGGGTTTGTTGGATAGGGAGAGGATGAGTTGGGTGTCGTCTGCGTATGACACAATGTTGAGTCCGCAGGTTCTGACAATGGGGGCAAGCAGAGCCATGTAGACGTTGAAGACCCTTTGGGCCTGTTCCTAGATGTCAAAATTTGTTTATGGGTATTTTGTGCAAATGAAACGTGTCTAGGTACCATTAATTTACCTGGCTGTAGATGGCACATAATCATAGCCAGTGACTTCTTTTTGGCCGCATTGTTCTTAGAGAACTATTATTTGGATTGTATTCTCCTGCAACCTACAGACAAAAGCTAAGAGAGTATCTCAGCTCCTCTTGAAAACCAGGTGATTAACAGAATTTGCTTATTATGAATGTTCTGTGTTAAGTGCACCTGGGTGGCCCAGAAGTGTCTCCACACTCATCTGTTGCATTTCTTATTTTAAAGAGAAAAGCAAGTCCTCAAAAAAGAGACCCTACTCTGCAAACAGATCCCCTCGAGGGTGCCGGGCTGGACCAGACTGTGTGGAGTGGCAGTGTTCTCCCTCTTTTTCTCGTCTAAATCCCCTTCCCTTTTGGGACACCTGCCTAAACTCCTGTAGTGAGTTCAATAGTGCAGAGAGGTGTTCTTGAGGAGAGTGGACATTTCATCTCTCCTGAAGATAACCTGAACTTCAGGTGAGTGGCTGCGCCACAGTCTCACAGTAGTTACCCCATTCAAGGTTACTAGCCACGATCACCTCAGTGCTTCTGAAAAGTAAGGTAAAAAAGGCTTTGCCAGTTTGGAATGCTTTTACATATGTAATACGTAATATGTATGTCTTGAATGCCCCGGTACATAGATAATACTATTAGTCAGCTTTAAATATATTTTGGGAATTCAAACATTTTTCTGCAAACGTCGGTTGAGTTCTGAAAAAACACACATTTTCGTCTTGAATGCACACTTTTCAATTTTGGTATACATATATTAATTCAGCCAAGCAAAAGTTTCTAATATAGCAGGCTAGGCTAGACACAGGAGAGCTACTTAAAAGTAGCTGGAGAGCTACCAATAGCTCGTAGAAGCCTGAACTGGATCTCTCTATCAGATACATTTTTAGCTATCCTAGTTAGAACAGAGTCAGAAATCTGAGATGAAGTAGCATCTGGAGGATGATTAATACAGTAACCATCCCCTAACAAATCAATCCATAAAGAGCTCTAATTCAACCTGTTAACACACAAAGCGGCATTTAATCAAGGGAAAACCAGAGATTGCCAAACTCAAGGTAAGAGAAAACACATTTGAGCATTTTAAGGGGGAGGTTAAGATTTCTAAGAATGGCAGATTACAATGTTTCCAGTTAAGGCAGTGGGTTCTACAAAAACAAATTAAACAAATGAAGCAGCCCTGCCCAAGACCACTGAGGGGATCCGGCAGGCTATGGATGATGGAAAGGGGGCTGCCCTTGTCCGGCTCGATTTCTCTGCGGCGTTTGATAAGGTGAATCATGAATTATTGCTAAACCGTCTAACAACTTGCGGGGTTACAGACCAGGCTTGGAAACTGCTAAAATCCTACCTGAAGGATTGAGAGCAAATGGAATAACTAGATAAGTTTACATCACATCCTTTTTCCCTTCCATGTGGAGTTCCACATGGATCTTCGTTGAATCCCACCTTTTTTTTAAATATATGTTTCCCCATTAGCAGACTTGATAAGAAGTTTTGTTTTTTCGCTCACCTTCTATGCCGACCATACCCAAATTGTTGTTTCTATTGGAAAAAAAGACACTGACATAGGAGGTTTATTCGACAAGTGCATGATGGTGGTCTATGACTGGATGGACAACAACTGTCTTAAATGCAGAGAAGACTGAAGTCCTATTTTTCGGACCACAAGAATCTTTTTGGGGTCTGTCAGTCTGACTAGCAAAATTGCGCTCCTTTCCCCTTCTAGTGGGAAAGGCCCGAAACCTGGGAGTCACTATTAACACTAAAATTTACTTTATGGATCATATGAATAAACTCACCTCTCCTACATTTAACACACTCAGAATCATCAGAAAAGGCATGTCGTTCATACCTGATAATCTGCAAAAGCTATTACATACCTCTCTAAACATGTCCAAGATCGATTACTGCAACAGCTTGCTGTTGACTACCCATAAGTACAATATCAATAAACTTCAGGTTCTGTGGCCAGAACTCTGCTGAAAATTCCCAAATTTTGCTTAGTTTCGCTGAAGCAAAATAATTTACATTGGCTCCCCATAAAACAAAAAATGAATTTTAAGGCTTTATGCCTAGCATATAAGGCAATCCATGGTCTCTGGTCTGAAGCAGAGTTTTAAACAATATTTCCCTACCAGAAATCATCGTTCAGGAAAGGCACAATTATTAATAGTGCCCAAATTCAAATGAGCATAATGGGTAGCCTATAAAACATGGAACTTACTCCCTATTGGTACAAAAACAGCACCCAGCCTCCTTGCTTTTAGGAAAGCGGTAAAAACCTGATTATTCATAATGTAGTGCATCATTTTACCCTCTTCTGATACTTGCATTATTTCTGCTACAGCGCTTAGGTGCCTCGGGTAGTAATGCGCTTTATAAGACCAAATAACTTAACATAACATAACAAGGAATGAAACTGGAACACTGTGCCATAGAACAATTCACACAAACACACATGCACAAAAAAGGCGATAATGGGTATATACAAAATTTAACAGAGACAAAAGAGAACACATTTGGATATAACAAATGTGATGGACCCAGATTTTAAATAGAGACGTCATGGAACAAACATAGCTTGTCCTTTGTAGAGCCATCCTGCAGGGACTGGCACTATATTGGTACGATGGGTTATGGAATACCTGCCATAACCCATCGTACCAATATAGTGCCAGTTCAATATACTGCTGGACCTTACCCACCAAAGCCTGGGTCAGTGCCGATGAGTGTCAATGACAGAATGCTGACTATATTTAGATTGCTCTCCAATTAAAAAGAAAGACCCAACCCTAACCCGTGTGGATGGTCCAATGGTTTTAAGATTTTGGCAAATACTAGCCCATGACAAACATGACTTAAAACAAACTGAAAATTAATTTAGGAAAATGTGGGCAGCCTTAAAGCATTACAGTCTCACTAAGGACCATCTAAAGCTTGCAACTCTGAGGCTGAGATACTTATTGATGTTCAGCTAGGAGTGAGAGGACTGATTAGCTGACCATAAATGATAACCTCCAATCTGAATAGGCGATAGCTCATTCTGAACACATGTAGTAGGACTGAATGATGACAAACTAAAATTCACCTCTTATAAACAAAAGAGATGCTACTGGGGAAGGGTGAGAGGGTAATCATTATTATAGTCTTTCATGTTTTCTTTAATTACTGTCTGATGGAGGATTCTTTTTTTCATTTTAAGTGAGTCTTCTAAGTCTAGTATGCTGTGATGCTATTTGACTCCCTATAAAATAAACAAAAAAAGATTTGAAGTGAAACGCAGGGAACTAAAATTGGCAGCAAAGCATTCTGAGCAAGGGTTGACTCTGTGGAGTATCACATACAATGTTTCCTGCGATAGACAGACTGAGATATCTGTAGCACGACTGAAAAAATGGATCGAAAACCAACTATTGCTTACTCTTTCTGCTGTCTTCAACAGTATAATTATGGGTTCAATTTGCAGTGGCCACATAGCTTTTGGCTAACCGAGTTCAAGAAAGAGACAACTCTTACTTGCATTCTAAGACTTCTGACTATGTAAGACATTTGTACCAAAATACTGGATATGGGAGCTCCACAAAACTGTGTCTATTTAATGGGAGCCTTTACACTGACGAATGGGAGCTTGGAACTAGAGTTCTGGCAACAGGAACATGCATTGCTTTTTGTTTTGAGTTAAACAAGACTGGGTCTTAGCTTCCCATCTTTTTAAAGCAATTCTGACCATACTCTCGGCCATTCATCCTATAATACACCACCCTTGGGCATCAAAGGTGTCAGAGCACTATATTATGTGGGTGACTAGCTGGTCTTTGAATTGCTCCTGATTTGTCACACACACTAAGGATCCTCACTGCTATTATGCAGCTATATCACGTGGGAGACAACAATCTTAACAAAAATTAGGTTTTGGTTATAAGGGCTACTCATCCATTCGCTATTCACAGGTGGCTGCAGAAAGCCTCTGTAGCTAAAATAATCCATCATTGATCTCTGTGTCACTTGTTTGAGAAACGACGAAGGACAGGATAACAGGACCTTGTTGCATAGGGGTTGTACCTTCGTACCACCTTAGTACCCAAAATCTCAAAACCGACTAGCTATAGTGTCACATCGTTCTCCTACATAATCACAAAGCTACAAATGATTAGACAACCCAGAACACAACACTCCCGACTCTCTCAAGAATCGCGGTAGCAAGACATACCCTTTCGCTCACTCACTCATACTTGTCCACAATAAGGATTGTCAGATTCACTGTATAGTTCAAAATGTTTATTTTAGCTATTGTGCTCTATAATGTAGTATATGAGCCAATACCAGCAGCAAAATGCACAAGCCTAAACCAGTTAGCATTGTTACAATGCCATAGAATATAGAGAGGGATGTCATCATATACAGGCAGTGGAAAAGGGACTATAAGGCCTAACCACCCTCCCTTTGGTAAGTTGAAGATTATTATATAAAGGAAGTTCTCTGGGCTTTGTCAGCAGACCCCACACCTTAGAGCCTAGATGGAAGGTTTACATCACAGGAACAGCATAGCTCTTCTCCAAGGAAAGGTCTATCTCCAAGTGTATGTGAAAAACGTGCATCCACGTAATATCAAACCACAAGTTTTCAGCCGTGGAGCCTTGTTTAGCATGTTTTAGGGACTGTCCAGAACAGAATAACAAGGGGCATGTTTATCGACCACAAAGCACATCGTGTTCAGACTAAACTACAGGAACAAGCAGAGAACGCAGAAAGCAGACAGTTCTCATGTGAAAGGCACAAATAGAGTCTTGCAAAATAAAGTCATGTAGTAACATGCGCAAAAGCAGCATCATGGCAACAGAGCTCATAGTAAATGTAAATATAGGTATACTTATATAGCGCAACCTGTCACCACAAAGGGCATCCTGGCGCTTGCCTAGGGAACCCGTCCTGGTATTCCCCTGTGAGAAGCCCCGACAGGGTTCCACAGGGTGAAAGTCAGGCATCCCGCCGCAAGGGGCCGTTGTGGAGATTAAGCAAGCTATTGCCCAGAGTCGCAGAGTGTGAACCCGTGAGTCGAGGAGGCACCGGGACAAGAATTATCGAGTCCGTGGAATTTTTAGGCCAAGACCCGCCGGGGCGGGGCATTGAACCCTGGTCCAGGACCGATCTCAGATTCCGGGTCTGCCGCCTCTAACCCCTGAGCCACACTTCTCCAGTAACTTAGCAATGTCGACAATGACGCAAACGGCCATATAACACCCTCCCCTTGGTAAGGTCGTAGTATATAGACAAAAGACCAAAACAGAGTTCAAATAGAAGCAGACTTCCAAAGTGTTTGAAAAGACCTAAATTGGAAACAATTTAGTGGGAAAAAAAATGACGTATATCGTTTTACATTTTGTCATTACAAGGAAAACGTGATTAGGAAGGAGGTGGGAAATCCATCAAAGTACGTAAACTCAAGAATGCAATTTGTTCCTAAAGGTCATCCCTATCATTAGTAGAAAAAAGGGATGCCTTCCAATTAAGTATGTCGAAGGAACAGAAATGCTCCTCGTATTGTGATGCTTCCAGGAGCAGATACGGACAACTTGTGTGATATTCAATGAAACTTCGTCGCAAGAGGTTCTGTGCAGCCATGCAGATATCCCATTCAGCCAAAACTCCAAATGCAGCCACACGCGCCATATGGCCATCCAAAGAATAGGCCTGTTCATGGGCCACTAAGGGACCCATTAACTGGTTAAAATCCGGGTCTGAACAGGACGTATTGGAGAGGCATGAATCCAAAGCCCAATAGAATGGGCACTGCTGACAGTAGAACACCGGTTGTACGCAAGTGAAGTAGGCAAAGTGAAAAGTTAATCCATAACTCACGCTGAGGTTGCTAAAGGCAAGCATCCCAAAAATTGATACATATGATCATGGTACAGTTGCAATTGGCTTGGTCTGTGCCTTACCACAAGATGAGCAGCCATTGTGTTGCCGCAGCAGAAGAATCAGATTTCCACCAGCAAGCGCCAGTAATAAAGGGAACCCCCCGAAAAAGCTAGAAAAGATGGAATGAATTACAGCTGGTTTTACTCCAAATATCGTCTGAGAAAAAGGCACAAGGCCAGATCCCACTGGTTTAAAAAAATGAGCAAGGCCAAGGTGCCTAGGGGACCCTCCCGCTCCCAAGGAAGAGGTCAAGAGCCTTGGTGTGTGGATCGAGAAGGACATGAGTTTTAAAACCCAGGCAAAAAAAACCACAGGGACATGTTTTGGGCTACTCAGAGCCTGCAGGAAGATCTTCCCCCTGCTCCCCGATACCGCAAGGAGGCTCCTCATTCAGGGTCTAATTCTGGCAAGATTATACTACTGTAACGCCATCTACTTGGGAGCTCCTGAAGCCACCCTGAACTCGCTGCAGAAAGTCCAAAACGCCGCCGCCCGTCTACTTACGGGCACTCCAGGAAGATCCTCCGCCAGGCCGGCCCTCAAATCCCTCCACTGGCTCCCAGTCAGAGAAAGGTGTGTCTTCAAGGCCCTCTGTCTGGCCCATAAAACCCTCAACAACAACGGCCCCCCCCTTCTTAAAGAACTCCTAATCCCATACAAAGCAGAGAGAGATCTCCGGTCTAATGTAGAAAACCTTATTGTAGTCCCTAGAGTCAGAAAAGCCAAGACCGGTGGCCGTCGCTTCTCGGTTCACACGGCCAAATGTTGGAACCATTTACCACGAAAACTCAGGACAGAACCGAACTACCTCCAGTTCAGAAAAATCTTAAAGACCCTCCTTTTCCCGCAGATATAATTTCATCAGACGGCTGAAACCCTTGGAGTAGCAGGTCAGCGCTGGGATGCTCCTTGAGTTACTACGCGCTTTACAAAACCATTAAATAAATAAATAAATAATAAATGGTATCAGACAAATTAAATATTTGATGTATATCTTCCCCAAAGTAAAGTGGGAGGTTAGTGTTCAAAAGTGACTGAATCTTGTTAGATGTTCTAGCCACTTGCAACTCGAAGGTCTCTCTAGCAGAAGTGAGGGCCACTTCTTGTTGAAACAATATTGATTTGAGCCTGCTTAATTTGTTGAAATCTGTTTTCAAAGTAGGAATGGAAGGCAATATGGAACTATCTACTTTCCCATGGCAGGGCAGAAAAAGCACCTTGCTACAACAAGTAACACGGTGTGAAACTGTTACTAAATATGTGATTCCTGCCCGTAAACCACAGCAGTCGTGGTTTTTCAAAAAAAAGATAACTGCCGTTAGTAAGCAAGGTAAGAGCGGGAAATATTGCTGGGACTGGAGTTCCTTTAAAAAAACAGGCAAGGTTAGGCCTAGATGCATTACAAGCGTCATGCAATTTAACATGTTTACAAACCATGGAATGTCCTACTGTGGAATCGCAATACTCCCCTGTTAGGAAAATTTCCTTACGTGCCGTTGACATCTGTTAGTGAAAGGAAGGGATCATAATTAATGGAGAAATGCACTACCCATGGGTTCAAAGCGGCCTGTTGGAAAATGTTTTATACATGATTTATACTGAAACAGCGAGAATGGGAGAGATATAACCCCATGAATTAACCAAACAGCTCAATTTGTCTCCGCCACAGAGAATGGCAAGAGTTCCAATCGTTCAATGTGTAATAGCATGTATGTAGCATCTTTCATGGACATAAATCTTTGTTTATCAGTCAGAATAAAAGGTAAAAACAAAGAAGAAGCATTTAAATATTCCCAATGGACTTTTCCCATTTTAAGAGTCTGTAACGTCCATGCAAACAGCATAACTGATCGTAATTGATTTTGACCATGATATAACACAGATACATATTTTGAACAATATCAATAACAGATGAAACAATATTATCCAGGGTATAAATGCGTGAGGGCAGAGTATTAATGCAATTGTCGACCACAGCAAGGACTTTAAGTGCTGCCTCAATCTGCGAAAGTTTCGAAACCTCATTGTAAGCTGAATAGATAAACCTCTTCGTTCTAGCCAGGTATTTTAGGACCTAAGATAAAATCTGCAAAATTGATGTCGCCTGACAAGAGTGACAAGTGTTGTTTTACTGACGAAAAAGTGGAATGTTCCAACCATTTTTGGCACAATTTACCCACCAAGTATGCGGTGACCGAATGTGAATGTGGATAATGAGGATCCGGTCGAGTCTGTGTGAAACCAGGTGTTACATTATAAAAATGCAGTTGACATGCATTTGAACTTGTTTGCCACACCAACCATCTGATTGGTCAACCTCAGAAACATTGAAAGTGTCATTTCGAAACAAAGTTTGTAAAACATTGACCTTATATTTAGTTTGTACGCGCCAATTATCATATTCCGCTAAGGATGGAATGGATGGGATATTCAAATGTTTGCAGTTGCCAAACCAAAGCAAGTGGTTTGGTGCACTGTATCATTTAAAAATAACCTTTCAGTCAGAATCAGGCCGGCACGATGCAGAGTTTCAGTACCCTGAACCTTCCAAGCCTTGGTGTCCCATTTTGATTTTAAATCAATGGAATCTTTCCATTGATCAAAACCCTGAGTGGCCAATCCAGCTCTAAATGAATTGGAATAGATTAATTTAGTGTTGTTCAAAATAAATTTTGTCTGACTAAGGATGGAATGGATGGGATATTCAAATGTTTGCAGTTGCCAAACCACAGCAAGTGGTTTGGTGCACTGTATCATTTAAAAATAACCTTTCAGTCAGAATCAGGCCGGCACGATGCAGAGTTTCAGTACCCTGAACCTTCCAAGCCTTGGTGTCCCATTTTGATTTTAAATCAATGGAATCTTTCCATTGATCAAAACCCTGAGTGGCCAATCGAGCTCTAAATGAATTGGAATAGAATTATTTAGTGTTGTTCAAAATAAATTTTGGCTGAGATGACAATTGCAATTTAAAGAAATGGGATTCCGGAATGGGCGTGTTATAATCTGTGAAATAGGTGAACTTATCCCTAAGGGTTTTTAGAACTCCTGTGTATGGGAGTTGGACAATGTTTCCATTGCGTGAAAATAAAAACAGGTCGTAACGTGTTTGTTTCTGTAAGAAATGATGCCCATAATGTTGATAACAGAAGACATCAGCATAATTGGCAGTATTTAAATATAAACCTTCAGTATCAAAAGCAGCATAATACTTTAATTCAGAAAACTTGCACATCCCAATCATCAGAATGTATGTCCTATGTTACCACATCGCCTAAGGAGACTTGAAAGACGTCTGGTATCTTCAGGACTTCCATCGGGCTGTGAATTTCGAAGCTACTTTATCCCAAACAATGCCATCGGCAACCGGGAAAGCAGTAATTTTCACAAGAGTTTGATCACGTTTCATGATATAGGACGATATATGAGGGGCCAGAATTACATCAACCAAGTTCACAGCAGAACGTTCTGGTAAATAATGGCCATTGATTAGTAAGAAAAATACTATCAAAAATTCATTCGAAAGGAAGAGGAAAATCTTAGTCATGAACCTTGTAACTGCTGTTACGGAACAGGTGGCTACTGCAGATTTGGTCACTTCATCAGCCAAAGAATTACCAACAGCATGTGCTCACACACGCTGAGGCCAAGAGTATGGCTAACCAGTGTGAGTGGGAGATGTTTTTTAAGTTCCGCCCCTCGTACCCACAGCATTTTGTGTTATATTGCACGGCCTCTAGAGTTCATTTTGTGACCAAAAGAATACCTTGTCATTAAAAGACTGAACACAGTAGTAAGAATCGTATACAATACGAGTATTCACATTAGGATCAGCAAACTCAAGAGCAAGAACAGGGGCACGCAGCTCCGCCAATTGCGCTGTACAGTCCCCAAATGCCTGTGTATACACTAAAGAAGACTTAAATTCTCCATTGACAATTTGTAAGGTTAAGGGTAATACGTTTGTTGTACATGATTAATAAAAATCTTTACTATGATAAAACAATATTAAAATTCATTTAAGAAACTTCTTAAATATTACACAGTTCAAATAGTAATCATCAGTAGATAATAAAGTTCAAATGCATCAAGGTCAAACAGACGATTAGAAGCAAGCTGCTGAATAAGAGTGTTTCGAACCGAAGGCCGGTTGGACCGAGCCATCGGTATAGATGATACATTTGTATTCATCCAAAGGAAGCAACAACAGTGGAGGAGGATGAACATGTTCCTGTGTCTGAAGAGCAGGATCAAAGATCAACGTGACATCAGCCGATGTCAATGATGTCGCTATTGTATCCAACAAGGATGTAATGCCTTAGAGTTTGGTACACTTGTCTTAGTCACTGCTTCTAAAGCAAGGAGAGGAGTGACCATAAGAATGCTTATTCCCTACGCCAGCAAGAGTTCTTTCAGAATCACCCTTTGTACCACTGTCAAAACTTTTTCAAAATTCTAAAATCGCAATTCAGCCACTGTGTATAAAGTGATTTGTATGCAATAGGTACTGTGTCTTGCACATTGAATGTCAAGTAAGTGAAACCCACCATCCGCGGTGCTATACTTATCACTAGGTTTGTGGTATTGTCATGCATCAGCAAGTAGTTAGTAGCAAGCAAATCTGATTGCAAATATTACAGAATGGAGGTATGTTCTGGATGCCAGCTGGTAGAAGAAAATGTTGATTGTATCATCGCATATATCGGTTTGATACGCTGGGTTTAATCAAGAATGTATTTCCTCATGAAATGAAAGAAACCCAGCAAAGACTGAAGCTTTTTCAGTGTAGAAGGAGGTTTCAATTGTGCAAATTTCTCTAGGAAGTGGGGGGCTAACCCGTGAAGGACATAATCGCGCGTCTGTTTGTACAGTCCCTGCCACCAGAAACGTTGTTGTAACTGTGACACAGTGGCCGAGACGCCCGCATGCGCAGAAGCCACACCTTCATGTGCCGTTGTAATCAATGTATTCCTGCGGTCAGAGTTAGGAATCAACCAATCCCCGACTCCAGGAAGTTTCACATAAGGAACCTTATCGGGACTTAAGTGGTATGTGTACTTCGAAGGGAAACCCGTCGGACTTTTACCTCCCTTCTCAGTGGCAGCCACCGCCGCCAAGATGTCATCATCTATCTTACTTTTGGACCGTGTAACTGCTGCAACTAAATATGTAGATACCGCTGACTTCGCTGCTTCATCAGCAAGCGAGTTACCCACAGCGTGAACTCCAACACGCTGGTGGCCAAGAGTATGAATTACAAACACAAGTGGCAACTGCTCTTTAAGCTCAGCCACTCGGATCCAGATCATTTTATGTTTTATTGTGCTACCCTTTGAATCGCGAAAGTCATTTTGAATCCAAAAGACCAAGTTTTCATTGTAAGACTGGACACAGTAATAGGAATCACTCACAATCAAAGTCGTCACACTAGGATCCGCGTACTCCAATGCAAGCAAAACAGCCCAAAGTTCTGCCAATTGTGCAGTGCAGTCCCCTAGAGTCTGCGTATGCACGACTCTGGACTTGAACTCATCGTTCACCATGGCACCGACCACAATGGCGCAAGCGGAAACGTAGGCATGTTTAGAGCCATGCGCAACCTGCGCCGTACCATCAGTGTAAATGATGCAATGGAAATCCTCCAAAGGCCGCATTGCTAAAGGAGCTGGATGAACAAATTCATACTGTAAATACTCCTGTGAGCGTAATGAGGCGTCAAAAATAAACGTGACATCTGAGGACGTCAAGGAAGCAGCCCATTGTATCCACCGGAGGTGCAAAGCTTTCGAATTTGGTACACTGGCTTTTATAACTGCCTCCAAAGCAGGACACGCGTTAACAACCAACGTGCATTTTTCCTGTGACAGAGTACGTTCCTTAAGAATCGCCATCTGAACAGCTGTCAAAACTTTCTCCACAGTGGAAAATTGCATTTCAGCCAAAGTGTACAAGTGTGACTTGTAAGCAATAGGTACTGTGTCTCCCTCATTAAAAGTGAGGTATGTGAAACCCACCGTCCCAGGGATGATTCTTATCACCAGGTTGGTGTGGTTGTCACGAGTCAGTAAAAATTTAGAAGCGAGCAGACCAGCCTGCAAAGATTGCAGAATAGCTGAGTGCTCAGGCAGCCAGCATGATTTGGAAAAGGTAGGTTGTATCAAAGCATACAAAGGCTTGATACGCTGGGCATAATCCGGAATGTATGTCCTCCCGAAATTTAAAAAACCCAGTAAAGACTGTAATTTTTTCAGAGTTGTCGGAGCGCGCAGTTGTGCGCATTTCTCCAGGAAGTGAGAAGCCAAACCTCTACCTTCATCGTTGAGCTCGTAACCCAAGAACAACACTGTATATTCTGCAATGTGCGATTTTGCAAAATTGAATTTGTAACCCATGTCGGCAAAGCTACAAATTAAGCGGTCAACGCGACACAGATGCTCCCAAAGTTCGTCGTCTGTGAGATAAATGTCATCCACATACGAGCATGCATCCGGGTCTACTCTCTCTAGAAGAGCGACTATGCGGGCAGTAAAAATCCCAGGACTATTCTTATAGCCCATAGCCAAACGTCGAAATTGTTTTTGCACACCGCCGCAAGTAAAGGAGGTCCATTGGGAACTTAGACCGTCCAAACGATGGGCATAAAAACCGTTGGAAATGTCAAGCGTGGTCTTAAAACGCTTACGCACAAGACAATCCACCAAAGCAGAGCCGTGAGTATTCTGTACTGCACAGGTACGGCAATGCGAGTTTAAATGCCAGTAATCCAATACCAAACAATATGAACCGTCTGGCTTGGTCACAGTAAAAAGAGGGTTATTCATGGGTGACACACATGTTTCAATCACACCCTGATATTCCAATTGTTCAAGGATTGCTGCGACGGAAGCATTGGCTTCACGTCGAATGGGCTATTGTGGTTGAGGCTGCGGCTGAGACCGTAAAGGAATCTCGTGGCTTGGGGAAAATTTATCCCAATCACAATGTGTACGGTACAGAGCCGGCGTCAGTGCCTTAGCCCACTCTTCTGCAAAATTCAGCGCATGCTCCTTCGAGACTGTGTGCGCGAAACTGGGGAGGTTAACCTTCTCCCCTTGCGGAGCTGCGAGAACAAAAGGTGGGGGCCATTCAGCCTCCGAAAGCAAAATGTCATACGTAGACGAAAAATTGTCCCAAAATACCCCTTTTATGGTACGTTGTATGTCACCTTCAATTAACAGGACAATTTCATAAAGTCTGTCAGGGGGAGCAACTCCAGTATCAGCTGTTTTGATTACAACATAACGATCAGTCGCTGTCACCTTCAGTAGTGGACGCAGGGCCTCCCGCACTATGGTAATCTCCGCCGCACTGTCCAGAAAGGTCAGAGCCCATGTCAGATTCCGAAGCCGCGTTCTCACTATCTGTGGCATATTTTGCTGTTAAAGCTGCGACTCTTTTCTTTTAAAATTGCGGTCACTTCGTCGTAGAGCCGTCCTGCTTCCCTGCACCTTCTTTCGGGCGGGGCTGATCACGTCCTTGTTGGCCACCCCGACCGCCTCCTCCTCCTCCACCGGTCGCCGAGGCCGATGAGTCCTGAAAGGAACGAGGAGAGCGTTGATCAGAAAACTGAAATCGATCAGGTGATTTAATCGTCGCGCGGTCGCGCAAGTCATAAACACGTTCTGTAGGCACAGGCAATGGAGACGCAGGACGAAACTCCTGTTTCTGTTGCTGTTGCTTTCCCTGTTTTTGTTTTTAGGCCAATTTTGTTTTTTGGACTTGGGCTGAACGTCCGTGTCAGACTTCTGCCATTGGGGTTGCGTTTTCTCCTTAGTAGAAAAAGGTTTGGGACCCTCACTATTGCGACCCACGGTCTTATACGCCGCCACAATAATCCTCGCTAACTGCGGGGTTTTTCGGCATCAGGAACCACCGCCAAAGCATTAGCAACATGAAAGTTCACTGCATCCCCCTTGACATTAGCAAGAACAAAATCGCAAACCACATCAAAGGTGCCACACAGGCGCATACCCAATTCAATCGCAGCCTCAGGTCCGTGCTCATCTTGAACACGTTTAAAGACCGTAGGCAGGACAGCCATAGACGGAGTGCCGTATCACCTCGCATAGACTGCCGCAAAAGTTTTACCCCAGGACTCACAGTCACCGATTTCAGGGGTCAAATCTTTAGGCATACTAATCGTCAGAATCCGGTGTTTTTTACCGGGAGACGTGTTGGGAAATACAGCCTCCAGCCTCCAGCAAGCCAGAAAGGAAAGTCATCCTTATCCTGGGGACGCTTGCCCATCACAGCATTGACCATTACAGTACTGAGCTTCATACCGCCCCGTCCCGCCGGAAGCGCTGCACCACCCGGGGGCCTACCCGGGGGCCCACCCGGGGGCCCACCCGGAAGATTACGGGTTATGTATTGCACTAAAGCTCGAATAACGCTAATGGAAACTACGTGTAGTCTACAAAGCTCCACAACGGAACAATTGCCGTGTTGAGGATGAGGAGTAAATCCAGACAAAACAGGCGAATTTGCACCTGGAATGGACAAAGCACCTAACCTCGGAGCTGTTAAAGTATGTGGGAGGGCGCCACCAAACCAAACTCGATGCTGCCAAACATCAATAGTTACCTCCTGTGCCCTGTACGGTGTATATTCATCGGTACAGGAGAGGGAGTGTGAGAGTGGAGCACACCCGAAGTGCCGTCCACAGCCGGAAATGTCACCCACGAATAAAACATTTTGTACGGGTAAGCCGTCTCCACACTCACCACCATTATCACGGCCATGCCATCCACTGGGACAATGTAGTTCTGCAAATGAGTGCGCACCGCAATGCGACTATGCTGCGGAATGTCCGCGGCAACTGCCATGACGGCACAGAAACGTAGAAGGACAAAGTAAGCTTTGTAGCACAACTGGGTAGTAATTCAAGGCAACTGTTTTAGAAAGATTCAAGCTTGAAAAGACCTATTTCACAAATAGGTAGGTTTGTTCCAACACCACCGTTTTCCGGAAAAGACAGTGAAGGGGTTAAGGATTGAATGATATACTACTCAAGTGTCATGATATGAGACCACCAACGCGTTGGGCGCAATGTAGCAGGGATCCTGTTCTCCTACAGAACTGAGCATAGAGACCTGGAACCTCAGTGAATTAGGATGGCCCAAAACTCACCTTAGTACCCAAAATCCCCTAACCGAGCTAGCTACAGTGTCTCATTGGTCATAACAAACTCCCAATGTTTAGAAAAACCAGAACATGATCTTAGAATACCTCAGGTCACGTGGAACACATAGACACTCTTTCGTTATACAATCATTTCAAACCAGAACGTGGAGTAAATGAGGACTGGTGCATATTTGAAATGTTTATTTACTAATGCAGGGTTCTCAAACGCAGTATCTTAGATAACACAAGCAAACATATTATAACGAGCAAAGTTATCAGCATAGTTATTAGTCCATAAAAGGCAAAAGGTGAACACATGCTAAAATGTGGAAATGAATAGGAGTTAACAACACCTAATTCTCACCCTCCATAAATAGCATATTATATTATATCTAAGAAGGTCTCTTTGGGCTTTAGCAGGGCGACCCCATACCTCAATATCTCCGAGTTGCAGAGGATCACATCATCTTCCACCAGCTCGCTGCATGCGAAGCACCATCAAGTGTGTTTTTGTGTTCTTAGCAAAGCAATATAAAACCCTCCTAAAGCCAGATTTGGCAGCAGCTGCATTTATGTTATGTCTAGGAAATTGCGAAGATCAAACCTTACATTAACACTGTGTTTACTTATCCCTCAAGGCTTCAGCACTCACTGTACAGACACCGTATACTAAGCAATGTTATCAGAGCAATAACATATTATTCTCGTATAAATCACAATGCTCTTCTAGGCTGAAAGCTAAAGCAACAATTATGTGTCGTGTGCAAAAGCAGCAAAAGGTAAAATTGCGTTTAAACATTTAATAAGCTCATGCTAACTTAACACGGTACATAGGTAAGCAGTAACTATATGACACCTACATTAGTGAGCTTGTAGCCCAAGAAGAGCACCGCAAAATGTGCGATGTGTGATTTAGCAAAATTGAATTTGCATCCATAGTTGGGAAACGACAAAATAATGCGGTTGACTCGGACAAGATGTTGCATCAGTTCATCATTCATCAGATAAATATCATCAACGTGCGAGAACACATCAGGGTCTATGCTGTCTAACAAAGACACAACATGGGCAGCGAAAGCCCTGAGGCTATTCTTATACCATATACGGTACGGTATGGTACAACATTGGGACAAGGGCCAAAGCCCACTCAGATGCGTAAGCTTTTGCATGTTCGTCAGGGACGTAACGCCAAAAACTTGCAAGTATCACGTCCTCCCCTCTAGGAGCGGATAGCACAAACGGTGGTGGCTATTCTGCCTCTGCTAACAGAATGTCATATGAAGAGGTGAGATTTTCCCAGAAAACCACTGTGATTGTACGCTGTATATCACCTTCAATTTGGAAGACAATTTCATAGAGTCTAGTCGGGGGGGCAACTTGTGTATCTGCTGTATATACTGTAATGAATGTATCAGTTGCTCTCGCCTCCAGACAGGGATGCAGTGCCTTCTGCACTATGGTAACCTCTGCTGCACTGTCGAGTAGAGTCACCACCCATGTCCAATCTGGAAGACGTGTTCTCACCGTCCGAGCCATACTTTGCTGTTAAAGCTGCAACTTTCTTCATCTGATACGGGGGTCTAAAACGAGGCAGATCCTCTTGTTTGTCTTTAATGTCAAACTGTTGAGGTTGATCCCATCCCTGTTGTGTGATCAGACCTTTGCCATGATCATGGCGTTCTCCACCACCGACTTGAGAGTCCGATGTGTCCTGTAAAGAACAAGGAAAGCGCTGAATAGGGACTTAGAATCCATAAGGAGTCTTAATTTTCAAGCGATCAAGCAAGTCATAATGCACTCTGAAGACTCGGGTGTCGGTGAACCAGCACGAAAACCCTGCTTCTGTTGTTGCTACCCCTGTTTTTTATTTCTCCAGTTCTTTTTAGGAAAGAACGGTCACCCATCTTTATCAGTCTCGGCTTTTTGTTGAGTATGTGCCTTGCATTTGCGATTGAGTGTTAGACTCAGCTAATTCGGAAACCAGGCCTTTAGGAAGACTCATGGTCAAAATCCTGTGTTTCTCCACAGGTGTGTTATTTGGAAAAACAGCTTTGAGTTGTCCAAACTTCTCGGCAAGCCAATAAGGGAGGCCATCTGCCTGAGCTGTATTGTACCTTAGCAGACCTCTCATTGAGGCATGCTAACTTTACAGTCCTCTGAGACTTTAATGTTCACATGGACAATAGCAACTGTCCCCTGGCCACTCTGCTGGAAGACACCCTCAAGGGCGTTAACCTGGCTCAAAAAGTGTGTGCACCCACCCACAAGGCTGGTCATATGCTGGATCTCGTTTTTTCAAGGGATTCCACCTTAAATGTGGAGACTCCACTACCTCTAACATGGTCAGACCACTGCTTACTTCCATTCAGCTGGACTGGCATCCAATTGTACTATAGTGCTTCCCCAAAATATGAAAAAAGGCGAGACTGGAGAAAGGTCACCATTGAGTCCTTAGGTCCTACATAACAGTTGGCCCCCTTTGAGAGGTCAGGTGACCCTAGTAGGGATGTCTGCTCCTACAACGGTTGGGTCACATCTGCCCTTGACCACATAGCCCCATTGAAAACTTTGACATCAGCCAGGAAGAAACCCCCTGCCCCCTGGTTCACCTTCAATCTCCAGGTGGAGAAAAGTCTTTGTAAGAAGCTGGAGCGTGCCAAGCGAAAAGCCTAAAACTGCAGTGTAGTTCCTATATTCCCAATAGGCTCTACGCATTGGAATAGTATATCCTGTAGTTTAGACGTAGGACTGAGGTTGACTAGGTCTCTACTGAATATACTAAACTTAGTTGTGTGTGCCAGCTAGCTCAGAGGTCACTAGAAACCTTCTTGAATAAACAAGAAGGTATTTGTTTCTGACAACCGCATAAACATGACACTTTGTTTCCACAAGATAAAACTGATCTTCAGAGTCGCGGAAACGATATATAGATATTTCACTCAGTCAATCGTGCATGCTTCGTTTCACCAGAGGTACAGAGAAATAGATAGACGGGCGTTTTCAATAATAGGATTTATTGAACAGTCTTCTTTCTCAAGCATAAGAAATGAACTGCTACAATCGTAACGCTGGTTGCAAAGTACAGTGCGTACAGTACGAAGAGTATTATACAATAATACTGTAAAAGCATGGTATGGTTTCTAAGCCATATAAAATAACATACATAAATACAAATGACTTAAAGTACTCAACTGGTGCTTCTAAAATACGCCTACCCCGATGTACCTAACCTAAGCTCAGTACGAGGGAGGAAGTAAGTGAGTTGTAGCATAAATGTAATATTCTTTTTGCCAAGAATCTTAACCAAGAATTCTCTAAGGGTCTAATCAGCTCCGTCCCTTGGTTTTAGAATGAAGCAGGTCTGGTATCTCTCTCTCAGGGCTCGATTTCCCAGCAACCCACAAGGGTAGCCTGGAAAAACTGGAGCTGGATTTCTCGGCAGGAGAAAAGACAGCGTCTCTCATAGTGCGTCTGCTGGAGGTTCGGCTTCCTTCGGCACTTGCTGTAGCAGGGCGCGTCGGGCAAGTAGATAGTCGAACTGCTCCAAACCACCGTCTGTTTGCCTAGGCAAGTGTGGGCATATTTATACCTTGAAGGTGCTGAGTTTGACGTAATGTTGGACATAATAACGTCATCAAAAAGTCCTTTGAAAACTCAATGAGTTCTTGGATAAATCAATATTCATGCGGGGGGAAGTCCCTGACTGCTGAAGGCGGGTTTTTCCAAGAAATCGATGTAGATTTTTGGAACTAGTGGAAGTAGCCATGCCGTATCAGGACTACGTGAGCGATGTCTTAATATGGTTATGATGTCTATGCCTATATAAGGATACAGTACTTTATAACTATATAAGGGCATGAATCGAGAAAATTACTCTAGGGTCCTAAAACGCTATACAACACCCACTTCACGCTTTATGTCTAATTTTACTAAATCTGTAAGCATCGAAAACATAACTAAAGCGTGTGTTCATAATTCCACCCAAAAATACATAAAATGCTTTTGAAAATGGCAATACACATACATGAGCATTTGTATTGCACGCATTTTACAAGCAATAGCAATTATAACAAAATAAAAATGCTATCTGAATGAATCATGAAATGACATTTATGAAATGGCTCTAAGTTTACAGAAGAAAAGGGTCGAGACCATTCCATATAAAATATATAAACTGTTATCGTTATAGAGGACAAGGGCAAATATTGTCTCTAGGAAGTGTGAAATGAATTTCTTGTTCTCTAAGAATAGTTCTACTTTAAGCAGATTACTCTGTGCCAAATGGAAAAAGTTCTATTTTGGTCATGTTTATATTGTAGAAAAAATAGAGTTCCCAAGTTAGAAGGCTTGCTTTGAAAAAGTGAAGGCTGAATTTCAGAGTTCATGGAACGCTGTGTTCAAGTTTCAAAAGTTATTCTCGGTGTCAGGAGAAAACATCAAATCGTCTAAGATGGCAAAGCAATCATCTAACACAGTAGGTGAAAGTGGAACTACTTCATTAAGGAGGTCAATTGTGCACAGATGTGAAGCATCGCCGTCAGCATCAGTTGCCGCGTTAGCAATGTTCGTAGCAGATGCTACCTGTGTGCCTGTTGTTCCACGTACCTCACCAGAAGCTGGATTCGCCGGTGAGATCTCAATGAATGCCGTCATCAGGATTGGCAACCGTTGGGGGCAACACGATATATGAGCCGTTACGGGACCCAGCAAAGTGTCGACATCCATTGGCAGTGCTGATGGAAGTGTAAGACAAACGTCTTACACGCATTCCTCTACGCAAAGCAGGCATCGTAGAACAGGTAAGATGCAATCTTGCCAGATTGGTCTGAATGAAAGGATCCAAGTGGTATTCAGATCTTTTAAACGAGCCAAGCCAAGAATCTCTGTAATTCTGTACCGCATGACTAGGAGAGCATTTTCCATGGTAGTCTGGGTATTTGTGGTGACTCGACTTGCCATATCGGAGCAGAATAAACAAAAATAGAATTCCTGCTACGAGCCCCAAAATGAGAGGCAAACCACCGAACACAGAGTGCACTAAGTTAGGAAAAATTACGAGAACTGCTTCAAATGGTGCTAACAGTCCCGAAAAAATCGTCTTAAATACATGTGCAATACCGCTGGTATCAGACATGTTTAAGATTCTTCCTAACATTTCTGTGAAATGTACTGGGCAGTTTGTTGAATAATGCATGTATCTCTGCAGAAGTCCTTGCAACTTGCAGATCATACCTTTCTCCAGACGAGGTCAGTGGCACCGTTTTTTGCAAAAGAATAGCTTTCATTCTGCTTAAAGTATCAATTTGTATAGAAGAGATATTCAGTGAAGGCTTCACTGTCTGTCTTGCTTTTTTTATACAATACTTGCATACAACAAGTGACCCTGGCTGATACAATAACTACATAGGCTTTTCCTGGCAACATGTCACAACAGCTGTGATCATTGAGCATAACGTAGCTGCCATTGGAAAGCTGCCTGAAAATTGGATATATTACTGCTGCTGGAGAACCGTGCAAGTGGCAAGAAAGGTTATTTGAAGAACCTTTGCAGGCTCAGTGTAAATTAATACCTTCACATAAAAGTGTACCGCTTAGTGAGTTTTTACAATTTTTACCACTAAGAAATTTCTGGAAGTGTGGAAGTATGGATTTCTGTAGCCACTCAAGGCATAGTTTTTCTACACTGTAAGTTGTTAGTATCCCTGGATGTTGTCTCTGGGAATATCTTGGATCTGGCCTATTCACTGTGAACCCTTGTGTTTTGTTCAGGAATCTATCTTGACAGTTATTTGTGTATGTGGGCCAGATTAACCATTTTTTCCATTCAGGATGTGTTCTGTTCTGTTGTAAAATATAATTTACGTCTACCTCCTCATCTGAAGTTAAGTTACTATCATGTGTGGGCTTAGGTATGGATGGTTTGTTTAAATCGTTTATCTTAGCCAAGCCAAGACAAGATTTTTGTTGAATAGTATCATTTAAAAACATTATTTGTTCTGGGATCATGCAGGCTCTGAATAAGGCCTCTAAACCTTGTACCTGCCAATCTTTTGTGCCCTAGACAGTCTTTGTCTCAATGTTGTCTTTCCAAAAGTTAAACCCTAATGTAGACAGCTGAGCATAAAAGTTCTCAGAATAAATGTGTTTAGTATTGGTCAACATGTTTTTCATTCCTGTCTTATTCATATTTTTAAAATAAAACATTTCTGGATTTTTGACATTAAAACCTGAGAAATATGGAAAGTTTTCATAAAATGTTTTAGAGCTGCCTTTTGGTGGCGTTGGACAATGTTCCCATTGATTGTAAGTAAAAACATGTCTAGGGTTTGCAGATTTATGCAAATACTGATAACCATAATGATTAAAACAATACATTTCTTCATAATTTGATTAACCTTGTAAGTAGTCATGTTTTGTAAATTTTGCTGACATTTCTAAATCTGTCACCATGTTATTAACAGTCTCAAAGTCCCAATCATCAGAAAAAGTGCTTGGTGAAACAAAATCGCTTAAAGAAACCTTAAACTGGTATGGAATCTTCAACAGTTCCACCCACGGGGCCATAAATGTCATAATCAGTTGTGTCCCATGCTATGTCACCAGGTATATGAACGGCTGTGATGTTCACTGATGACAGGTCTCTTCGCTCACGATGAGATGATTTGTGAGGTTTCAGGAGCAAGTTGATGTTCTTACTTGCTGTGTCCATTGTACTGTATTTTCCATCTATCATTTTTCCAAAACTTAAAACATGAATGAACCATAGTAGGAGAAAAAGTACACCTAACACAATCCAAAATTCAG
Organism: Lissotriton vulgaris; assembly: GCF_964263255.1. Classification (NCBI taxonomy): domain Eukaryota; kingdom Metazoa; phylum Chordata; class Amphibia; order Caudata; family Salamandridae; genus Lissotriton; species Lissotriton vulgaris. The sequence continues at coordinate 29,495,056 of NC_141687.1, read as the reverse complement.
CCCATGGTGAAACCAGATATGTCTTCTCAAGTTGATGAAAAAGCTCTGTTAATTTTTCTTTGAAGCTTTTATTTGCTGGCCTTGTTTCTGGTTAACTGGGATCCTCAGAAAATGTATCAAGGTTGATGAAATAGCCAGAGGCAGTTCTGTCAATTGTTGGTATCGCATCCGGAATATTTGAAATCGCTGGAGGTGTTTGTTCCCTAGACATGTTTGTATAGTCATATTCTACATCATTGTAGACGGGCGTTTCTTTGCGAACTGTTATTTGGGTTTCCAGAGGCACAAGTTCCATTGCTTTATTGCATAGTCCTTCTTTTCTCACTGCAGGTTCATCAAAGGTGATAAGTCTTTCAGTTTGAACCTCTTGCATTGTAGCCAGATTTGGTTGTCTGCTACATCTTGGGAGTCCACTGGGCCTACTACTTATTATCGGCCACATGATGCGGTTTCACCAGGTCAATGGATACGGACCTGTTCTCCTTTCTTCCAGCAAGGGGCGGCAGTAACACTGTTCTCGATCCGTGGATTGCTAGTACAGGTACTGGTTTTTTGTAAGAAGGCCCAAATTCCTTCTTATCCGCGATCTTCTCTCTGACTGGATCCTTAATCTTTGGAATCCAGGCCTTGCTGTGGCAGGTGGTTTCTCTTCAGTGGTTGTTGGCTTTTCTGTTGTGTTGCTCATACTTCCTCTTGTTTCATTTAAGTCCTGCAAAACTGCCAAACGTTCTTTGATATAAATAACAATATTTGGGTGGAGGGCCTGAGGGATATTTATAGACCAGCCTAGGTTGTACCCCTCTAAAAAGCTATATAAACAACAAGAAAACCTAGGGGTCTCTGCAGGGAATATCATGGAGATTCCTTATTCACTATTCTGATGTCTAATTTGGTCCATCAAAATAACGTCAAGACTAAATAGTTCTAACAAAGGACAAAGATTTTTAACAGTGGGCCAGCTGTGATTGTAGATCACACTCTTTTAGGATTCCCATCAAAGTCTTGTAGTGATCAATACTATCATTTGGTCATCCTAAGGGTCGTGTGTCTCTGGATCATTGAGACTTTGATCGTACCCTGAGTGGAATAGGATTACAACCCGCAATCACTGTTGGACCATATGATGTTAATCTGATGGGATCAAGTGCAGTGCAAAAAACAAAAGTGGTGAGATAAAATAGGCTAGAGAACCAAAATAGGAACTTTTTATTAGAAACGGCCTCTTCCTGTTAAAACCAAGAAGAGCGCAAACTTATTTATACCTAGCAGTTTAACCAAATACCTTCATGGGGGCCAACATGTTCCAGCCTTGTGGGAAAAGGACCCTAGGCTTTCTTCAAGGCCTCTGTTCTTATTAATAATGCTACTGCATATAGTGCAAAAGTGCCAACAGAAAATCTAATATTACAAACAGTGAATATAAACCAGCAACAGCAAAGGATATATTTTCTGTCGTCTGTTAATTCTCCTCAGTGACACCTGGTGTGTTTACTACATCTATAATGAAAAAACCACAGGATGAACCAACTGTTAAAACCTATTGTCTAAGATAACATATCCATAAATACGCAATGTTAAGGACAGTATCTACTCACCCAGTATGCCCGGGGACCAGAACTCACCTCTCCTGGACCTGGCTCAAGAACTATGAGACCCCGCTCTGTGGAAGTAAGACAACCTCGCCTTGAATACAGCAGAGAGAACAAGCCTATCCTGCGCTGTATATATCTAGCTCAGGCTATCAGGAAGCTTACTGCCAGAGCCAACTAACTGTCATAGTCCTCTCTCCATAATCTAGTACCAAGACTCAACCAACATCCCTTAGGGTATAGCAGCTGATGACTGTCTACTACACCCAGTCACTAAAACTTAATTACATAGCGGTATGTTCTAAGAGTTGTAAAAGAGCACACTAGAACAACCTTTATTAATGTCTATATGCTGTGAATCATAATTATGAACAGCAAAAACAGACCAACCCCTATGGAAACGTGTGGGTTGCTTACCTGTCCGTTGTTGCCTCTGGCCGGTACCGAGTCAGGGGGAGGCAACGAACAGGACAGGTACACACCTTAAGAATGGTCAGAAAACAATACTGGCCGGCCAATCAGTGAGAGTTGCATAGGGAGACCCTCGTTTTTCTGGAGAAATGTTATAAAATGAACAAACCCTACCTGATGCCTCATGAAATATGTTCACACGGTAGGCGAGCTCTTACTTGGTGCAAAAAATAGCAAAGATGATGGTATAACGGACGCTCCACAAAATGCATCCTCTCGCGATACTGTCTGAACTACAGAATGACGTCACGCTCTAGTCATCTGTAGTTCAGTCAATCGCGGGTACGCTTAATCTAAAGAATGCACAGCCTGTTGGTTTTTATCAGTGCGTAAGCAACCAGACTAGTTTGTGCCTCAAATTGTTTAACTGTCCTTTGTCAGAACTATTTAGTCTTGACGTTATTTTGATGGACTACATTAGACATCAGAATAGTGAATAAGGAATCTCCATGATATTCCCTGCAGAGACCCCTAGGTTTTCTTGTAGTAAACGTTCTTTGATATCAGAGGGTTTTTGTTCCACCACTGAAGTTTGAGATCGAGGTCTTCGATAATCATTCGAGCACCAAACAATCATTCGGATGGAGTGATTCCTCCCAGAGAATTTCTTGGCAGATTATTAAGACTATGTTGGACACTTATTAGATGTTTGACGAACCCGTCACCCGAGCCTAATACCCTAGCTGTTATAGGTTGCATTTCCCTCAGGATGGAATGGACTTGAGTACCGTAATGCAGCGCCCAAGCAGGCCATGGCTTCTTTGTAAGCTCGAGAGCTAAATGTAGGAACCTGGTCGGAATGTAGCATGCCGATTGCATATGTGCCGATAAAGACTCGCAAATCTTTTACAACAGTTCGGGCGTCAGCCGAGCACTGGGGCCACATCCAAATGATCTTGTGCAGGAATCCACTGCGACCATGATATATTTATAGTAGCCATCCCTTTGTAAGGGACCACAGGTAAACGCAAGCTAATGGTTTATCTGAAATTAGAAGGGGCGTCTGCGCAGTTCCTTTTACTGTTGAAACATTTCTTTTTTGGGAGATTTCACATTCTAGAACATAATTTCTAGTTTGTTTCCTCATGCGTGGCCACCAATACCTCTGTTTTAATAAGGATACTGTTGCGGTAACTCCTGCGTGTGCAGAGGCGAGCCCTTTGTGTGCTGCTAAGATCAGTCCTAACCTATGTTCCATGTTTGGATTGCCCTATCCCCCACTCCAGGGATTCGAGCAAAAGGAACATTATTTGCATCAGTTATATATGAGTACTTCACTGGAAAGCCTTTCGGGAGTGTTTTACCACTGTTTTTTACTGACGCAGTGACAGCTTGCATTATTTCGCTGTCTATTTTTGTTTTTGAACGAGTGATTGCAGTTACGGAAGCCGTTTGCACAGCTGCCTTCGCGGCTTCATCAACCAATGAACTCCCTGCAACGTGAACGCCATGACGCTGATGACTCAATGTATGGATCACGTGAGTCTTTTGTAGTTCTTTCTGTAAAAGAACTACTTGTTCCCAAAGCATTTTATGCTTGATTGTGTCACCTTTTGCGTCATTGAAACCGTTTTGAACCCAGTTCTGCAAATATTCATTGTAAGATTGGACGCAGTAATACGAATCGCACACTATGAGTGTGGGGAATTCGCGATCTGTATTTTCAAGCGCCATCTTGAAAGCCTGTAGTTCAGCTCGCTGAGCTGTACAGTCTCCGAGTGATTGAGTCTAAATTTACCTTCGCGACAGCCACCTTTAACAATCGCTCATGCAGCAATATAGGCTTGTTTACCCCCAATTGCGGGCTGTGCTGATCTGTCTGTATAAATTATAATACCGTAATGTTCTAGAGTCAGAATCTCAATAGGCAGAGGACATTCTTGTTGGTATTGTAGAAATTCTTGTGTTTTCAAATAGGGGTCAAAATCGTATTCAACGTCTGTTGCAGCAAGAGAATTAACCCATTGTATCCCTCTCGAATGTAAAGCTTTAGCATTTGGAATGCTTGCTTTTGGTACTGCCTCTAAGGCAGGTACAGGTGTAACGATTTTATTGTGTTTACCCTGTGCTACGGCTCTCTCCTTTGCTACAGAAGTCTGAACCGCTGTCAGAATCTTTTCTGTCAAAGTGAATTTCATTTCAGTTTGTGTGTACAAGTGTAATTTGTAAGATATTGGTACCTTTTCACCTTCATTAAAGGCTAGGTATGTGAATCCGCATCTCCCTGGGATGATTCGGATCACAAGGTTGCGCACGTTGTCGCGTGTTTGTAACTGTGTTTTTGCTAACATGTCTGTTTGCACTGAACGCAAAACTTCTGTGTGTTTTTGTGTCCAATTAGTAGGTTTGAAATCAGGTTTGATTAGTTTGTAGAGAGGTTTAACCCTTTCTGCATAATTTAGAACATAAGTTCTTCCAAAATTCAGGAAACCTAGAATTGACTTTAAGTTTTTTTGCGTTTTTGGAGGGTATAGCAGCGCACATTTTTCTAAAAAGTTTGCTGCCAGGCTTTTGCCTTCTCTTGATAATTTGGATCCCAAGAAAAGGACGTAGAGGTGGACAATTCGTGATTTCTTAAAATTGAATTTATACCCTTCAGAAGCAAACCCAAGTATAATGGTGTTCACTCTTTACAAGTGTACGTCCAAATCATCGTCTGTAAGATAGATGTCATTGACATAAGATAATGCCTCATCATCGTACGTCTGTAGTAACTCTGTTACTCTGGCTGAAAATAACCCTGGGCTATTCTTATTTTATTTATTTATTTATTTATTTTTTAAATTTCTACAGCGCGCAAATACCTTACGGTGTCTCGGCGCTGGAGTTTGCAGATTACGGGGGTTCCACTGACATCTTACTGATTAAAGAGCCAAGTCTTGAGATGTTTACGAAATGAAAGTAGTGAAGAGTGATCTTTGACAGAGGAAGGGATCTGATTCCATTATTTTGATGCTGCCACTACAAAACGTCTATCTCCCCATGATACTTTTTTTGTGCATGGGATTTGGAGCTGTTGGGCCGAGGAAGAACGTAGTTTTCGGCTGGGTTTGTACAGTTTGAATGCTCTTTTGAAGAAATCAGGTCCATTGTTGTTCAAGGCCTTGTGAATGATACACATGGCCTTAAACTTTATTCGGCTTCTTATTGGTAACCAGTGGAGCTCGCGAATTGTGGGAGAGATAGAAGCGTGCTTGGGTATACCCATAAGAATCCTTGCAGCAGCGTTTTGAACAAGCTGTAATTTGCTCAAAACTTGCTCTTGTGCGTTAAGCAATAGACCATTGCAGTAATCCACCTTGGATAACACCAGGGAGGACATTAAGGTTTTACCTGCAGTTGGGGCAAGAAAAGGGAGCAGTTTCTTCACCATTCTCAGGGTAAAGAAGGAGGCTGACACCACAGCGTTGGCATGGCTAAGGAACGTAAGCTTATTATCGAAAAGCACGCCCAAGTTTTTCACCTTGGCTACAGGTGGTGGAGGAGCTCCCAGTTCCGAAGGCCACCAGACCGGAGACCAAGACTGAGTTAGTTCGCCAAAAACCATCACCTCCGTCTTGTCGGAATTTAGCTTTAAGCAATTCCAATTCATCCATGAACTGATGGCCTTCATGCCCTCCTGAAAGTTCGCTGCCACTGCTTCTCCGTTTTTGTGTATCATCAGGACCAGCTGTGTGTCGTCGGCATATGATGTTAAACCTATACCGAACGACTTGAATCCCTGGGGGAGATGGCAAAATTGTCACTGTGTCCCCATTATTGAGAAAGCGGTCAAATACCTGCTTTCTGGTGCAATGTTTTAACAAAAGAAACAATTTGAAATATCTACTGTGGTTTTATATTTTTTGCGCACAATGTTATTCATCAGTGCTGCACTATGTGCATTTTGGACTGCAAAAGTTTTGCAACAAGAGTTTAAATGTCTGCAGTCCAAAACTAGATGATATGAATTGTCTGGTTTGGAGACAGGAAACAAAGGATTATTCATGGATGAGATGCATGTTTCAATCAGCCCTTGGTATTCAAGTTGCTTTAAAATCTTCCTGACCTATTTTTTAGCTTCCTGTTTTACAGGATATTGCCTTTGTATTGTTGGTTGAATTTTCAACTGAATTTTATGGTGAGGGGAGTCCTCATCATAACCTACATGATTTTTGTATAATGCTGGGGTCTGGGCTACAGCCCATTTCCTGGCATAGGTGTATTTTTTATGAATAGGAATATGATTAGAGAAGGCTGGCATAATGATATCTTCACCATGTGGGCACTCCCTGACAAATTCAGTTGGCCAGTCTTTTTCAACTAGAAGAATGTCATAACCCTTAGATAGCTTCTCCCAAAAGAGTGCTTTAATTTTCCTAGTTATATCTCCCTCTATTCGGAGTGTTACTTTATATAACTTATGGGGTACTAACCCTGGTGTCTGCAGTTTCAACTTGGATGCATTCATTCAGATCCACTGTCTCCAGATGATCTTTCAGGATCCTGCGAGCTATTGTGACCTCTGCTGCGCTGTCCAGCATTTTCTGGGCCCACTCCCCATTCTTGGGTTGTGTCCTCAAGATCCTCGGCATGTCTTATTTTGAAACTTGCTACCTTCTTTTTGGAGAATTGAGTTTTCTTATTTTTTGGAACGTGTTAATCGTCTTTGGACTTCACTCGTTCTTCTTTTTGTTATGACTGTCCTCTTCTTTCTGATTTCTGCGAGGAAGTCTGAAAGGTACGAGAGAAACGTGCATCAGTATCTTGATATCTATCAGGTTTTCTTATATTATCCCTATTTCTGAGGTTATACCTTTTTTCAGAGTGCTCCTTTTGAGGAGACCTTCCTTTGGACAGAGAACGCTTATTTTTAGGAAGTGTCTGTTTAGTGTTCTCCCACTTCTTTTTAGAAGTAGTTAGATTGTTTTTGATAAAAAAAAAATTTTCAGGATATTCTGGTAGTTCAGGTTTTAGTGGTTTCCCTCCCAAACTATCTCTTCCTAGTTCTTCAAGGGATTTTTCAATAATTCTTGCAAGTTCATATGGTTGCTCTGTTATATCAGTTTTTAGCTTCTGGCGGATTGCTACAGATGCTGCTTCACCTTTAATGTTGACTAATAGTATAGCCGAGACCTGTTTGAAATCTTTAAGTAATTTCATACCAAGATTTAAGGCCGGTTCTGGACTGGATTCATTTTGAATCTGTCTCAGCACGTCTGGTATCACCACCATAGACGGTACACCATGTGTTTTTGTGTAGATTGAAGCAAAGACTGTACCCCAAGTGTCGCAGTCCTCTACATGTGGCGCAATCCCAATTGGTAAGCAGATTGTTAGAATCCTGTGTTTCTCAAGAGGTGTAGTATCAGGGAATACTGCCTCTATTTGAGTAATTTTTTGAGCTAACCAGAACGGAATTCGTTCCTATTTTGCAGGCAATTTACCAATGACTGACTGTATAGTCTGTGGTGTAATTTTGTTTGTGTTCCCCTGATGAGGGGTGAGCGGTGGAATTCTTACAGCTGGTTGGACTGTTAAGGTCCGCATGACATATTGAACCAATTGTCCATGTATTTTAATTAATTGTTTTAGCTGAGCTAACAATTCTGGACCTTTCATTCTTTCAATGTCAGGATGTTGTGTGTAGCTGGCTAATAACGACCATTTGCTCCTGGTCTACCGAGTGGACCGAGTCTGGTAATGTGATTTTGATGTTGTAGGGCGCCATTAAACCAGAGCTGATGCTCTTGGTAAGTTAGTGGAATTTCAACGTCCTCGAAAGGAACGTATTCCGCTGGACGTTCCTCTATTTTATAGTAGTGGAACTTGTGTGTCACTGGATTTGCTTGTGGAAAGACAATCCATGAATAGAATACCTCTGTCTGCCGATACTCATGTGCCTCTATAACAAAGATTACTTTACCACCTCTCCATGATACTCCATGATTTATGAGTTTGTAAGTTATAATTTTTCTTACATTTACAGGGATGAGTATAGCATCCGGGTCATCCTGCTGGAGACCTGTGTTGTCTAAACTGCCTGAGCTGCTGCTGCAGCTCTCTCCCTTTCGTCGTCACTATCCGTCATTTTGTTGACTGGAAGTGTGCAGAGCAAATTTCAAGGAAACAAAGATAAAGTACACAATATTTTTGGAACGCTGTATCCTTCAACGTCGAACAAACCAAAAACGAATACATAGGATTTTCCGTCCTACTCAGTTTAAGGCCCATATTTTATCCTTTAACCCACTCCAGATGTCTATTGGAGTATTTTACGGGGAAAAGCGGTCTCTGTGAAAAGCACAACTGAGTTACTCTAGTATCTAGCGATAAATTAGTGTTTTCCCAAACATTGGGCGCCATGTAGTGTAGTTCCTATATTTTCAATAGTCTTTACGCATTGGAATAGTATATCCTGTAGTTTAGACGTAGGACTGAGGTCGACTAGGTCTCTAGTGAATATACTAAACTTAATTGTGTGTGCCAGCTAGCTCAGAGGTCACTAGAAACTTTCTTGAATAAAAAGAAGGGCTTAGTTTCTGACAACCGCATAAACATGACAACTTTGTTTCCCTAAGATAAAACTGATCTTCAGAGCCACGGAAATAATAGATAGATATTTCACTCAGTCAATCGTGCATGCTTCGTTTCACCAGAGGTGCAGACATATAGATAGACGGGCGTTTTCAATAAAAGGATTTATTGAACAGTCTTCTTTCTCAAGCATAAGAAATGAACTGCTACAATCGTAACACTGGTTGCAAAGTCAAGTGCGTACAGTACAAAGAGTATTATAAAATAATACTGTAAAAGCATGGTATGGTTTCTAAGCCATATAAAATAACATACATAAATACAAATGACTAAAAGTACTCAACTGGTGCTTCTAAAATACGCCTACCCTGATGTACCTAACCTAAGCTCAGTACGAGGGAGGAAGTATAGCATAAATGTAGTATTCTTTTTGCTAAGAATCTTAACCAAGAATTCTCTAAGGGTCTAATCAGCTCCGTACCTTGGCTTTAGAATGAAGGAGGTCTGGGTTTCTCTCTCTCAGGACTCGATTTCCCAGCAACCCACAAGGGTAACCAGGAAACACTGGAGCTGGATCTCTCGGCAGGAGAAAAGACAGCGTCTCGCTCAGTGCGTCTGCTGGAGGGTCGGCTTCCTTCGGCACTTGCGGTAGCAGGGCGCGTCGGTCAAGTAGATAGTCGAACTGCTCCAAACCACTGTCTGTTTGCCTAGGCAAGTGTTGGCATATTTATACCTTGAAGGTGCCGAGTTTGACGTAAGGTTAGACATAATAACGTCGTCAAAAACTTAGTTCTTTGAAAACTCCATGAGTTCTTGGATTTATTTATTTGTTTATTTATTTATTTTGAAAGTTTTATAGAGCGCGAACCAGACCCTTGCGGGTAACAGAGCGTTTTACAGGCAGTGAAGAAAAATTATACAACAAAATACAAAACGAGTCGAAACAAATATACGTATACATTGAAGTACTAGAAAAATATATCATAGAGCTAGACTTACCAATAGCCCATATACCTTATTTATCATACATAAATCAGTCGGCAATGGAAAAGGTTCAATCGTTTATTTTGCAAAGCGCCCTATATAGGGGAGCCTCCCTCTCGCCACAGCTCACAAAGGTGTGCAGAGGAGACTACTGGATCTCATTCAAAACAGTGCATATATACTTTCCGCATACCCCGTTGAAACCCTGTACATGGAAAAGTACCAGTATCTGAGAAACCAACAGGCAAACCCATATAAGGCACAATAGATTGATTCGAAACTCAGCTCGAGCTATTCCGGGGTAGGTAAGTAAAGGTGCCTCCCTTTGGTTTCTTGTGCATGGGAGTACAGGCATGGCACCTGCAAGAATGTGCTCATCCTGAAAGAAAGACAGATGTGACCTTGGGTTTCTTAAGTTAGAATCTATGCTCTGTTCATAGCCCGGGCCGCCCTTTCTGACTCTCCGCTCAACAGTATGTCACGTGTCTTTCTTACTAATGAAAGAGGCCCAGGGGAACGAAACCAAGAGGCCATTTGTTCGTTTCAGGCCTAAGTTTTGGGTTATACATGACTCGAAGGTAATTACAAGAGGTTTCTATCAGGGTAGCGAATATATATTGGATACATTATGACAACATTATATAATATCGATTTTATATTTCTTCAACATAATGTGCAAACATCAAATATGAATAACACATTGTGCAAAATAAAACAAAGAGAGGGGTGCAGGCCGAGAGAGCATCTGTGCAAGTAGGTTGTCTGTTTGCACCCATAAAAGTCATGGTATCTTTAGGTGATGATCATGTGAATTTTTCCATGAGAATCGCCTTTTCTTCCTTTTTGAACAATGATGTAGATGTGACAAGTCTGGTTTCTGGGGTTAGTGCGTTCCAGATCCTAGGTGCCATCCCTGAGAAGGAGCGTTTAAAAGTTTTCGACTTATTAAATCTGTGTGGCTTCAGTAATAAGTTTTCTGCACTTCTTGTGGATCTCTTACCCCCAGAGATAGTCAATTTCTGAGAGAGATAACTGGGTGTCTTGTGGTGAATGGCTTTGTGAGTCATGCAGGCTATTTTTAGGTGAATTCTGCTTCCCATGGTAGCCAATTCAAGGCATTTAAATCCGGGGAGATGTGGGACCTTTTTTTTGAGCCTGTGATGAGTCTAGCTGCAGCATTGATGGTGGCTCTTATAGGTGCTGTTGTTGCTTTGGGGAGGCCGCAAAGAGAGGCACTTCCGTACTCGATCCTGGGAATCTCTAGAGCTTGCACTGCCGTCTGGAAGTCGTTTTTTGGTTTAAGCTTCCTGAGAATATTAATCTGGAAATGTGCTCCTTTTGTTGCGTTGCCCATATGTTTATGCATGTTGAGGTTGAAATCAAGGGTTATACCCAATGATTTTGCTGAGTCAATGATTGTTGGTTGAAATTTGAATGCCGTGAGGTATTTGAACCAATCCTGGAGGAGGGGTATTTTGGAAGGTGGAGCTATGAGTAGGAAATCAATATTCATGCCGGGGGAAGTCCCTGACTGCTGAAGGCGGGTTTTTCTAAGAAATCGTTGTAGATTTTCAGAACTAGTGGAAGTAGCCATGCCGTATTAGGACTACGTCAGCTATGTGTTAAAATGGGTTTGATTTCTATGCCTATATAAGAATATGGTACTTTATACCTATATAAGGGCATGAATCGAGAAAATTACACTAGGGTCCTAAAACGCTTTACAACAAAACCCTGAGGCAAAGAGCACCTACAGAACATCTTTAAAAAAATACAATGGGTTAAAATGCACTACCATTAGAGACAATATTGCCAATCGAATAAAGTCCTTGGACAGCTTAGTGAAAGAAGTCTTCAAGATTGTTCAAGACTTCATCAAACCGGTGGCTTTGAATAGAAATATGTTACCCACAGTTACTCTGTGTAAGGAATTATCCACTTTTTTCAGGAGAAAGTTCAAGCTATTTACTCCTCTTTTTCCTCAGCTGGGTCTCCAATTACACAAATCTCTACTCTCTGAACATGCCCAGAATTTGGTCTGAGTTCAGTGTGTTTTGCCTAGAAGCCTCAAAGTTAGAACTACGCAAATGCAAATCAGGTTCGTCAGGTGATCCTTGCCCGGCCAAGTATTTTAATCTGATGGCCAAGTGGGTCAATCAGCAGCTCAATCCCATTTGGAACTCCACCTTGAGGATGGGCATCTACCCTTCCTCCTGGAAAGCAGCCTATATCTTGCCATACCTAAAAAAAGCAGACGCTGATCCAGCGGAGCTCAAGAATTTTAGGCCTATTTCTCCCCTGCCTGTGCGGGCCAAAATCCTTGAGAAGAAAGTCTAGATGCAATTGTCTGCCTTCTGTGAGTCCAACAACTGTCTTCACGACTCCCAGTCCGGGTTTAGATCTGGCTATAGAACTGAGACAGCCCTTCTGGAAGCAGTGGAATCCATACGTGAAGCCTTAGACCAGGGCAGTTCCGCAATGCTTGTGCTGTTGGATTTATCTGAAGCCTTTGATCCGGTGTGGCACCATATCCTATAGATTGACTTGAGCTCCTGGCAGTGTTGGGTACCACGCTGGCCTGATTCCGCTCATTTCTAGAGGGCCGGTCGCAGCAAGTACTGCTTCGCCCCCACATCTTCTCACCCATACCCCTTCTGTGTGGGGTCCCTCAGGGCTCCACTCTGAGACCCACATTGTTTAATGTCTATCTGACCCCCCTTGCTTCTCTAGGCGAGCTATGGGGAGTGAAAATTAACTTCTATGCTGATAACAACCAGCTAGTGTTCTCTTTAAAAGAGCACTCAGAGGTAGCAACTGTTGACTACATCTCGACCTGGATGACGGATTATTGCTTGAAATTGAATGCCAACAAAATGGAGGTATCATTTTTTAATCAACCCTCTCCTCTGACCTCCAATCTTTTGTGGCCACCGGAGCTAAACTCCCCTCCTGTCCCTGTGGATTCAGCCAGGAATCTAGGGTTCAAATGTTATACCCTCCTCTCTTGTAAAGCCCAGATTGGCCAAGTCTCCTCAGGACTTGCAAGGATTCCTACATCTCCTTCCTATGGACTGCAGGAAGACTGTAGTCCATGTGATGGTTACGTCAAAGATGGATCATACTAAGAGCCTGTCCCTGAGTCTTCGAGCTAACCTGTCCCACAGGCTCCAGGTTATCCAGAATGCAGTTAGCGAAACTTCAATAGATCTATACGGTCTATAATCCCACGGAGTCGCAGTGGCAGTATACTCGTGAAACAAATTATCTGTTCCATCGACCACCGGAAAGAATAAAAAACCTCAAAGAAGACGGATGAATCTGCTTCTACAACAAAGATAAGCACAACACCAGCATCAGGTTCTCCATACTGAGTCAAATAATCCCTGAGTGGTGCGCGGTTAGAAGGCGCAATAACAATCACCATTGTCAATAATAGAAAGCTCAACAACGTGGTAATATGAACGATAAAGACTTTTTAAAATTCAAGCTCGAAAAATCTATAATATATCACAATATAGGAGGTAACACTGTCACAAACGTCTCCGGAAACAGAAGTGAGGGGTTTGTGGACAAGCACAAGCACTACTCAGGAGTCTGGCAGATAAGAACCAGACCAAATGTTGGGGGCACCATGTTGCGGGGATTCTGCATATACACAGAACTATGGAAGGAAAACAGGACCTCAGTGCATAGGGGTTGTGGCTTCCGTGAGTAGTTTATGAAGTTACTAACTTTAGCATCTTTTCTGGTAGCCTTGATCTCTCATTCCACTGCATGCCTCAGGTCAAACAACCAAGGAATCAATAAATAATCCAATACATCCGCATCGAAGATACCATGAACCCATTTCATTAATAAACAATCAAAGTTCACAAACTGTGTTAAAAATCAACGTTCACAAACTGTGTACAATAGTAATAGAGAGAATAAACTATTACAAACACACCTTTGGTATTCTATAATATTGTTAAAAAATGTAAGACATTTTAGTTTCAAAACAGGGGTTTTGATGAACAGATGTACGGTTATGTGTAATGGTAATAAAGCCTAGCTAATAGTTTTTTCACATATTATAATTGTCTACACATATGTGACATGATTAAGGGGGATGCTTTTGTATTGTGGCCGGACACATCTCCTTCAGGACTAGACCCACAGGGGGTCACCTGCCTCCCTGAAGGGACTACGGCCGGAAATATGTGCACATGGCGTGTATGGGATGCACAGGCTGGACTTTCTAAACCGCAGAATGAGGTCAGAAGAATCCCTTCCCTCCTCACCCAAATCAACAGCCCTCCAGCCCCAATGGCAGACTTCTAAAATGAAGACTGGATGTGAGCGTGTGCTGGACACAAATTAAAGTCCAAAAGAAACACATCAAGGAGGCACACCAAACGGATTTAAGCAATCTTAGGTCATTATCTGAAACAAGCATTGGCATAGCCAATAGGTCTCGCTTTTGGGACCTTCTAAGTATTTAGTTATGTAGCACAATATCCTTGGTGCAACAACATCAACTGTTACGTGGCTAAACACTTATAAGGTCCCAAAGGCGGGACCTTTTGGCTATGGTAATGCTTGTTTCTATTATACACAACATACACAACATGCAGCAATTTAACAAAAGAAAAAATGTGTTTCTCGCTCAAATTGATCAAATGTTACCAAACATGTAGTAACATGTTTTGCCGTGCAGTAGAAGGTCCTTCGCAAAGGTTCACTGTTCACTAACCTGTTTCTTATAGCTGTACCCGGATGTTAAATCGGTACTAAGGAGGCAAACCTTTGTCCACACAGTGTTAACCTGGTGTAGAAATTACCAAATAATGAAGTAATACTATCAAAAATTATGCCGCATTAGCTGCATACTTTGCCTTTCCTTGCCACATAATTTGTCCACCCTGAATCATAGTAATAGGGTCCTCCCGTCGCACTTCAAGTGGCCCTGCTGTTGAGGCCTTTCATCATTTAAATGTACATAGGTTTTTATGGCATCATTCTTAAACCTACTGTCTCAGGACAGGTTCTGACAAAATATGTGTAGCTTAATGGATATGTCTGTTGTCAGCAATTTCATGACCTCTGCCACCCGAGAGGTCGCTCTGGTGTCTGAGCCTGAGATCGAAGATTTAGCTCAGCAGCCTGCAACTTTAGATCAGCGCAACTTTTCTATTTGACACCATGTCTATTCCAAATAGATTTTCAGTTACAATTGAATAACTCGGAACTCGGAACTCATGCAGGTCAGGAAAATGAAAGGAAGTGGGAGACCTGGGGAAAGAAGATGATATTTCCATCTTAAAAACTTTAAAGTGGTTGGAGGTTATGTAAAACTGCATGCCCAGATTATTTGTACTGCCTATGGCTTACTGTCAATTTTAGAAAAATCTTAGCTTTTTGCCATCCTTCAATCCAAAGCTTGTCTCATACCGAACACCCCAAGGAGAGGTGTGCATGTTTGGTGCACCATGAAAGTATAGGAATGTGTCATGAGTGCACAGTCAGAACAACCTGTAAACCCAGAGGCTTTTTGATCAATTCATCTGAAAATTGTAGACTATAACGCGCCTTTTTCCCAAGTTTTTTTATCAGAGGCTGTTCTGTCTATTCTCTTTCTCTCACATATCTCCCCTAGATCACTCACTGTAAACTACTGATGCAGTTTACACCTGAACACTTTCAAAGTTCACTAACCACCACTGCGTTTAAGGGAACATTTGCAAAGGAAAGTTTTGTTTAAATCAGGAAAGCTCAGAAAAAACGGTCACTGAGGTATTTAGAATCCCGAATTTCACAAGGGTGCCAGGTTACGGAAAGGAACCCTGGGTATTCATTAAGGGTGGGCGTAGTTCGCGAAGTAGCGATACGCGAAGCTACGCGAAGTGCACTTCGCACTACGCAAACTTCACGTAGCACTACGCGAGCTGCGTAGTAGCATGTTCGCACTGTGCAAGATGCGTTTTCAATGATTGCACAGTGCGGACAAGTATCCGGCACTGTGCAATCATTGAAAACAGCATCTTGCACAGTGCGAGCTGTAGTTTTCTGCTGCTCGAGTAGATTTTTACTCGAGTGGCAGCTTTCTTAACGCGAACTGGTAGTTTCTCATCGCGAGTGGTCGCGAGCATGCGCAACCACAGACAATGAGAAACCTGACCTCCCTGCATTGAGAATCTCGCCGGGATGTCATTTTGCTTGCTCGCGGTCGCGAACATGATGTTGAGGACCGCGAACAGGCAAAAAATGACCGCTGCACCACGCTACGCTGCACTACGCGTGTTCGCAATGTGCTACGTGCAGGTCGCGTAGTGTGAAGTTGCGGAAACTTCGCAAACTACGCGAGCGTAGCGTAGTGCTTCATCCAGGGTTAGTATTCATTCAAGCTAGGTCTTGAAAAGTTCTGGATTATAGAGTGTGGTCTTGCCCAATCTCAGAGCTCCCGCTACTGGCCTTCTTTTATACTACAATGGGAGGGCCAAAGCAGAGATGTTAAAGACAGTCACATTCCCTAGTGCACCAAGAACAGCGAAGTCTGTGGGCAAAATAAACATTTAAAAAAATCAATGATGGAATGCTGCATACAAACAATAATTACTTTGCATCACATGTCCTAACTGTATGACCTGTGCAACAATGACAACAGGTCACAATTATAGAGCTTCCAAAGCAACAGGGAAACAAAACACAACACAATCTATTTAATGCACTGCATTATAAATGTTTTGGATCAGGAATCCAAACAGAAATCAAAACATAGCAGGCTGTATGGAGTTCACAAAAATACACAAGTGCTGCTTTTTCCCTATGTTCGCTACTTAGTACACACAGTACATACCACTTAAACCCTACCATAATATCTTTATTTTATTTTTTGCTTTGCAGTTTTATATAGCGTTAACTCGACCCAAAGGTTTCAGCGCCCTTTACATGAGCACCACATTATTAATTTTAGGCACAGGGAGAAGGATTGATTTGCCCAGAATCACAGGATGTTGGAGCCTCCAGTCAGACTCGAACCTGGTTCCCGAGCTTCACAATCGGCCGCTCTAACCGTTATGTAAATAAGCATCAGGGGAATCTTGTTCAACAAAAAACAGCATCGAATGTGAAGCACACAGTCATGGGTGATAAGGCACTACAGCAACCGAATACTGATACAAAACAGACACCGTACCCGCTGTGCCCAAAACAGAGCGACTAATAAAAATGGTATCACAAGCATTTTCTATTCTGTTTCTATATTGCTGATGTATTGTATTGTAATTACATTTATATAGCGCTTACCATCCCTGACGAGGCGTCAAAGCGCTTTTTCGGCGAGCAGCATGCTACTCCCAGACCCATAGAGGATTAGTAAGGCAGTGCACATTAAAAACACTAAATTATGCATAAAATTTGGAGAACGGTTTGAAGAAGGAGGTGGTTGGAACACAACCAAACATTAAAATCAACGGCATTACGTTCCAGCACCATGCTAAAACCTACAAAAAGCCCTCCACTTCTCCGAATACTAAGAACTACTAAAGCTAAATGATCTTCTAAATTGGCAAACGGTGTAGACCCTTATCCTGGAAAACTCAATGTTTACTACAGTTGTTTAAAGTCCCAATGAATTCCTCATAATAGCAAAATAAGGTGAGACTTCAGCCTCAACAAATCGCAATGAAAGCAACCTTCTGAAATATTGCTACAAACTTAATGGCGCTTAAGCCACACATTAAAGGCATATATCGGGTCAGAGATGACCACGGTTCATGGCATACAAACTGACCCGTGGCGGATATATTTAGATTCTCGATGGAAGCACTTTCTGACCAAGATCTGGACACCCATCCAGAAGCCCTGCCACACTCAGTGCTGTTCCATAACCTTGATAAATACTCACCCAATCTGCAGTGCAGAAGTTGAAGGCCTCTGCAAAGTTGTAACCTTGGTTGAAGCCGCTGTGATAGACCCGGGGAAAAGTGATCACAAACTCACCCACACACACTGATTTGTTCGGACAACTGGCACTCCGTCTTCTTCATAGGTGCGTTTCTCGGGGCAAAGCTTGCAGGGTGTGAAGAGGACCTGTCAAACGTATCATACTTGGTAGATATGGCCACCGGTGCCGCCATCTAACAACCATTGCTCGCGCACCTCCCAGAAACGGTTAATTTTCAAAGAATGTTTAAGGGATAGTCAAAGTCCTGTTCAACGCTGCAGTGGATTTATTAAGCGTCAGAATCAAGGGGGGTAAATGCACAGCTACCCTCTTCCTACCCGATGCTGGGACACGGTGCAGTCGCGGTTTCCGGCACGGGGGGAGGCAACAGGTTTCGAAGGCGGGAATCCAGATCCGGTAGGGAGGCCATGGTACCGGTACATGGCAGGCTGCCGGCAAGCAGGGGGAGGCGCACCCCCCTCAACAGGGGGGGGAAGGGAAGATGGGCCTGCATGATTCACTTGTGGGAGCGATAAGTGCTACCATTTGGTGGCACTCGCTCCCGTAAGTGAATCTCCAGACGTGCACACGTTGCCATTGAAGACAATGGAACGCATGCACATTCTTGGCTGAAAAGCCATGGCGATACCAAAAGGTCTTTTTGCCTACGCAACACATGCGCGCTGCGTAGGCGAGACCTAAAAATGAGGACAATCAAGTGGCAGTTTACAAGGGGTAAATGGGTGCACGCCAAATTGTATTATATTTTGCCACCCATTATCAGTCATATAAAAGAACAGAAAACAAAATATACATCTTGGCACGATTAACACCCAACAGTAAACCAGCTGATTTTAAGGGAACAACTTTCAGATTTCCAAAAAAACGAAGACTGAATGCACCACAGACCAATTAAATGTAGAATCAGAAGTAAAAATAATTTGTTCCAATACCTTCTTCTCCACTCCACTTACCTTACAGTAGTACCTTCATGAGTAGAGCTTTAGTTTCAGTGTTTGTTGCCAACTCCCTGTAGTGTTCCTCCCAAGGTTCTGGTGGCTGAACTGAGCCAGCACTTGGATTCTTCCAGCTTGGGTAGTGAAGCGCCTCCGTGTTATCACCACACCAAGCCTGTTTGTTAATGCTATTTTCACAGGTGGCCCAAAGGTTTCAAGCACTCTGGGCTACTGTTATAACAAGTTTCTACTTTGTATAGAGCCCAAACAAATTATCTAAAAAGAGAACTTGAGCAATAGGGACCAGACTTTAACATATTAAAATACCAGCATATGCTATCAATGCAATCAACATCCTGCCCCCACAATCAGGGCCGGCTTTAGCGCCGGTGGTGCCCAGTGCGACAATCTCTACCACCCGACAAAAGTGCCCCTCATCTCTCCACTGACTCGCTCTCAAATACATTTCGTTTATTTGAAAGCACTGATAAAGGCTGGCTTTACTAATCCTCTCAGCTTTCCCCATAAAATAGATATTTGTTCTTTGCCGCAGGCGTATTATCCCTCTTTGCTACATTATGGGGAGTCAAAACTGCCACTAGACAAAACTCTGATCTCTCTCTAGCAGGAACATTATCACAGGAGTTATCTTGACATTTGTATTATTGCCTGAAAGCTGAATGCACAAGGAACTCATAGGTTATTGCTACAAACTGCGCTCCCTTTGAGTTCAGTGCCCTCCCTTCCAGGTTAGCGCCCCGTGCAGCCGCACCAGTTGTACCGCCCTAAAGCCGGCCCTGCCCACGATTCTTGTGCAAACTGAGGGACGCTCATCCACGCTCGCAGTACTGACTGCTGTTCCAACATGTATTAGAGTGTTCAATCTACTTGTGGCAACAAGCTACTCAGCAGTTTCCACCCCTACTGAGGTGCCCAATATTTAGTTGCAATACATCTTCCATTTAGCAAAAGTTCTTTTTCAGTGTGTCTAAAACTGATTTTCAAACCCCCTCATGAACCAGAAACAAAATGTTCCAAAGTCCAAAGTGTATGCATTTGGTAAATATAAGTAGGGAGTGGTAAGTGCAGTGCCTAATTTGGGGCGGTCGTTGCAGTTGGGGGCCACTGGCACTCATTTTTGGGGACCAGCACCTATTTTTCTTCATTAAACTGAAAACCTACAGGGTGGAAAGGGAGGAAGAGAAAGCCACAAAACAGGAACCTGCAAGAGTGAGATGAGGAGACAGGGAGAGCCTGTGAGTGGATTAAAGAAGCATGAGGTGGAATCAAGAATGCGCAGTCGAGGCCTTCAGGACTTCAGTCAGCGACAGTGCCAGCTACCAGCTTCTGAGGAACACTCTGGCCCTGGCACTTATTCTTTTATAAACTAAGCACTGTTTACGTGATGCACATGATTTGAAATGAGATAAATGTAGATGTCTGATAATGAGGCTGAGGACTGCGATGACCTGCTTGCGACTACTGATGGGACCCAGATGCAATGTGTTTCAGCCTTATAAAATTAAGTAGATTCATTAATTTGTGCTTACAATTAAAAAACAGATTTCAGTTTCATGGTATGGAGGATTCATTTGTTGCTGCTAGCAAGCATAAGAGTGTAGTATTTGACATTTTACAAACAGGTATACAACAGATGCTATTGTTCTTCTGATAGATACTATAAACAGACTACACACAAACTCACAGCAGACAATGACAACGCATATTCTTCTTAGTTACCAACACCATCTGCATGGCAGCCAGCAGCCTTGTTTAGACATTCCTAGCCTGCCTCACTCCTCAGGCCTGACTGGAACATGTGAATTCTGAGTCCCTTGTGTTATCTAAACCAGCCACGGCCCATGCAGGTAAGAGCAGTTGTACAGTGGATTGGGTTGAGGGGGGATTCATTAGAAGACCATGAAGATAATTAATTTACAAATTAATTTCTCCACTGCCTCACCACTCTTACCTGCAAGGGCCGCAGCTGACCTAAACAAGGAAGGCCACATATAAGTCCAATTTATCGTGGGCATAGCCCATAACATCTGCAACCTCCTTTCCATCTCAACAATGGTTTTGGAATTTCCTAAATTAGTTACCATACTACACATGCTTCCCCTAATGGTGAATATATTAACCCCTTCCGTGCGCAAAATTTCCGATCTCTGTAGGCGTTTTCATTAGTGGACGGGATTTGGACGGCCGGGGGCCATCCTCTGCACACGCCCAACGTGACTCATGACGGCTCCAGGCCGTCACGAGCATGCAAGGGGTTAATGTGACTGCCCAACAAATGATTTATTCCTGTAAAGATTAAACGTAAAATACTTTCTCAGGCCATAATTGATGTATTTCTCTGTCCTTAAAAAAAAGATTTGCCTTAGCAAGCCAGTTTCAATTCGTAATATATACTCCATCATGATTAGCATCCTATTTACCAACTGTTTTACATTAGAGACAACAAATGAAATGTCTCTTCATCTTGCAAGTGCTTCCTGAGTACAGGACGCTGAATGGGTCTGACACCGGAAGGAGGGACTACCTTACTAGAAACATCTACACTAATCTTGTCGATGTACATCAATAACTGACATGTTTAATAGCTCAACACTGACCCATGCTGTCTTGAGATAAAGCTACATTATTGCCAGAAACACAGTATGTTAAAGATTACACTTTGGGTAATATTAGTACATATGTATCTATATATTTGGTGCCTTGACAATAGACTTCACATTTAATGCATTATTTGGATTACATGGGCTCTGTTTCATAGTATCCAAATGATGATGGATTAAGAGAAAAACATTACATTAAAAGGAGCCTATACATTGGCACCTATATGAATAGATATTTGATTGCGATTAGCTTCGGGCAACCTTTGAAAACTATGATGTATTATTTGTATGGCATTCAAGAAGCTCACCCATGGGGAAGACAGAGGTATTGGGCACTCTGTCAGTCACCGAGGTCATGAGGCTGATAAAGAGGTACAAATCTTCACCGAAAGAGAATACATGAACTTCTGTCACAGACAGAGGTCATGAGGATTATAAAGGGCTACAAATCTTCACCGAAAGAGTATACATGAACCTCTGTCACAGACAATGGTCATGAGGCTGATAGAGGGGTACAGATCTTCACTGAAAGAGAATACATGAACCTCTCATGAGGCTGATAAAGATGCACAAATCTTCACCGAAAGAGAATACATGAACCTCTCATGAGGCTGATAAAGGAGCACAAATCTTCACCAAAGGTGAATACATGAATCTCTGTCACAGACAGAGGTCATGAGGCTGATAAAGGAACACAAATCTTCACCGAAGGTGAATACATGAATCTCTGTTACAGACAGAGGTCTTGAGGCTGATAAAGGGCTACAAATCTTCACCGAAAGAGAATACATGAACCTCTGTCACAGACAGAGGTCATGAGGCTGATGGAGGGGTACAGATCTTCACTGAAAGAGAATACATGAACCTCTCATGAGGCTGATAAAGGGCTACAAATCTTCACCGAAAGAGAATACATGAACCTCTATCACAGACAGAGGTCATGAGGTTGATAGAGGGGTACAAATCTTCACCAAAAGAGAATACATGAACCTCTGTCACAGACAGAGGTCATGAGGCTGATAGAGGGGTACAGATCTTCACTGAAAGAGAATACATGAACCTCTCATGAGGCTGATAAAGGGCTACAAATCTTCACCGAAAGGGAACACATAAACCTCTGTCACAGACAGAGGTCATGAGGCTGATAAAGGGCTACAAATCTTCACCAAAAGAGAATACATGAACCTCTGTCACAGGCAGAGGTCATAAGGTTGATAAAGAGGTACAAATCTTCAACGAAAGAGAATACACAAACCTCTGTCACAGACAGAGGTCATGACGATGATAAAGGGCTATAAATCTTCACTGAAAGAGAACACATTAACCTCTCATGAGGTAGATAAAGGAGCACAAATCTTCACCGAAAGAGAACACATGAACCTCTGTCACAGACAGAGGTCATGAGGCTGATAGAGGGGTACAAATCTTCACCGAAAGAGAATACATGAACCTCTCATGAGGCTGATAAAGGAGCACAAATCTTCACCGAAAGAGAATACAAGAACCTCTCATGAGACTGATAAAGGAGCACAAATCTTCACCAAAAGAGAATACATGAACTCTCATGAGGTAGATAAAGGAGCACACATCTTCACCGAAAGAGAATACAAGAACCTCTCACGAGGCTGATAAAGGAGCACAAATCTTCACCAAAAGAGAATACATGAACCTCTCATGAGGTAGATAAAGGAGCACAAATCGTCACCGAAAGAGAATACATGAACCTCTGTCACAGACAGAGGTCATGAGGCTGATAAAGGAGCACAAATCTTCACCATAAGAGAATACATGAACCTCTCATGAGGCTGATAAAGGAGCACAAATCTTCACCGAAAGAGAACACATGAACCTCTGTCACAGACAGAGGTCATAAGGCTTATAAAGAGCTACAAAGCTTCACCGAAAGAAAACACATGAACCTCTGTCACGGACAGAGGTCATGAGGCTGATAGAGTGGTACAAATCTTCCCCCTGCAAGAGAATACCTGAACCTCTCAAGAGGGTGATAAAGGAGCACAAATCTTCACCGAAAGAGAATACATGAACCTCTCAAGAGGCTGATAAAAGCGCACAAATCTTCACCGAAAAAGAATACACGAACCTCTGTCACAGACAGAGGTCATGAGGCTGATAAAGGAGCACAAATCTTCACCATAAGAGAATACATGAACCTCTCATGAGGCTGATAAAGGAGCACAAATCTTCACCGAAAGAGAATACATGAACCTCTGTCACAGACAGCGGTCATGAGAATGATACAGAGGTACAAATATTAACCTAAAGAGAACACATGAACCTCTGTCACAGACAGAGGTCATGAGGCTTATAAAGAGCTACAAATCTTCACCGAAAGAAAACACATGAACCTCTGTCACAGACAGAGGTCATGAGGCTGATAGAGGGGTACAAATCTTCCCCCTGCAAGAGAATACATGAACCTCTCAAGAGGGTGATAAAGGAGCACAAATCTTCACCGAAAGAGAATACACGAACCTCTGTCACAGACAGAGGTCATGAGGCTGATAAAGGGCTACAAATCTTCACCAAAAGAGAATACATGAACCTCTGTCACAGGCAGAGGTCATAAGGTTGATAAAGAGGTACAAATCTTCACCGAAAGAGAATACACAAACCTCTGTCACAGACAGAGGTCATGACGATGATAAAGGGCTATAAATCTTCACTGAAAGAGAACACATTAACCTCTCATGAGGTAGATAAAGGAGCACAAATCTTCACCGAAAGAGAACACATGAACCTCTGTCACAGACAGAGGTCATGAGGCTGATAGAGGGGTACAAATCTTCACCGAAAGAGAATACATGAACCTCTCATGAGGCTGATAAAGGAGCACAAATCTTCACCGAAAGAGAATACAAGAACCTCTCATGAGACTGATAAAGGAGCACAAATCTTCACCAAAAGAGAATACATGAACTCTCATGAGGTAGATAAAGGAGCACACATCTTCACCGAAAGAGAATACAAGAACCTCTCATGAGGCTGATAAAGGAGCACAAATCTTCACCAAAAGAGAATACATGAACCTCTCATGAGGTAGATAAAGGAGCACAAATCGTCACCGAAAGAGAATACATGAACCTCTGTCACATACAGAGGTCATGAGGCTGATAAAGGAGCACAAATCTTCACCATAAGAGAATACATGAACCTCTCATGAGGCTGATAAAGGAGCACAAATCTTCACCGAAAGAGAATACATGAACCTCTGTCACAGACAGCGGTCATGAGAATGATACAGAGGTACAAATCGTAACCGAAAGAGAACACATGAACCTCTGTCACAGACAGAGGTCATGAGGCTTATAAAGAGCTACAAAGCTTCACCGAAAGAAAACACATGAACCTCTGTCACGGACAGAGGTCATGAGGCTGATAGAGTGGTACAAATCTTCCCCCTGCAAGAGAATACATGAACCTCTCAAGAGGGTGATAAAGGAGCACAAATCTTCACCGAAAGAGAATACATGAACCTCTCAAGAGGCTGATAAAAGCGCACAAATCTTCACCGAAAAAGAATACACGAACCTCTGTCACAGACAGAGGTCATGAGGCTGATAAAGGAGCACAAATCTTCACCATAAGAGAATACATGAACCTCTCATGAGGCTGATAAAGGAGCACAAATCTTCACCGAAAGAGAATACATGAACCTCTGTCACAGACAGCGGTCATGAGAATGATACAGAGGTACAAATATTAACCTAAAGAGAACACATGAACCTCTGTCACAGACAGAGGTCATGAGGCTTATAAAGAGCTACAAATCTTCACCGAAAGAAAACACATGAACCTCTGTCACAGACAGAGGTCATGAGGCTGATAGAGGGGTACAAATCTTCCCCCTGCAAGAGAATACATGAACCTCTCAAGAGGGTGATAAAGGAGCACAAATCTTCACCGAAAGAGAATACATGGACCTCGGTCACAGACAGATGTCATGAGGCTGATAAGGAGTACAAATCTTCACCTAAAGAGAATACATGAACCCCTGTCACAGACAGAGGTCATGAGGTTGATAGAGGGGTACAAATCTTCACCAAAAGAGAATACATGAACCTCTGTCACAGACAAAGGTCATGAGGATGATAAAGGGCTACAAATCTTCACCGAAAGAGAACACATGAACCTCTGTCACAGACAGAGGGTCATGAGGCTGATGAAGGGCTACAAATCTTCACCGAAAGAGAATACATGGACCTCGGTCACAGACAGATGTCATGAGGCTGATAAGGAGTACAAATCTTCACCTAAAGAGAATACATGAACCTCTGTCACAGACAGAGGTCATGAGGTTGATAGAGGGGTACAAATCTTCACCAAAAGAGAATACATGAACCTCTGTCACAGACAAAGGTCATGAGGATGATAAAGGGCTACAAATCTTCACCGAAAGAGAACACATGAACCTCTGTCACAGACAGAGGTCATGAGGCTATTACAGCAATATTGAATGGGTTTGCTTAGATTGAGCCGCACATCTCAAGTTGTTATGCCAAGTATAATCGTGACAATAGGTCATTAAGCAATTGCAACTAAGGCGAGGGTGCTGAAGGTATATGACACCTACCCACCAAGGTGTCGTTTCCTCCCCAGATCCAAAGGGAAACTTGGGTTACACATATAAAGACAAAATACCTCAGCACACCCTTCTCATTATTTCTGCACGCGGTAGTATCAGTGTAATTTGACACAATCCTGGTAATCTCAGTGCCCTGTATAATTCAGCCCAAGAACAGATTATAATCTCAGGAGGTAATGATAGAATAGTCCAAAACAGGTCTCCTTGAATTGAAGTTTGTTTATTCTCATATACCACAGGAAGAAAACAGCCGACTCGCGTTTCGCCCACAGGGCTTTTTCAAGGCTGAGAACAAAATATTGGTATGTGTCCATCAGGAAAACATTCATTTCCATTGATTTATACTAATAGTGTACTTCTCATATTCATGCAACATCACAGGTGGTTCATGTTAATTAACAAGGCCATCTCGTGATGTATGCTAGGATACACACCATTATGTATATGCCATTCACCCTAGTGCACCTGAACTCCCAGTTCACATCCATCTGTGATGGTGGAAACAAAAATGTTCGAATAAGTGATAAGAAGAAGAGGGAACCGATTAGAAAGCCAACGAAGAAATAGTATAAAATAGATAATGTACTTAAAAAGTGGTAATACATTGCAATCTAATTTGGACAGTATTGTGACAAGTATTTACAAGTGTTAAAAGAAGGGGTGGGAGAGAGGACCTCCACCCAATGCAAAATATGCAGCCGCGATGTATCTCACCTTGTAGTAATTTTTTCTTCTAGTGACTCTGGTACACAACGGATATTCACAATATAGATTAATTGAATTCAGTCAGTCCCAAAGTATGAAATGGGTCTGCTTTTGTTATTCACTCTGAAAAAGTAACAAGGCCAACCGTTATTATCTATAATATTAGAAACAAAGGGGTCAAGTGAACCTCAAACTAAATTTAAGCCAAAGAAAGTCTACACACTCATTCAAAAAATAAATGTATTACCTCACCAATTATACTGACTAAAATTTACATTGGTATTCACTTAGTACCAATGTTATTAAAAGCCAAAGATAAAAAAAGCTAAAATATAGCAGATACACGTCTTACCTATATTAGAGATGAGAATGCGTCCAATTTTAGAGAATGTATTAATGTCCTTTCCAAATGAGTAATTGTAAACCCAAATTAGACAACATCCAACCCAAGGTATGGGTTTTACTCCCAGAATCTTGATAAATCCAAGGATAGATCTGTATCAATGATTAATGTTTCAATGTTAACCAAAACCCGGGAACCAAGCATGAATGTAAAATGATACAATGGCATCGCAAGACAGCATGTGGAAATACCACGACAGATTCGAGCTTTTCAGAATCTAGTTATGTATTGTAAAGCCATGAAATAAAGTTGATCAAGACACGTTATTGCTACCTCATGAATCACACTGTTCTAAATAAGTTGGAATAGGGTGCTCACACAAGTTGTATAAACGAATTGTTCATGTGCGCGATAATGGTATCTAAGGGGAGAGGTGACTCCTTAGTTGCAACTCCGATTTATCAGCACGGATATAATAAAACATCCAAACTTGTGCAATGAAGCGCGCTATATTGTTTTGCATATAAGACTATAACTTGTTAGCGAAGTGTCCCGGACCTCACATAAGATAGAGATTATATATCAAGTCGAGATATCCCACCGGACATCGCCCGAAACTGAAAAACGTCCTAACAGCGACATGAGCCTTAGCCAAGGCATGCACCCATATATTAGATGAGCCACCCATCTCCTCTTACCTATTTCACAGCAGCAAGGGCAGTGTATCGCGCCCAAGTGAATCCAATACGAACACGCGACAGAGGTCATGAGGCTGATAAAGCAGTTCAAATCTTCACCAAAACATAATACACGAACGACTGTCAGTGACAGAGGTCATGAGGCTGATAAAGGAGTAGACATCTTCACCTACACAGAATAAACATCCTTCATCAGTGAGAGAGGTTATGAGGCTGATAAAGCGGTACAAATCTTCACCAAAACATAACACACGAACAACTGTCAGTGAAAGAGGTCATGAGACTGATAAAGAGGTAGACATCTTCCCCTAAACACAATATATGAACCTCAGTCAGTGACAGAGGTCATGATGCTGATAAAGGCAGGTAAATCTTCAATGAAACAAAAAACCCAACCTCCATCAGTGACACAGTTTATTTTATTTATTTATTTATTTATTTTTTAAATTTCTAAAGCGCGCAAATACCTTTTGGTGTCTCGGCGCTGGAGTTTGCAGATTACAGGGGTTCCACTGACGTCTTACTGGTTAAAGAGTCAAGTCTTGAGATGTTTACGAAATGGAAGTAGTGAGGAGTGATCTTTGACAGAGGAAGGGATCTGATTCCATAATTTTGATGCTGCCACTACAAAACGTCTATCTCCCCATGATACTTTTTTTGTGCATGGGATTTGGAGCTGTTGGGCCGAGGAAGAACGTAGTGTTCGGCTGGGTTTGTACAGTTTGAATGCTCTTTTGAAAAAATCAGGTCCATTGTTGTTCAAGGCCTTGTGAATGATACACATGGCCTTAAACTTTATCCGGCTTCTTATTGGTAACCAGTGGAGCTCACGAATTGTGGGAGAGATAGAAGCGTGCTTGGGTATACCCATGAGAATCCTTGCAGCAGCGTTCTGGACAAGCTGTAATTTGCTCAGAACTTGCTCTTGTGCGTTAAGCAATAGACCATTGCAGTAATCCACCTTGGATAACACCAGGGAGGACATTAAGGTTTTACCTGCAGTTGGGGGAAGAAATGGGAGCAGTTTCTTCACCATTCTCAGGGTAAAGAAGGAGGCTGACACCACAGCGTTGGCATGGCTAAGAAACGTAAGCTTATTATCGAAAAGCACGCCCAAGTTTTTCACCTTGGCTACAGGTGGTGGGGGAGCTCCCAGTTCCGAAGGCCACCAGACCGGAGACCAAGACGGAGTTAGTTCGCCAAAAACCATCACCTCCATCTTGTCGGAATTTAGCTTTAAGCAATTCCGATTCATCCATGAACTGATGGCCTTCATGCACTCCTGAAAGTTCGCTGCCACTGCTTCTCCGTTTTTGTGTATCTCCAGGACCAGCTGTGTGTCGTCGGCATATGATGTTAAACCTATACCGAACGACTTAATTACAGTTCATGAAGCTGCAAAAAGAGTACAAATCTCCACCAAAACAGAATGTATGTATTCCGTCAGTGACAGAGGTCATGAGGCTGATAATGGGTTACAAATCTTTCCCAAACAGAAGACACAAACTTCCGTCAGTGACAGAGGTCATGAGGCTGATAAAGGGGTACAAATCTTTACTGAAACAGAAGACCCAAACCTTCTTCAGTGACAGAGGTTATAAGGCTGATAAAGTGGTACAAATCTTCACCTAAACACAATACATGAACCTAAGTCAGTGACAGAGGTCATGAGGCAGATAAAGGCAGCTAAATCTTCAATGAAACAGAATACACGACCTCCATCTGTGACACAGTTCATAATGCTGCAAAAATAGTACAAATCTTCACCAAAACAGAGTACATGAACCTACATCAGTGACACAGGTCATGAGACTGATAATGGGTTACAAATCTTTACCGAAACAGAAGACACAAACTTCCGTCAGTGACAGAGGTCATGAGGCTGATAAAGGGGTACAAATCTTTACTGAAACAGAAGACCCAAACCTTCTTCAGTGACAGAGGTTATAAGGCTGATAAAGTGGTACAAATCTTCACCTAAACACAATCCATGAACCTAAGTCAGTGACAGAGGTCATGAGGCAGATAAAGGCAGCTAAATCTTCAATGAAACAGAATACACGACCTCCGTCTGTGACACAGTTCATAATGCTGCAAAAATAGTACAAATCTTCACCAAAACAGAGTACATGAACCTACATCAGTGACACAGGTCATGAGACTGATAAAGGGGTACAAATCTCCACCAAAACAGAAGATATGTATTCCGTCAGTGACCGAGGTCATGAGGCTGATAACGGGGTACAAATCTTCACTAAAAACAGAATACACCACCAACGGACAGTGACAGAGGTCATAAGGCTGATACAGGGATACAAATCTTTACTGAAACAGAATACACGAACAACGGTCAGTGGCAGAGGTAATGTGGCTGATAAAGGGGTACAAATAATTACTGAAACGGAAGACACAAACCTCCTTCAGTGACAGAGGTCATGAGGCTGATAAAGCGGTACAAATCTTCACCTAAACACAGTACATGAACCTAAGTCAGTGACAGAGGTCATGAGGCTGATGAAGGCAGCTAAATCTTCAGTGAAACAGAATACACAACCTCCATCAGTGACAGAGATCATGAGGCTGATAAAGCGGTACAAATCTTCACCTAAACACAATACATGAACCTACATCAGTGACACACGTCATGAAACTGATAAAGGGGTACAAATCTCCACCAAAACAGAATATATATATTCCGTCAGTGACAGAGGTCATGAGGCTGATAATGGGTTACAAATCTTTACTGAAACATAAGACACAAACCTCTGTCAGTGACAGAGATCAAGAGGATGATAAAAGGGTACACATCTTTACTGAAACAGAAGACACAAACCTTCGTCAGTGACAGAGGTCATGAGGCTGATAAAGGGGTACAAATCCTTACTGAAAAAGAAGACCCAAAACTTCTTCAGTGACAGAGATCATGAGGCTGATAAAGGCAGCTGAATCTTCAATGAAACAGAATACACAACCTCCATCAGTGACATGAAGCTGCAAAAAGAGTACAAATCTTCACCTAAACAGAAGACACAAACCTCTGACAGTGACAGAGGTCATGAGGCTGATAAAGGGGTACAAATCTTTACTGAAACAGAAGACCCAAAACTTCTTCAGTATCACAGGTCATGAGACTGATAAAGGGGTACACCGCTTCACCTAAACAGAATACTGAGCCTTTATCAGTGACAGAGGTCATGAAGTTGATAAAGGGGTACACCTCTTCACCAAAACAGAATACACAGCCTCCATCAGTAACAGAGGTCATGAGGCTGATAAAGAGGTACAATTCTTCACATAGAAACAGAATACATGAACCTCCATCAGTGACAGTGGTCGAGTCACGTCAAGAATAACTTTATTACAGTTCATAGAACCATAAAAGTTTGACAGTTTATTTTTTTTTTACAATTTATAGAACATACGCAAGGAGAAAATTAAAAAACAATACATAACACTTCAACAAGAGCAATTAAAAACACATCATGTTACTTCCATTAAAAACAATACATAAAAAATCAACAAGAGCAATTAAAAACACATCATATTACTTCAATAAAAGAAAGGTTAATCAGCAGAATAATACCCTGGTGATCTTCGAATAATTTTACTCATAGCATTCCTAATCACGATAGAGCCCCTTATAAATGTGCAAAAAATTAAAAAGTGCATTGTGCTTTGCCTGGAAGAATTATCACATGGACAGGGCATAAGCTTCTTGAACTCTTGGCCCAGTTCAGTATGGCCCAGGTCAGGATTGCACATTAAAGTGGGGGCATAATTCTTTGCCATCAGTAATCTTTAATAAATTTTTTCTCTATGACTAGGAGCTGTTAGCTTCTGTTGTACGCCCAAACCCCGGCCCCGTATGTAGCAATAAGTATAGCTGTAGAGGGTTTTTAGAGACTTCAGATGGTGAGGGCGCTCTACCTAGATTCAATGTTAAAAGTCACTGAACAATTGGTAGGAGAGTGGTGCGTAAAGAGCGAACGGAGAAGCCCTTAACCGTTCACACAGAAAATCGGACGACTTTCACAAACATAGAATAGCAATGCTCTCGCACACACAAATAAAGTGTAACTACAAATTTTCAATTTGTAGTTACACTTTGTGTGTGCGAGAGCATTGCTACCGTATGTAGCAATAGGGAGACATTTAGCCATATAAAGAGATAATAATTCCTTCAGTAGTTTGTGCCCTAATTTACATGCAAACCGGAATAACACGTCCACCGCCCTACTTGTCTGCTGTCCTCTGGTAGTTAAAAGTGGTTCCCGCTCCATCTAATTATTGAATAAATTGCCCAAGTGTGAAAAATTATTAACTGTTTCTATCTTCTTTCCCGGCACAATAAAAGTTTTAGTTTTGGAGTCTTTGGACTAAATACAGTTATGTTTGATTTAATAAAATTAACTTTAAGATCAAGTTAAGCCATAAAATCAGTAAAAGCATTGGCGATTTCTGCAAGCTCACGGCTGCCCTTGCCAATAAAACTGTATCGTCTGCATATGAAAGCAAGGGAAAAGGTTTATTGCCAATTTTGGGGAAGTCAAGTTCTCTATTTAATAAAAAAGCCTCCAGCCCATTTCTATAAACTAAAAACAGGAATGGGGTTCAGATATATCCCTGCCAAACTCCCTCCGTAGAGATGATTGGATGAGTTTTTTCCCCCTTATGTTAACCGCAGTGTCAGAATGGAGCCTACAGAGGAGGGTTACTAGTGCTTTTTCAACACCCATATTTTCCATCATAGCCCACAACTTATCCCAATTAACAGTAGCAAAGGCACTAGATAGGTCTACGAAGGCCAGATGTATAGAGCTCTTTATAGACCTCACATGATTACTGACAAATAGGGACAAGTTAAGAGATTGTACAAACGTACCCATCCCCTCCTAAAACCATGTTGTGTGTTTGACCTAATCCCTTTGGTGGATGCCGATTCTTCAATTTCAAAATACTTTATTCGGTTATAAGAAAAAAACATAAAAGTTACAAATCTCCAATAAATATTTTTTGAAAAACATATACTTTTCATGACCACAGGACGTAAATAATCATTCCAATAAATACAAGGGAGTATATATGTACATCAGGGTCAATAATAAGAAGATGGGTGAAGAATGAGCCAACATAAACAGACATACAAACTCATGGGGGATAGATAGTAAAATGCCAGCTAAAATATGTGAATTTGTTAATTCTCCATACGGTGTCTGGACCTCAATGAAGATTTCAAAAATCCTACCACAAATGGGATACATTCTGGTTTCAGCCTTTGTAAAAAACAAACGATGGGCGGACCTGGGTAAAATTCAGCTTTTTTAAAAGTGGTTTTAAAAAGAAACTCTGGGAGCTTCGTAGAGGTTACAAAAAACATAAAGTGCAGCAAATCCTGTGGAGACACCATGTCGCAGCCACAGGATGCTAGCACCAGGCCTCTACGGCTCCCTTTCGGAACAGCAAGTAAAAGATGGAAGTAGTCCCTACGGAACCTAATCAATAAAAACCGATCGTGGGACGACAGAGGCAACAAAAGATATGGCTCCGTGGACGGATTCGTTTTAAGCATCACAAATTTATGGACGCTAGGTTTGCACAGTTCTACCCCATCTCTAAGTTTTCTAAGTAGAATAAAAGGCTTCTTTACAAACTCTGCGTCCGCTATGGTGATTATATCAGGCTTTAAAAAAAGGTCCGGACGCCCCAGCTCAGCAAAACTGCCCTTTATATACTTTAACCACGGGATATGAATCATGTGGTCGAGGCTTAAAACTTCTCTCAGTATCTGGTGGTTGAGGGCTAAGTCTTTGTTTAACCAACAGTTGAGTCAAAAAAGCAAAGGGCACTTTGCCAGAATGTCACAGATGAATGGTAACCCTGTTTCTTCATGTACTATTAAATTAGATGTTCCTCTAGGTACTCCCAGAAGCTGTTTAAAAAAAAATTTCTACCCCACCTGGATACCTTCAGATGCTGCATAACCCCATAATTCACTTCCATAGCTGGCAATAGCGACACTTTTAGCCTGGTATATTTTCAACATTGCCGCAATAGGGCGCTTACCCATCTTTGGAGCAAAGTTGATAATGGCTGTGTCCACTCTTATAACCTCCCCGCTTTTTCTCCGGACAAGGGCACCCCAATTCAAGTGGTCATCCAATAAAACACCCAGGTATGAGAAAGTCGAGTTTAGGGTCACTTTCGCGCCATTCACTTTGGGCGCAACCCGAACTGCATAATGAAAGATTTGAATTATCTATAGCTAGGTCGCGATCGGCCATGAAGCTTCGAAAGGTGTCAAGCAGTGTCTGCAGGCCCCTTGCTCTTCTGGCAATGAGGACCGCGTCGTCTGTGTAAAGCAGGTCGGGCCGTCCCCGTCACCCCACGTGAGTGACATCGGCCCCAGTTGCTGCCAAGATCTTATCCAGGTAATTGATATATAAATTAAAAAGAAACGGGGCTAAAATACACCCCTGCCGTACTCCCTTTCAATATTGAGATCCCTAGAGACCCTAAGATCCTGGGCGAATCTAATATTTGCCTTGGTGTCTCAATGCAGATCCCTCAAAAAGTCAACCAGGCTAACCTCCACTCCCATGGCCTTTATGGACTGCCACAATTTCCCCCGACTGACACAGTCAAAGGCGGAGGAAAGATCCATGAACGCCATGTGGATCGTACCCCAGTGGGCAACTGTATGCTTCCCAAGGATCATATATAGGTTGAGGCATTGGGCTAGGGTAGAATGCCCTGGGCGGAACCCGTATTGGATGTCAGAAACAATCTTATTATCTTTCGCCCAAGCGGCCAATCTCTGTTCAATACAACTCCACCTACGACCTTGACCACAGAATCAATAAGGGAGATCGGTCTGTAGCACAAAGTACTATTACGATCGCCCTTCTTGAATACCGGTACGATTGTAGAGATGCCCCAAGACTCCAGGCAACCGGCCTTTACCGCCCCATTGAACACAGCCACCAGTACCGGAGCCCAGAGAGATGGATTTGATTTGAAAAGGTCCGGCGGAATACCATCCGAACCTGGAAACTTGTTACAAGACAGCTCAGTGATACCTTTCTCCACCTCACTCTGAGTAAATGGGACCATGGTATCAGTTTGTGCTCTGGCGTGGGGTTGTTGTTGAGCTGTGGCACTATTAAATATAGAACTAAAGTGAGACACCCATTCAGCTTCAGTTATATTGGTACCTATATCTTCGGACCCATCCCTCTCAAATAAGGGTCGGTTAATGATTCCCCAAAACCTAGTGCTACTCCTTAATGTACTTAGTTCCAATAATTCTCTTCATGTTGCTTCCTTTAATTCCACCTTGCGACTTGCCAATTTTATTTATTTTTATTTATTTATTTATCTTATATACCGCAACAGCTACCCAACAAAGGGTTTCCCGGCGCTGTGATTCAGTAATAGCTGACAGGACAACTGACTTAGAGGTTGAATAGCCAGGTTTTCAAGGCTTTTCTGAATTTCATGTAGCTCATCTCTGAGCGCAAGGCCTGTGGCATGGCATTCCACAGTGAGGGTCCAAGGAAGGCGAAGGATTTGCCACCCATGCGTGAAAGTTTTATTTTGGGAATAACAAAATTGTTAGCTGTTGCACTGTCGCCATGAGGAACAGGGTCAAGACTGATTTGCATATTGCTGGGTCTAAACTGGGGAAGTCAAGTGAGCTTAAGAACGATGATGGATTAGCGATAGGAATTACAATCTGGGGGAGTGGGGCAAGATGGCTGCCGACAGTCCGTAGGGGGTAGCAGCACCCAGCCACTCTTCTGCACCTATTGCTGTTCTGTATCGAATACATACTGATATGGTCAGTATTGATTTTCTAGCACTATTTTTCTTTGCTATCGATTATTGAGATGCTGGAGAACCTCCTGGATGGCTTATATACTTTGGAATATACATCTGCTTGGTTGGTTGTGGCAGAGGAGGCAGAGACACTGACATTGTATAGCAGGAAGCTAGAGCGGAGCGCATCAAGCGCACCAAGAGGTGTTTGGCAGACTGCGCTGTCTAAAGCACTATCAGACGTTAAGGAGAGGTTACTATCGTGCCAAGCGATCTGGAGGGCCCTTAAACGTGTCATGGCCCCTAAGGTGTTGAAGATTATCAAGAGTACCCAGAGGCAAGAAGAGTTGGAGACATTTAGCGAGCCGGACACTCCAGCACTGAAGCTGAGAACAAAGGCACAGCAAAGGGCACAGACTCGGAGGGAAGCGGCTAAAAAACACGAAGAGGAGCGATTGTTGGCCAGTCAGAAGAGGAGAGAAGAACGACGCAAGGATTTACCTGCATTGGATCTCGCCACGGAAGCAATTCTGCGTCAGCCTCTGATCTTTGAGTCATTTCAGGCGCGGGGCTCGTCACCTTCTACATCATCGCCGGCGGCGGCAGCAAGAGGTCTGCAGAGAGCTGAAATGGAGTCGGCTGTATTGAGCGGTGAGATAGGAGTGGAAACAGGCTTGGCGCAGAAGATGCAAGGATGTATTTCTGCTGTAGCAGATGGCGTGGAGGCTGGTCCACAGACCCAGCAACTGTCGGAAGCCGGAGTAGCGGCGGTAGCTTCTGAGCCTGCAAGACGAGCAGCAGCGGCGGAGCTGGAAGCAGAGCTGGGAGCGGCAAAGGACACAACGAGCGAAACAAGTCAAGAGCCTGGAGCGGCGGTCACAGCGGGGACAGAGGCAGAAGATACGGCCCTGCGACCAGTCCTGACGGAGGTTACAGAGCGCATGCCTCAAGAGTCTTTAGTGGGCGGAGAGTCTTGTAGGGGCGGGGCTAAAGGCATGGAGGCGAAGAAGGTTGTTGCAAAGCCTCGTAGGGAAGAAGGAGGAGGAGTTGGAGGCACAGGCACAGCGAGAAGTGCAACACCAGGTACTGGGGGAGAGGGGCAACAGCGCGTACATAGCGCACACAGCGCTTGCAACGGGATGGAACTAAAAATGTCCAATTTTGATGCCAATATAGCGGATCTCAGTGGCAGCGAAAGCAATGCAGAAAACATGGATATTCAAACAGCATTGAGTAAGGGGATCCATGAGATAGACACGCTCCCTAAAGTAATGGTTATGGAAACGAATGTGACTCTGGGAGTGGGTACTCCACAGGGGGAAAAGTTATCCTTAAACACAGGGTATGATCAGCAGAGTCTGCAACAAGATTCCATAAAGGAGATAGAAACATCCGCGCAACCAGGAGCTTTGGCGGATGGTTTCTGTAAAAATCTAAAAGATCCTATAATTGTGCCTGAAGTTGCAAAAGGCGGAGATGTATGTGCAGTTGCTGAGATTACCATCAGTATCGAAGAAGGGCTGAATAGTGACAATACAGTTAACCCACAAGCTACAATATTAGCTGCAGAAGCTGGAATTAAGAAAGTACCAGTACCCAACCAAGGAGCAATCCCTAAGGATAAGGGCAAGGGCAAGGGCAGGAGCAAGGGTGAAATTAAACCTGTACCCTTTTCCAAAAGGTCACTGTACAGCGATGATAGTGATTATAATGAGTTGTTGGAGGAGGAGGAGGAGGAGGAGGAGGAGGAGGAGGGAGAGGGGTCGGAATCACCACTCACTTCTTCTGTAGAGCTGGAGAATTCTTCACTGAGTGATTCCCAAGAGTCTGAGTCTGGTTCTCTACGTTTAGAGAAGACAAAGAGTAGAGCGGTGAAAGAAAGTAACCTGAAACCTAAAATTAAAAGTAAAACTCATAAGGCTAGGGGAAGATCTCGAGGAAGATCTCGAGTAAGCAATAGTAAGAGCAAGAGTAAGAGTAAGAGCAAGAGAGGAACGATGCCGCAAAAAGACATATCTAAAATGCCGGTTTGGGCAGATGTTGACCCGTACAAGGATAAATTCGATCTTTTACTCTCTACAATGAAACAGATACAAGGAGAAGCCCGGTTGGAAAGTCAAAGAGCCAAGCGGGCCAATAAAAAAATACAGAAATCTCTCCACAAAGTACAGGAAATGTATTCTGAAGTAACAGGCAGATTGACAGAGGTAGAACAGAGAACTGGCAAAATAGAGGATGAGATGGTAGAGATCCAGGAATTCAGGCAGACGCAGGGGAAAACTGAATCTGACATACTATGGAAGTTGGAAGATTTTGAAAATCGCCAGAGGAGAAATAACATAAGACTGCTAGGAGTGGAGGAAGGCAAGGAAGGGGGAGATATAAGAGCCTTTGTCGTAGATTTGCTGAAAGGTGCGTTTCCAGAGATGGGCGCATGGGATTGGGACAAGGAAGTGCAACGAGCGTACCGTTTTCCCCTTGTACAGAAAAAAGGCAGTGCGGGCACAAGATCAAGGGCAATTCTTGTCTATGTGGGAAACTATTTGCTAAGGGAGGAAGTGATAATGAAAGCTAAACCCACGAAGAAACGCACATATAAAGATATTACCTTCTTTGCCCGTCCAGACTTTTGTCATACAACAGTGGAGAGAAGATGGCGGATGCGGCAACTTATAGTACCATTTCAGAACTTAGGTTGCGAAGTTTACTTGTTGTTCCCTTCCCGCCTCAAAGTAGGCTTTAATGGACAGTTCAGAATTTTCTTTTCTGAAATCGTTGCACAAGAATATTTGACTTATCTTCGAGAAGAGAGAAGACATAGGGACCGAAATGGACAATCGGATCGTACAGAGAGCTTAAAACAAGTAGCTTCTATTACAAAGAGATAACTGAGCCTTTCTCATTTTTGAGTAAACTGGTTTATATTTTCAAAATGATGTAACATGGGGAGTGGCTGGGGGAAACTCCCCTGGGAGGGTGCGGCTGTCACATATAGGTCAGGATTGACCTATTTGCCAGTAAGGGAAAGGGGGGGGAGGGAGGGGAAAGAGAAGGGGGTGCGGGGTGGGAAGTACGGGGGGAACAGGGCACGGCACGACAAATAATGGAGAGATGGAGCTTAAAAAAGACATCTTCTAGTCAAAGGGAACAGGTGGGGTGGAGAAAATGTAAAGGAGGTAATATAAGAAATAATGCTAATGTAGCGATAATAAAACCTTGGATTACTAAATGGATAGTTTACAGAAGAGAGTGTAGGAGGGAAAGGAGATGTGAGAATGAGTATGATGGGGGTTAGAGTTGTAACATGGAATGTCTCTGGGCTAAATGATCCCCAAAAAGAGCAAAAATAGCACTAATGCTGAAACAAATGAATCTGGACTTTGCATTCATACAGGAAACTCATATTATGATAACACAAGCTTACGTTCTGTCTCAGTTAGGATTTCATGTGCTAGTTCACTCAAGCCAAGGGGTTAAAAAAAGAGGGGTAGCTATTCTAGCTAGGAATAATAATATCCTAACCAGAAAGAAAGCACAAGACAAATGGGGAAGATGGGCTATGGTTGAGTGTTTTATCGATGGAGAGTGGATAACATTGGTAACTGTTTATGGCTCAACAGAGGACGACCCTGACATCTTCCAATTTCTAGATGTTGAGTTAGCAACATGGGCACCAAAAATTATATTGGGAGGCGACTTCAATATTAATGGAGCAGATGGATTAGGGCTGGGTTCCTTTGGGAAGTATAAAGGCAGGGGAAAAAAAGTAAATCAGGCACTACATAGTCTGGTGTTAAACAATGCTCTCTCAGATGTGTGGGGGAAAAAGAGAATGGATAATAAAGGTTTTACATTTTACTCTGCTCCGCATCGAACATGTGCAAGATTAGATTATTTTTTTATTTCAAGTACTACTATCTCTAATTCAAAGATTGAAAGGCTGCCAGGGATCCTTAGTGATCACAACCCTCTAGTACTTACTATAACAACAAAAACAGGTACTAGACAACATACAAACTGGACCTTTGAAAGAGAGTTATTGAAAGACGAAAAGTATATAGAACACATGAATAAATGGATTATTGATTTTTTTACCTTTAACAGAGATACAGCAGAAATGGGAGTGGTCTGGGACACCTTTAAAGCTGGAATACGAGGGGAAACAAAGAGTTATAACTCTTATAAAAGGAAACAAATCCAGCTGAGGAATTCAGAACTAGCTCTGAAGGT
Source organism: Lissotriton vulgaris (assembly GCF_964263255.1). NCBI lineage: Eukaryota > Metazoa > Chordata > Amphibia > Caudata > Salamandridae > Lissotriton > Lissotriton vulgaris. Next base: position 29,455,601 of record NC_141687.1, on the reverse strand, counting down.
TCTGAAGGCAGAGGAAAATTTAGAAAATAGTGTGTTGTCGGGGCGGGATTTGGAAAAGGCTTGGCTAGAGCTAGTGAAAGCTAAAGGTGAGGCAGAGGGCGAAATTGCTAGTAAAGCAGCGAAAATATATAATACTAAAAGAGAGAAGTGCTATGAGTTAAGCGAGTCAGTAGGCAGCATATTTGCTACTCGAACACGGCAACAAGAAGCCGGAGGTATAGTTAGAGAAATCAGGGATACATCCGGCACGGTTCATTCAGAGTCGAACGAAATAAGAGACGTTTTTAGGACATTTTACGAGAAGTTACACGACGATGAACTAGAGGGTCGCGATTCTCAAAAAGATAAGGAAGAAATGATGGAGTATCTCCGAGAGATCCCTATAGACCTAATCGAGGAAGAGGAAGCAGATGGGCTAGAGGGAGAGCTGCAGATAGAAGAAATTAAGGAGGCAATATGGAATCTACCTTCTGGTAAAGCAGCAGGCCCTGACCAAATCCCCATAGAATTTTACAAAGTATTTTGGGATTGTTTGATAGAAGAAATGATAAAGGTGATGCAATGGGCACAGCTGGGCAAAACACCACCTAAGTCATGGGGGGGTGCTGAGGTGGTTGTAATATTAAAGAAAGGGAAAAACCCGGAAGAGCCAGGTTCGTACAGGCCTATAACTTTACTCAATGCGGACGTAAAAGTCTTTTCTAAAGCTTTGGCATCAAGGCTGGTAAAAGTTATAGATAAAATTGTCAGTAGTTGCCAACATGGTTTTATACCAGGGAGAGGAACCACCCATCATATACGAAAAGTAATAACGTTACTTGATGTAACGTCAGTCACAGGAGACCCGATTGCAGTGATGTTACTTGATGCAGAAAAAGCATTCGATCGGGTCTCCTGGGGCTACCTCTGGTATGCTTTAGCTAGAACAGGTATTAAACAAGGCTTTATTAAAGCCTTACAAACTCTCTACTTAGAACCGGTAGCGACTCTACGAGTGAATGGCGGAAACACGGGTCAATTTCATATAAAAAGAGGGACTAGACAAGGGTGCCCTTGCTCACCGTTATTGTTTGCCATATATATGGACCCACTAATATGCAGAATAGAGACATCTGTGATGATTGCTCCTGTAACAACAGTCATTGGGCAGTGTAAAATCTTAGCTTACGCAGATGACATTGCTGTAATTTCTCCAAATCCATCTGAAACCATAGAGCATCTTGAACTTGAGGCGCTGAAATTTGGAAAGATATCAGGGTATAAATTAAACACATCAAAAACACAGATAATAAAATATTCATATACCCCATGTATAGACAATCGAGTGGTGCAAGAAGGCACGTATCTAGGGGTTATCATAATGTCAGACTTGGATATCTTAGTAGAGAGGAATATTAACCCTTTAATCAAGAAAGTGGAGAAAGACTTGGATAGATGGGATAAGTTGCACCTGTCAATAGTGGGAAGGTCTAATATAGTAAAAATGATGATTCTCCCAAAATTTTTATATTTATTTAGAGCAATACCTTTATTTTTTGATGGCAAAATATTTAAAAAACTTGAGAGTATAATAAATAGATTCATTTGGGCAAAGGGGAAAACGAGAAGAGCCCTCAGATTTATGACATTGCCGAGAGAAAGGGGAGGCTGGGGAGTTCCAGACTTAAAATCTTATTATTGGGCGGCGGCTCTACAGAACATGACTGTTTTGCTGGGAGGGGAAGGATCAGAGGAGTGGAGCAAATTTGGATCATTGGCAATCTATGGATTAACTCTGGGAATGGAAGCGAAGGATGCTCTGCTGAAATTCACAGAGGCTAGCTATTATAAGAGGACAAACTTTAAGACGATAATAGCAGCATATGAAATCTGGAAAAGTTTCGCTAAAAAAATTGGCCTAGGAAAATATAATGCATATACGAGACTCTCACATAATCCAACCCTCCCACAAGATATCTTCTCGGGACCTATATTTGCAGAGTGGGAAAACAGGGGAATTAGAACTATAGGGGATATAAAGGGGGACCAGGGGATTTTCCACTTTAAAGATTTACAAGGTAGATTTAACCTAGAAACTAGGCAATTCTTTAAATATCTCCAAATTAGGAGCTTTCTCCTAAACAAAAAAGGAGGCATTCTGGGATTTAGGCGTAACGCAATTATGGAGATAATTCAAGGGGGGGCAAGATTGCACAATCAAAAGATTATATGCTGAACTGATAAAAGCAAAACAAGACGACCACCAAAAATGGAGCGAAAAATGGGAGGACAATCTTAAAATCAGCTTTGAAAGTTTTAGAATCTCTTTAGAAAAGGGTAATTCATTGTTATGTTCAGCACCATTACAGGCGCAACATTACAAAACACTTTATCATTTGTATTATACACCCGCTAAAATAGCACAATGGGGAGGAACAGTGGGCATTACGTGCTATAGGTGTGGAAGTCTGGATGCTGATTTACAACATGTATTTGCTTTATGCCCTCATCTAGATCTACTAAAAAAGATATTGAATGTTTCATAAACAAAATCCTAGGAACTGAAATTGTATTAACCCCTGGAACCATTCTACTAGGAGTCAATGTCGAGGATGTACGGCCTTTTTGTGGGAGGGAATTTTTGTTTGTTGCAATGTCTGTTATGAGATTATGTATAGCCTCTGCATGGATAGACCCCATACCACCTACTTTTCACAAATGGCTGGCTAAGTTATTAATAACATACAAAGTGGAGAAAGAGATATATGCAAGGAAGGGAAAAAGGGGAAGGAAGCTAGGTAACATAATATGGGATCCTATAACACGATGGAATGATGAATAATAATATAAAACTGAGGCCTGTCTAAAGATTAGGAAAGGATAACTCGGTGCAACTATATTACTAAGGTTACACAATCTGGAAGAATACTATGATTCAAGTTATCCTACTTTTGTGTTCTAAACTGTATGTTACCTTCTCTACTTCGCCTGTTGATGGTTTATTGATTGTTTTTATTTTTTCTTAAATGTCCTGCATTTACTTTTTCCTTCGTTCTCTCTGTATTAATGTTGCCGTGCCTTGTATATAATCGCAAAATATCTTAATAAAAATATTTTAAAAAAATAAAAAAAAAAAGAACGATGATGGATTCAACCCAGATCTGTGACTGGGGGTGAGAGTCTGGAAAGTTTCAGCGCTCCGTCCATCATCTCCTTGTCTTTGCCTTAAGTTGGCAGGGTATGCCCAGACGTGGGACCTTTGCTCACTTTGCCACTGGATTCAAGCTAGCCTGGCTGATGAGGGGTGTTACACTGTAACTGGTCCCAGGATACTTGTTTCCAGTCCAAGGAAGTTGTGTCTTGACAGTTCAGGCTTGACTGTTCCCATAAGGAACAGGGGCAAGACTGATTTGCATATCGCTGGGTCTGAACTGGGGTGGTGAAGTGAGCTAAGGAACATTGGTGGATTCAACCTAGATCTGTGACTGGGGTTGAGCATTTAAAAAGTTTCAGCGTTCTGTCCATAATCTCCTTGTGTTTGTTTTGATTGCCCTAAGTTGGCAGGGTGTAAGCCCAGTCGTGGGTCCCTTGCTCCCTTTGCCACTGGATTCAAGCTAGTCTAGCTGATGAGGGGTGTTACCCTAAAACCGGTCCGAGGATGCTTGTTTCTGGTTCAGGGAAGTCGTGAGTTGGCAGTTCAGGCTTGACTGTATATCAATCAACATAAGAGTGTCAAACAAAGGAGATAGACATCAAGAAAAGAGAACGCGAAGCCAGATGTACAGGTAGTCAGTGTAGAAGTTTACACCGACTCTAGGTTCCCAATTAGTAAAGAAATAGAGTGCACGTGCTTAGTTCGGAAAAAGGACCCTCAGGCCCCAACTAAAGGTTGGTAGCCAGTTGTCTTCATTGGGTCCCTGATAGTTTGAAAGGAACATGAAATAGTGATGGGAAAAGTGCTTTAAAAAGAGTGTGGGCTACTCATCAAGCAATTCATTTTATTGAGAAGGTAGCTCTGACTCTATTAAAAACAGTGAAAAAAAAGGATGGACTGGTGATTGGACCTGTGAGGACACTGTGAGGACCAATACGTCCTCACAGTGGTGACAAGTAAACAAAGATGGTCAACATGTTTCTGCTTTGGAGCCTAAAGTCAGCTTCATACGTATCGGGCGGCGGACGTGGCTGAAGCAGGTTCACAGGCGGGGAGTCGCTTAGGATCAAATTGACCGAGCGTGAAGGTTTCCCCCTGCCGCCAGCCCATGATGCTCGAAAACGGACATTTTCAAATTTTTTGTCTCCCTTAATGAGGCGAGACCTTTGGATATTATCCTCCATAGGAACTCTTACTAAATCAGGTTGTAGTAGTCCATTTTTTACCTTTTTCTACACCTTAGGTTAGGATACCTTAGTGAGTGTCCACCAAGGAGTATGAATGAATGTTCTGGTCCTGAAGAATGCTGAGCTGACTTTAGGCTCCAAAGCAGAAACATGTTGACCATCTTTGTTTACTTGTCACCACTGTGAGGACTTATTGGTTCAAACTAACTCAACCAATCACCAGTCCATCCTTTTTTTCACCATTTTAGTCAGAGCTACCTTCTCAATAAAATGAATTGCTTGATGAGTAGCCCACACTCTTTTTAAAGCACTTTTCCCATCACTATTTCATGTTCCTTTCAAACTATCAGGGACCCAATGAAGACAACTGGCTACCAACCTTTAGTTGGGGCCTGAGGGTCCTTTTTCCACACTAAGCACGTGCACTCTATTTCTTTACTAATTGGGAACCTAGAGTCGGTGTAAACTTCTACACTGACTACCTGTACATCTGGCTTCACGTTCTCTTTTCTTGATGTCTATCTCCTTTGTTTGACACTCTTATGTTGATTGATATAAATTTATCTGCAAGGGGTAAAAGAGTGGTCCTAAAAACCCTTTCCCTCCTGTTGTTTCAATTCAGGCTTGACTGTACCCATAAGGAACAGGATTAAGACTGATTTGCATATGGCTAGGTCTGAACTGGGGTGGCGAGGAGAGCTAAAGAACGATGATGGATTCAACCCAGATCTGTGACTGGGGGTGAGTGTCTGAAAAGTTTCAGGTCTTCATCCATAACCTCCTTGTGTTTGCTTTTTTTGCCCTAATTTGGCAGGGTGTGCCCAGACATGGGTCCCTTGCTCACTTTGCCACTGGATCCAAGCTAGCCTGGCTGATAAAAGGCTTTTGACACACTGCTATTTGGGGGATGACGTCCACTTGTGTCCTGAGGTCCTCGGGACACAGGAGACCTCGTCGCCCCACCAGCAATGTGCCAAGAGGAGTGTTTGCAGATTGGTATAAAAAGGGGCGTGGCCTCGGACCACCTCTCTGCAACACAGCTCTGTGGCACATATTGGAGGTCCCTGGTGGGCTAGTTGGCCCCAAAGGACCCTCAGTATTCAAGGAGAATTAATTACCCAACTAAAAACGTGCCAGGTGGTGTGTTTGCAAAAGGGGCGTGGCCTCCAGTGAGATGCCGGCTATTTTTTTTAACAAGGGGGGCTGTGTGGCCCCCTTTTGTTTTTACTTGTTTGAGGCTTTGGGGACCCCCCGATTTTTTTTGTAATGCTTTCTTTGGCCCTGGGGTCCCTCTGGGACCCTCTCAGCAGGCCTACAAGGTCAGGGTGTTTCTACCCTGCCCCCTTTTCTTGTTTTTTAACTTCTTTTTTCACTGTTTTCTTGTGACTCGGTTCCTCCAAGTCACAAGATGGCTGCCAACAATTCCTGGTTTGGAGTGTTGGCAGCCAATCAGAGTAAAGCTCGTGCCCGGGAGGAGCGCGACTCCTCCTCGGAGCTTAGATATTGATATTTTTCTTTTTCTAATTGCTCATGAACTACTGAACGGATTTACATAATTTAATAGAAAGCGCTCTTTATGAAATTTGGAGTAATTCCGTTCAGCAGTTCGGGCTTTAGCTTTGTCTAAAGTTTCCTACGGAAATTAACATGGGGAAAACGCATTTTGGGACCTTCCTCTTTTCTCGACCCCCACTTCACAAATCACCCGAGACAGGAGCTCACCGGAACGCACCACTAGATTTTAAAATTTCGCGAAGATTCGTCAAACGGCGCCAAAGATATTGGCAAAAGAAAAAACGCTATTTAAATAGGAACGAGGTCCTAACTATAACTACCTACTGGCGACTGCCAGTAGGTAATATATATATATACATATATATACATATATATATACGTATGTGTATATATATACATATATATATATATATATATATATATATATATATATATATATATATATACATATATATGTATGTACATATATATATATATATAAATATAAATATATATATATATATATATATATATATATATATATATATCTATATATATATATAGATATATATATATATATATATATATATATATATATATCCAGTATCTCCGAATTCCCTTGCAGCGCCCAGCCGGAACACAGCCAAAGAAACGGATACAGACTCCAGTTTTGCGTGGATCTAGCAGGTCTTTATTTTGTTTTCAAATTGTCAGACGCGTTTCGAATCCCTCTGTATTCTTCCTCAACTGCGGTCCGTGTCCGTTTTCCCATGGAAAGGAGTGAAAAAGCATATATATATATATATATATATATATATATATATATATATATATTCACTGAAAAAAACCATAGGTTTCAGCCACGTTGTAGTTAGGAATTAGCATTTAAAAAACCTTAGAAATTCACTGAAAAAACCATAGGTTTCAGCCACGATATAGTTAGCTGGATATTTCACTCTTACAAAACCATTGAAATTCCCCCGTTATAGTTAGTTCAGCTAACTATAACTTGCGTGCCAGCAATGCACAGCTGGTGACGTTACATATTACATCACTCATGACATGGTCAGTGACATCACTCATGACATCACTCATGACATCTCAAATGACATCATCCTTGTGAAAGAGTGGCAGACCTCCTCTCACCATAATATAACCTTTGATACACACATTCAAAAATAGAAACAAAAATTTTCTGAAAAATGGAGATACCAATACCAGTTACAACAACCTATTCAATAAAATAAATCCAACATCTACATACACATCCACTCATTCACCAACAGTTCTATATATTCATTGCCCCCGGGATTTGGTCCCCCCAGGGGCTTAAAAAAACAAAACAAAAAAAGTTTTGTTTTTTATCGGCGGGATGCACGCATCCTACGCGCATCCCGCAATTAAAAAAAATAACGAGCAGGCCTAGGGGGTCAGGGTGTTTCTAGCGTGCCCCCTTTTCGCGTTTTGCAAGGTTTTATTTTAGGTTTCTTGTGCCTCGGTTCTACCGAGACACAAGATGGCTGCCAACACTTCCTGGTTTGGAGTGTTTACAGACAGTTGACAGTTAATTAGCATGCAGCTCGTGCTCGTAAGGGTATGGTATGATCCTCGGAGGATACGTGTACCCTACTTCGTCCATAGATATATCTATGATTTTACTTTTGATTTTCTCAGGAACTACTGCACGGATTTACACCATTTAACAAAAAGCGTGATCTGTGAAACAAACTCTACCTTCTTGCAAAATTTGGTGTAATTCCATTCAGCAGTTGGGCTGTAGCCGTGTCTAAAGGTCCCGATGGAAAATTGCATAGGAAAACAATTTTTTGGACCCCCCTTTTTTCTCAGCCCCCGCTTGATGAATTAACCCCTTTTATTCTTCAGAAACAAAAGTTCCCTTGTTCACGAGTGAGGTTGTGGTTGACAGTGATTTAAAAAAACATTACATGAGACTACAAATGAAAGTGTAAACAAGTCAAGTCAAGTCAAAAAATGTGTATAGCGCGCTACATACCCAGAGGGTCTCAAGGCGCTTGAAGAAGGGTGGGGAGTTACTTGTCGAATATCCACGTTTTGAGTTGCTTTCTGAATGCTAGGTGGTTCTGAGTAAGGCGAAGGTGAGTGGGAAGTGAGTTCCAAGTTTTAGCTGCTAGGTAGGAGAAGGATCTACCTCCCATGGTGGTTTTGTTGATGCGAGGTACAGTGGCAAGGGCTTGGTTGGAGGATCGTAGCTGGCGGGAGGGGGTGTAGAAGGATAGTCGTGTGTTGAGGCATTCGGGTCCGATTTCGTAGAGTGCTTTGTGTGCGTGGGTGAGGAGCCGGAAAGTGATCCTCTTATTGACGGGGAGCCAGTGGAGGTTTTTCAGGTGATCAGAGATGTGTTCTTTACGCGGGATGTCTAATATGAGCCTGGCTGAGGCGTTCTGGATGCGTTGTAGTTTTTTCTGGAGTTTTGCGGTGGTGCCGGCGTAGAGGGTGTTTCCGTAGTCCAGTCGGCTCGTGACCAGAGCGTGGGTGACTGTTTTTCTAGTTTCGGTGGGGATCCAGCGAAATGTTTTTTTGAGCATGCGAAGAATGTTGAAGCAAGATGAAGAAACGGCGTTGACTTGTCTGTTCATCGAGAGTGAGGAATCCAGGATGACGCCCAGGTTCCGTGCGTGGTCCGTCGGGATGGGTGCTTTTCCAAGGGCCTCTGGCCACCAAGAGTCGTCCCAGGCGGAGGGGGAGGTACCTAAGATGAGGACTGTTTTGTCTGAGTTCAGTTTCAGACGGCTGTGCTTCATCCATTCGGCTACTTCTTTCATTCCTTCGTGTAGGTTGGTTTTGGCCGTGTTAGGGTCTCTGGTGAGTGATAGGATCAGTTGAGTGTCGTCGGCGTAGGAGATGATGTTGAGGTTATGTTGGCGTGCGATGGCCGCGAGGGGGCTCATGTAAACGTTGAAGAGGGTGGGACTGAGTGAGGACCCTTGAGGTACGCCGCAGATGACTTCAGTAGCCTCTGACTTGAATGGTGGAAGGCGGACTCTCTGGGTTCTTCCGGAGAAGAACGAGGTGATCCATTCCAGTGCTTTTCCTTGGATTCCGATGTTTTTAAGGCGCTGTAGAAGGGTGCTATGGCAGACTGTGTCGAAGGCTGCGGAGAGGTCGAGGAGGATGAGGGCGACTGTGTCTCCATTGTCCAGTAGAGTTCGAATGTCGTCTGTTGCTGCGATGAGGGCGGTTTCTGTGCTGTGCTTGGCTCGGAAGCCGGACTGAGAGGAGTCGAGGGATTTGTTTGTTTCGAGGAATGCGGCGAGCTGGTTGTTGACAGCTTTCTCGATGACTTTGGCCGGGAATGGAAGGAGTGAGATAGGGCGATAGTTTTTGAGTTCGGTGGGGTCAGCTGTGGGTTTCTTCAGGAGGGCGCTGAGTTCGGCATGTTTCCAGCTTTCCAGGAAGGTTGCGGAGTTGAGGGAGCAGTTGATGACGTCTCGGAGGTGCGGTGCAATAATGGAGTCTGCTTTGTTAAAGATGTGGTGAGGGCAAGGGTCAGTGGGGGATCCTGAGTGGATAGAGTTCATCAGACGGATGGTGTCCTCAGTGGAGATTGGCTTCCAGACATTGAGGATGTTCAGGGGGGGTGGGGGTCCTGCAGGGGATTGGGTGGTTTGGTCTCCGGGTTGGTTGTCGAAGCTGTTGTGGATGTCTGCAATTTTGTTGTGGAAGAATGAGGCTAGGGAGTCGCAGAGGGCTTGAGAGGGGGTGATGTCGTTGGAGTTGGCTGAGGGGTTGGTAAATTCCTTGACGATGTTGAATAATTCCTTGCTGTTGTGGGCGTTGTTATCTAGACGGTCCTTGAAGGCTGCTTTCTTGGCATTTCGGATTAGTTGGTGGTTATTATCGCACAGCAATGCACCATTACGTAAAAACACAATATTACAGTATATATAAGACTCAGTGATTGTATCAGTGACTGTATTGAAAACTTTATATTTGTAATAGTGATTTTATAGCACACTAAGTATGAGTTACTATTTATGTCAATTGGTGTTTGTATAAGTGTGTAGCTGAGTAAATGTAAGTATGATCAATTGTTTGGATAAGTGAGTAGGATGACTGCATAAGAGAATGGGATGTGTGCGGGTGTGTAAGGTCAATGTAGGTGTATAAGTATATTTAATAGTTTTATATTGATCTTTGTTAGCATGATGTATGAGTGAATCTACAGGTAAGTGTTTAGATGTGTATGTAGATGTAGGAATCACTGAGTACGTTTTTAGAGACTTGTATTGGTGAGTCAATGATTTGAAATATGGTATTCAATATTTTATAATTAGTGTTGACAGATTATACTAGTATATGATGAGCTGTATCAGATTGTCACGTGGATGATGTCATCAGTGATGTCATCAGGGATGTCATTTGAGATGTCATCAGTGATGTCATCAGTGATGTCACTGACCATGTCATGAATGATGTAATATGTGACATCATCAGCAGTGGCTTGCGGGCGTGCGAGTTACAGTTCGTACAACTAACTATAACAGAGGAATTTCAATGGTTTAGTAGGAGTGAAATGTCCAGCTAAGTATAACATCCCTAAAACCCATGGTTTTTTTTCAGTGAATTTCAAAGGTTTTTTAAATGATAATTCCAAACTATAACATGTCTGAAACCTTTGGTTTTTTCAGTGAATTTCAAAGGTTTTTTAAATGATAATTCCCAACTATAACATGTCTGAAACCTATAGTTTTTTTCAATGAATTACAAAGGTTTTTTCAATAATAATTTTTACATTTATTAATTGTTATTTTTTTTCATATTGTTCTACTACATTTTTTTATCGATTTTTTAGATATCTTATTTTTTAAATTACATTGCCATTTAAGGATTGCTGTGTAGGATCTGTGTAGGGTGTGCGACGAGTACGACTTTCTCAACGTGGCGCTATGCGACTGGTACGAGACTTATAGCGCATACGCAACATGTACGTATTACGCGACGGTCGCGCGGTTGCGCGTGATGTCATACAGGCATCGGACGCAGTGGGTGCGCGACCCCCGCAAACATTTTTTATGTTCAAAAACTTATGTATATATATTTAATATAAATATTAAGACAAGACATAATCTGAACTAATCATACCAATAATAATATTTAACTTTCAAAAAAGTTACATTACTTTTAAATGGAATTATGCGAAGTCGCGCTGGGTGCAAGTTGGGTGCGAGCTGCGTACGAGCACCCTACGCGTACCCCATGTGACCAGAAAAAAAGAGATTTGATTGGTTCATTACACTTCCTATTGTAAGTATCGAAGAACCCTACCCATTTCAATCACTCTTCTTAGACCTTACTTAGGAGAAGACTTCTGCTAAGAAGAACTGCTGTTTTTTGCTGATTAGAGACCTGGTTGTCCTGATAATTTTGAAAATGGCTACAAACCAACCTTCTTCTTCAGATTCAGAACATTCTACCACTGAAGAATTTGTTCTAGAACCTCCCCCTCCAGAGAGATATACTTCTATTGTCTGGAAGTTTTTCTCTTTCCCACCTGGGCAAAAAAAGGTGAATGCAACAAAGGTCACATGTAAAATCTGCAAGGCGGTCCTCTCCAGAGGAGACCCAAATAAAAAATACTCATGTGGAAAAGCTAGCATGAGGAAGCACTTGCAGACACGCCATCCTGTGAACTTTGCACGAGAGAAGATGAGAAGGTTACAAGAAAATGCTTCTGCACCACTAGCTGTTCCAAGCACATCTGGGACAACACCGTCTACTTCAACTTCACCACCAGATATACATCCCCAATTTGGGAGAGTGAGGATGAATTGCGTACAATGCAATCGTCTAATTGCTTATGGAGAACAATCAGTGGACCTTGTTTTTCGGGCTATCGACAACCACTGTTGCTAGTTTCTTTTTTTTTCTCCTCATAGTTTGTGGTTCTGTTCGTCCTGTTTACATTTTTCCCTGTTTAAAACACCCCCCAAAAAATCGTTTAAAAAAACAAAACAAAAAATACAAAACTAGAAAACAAAAAACAAAAATTATTTTCAGAACTACCTACTCTGGTTTAAAATAGAGCTAAACATGTATGTTAGTGTGTGAAAGTTTAGATGAATGTATGTGTAGTGCATAATTGACTGAAAGAATGCATTTGTGATGTGTGGTGAATGCATACGTGCAGAACAATAAGGAAGTGCTGCAGCATGACACTGTAAACTGTTTAGTTGCAGCATGCTGTGGTACTTTCGAAGCACAGGGATGCAACATATGTACATAAATGTGTTGCAAGTCTGTGCTTCCTTCTGCACAGCTACTTAAACTGCAGCCATGTGTTGACACAGGCACCCTTGTACCATGGTGCAAGGATGTCCGTGTCATGCGGAGATTGTTTTTGTGCAGGAAGGGACACATTTCTGCACAAAAACAATCAGTAAAGCCATTTTTCTGCTTCAATATATGCTGTGCATTGTAGCATATATTGAAAGAGAAAAAATGAGAAGTGAAAACAATTCTCCTTGTTGTGCTTTGCTACACCAATTGGAGGATGGTGCAGCATTCACAAACATGGCCGGATTTACGATTTTTGATAAAATTGGACATATGTCTTTTTCTATGACTATTCTGTGCAAACACGCACAACAAAACCCATAAAACGCCTTTTCAACGCAAAGTGGTGTGTATGATGAGATTATATTTACATGGAAAACAATAGGTATACAGAATGGCTTTTCCTCACCTTGTAAATAAGAAAGAGAGTTAATGGCTAGGCCAATTCTTATTATAGGAGTACATTTCTGTACCGCTAACAGAGAACAAGATACATTTATAAGTACTTATGTTTTAGGAAACTTATAGCACATATTTATATATGACTGAAGAGAAGGGATGGGGCCTTCTGTGACATGTGCAAAAACACTTAGTGATGTGCTTTATGTTAAATAGCTTGACTTCTTATAATTCTAAAATTACCAGGACCTACAAGACCACCATATGACTCTATTGTGTACTATACCATGTATCTTGCAGACAGGTGCTCTGAAGCTGTCTCCTATTTGATACCTGTCTGCAGTGGAATTCTTTGGCAACAATCTAGTCCATCCATCTTCCTTTTTTTCAACTGTGTGGAAACACAGTCCATTGTTCATTTTAAGACATACTTAAACTTACCTCAGCAGTAATACATCTAAAAAACGTTACATATTTTATTCAGTTGTTTTTTATAATGTAAAATATAGTAAATTCCATATTTTAAAATTAGGATCTGTAAAAGTAAAGAAAAAATAGTTATAACATGCAATAATACATTTTTAACAGCACAGCATAATTTTAACATTTTACAAAGTAATTTCTTTGCCTTTTTTGCTGTTCTCAGAATATATTGAATTTCACTAGAAACAGTGATATCCACCCAAAAATAAAAAAGAAACAGTGATATCAATCATACTCATCACATAACAGCGGGCAAAAAAAAAACAATCAAATAGATGTTTTAAAAAAAACAACAACAATCCATCCCTAGTAAAATACCAGATAATACATATCACACATATATAAAATGGTTACTGCTAAGAAAATTTTATAAATTAAATTTATAAACACTGTAAATGTTGTTGGTTAAAAATATACACCCTGACAATGTGCAAGAAAAAGTCCATAATTCAAACGTATACCTTTCCTTGAGGCCAAATAGTATTTTTGCACTCCTTTTTATGTAAATTGTCCAATGGTAATCCTACTAAATCATAATAATAAATTCCTCAGAGGCTGAATTATCTTCCTAAAACATTGGCTTTAAAAATATTAAGTAGGAATTTTGTAATTTGCAAGGAAAATGTTGTTTAAAAACCAACTGAGCATCATTACATAGTGTCCAGCCTTTGTCACATTTTAGATAGGCAGTGTAATGTCCAGATGTGGTGGGAGGACCATCATGGAAAATATTGCTACTGCTACAAAAGTCCTTCCTGATATTGATAGTTGACTTGCTACAAAATGTTTTATTAAAGTGTCCAATTTTCTTCCATCAGTTGAACAACGTTGCATCATTAAAAATATATATTGTCCATATCTCTGTAAAAATAATGTTGATAACATTTCTGATTTGCATTGGCTACACTCCATGTTTTGATTTTCAGCTTTAACTAATTTATTGAAAGACACTGATTTACAGTCCAGTAATGTCAAATATAGAAATCTTTCAGTGTCTACATTAGTGCTACATGTATACATACAATTTTCACAATAACGTTCCCATTTATAACAAAGGCCAAAAATATTTTCTATTTCTACACCTTCATTTTCTAATACGGTAAACATATACATTAGAAATTCCTGAGCATCTTGTTGGATATTTTGCGTAAATTGTGTAGAACCAGAACATACATCCAAAAGATTACGAACATCAGAAACTGTTTGTCATTTACTTGTATCAGTCCTAAATTTCTCATAAACAGAATGCAACAAGGAACAAAATCTTTTTTCCCGATTCTCCATAATTTGCTGTTGCAAACCTTCAAGAAAAAAAAAACATTGACCACTACATTAGATAGCAGTTGACACCAGAACTATTTTCAAACTGATAACCAACAATCTCTTCAACAGTGTCTTTTTTCTTTTTGCTTGCAATCAAAACATTATCTTGTTTTTTTACGTTCTCTACACCTTCAGTACAGATATTCTCATACTTCTTTTTCGCCAATCCACACACTTTTCAAACACAGGATATTGCCCTAAATTGGGAGCATATGTTCTTCTTAATCTATTATACTATTTGACACAATTTGCATCTGCAGTGACCTTTGTGTCATCAAAATCAATCAGAAACAAACCAGATTATGTTCTGACTCGCGACAAAGCAACATATGCCATACCATCTATAAACACAGTATTTCCAATCTTCACCAAAGCACTGTCAACACTTAAACCTTGAGATTTATGAATAGTCACTGCATATGCCAGAGAAACTGGAAACCGTTTTCTACAGACATATACATCTTTAACAAGCAAAAAACGAACTGAACAAAGACCAGTTTGTTTACCTTCTTCAATCTGATCAAATTTAATTTTTAAGAATTCAATACCATCTTAATTTTGATAATTAACAAAATCCACAACTTAGCCCATTGCTCCATTAACTAAACCTTTTTCTCTGTCCAAATTATGCTTTACAATGAATCGACAGTTTCTACATGCATATAGATTCTTTTCTAAACCAGCAGGTTTAGATATTGATTTTTCTTAAGAATCCAATTTTGGCTTCAATTTTTCTGTCAAAATAATAGTGATTCCTTCAAGCTCTATTTTATCAATGGCTTCCATTTTTATTATTTCTTCATTTTCCAGTTTCAAAAGTTGTTTGTTGAATATGGAACCCTTATGCAGTGTTGGCATTAAGCAGGTTACAGATTTCTTTTCCGCAATTTTCATGTAAAAATTCTCACGAACTACATTTTCATTTGGAAACAAATTAGAAAGTAATCGACTCTGCAAAGCTTGTTTGCCATGTTCAGCCACAAGTCAAATTCTTATATCTTGGAGAATAGTTCCATAATCAACATCTTTTGCTTGTCGCATATTTGTAATGAGTTCTTTGTATTCAAAATATGACCAAATGTTCACGTTTCCAACACTACCCAGAGACTTTCTGGTGTCTTCATGCGCAAGTCTTTTAAATACTGGTTGTCCTTTTACAGGAGTCAGTTGCAGTAGATCTCCAAAAACTATGACGTGTTTTCCTCCAAATAACACGTCGTACTCTGTTTTAAGAATTTGTTGCATTCTTAAATGCACAAAGGCAAGCATTACATTTGATACCATGTTTACCTCATCAATAATGAGAATTTTAATTTTCTTCAAGACTCTTGAAACTTCACAACATGCTTCTCCAGATAGCTTGTGGTATTCCAATTTGTTTTCATGCTTTACTGGTAGCATTAGTAAATAATGTAAAGTAATTCCTTTAATGTTGTGTGCTGCCAACCCAGTTGTAGTAGTGACAACAGAAGACAAATGCGACTGAGTTGTTTTCTGAAGATAACTTGTAATTACTTCAGTTAAAAAACTTTTTCCTGTTCCAGCTTGTCCACTCACATACATTTGGATAGGTTGAAATGACGTGCATGAGCACTCTTTCTTTTCATGAAGTAATCCATGGTCAATCTTTTGTCTCACTTGATGATATATTTGTTTCTGTTAAACTTTTAGTTGTTCTTCCAAGTTTGCTAAGTTTGTTACATCTTCTTGAGCTTGATGCATTGCTATTTCCACCTCATTCATGGCGATTGCTGCTTAATTGTCAACAATTGGTTGTCCTAGTGGATCTTGACTCAGCGCAGCAGAACTTTGACTGTCTTGAGAACTGTCTCTATCAATCTCAGCTGCAATTGCAGCTTCTTGATCAATTTAATCGTTCAACATTTTCACATAAGTTGCAAAAGCACTGCATTGTATGCTATCTTTACAAGCATTAAAAGTATCTTCATAGCTCTGGAAATCTCCAAGTAATTCCAGTTCTGAACGCCATGGTTTGAACAGTTGTAAAAGGGCTAAATAGTAAAATTCCATTTTATCAGCAGTGTCGCAACTCAGCGTTCTGTGATTAATTACATTTCCTTTCGTTTGTTTCACCAACCATCCTTCGGAACCAATGACTCCATATTTTCCATCATTGATGTTCTCTGTAGCATTCTGTTTAAAAGTGTAGTTTTGCAGTACTTCATAGAGGCACATGTTCCCTAGATGATGACTTCTGTATGGGTAATATGTGTTCAACATATTCGTTTTCAAAATATCTGTACTTTCTGGATCTTTTTCCGCTAAATATTACATTTCTTGGAACATATTTCAGTACTCTATTTCGCATTGCTGCAAGACCTAGACTCACCCAAATGAATCTTGTAGATTTGGAGTATAGATTTGCAGATGATAACGGATCTGAGCATTCATTTTTTTTTTTTGTAAGTATCTTTTTATTGCAGCAAATTAGGTGGTACAGTCAAAAGATTTGTGCCATTCCCTCCGTTGTCCATGATAGGTATGATTCTCCATTATATGAGTCACACAGCCATTCAGCTCACACCCCGGAGGTCGAGCGGCGCAACAGCGGAGAAAATCCTGTGCTGGAGAATACCGCATGGCTCAGTGACAACCAGTTATTCGGAAAATGGCAGGGCTGCTTTTCTGTCCCCGTGTTACCCCCCATGTACGCAATGTCTCAACAGACTCAGTAGACCCTCTTCGCTATTTCTGAGCAACATCCCCCCTCCCACCCATCCCTCCAATCCCCTTCTATCCCCCTCCCCTCTCCTATATCTACTCCCCCCACCCGTAACTCTTCCCCCAACCCCCCCCCCCAGGCGTGTCAGAGTATCACCAGTGCGAGTTTGCACCCATCCCGACTCATCCATACCCGAAGCAGACCATCAGGAGCAATCAACAAACAGCTGTCAGTCATCACATGGGAAGTAGGGAAACAAGGGAGGGAGATTAGGCCACCATTTCCCCAGGCGGTTGTTCCGCCGGAGCAGGGCTATGCGCAGGGGTGTCTTCCTCATCCAGGTCCAAAAGTGCGAGGTCTAAGACCAACCTCTCACACGCCCTGGCCCTCTCCAGAGCCGCGTCATTGCCTGCCCTAAGCGCAGACTGCATACGGAGCTCCCCCTCACATCGGGCCCATTTGTGAAGCTCAGCCTTCCATCTCTCCACAGTGGGGCCCCTGTTCGCCTTCAATTGGGACGTTATGGCCCGCTTCGCTAAAAGAAGACCCAGGTCCAGAAACTTGCTAGTAATTTTGTTCTTTGATGTGTGTGGAAACCAGTGTAGGATGCAGTGTGCCATGATGAATTGCAAGTCCCTCTCCGTAACCTCCCTCAGGCTATCCACTACCTCCCGCCAAAAGGAACACAACTCTGGGCAGGACCAGAACATGTGCTGGAAATCAGCCAAGTCCGCCGGGCATCGCGGGCAGGCCGCCGGATGGGTCGGGAAATATTTATGCAATTTGTCAGGGGTCAGGTAGGCCCTGTGCAGGACATAAAAGTGCACCAGCTGGAACCTAGCGTTGCGCGTCCCGTTCCGGGCCCGTTCCACTATGCTAGCCCACGCCTCCTCAGGGATCTCTGTCGTCAGGTCAGCCTCCCATCTCGCCTTCATGGACAGCAATGGGGTGACAGTCTCTGAGACCATGCGCCTGTATAGGCACGTGACTGCCTTAACCGTCCCCGCCATCATCACCACGTACTGGCAACCCAGAGACAGTGGCGGCTCCGTCATGCCCGTCTTCCAATGCTTGCGGATCGCTGTCGTTAGTGCCGCATGAAGGAGGAAGTCCCCCCCCGCCAGTTCAAAGTGGTCTCTCAAGAGGTCAAAAAGCAGCAGCACCTCATTTTCACAGAGGTCCCCCATGGACGTCAGCCCCTGCAGCTCCCAGTTTTCCAGCCGGTGCCATGAACCTCCATGCGGTAGTGCCCTGCATAGCTTGAGCTGGATCTCAGGTGCATATGGGACTGCAATACAGCCCCTCCGGCGATATCTATTCCAGCATTTCCGAGCCGTCGCAAATTCCTGGGTGAGGTGGAATTCTCCCATCGGGAGTCCCAGAACTATCTGGGATAACATCTGAACCGGTCCCGCCGGCTCTCCCGATCCGTCCTCCCCTCCCGATCCGTCCTCCCCTCTCCTGGCTCTCACTACCCATTGTGTCAGCCATTGCAGCTGAGCCGCCAGGTAGTATAGCTCGTAGTCTGGCACCGCTAGTCCTCCTTCCGCTCTAGGGCGGAAAAGCGTACTGTGCACCACTCTGTGCCTGCCTGCCCCCCACAGAAAGCCGATCACCATCGACCTCAGCCGCCGGAAGTAGCTCGCCGGGATCCAGATCAGGAGGGTCCTGAAGAAATAAAGCAGTCGCGGCAGGGTCACCATCTTAAGGAGCGCCACTCTCCCCGTTAGTGACAATGGGAGCGTGCTCCAAAAGTCGAAGTTCACCTTAGTGAGCCTGATTGCCGACCCAATATTTCCCTCAAGGATATCTGCTTTGTCATGGAAGATCGAGGTCCCTAGGTAGCGAAGACTCCTCTCCTCCCACGTCACCCCGTCCGTGGACTGTGAACATATTCTGCGGGTCGGGAACAGGTAGGACTTTGTCCAGTTCACCCGGAGGCATGAGACCCTGCTCAGGGATTGTAGGAGGGACTTGGCCCCACGCAGAGAGTCAGTCGAGTCCGCCAAGAACATCAGCAGGTCATCTGCATACAATGCGATGTGGTGTACTTGTCCATAGACATCCAGCCCCCGATATGCCTGTCCCAGCCAGGCTCGCGCCGCGAGGGGTTCGACGGCTACAGCAAACAATAGGGGGGAGAGAGGGCACCCCTGGTGGGTGCCCCTACCCACCCCACACATCGCAGAGATAACTCTTCCAGTGCGGACCCTCGCCGTCGCGTTCCGGTAGAGCAGTGCCGTCCAATCCACGAAGCCCTCACCCAGGCCCAGCGTGCGCATGACATGGAAGAGGTAAGGCCATTCCAGGCTGTCAAAGGCCTTCTCCATGTCGACTGCAAACACCACCGCCTCATTGCCGTCATAGGTGTCAGCCTCCAACACATGTAAGAGCCATCGTACGCTAAGCGCCATGTTGCGGGCCGGGATAAAGCCGGATTAGTCCACGTGGATCAACGTGGGCATATGGGGGAGCAAGCGCGTCGCGAAGATTTTACTCAGAATTTTATAGTCCAGATTGAGCATTGACAGTGGACGATACGCCGCTCTGTCCCACGGCTGTTTGCCCGGTTTTAATAGTGGGACGATAAGCGCCTCACACCAGTGGTCACCGGCAGGCTGCCCAGCCGTTTCGCCTCATTGTAAAGCCACGTAAGTCGGGGCGCAAGGAGGTCGGCATAGGTGAGGTAGAATTCCGTTGGGAGCCCGTCGCAGCCCGGCGTCTTATTCCTTGCCATACTCTTGATGGCGACTCTCACCTCTCTCTCCTCAATTTTGCCCCCTGTAATTCGACCTCCGAAGGCAGGACCCTACTACGGTAAAGCTCTGTGTAGCAATCATAGAATGTCTCATTAATCCCCTGCTGGTCAAACCGCGCCACTCCCGTGTGATCTCTGAGCTCAAGGATGACCGAGCTCCGACGAGCCGGGTTGGCCAGCCAGACCAAAAGAGCTCCTGTTTTATTGCGCTCCGAGTGTGCGCGTGTGAGGTAGGCCTTGTAGTCGAAGCACCGGAGGCGCTCCACCGTCGCCGCCACCATTTCCCGCGCTCAAGTAGGGCCTCGTGTGTGTCCGGTCGCTCAGGCCTTGCTCTCTCCAGCACCCGTAGTTTGAATTGAATTGAATTGAAACTGCACTTGTATAGCGCTATCTACCCGGAGGCCTCGTAGCGCTTATGACTTGAAAACTTACTTAGCGTGGGCTCAGGGCAGATCAGCAGGATTTAGCGTACAAGTGAGTTTTCAGGGCTTTCCTGAAGGAAAGATGATTAGTGGTTCCTCGAAGGGATGAAGGGAGAGTGTTCCAGAGCTTAGCCGCAGTGTGTGAAAAAGAGCGGCCTCCCCCGCGGGCTTTCCTAACTCTGATGGAGGTAGCCAGCTGGAGGGTACAGGATCGGAGGGAACGGGACGGGACATAAGGAGTGACCAAGGGCTGTAAAATTGCAGGGCCGATGCGATGAAAGGCTTTGTGTAGAATACACATGGCTTTGAATTGTACTCTAGCCGCTATGGGGAGCCAGTGAAGCTCCCTTAGGGCATTCATTGCTGACTGCCGGCGAGGTAGATTGTAGAGTAGACGGGCCGCACTGTTTTGGGTGACTTGGAGCTTCTGGGTGGCAAAGGAGGGGGCTCCCATATAGAGGACGTTCCCGTAGTCCAGGCGAGATAGTATAAGAGCCTGGACCAGGATCCTCCTTGCCTGGAATGGAAGCAGGGGGAGCACCTTCTGCAACATCCTCATCAACCCAAAACAGGTAGCTGCGGTCTTTGTGGCTTGGACCGAAAAGTTCAAGGCTGTATCGAACCAGATCCCCAAGCTTTTTATTTGGGACTTGGGAACGGGGGGCGGGCCCAGATATGGTGGCCAGATGGATGCAAAGACAGAGGGAGAAGGATTGCCCAATAGGATGACATCTGTCTTCTCCCCGTTAAGTTTTAAACAGGAAGATTGCATCCATCTGGCAACAGCCTCCAGACAGGGGCCTAAGGTGTGGGACGATCCCTCCGAGTGGTCTAAGGAGACCACCAGTTGGGTATCGTCCGCGTAGGTGACAATACGCACACCGAAGGGATGGACTATCCTGTCTAGGGGTTCCATATATGCATTAAACAGGGTGGGGCTCAGGGAGTTTCTCGTCCTCCCTTGTGATGTCCTCTAGCAAGGTCCTCCTAACGCCCGACGCTGTCGCGATGCATTGCCCCCGCACTACTGTTTGAAGGCGTCCCATTCGATCGCGGCTGAGCCCGCGGTGCCCGCATTGATCTGAAAGTACGCCTCAATGCCCGAGGCTATTGTGGACCGGAAGAGCTGATCCTCCAGCGCCTCTGGGCGCAGCTTGCAGGCTTGCAGGGATTCGCGGGCGGCACTGCGACCAGCGCAGCTGCACAAGCAGCGGGTTATGATCGGAGATCGTGCGCTTGAGATACTCACTGTGGCACACCTCTGCATGCACGTCCTGGGAGCACAGGAAGGCATCGATGCGGACGTGTAACTCATGGAGGGCGGAGAAAAACGAATAGTCCCTGTCTGACGGATGGTTGGCCCTCCACGAGTCGACCAGATCCCGTTGGCGTTGCCAGGCAGAACGCGCAAGTGCCAGTTTGCCAGTCGGTGCATTAGGTAGGGGGGGGGGTGTGATCTGTCCAGGGCAGTGTCAGTCACGCTATTAAAGTCCCCGCCAAGGAGTAAGGGTTCCACCAAAAACGGGGCCAGCTTGTTGGACAGAAAGGAGAAAAATGCAGGTTGTTCTACATTCGGGGCGTACAGACAACCCAACGTCAGGTCCCTCCCATCCAGTTTGCCTTGCACCATAACATACCTCCCCTCTGGGTCAATTATTGCTGTGTGCATTGGAATGGTACCCCCGCCCGTATCCAAATGGCCACCCCCCTAGCATATACGGAGTAGCCAGTGTGGTAGACCTGCCCCCTCCATCTCCGCTGCAGCACCTTCCCTTCCTTAGCTAGTAGGTGTGTTTCCTGGAGGAAGGCGAAGTGAATGCCTCGTCTAACTAAATAGGAGTGGATCTTGTGGCGCCTATGCATTGTATGCATCCCTCTAACATTCCACGTGAGACATTTGTAGCCTAGGTCGGGTCCCATTGCAGAGCCCATCGTGCTTCGTCCACTCTCTCAGCGATACGCTCGGGTCCCACCCCCATCCCTGATCAATGAAACTCCCCCAACTCCCACACCCCAGGACAGACAACCAACGTGGGATCCTCAACCAAACTCAAGTAGTGAAAGTGTGTCTCAACAAAATAGGGCTAGGGTGGCCAGGACGCCGACCCAAACAGGCCCGAAGCCCCACGCACCCACCCCACCCCCCGGAACATTCAGGAGGAGCCCCCCGGCTTGTCCCCCCCCAGAACGCAGCGATAAGTCCCAGGAGGCATCCACATCTCTCCGCACAGCGTCCGAAGGCAGCCCCAACTCACAACCCAGTACCTTACAAATGTCTCCAGTGTCCATCAGTCCACATCAGCCAAGGATTCCGTCCGCTGTCTGGGGAGTCACCACCGGCAGATCCATCTCCGAAAGATCGTGCCCGCTACTGGAGCCAGGACTGGGAGCACTGATCTTCGACTGCTCCGATGCACTACTGGAAGGGCTGGCGTTGCCCTGGCTGATGGCCACCACTGTCAGCACCTCCTTAGCTCTTTCCTGCTGCCATCCCGACGGGGAACCAGATCTCCGCATCGGCGTCGTCTCGGTGGAGCATCTCCTAGGCGAGGTCTCCGGAGGGACATCCGCTCCCGACTCCCCCCTGGTATCCAGCCAGCTCCAAGCCTCCTGCGGCGTGATAAAAAAGTGGGTGTGCCCTCCAGCGATGACGCTCAGCCGAGCCGGGAACAACATGGCATAGGGGAGCTGCAGCGATCTCAATTTCCGCTTGACCGCCAGAAAAGAGGCCCGTTGTTTTTGTACATCTCTGGTGAAGTCCGGGAAAACCATGACCTTGCTATTATCAATTCTCAGGTCCGGCAGGTCCCTGACCCTCCGGAGGATGTGGTCTCGATCTCGGAAGTGCAGGAGGCGCATCACTATCGGCCGCAGCGGGCCTCCCGGTTTGGGCGGGCGCGCCGAGACTCTGTGGGCCCGCTCTAGGGCGAAAAACGGGGAAAGTCCTTCTGGAGCCACCTCAGTCCGCAACCACCCCTCCAGGTAGGAGACCGCATCCTGTCCCTCCACTTTTTCTGGGACCCCCACGAGGCGGAGGTTGTTTCCTCTGGAGCGCCCTTCGCTGTCCTCGGCCCTGAGCTCCAGCACCCGGACTTTCTGCGCCACCTCCGCCAATGATGCTCTCAGAGTAGCCACATCCCCAGGCAAATCTTTAAAGGTTACCTCCGAGGTCGTCACACGCTCCTTCAGCTTCCTGTGGTCGTCCTTTAATAGGGTCAGGTCCGATCCGATGGTGTCTATTCGCTTTTCAAGAGCATCCCGCGATGCTACTATCGCCTGCATGATGTCTCCCAAGGATGGATCTCGTGGGCGGGTCGAGCTTCCCGTTCCAGACGCCGACTCATCCTCCTCCACGAGATGGCCCGGGTCATCCAGTTTCAGTGCGTCAAAGCCCTTCTTTCTGCCTCCTCGCACCATTCTGCCAGGTGGCAAGTCTTGCGTGTCTCTGCTGTGGCCTTCAGTGCTCAAAGCACCCCTGGACGCCACTCCGGTCTCGCCGCAGTCGTCCGGCACCTCCGCGCCTCCGGGCCCCCATCAGGCGGGGCACCAGTCCGTCGACCCACTCAGGGGTCAGGCCGCGCTCCGCTAGGGTGGTGGGGCACCAGGGTCCCCGCTCCAGGCACAGGGCAAGTCTCCCCTCTCCGGGGCGCCACAGACTTCTTCGCGCCTCCGAGCGCTAGGCCCAGGGTAGCCCCCGGCGCACGGGCGCCCAGCGGTCTGCCGCCCCTGGCCAGGAAGCAGTCCCTCACCACTATCAGCCCGGGTGCCTCTCTGACGTGGATGGCAGGCCCCTCCGCCTCCGTGAGCTCCACCGCTTAAGCCCGCTCACCGCCAGCCTGCAGACCATGCAGGCGCCGCTCTTCCCAGGGCGAGGGGCACCAGGATTTCCCCCGCAGCAGAAGGGTGGGTCTACCACACCACGAGACCTCAGGATCACCGCTGCCGACAGCTAGGGCAGCCTCTGTCACGCGGGCGGCGCCATCTTGGGGTCAGGCAGCCTGCCAGTCCTTCGCCTCCCGGTCTCATCAGCTCCGCGATGCCAGGCAACGTCTCCTACCTCCCTCAGCCCTAGGGGATCTCTGCTGCCGTGTGGGAGATTCGTTTTGGTCTCCTGGGCTCCCCGCCACTGACTGTTCCCAGCCGTCAGGCGTATCAGGCAGGGACAGCGGCCACCATTTTGGCTGCTCGCCACTCCGGGCCCCGCACCTCACGAAAGACGCTCGCTGTAGGCAGCTGCCGGGACTCCTGGGCCGCCAGAGTCACCCCCTGTGCTCCCTGGACCCTCCTATTTATAGTTGGGGGTCCGGGGTTCGAGCCGGGGTTCAGGTTATGCTGCGGTGAGAGGCGGGCGCGGTGGAGCTCCGGAGTCCCGCTTCCACCTACATCGGCGCCTAAGCCCCCGCTCTGAGCATTCATATGCTCCGATTTCTCGATGGGATAACATTTTCAAACTGAAACTGTATAATGTCTTACTTAGAGTCTTCTCGTGAGAATTCTCTTCCCACATTTCTTTCAATTCCGTCTTTTCTGATTTTGTAATATACGACTTTAAATATCGAGCAACAGCAATGGAAATGTCCGCAACATACTGAATATCCATGTTAGCATTCCGGATGGACAAAATAACTGGATTGTAGTTAGGGGTGAGCGAACATCTTAGTTCAGCCCACAGAATGTGCGGAGATTTGCCCTTCCACCCTTGCGCAAAGAAGGCGGAGATTTGAGGAAAATCTCTGCATATTCGGGGGCGGAACGGAAGTTGGCCGCCTGCCCGCCCGCCTCCCGCCCACCTTATTAAATTATATTTAAAAGCCTAAAATTTAATTTAAATAAAACTTACCTTATTTTTTTTATTTAGGTTTAATTTTAGGCTTTTAAATATAATTTAATAAGGCGGGTGGGAGGCGGCAGGAGGCGGGCGGATGTCTCGTAACGGAAATATGCTGAGAGGCACAGAGATTGGATCAATCTCCGTGCCTCTCTGCGAAAGTCCCTTACGTGACTTCCGCCCACCCCTAGTTGTAGTCATTTATGTATTTTGACTTTTCATTTCTTCTTAAGTTGTAGGTATTTTTTGGAGACTTTCTTGTGATGGTATGTCGCAAAGATGACATAAAACTGTTCACTCTTCCTTTGGATATTACAGGGCGTGGAAATGCAAAACGACATTTAGTGTAGAACTTATCCTTAGATTTGTACTTTCGTCAACAGTATTTTTCACATCGGTGGCTTTGGAATCGTAAGATTTGTGCTCTTAAGTTGTTTTCTTCTGTGCTTTTGGGTACAGCACATGTTGCACATTGTTCAATAAAAGTCAAAACAGTATCATCTGCATCTGTTCCAAATTTGGGAGCATCCTTCATCCATAACAGCATATGTATATGAGGAGCACCTCTTTCTTTATCTCCTTTGTCAAAAAGAAATCCACAACTTATCCAAGAGGAGGATTTTCTTATTGCAGATAAAAGATATCATAGCTTTGAAATACCTGCATACATTCACAACATCCAAAGAGCACAATTCCCCAAGTGTCTTGTATTCAATATTTTTTATATTGCAATTTGCCTTCTGAAGAAATTCAAGTAAATCATCCCAGGAGTACTCATCACAACTTAGGGTAAGGAACCATGTAGTAGTTCCTAAGTTCCATAGCATACATTTCAGTTCTCCATGATGACGGTACCAATATTCATTAGTCCCACGCTGACATGCCAGTAGATTAAAGAGCTGAGATTCTAAATGATCATCTCTCTGGTGCACTTTATCCATAAAATCTTTTGCGGATACATTTTGCAGATGTTTTCCAGTTTTTTAAATGTGATTGACTACATATGAAAGTCTAGACAAGTCACTCTCAAACAAAAGATGAAATATATGAGGAATAGATTGTCGAAATCTTGGATCTTTTGCATATAATCTTGTTGTCCGATATTCAGATGCTGGAATCTGCACAGGATGTTCATCATATCGTCCTCCTTTTCTAGTTGGGAATAACTGCGGAATACAACGAGCTTCCAAGCTCTCTTCCCATACACTCATGGGACTTCCTTTTGCTTTTTTCATTTGGATCAACTCAATAGTGTTCCCCATCACTTCTTTTGAATGAAGTGGATGCACACTGTAAGGTTCATAGATTTCTTCACATCTTAACATGTCCACTTTTTCAATTTGCCCACTTGACGTTTCAGTATCTTCTGCTAAAGCTATTTCTTCTTCGCCCACATTCACATTTTTATAGTACAACTTTTTTTTATCAGATACAATGTTGCCTTTTGCACTTTACTAACATCCACTAACTCCTGCTAGATTTTCTTATTCTTAGTTGGCACACCATTATCAAGAATAACTAGTGGTTCACTTTCTACACTGTCTACACCAATAGTTTCAATATTTTTCTTTAAATCGAACGGTAAATACGCAACTCTTCCTTTTAATCCTCTTTGTGAATCTGAAGGCGGCAATTTACCTGTTTTAGGCTCCATACGAACAATAGCCTGAAACAGGTGCACAAATTGAATGAGAATAGACTCATAGGTGTTTAAATCTATCAATTCTGGAGGAATAGCAACTAACTAAATTATTATAACAATATTTAAAAATACGCTGATCAGAACCCAAATCAAAACAATTCTCTACCAACAAATAAGTTGCAAATTCCTTCCACTTATCATTATTTTCTTTTTCACTTTTTAAATACAGATCAACACTCCTAGTCTGATTTTTATAGTGAGTTCACCGACAACAAATACAAGAAAAAATTGGCCTTTCACCTGAAATCACCTTAAACTTTGTAATTTCACTTTCAACATTTTTTGTACAACTATGTTCAACATTCTCTACAACATTTTCTTCTATTAATGTCTGAGTTTCTTCACTCTCTTGTTCAGGACCAAAGTAACAAAACTCAATATCATCACAAACCTTTTTCACATCTGATACTGACCCACGCAAAAGAGCACTGTTCAACTCATTTAACTTTAGGGCTGGACTTTTTGTATAATACAATCTTCTCACTAACTTCCGCATTTGAGCATGATGTACTGCCAACATCGTGAAATGGTGACAAACACTTTGACATACTTTCCTAGAAAGACAAGCCAGAGAATGACCATGCAAACCAGTATTTTTTCTCACTCTGCAAGGGTCTAGTCCTTGCAACACCTTAATCTTCTGCTTGTTAGAAACTGCGTAATTTATCAATAGATTCTTGTCGCACACTACAAATACTATTGCAATCCCAAGTGGACACTGGGGCTTTAGGACGTCTGCCTAGAACTTAATCAGCTATCACTTCTTCTGCATTTCTAGGAATCATTTTCTCTTTCTCAATTGGACAACCATTTCTAACCTCATAAGCTCGACCACTGGTGTCAACTGCATCCAGCAAATCATTGGTCTGAAAATAACTCTCTTCACTAAAAAAAGGCTCAGAACTTGAACTGTGTTTCCATTCCCCTAACAAAAATCACACAAATTACTGTTAATTATTCTTTTCTTCTTACTTTTGGCCTTCATTAAATGGATTGGTTTATCTAGTGATCGAATTCTGTTTAATACTAAAATGAATAGTTTCCTTTTTACTTCAGAAGCTTTTTCAATAATGGATTCGATATGCTTCTTCTTTTTATAAAATAGTGTTCTCTTCGTATCTTTCATCAAATTATGTACTACTCTATTATAAAATATTTTTTTACGGATTTCTTTATATTGATTTTGTTTTTCTTGCTATAAGTTGTATCCTTTGCATGTATATTGTCTTTTTTTCTTTCCTATTCTTTGCACTTTTTTTGTGCTTGGAACATTTTCTGTGCTTTAAACATTTTCTGTTTTTTTTCTGAATTTAGTAATATTTTTCAAAAAGTCCTTTGTGGTCTTACCAGAGATGTTTCTCTTTTTAGCCACATTATGTTGGTCATCCAATACTTGGGGTTGAGTTTTTTTTCAAGTAAGTATCCTTTTTCTGACCTTTTCTTTTTCTTTCTTTCTCCGGCATGATAACTTTATTTTAATGATGATAAACAGTATCTGTAAAAAATAATCATAAACAAGAGTATATTAATAACTTTATAAATTATACTTTTCTATTTCTATACAAACACATTTCAAATAAGTTCTGACTAAGAAATTGTAGCCCTGAAGCACAAGTGTGAAGGTGGTTAGACCACTACATGCATAGTGCATTGCAGTTTGAAGTAATCCATAACCCTTAAGATTGGCTCACTGCATGAGTACGTGCATATTAACTAAATGATTACAATACTATAAGGAGAGATGCTGAGTGAATTCATAATTGGTTTACTTTCACTTTAGTGAATAGATTAGTACATGGGACATAAGCAGTCACTATGGTTTTGAAACATCAGTCACAGTGTGTTTGCTGGAGTGTATGGATAGTGACTGGAGAATTGTGGGTCTGAAGCACAAGTGTGAAGGTAGTTAGACTACTATATGCATAGTGCATAGCACTTTGAAGCACTCCATGCCCTGAAGCCTGGCTCAGTGCATGAGTACATGCTTACTAACTGAATTATTACAATACTAAAAGGAGAGACACTAGGTAAATTCTTAATTGGTTGACTTTTACTTTAGTGAATGGATTACTGCATGGTACTGAAAGAGTCACTATGACATTGCAAAAGCAGTCACACTGTGTTTGCTGGATTGTATGGATAGCGAGTGGGGAATTGTAGGCCTGAAACACAAGTGTGAAGATGGTTAGACTACTACATGCATAGTGCAAAGGAGTTTCAAGTAAGTATGGGCAAATTTTGCGGTCGGCGAAATCTCAAAAAAATCCACGAATTCGCGAATAAATTCGCGAACTCGCGGATTTGCACAAATAGTACTGGAGTACTTTCTACTGGCTAATCAGTAAGTGCTACCTCATTGAGTAAATGTATAGTGATGTTCCTACACTGCAGCTGCGTAAAGGCCAAAAGAGTTGTGTCCACTGACCACGTGTGTTTGTAACTTTGCCACCACGTCGATAGGTGCCGAGGTCCCTCGAGTGAGCTGTCCATCACAGTGGGGGAAAGGGCGGGAAGACGTTGCATACCCTAGTGTGTTTGTGGCAGGGCCAAATGGGCAGGGCTTCTATGCGACTTCACATGCCTCTTGTTTATAAAGGGTCAGAGACCGATCAGAGCAGCAGATGAGGAGAAAGCAGCCTCCTGGTCACAGGAAGCACATGGGGATTGCGCTCAAGAAACTCGTGGATTCAAAGACCCCCAACAAGGATTGCAGCTGATTGTAGACGGTAGATCTAGGGAGAAAGCACACCTGCCTAGCCTCGACCGTGTGCACTAGTTTTTTGGGCTGATTATAATGCGTTACTGAATTTGAGCTTGAACTTGGGCACCTGCTTTATTTATATCTGTAAGTGCTTCCTGTTGAGGTTTGATTTGTGTGACAGGAGCATCGTGCCAGAATGAATCCTGCCTGCCTATTTATCCACGAAGATGCCACTGTGTTGTGCCATACCTCTACTCAACTGGAGTACTTTACTGGCTAATCAGCAAGTGCTAGCTCTTTGGGTAAATGTATAGTGCTTTTCCTACACTGCAGCTGCGTAAAGGCCAAAAGAGTTGCGTCCAGTGACCACGTGTGTTTGTAACTTTGCCACCGCTCCAATAGGTGCCGAGGTCCCTCGAGTGAGCTGTCCATCACAGTGGGGGAAAGGGCGGGAAGACGTTGCATACCCTACTGTGTGTGTGGCAGGGCCAAACGGGCAGGGCTTCTATGCGAGTTCACATGCCTCTTGTTTATAAAGGGTCAGAGACCGATCAGAGCAGCAGATGAGGAGAAAGCAGCCTCCTGGTCACAGGAAGCACACAGGGATTGCGCTCGAGAAACTCATGGATGCAAAGACCCCCAACAAGGATTGCAGCTGATTGTAGACGGTAGATCTAGGGAGAAAGCACACCTGCCCAGCCTCGACCCTGTTCACTCGTTTATTGGGCTGATTATAATGCGTTACGGAATTTGAGCTTCAACTTGGGCACCTGCTTTATTTATATCTGTAAGTGCTTCCTGTTGAGGTTTAATTTTTGTGACAGGAGCATCGTGCCAGAATGAATCCTGCCTGCATACTTATCCACAAAGATGCCACTGTGCTGTGCCATGCCTCTACTCAACTGGAGTACTTTACTGGCTAATCAGCAAGTGCTAACTCTTTGGGTAAATGTATAGTGCTTTTCCTGCACTGCAGCTGCGTAAAGGCCAAAAGAGTTGTGTCCAGTGACCACGTGTGTTTGTAACTTTGCCACCGCGCCGATGTCCCTCGAGTGAGCTGTCCATCACAGTGGGGAAAAGGGCGGGAAGACTTTGCATACCCCAGTGTGTGTGTGGCAGGGTCAAACGGGCGGGGCTTCTATGCGATTTCACATGTCTCTTGTGTCAGGAATCGCATATGGCACCTACAGAACTACAACTCCCACAAGTAATAGGTGAACAGAGTTTATAAATTGGTGGTGGCCACTAGATGGCGCTGTATTTGATTGTTTCTCTTGAATCCTGAAGGAGAGAAGTGTGGTTGTGTTCCCTGGTGAGGGGAGCTTTTGTTTCATGGACTAGAGATTTTGAAGATTGCCCGTTCAACTGAAGATTTGGAACGACGTGATCATCCCAAAGATAGCGAGGGGGAAGGCTTTCCCTTTCCCGCTGTTCCTGCGCGAGCGGCTGCCGCGAGGAGAAAGCCGAGTATTGTTTGCCGGCTTGCAGAGGACGTTTTCTGCGAGGAGTCGGAGTTTCCCTGTGCGCGAGCGGCTGCCGCGAGGGAAGATTCCCATTGTCTGTGCTCGTAGAGTGGGCGCATTCGTTTTGACATTGTTAGAGCCTGAAGCTGAACTGATTGCTGAAGCCAGACCGCGTTTGGTGCATTCTCGTGAGCGGCTGCCGCGAGGACGAGGCAGAGGTTACTGTATGAACTGAAAGTTGGTGCAACTATAATTTGAAGACCTTTGCCAAACAATAGGAAAAGAAAGTCGGTAAGCCTCGGATGAGGACGCATTCGTTCTGAACTATTTTTGTTAGTGTTCCTTTAATAGTTGGGCCCAGCTAGGAATGCTAAATGACTTTATCATTTTTTGTTCTTGAATGACTTGGAAGATATACATATATCGAACTCTTGATCTTCAGTGATTGGAACTGAGGTTTCTGGTGACATCCCTAATCATATTCACTGGGTTACTGGAGAGAATTATTACAGCTGCAAAGGAAGCATTTTAAGGGTATGTGTGGTGTATGGTTGACCCGTGTGATGCTTTACAGAAGGTTGTGGAACTGTTAGTAATTTGTGGTTTTCTTCCAGGTAGCACTCAGAGATAGAGAAGTATCTATGTTTTTAGAGGAAAGAGGTCCCCTCCTGATTTCAGTGGTATGTATCGTTCCTCTAGCGAGAATTGAATGAGAGTAGGTAGAACTGATGTAATAATATCTCTTGTTCTTGTCGTTTCAGCTATCCCATCCGTTCCAGACCCCATCCCTACCTTCCCTGTGTTATCCCTCGCTTGATTGCCTTTACGCTCTGTGTTATATGTACAGTCAGAGTGTGGGGAAATCAGGAGGTGGACCCCTTTCAGCATCACCCTGATCCTGAGGTTCTCCAGAATCCTGACAGAATCAAATACCCAAGAAATATTGAACCTCCCGGTCAGGGTCTGCTGAAAGATGACCACACTTGATGAAGTGATGCAGGCATTGGTTCTTGTTCAGCAGGAGTTGGTTAATTCTCGGGCAGAAGTTACTGCTCTTAAAGAACGTTTTGACAGACAGGCTAGGAATCCTTTTGATGCCTCTGCAGGGGTACCCCAAATACAGGTTACTGTGCCTCCTCCGATACCATTGGCTAGTCCGGAGCGTTATGCAGGGGATCCTCTTAAGATACAGACATTTTTGACGCAAATTACCTTGCATTTTTCATGTAGGCCAGCTTCCTTCCCTACTAATCATTCTAGGGTAGCGTTTGCGATTTCTTATATGACGGGGGAGGCCGCAAACTGGGCTGTCCCTTTAGTACGCAAAGATGATCCTCTGTTGACTGACTGGAATGCTTTCCGCAGCGAGTTGGAGAGGGTTTTTGATAGACGGGCTACCACCCTTAGTGCCGATCGTGATTTGTTGGGGTTACGTCAAGGGAGAAAGGATCTGTTAACCTATATGACAACATTCAATAGATTGGTGGGCGAAACGGCCTGGCCCGAAGAGAAAAGAATGGCACTGTATTATCAGGGGTTGAATGAAGATATGAAAGACGTCCTGGCCCAGATCGATCCTCAGCCCACGAGTTGTTTAGCATTGATTAATTTGACCTTGCGGTTGGATCACCGCCTTTCAGAGAGGGGAGGTGAGCGGAAAAGAGGAGGGAGAACATGGAGTGGGTATGAGGTGGAGAGTGTTACACACAAGAAGGATTCAGGTCCCGAGGCTATGGAAATAGGGGCGGTTCGCCCTCCGTTAACCAAGGC
Source organism: Lissotriton vulgaris (assembly GCF_964263255.1). Lineage (NCBI taxonomy): Eukaryota > Metazoa > Chordata > Amphibia > Caudata > Salamandridae > Lissotriton > Lissotriton vulgaris. The sequence continues at coordinate 29,422,940 of NC_141687.1, read as the reverse complement.
AGAAAGAGAGAACAGACGTGCCCTGGGTTTGTGCATGTATTGCGGCAAAAAGGGGCACTATGTGAGAGAATGTCCGGCTAAACCCCAAAAACGGGGTTTGTTTTTTCCTGCCAAAAAGATGGTGGCCGTAGTAGCAGACAACACCTATGCTGTACAGGAGGATAACGAGGGGGCTGAGAGTAGTCCTGCTCCTCCTAAGGAATGGAGAATACCGTCCTTGGGGGTAGTGGATAGAATGGAAGCAGTGTCTCATGTGATATTGCCCATGTATTTGGGATCAGGCCAGCAAAAGGTATCGGTGAATACAATGGTGGATTCAGGGGCTACTGGAAACTTCATAGACTACGGGTTGGTGCAGAAGCTAGGTTTAAAGAAAGTACCCACTCAACTACCAGAGCTGGTGTTGGCGGTGGATGGCACCCCTCTCAAGTCTGGTCCCATTGTAGAACATACTGAAGCCTTAGAATTGACTCTTTGTGGACATCCCTGGGATCATGTAGAATCTATTGTACTAAATATGATCGAAGCTCCGCAATATGAAGTCATTCTAGGGATGCCGTGGTTGTGGAGACACAATCCTTTGATGGATTGGAAGTTGAAAACTATCCAGTTCACGTCGGAGTATTGTGTATCCGAATGTTTGCAAGACAAGGAAGGGTCACATACCCTATCCTTGGCCCAGAGTTTCAGGGTGGCTACGGCAGCGGAGAAGGAGGTGACTCTACCGGTAGAATACCATCAGTATCAAGCCGTGTTCAGCAAGGTGGAGGCAGAGAAACTTCCACCTCATCGCGACTACGATTGTCGCATTGATTTGGTGGAAGGATCCAAGATTCCTACTTGTAGGGTCTATGCGTTGTCTGACTCTGAGACGAAATATCTAAGAGAGTACTTAGAACATCTGTGCTCGTTGGGGTTCATAAGACCTTCACGATCCCCAGCGGCCTCGCCTCTTTTCTTTATTTCTAAGGCAAACGGTGAGCTGCGCGCTTGCATAGACTTTAGACAGCTAAATAAGATCACGATTAAAAATCGTTACCCTCTTCCACTCATACCCGTTCTGTTAGACCAGGTGAAAGAAGCCAACATCTACACCCGGTTAGACCTACGAGGGGCGTATCATCTGGTGCGAGTTCAGGACGGCGATGAGTGGAAGACGGCGTTTAAAACGCGCTTTGGGCTGTTTGAATATCTGGTGATGCCGTTCGGGCTCTGCAATGCCCCTGCGGCATTTCAATTCTTTCTAAACGATATCATGAAGGAATATATTGACCGTTTTGTTGTCATCTATATCGATGACATTCTGATTTATTCCGATGATCCATTACAGCATGTCAGTCAGGTTAAATTGATTCTTCAGACATTACTGGAACACAGCTTATATTGTAAATTAAGTAAGTGTGAGTTTGGAGTGACTGAAGTGGAGTTTTTGGGGGTGATCTTGAATCCTCAGGGGTTTAGGATGGCGGAAAGAAAAGTGAAGGCAGTGCAAGAATGGCCAGTACCTAGAAGTGTGAAGGATGTGCAATGTTTTCTAGGTTTCTCCAATTATTATCGGAGGTTTATTGCCCATTTTTCCCAACTAGCCTCTCCAGTGACCCGGTTGTTGAGAAAGGGTGTTACATTCTGCTGGAATTCGGAGGCAGGAGAGGCCTTCGATCAGATGAAAAAGGCTTTTTGTTCTGCCCCTATTTTGAGACATCCGCAATCCGATGTTCCGTTCATTGTAGAAGCTGATGCTTCGGACATCGCCATTGGAGCAGTCTTGTCACAAAGAGATAAATCCACCGGTCAGCTGCACCCGGTTGCATTCTTGTCCAAAAAACTGAATCCTGCAGAGGTGAACTATACAGTGGCCGAAAAAGAACTGTTGGCAGTCAAAAGGGCGTTTGAGGAGTGGAGGCCTTATTTGTGGGGGGGTCAACATCCAGTTACGGTGTTCTCTGATCACCGAAATTTGCAGTTTATGAAGACTGCTAGGCACCTTTCGCAGCGCCAAATGCGTTGGATGCTATTCTTCGCAGAATATGATTTTACAATCACCTTTCGTCCTGGGGCGGACAATCGAAAGGCAGACTCTTTGTACCGCCAATTGGATCCAGGAGCTTCATCGAAGGGAGAACAGTTGTCGATCCTGCCTCCAGAGCGAGTGGTGTGTGCCACTACTGTTGAAATGTTCCTGGAAGCTGTCCGTAAACAACGTCCCTCCTCACAATGGCTAACTTGGGCGAGTAAAGAAAAACAACGTACCTTGAAACATGGACTACCTATGCGGAATAACGCCCTGTTTCTTCCCACGCATGAACTGCGTCTGATGGCCTTTAATTGGTGTCATAACGCCATGGTGGCAGGTCACCCGGGACACACAAAAACCTTCCAGATGTTGCAGAGACAATTCTGGTGGGAAGGAATGATGAATGATGTGAAGTCATGGATTGAGCAGTGTGAAATTTGTGCAAGAGCCAAGAGTGAACAAACCAGAAGTAAAGGGTTGTTGATGCCTCTTCCCACCCCCTCCAGACCCTGGCAAGTGATAAGTATGGACTTTGTACTGGGACTACCGTTGGATAAGGGTTGCGATGCCATTCTGGTAGTGGTGGACAGCCTGACCAAAATGGGTCATTTTATTCCTTGTCGTAATCTCCCTACGGCTGCTCAAACCGCGCAGTTGGTGTTGACGGAAGTGGTGCGGTTGCATGGAATCCCCAAGACCATCGTATCGGATCGTGGCCCGCAGTTTGTCGCTAGGTTCTGGCGTACTTGGTGTAAGGCTCTGCAAGTAAAGGATGCTTTGTCTACGAGCTTTCACCCACAGTCTGACGGTCAAACCGAGAGGCTTAACCAGACCCTCAAGAAATATCTGAGATGTTACGCCGAAGAGGCCAATGATTCCTGGGTCTCTTTGCTGTGGTTAGCCGAATTATCCTATAACAACGCATGGCACAGTTCTACGGGGGAATCCCCTTTTAGGGCCAACACGGGTTATCATGCTGACATCTTGCCTGTTACCATCCCTAGTGATGTGCATAACCATCCTACCGTGGCGGCTAGGATGAAGGCCTTGCTGAAGATACATCGGCGGATACAACAGCAATTGGAAAGGGCAAAAACCTCATACAAGAAGTGGGAAGACCGACGACGTCAGAAGGGTCCAGTATATAAAGTGGGGGATAAGGTGTGGCTGTCGACCAGAAACATACGTTTCCGCTTCCGCAGTATCTTTCACCCTAGGTTCATCGGACCCTATGAAGTGCTGCGAGTGGTGAATCCTGTGGCATACAAACTGAAGTTACCCGCATCCTTACGGATTCATCCAGTTTTTCATTGCAGTCTTTTGAAACCTGCCAGAACTGGGAGACGTCAAGCGGTCCCTCCAGTGATGAGAGACGGTCAACTGGAGTATGAGGTGCGTCGTATCTTGGACTCCAAATACCAACGGGGTAAGCTGTGGTATTTGATATCTTGGAAAGGATACGACTCGGAAGATGACTCCTGGGAACCCAGTACTGAGGTGCATGCCCCTCTTGCGATTCGTAGATTCCATGCTCAGAATCCTGGGAAACCTGGTGCTAGAAGGCGCCGTTAAGGGGGGCATACTGTCAGGAATCGCATATGGCGCCTACAGAACTACAACTCCCACAAGTAATAGGTGAACAGAGTTTATAAATTGGTGGTGGCCACTAGATGGCGCTGTATTTGATTGTTTCTCTTTAATCCTGAAGGAGAGAAGTGTGGTCGTGTTCCCTGGTGAGGGGAGCTTTTGTTTCATGGACTAGAGATTTTGAAGATTGCCCGTTCAACTGAAGATTTGGAACGACGTGATCATCCCAAAGATAGCGAGGGGGAAGGCTTTCCCTTTCCCGCTGTTCCTGCGCGAGCGGCTGCCGCGAGGAGAAAGCCGAGTATTGTTTGCCGGCTTGCAGAGGACGTTTTCTGCGAGGAGTCGGAGTTTCCCTGTGCGCGAGCGGCTGCCGCGAGGGAAGATTCCCATTGTCTGTGCTCGTAGAGTGGGCGCATTCGTTTTGACATTGTTAGAGCCTGAAGCTGAACTGATTGCTGAAGCCAGACCGCGTTTGGTGCATTCTCGTGAGCGGCTGCCGCGAGGACGAGGCAGAGGTTACTGTATGAACTGAAAGTTGGTGCAACTATAATTTGAAGACCTTTGCCAAACAATAGGAAAAGAAAGTCGGTAAGCCTCGGATGAGGACGCATTCGTTCTGAACTATTTTTGTTAGTGTTCCTTTAATAGTTGGGCCCAGCTAGGAATGCTAAATGACTTTATCATTTTTTGTTCTTGAATGACTTGGAAGATATACATATATCGAACTCTTGATCTTCAGTGATTGGAACTGAGGTTTCTGGTGACATCCCTAATCATATTCACTGGGTTACTGGAGAGAATTATTACAGCTGCAAAGGAAGCATTTTAAGGGTATGTGTGGTGTATGGTTGACCCGTGTGATGCTTTACAGAAGGTTGTGGAACTGTTAGTAATTTGTGGTTTTCTTCCAGGTAGCACTCAGAGATAGAGAAGTATCTATGTTTTTAGAGGAAAGAGGTCCCCTCCTGATTTCAGTGGTATGTATCGTTCCTCTAGCGAGAATTGAATGAGAGTAGGTAGAACTGATGTAATAATATCTCTTGTTCTTGTCGTTTCAGCTATCCCATCCGTTCCAGACCCCATCCCTACCTTCCCTGTGTTATCCCTCGCTTGATTGCCTTTACGCTCTGTGTTATATGTACAGTCAGAGTGTGGGGAAATCAGGAGGTGGACCCCTTTCAGCATCACCCTGATCCTGAGGTTCTCCAGAATCCCGACATCTTGTTTATAAAGGTTCAGAGACCGATCAGGGCAGCAGATGAAAAGAAAGCAGCCTCCTGGTCACAGAAAGTACACATGGATTGCGCTCGAGAAACTCGTGGATTCAAAAACCTCCATCAAGGATTACAGCTAATTGTAGACGGTAGATCTGGGGAGAAAGCACACCTGCCTAGCCTCGACCGTGCTCACTAGTTTTTTGGGCTGATTATAATGCGTTACTAAATTTGAACAACTCGGGCATGTGCCAAAAAAAAAATCCGCCCGCGAGCGGATTTGCTGATTTTTGGGCAATTTCGCAAGATTTGCGGAACGCGAAATTGCCGAAAATCCGCAAATTCCACAAGCAGAACGGATTTTCGGCTCATACTTAGTTTCAAGCACTATGTGGTGTAAAGCCTGCCTCACTGCAAGAGTACATGTACTTATACGTCTGCAAACACATCAACCAATGAAATCATTCTCTCTCAGTTTTCCCAATTGGACACTGACTCACAGTGTGATTCTAGACAAATACCAGTATTTCTTATAAATGGAGTGTACAGATACTGACTGGGGAAATGTAGGCCTGAAACACAAGTGTTAAAGTGGTTAGACTACTACATGCATAGTGTAAAGAAGTTTCAAGTACTGCATATCCTAAAGCCTGGCTCACTGCAAGAGTAAATGTACTTGTAAGTCTGCAAACACATCAACCAACCAAATCATTCTCTCTCAATTTTCTCACATGGACACTGACTCACAGTGTGATTCTAGACAAATAACAGTATTTCTTATAAATGGAGTGTATAGATACTGCCTGAGGAAATATAGGGCTGCAACACAAGTGTGAAGGTAGTTAGACTTCTACATGCATAGTGCATAGGAGTTTCAAGCAGTGTATACCCTAAAGCCTGGCTCACTGCAAGAGTACATGTACTTATATGTCTGCAAACACATCAACCAATCAAATCATTCTCTCACAATTTTCTCAAATGGACACTGACTCAGAGTGTGATTCTAGACAAATAACAGTATTTCTTATAAATGGACTGTATAGATACTGACTGGGGAAATGTAGGCCTGAAACTCAAGTGTGAAGGTGGTTACACTGATACATGCATAGTGCATAGGAGTTTCAAGGACTGCGTAGCCTAAAGCCTGGCTCACTGCAACAGTACATGTACTTATACGTCTGCAAATACATCAACCAACAAAATCATTATCTCTCAATTTTCCCAAATGGACACTAAATCACAGTGTGATTCTAGACAAATACCAGTATTTCTTATAAATGGAGTGTACAGATACTGACTGGGGAAATGTAGGCCTCCAACACAAGTGTGAAGGGGGTTAGACATCTACATGCATAGTGCATAGGAGTTTCAAGTACTGCGTACCCTAAAGCCTGGCTCACTGCAAGAGTACATGTACTTATATGTCTGCAAACACATCAACCAACCAAATCATTCTCTCACAATTTTCTCAAATGGACACTGACTCACAGTGTGATTCTAGACAAATAACAGTATTTCTTATAAATGGACTGTATAGATACTGACTGGGGAAATGTAGGCCTGAAACACAAGTGTGAAGGTGGTTACACTACTACATGCATTGTGCATAGTGCATAGGAGTTTCAAGTACTGCGTACCCTAAAGCTGCTCACTGCAACAGTACATGTACTTATCCGTCAGCAAACACATCAACCAACGTAATCATTCTCTTTCAAGTTTCCCAAATGGACACTGAATCACAGTGTGATTCTAGAAAAATGCCAGTATTTCTTATAAATGGAGTGTACAGATACTGACTGGGGAAATGTAGGCCTAAAACACAAGTGTGAAGGTGGTTAGACTTCTACATTAATAGTGCTTAGGAGTATCAAGCACTGCGTACCCTAAAGCCTGGCTCACTGCAAGAGTATATGTACTTATATGTCTGCAAACACATCAACCAACCAAATCATTATCTCACAATTTTCTCAAATGGACACTAACTCACAGTGTGATTCTAGACAAATAACAGTATTTATTATAAATGGACTGTATAGATACTGACTGGGGAAACGTAGGCCTGAAACACAAGTGTGAAGGTGGTTAGACTTCTACATGCATAGTGCATAGGAGTTTCAAACACTGCGTACCCTAAAGCCTGGCTCACTGCAACAGTACAGGTACTTATATGTCTGCAAACACATCAACCAACGAAATCATTCTCTCTCAATTTTCCCAAATGGACACTGAATCACAGTGTGATTCTAGACAAATACCCGTATTTCTTATAAATGGAGTGTACAGGCCTGCAACACAAGTGTGAAGGTGGTTAGACGACTACATGCATAGTGAATAGAAGTTTCAAGTACTGCGCACCCTACAGCCTGGCTCACTGCAAGAGTACATGTACTTATATATCTGCAAACACACCAACCAAACAAATCATTCTCTCTCAATTTTCTCAAATGGACACTGACTCACAGTGTGATTCTAGACAAATAACAGTATTTCTTATAAATGTAGTGTATAGATACTGACTGGGGAAATGTAGCCCTGAAACACAAGTGTGAAGGTGGTTAGACCAGTACATACATAGAACATAGGACTTTGAAGCACTGCTTGCCCTAAAGCCTGGCTCACTGCATGAGTACATGTACTTATGTGTCTGCAAACACATCAAGCTTGCATTCCACATATTTCATTACTGCATTTTACTATTAAAGCTAAACTCATTTTGCAAACACATAACCAATTACTATTTTCTAATTCTACCAAAATGGGAGAACACAATAGGTTTTTAATCAATTGCATGTCAGCAAACACATGAAGTACCAAAATGCTTCTCTCAGAGTGATTCCTAAATGCACAGACTCACCGTGTGATTCTAGACAAGCAACACTATCCCTTGCATTTTACCAAAACACATTTACTAGTCTACAAGACATAGGGTGACTGTACACAATGCACACACTTTTCTACTACACATTAGTATAGACTGCTTCTATCAGAATGATTCCTAAATGCACACAAAACTCACTGTGTGATTCTAGACAAACAACACTATCCCTTGCATTTCACCAAAACACATTTCATAGTCTAGAAGGAGTACTGCATTTTAGTAAAGAAACTTGACTCATGTTGCAAATACATAAAACATGACTGGTTTCTAATGCTACCAAAACATGAGAACAGCACAGTTATCTGTCTGCAACCACGTGAAATACACAAATGCTTATCTCAAAATGGTTTCTAAATGCACACACACTCACAATAAGATTCTAGAGAAAAAAAGTATTCCCTGCACTTTAGCAGGAGAAACACATTAGTCTGATTAAAATCAAAATGCACCACATACATCCCCTCACAAATGCATAACTCACCTTTCAAATTGTTTTGTAGATTAAGAAGTATGTAAGTCACACACCAGATTTTCCTATATAGAATCTCTGTTCTGTACACCTCTCATCAAAGCCAAAGAATGGCAAACTTTCCCTCTTACTTTCAACATATATACATCTAAACATCAAATCACATCCTTCCCACATTAATTCAAAAGCAAACACACATATCTATTGGTTACACATTTCAACCCTTTACAATTGACATACATTTGAACCCTACCCTCAAACTGCCTTCAGCCTGTTACCATAGAAACAGTTCATGAAACACTTAACTGAGCACACAGGTCACAGGTTCACCACACAATGTTGCTAATCAAAACAGCAAGTGTGCTTGACTTTTCAACAGATCAGCTTATCTTATGTAATGTTCCTTTCAATCAGTTTTTGTTAACCAATAAGAATCATGCTTTTAAAAAACAGAAGCATGCACCCTAGTTTTCACTGTAGAATGTTGTCAAACATCAAATCATTTCTTTTCATTTTTCAAAACTGCATCTTATCCACCATTTTAGAAAAATCTTACTTTTCAAACTGCCATTTCATTTACAGAGACCATCTGAATGCATCCAGACCTCCCTTCAAGATGCTTAGATTGTGGATTTTGGGATACAGCTATATTTTCTAGAGCCAAGGGTATGCAGAAAACAAAGGAATTCACAAAGACCTAGCTTTACCAAATGTAGACATTAAATGGATTGGACAGAGAGGGTTAAAGTGGCACCACTTGATGCCATTGGTTAAATCCGTTTTGCATCTCCAACTCCCTGACCTCATAATTGTGCACTGTGGTGGCAATGACCTAGGCACTTTGACTGGGGTAGGTCTGGAAATGCTTATGAAGGACACCTTTGGAGAATTGATGTCACTTTTCCCCCAAACTACCTTAGTCCATTCTAACATATGCCAAAGGCAGAAATGGAACTGGTCCAATCAATTTTGTCCACAGATTGAAAAAGCTAGGAAACATGTGAATAAATCTGTTTCTGACTATAGAATGGGGTCCATTTACCACAACAATCTGCGTTTCAATATGGATGGCATCTATAGGAGAGATGGTGTACATTTTACAGATGAGGGAAACAGAGTCTTCCTCATAAACTTTAGACTCTGCATCAGTACTTACATGTAGGTACCAAAACTCTGTCAATAAACACAACTGCTCTTTTTAGAGCCACCCAAGATCTAAACACATAAGCTTGATGTATATCTCAAAATGTATTTATTTATTTTTGCTTGGAGTCGTGCACCCAATGCGTCGAAATCTGCATCCAATACGTAGAAGTCGTACACCAAACGCGCTGGAGTTGCGCACCCTACAGATTAGTAGTTGTGCTTCCAACACGTGCACACCAGGGGGCCGCGCTGAGCACCCCTATCACTAATTTATATTATCCCCGGGGACCCTATCCCCCGGGGATTATAAAAAACATTGGGGACCATGGTGGGTGCCCCAAAGCCCCAGGGCTTGGAGGGCCATTGAGTCCCCCCTCAAATTATACTGTGAGGGGCTTTTGAGACCCTCCCAACAATTTATTTTGTAGCTCCGGGGGGGTGGCGGTTCCCAGGGTTTGGGGGGGCCGTTGAGCCCCCCAAAAATTATACTGTGAGGGGGTTTGAGCCCCTCCCAACAATTTATTTTGTAGCTCCGGGGGTGGCGGTCCCCAGGGCTTGGGGTCACTCTGGGGCCCCTTTAAATTGAATCATTTTGCCCCCGGGATTTGGCCCCACCGGGGCTAATTATAAAAGAAGCTCTGTTCTATTTATTTATTTTTTATGACAGGATCCCTGCACCCTGCGTGCACTTAGCGTTTAAAAAAATAATAATTGGGGGGGCCTGGGACTGGGAGTCCTTCTGGGACACCCTAAACAGGTCTAAAGGGTCAGGGTATTTCTACACTGCCCCCTTTATACGTTTTGCACACTTATTCCACAGACTTCTTCAACCTCGCTTCTACCGAGGCACAAAATGGCTACCAACAGTTCATGGTTTCGAATGTTGACAACCACTTGACAGCCAATTAGCATTCAGTGCGTGATCGGGATGGTGCGCTCAGGGTGCACGAATCCACTGCGGCCATAGATATATATGTACTTTTAACTGTCATTTTATCAGTAACTACTGAACACATTGACACCATTTATGCAAAAGGCACGAGTCTGAACTTAGGACTACCTCCTTGCCAAATTTTGAGTAATTCCGTTCAGCTGTTAGGGCTGTAGCTGCGGCTAAAGGTCATACGGGAAATTGCATGGGGAAAACATTTCTCGGCCCCTGCTACGCGAATCATCTCGAGACTTTCAGGATAGGAGCGGACCGGAGCTGACCGTAAGTTTTGAAAATTTTATGAAGATTCGTCAATCGGCGCCAAAGTTTTTGGGAACAGAATGTTGTGTATTTCCTATGGAAAAAAGGTCCTAACTATAATTACCTACTGGCAACCGCCAGTAGGTAATATATATATATATACACATATCTATATATATATATCTATAGGTTCCCTGCAGCCTGAAAAGCGGCAGGTGGGGATTTCATGACAATTTGCTTGCAGGACGATAAACACAGCACGGACTACTCTGCACTGGTAACAGCGGACTACCGATACCAGCACACTGCAGGGGAGAATCAGCCCTGCGAGGCGACCACTAGAGGGCAGATACCCTTAAAAATCAACCAAAGTGCTGGAACAGCTGCTTTACCTGAACTTGCTGTGGCGTCTCTCCTTTGATAAAGGTCCAAGTTGGGACCGAAATGCATTAGGAAATTACACTGCAAGCAGCAAATTAATAAATGCTTTTAACCACATGGCTGCTGCGGGGATTTTTGCCCTGTGCTGCAAATTACGATTTTGGTGCTTCTATGACGAGCTCAGCTCGTCATCAGCATCGAAAGGGTTAATGATCACGGAAGGTGAGCGACTCATTTTTCTCCTGGTGAGGAACTTGGTGCATCTATATATATCTGTATCTATATCTATATCTATATCTATATATATATATATATATATATATATATATATATATATATATATATATATATATATATATATATATATATATACACATATATATATACATATATATTTATATAGATATATATATATATAGATATATATATATATATACATATATATATATATACATGATTCCAGGACTGTCCCGGTGTGGACACGTGTGGTTAAGGCGGTATGGGGACCCAGCGAGTGGTTCTTTGTCAGCAAGCCGAGTTTTCCACTGCTGCTGCACCGTGTTCCTAAACGATGTCCAGGTCCCATAAATTGGATACGAGGGAAGATGAGCAGAATTCCACCCGGCGTGCTATGCAAGTGGCATGCTGGGATCTGTAGTTTGCCGACGCTGCTGCAGTATCCTGAGTGACTCTGTTACGCCCCACCTGGACAATCCACCAATGGCTGAACAAAAGGCATTACTTACAGAGCAGTGGCGCCAAAACTTTGTTTGTTTCACAGCAGGCATCTGAAGAAGTCACTCATGACGAAACGCGTCATGCCAAAGCTGTTTTTTGACATTAAATCACTTACCTGGATCCCCAGTGTGTCCCTCTGATTCTTCGTCTGGATGGATCTTCGGTGCTATATCTATATATATATATACATACGCACACAAGTTACATACCTTCGTCATGCTTTTTCTGGTGGATACAGTATCTGCCTGTAGACTCCTCACCTTATACATTGGCCCACATGCATCAATCCCGGCTTTTGCGATTTCTAAATTGCGATAAAAAGCGATTCGCAATTTAGAAATCGCAAAAGCCTATGCATGATTATTTTTTCAATATTTATGCAATTCGGTAGAAATCGCTATTTCTACCGAATCGCATAAAAAATGCGATTTTGAAATTGCGAATTCGCAATTCCCATTCATTCCTATGGGCCAAAAGGCCCATAGGAATGAATAGGAATTGCGAATTCGCAATTTCAAAATCGCAAATCCTGATTGCATTTCAAGGGTGGTGAGGGGGGTTCAAATGAACCCCCCCTGCACCCCTGAAATTTATTTTTCGCATCATGTTGCACACACATATGTCCTAAGGACATGTGTGTCCGTAACATGAATGCTTTTAAAATGGGTTTTCTGTGTTAATAACACTTTTTGCAAATTTACCGAGTAGTTCAACTACTCGGTAAATTTGTCCCTCTAATTGCGAATTCGCAATTTCAAAAGTATTCATGCATTGCTTTTGAGAAATCGCAAATTTGCGATTTCTTAAAAGCAATCGCATTTTTGGAAATCGCAAAAATGTTGCGATTTCAAAAAATGCTTGATGCATTCCAAAAAGCATTTTTGGAATCGCAAACGGCCGATTTTAAGGAATCACACCGTTTGCGACTCCAAAAATGAATGATGCATGTGGGCCATTACCCCTACATGCAGCATTCCACAGAAACTTTTCTTCTCAGCTCTCCCACATCGGCGAGGACCTTACAATGGAACGGCTCCGCACATGACTCCTAATGACATCATCGGAGCCAAAAGATGACATCGTCTGCGTGCTGACGTTAATTCCACCTATTTTTCTGTGCCTTCGAGGCAAACGGGTGAACCAACAACATTTTAACAAATATACTCAGTATACAAACACAGCCATAACAGGAACATTCTCTTCCTAGACATTTCCTATTGTCAAACACCACATGATTCCAACAACAAATCATAAAAAAAACACTGATTATTTTTCGGTACAAGCAGATAGGCAACGAGGGAGCCAAACGTATCACCTGCAATTCCAGAACATTGATGTGAAACAATATTTCCTCTGGAGACCAAAGGCCTTTGACCTCTAGATCCCCCAGATAAGCTCCTCACCCTAGAATGGAGGCGTCCGTTATCACTGTGGCCACTAGAGGAGATTGAACACTCCACCATATCAGCTCAGCTGCAGTGTCTCTGGAGATTCTGACCACCTCTTTGAGATCTCCGTTGTGTTGAAATGACCGGCTACGTAGGTACCACTGGAGGGCCCTCATATGCCAGTATTCATGGCTGACCAACGGAACACATGAAGACAGAGCATGGGCAAGACCTTCAGAACTGGAACAGCTGCTCCATCCTGAAAAAGTGGAATCATGACCTAGATGTCTTGAATCATCTGTAGAGGCGGGAAGGCACAACTCGCGGTAGTGTCCAGTACTGCCCATATGAACAGGTCGCGATGAGAGGGCACCAGGTGAGATTTGGGTACATTTATTGTAAACCCCAAGATGTCACTTGCACATGATGCAGTACCATCTCTTGCGACTTCGCCTTGAGCAGCTAGTTGTCTAGATAGGGAAATACTGGAACCCTGACCTTCTAAGATGTGCTGCCACCTCCGCCATCACCTTTCTAAAGACTGGAGGTGTGGAAGTAAGCCAAAATGGAAGAACTGCAAACTGCTAGTGTTGAGACCTCCCCATAAAACAAAGATACTTCTGATGCGACTTCAGGATGGGTATGTGAAAATATGCATCCTATAAATCAATCCTGTAAATCGATCAACACCATCCAGTCTTAATATATAATAAAATAAAAATTCCAAACCCGCTGGTCTATGATCAGCCTCACGCGACCGTACTTTATGGGAATCTGGAAGTAAAAGGAGTAGCATCCTTGACCCCTTTCCTGCTCCGGAACTACCTCAATTGCACTTTTTTGCAGTAATGACAGAACCTCTTGCTGGAGAACATGAAGGTGCTCCTTTGAGCACGAACCCTAATGGGAGGAAAAGGAGGAGGGAACTCTCGGAAGGGTAGGCCGTACACATTCTCTACGATGTTCAATACCCAGAAATCTGTAATAACAAACCTCCAATGTTGTCGAAAATGGGACACCCGTCTTCCCACGGGACAAGAATGTTCTAGGATGGAGGAGCTAGAGCTGCTTCCCTGCCATACCAGTAGGAGAGACAGAAGAGGAGGAAGAGGAGAAAACTTGCTGGCATGCTGCACCCCACAGACAACGTCTGCCTTTTCCCCTATGAGATCTGTACAGGGGATTTGCCTGCTGTTGCTGCTGCTGTGGCTGCTGCCTAGCACGAAAGGACAAGTTCCTCCCATATCCACGAAATTTGCAATATCCAAAGCCCCTTGACTGAGATTGGAGACACAAATCCCTTGCAGTGGCTCTACTGTTTTTAAAGCGCTGCAGTGCCAAGGATGCTTTTGCCCCAAACATGTGAGAACCATTCAATGGCAGATCTATCAAGTTGGCTTGGAATCAGGGGAGAACCCTGAACCCCGTAACCAAGCGTGTCTCCTGGTAGCCACAGATGATCTCATCGCCCTGGCAACTGAATCAGCAGAGACCAGAACTGATGGGCCGCAGCCTGAGCATCCGTTAACATCTCTGAAAAATGCCCTTGAAACTCCTCCAGCCGTTCTGGAAGCACCTCCCTGGCAGAATCAATAAGGGGCTGGATATAGCGACCCAAAAGGCATGTAGCATTTGTTGATTTGAGACCCACACTGCCTGAATAGAATACTTTTTTTACAGATTGCTCCATACGTTTGGATTTCCTATCTGCAGACTGCTACGAGGAACATGGAGCCTGTACAACCAAACTTTTGTGTGATGGATGAATGGAAAGGAAAGCAGGATCCCCTGGCACCACCTTGTACCTCCTTGCCGCAGACCTAAACAGCAGTCATAGGCTTCTGCCATACATCACGGATGGACTCAGTCAAAGCCTTGCTAAAAGGAAGTAAAGGCTCAGAGAGAGATGAAGGAGAATGGAGCACCTCAGTCAAGATGTTAGACTTTAATTCTGCTGTGAGGCAATTCCAGCAGATCTGTTGCTTTCCTGATCATGGCGTGGTAAGAAGTAACCTCCCGCATTAATAGACCTTTACGAGATGAGAACTCCCATTCAGGCGAGGCATCCAAGCCACTAGCCTCCTGCAGACCTTCAAAATCCTGATCAGGATCAACAATCTCGCAATCGTCAAACTCTTCATGCTCCTCTCAAGATTCTTCCCCAGCTATCTCATCCTTGGAACAGGTGTTGGTGGAACCAGACGTGGCGCTGGTGACTTTCGGATCTGCACCGAAGAGAGGTCTAATGTAATGGAAGTTGACGCCAGCCACGGTCAAGTCGGCTCCAGTTCAGAACCAGACATGCTGGGGAAGAGTCATCCAGTGACACTCGCCCTTTCAGAGATTTTACCAGCATCGAAAATCTTAGCTTCGGGAGAGGCCAACTTCCTGGAGCCATCGGCACAAAAGGCGTAAGTGGTGCCTGAATGAAATGAGGTGGCAAGCCTCCCCGGGAATATGCAAGTGGACCCATGGGGCCAATAGGCACCCCAGTAGGGTTTGCCTCTCTGGAGAACAAGCCAAACATTGCATTTAAAAAATGTGACCGGTCTGTCCCCGGAGTCGGGAAGGCAGGATATTACAGATCCAGCACAGCAGGCTCTGAGGATGCTCAAGAAGGCAGCACATTTGGCTCCAGTTGTGGCGCCGGAGACCCTTAAGCCAGAGCTTGAGTGGTCAGCTTCGGCAACTGTGGAGTCATTGCTTCTCTTGGAGCCAGTGGAGTCACCACTCGTGGAGCCAGACACGGGGCCGGAGTCAGCTCAGGAGAAGGAGATGATGATGTCCTTTTTTCTTGTGTTTTTTCAATGAACTTGAGTAAGCGGAGTCAGCAACTTGGAGCGGGACCTTGATCTTCTTTGACCCCTTTTTTGTTTCTTTGCTTTGGTCATGAACAATTTGGCCTCCCTCTCGTTCAGCGCTTTGGGGTTCATGCGCCTGCAAGATGAACACTCTTCGACGTCATCTGCCGACCGAAGACACCACGAACAGCCTCCATGGGGGTCAGTGATGGACATTTGACCCCTACATGTAGGAGAGTTGGATCTGCTTCTTATAGTTACCCCCGGGACCTCCGCCTAGCTGCTTTCTCCTCTATGTTGATTGCATGTACATTAGGTACCCTTATAAGTCCCTAGTATATTGTATAAATTGTACCTAGAGCATAGGTACCGCAGAAGCCTCCCGGGGCTGCAGCATGTATTGTGCCACCCCTGAGAGACCACTCAAACTGACACCACAGGTCTGCTACTGTAGTGTATGCACCCCTTACTTAGATATAGGTTCACTATATCTACTTTATATCACTGCACATCAGTCACCCCTATGGCAGGCCTTATCAATCCTGAAAGCAAGGTGCTGGGTTTTATGTGAGAGAGTGCCCATGCATGAGCAGAGCCCCTCTGCAGCCTTCAGAACCTATTCTCCAGGGTTGTTTGTGATGCAGCCAACCATATACTTTTAAGTGCATTATAACCTCGCAGTAAATGCTAACTTTAAAACGGCTGCTTGGAAACATGTTGTTTGCAATCATACCTTCCCTCCAGTAACTGGCGGGGGAGGTATGATTCCACCCTCCTAAAGGGACATATGCAACACACCAATACCAGCTTTCTCGACCTGGGCATGACAAAATGGATGCTGCCAGCCACAGACACAAGTATGACATCCTGCTGCTGAGTCAAGCTCGAGAAGACGAAGGCTTGACAATAGGCTTCCTGTCACAGGGAGGAGTAACCACCTCCCAGACAGACTTTAGTGTAATGGGGCTAGGTGGGTGCACTCTGAGAGTGCTTTGATGTGTGCACTGGAGGCACATTTGGTGTCCCTGTGCGTAGTCCAGTTCAAACCGGACAAAGGACATGGGTGTAGCTACCTCTCTGTCCTGACCCTCCCATAGGTGGGTCCCCAGAATTTGTCCCACCCCTTCCTTGGGTATAAAGTAGGAACCCCTGACTACAGGACTTTAGATTTTACCTGGACTAAACTCTGCTACAGAAACCAAGTACTCCGATGATCTACACTACGCTGGATGACTGAAGAATCTCCTTTGGTGTAAACGAGTTACTCTCCTTCAAGGCAGATAACTAAACTCATCTGACCGGTTTGCATTTCCAGAGCACCTAAGGACTCTGAAGATTTCTGCAACACAGGAGGTGGGTTCCCGAGGCCTCTGAGGTTGATCTGCGATCTCAGCAATTATGAGGCCCGTAACCCTTGTGAGGACCATGCAACTAGAACCCCTGTGCACCGTGTACTTTTGCAGCAGCATATGCTTTTCGGAAAACCCTGAGGCTGTGCTTTGGGCTGCTTGTCGTCTTGACCCCGAGCAGTGTTTCCACAGAAGATTTCCGGCCTACACTCCACGAGTATTCTGTTGGCTGGTAAAGGTAACTTTAACTTTCCGTGGGCTTTCCTGGTTGCTCCAGACGTGCCCTGACTCTCCTTTGCTCGGAGAGTCCCCAGGACCTTTCTGTTCCTCACCAAAGCTGATTTCCTGTGACAGAGTGGGTTTCAGTTGCCAAGGCTTGTTTGTGTTCCATCTGGATACTTACCCCCCAGCACTCGACATCCTTTGTGGGACAGCTCACCTCCGAACTTTGGTTGTTGCCGACGTCTCCTGGTCCCCGTGGCTGCAGAGTCAAGCATTGCATGCCGCCAACTCACATGGAGCCCCCGACATCGGTAAGAATTCGTCTACTGAGCCCCTTGTCACTCTGAAGTGACCCAGACTCTGTCCCCTCTGCTTTCAGGTTCTTCTTACCTCGAATCCAGGCTTGGATTCCACCGGACACTTTTCATCTTCCCGGAGGCAGCACTTTTCCGCATTACACCATTGAAAACAACGAAGATTCCCGACATCACTTGACACCTATGCACCCTCCTCCCCTAGGTAACACAAGTATTCTGGTAATCATAAGGGTGCTGGCCTTAGAAGATTCTATGTTTGAAATACATATATTTTATATATTCCTTGTCTGGTTCTCCTTTCAATTGGTCATTCAGGAGGTTCTCATCTGGTAAAACAAGCTGCTTTACATTCCTTCGAGACTTAGCCTAAAGGCTGCTCTCCATAGCTACCACTAGGATAGCTTTCAATAAAGGTTGTCTTTAACCTAATCATCAATGAGGGTTGTTTGGACTGGTACAAGATGCCAACTATAATTAGTGGACAGCATATACCTGGCAAACCTCTCACACCACATTCCCTGCATGGCTTGAAACCAGATTTCCTCTAAGTAGCAATAGTCGCTGCTAAAAAGACACCACGACTTGTAACCAAGAAACTCCCAGAAATGGAGAGCCTTTGGACAAACCATTACACATTGACAGCACAGGTAAAAATGGAACTGACGCCAGCAGGCTGACGAGGTCTTCTTATGGCTCTGATGACTTCACGCCGAGTAGCGTGCGGAGCCGTGCCATTGTGATGTTATCGTCGACGTGGGAGAGCTAAAGAGAAAAGTTTCAGAAGAATACACATGGGGGTAAGTCATAAGGTGATGAATCCACAGGCAGATGTATCCATCACAAATATATATATTCACTGAAAAAACTATAGGTTTCATTGACGTTATAGTTAGGTGGACATTTCACTCGTGCAAAACCAGAGAAATTCCCCCATTATAATTAGTTCAGCTAACTATAACTCGCGCCACCGCAATGCACTGCTGATGATGTCACATATTACATCATTCATTACATGGTTAGTGACATCACTGATGACATCACTGATGACATCATCAAGAGACTGTGTTTTTCTTTCAAGTTTAAATATGTATTATATATATGCCAAGGTGTATTGAAGAATGAGTGGGTGTATAAGTGTCTGGATGGAGGATTTAGTAGGTGCGTGACTGACTGTTTAATGAGAGATTACATGTGTCTTACTGAATGCATGGGTTAGTGATTAAACTGTGGGAATGTCTGTATCAGTCTGACTGTTGTTGTATAAACTGCTGCATGGGTTGGTCAGTAGCTACATGAGTGTCTATATGGGTTATCGATTGGTTGCCTGAGTATTTGTATGGGTGCCTGAGTGTGTGTGTGGGTGGGTGGGAGGTGTGTGACTCTGTGCATAGATATTTGAGTGGTTGATTCACTATTTGTATGGGTTCAAGAGTGCATGTGAAAACAGCTGTATAGGTGGGTGACTGTGCGTAAGGGTGTGTTGGTGAGTAAATGGATTTCTCAATTGTTGGACAGGCCACATGAAGGGCCCGCTCCCCCTCTGCCCGACCAGGCCCGAGCCCGGTCCCTCAAGTGTCACACACCACCACTTCACGTTTCCGTCCCCTCCGGGACCCCTGCCTCTGAACATATCGACCTCGTGGGCCCGATCCACTACTGGCCCGCGCGCCCGACCTGGGCGCCATCTTGGACACTACACCACGAGGCCGCGTGGCCTCCGATCGACCCTAACCCTGGGCCTGGCCAGGCCTCAGACATCCCGGCACCACCATCCACCCAGGAGGTGAGCGGACTACTTGGCAGGTCAATGGGAGAAAGAGGTGTCGATGGCTCTCCCCCGCCAGGTACCGCTCGCCCCCAGCCTCCCCGGGCGCTGGCTCCACCCCCCTGCTGGGTGTCTGGACTCCCTCATCCTGGACCCCCCGACCTCCAAGTGGGAGGGTCCGGACATCAAAGGGCACCAGCCCTATAACTGAGGCAGCTCCAGAGCAGGAAGGCAGTTGTATCCTGGAGTCGAGAGACGCAGAGAAGAACTCATCCTTGACGGACTACTGGCGCTGCCGTAGTCCCTCCTTGTGAACTATCGTCCTGCCTGCTGGCGTTGCCGTAACCTCCGTAAACCTTCATCGTCGTCGGGACCTGCTGGCGTGGCCGCGGACCGTTTGTACCTCCATCTTCATCGGGACCTGCTGGCTCCGCCGCGGACCGTCGCTACCTTCAACCATCTCGGGACCTGCTGGCTCCGCCGCGGCCCGATCATCTAGAACGCCGAGCTCGAGGATTGAGAGCTATCCATCTACCCAATTGGTAACAAGACTGTCCCGCTACCCCTTTCCCCACCAGAGACCTGAACCGAGGGGACCCCTGAGTCCAGACCTCCTTGTATCATTTAACCGTACTCGAAGAATTGCTGATAAAGTATCGTTTAAACCTTATCCTTGTGTGGTGTCCGTCTGTGGGGGGGAAGTTACTTGTCTGTACGATCGCTGGAGACGGCTCTCCCTGGAGACCTCTCCCCTTATACTCGGCCGACCCTCCCGGTCCGTCTAACATTGGTGGCCAGCGGCGCGATCCGAATCACCGCATAATCGTACAGAGAGTAGCTCACCCCACGACGAAATCACGATGACGACCAAAGAAAGCGGATCCACCGAGAAATTTCAGATGGAGAAATTAGAAGAATACAGCCATCGTGAATTAAAACAATTCTGCATCGAACTAGGTATCGCTACCACCGGTCTAAGTACCAAAGATGATTTCAAGCAGGCCCTGGAGTCCTGGGCAGAAACCGAGGCCGTCACACCCCCGGACCAAAATGTCGCAACAGTGGAAAAAGACACCGCGGCTTCCGAGGAGCGAAGAACGGGTCTCTCGCAAGACGAGATCCAGGAACGAGAAAGAACAAGACTACACGAACTAGAAATGGCCCGGCTCAAAATGGATGGTGAACTCAAGTTGGCCGAACAGAAACTGAACTTAGAACATCTGAGGCTCCGAGAAGAAAGAGAGGAAAAACAGAGACAAAGAGAGCTCGAGGAAAAAAGACTGGCATACGAACATGAGCGCAAATTAGCTGAGATAGACTTACGCAAGCAGAACAAGGAATCAGGGGCGACCGAGCAACCCCGCACCCCGGGAGCAACAGATAAGAAGGTACACATCCCCAAGGATGTCGTTCGAGAATACTTCCGAGAGGACGACATCCAACAATGGTTCAAGGCTTACGAAATAGCTATGACCTCCCACCGGATCGATCAAAGCGACTGGGGAGCCGGTCTATGGGGGAGATTCCTCAATGAGGGCCGCGATGCCCTGCTACAGCTCCCGGACCATCTGATGACCTCCTATGACCACATGAAAGCAGCCCTCCTCACCCGCTATGGGCTCACACCCGAGATGTACCGCCAGAGGTTCAGAGACTGCACCCGCATCCCGGGTACAACTTGGGTGGAGTACGTTAACTATTTCAGCAGAGCCTTCGAGGGTTGGATCAAAGGAAGCAATGTCACAACTTACGAACAGCTCTTCAACCTCATGGTGTGGGAGCATCTGTCAAACAATTGCTTCATCGAGCTCCGGCAGCACCTCCTCGACAGCAAATTGACTGATCCACGGCAGCTCGCAGCCGAAGCTGACCGGTGGGAAATCACCAGAGTGGGCCGGAATGGGTCCTATGAGCAGAACCGAAACCACCACGGTCAGCACCGTCCCCGAGGAGGAGGAGGAGGCCAAGGAAGAGGAAGAGACAGCACTCCGGCCGCCCCCGCTGCCAGCACCACTCCCCCGGCCAACCGGGGCAGCACCCCGGCACGACCGGGATATAGGGCCAATGTCACGTGTCATCGATGCCAGCGAGTCGGCCACTACGCAAACGACCCAAATTGCCCACAGAACCAGAGCCCGAGACCCCGCCAGGTGGCTGCCGCTGCCCTGGGGGAAGAACAGATCTCCGAGGAACAAGAAGAATATGAGCAAGAACATCAAGAATGGGAGCCAGCCGCCATGGCTCTAGCCTGCTTAGGGGGGAAAGACATGGTCCCGCGGGTCCCCCTACCCGCTAACACCCGGAAGTACAGCCAATGGGTGAGCATCAATGGACGCCGGGCCGAAGCCCTCCGTGACACCGGGGCCAGTGTAACAGCCGTCCGCTGTCACCTGGTGACCCCAGTACAGTTCCTACCAAACATTCTCTGCCCTGTCCGTTCAGCCGATAACTCGGAGAGTCTGTGTCGGATGGCCTGCGTCCCTTTCGAATGGGGAGGGGTCTCCGGCATGTTGAAGGTGACGGTCCGAGATGATGCCCCCGTAGACTGCCTCCTAGGGAATGACCTTGAAAGCTCTCCGTGGGCAGCCGTAGAACGAAGAGAACACCTGGGGATGTTAGGCATCCCGGACTGGGCGTGCGTCACCACCCGGTCCATGGCCGCCCGTGCCAATCCCCGACCCGAGGAACCTGAATGGCCGGCGCCTCCTCCCCCGGTCGCTCCAGTTGAAGACACCGACCGTGCCATCCCCCCAGAACCAGCTCAACCTCCGGACCTCGCTGGCCTCGACCAGTGGCATCAAGAGGGGGGGCCCACACAGGAGCAGTTTCGCCAAGAGCAGAAGACCTGTCCCTCCCTCGAGGGACTCCGCCAACAAGCCCTCGCCCAGAGCGCAGGGGATACCTCCGGAACACATTGGGTCTATTGGGACAATGATCTGCTATACAGTGAACAAAGGATCGCGGAGTTGGGGGCCAGCCGAGTGCTAGTGGTGCCCCTCCGTTTTAGAGACTTCTTGCTAAATCTGGCCCACGATGTCCCCCTGGCTGGACACCTGGGTCAGGATAAAACTTACAGCCGCCTAGTGACCCACTTCTTCTGGCCTAAAATGAGGAATGATGTACTCCAGCATTGCCGATCTTGCCCTACGTGCCAAGCCAGTGGAAAGAGCGGCCGCAAACTGAAAGCCCCCCTGCAACCATTTCCAGTGGTCACCACCCCGTTCGAGAGGGTCGGGATAGACATTGTGGGGCCCCTGGACCCCCGTACAGCACAAGGACATCGGTTCATCCTGGTACTGGTGGACCACGCCACCCGCTACCCCGAGGCTGTTCCCCTGCGAACTGTGACAGCCCCGGTAGTCGGCCGGGCCCTGATGGGGATCTTCTCCCGTGTGGGCTTCCCCCGAGAAGTCGTCAGCGACAGAGGCACGAACTTTATTTCCAAATATATGAAGTCCCTCTGGCAACAGTGTGGGGTCACCTACCGATTCACGACCCCCTATCACCCTCAAGGAAACGGACTTGTTGAGCGGTTCAACCGCACGCTCAAAGGGATGATTGGGGGGTAGGAAGAGCCCCTCCGTCGCCAGTGGGATGTGCTACTGCCGTGCCTCCTCTTCGCATATCGAGAGGTCCCCCAGAAGTCCCTCGGCTTCAGCCCGTTTGAACTATTGTATGGACACCCCGTACGGGGGCCGCTCAGCCTAGTCAAGGAAGGCTGGGAAATGCCCCCTCTAAAGAACCCTCCAGATGTCTTCAAATACCTCCTAACCCTCCGCAACCAGACCCGACGGTTCAGAGAGCTGGCAAAAGCAAACTTGGAGGCCAGTCAAGAGGACATGAAAAAGTGGTATGACCAAAATGCCTCCTCCATCGAATTTGAACCCGGCCAACAAGTATGGGTGATGTCCCCCACCGAACCCTGCGCCCTGCAAGACAAGTGGACGGGGCCCTTCAAAGTAGTCGAGCGCAAGGGCCCTGTCACCTATCTCATCGACATGGAATCTTCACGGAACCCCCTCCGGGTCCTCCACGCTAATAGGCTGAAACCCCATTTCGTGCGTTCAGAACTCAGCCTCCTGATGGCCACAGACAATGGAGCCGAAGAAGACTCCGAACCCCTCCCTGACCTCCTACGGACTCGGGAGAAAGACGGCTCCGTGGACGGGGTCCGACTCTCGGAGGCCCTCACCCTGGAACAACGCCAAGAATGTCGAGACCTTCTGTTGCAGTTCGCCAGCCTGTTTTCCCTCACCCCAGGTGTCACCTCCTGGTGTGTGCACGACGTGGACACGGGGGACAGCCCCCCTATCCGCCACCGGGCCTACCGCGTACCAGATCGGGTACGGGCCTGCATCCAGGAAGAAGTAACCAAGATGCTCACGCTCGGGGTCATTGAGCCCTCAGACAGCCCCTGGGCCGGCCCAGTAGTACTGGTCCCCAAAGCAGCCACTCCCGGCACCACACCGGAACTCCGGTTCTGCGTCGACTACCGGGGCTTGAATGCGGTCACCAGAACGGACGCACACCCCATCCCCCGGGCAGACGAACTAATCGACCGCATGGGAGCTGCCCGCTACCTCAGCATTTTCGACCTGACGGCGGGCTACTGGCAGATCGGCCTCACACCCCGGGCCCAAGAACGATCTGCATTTTCCACTCCTGACGGCCATTATCATTTCAAGGTCATGCCCTTCGGCATGAAGAATGCCCCAGCAACGTTTCAGCGACTCGTTAATCAGGTCTTGGCCGGCCTCGAAGGATTCAGCGCCGCCTACCTAGACGACATCGCTGTATACAGCCACCACTGGTCCGACCACCTCCACCACCTCCGAGCGGTGCTACAGGCCCTTCAGCGAGCTGGCCTCACGATCAAGGCCAGCAAATGCCAGATTGGTCAGGGGTCCGTAACCTACCTCGGACACCAGGTGGGAAGCGGCCTGGTGGCCCCTCTGCAGCTCAAGATCGCCGCCATCCAGTCCTGGCAGCCCCCCATCACCCAGACCGAGGTACGCGCCTTCCTGGGACTCACGGGCTATTACCGACGGTTCGTGAAGGACTATGGTACCATAGTGGGGCCCCTCACAGAACTCACGTCCAAAAATCAACCAAAGAAGATCAACTGGACCCCAGATTGTCAAACAGCCTTCGAACAACTGAAGGCCGCCATGTGCTCCGCCCCTGTGCTCCAGGCCCCCGACTACAGCCGGGAATTCGTCGTCCAGACGGATGCCTCCGACCACGGCATTGGGGCAGTCCTGTCTCAATTGAACCCCGAAGGCCTTGATCAGCCAGTGGCCTTCATCAGCAGGCGACTCCTACCTCGAGAACAACGCTGGAGCACCATCGAGAGGGAGGCCTTCGCCGTGGTATGGGCCCTCAAAAAGCTCCGGCCCTATCTCTTTGGCACACACTTTCGGGTACAGACCGATCATCGACCCCTGCAGTGGCTGATGCAGATGCGGGGGGAGAACCCTAAACTACTACGTTGGTCCATCTCCCTACAAGGGATGGACTTCACTGTGGAACATCGACCTGGGCAAGATCACGCCAACGCGGATGGCCTGTCACGCTTTTTCCGCCTCGACGAGGAGAGTCCCCAAGAGGATGGGTGACTCTCCCCGCCTTCAGCTGGGGGGGACGCATGTTGGACAGGCCACATGAAGGGCCCGCTCCCCCTCTGCCCGACCAGGCCCGAGCCCGGTCCCTCAAGTGTCACACACCACCACTTCACGTTTCCGTCCCCTCCGGGACCCCTGCCTCTGAACATATCGACCTCGTGGGCCCGATCCACTACGGGCCCGCGCGCCCGACCTGGGCGCCATCTTGGACACTACACCACGAGGCCGCGTGGCCTCCGATCGACCCTAACCCTGGGCCTGGCCAGGCCTCAGACATCCCGGCACCACCATCCACCCAGGAGGTGAGTGGACTACTTGGCAGGTCAATGGGAGAAAGAGGTGTCGATGGCTCTCCCCCGCCAGGTACCGCTCGCCCCCAGCCTCCCCGGGCGCTGGCTCCACCCCCCTGCTGGGTGTCTGGACTCCCTCATCCTGGACCCCCCGACCTCCAAGTGCGAGGGTCCGGACATCAAAGGGCACCAGGCCTATAACTGAGGCAGCTCCAGAGCAGGAAGGCAGTTGTATCCTGGAGTCGAGAGACGCAGAGAAGAACTCATCCTTGACGGACTACTGGCGCTGCCGTAGTCCCTCCTTGTGAACTATCGTCCTGCCTGCTGGCGTTGCCGTAACCTCCGTAAACCTTCATCGTCGTCGGGACCTGCTGGCGTGGCCGCGGACCGTTTGTACCTCCATCTTCATCGGGACCTGCTGGCTCCGCCGCGGACCGTCGCTACCTTCAACCATCTCGGGACCTGCTGGCTCCGCCGCGGCCCGATCATCTAGAACGCCGAGCTCGAGGATTGAGAGCTATCCATCTACCCAATTGGTAACAAGACTGTCCCGCTACCCCTTTCCCCACCAGAGACCTGAACCGAGGGGACCCCTGAGTCCAGACCTCCTTGTATCATTTAACCGTACTCGAAGAATTGCTGATAAAGTATCGTTTAAACCTTATCCTTGTGTGGTGTCCGTCTGTGGGGGGGAAGTTACTTGTCTGTACGATCGCTGGAGACGGCTCTCCCTGGAGACCTCTCCCCTTATACTCGGCCGACCCTCCCGGTCCGTCTAACATCAATGGTACGTGTCCAAGAAACTACATATGTAAAAGGCAGTGTATGTGAGAGTTGAAGTATATAAATGACTATATGTGAGAGTCAGTGATTGTGAGAGTGGCTGCATGGATGAGTGTGTACTTGTATCAGTGATTGTAAAAGAGAGTAAGTATGTGTTAGTATCTGTATGAATAAGTGATGTGGTGTGTGTATAACCGTATAGGTCAAATGGAAGTGTGATTGATTCTTTGCATGACTGAGTGTGTGAGTAACTCTGGATGAGTGGTGGTGTGTGAGTTTCTGTATAGATGTATGAGCGCTTATGATAGTGTTGTATTGATAAGTGACTGCATGTATGAGTGATTGTATGGGTGAATAAGTGGATGTGTGTGTGTAGACCTAGGTATCAGTGAGTGCGTATGTAGTAACTGGCATTGGTGTGTCAATGGTTTCGAAAATGGTAGTCTGTATTTTACAATGGTTGTATCAAAAGGTTATATTGGATGTGAGGAGGTGGATCCGATTTTCACATGGATGATGTCATCAGTGATGTCATTTGAGATGTCATCAGTGATGTCACTCACCATGTCATGAATGATGTGATATGTGACATCATCAGCAGTGCATTGCGGGGGCGCGAGTTATAGTTAGCTGAACTAACTATAACAGGGAATTTCTCTGGTTCTGTGGGAATGAAATGTCCAACTAACTATAACGTCAATGAAACCTATGGTTTTGTTCTTGTTTTTTAAAAGAGGCTGGGTGTGCAAACCGTGACGAAAAAATAAGAAAAAAATGATGGGGCATATTCTCAAGGACTTATCGCCGAGTTATCAGTACTTTAGCGTAGCAAAAGAGGTGAAATAATTATCATCCCATTCTCAGCCTGGTTCAAACTACTGATATCGCCAGTTTTTCAGCGATAGCTTCTGCAAACAAGCATTTGCAATGCAATAGGTCTCGCATTAGGAAATTCTGAGCTATTGGTATTGTAAATGACAAATATTTTCTTTATGTGTTGGTTTTGAAAATAGCGAAATTAATAGCTTTGTCATTTACAAAGCCAATAGTTTAAACTTTTGAAAACGTGACACCTATAGCATTTGTAATGCAATATGTGTTGTATTTACATGACTTAGATGTATTAATATTAAAAATAACAATGACTTTTATTTTTTTTGATAATTAATACTTAAATAAAAGTTATTGTAATTTATAATAGCAATAGCTTAAACTATTGTAAATAACTTTTGGGAAGATTATGTTCAGGGTATTTTATTGGGATGAAAATCCATGAACAGCAGTGAAACATTAACATCTTTTTGTGACATTTGTAATAAAGCTTGAAACATTGAGAGAACATATTAGAACCAGTTGTTGTTGAATGGTTGCTGTGGCGTTCAGTGGTGCTGAGTGATGCTGTGGCCTTCAGTGGTGCTAAGTGATGCTGTGGCCTTCAGTGGTGCTGAGTGATGCTGTATACCTTCAGTGGTGCTGAGTGATGCTGTGGCCTTCAGTGGTGCTGAGTGATGCTGTTGCATTCAGTGGTGTTGTGGCGTTGAGTGGTGCTGAGTGATGCTGTAGCATTGAGTGATGCTGTGGCGTTGAGTGATGCTGTGGCGTTGAGTGATGCTGTGGCATTGAGTGAAGCTGTGGCGTTGAGTGATGCTGTGGTGTTGAGTGATGCTGTGGTGTTGAGTAATGCTGTGGAGTTGAGTGATGCTGTGGAGTTGAGTGATGCTGTGGCGTTGAGTGGTGCTGTTGCGTTGAGTGGTGCTGTGGTGTTGATTGGTGCTGTTGTGTTGAGTGGTGCTGTGGTGTTGAGTGGTGCTGTGGCGTTAAGTGGTGCTGTGGCGTTGAGTGGTGCTGAGTGATGTAATACCATTAAGTGACCATAATTGTATTATCTTGGACACTACTCTCTGGGCGGGTAGCTCAGTTAAAGTAGGTACTACAATCACTAATGTAGAACCACACAGGACCAATGGTGTAAGGTTAAGATGGGTAGGAGAGAGGGCCCATGAATTAACTAGTTCCATTGTTAAGGAGAGCCTGTTGGATATTGTTTTTATTTTGGAAAATAGATTTGAACAGGAGAAGGTTATATTTTCTTTTAATGAAATTAATAAAGCTATTAATGTCAAGTTCACTGGCCATAGCAGCGGGAAGCGTAGGAAGGGACCGGGTTGGTTCAATCATCACTGTACCGCCGCCCTAACAGATCTTAAGCTGGCATTAGTAAAAAAAGCCCAGGGACAATAACTTAATTATCAAACAGAGATTAACGTATAAATGTGTGCTCAAACAGAGGAAGAGTGAGCTGCAGGAACAGGCTTGGGATTCCCTTAACCAAGCAGCAGAGCAATTAAATAGTACCTTGTTTTGGGCCACGATTAATTCTTCTTTTCTTAAGGATGAAATGACACCTGAGCTAACTTCTAATGTCCCGAGTGATGGATGGATAGCCCACTTCTTCAATATTTTTGATTCAAATAGAATATTGGATAGTGAACTCAATAGGTGGGCTGTCTTGCCGCTGGATATTTCAGTTAGTGAGGTTGAACAGGGCATTAGTGCCAGTAAGGGAGGGAAAGCCCAGGGCTCTGATGGGGTGCCTGTAGATGTGTATAAGCCGCACAAGAGGTTTGGGGACCACTTTTGGCTGCCGTTTTTAATGCAGCTGTGTGTATTGAGGCCCCTGCAACCTGGGGAGAATCGATTATAGTGCCAATCTATAAAAAGGGAAGTAGGTCTGATGCCAAAAATTACCGTCCCATTTCCCTTCTTGACTCCTCTGTCAAGATCATGAGTAGAGTCATGCTTGTTAGATTAGAGGAATGGGTTGAGCAGAATGGCATCCTGGCTGATAGCCAGTATGGATTTAGGAAGGGTCGGGCACACTCGATCAGTGCGTCAATCTTGATTTACTGATCGGGAAATATACTGAAGCGAAACATGGCTCCCTGTACCTCTGCTTTGCAGACCTTAGTAGCGCCTTTGATATGGTGGACCATTCTCTCCTATGCATACAAAACAGGTGATGGACAGAATGTGTATCAATGTCACACATTCACCCCAGTCCAAAGATCTGGGCCCAAATCGATTGTTTTTTTGCACTCCACACCACCCTGGGTTAGACAATGGCGATATGCAAATCAGCTCTGACCCTGTGCCCCATGGGAACAGTCCAGTCCGAACTACAAAAGCCATGTCCTTCCCAGAACGGAATGAAGCATCCGAGGACCGGACCGGTTTCGAGGTAACACCTCTCATCAGCCCGGCTAGCTTGACTCCAGTGGTGTGGAGTGCCTGGGACCCACGTCTGAGCATCCCCAGCGCACTTATGGCGGCAATTGCAAACAAAACAGGTGATGGACAGAATGTGTATCAATGTCACACATTCACCCCAGTCAAAAGATCTGGGCCCAAATCCATCGTTTTTTTGCACTCCACACCACCCTGGGTTAGATAATGGCGATATGCAAATCAGCTCTGACCCTGTGCCCCATGGGAACAGTCCAGTCCGAACTACAAAAGCCATGTCCTTCCCAGAACGGAATCAAGCATCCGAGGACCGGACCGGTTTCGAGGTAACACCTCTCATCAGCCCAGCTAGCTTGACTCCAGTGGTGTGGAGTGCCTGGGACCCACGTCTGAGCATCCCCAGCGCACTTATGGCGGCAATTGCAAACAAAACAGGTGATGGACAGAATGTGTATCAATGTCACACATTCACCCCAGTCCAAAGATCTGGGCCCAAATCCATCGTTTTTTTGCACTCCACACCACCCTGGGTTAGACAATGGCGATATGCAAATCAGCTCTGACCCTGTGCCCCATGGGAAAAGTCCAGTCCGAACTACAAATGCCATGTCCTTCCCAGAACGGAATCAAGCATCCGAGGACCGGACCGGTTTCGAGGTAACACCTCTCATCAGCCCGGCTAGCTTGACTCCAGTGGTGTGAAGTGCCTGGGACCCACGTCTGAGCATCCCCAGCGCACTTATGGCGGCAATTGCAAACAAAACAGGTGATGGACAGAATGTGTATCAATGTCACACATTCACCCCAGTCCAAAGATCTGGGCCCAAATCCATCGTTTTTTTGCACTCCACACCACCCTGGGTTAGACAATGGCGATATGCAAATCAGCTCTGACCCTGTGCCCCATAGGAACAGTCCAGTCCGAACTACAAAAGCCATGTCCTTCCCAGAACGGAATCAAGCATCCGAGGACCGGACCGGTTTCGAGGTAACACCTCTCATCAGCCCGGCTAGCTTGACTCCAGTGGTGTGGAGTGCCTGGGACCCACGTCTGAGCATCCCCAGCGCACTTATGGCGGCAATTGCAAACAAAACAGGTGATGGACAGAATGTGTATCAATGTCACACATTCACCCCAGTCCAAAGATCTGGGCCCAAATCCATCGTTTTTTTGCACTCCACACCACCCTGGGTTAGACAATGGCGATATGCAAATCAGCTCTGACCCTGTGCCCCATGGGAACAGTCCAGTCCGAACTACAAAAGCCATGTCCTTCCCAGAACGGAATCAAGCATCCGAGGACTGGACCGGTTTCGAGGTAACACCTCTCATCAGCCCGGCTAGCTTGACTCCAGTGGTCTGGAGTGCCTGGGACCCACGTCTGAGCATCCCCAGCGCACTTATGGCGGCAATTGCAAACAAAACAGGTGATGGACAGAATGTGTATCAATGTCACACATTCACCCCAGTCCAAGGATCTGGGCCCAAATCCATCGTTTTTTTGCACTCCACACCACCCTGGGTTAGACAATGGCGATATGCAAATCAGCTCTGAACCTGTGCCCCATGGGAACAGTCCAGTCCGAACTACAAAAGCCATGTCCTTCCCAGAACGGAATCAAGCATCCGAGGACCGGACCGGTTTCGAGGTAACACCTCTCATCAGCCCGGCTAGCTTGACTCCAGTGGTGTGGAGTGCCTGGGACCCACGTCTGAGCATCCCCAGCGCACTTATGGCGGCAATTGCAAACAAAACAGGTGATGGACAGAATGTGTATCAATGTCACACATTCACCCCAGTCCAAAGATCTGGGCCCAAATCCATCGTTTTTTTGCACTCCACACCACCCTGGGTTAGACAATGGCGATATGCAAATCAGCTCTGACCCTGTGCCCCATGGGAACAGTCCAGTCCGAACTACAAAAGCCATGTCCTTCCCAGAACGGAATCAAGCATCCGAGGACCGGACCGGTTTCGAGGTAACAACTCTTATCAGCCCGGCTAGCTTGACTCCAGTGGTGTGGAGTGCCTGGGACCCACGTCTGAGCATCCCCAGCGCACTTATGGCGGCAATTGCAAACAAAACAGGTGATGGACAGAATGTGTATCAATGTCACACATTCACCCCAGTCCAAAGATCTGGGCCCAAATCCATCGTTTTTTTGCACTCCACACCACCCTGGGTTAGACGATGGCGATATGCAAATCAGCTCTGACCCTCGGATGCTTGATTCCGTTCTGGGAAGGATATGGCTTTTGTAGTTCGGACTGGACTGTTCCCATGGGGCACAGGGTCAGAGCTGATTTGCATATCGCCATTGTCTAACCCAGGGTGGTGTGAAGTGCAAAAAAACGATGGATTTGGGCCCAGATCTTCGGACTGGGGTGAATGTGTGACATTGATCCACATTCTGTCCATCACCTGTTTTGTTTGCAATTGCCGCCATAAGTGCACTGGGGATGCTCAGACGTGGGTCCCAGGCACTCCACACCACTGGAGTCAAGCTAGCCGGGCTGATGAGAGGTGTTACCTCGAAACCGGTGCGGTCCTCGGATGCTTGATTCCGTTCTGGGAAGGATATGGCTTTTGTAGTTCGGACTGGACTGTTCCCATGGGGCACAGGGTCAGAGCTGATTTGCATATCGCCATTGTCTAACCCAGGGTGGTGTGGAGTGCAAAAAAACGATGGATTTGGGCCCAGATCTTCGGACTGGGGTGAATGTGTGACATTGATACACATTCTGTCCATCACCTGTTTTGTTTGCAATTGCCGCCATAAGTGCGCTGGGGATGCTCAGACGTGGGTCCCAAAAATATTTACAAAAAGGGGTGGTGAGGGACAGAGTCTCTGAATTAAGCAGAAAGCTCTCACCCAGTCAAAAGATCAGGGCTAGATCCAACACCGTTTTTTAGCTCACTGCACCATCCCAGTTTCAGAACCTGGCTGTATGCAAATTAGTCTGTTCCTGTCCCAGTGCATGATGGGAACAGGACAAACCAAACTACAGAAGCCAATTCTTACACTGGGAAGGAAACAAACTCCCGGGGACCGGTTTCTGGCATTACAGCCGTCTTCGGCCCGGTTTGCTTGAATCCTGATGGTGCAATGAGCAAGGGTCTCACATCTGAGAATACCCTTCCACGCTTAGGGTGGACAAAAATATTTACAAAAAGGGGTGGTGAGGGACAGAGTCTCTGAATTAAGCAGAAAGCTCTCACCCAGTCAAAAGATCAGGGCTAGATCCAACACAGTTTTTTAGCTCACTGCACCATCCCAGTTTCAGAACCTGGCTGTATGCAAATTAGTCTGTTCCTGTCCCAGTGCATGATGGGAACAGGACAAACCAAACTACAGAAGCCAATTCTTACACTGGGAAGGAAACAAACTCCCGGGGACCGGTTTCTGGCATTACAGCCGTCTTCGGCCCGGTTTGCTTGAATCCTGATGGTGCAATGAGCAAGGGTCTCACATCTGAGAATACCCTTCCACGCTTAGGGTGGACAAAAATATTTACAAAAAGGGGTGGTGAGGGACAGAGTCTCTGAATTAAGCAGAAATCTCTCACCCAGTCAAAAGATCAGGGCTAGATCCAACACCGTTTTTTAGCTCACTGCACCATCCCAGTTTCAGAACCTGGCTGTATGCAAATTAGTCTGTTCCTGTCCCAGTGCATGATGGGAACAGGACAAACCAAACTACAGAAGCCAATTCTTACACTGGGAAGGAAACAAACTCCCGGGGACCGGTTTCTGGCATTACAGCCGTCTTCGGCCCGGTTTGCTTGAATCCTGATGGTGCAATGAGCAAGGGTCTCACATCTGAGAATACCCTTCCACGCTTAGGGTGGACAAAAATATTTACAAAAAGGGGTGGTGAGGGACAGAGTCTCTGAATTAAGCAGAAAGCTCTCACCCAGTCAAAAGATCAGGGCTAGATCCAACACCGTTTTTTAGCTCACTGCACCATCCCAGTTTCAGAACCTGGCTGTATGCAAATTAGTCTGTTCCTGTCCCAGTGCATGATGGGAACAGGACAAACCAAACTACAGAAGCCAATTCTTACACTGGGAAGGAAACAAACTCCCGGGGACCGGTTTCTGGCATTACAGCCGTCTTCGGCCCGGTTTGCTTGAATCCTGATGGTGCAATGAGCAAGGGTCTCACATCTGAGAATACCCTTCCACGCTTAGGGTGGACAAAAATATTTACAAAAAGGGGTGGTGAGGGACAGAGTCTCTGAATTAAGCAGAAAGCTCTCACCCAGTCAAAAGATCAGGGCTAGATCCAACACCGTTTTTTAGCTCACTGCACCATCCCAGTTTCAGAACCTGGCTGTATGCAAATTAGTCTGTTCCTGTCCCAGTGCATGATGGGAACAGGACAAACCAAACTACAGAAGCCAATTCTTACACTGGGAAGGAAACAAACTCCCGGGGACCGGTTTCTGGCATTACAGCCGTCTTCGGCCCGGTTTGCTTGAATCCTGATGGTGCAATGAGCAAGGGTCTCACATCTGAGAATACCCTTCCACGCTTAGGGTGGACAAAAATATTTACAAAAAGGGGTGGTGAGGGACAGAGTCTCTGAATTAAGCAGAAAGCTCTCACCCAGTCAAAAGATCAGGGCTAGATCCAACACCGTTTTTTAGCTCACTGCACCATCCCAGTTTCAGAACCTGGCTGTATGCAAATTAGTCTGTTCCTGTCCCAGTGCATGATGGGAACAGGACAAACCAAACTACAGAAGCCAATTCTTACACTGGGAAGGAAACAAACTCCCGGGGACCAAGGATTCAAGCAAGCCGGGCCGAAGAGGCTGAAATGCCAGAAACCGGTCCCCGGTAGCTTGTCTCCTCTCTGGTAAAGAATTGGCTTGGTAGTTTAGTCTGCCCTGTTCCCATGATGCACTGGGCCAGGGACAGACTGATTTGCATATAGCCAGGTTCTGAGCTGGGATGGGGCAGTGAGATAAATAACGGTGATGGATCAAGCCCTGATCTTTGGACTGGGTAAGAGTGGTCTGCTCAATTCAGACACTCTGTTCATCACCACCCCCTTTTGTAAATCGATTTTGGCCACTATAGGTGTGGCAGGGTACACTCAGACATGAGTCCCTTTCTCACTGCTCCATCAGGATTCAAGCAAGCCGGGCCGAAGAGGCTGAAATGCCAGAAACCGGTCCCCGGTAGCTTGTCTCCTTTCTGGTAAAGAATTGGCTTGGTAGTTTAGTCTGCCCTGTTCCCATGATGCACTGGGCCAGGGACAGACTGATTTGCATATAGCCAGGTTCTGAGCTGGGATGGGGCAGTGAGATAAATAACGGTGATGGATCAAGCCCTGATCTTTGGACTGGGTAAGAGTGGTCTGCTCAATTCAGACACTCTGTTCATCACCACCGCCTTTTGTAAATCGATTTTGGCCACTATAGGTGTGGCAGGGTATACTCAGACATGAGTCCCTTTCTCACTGCTCCATCAGGATTCAAGCAAGCCGGGCTGAAGAGGCTGAAATGCCAGAAACCGGTCCCCGGTAGCTTGTCTCCTTTCTGGTAAAGAATTGGCTTGGTAGTTTAGTCTGCCCTGTTCCCATGATGCACTGGGCCAGGGACAGACTGATTTGCATATAGCCAGGTTCTGAGCTGGGATGGGGCAGTGAGATAAATAACGGTGATGGATCAAGCCCTGATCTTTGGACTGGGTAAGAGTGGTCTGCTCAATTCAGACACTCTGTTCATCACCACCCCCTTTTGTAAATCGATTTTGGCCACTATAGGTGTGGCAGGGTATACTCAGACATGAGTCCCTTTCTCACTGCTCCATCAGGATTCAAGCAAGCCGGGCCGAAGAGGCTGAAATGCCAGAAACCGGTCCCCGGTAGCTTGTCTCCTTTCTGGTAAAGAATTGGCTTGGTAGTTTAGTCTGCCCTGTTCCCATGATGCACTGGGCCAGGGACAGACTGATTTGCATATAGCCAGGTTCTGAGCTGGGATGGGGCAGTGAGATAAATAACGGTGATGGATCAAGCCCTGATCTTTGGACTGGGTAAGAGTGGTCTGCTCAATTCAGACACTCTGTTCATCACCACCCCCTTTTGTAAATCGATTTTGGCCACTATAGGTGTGGCAGGGTATACTCAGACATGAGTCCCTTTCTCACTGCTCCATCAGGATTCAAGCAAGCCGGGCCGAAGAGGCTGAAATGCCAGAAACCGGTCCCCGGTAGCTTGTCTCCTTTCTGGTAAAGAATTGGCTTGGTAGTTTAGTCTGCCCTGTTCCCATGATGCACTGGGCCAGGGACAGACTGATTTGCATATAGCCAGGTTCTGAGCTGGGATGGGGCAGTGAGATAAATAACGGTGATGGATCAAGCCCTGATCTTTGGACTGGGTAAGAGTGGTCTGCTCAATTCAGACACTCTGTTCATCACCACCCCCTTTTGTAAATCGATTTTGGCCACTATAGGTGTGGCAGGGTATACTCAGACATGAGTCCCTTTCTCACTGCTCCATCAGGATTCAAGCAAGCCGGGCAGAAGAGGCTGAAATGCCAGAAACCGGTCCCCGGTAGCTTGTCTCCTTTCTGGTAAAGAATTGGCTTGGTAGTTTAGTCTGCCCTGTTCCCATGATGCACTGGGCCAGGGACAGACTGATTTGCATATAGCCAGGTTCTGAGCTGGGATGGGGCAGTGAGATAAATAACGGTGATGGATCAAGCCCTGATCTTTGGACTGGGTAAGAGTGGTCTGCTCAATTCAGACACTCTGTTCATCACCACCCCCTTTTGTAAATCGATTTTGGCCACTATAGGTGTGGCAGGGTATACTCAGACATGAGTCCCTTTCTCACTGCTCCATCAGGATTCAAGCAAGCCGGGCCGAAGAGGCTGAAATGCCAGAAACCGGTCCCCGGTAGCTTGTCTCCTTTCTGGTAAAGAATTGGCTTGGTAGTTTAGTCTGCCCTGTTCCCATGATGCACTGGGCCAGGGACAGACTGATTTGCATATAGCCAGGTTCTGAGCTGGGATGGGGCAGTGAGATAAATAACGGTGATGGATCAAGCCCTGATCTTTGGACTGGGTAAGAGTGGTCTGCTCAATTCAGACACTCTGTTCATCACCACCCCCTTTTGTAAATCGATTTTGGCCACTATAGGTGTGGCAGGGTATACTCAGACATGAGTCCCTTTCTCACTGCTCCATCAGGATTCAAGCAAGCCGGGCCGAAGAGGCTGAAATGCCAGAAACCGGTCCCCGGTAGCTTGTCTCCTTTCTGGTAAAGAATTGGCTTGGTAGTTTAGTCTGCCCTGTTCCCATGATGCACTGGGCCAGGGACAGACTGATTTGCATATAGCCAGGTTCTGAGCTGGGATGGGGCAGTGAGATAAATAACGGTGATGGATCAAGCCCTGATCTTTGGACTGGGTAAGAGTGGTCTGCTCAATTCAGACACTCTGTTCATCACCACCCCCTTTTGTAAATCGATTTTGGCCACTATAGGTGTGGCAGGGTATACTCAGACATGAGTCCCTTTCTCACTGCTCCATCAGGATTCAAGCAAGCCGGGCCGAAGAGGCTGAAATGCCAGAAACCGGTCCCCGGTAGCTTGTCTCCTTTCTGGTAAAGAATTGGCTTGGTAGTTTAGTCTGCCCTGTTCCCATGATGCACTGGGCCAGGGACAGACTGATTTGCATATAGCCAGGTTCTGAGCTGGGATGGGGCAGTGAGATAAATAACGGTGATGGATCAAGCCCTGATCTTTGGACTGGGTAAGAGTGGTCTGCTCAATTCAGACACTCTGTTCATCACCACCCCCTTTTGTAAATCGATTTTGGCCACTATAGGTGTGGCAGGGTATACTCAGACATGAGTCCCTTTCTCACTGCTCCATCAGGATTCAAGCAAGCCGGGCCGAAGAGGCTGAAATGCCAGAAACCGGTCCCCGGTAGCTTGTCTCCTTTCTGGTAAAGAATTGGCTTGGTAGTTTAGTCTGCCCTGTTCCCATGATGCACTGGGCCAGGGACAGACTGATTTGCATATAGCCAGGTTCTGAGCTGGGATGGGGCAGTGAGATAAATAACGGTGATGGATCAAGCCCTGATCTTTGGACTGGGTAAGAGTGGTCTGCTCAATTCAGACACTCTGTTCATCACCACCCCCTTTTGTAAATCGATTTTGGCCACTATAGGTGTGGCAGGGTATACTCAGACATGAGTCCCTTTCTCACTGCTCCATCAGGATTCAAGCAAGCCGGGCCGAAGAGGCTGAAATGCCAGAAACCGGTCCCCGGTAGCTTGTCTCCTTTCTGGTAAAGAATTGGCTTGGTAGTTTAGTCTGCCCTGTTCCCATGATGCACTGGGCCAGGGACAGACTGATTTGCATATAGCCAGGTTCTGAGCTGGGATGGGGCAGTGAGATAAATAACGGTGATGGATCAAGCCCTGATCTTTGGACTGGGTAAGAGTGGTCTGCTCAATTCAGACACTCTGTTCATCACCACCCCCTTTTGTAAATCGATTTTGGCCACTATAGGTGTGGCAGGGTATACTCAGACATGAGTCCCTTTCTCACTGCTCCATCAGGATTCAAGCAAGCCGGGCCGAAGAGGCTGAAATGCCAGAAACCGGTCCCCGTTAGCTTGTCTCCTTTCTGGTAAAGAATTGGCTTGGTAGTTTAGTCTGCCCTGTTCCCATGATGCACTGGGCCAGGGACAGACTGATTTGCATATAGCCAGGTTCTGAGCTGGGATGGGGCAGTGAGATAAATAACGGTGATGGATCAAGCCCTGATCTTTGGACTGGGTAAGAGTGGTCTGCTCAATTCAGACACTCTGTTCATCACCACCCCCTTTTGTAAATCGATTTTGGCCACTATAGGTGTGGCAGGGTATACTCAGACATGAGTCCCTTTCTCACTGCTCCATCAGGATTCAAGCAAGCCGGGCCGAAGAGGCTGAAATGCCAGAAACCGGTCCCCGGTAGCTTGTCTCCTTTCTGGTAAAGAATTGGCTTGGTAGTTTAGTCTGCCCTGTTCCCATGATGCACTGGGCCAGGGACAGACTGATTTGCATATAGCCAGGTTCTGAGCTGGGATGGGGCAGTGAGATAAATAACGGTGATGGATCAAGCCCTGATCTTTGGACTGGGTAAGAGTGGTCTGCTCAATTCAGACACTCTGTTCATCACCACCCCCTTTTGTAAATCAGACGTGGGTCCCAGGCACTCCACACCACTGGAGTCAAGCTAGCTGGGCTGATGAGAGGTGTTACCTCGAAACCGGTCCGGTCCTCGGATGCTTGATTCCGTTCTGGGAAGGATATGGCTTTTGTAGTTCGGACTGGACTGTTCCCATGGGGCACAGGGTCAGAGCTGATTTGCATATCGCCATTGTCTAACCCAGGGTGGTGTGGAGTGCAAAAAAAAGATGGATTTGGGCCCAGATCTTCGGACTGGGGTGAATGTGTGACATTGATCCACATTCTGTCCATCACCTGTTTTGTTTGCAATTGCCGCCATAAGTGCGCTGGGGATGCTCAGACGTGGGTCCCAGGCACTCCACACCACTGGAGTCAAGCTAGCCGGGCTGATGAGAGGTGTTACCTCGAAACCGGTCCGGTCCTCGGATGCTTGATTCCGTTCTGGGAAGGATATGGCTTTTGTAGTTCGGACTGGACTGTTCCCATGGGGCACAGGGTCAGAGCTGATTTGCATATCACCATTGTCTAACCCAGGGTGGTGTGGAGTGCAAAAAAACGATGTATTTGGGCCCAGATCTTCGGACTGGGGTGAATGTGTGACATTGATCCACATTCTGTCCATCACCTGTTTTGTTTGCAATTGCCGCCATAAGTGCGCTGGGGGTGCTCAGACGTGGGTCCCAGGCACTCCACACCACTGGAGTCAAGCTAGCCGGGCTGATGAGAGGTGTTACCTCGAAACCGGTCCGGTCCTGGGATGCTTGATTCCGTTCTGGGAAGGATATGGCTTTTGTAGTTCGGACTGGACTGTTCCCATGGGGCACAGGGTCAGAGCTGATTTGCATATCTCCATTGTCTAACCCAGGGTGGTGTGGAGTGCAAAAAAACAATGGATTTGGGCCCAGATCTTCGGACTGGGGTGAATGTGTGACATTGATCCACATTCTGTCCATCACCTGTTTTGTTTGCAATTGCCGCCATAAGTGCGCTGGGGATGCTCAGAAGTGGGTCCCAGGCACTCCACACCACTGGAGTCAAGCTAGCCGGGCTGATGAGAGGTGTTACCTCGAAACCGGTCCGTTCCTCGGATGCTTGATTCCGTTCTGGGAAGGATATGGCTTTTGTAGTTCGGACTGGACTGTTCCCATGGGGCACAGGGTCAGAGCTGATTTGCATATCGCCATTGTCTAACCCAGGGTGGTGTGGAGTGCAAAAAAACGATGCATTCGGACCCAGATCTTTGGACTGGGGTGAATGTTTGACATTGATCCACATTCTGTCCATCACCTGTTTTGTTTGCATTCTCTCCTATGGCCAACCTTGTTGAAGTTAGGAGCACCTGATGGCATAATTTTCTTTCTCGCAAGGCTGTACGAGAAATTGCAAACTAGTGTGCGCTTCGAAGCCAAAGGAGAATGCACCCCAAAATTCTGTGTTAAAAGAGGAATCAGACAGGGCTGTGTTCTGGCCCCCCTCCTTTTTATATTATTTATCAATGGAATTGATGCTATTTCAAAAAAAGTTAATGCAGACGCCCCTCAGATTAAAGGTGCTCAGGTGCCGGTGTTATTATACGCCCGCCGATGATGCTGTTTTACTTTCCAGAAGTCCTGTGGGTTTACAGCGACTATTGGATAGTTTTTCTTCCTTTATTAAAGATAAAGAATTAGTAATTAATAAAGGTAAAACCTATATAATGACTTGTGGGACTAAAAATAAACTTTTAAATGCTTTTTTTATTGACAGTGAAAAAGTGTAACAGGTTGACACATTTTGTTACCTAGGCATTACCTTCTCTAAAGACAGGAAATGGACTAATGAATTCAATAATATCCGGAATAAAATGGCAAAGAATGCCCATGGCATTTATAGATTTGCTGTGAAGGTTGGGGATCGCCGTACCAGGGATATGTTGAAGATTTACCAGGCTAGATGTGTTACCGTAGCATTGTATGGGGCGGGAGTATGGGGACATAGTAGCGCTCATAATCTGCAACTGGAGGAAAATTCATTCCTAAAAAAACTCCTGTTTTTGCCACCCTCTGCCCCTACCGAATTGATCCACCGAGAGTTAGCCACCAATTATTTAATTGATCGGTTATCCCTTAGGCCACTGATGATCTGGCGGTCTATTTGGCTTAAGGATGAGAAGTCTTTTAACAGGTCCATTATAGAGGATTGTTTATTGCTGGATAAATGTCTTGAGGTACACTGGATTAAATATGTAGTTGTCTGCTTCTCAGACATATTTAACTTGAACATCTTACTCGATCCTGGTGCAGCAGCAAGGATCCCTAAAGCTGGGGGCGCTAGAGGGCGCACGAGCTGAATGGCCGCACTCTAGTGTGGCTCCGGCTGCCTGGCATTCTTATCCTTCCTTTTATCCTTTAAAACTGCGACCACCCGCCTGTAAACGGTCTGGGGGATTGAGATATATCTACTGCACACTCTGTCTGAGTTTGGAGATCCTACGACCTTCGGGGACGGAGCTAGATCGAGATCAGTCTGGAGCGGGAGAGACCGAGAACTACGACCTCGCTGTAGGCGGCGTGGTGCCGCACGCAACGCCCAGGACTGACACGTGGCGTGTAGGCCGCACTACGCCTCGCGCACCTCCGCCTAGCGGGCCTGGCCCATCAACCTAGCAGTGGGATCCTGCCTCGGCAGCTTGCTTTCTGAGCCGGAGACATTCTGTTGTACAACTGCATTGAACCGGACTATATTGGACACTGGACGTCG
Source organism: Lissotriton vulgaris (assembly GCF_964263255.1). Taxonomy (NCBI): domain Eukaryota; kingdom Metazoa; phylum Chordata; class Amphibia; order Caudata; family Salamandridae; genus Lissotriton; species Lissotriton vulgaris. The sequence goes on along the minus strand of NC_141687.1, from coordinate 29,381,613 downwards.
GACCCAATCCACCGCCGTGGTTGCCCACACGTGCGCTTCCTAATAGAGCGGCTTGACACAGAGGTGCGCTTGTTGCTTGCCTGGCATGGGGAAACCAGATACTCGGCAGCCCAAGCTGCAATTTAAACCAGCAACGCAAAAAAAAGGGACGAGGCAGACAGGGGACAGTGCGCCGCCGAGGAGCCCGGCAGCAGAGGCGGCCCCCCTAGTCCCGGAGATAGCAACAATGCTTCAGGAGATGCGGCAAGGTTTCGCCACGGTGGTGGACAAGGTGGACCGGCTCTCCGCCCGGATGGACGGCATCGTCCAACGAATGGATGTACACGACGAACGGCTAACGGAAGCCGAACGCCGCATATCTGAAACGGAGGATGCCACAACATCGCAAGCCACGCGACTCTCCCGCATGGACAACATATTGCGGGTGATAGCTGCCAAGAACGAAGAATTGGAGGCGAGGGGCAGGCGGAACAACGTCCGGATTACGGGAATTCCGGAATCCACGAACACGGGACGAATGGAGTTGTATGTAGAACGTTTGCTCATGGCAACGGTGGGAGAGGAGGCTCTCTCCAAACAGTTTATAGTGGAGCGGGCCCATCGTTCCCTTGGACCGCAACCTCAACCAGGCACTCCACCAAGGCCCATCATAGCACGCCTGCTAAACTACCGTGATCGGGATGCGGCATTGAAAGCAGCGAGGGCGAATCAAAACCTAAATTATGAGGGAGTGTCCTTCTCCATCTATCCGGACTTTACTCCACTTGTTCAGGAACAGCGTAGGAAGTTTCTAGCCGTAAAACGGAAACTGAGAGGATTGAACATTGACTATGCATTGCTTTACCCTGCCAAGCTCCGCGTGACACACCAGGGCACGCAACACTTTTTCTTGAACCCGCAACTGGTCGAGGAGTACATCAAGACCCTGCCGAAAAGGGACAAAAGAGCAGCGCAGGCGGATGGCGGCCATGATTCTGGTGCGGAATGAACTGGGATCTTCGCTTTCGTTATTGATGAGACATTGGTATATATTTATTTTGGATTACTGCTCCTGATACGGCCCCCAGGAGTATAGGGCTGGGTGGTGCTGCAGGCCCTGTAGCATGCCAGGCCCCCACCCCCCCCCATGCTGTCTCACTCGCCCGGACAAGGACGGTAAGAATGGCGGTAACTGCGGTGAGGAGAGGCGGGGGTGGACGACGGTGCACCTCTAGAACCCCGAACGGGTGTACCCCACTGGACTTGCTTAATGCACTTTTACTGTTGGGTTGTTGCGGGTTTGATCGGGGAGGGGGGTGGGCACAGGGTACTGGCGAGTTGGGGGCGCTTCAGTGGGTGGGGGAGGGGGGAATTTCTACAGGGGGTCAGTTCATGTTGGTCTGGTCCATGTTTTTCACTGTCCTCGGATTGGGCCTGTGGCCCCGAGTAATAGCTCTGTGGTTGCCTGCTCCTCTCTCTATGTGTCGCTGCACGAGAGGGGAAGAATGGGATGCCTCATGGTTGGCTAGGTACGGAGGCCTGTTTGCTGAATGGCAACGGTTACGATTTCTAGTGTTGGATGCCTGGATTTGCACTGGGTTTAAGTTTTCGTTTTGTAGTCGAGCGTGTGCACCTTTAACTCATCGACCTTCCACCCGTCCTGGGGTGGGCTGGTCTACTGTCTTTGTTGTAGGGGGGGGGGTTCAGGGACTGCTATTTGTGGTGGCCGGGGATACTGTGGGCCGCTGGTAATACTAACTGCAAGGCCTGTTGGTACAGTTTGATTATTCTGTTATATGAAAAGATGTTGGGATGGGGGACACTTGTCTGAATGTTCTTACTTGGAATGTGCGGGGCTTGGGGGATCATCGGAAGAGACGCCACGTTCTGGGATATTTAGATAGACATAATGTTCACATAGCATTTCTGCAGGAGACGCACTTTGCACCCCACAGATTACCAGCCTTTGGTAGTAGATGGGCCTCGAGTACTGTGTTCTCCTCGTATTCCTCCTATGCCTGTGGTACTGCAATCCTGGTTAAAAAGTCAACACCCTTCCATATGGCTGGCATGAAATCAGATGTACAAGGGAGATATTGCCTGCTATGGGGCAGATTGGGCCGTGTGACGGTCACCCTCGCGTGTTGTTATGGCCCTAATGTGGACGACCCGCAGTACTTCGAGACACTCTGGGCTGCTATACTGGAAGCGGGGTCGCAACACATAATATGGGGGGGAGACTTCAATGTCACTGTGAACCCGACCCTGGACCGCTCACACCCGGCCCCACACCACTACACAAAAGGGCGGGAGGTGCTGCGCGCCATCTTGGAGGAGAATCACCTAGTGGATGCTTGGCGAGCACACTGCGGGCTGAGGGAGGAGGGAACGCATTTCACGGCGCAGGCTAGGTCCTGGGCCAGGCTTGATTATTTTTTTTTGACCACACACATGTATGCCACTGTCACGTGTGCACGACACCTCCCTCGGACATATTCGGACCATGACCCGGTTCTGGTCGCCATGCGCGGAGCTGAGCTAGGCCCCCCTATTACCGCGTGGCGCATGCAGGCCGCAATGCTGTTAGATGAGGAATTTAGAGAGACGCTGCGCGAGGAATGCTTAGACTTTTTTGCAAGAAATAAGGGGTCTGTGGATGCAGTGGAGACGATCTGGGATGCCTTCAAAGTCACACTGAGAGGTTTCTGCATTGCGAGGGGCTCGGGGGTGCTTAAAGCTATCCTGAACCGTTTAAAGGCACTAGAAGTGAAACTGAGCCAGGCGGAAGAGACCCTCCGCACGCGCCCCACTAGTGACACTCTGGCAGAGATTCGAGATTTAGTTACTGAATATTCCGAGGAAGCTGCGCGTGAGGCGAAATTTAGACATAAATACTGGGTGGCGCGGAAATATGGAGAAGGAGATAGGCCTGGGAAAGTGTTAGCGGCTACGGTCCGGCTTGCGAGGGCGCCTACTACTATCCTAGAGCTGGAAACAGCCAAAGGGTTGCTGCTCCGCGACTCCACGCAAATCCTTAACGAGTTCGTGGGCCATTACAATAAGCTATACGCCTCTAGGGGTTTGGGGGGCCCACCTTTAGACGACTACCTCGCGGATGTCGCGCTTGGTTGGCTGAGTGACGCTCAACGGGCGTTTTTGAGTGCCCCGTTTGAGCTTGACGAGGTAAAAGAGGCGATTATGAGTATGCAGTCTGGCAAGGCCACAGGCCTAGATGGCATCCCTATTGAATTCTACAAAACATACATTGAATTCATGGCCCCGGTACTGCGGGAGGTCTATGAGGACACTCTGGAGATGGGGCATCTCCCCGCATCAATGAGAACTGCGCTGATCATCTCTTTACTCAAGCCCGGGAAATCTGCATCGTACTGCGACTCATATAGGCCCCTCTCTTTATTGACGTGTGATGTGAAAATTCTCTTAAAACTCATTGCCACTCGGATTAGCTTACTGCTGCCTAACCTGATCCTCCCGGATCAGGCGGGCTTTGTCCCAGGGAGGGCTACATCCCACAATCTCCGCACCTTCTTTTCTGTGTACGACTCTGTGCATGAGGACCTGCCCATGGCGGCCATCTTTTTGGATGCCACCAAGGCGTTTGATTCCCTGGAGTGGGATTACGTCTTTGGGGTGCTAAACCGCATGGGGTTCCCGGCCATCTTTGTTTCCTGGATTAAACTGCTTTACACGCGGCCCGCGGCCAAAGTCCTTATTAATGGGCAGCTTTCCCCTGACTTTGAGATCTCTAGAGGTACGAGGCAGGGGTGCCCCCTATCCCCCCTGCTCTTTGCAATCGCCACGGAACCCCTGGCTGCCAAACTGCGGCAACATTATAAGGATAGCGCGTTGCGTTGCTTCCAGCGGCAGATACTCATATCCATGTACGCAGACGATATCACGCTGTATGTCCGGCACCCTCAGGACAACCTACACCCCTTACTTAGGGAATTCATTAGATTCGGGACTCTCTCGGGAGTGCAAATAAATTGGGCCAAATCGTGCATCTTCCCCCTCACGGCGGCCACTCAGGCCTTCCCATTGGAATATCCGCTCACTTGGACCGAAGGGGATTTTAAGTACCTTGGGGTTCACATTGAGAGGGACCGGGAAGCGCTTATGAGAGCGAACTATGGCACTGCCATTAGTAGGATTGAAGACCAGGTCACGAGGTGGGTGTCACTTCCCCTGTCGATGGCGGGCAGGGCTTCTTTGATTAAAATGGTTGTGCTTCCGCAGCTGCTTTACCTGTTTCTCAACATACCTTTCCACCCTGGTACATACTTCTTTAAGAGACTAAGATCGGAAATGCTCAAATTGGTGTGGGGTGGAAAGCAGGCTAGGCTCCAATGGGAGATTCTGACACGGCCCTATGTGAGGGGGGGGTTCGGTGTACCTGATTTTGAGCTATATTTCAGGGCAGCCCAGGCGCACTATGCTTACTTCTGGGTGAGGCAGCCGAGATACATGCCACAACTGGCTGCGGAACACTGGCTGGCGCACCCCACGCCTATCGAGGGAGCTCTGTATGCCGTTGTTGAGGGGAGGGATAAGACCCCGAACACTCTATCTAGCACTATCACGGCCTGGTTACACATTTGCACCTCACTGGGGCTGCAGTTCCTCTACGCTCCATGTATGCCCCTGGCTTATCACCCACAATTGCAACTACTGCAGGAAACTGGCTTCCAGCGTTTACTATCTAAAATCCATGTCCGAACGTGGGGGGATCTATATCATAATGGCGAGTTCCGTACGAGGGATCATTTGTTTGGTACCATACACCCTACCTCACTAGAGGTGTTTTACTACATGCGCCTGAGACATGGGCTGCAAGCCCTTACACCTGACTTTCCGCGCGAGCCACCGATCCTCATACCCCTGCAACACATACTGCAACTTGAGAATCCATATAAGCTTGTGTCCACGCTGTACAGATCACTTAGAACACACACTGACTTCACCACACTCCCTGCCAAGGCGAAATGGGATCAAGAACTGCCTGCCCCACTCACCGATCAACAATGGGAATTTAGCCTACTACAGACAGAACGTATCTCATCCAGCAGCAGGTATAGAATCATCCACTACAAATTTGTGCACCGACTGTACTATACCCCGGCTCGATTACGCAGATTTGGGCTGCGAGACACTGATAATTGCGACCGGTGTGGGGTCCCTGGAGCTGACTTTCTACATCTTGCCTGGGAATGTGCCACTGTACGTCAGTATTGGGATCTAGTATTTCAGGCCCTCTCTACAATGATAAATGTTACGGTGCTGCCAACTCCTGAGATGGCGCTATTGGGCTGGGTCGTACCCCTGCGGGCGGCTCACCGCAAGTATGTCGCGTTAGCCTTGTTGCTAGCCAAGCGGAGGGTGGCCGTTAGATGGGGCAGAGGCAGAGCGCCCAAATTTAAGGAATGGATACGGGACCTGGTGTATTGTCAGGAACAACTGCACACGTATGCGGAGTTACTGCCGCTCTCATCCAGGCCGACTGATGTCTGGGCCCCGCTGCAATGCTACCTGATAACGGAAGCACCGAGTGAAGATGAATTGTGAACTGTAATGCTGTTCCAGGTGTAATGGGGTAGGGGTGCTGCACCGCTTTGGACCTACCTGCAACTTTGTATAACCTGTGACTGCACTATGCACTTTACTCCCCTTGCCATGTCTCTGAACTGTCCTTGTTGATCCGCTCACCTGTATACCTTACCCGCCCATGGTCCACCTGGTTGCTGCGGGATGCTGTTCCCCCCCCCCCTGCCCCCCCATCCGAAATCTGCTTGTTTGTGGTGCACACGCTTATGACGATGTTGTTTTGTTTGTTTTCATTGTTCTCTTTTTTAACCAAAAATGACAAAAGTAAGACGCATTTATATGCTTCCTATACCTGTGCTGTTAATGATGCTATTTTCTTTATATACAGCTCCGCAACACAATATTGCCTTTTCACTGATACTTATTTGTGATTACTGAAATGTGCTATAGCCTCCGGGTTGTGGCAGTCTGCTGTGTATACTTAACGGTACTAAATAAACGTCTTGCACCAAAAAAAAAAAAAAAAAGGATCCCTAAAGCTGAAATGAAAAGGGTATTCATGGTATATGCTGAAAGAAAGCGGGCATTTGCCACTGGAACAATGTCCACTGTCATGTTTTATAATCAATATATTTCTGGGGAAGGTTTCCCTTTTTATTTAACTAAGGTAACTAGGCACTCACATAAATTTGTGCTAACCAGACTTAGGTTTGGTATGGCACATTATTTAGTGGCCCATCCAAACATTAAAAAAACACCTGATTGGGCCATGTGTGTGTGATGGTGTGTCTATCCAGAGCTCTCTGCACTTTTTGCTGTTTTGTAAACTGTACGCAAATTTTCGTACTACCTTTCTGAAACATATATTTGTTAAATATGGTGTACGTATAGTTAAACATGCTATGGCTTTAATTTTTAACCTGCAATCTGTAGACGTCTGTTTTTATACTGCAATGTTTTTACATCGGTGCATCAACTCCAGGAAAAGTATGTGTTTTAAACGGACCTCCGACTGTTAACTGTAAATTATTTTGTGAATCAATGTGTGTTTTAATGAATTTTGCTGTCCATTAATACTACTTGTACAACTTTTAATGAAATGTCGATGTTTTTATGTTGTGCTTTTATGGTCATTTACATGTACCGAATAAAGCTTCATGAATTGATTGAGTGATGCAGTGGAGTTGAGTAATGCTGTGGCTTTGAGTGATGCTGTGGCGTTGAGGGATGCTGTGCGCTGAGTGGTGCTGTGGCATTGAGTGGTGTTGTGGCATTGAGCGGCGCTGTGGCGTTGAGGGGTGCTGTGGCATTCAGTGGTGCCGAGTGATGCTGTGACGCTGAGTGATGCTGTTGTGTTGAGTGATACTGTGACACCAGCCCAGTGGCCCTAGGGGCCTCCTAGACCCTGATTATTGCTTTATTTTACTATGATGCGTGGTCCATAGGGGCTCATCACCTTGATTTGCACATGGTGCATTGACACATTAGCTACACCAATGGCTGAGCCGTCTCAGCCTGTCCACTCAAACTATGGCCCTCGGTGATGTTAATCTTAAATATATCTAAACATGATGGAATAAGGATGCAGCACCATCGAATATTTTAAGTGGTCCTGCTAAATATATCCTAATTGACCATGCACAAATGGTCTCAAGTGGGTCCGGACACTGGCAAAATGGGCTTGGGGACATTTACTGACCTGCTTTGGAGAACATGTCAGCGGAATTATAAACGGCTGTGGATAATGAACAGTATCATGTTTTGCATTTTTTAATCAATAGAAGCCCCCTTGTGCTTTTCAAATGCACTAACACAGTCCAATGTCCAAAAGGCCATATCCCTCAAATTATTTTTAACTTTTCAACTGGATTATCCCCTGCAAAGACACCTGCACTGCTTTCATTCCACACTCTGTTTTCCCCTTGTTTACAGACTGGGAGGCCAATACGAAGATTGAAATTTGATAGGCATAAGGCTAACAGTTTCCAGTTTTTACTTATCTGTGTTAGGTCTGGCGTTAGCCAAGACTTTTGATTTTAATAAAATGATATGTATAATATAGGGTCTTACTGCCAGCCATCTTCAACAATTGGTCTGGAATTGTGTAATTCACATTTTTTTTACTGCCCACCAAAGCATACAGCATGGGGCAATAGGTCACCCAACTTACTAATTTGCTAACTTCACTGTGAGTAACTGCATTCTGCCTTTTTCCACAGGAGCACATCCACACACAAAGGAGATCACTTCACTGCCAGGGACTACAATGGCAAAGTGTGCTATTTGATGCCCCCAGCCTTTTCAACATCTACACCGCAGACCTAGAAAGTGATCTATGTACAATCCAGGGAGATCCACCAAAACTGGGACAAACACCCATAGTTAGTCTACAATATGCAGACGACATTATGCTCCTCTCAAAAACCCCGATCGGCCTACAACATTTGATTTCCAAACTCGCGTCCTACATCACCAAAGCACAATTAACTATAAACCTTAAAAAATCAAATATCTTATGCTTCTCCAGCTTCCGAAAGAAAAACCCAAAATTCGTATTGAGGATAAATTCTTCTATATTGACACAGGTGGACAAATATAAATATTTGGACATTCCACTTGACCATCAATTAAAGTACAACCACCACTTAGAACTGGGGAAATCAAAAGCCAAACAGCTTCAATTCGCCTTTAAAACTATACAAACAAACCTAAGTGGTAGTTCTACCGGCCATATGTTAAAGATCGTAGCTGCCAAATTCTTGCCATCGCTTACATATGGCTCGGAAATGATGGCAACCAGGGACTCCACATTGCTGAATCTAGCCCAATCCAGACTGTTTAAAAACCTCTTCTCGATCCCGAGACACATCTCACAAGCCCAAATACGCTTGGAATATGGACTAACTAATCAGACTCCGGCAAGACCAGGTGCTCTGGCCAAATACTACTGGTGCATGAGGGACGCTGAAGAAGACACCCTTGCCCATCTCTGCTGGCTAGAAGTAGAAAAACAGGCCGGGTCCTCTAATTCAACATACAAATCCCTCAGGCAAGCGCTTGTTTAATTAAAGCTGGAAGAAACCTGGATTTCACCCATATCTTACAATGCCTTTAAACTCTTCACCAACAAAGCCATCAAACAAGCATCGCTGCTAATGGACAAAGCCACAGTGGCCGGAAAAAGCCATGCCTGGATTGTGCTGCCAACTTACAAACATCTGAAACCTCAGCCATACTTGCAAGATTGCTTTAGGGACTATTATAAGAGGAAATTAAGCCTTCTGAGGCTGGGATGCTTCTCGAGTAAAGACCTCACCCCCAAATGGCAACGGTCCTGGTCAACTTCTGCCTGTCGTCTCTGTGGCAACGCCACAGAGCCTTTATTGCATTTAATATGCATATGCCCTGCTCTGCAAAAACTAAGGGAAACGCTTTTGCTACTACTTTTAAGAGAAGCTCAGGTGAGAACTTGCAGGGCGGCTGTGATAGAATGCCTCAGCGGGTCTCGGATACAACTAGCCTGCAAAACTATAAAATTCCTTACTCATGCTGCAGAAGAGCTAGAAAAACTAGGCAGTAATTAAAGATGACCTTGGCCAATCTGTCTCATCACGGCTGCCCCTGGACTCCCACTTTCCTTCCTAATAGTTATCCCTTTATTTTCACTTTTCCAGGCTGTGTTCTCCATTCTGAGTCAAAATGCGTATTTTCCACCGAATTCATTCATTCCCTAAAGTATTTTCTCTTTTTCCTAGAACAATTATCAGTTGTTTCGTAGCTCCAATGAGATAGTCATACCTTCCCTCAGATACATCCATATAATTTTATACTGCGATTGTGCATTTGTGTAAGTTTGTCAAGATTATGTTTTAAACTTATTATTTTCCAGGTGATTTTAATTTTGTTTTCATGTTGACCTTATGATGTACATGCTGTTTGTATGGTGGTAAGACCCACCCTTTTATGATTTTTATAAATCAAATAAAAGTACTATTGATTATGATTAGGTTTTATTTGATGTCAAAAATGCTTTTTTCTTTTACCGTTTGTTTTTCTTTTTTTTGTTGTTCGACGAGGACCCAGCAGGTTCCTCAAAAACAAAGTTTTGTGAAAAGGGCGGTGCCCTGAATGCCGGCCTCTCCGACACGGTCGACAAGAATACCATGGTCGACCGTGTCGAAGGCGGCTGACAAATCCAGAAGCACCAGGGCCTGACAGATGTTGGCGTCGGCCCCTCTGCGCAATTCCTCCTTTACAGAGAGTATAACTGCCTCTGTGGAGTGCGCAGGTCTGAACCCAGCTTGCTGGGAGTCCAAAAAGCAAGATTCCTCAATAAAAGAGCTGAGAGTCTGGGTGACATGTGACTCCAGGACCTTACTGAGGAAAGGGAGGAGAGATATGGGCCGAAAGTTGCTCATAATGGAAGGGTCTGCCGAGGGTTTCTTTAAAATGGCCACCACCTCTGCCTGCTTAAAGGAGCGAGGGACCTCGCCCATGGCGAGAGAGTTGTTCAAGAGGGCCAGGGGGGGTTCGGGGCAGACAGTGAAGGCTTCGCGGAGAACTATGGGAGGGCAGCAGTCGCTGGGAGAACCAGAGGAGACTTTGTGTAGGAGGGCAAGAAAGCCTTCCTTCAAGATGGGGGGAATCTGGGTTAAAGTGTGGGAGTCTGGTGGGGGACAAAAAACAACAGGCTGAGGGAGGGCAAGCGAGGCTTGAGCGGGGATACTGCTTTTAATCTTAATTATTTTATCAACGAAGAATTGATTAAGAGAGTCACAAAGTGACTGGGAAGGGAGAGGTGCAATAGTTACTCTTTCAGGGTTGGATAGTTCCTCAACTATTGAAAAGATGTCCCTGGATTTGTTGGCTGAATCCGAAATTTTATTAGAAAAGTAAAAAGACTTGGCTGAGAACCAGTTTTAAAGGTGCCACGGAGTCGGAGGCAGAAGTGAGGCAGAAGTGAGCCAGCGGTTCAGGTCCTGGGCTTGAGAGTCAATAGATCCAGTGCTAGAGGGGACGGATGTGCTAAGAAGGGAGGTGAATTTGCTAATGTCAGCCCTGTTCCAGTTACGCGCTGGAAAGTTGGTTTCTAAAACATTGGTAACAGGCAAGGGCATGGCTAAAGTGAAGGTGATCATGGAATGGTCTGACCAGAGACATGGGAGGATGAGGGGAGTGGAGATGTCCAGACAGGTGGTCCAGACCTGGTCCAGAATGTGGCCCTTAATGTGAGTGGGTGAGAGTATGTGCTGGGTGCAGTTCAGACCCGACATAAGGTCAGAGAAAGCAAAAGAACATGGGGATTCATGAGCATCAGAAGGCCAATAGTTAAAGTCACCTAGGACCAAGATGTTAGTGTTGTTAATGGCAAGTTGGGAGATAATATCACCAAACTGGGCCGAAAAGCTGGGCATAGGCTGGGGAGGACGATAGACAGGACGCATATAAGAGACGAACCTGGCTGCTCCAGCCTGAGCACCAAGCAGTCGGTCATAGGAATACTAGTAGTGACCACTGGGGAAAAACGAATCGGGTGCCTGATGATGGATGCAACACCACCGCCTGATTTGCCAGAAGGGCGGTTTACTTGAAGTATGTAATAGCCTGGCGGGATTGCAGCCAAAATGTCAGGAGAAGAGTCTTCAATGAGCCAGGTCTCGGTGAGAAATAAAATATCAGGTTGCTCGGACCCCAGAAGAAGGAAAACATCCAGCTGATGGCTGACCAGGGAGCGAGTGTTGAGGTAAATCACTGATAATTTAGGTTTGCGGGCCCTTACAGAAGGTGGGGAACTAGTCCTGGAAACCAGGTCAGCCGGTCTGGAGGCGCCCGATAGAGATGTAATCTCGGGAAAGACCTTTCTAGCCGTGAGCAAACCCAATGAAGCAAGCCTGGGGGAGGACTCAGGGGCTGGGGGGCGTGAAATCATGGAGATGGATGAGGGAAGAGCGGGAATATGCAAGAGGGCAGGCATAGTGACGTGCCCCGTGCCCCGGTCGGCCGCGGATGGGCGCAGACGGGCTTAACTCAGGCGCAACTCCGGCGCGCCTTCGTCGCGCCCGCTGCGCTGACACATGAGGCCCGTTTAAGTAGGGGCGGATCTCGGGGGTGTGGCGATGATGTCACTCGCCTGACCAACCCAACCCAAGATGGCGCCCCCGGCCGCTGAGAGCCCGCCGAGACGATCAGCACCCAGCTGGCCGCCGATGCTCTCTGGAGGTGGAAAGCAGGTGAGTGGCCTGATTTGACTGCCCTAATATCTGAAGGCCATGAAGAGTGACAACATACACCATAGCCCCTTGATCGACTAGGCCCCTTTGCTTATGGAGTGAGCACCAATGGTGAGAGGCCTGGGCCTGTGGTCCCTGACATCGCTCGTATACCTGCCAGCATAAGTACCGCAACAACTGAAAAGGAGAGACTTATCCTGCAGTCTGGGGTATTATTCTCTAAAGCATTCCCCTATGCATTTTCTACAGAATATGTTTAGGCGGTCCTTCCAGTCGCAACTAAAGAATGTGATTATTATCTAAACAGGAGACAAAAAAATGTGCATCCCTGTGAAGATGCCAATCAATAAAGCCTAAAAGGTCGCATGGGTGTTTTATCTTCCCAAATGGGTTGGGCAGCACTGATGAAGCTCAATCGAAGCCTTAAAGACAATTTACTCCTTATCACCAAGGGTAAACCCAAGTAGTGCATAGTCAGATTAAAGATGCTTTAGAGTGTTGGAGCATCTATCTTGTCCACTAACTTGTGTGCTTAGGTAAATGAGTTGCCCTTTGCTGTTGGACCTCCCGGGGCTTAAGTAGACCATGTAAAACCTCAAGTCCGCGGAAACCTTTATACATCTCAACAACTTAATGGTGCTTAAGGGCTATGTGGCTTCTCAATAACCTTAAGATTCAGTGTGTTAGGCACTTCTGCTTCACTGCAGCCTTAGACATTTTCTGACACCGTATTGATTCAAAACTTTACTAAAATATTGTCCTCAGAGTCAATATTGTACGTATCAATTAGGCTCAAATTAGTGGTTGGCAGAATAGGCTTCAAACTGTCTCAGGGCAACCTTATTGTCTTCTTTATGTGTAGATGTCAAACCTAGAAACATTTACTGCAGTTAGCAAGCACATTTAAAAGAAGCTCACTATTTTCTCGTCCTTTTCTCCAGACACTAGAATCCTGCAATTTTTACATGATGGTCACCTTTAAGTCTACTGAAGTGACACATCTGGTAAGGTTCATGACCTGCATATACATTAACCAAATTTTGGATCTCACTGAATGGTCTAGTCCATTTATCTTCCGAAGCCCAAGGAAAAATATATTTCACTATCAGAATCCCTTGCCCAACCTGCTACCCAGTCAGCTTAGCTTTCTGGTCATAACATTCCTTCAGGAGTTCTTGGCCTGCCTGAAGGCTGCTTTTCACCATCATTCATGAACTGCAGAATCTTACACCTGAGGCCTAGTTTAGGGTCCACCACATGACCCGTGAGAGACATTCAGTTTCCTCCCATCCCTTAGTGTATTGCAGACAGCTGTCGACAGGATGCCCAAACAACAGTCCCAATTTGACAAACCCACACTCTTCTGTGGCACTTCCTGATAAATGAAAAACAGGCATGGCAGAAGAATACTGCATCCCTTAGTGGTTGCTCTAAATCATCCATCATGCTTTTTGAGAGCCTCATGACATCTCAACTAATATGTTGCTTTGGGGTGCTATGAGGTAGAAAACTTAAAAATCAGACCCATCTCTCCCCAGTTAGCCTTCATGGAGGTTCACTTCTAATAATCAGAAAGTATTGCTTTATCAAATTCCTCCCACAACTAAATGCCGACCAGAGCTCTATCTACTACAAGGCCAGTAGCATTCCTCAAGGGAAACATTTATATACTTAATGATGCATGATCTACTAGCCTCGCGATATATGTATTCAGAGAAATTGCAAAAGCATTCAATAGACCAATTATATGAACTCCTAACCTCTCGAAGGGTACTCAGATCACTGCCATAGCTACAGGTGTATTTGTCCTCCAAAACTTACTAATCCGCTGACAAATAGTACTTGTACGGCACTAGCACTCAATTTCTACACATATTTCCCAGCATCTATCTACACAGGAAGTTATATCTCTGGCTTATCACTTGAACGTTTTGCCTTCTCTCTACTTGGGTCAACGCAGACCTTCCCAACTAAGAGTGATACAGAAAATGGTGAAAGTTATTTGGGGCCACTGTGGCCAGAAATACCTGCAGCCAGCCCAGGAACCTTGCTCCTTCGTAATCACAGTGAACACCTACAAGGTTAAATCGTATGACGCGCCGCACCCAGCACTCTACACTACCTAACTCCACAATCACATCCAGACCATGCAAACACTCACATTGCATACCTCCAAAACAAAGACTCAGCCTAATACACATCCCATTCACCACCATGACACACTTCAACTCAGGCTCATTAACAGTTGTTCTGCAGTACCAGAACTTGGATGCACTCTTCATCTCAGAATGATAGCTCACCCCCAGATCCATGAACGTCTTTGTTCTCACAGACAAAAGCATCCACATTGCACGCCGGGACCATAGGAAGGGATGAGGCCTCACCAGCAACCGTAAGTAATGGTCCTGCACCATTGGCAAGCAAGCAACACCCAATTACATATGCCACTTGCCATTTTCTGCATCTCAGTCTGCCATTTTCCACCTTATCTTGCTGTGTCTTGAATGAAACAAGGACTTCACGGACAAATCCTCAACAACTTCCTCCAACACACTAACACCTTCCTCCTCTGTGACTCAACCAGCTAGACAAATATAAGCACACAAAAAAGAAGTGACACCCTTCGTAACCTCGTCACACATCAAATGCCACATCTTCGATCCTTGTCTTCTGGAAATAACCAACCATCCAATGTAAACCTTGCATATGTTTGGTTTAAGCATCCCACCACGTCATCTCCATCACCCTGCTCTACATCCAACCAACATTCAACCAACACATCGAAGTTAGCCCCAAAGAGAACTACAAACATTCAAAGATTTTTCCATCAACAACCTAAAGCTCAAACACATCCCAGACTGCCCCCTAGAGTTCAACACTTTCTTACACAACCTGAAAACATTTCTGGTAAACAATGTAAACAACCAAACTCCAATAAAAAACCCAAATCTAAATTGAATCCTGCAGCACTCTGGCATGCCAAAGTCCTCACCAAATATAAATGCTACATCTTCATTTCGGGAAAAAAATCGAAAAAATAGTAGAACTGCCAATGAACTTGCTAACTCCCTTCAGTTAATGCCCAGTATTTTATTAATGCCATCCATGAAGTTGCCACAAAAGGTGAGCACTCACACTTCAAGACAATCAGACACAGCATCAATCCTATGCCGCACCACACAGACACGTGCAACGCCATCAAACTTTTCTTCAGTTAAAAAATGACCGAAGATTCATCAGTGCCAAGTCTGCGTTGCCTCTTGAGTCCCATCCCTGCATATACCAAGCAGCAAGGCTTGTCCTTTAAACCACTGTGTTAGAAATGGGATTTCCGGTTGGCTAAGGCTTGCACCAAAGTCAGGCAGAAACCCCCACTCCAGTCAGGGCAAGGGAGTTACACGCCAAAGATAACCCCTGATCACCCTCTAGGTAGTAAGGCTTATCCCGGAGGTAATGTAAATTAAGTGTTTGTGCGCGCACAAAGCAACAACCCCCAAGGCCCACCACAAAGGAAACTCCACACAAGGTTATATATAAAAATAGCCTTGGTATTATACCAAACACATTAGATATTAAACTCACACTTTACAATGTGCCAAAGGCACGGGCAGAATTTACAGGGTATTATGTACATGGGACAGGGCCACGTGGGCCACTGTCAGGGATAAGCACTTTTAGAACTAGCACTTGGTGGAATTAGCACTTTGTAGGAATAACACTTAGAACATAGCACATATAAGACCTGTAGCACCAAATAGCAAAATGTAGCACACAACCAGTAACCACTGGTAAGAGGTAAATACCACCTACGCAACCCTAACCACCTTAGGAAAATATCACGCAGGGAACTATGAACTCATTAGTATAACTATACTAGGAAAAACAACCTCCTAAACAGGAAAACACATTCAGAGGTATGGGCAAGAAGCTTGGCACATGATGCATAAAAACACATTCAGAGGTGTAGGGCAAAAAGCATTATACATGATGCAGAAATCACATTAGGCAGCTCATTATGTTTGCGCAAAAGGATCACATAGGGCATAACACGTACCCCCGCAAGGGTACAACAACAGAACTGTCCCCAGGCCACTTTGGCCTCTCTGGGGTTGAAACGCTCTGTGTCCAGCAATGTCAGGGCAGGCTGCGCAGGCAGCCAAAGAGCAAGCCTAAACGTGGCAGCTGCCCACTAAGTGCTGGGCAGCTGTAGTAGGCAGCCTGGCACCAGCGTGCCTCCTGGCTCTCTGCGGGGCTCTTAAACAAACAATGGGGCACAACACCACGTGGGAGTCTCGTGGCTCTAGAACCAATGGGGCCCTCATGAGCCTCATGGGCTCTTGAACAACAATGGGCCCGGGGGCCTCGTGGGCTGTGAACAACAATGTGTCCCGTCGTTGGAGTCCCCCCTCCATTCACCACCGGGGCAGACCCATCCTGACTCCTGGAGCCTGGCACACCAGCCAGCTCCAGCCAATGACAAGCCAGACAGCCAATTCACATAATTTAAACAGACATGCCAACTTCTAGAAGTGGCACTTCCACACTAGACAAAATCATGCCGCACACATCATCGCGCAGCATTTATTCACACGCGTTCGCACATACCAAACTCACCCCTGCACTCTACACGCATCAGGAACTACCAATGAGCACTGGTCCTTGCCTATTCACAGAGTGGGGGGTAGTAACCCCTGGTACGTAGTAGCCATTCTCCACTCTTCCTGTCTGGACAGGGCTAGACTGCCACTGGTTCTCCAGCCTAGGGTTCTGGGCTCTTGAACAACAATGGGCCCGGGGGCCTCGTGGGCTGTGAACAACAATGTGCCCCATCGTTGGAATCCCCCCTCTGGGGACTCAAAATCAATAAATGCCCCCTGAGCCACTCGTGGACTCTTAAGAATGCCCCAGGTCGTTGGAGTCCCGCTCGGGGGACTCGAAGTATGCAAATGGTGCCCTGAAGCCTCGTGGGCTTTAAAACAGAAATTCCCGCTCATTGGAGCCTCGTGGGCTCTAGAGAAATGCCCCTAAAATAACGTTGGAGCGGCGCGGTGCCAAATGGGGCCGCTCGGGGGAGAGGCACCGGTGGGGTGCGCGACCTCCCTCTTCCTCCCCCCAGCCGGCTTCTACTCACCGGTTTCTTCACGGGAGCTCCCGCTCCTCGGGGCTCTCTCGCTCAGCAATCCTCCTTCGCTCTCCGGGGCTCTCTTTCGCTCTTGGGAGCCCTGGAGGGGGGAGGGGAGATGCCGGCTTTCCTTCTTCGGTGCAGGAGCACGGGGAAGGCTCCGGTCTGCTTCCTGCTTGGGGGCCAATCACAGCGCGAGTCGCCCGGCGAGCCACCCGCAGCCTCCACCAATGGCAGCGCGGCTCCCGGGTGATGTCAGCGGCTGCTCCCTCGGCTTACTCTCGGCCCCTGTGCTGGGTCGGTGATCTCGGGGGCCAAAATGAGGAGTAGGCTCCCTCGATAATTAAATATAAAGTCCCTGGCGGGGTGGGCACCTGCCGGGGGGGGGGGCACAAACGGCAGATGAGCGGGGTGGGCAACCGCACCCTAAATGAAGTAACAGGGGGGGGGAATCCCTACGCCCGGTATTCCCTCTAGATGAAAAGGCAGCTCAGCGCTGTAAGGAAAAACAGCAGCGTTGCTTCTCTCAGGCTGCAAAGTAAGCGCTTCCAGGCGCTACAGGAACAGAGACCCCAGTCCAGGGCAAAGCACAGCAAAAAGTCCTTCAGGAGGTGGGGGGGGGAAAAGGCTGGGCCCAGGGGCCAGCTCACAGGGCCCTCCAGGCAAGGAAGCAGTCCCAGTGGCGGTCCTTCTGGGGCCCAGCAGCAGCAGGCCCCCCTCAAGATAGGATCAGGAGAAGAACATTTTACAAGAGGTCACAGCCTCTTTTTAGACACTAAATCCCTTTGTCTACATGGGTGCAGGCAAGGGGCGAACCAGATACAACTGGTTCCTGAGCACTTTGTTTTGCTCAGCCCCTCTGCCTATTCACAGGATGGGTAGGGTTATCCGTCGCACCACAGGGGGCGGAGCCAGCATTGTGTGGGGGAAAGCCCAGCCCTATTCAGGTCCCAGTTGCACTCCTCCCCGGCCATCAACATGCAGATCTTCAATTCACCACCGGGGCAGACCCATCCTGACTCCTAGAGCCTGGCACACCAGCCAGCTCCAGCCAATCACAAGCCAGACAGCCAATTTACATAATTTACACAGACAGGCCAACTTCTAGAAGTGGCACTTCCACACTAGACACAATCATGCCGCACACATCATCGCGCAGCATTTAATCACACAAGTCCGCACATACCAAACTTGCCCCTGCACTCCACACGCATCAGGAACTACCAAGGACACATACATTCCCCATGTATTCCCATGGGAGGACAGGCCAACCTCACTACACGCACACACTTTACCCTGGGACACAGTGGTAAAGTGCGCAGAAGCCAAAAATCCCAAACACCAGGTCACCATTAAAATAAAAATGTTTAGGGGTGAACCTGCCAGAAGGGCCAAGTCCAACATACTGCCTCTCCCAATATCAACCATCAAAGCCGCCTTGTATGAAGATAATGTTCTGCCTCACCTTCATCTTCATCAGAGCCATCTGCATAGAAGCGTTCTTGCCCATATGCACCATCACCATGGCCAGTCTCTCTCAATGCACCTTCCCTGAATCCCTTTTCCATTTGGGCTAGAGGCAGCACTACTCTGAATCACTCACCCAACCCAGAGATACAATCATAATACATTCCCAAGACCTTTTTAAGCTCCTCCCCAGCCCTTGAGAGTAGAGGCTGTGATCTAAACACACATAAACTGAAATGGAGCAGCCTTCAGCAGGCGGCGAGGGGCAGATCTAAGGGGAAAGGGTTCTTACGTTCTTGTCCCTCGGGGCAGGGCTCGACAGATGTTGATTGCTGCTTTAAATAGTCTGCAATCTTCGGTTGTGCCTCCATAGTTCTCCTAAATGACGATCCACTCCTCTTTGCTGTCAATGCAATCCTTTGGAAAGGTGATGACCCTATAATTGAAGAATTGAGCACTGTAAAACACACTTCATAGACAAAACCCATATTTTTAGCAAAAAAGAGAACTTAGCCTGATCTGGTACAGAAAGGCACAAGTGCGGTGCAATGTCCCTGTGTGGATCCATCTTGTCCCACCCTGACTACTGTCTTTGTTATTGTAGGGAAGGATTTGGGAGTATAAGTAGACCACAGAGTGTAGTTCTCAGCACTGGGCCAGCAGGGGCAACTGAAGGTCAAAATTGAGGTGATTTAGCAAAGCTGTGTTGGGTCAGTACTACCATGGCAAAAGTGCTGCAAGTCAAGTGTTAAGTGCTTTGTCAGAGCAGGGTGGGGCCTACCTTGAGGCTAATGCCCTACCTTGAGAGTAACATTATAGGCAGACCACCTTTTTATTACTGAGACAGAAGAGAGTCGGCAACTCAAGCTTGAAGTGAAATCGTTGAGCAGTGCATGTGTATCAGTACAGAAAGAGCAGGCATCAGAGGAGCTGTGAGAGCTGAAATTAAAGGCAATGATGCAGACCAGGAATGGAAAGACTTCGGAAGGTTTTCTGTGTATCTAAGAACTGGAAGAATAAGGGTTGTCACTGATCGTGATTGTAATGCTTTGATAAGGCAGTGAATGGAATCCCATCACCTTATAAATAGGACGCGCAACAAGTTATGAGTTATTTGCATCAGTAAATCTGTGTAGGTCTCAGGAGTTGAAAGGAAAGTTTTGATGCTGTCAGGACTGAAGTCCTTTAGCAGATATGAGCCTTAAGTTCAGACTGGAATAGAATACTGAAGGGTATTGAGAGAGTTGCACTGTGCTGTTTCAATACTGCACCAGTATAGTAGGACAAGAATGGGTCTCAGAACAGTAAGGGCCCGATGTAGGTAATTTTTTTTTACCGGTTGGTAAATACCGAACGATACAGAATCGGTATTTCTCAACCGGAAAACACAATGTAGGTAAAAAGTCGGAAAACAATACCGATTCGGTACCAATCGGTATCCAAAATCGGTGAATACCGAACCGGTATTGTCCGATTCGGAAAACTCCGATTCGGTAACACCCATAATCAATCAGTGACACTTATAAAGCGCGCTACATACCCGTGGGGTCTCAAGGCGCTGGGGGGGGGGGAGCCGCTACTGCTCGAACAGCCAGGTCTTCAGCTTCTTCCTGAAGGAGAGGTGGTCTTGGGTCAGGCGCAGGTCGGTCGGGAGGGAGTTCCAGGTCTTGGCGGCCAGGTGGGAGAAGGACCTTCCTCCTGTAGTCGCTCTTCGGATGCGGGGGACGGCGGCGAGGGCGTGGTTGGCTGATCGGAGGTGGCGGTTGGGAGCGTAGAAGTTGACTCGGCTGTTGAGGTAGCTCGGGCCTTGGTCGTGTAGGGCTTTGTGTACGTGGGTGAGGAGGCGGAAGGTGATTCTTTTGTTGACGGGGAGCCAGTGAAGGTCTCGCAGATGTCCGGAGATGTGGCTGGTTCGTGGGATGTCGAGGATGAGTCTGGCTGAGGCGTTCTGGATCCGCTGGAGTCTCTTCTGGAGCTTGGCGGTGGTCCCGGCGTAGAGGGCGTTGCCGTAGTCCAGTCGGCTGGTGACGAGGGCCTGGGTGACGGTCTTCCTGGTCTCGGTGGGGATCCACCAGAAGATCTTCCGTAGCATGCGTAGGATGTTGAAGCATGCCGAGGAGACGTTGTTGACTTGCCTGGTCATGGAGAGGGAGGAGTCCAGGATGAAGCCCCATACACTCCAATGGACCGACAGTCCCATAGGAATGAATGGGAGTTACTGAATCGGAGAATACCGAATCGGACAATACCGAATCGGTATTTACCGATTCGGTAAAATCCGCTCTGGAAAATTCGAAAACAGACATGTGAGCACAGTGAACCAATCAGGGAGACCCACCACACCCAACAACAAAGCCTCAGGGAATCCAACCAATCAGAAGCAAGTACCACACCCCAGTACCTGTAGCAGGCCACACCCATGCTGGTTCAGAGCAACAGAACAGCAGAGAAAGAGCAGGAGGTGAGACAGAGGAGCAGGCTGCACTGAGCCCAGCACAGCAAACACATGGAGGGCCAGGAGGCACAGAAGGATGGAGGTGATAGGAAGAGAAAATTAAAATACAGCCCCACAGAGCTCCAGGTGCTGGTGGAGGAGGTCGTGCAGCACTACAGTCAGCTGTTTGGGAGGCATTCACTGCAAGTACCAGAGTCCATCAAGAGGAGCACCTGGCTGGAAATACAGAGCAAGGTGAATGCGCTGGGAGTGACTCACCGTCGAATAGATGACATGAAAAAAAGGTGGTATGATCTGAGGATCACCACCAAAAAGAAGCTTGCCAGCCAGAGGAAGGAATCTGGACTCACAGGTGGGGGGAGTAACCGTGCACCACGCCTGACTGAATTGGAGCAGCTTGTTGAATCCACCATGGAGTCAGAGAGCATACATGGGCTCGGGGATGCAGATAGCACAGACAGAGCTGCAAGGAAGAAAGGTAAGATGCATGTCAATGCACCCCACACATTCCCTGTCCCCTTCCCCAATGTAGGTGAATCACTCACAATCCAGTACACATCACAGTAGTCAGCAGCAATGCATCATGGTAGTTGTAGGCGTAGACATAAACATAAAAGCTGCCAATAATGAACACAGCATGCCATTTCACACACACCAAACACAACCAGTTGAGTGACAGAGTAATGTGTAGCAGGAATATGTGTGATGAGAACACACATCTGATCATTTTCCATGTCTCTCCACAGGAGAGACATCGCGCAGAGCAGCGCAGGGAGGAGAGTCAAGAGCACCAACAATGGTACAGACAGAAAAAAGCACAGACACTGCAGGACCTAGCACTGTCCATGAGGACACGGAGGCCACGCAAGCACCCACACCAACAGAGGAAGACGCCAATGCACAGGCACTGTCACCCCTCCTTTTCGAGACACAGCCAGCAGCACCACCTGCAGGTGGCACAACACCGAGCTCCGGTTCCCCAGTGCTTGTGAGGCCAAGGAGGCAGGACGTACTGCCATTGCACATAATGGACAGCTCTGATGATGAAGTGCTGCAGGCCCCCAGACCAAGCACACCACCACCGGCTAGCAACGCAGGCCAACAGGGGTCAATGGGGAGGCGCGGTGAAAGAGACCGTGGCCATAGGGCACGTAAGCAGGATGAGGGGCAGTATGAGCAGGGCGTATTTGCCGGCCTGGAAGACACAATGGTGAGGGTGCAACGCATACAGGCAAAGGGTATCCTGGCCGTGCATAGACAGGTGCGCATCCTTAACAAAAGGATGGCTGACATCGATCGGGGGATAGGTGCCATGGCGAAGGGAATGGAGGCCATGGGCAAAGGAATGGAGTCAATGGGAAAAGGAATGGAGTCAATGGGAAAAGGAATAGAGTCCATGGCAGAGGGGGTGAGGGACATGGGAGCGCGCATGGGCACCCTCTGTGACACTCTGGAGACTGACCACCAGGAAAGGCGCAGGTACAGGCGCAAGGTACAGGAGCTGAGTCAGTCCATTGACCGTCTGGCTACCTCTAATACACTGCTATGCCACAGGTCTGTGACCATGCAGAGTAAAATTGTTCACTGCTGCAGTGACATGTCCAGGGGGATGAGGAGGGTGACCTCTGCCATGGAGGTATTGCTAACACAGCAGACAGCCACTGCTGGGGGTACGTGTGTACTGGACACGGAAGAGTCCACAAGCAGGAGTGAGGCAAGCACACCAGTGCAGGACATTCATCGGAGCAGCAGACTAAATGCTGATGGCACGGTTCCCACTGCGCAGATTGAACCCCAACCCCGTGGCTCACTCAACAACACACGCAAGCGCAAGCATTGAGGGAATGTAACATTAAAGGGACTGCTCATAGTGAATTCAACTTTGGCAACCCAGTGTGCATGGTGAATTTATTTTTGGCTTTTTGTGATCTAGAATAGTGCAGTTGTGCACATTAAAGTTAGTGTTACAAAGCATGGACATGCCTGTGTGTCTTCTGTGATTCAAAAGTATCTATTGGTTATTTCTGCGCGTCGCAGTCTTCCATCTGTTGCAGGTGCTGCTCCTGCTGCTGCGTAATCGCCTTGTTCAGGCACGTCATCTATGTCTTCATGATAGGTAATTTCGATGTCTGTGCCCTCCTTTGTTGCAAGATTGTGCAGCATGGCGCAGGTCGCTATTATCTTGCAACAGGTAATTGGTTTATATTGGCGTGCACCCCCACTCTTATGGAGGCACCTGAATCTGCTTTTCAGAAGTCCGAATGTGCGTTCAACAACGCTACGTGTTCTTCGGTGTGCCATGTTGTATCTCCTTTCTCTCATGTTGGATGGGTTCAGGTACGGGGTGAGTACAATTGACCGTAGGGCATATGCACTGTCACCTAGGTGGGTAATGAGATTTTTATTAGTCACATACTCTCAATGTTTCCTACAGCATGGCTATCATGGTGTCTTGCACATACTTACCCAGCAGGTATCCATCACCAAAGTCGCCAGCCACAAGGCGTCTATAAATCCCACTGTTGGTGAATATGTACGAGTCATGGCTGCTCCCAGGATATTTTGCTACAATGTCCGTTATTATCTTGCCAGTGTTGCAGATCACCTGCACATTGAGTGAATGTGTGGATTTCCGGTTTCTGTAAATATGTTCCGTGGCTGCAGGTGGGCATAGTGGGATGTGTGTCCCATCCACGCAGCATATGATGTGCAGAAACTGGGCGAGTTGATAGAACTCGGTCTTGGTCCGAGCGAGTTCTGCCAGGGTCTCAGGGAACTCTATGTAGTGCTCCATCCTGTCCATCATGGCGTTTAAGAATTTCCTGAAAATCCTTGATAGGCTGCTCTGAGACACACCACCGACAGCGGCTATGACGTGCTGGTAGCTACCAGAGGCGAGGAGGTGCAGGCAGCACAGCACCTGCACATGTGGTGGGATTGCATGTGCTCTTGGGGTTGTGTGTTCCAAATAAGGCTGGAGGTCCGCAATCAAGTCAAGGATGGTCCTGGGGTGCAGTCTGTACCTTTGCAGGATTTCAGCTTCTGTCAATTGGAAGAGGGTGATCCGCTGTCTATATACCTGCTCCTCCCTTAGCCAGACCCTCTGTCCTGCTGCCTGTATCCGTAGATGCCTGGCTATTACGTACAATGCCGCCATTGTGGTTGCACTGTTGCATTTTGGGTCCTACTTTTATATCCTGTTCCTGGTTACCACCTGCTCCCAGTCCATGGTAAATACCGATTCTGAAATACCGAATTCCATGGAATTCGGTATTTTTAGTTTTTGCTACATCTCAATAGGCATTTTTTACCACTTGTTATTTACCGAGTCGGTAAATGTGCATTCGGTGATTTCCGATTCGGATTTTTACCGATTATTGTTTTCCGATTCGGTAAATATGTATTCGGTAAAATCCGATCCGGATACTACCGATTCGGTGTTTTACCAACAGGTATTTACCGATTCAGTACCTTTCCCGTCTCTTACATCTCGATTCTCTTTTTCCGGTCGGTAATGGCCGAAATTACCGAATTTCGGCCGTTACCGACCGGTATTTGGCTACCTACATCGGGCCCTAAGAGAGGAAGACACTGCCGATCTATCTTCTCCTGTTTCGACGACTGGCTGTTGCAGGTGTCCACACTCCAGGCTGTCTCTGACTTCCAGACCACGGCGGGCCTCCTGCATTAATTGGAGTTCTCTATAAATGTGCTGAAGTCACACCTGATGCCTTCTCAGGTGCTCCCTTTTATCTGAGCAGTTCTGGGCACAGTGCAGTTTCGGGATTATCGTCCTGAACAGGAAGTCTAAGATATTCAGGTTATGATATCGATGTTTAAGCCTCTATCCTGGATTTCAGTGAGAATGAGTCTGG
The DNA here is from genome assembly GCF_964263255.1 of Lissotriton vulgaris. Taxonomy (NCBI): domain Eukaryota; kingdom Metazoa; phylum Chordata; class Amphibia; order Caudata; family Salamandridae; genus Lissotriton; species Lissotriton vulgaris. The sequence continues at coordinate 29,356,923 of NC_141687.1, read as the reverse complement.
AGCTGCTGGGACTCAGCCTCCTGCATCCTGTTGGTAAATCATACCAGATGGTGTATGTGGGCTCTGCAGTGGGACCTGAAGTTTCAGTGGGTGCAGCATCAGGGGAATCTCTCTGACAGGGTTTAGATCTCAGAAGGAACTGCAAAGGACCTTCAGTGGTGGCTAACGAACTGTGATTGGGTCAGGGACAGACCCCTCGCCTTTCCCCAACCATATCTCACATAGTGACTAATGCATCACTCCTGGGGTGGCCTTCTGGGACAGGTGAAGATCAGAGGAAACTGGTCTCCGGCAGAGTCGGGGTTCCACATCCGTTTGTTGGAGCTTCGGGTGATCCAGCTAGCATTGATAGCATTTTCTCCCTCTATCAAGGGGAAGTTGGTGCAATTGTTCATGGACAACACCACCACCATGTGATACTTCAACAAGCAGGGCAGTGTGGCGTCGTGGACCCTTTGTCAAGAGAACTGCATCTCTGGACATGGCTGGTACAGCAGAGCATGACCCTGATGGTTCAACATATGACAGGTTCTTTGAACACCAGATCAGACAAACTCAGCCATAGATGCCTAGCAGATCCACTGGGCTTCACTCCACATGTTTGTGAAACACTACTGTTAGGACAGTCAGGTCCATAGGGACGAGAATTTTGCCTGTTCAGTCCTGGATAACGTTTTAGTCTAGTAAATCTGTCCTCGGCCAACCACCAGGAAGTATGGCTTGGGTATCCATTCAAAGGTAAGGAATCTGCAACTAGAAGTCTCTATTAGGGGAACAAGTTACTTACCTTCTGTAAAGCATTATCTAGTTGAGGCAATATCTAGCTGCTGATTTCTTATAGAGTCACGCATGCCTCCCTGCTCTGCGGACTCAAGTTCAAGTTCAAAACTGGCTTTATTCGATTCAGTAATTCAAAATCATGAAAGCACACATGTTAAAAACAGTTATTACAAAATATATCATATGATAAAACAAGTCCAGAACAAGATAATTAATTTTACCAGTAACAAATTCAGTATTTCTCGTCAAGCAATTTGTGATCAGCTCATTGTATTACGAAACTTTACCACAAGTTTTAAAAAACAGTTCACTGCGTGAATACCATGATCTTCTTCCAGCTGTTGCAATTTGAGGAAGGCTAGCTTACAGGTTCGGATCCCCCATGCCTTGAGGATAGGTAGTAAATACGCCCTGCGTGGTGCCTGATAAAATTTACAAAATAGCACACAATGTATGTTTGATTGATGGGAAATATCATCGCAAGGACATACTAAATTTGACATGGACCAATTGTTACAATGGGGAAAAGTAACCAATCGAAAGAAGGTGCCTAACCTGAAGCGAGGGAGCAACATACGGGCATAGGGGCTGCTAACTAATGTTAAATATTTTTGTAGTCCTTCATGGAAGGTAATTTGCTGGTATCTAATGGTGGTATATTTTTCTTTTTCAACGCTCCACCTGAGTGTGACAAGGTGCTCCAGAGCCATCTTTTTGAGCAAACATCTTGATACCTTCTCCATAGTGCTTGGCCTTAGGAAGAATTCCGGGTGGCCTATCTACTTGAACATGTTTCTTACATATTGTAACCATTTGATTTTAAAAGCTCCGTCTAGGGAAAGGCAATCAGTTATCAGATCTCTGTTTAAAGAAGTTTCTGGGGTGGCCAAACCTTATGCCACAGGAGTATCGGAGAGATCCTTATGGTGTCTAATATGTAGGGGAGGCCTGCTTCTATATGCAACATGTACGAGGATGTAATTTTGGGCACCCCCAATTAGTGGGCAAGGAACTGATTTTCACAGCTTTGTATCGCCTGTGCGTTTTCAGTGCCCCATAGACCAGACCCATAGGTGGAGGTTGAAACGCACTTAGCTTTATAGATGTAAATTAGATCTTTAGCTGGCTTTCCCCCCAATTTAGTAGCAAAGTTTTTCAAAGCACCAATGGAGCGCAGAAAGGCTAATTGCCTTGCATTGACCGCTGTTTGCCAAGAGCTCCTCCTGTCGAAATTCACCCCTAAGTAAGAGAATCTGTCTGTAATTTCAATTCTCTTACCATCGAGGAAAATTGGACAGGGCGCCCTTTTTCTGCCATTCCCACAGACCATTGTATAGGTTTTAGATATGTTTATGCTTAGGCCACGGAGCTTCATGTAGGTGTTAAATTTGTCTACAGTCCTCTGTAATCCAAGTCTAGTCCGTGACATTAATGCCGCATCGTCGGCATATAGTAGTAATGGGATGGGGGTCCCTTTAATAGTGGGGTAATCGTGCTGAAAAACCCTAAGGTATTGTCCAATTGAGTCAAGTCAAGTCAAGTCAGAAATTTGTATAGCGCGCTACATACCCTGAGGGTCTCAAGGCGCTTGAAGAAGGGTGGGGAGTTATTTGTCGAAAATCCATGTTTTGAGTTGCTTTCTGAATGCTAGGTGGTTCTGAGTGAGACGGAGGTGAGGGGGAAGTGAGTTCCAAGTTTTAGCTGCTAGGTAGGAGAAGGATCTACCTCCCATGGTGGTTTTGTTGATGCGAGGTACAGTGGCAAGGGCTTGGTTGGAGGATCGTAGTTGGCGTGAAGGGGTGTAGAAGGATAGTCGTGAGTTGAGGCATTCGGGTTCGATTTCGTAGAGTGCTTTGTGTGCGTGGGTTAGGAGTCGGAAAGTGATCCTCTTATTGACGGGGAGCCAGTGGAGGTTTTTCAGGTGATCAGAGATGTGCTCTTGACGCGGGATGTCTAATATGAGCCTGGCTGAGGCGTTCTGGATACGTTGTAGTTTCTTCTGGAGTTTTGCGGTGGTGCCGGCGTATAGGGTGTTTCCGTAGTCCAGTCGGCTCGTGACCAGAGCGTGGGTGACTGTTTTTCTGGTTTCGGTGGGGATCTAGCGGAAAGTTTTTTTGAGCATGCGAAGAATGTTGAAGCAAGATGAAGAAACGGCGTTGACTTGTCTGTTCATCGAGAGTGAGGAATCCAGGATGACGCCCAGGCTCCGTGCGTGGTCCGTCGGGATGGGTGCTTTTCCAAGGGCCTCTGGCCACCAAGAGTCGTCCCAGGCGGAGGGGGAGGTACCTAGGATGAGGACTTCTGTTTTGTCTGAGTTCAGTTTCAGTCGGCTGTGCTTCATCCATTCGGCTACTTCTTTCATCCCTTCGTGAAGGTTGGTTTTGGCCGTGTTAGGGTCTCTGGTGAGTGATAGGATCAGTTGAGTGTCGTCGGCGTAGGAGATGATGTTGAGGTTATGTTGGCGTGCGATGGCCGCAAGGGGGCTCATGTAAACGTTGAAGAGGGTGGGACTGAGTGAGGATCCTTGAGGTACTCCGCAGATGACTTCAGTAGCCTCTGACTTGAATGGTGGAAGGCGGACTCTCTGGGTTCTTCCGGAAAGGAACGAGGTGATCCATTCCAGAGCTTTTCCTTGGATTCCGATGTCTTTGAGGCGCTGTAGAAGGGTGCTATGGCAGACTGTGTCGAATGCTGCGGAGAGGTCGAGGAGGATGAGGGCGACTGTGTCTCCATTGTCCAGTAGAGTTCGAATGTCGTCTGTTGCTGCGATGAGGGCGGTTTCGGTGCTGTGCTTAGCTCGGAAGCCGGACTGTGAAGAGTTGAGGGATTTGTTGGTTTCGAGGAATGCGGCGAGCTGGTTGTTGACAGCTTTCTCGATGACTTTGGCCGGAAATGGAAGGAGCGAGATGGGGCGATAGTTTTTGAGTTCGGTGGGGTCAGCTGTGGGTTTCTTCAGGAGGGCGCTGAGTTCGGCATGTTTCCAGCTTTCCGGGAAGGATGCGGAGTTGAAGGAGCAGTTGATGACGTCTCGGAGGTGCGGTGCAATAACGGAGTCTGCTTTGTTGAAGATGTGGTGAGGGCAGGGGTCTGTGGGGGATCCTGAATGGATAGAATTCATCAGATGGATGGTGTCCTCAGTTGAGATTGGCTTCCAGTCCTTGAGGGTGTTCAGGGGGGGTGGGTGTCCTGCAGGGGATTGGGTGGGTTGGTCTCCGGGTTGGTTGTTGAAGCTGTTGTGGATGTCTGCAATTTTATCGTGGAAGAATGAGGCTAGGGATTCGCAGAGGGCTTGAGAGGGGGTGATGTCGTTGGAGTTGGCTGAGGGGTTGGTGAATTCCTTGACGATGTTGAATAATTCCTTGCTGTTATCGGCGATGTTATCTAGACGGTCCTTGAAGGCTGCTTTCTTGGCATTTCGGATTAGTTGGTGGTGTATGCGGGTGGCGTTTTTGAAGGCGTCCTTGGTGCTGGTGGTTGGGTCTTTTTTCCAGGCCTTCTCGAGGGAGAGACAGAGTTTCTTGGATTTCTTAAGGTCGTCGTTGAACCAGGAGGCCTTCTTGCTGCCTGGTTTGATTTGTCGTTGTTTCAGCGGTGCTAGGATGACGGCGCTGTTGGATAATCATTGGGTGAGGTTGGTGGCTGCTTGGTCAGGGTTTGAGGAGTGGGCGGGGGGCTTTTGAAGAAGCGATGAGGAGATCTGGTCGATGGTGATTTTGTTCCAATTTCTTTGCAAAGTGGGTTGGGGTGGTTGTTGGTTGTGGGCTTGTTGTAGGTGAAGTGAACGCAGCTGTGGTCAGTCCAAAGGAGAGCTGTGGTGTGGCTGAAGGAAACATGCTTGCTGGAAGTGAAGATAGGGTCGAGTGTGTGACCTGCGATGTGGGTGGGGGTAGTGACAAGTTGTTTAAGTCCGAGGTTTGCGAGGTTGTCCAAAAGGGTGGTGGTGTTGCGGTCGTTGTTCTTTTCAAGGTGAAAGTTGAGGTCTCCCAAAAGGATGTATTCCTCGGAGGGGAGCGCGTGTGGAGTGATGAAGTCTGTGATGTCTTCACTAAATTGTGCGCGGGGTCCTGGTGGTCTATAAAGGAGGGTGCCTCTGAGTGTGGTCTTGGGGTCGGTGTGGATCTGGAAGTGGAGGTGTTCAGAGTTTGCGAGATTGACGTCTGAGCTGGTTGAGATGCGGATGGATTTCTTATGGACGATAGCGATGCCTCCTCCTGTTTGGCCGGTACGGTCCTTGCGAATGATCTTATAGCCTTCCGGGATGGCAATGGTGATGTCCGGGGCAGAAGAGGCATTCATCCATGTTTCTGTTAGGAAAGCGACGTCCGGAGAGATGGTGTCTAGTAGATTCCATAGGTCAATGGCGTGCCTGTGGACCGAGCGGATGTTGAGCAAGATGCATTGTAGGTGGTTGGGGTCGGATATCTGTGGTCTGATTGTAGATGAGGAGTTGGTCTTGTTACCGTCGACCTTGCAGGAGTAACAAGAAAAGGGTCCATGGGTGTATCCAGGAGCAGCTTGGGCACAGTTGAGGGAGCGGCCGGGGTTGAGGGCTAGGAGTGTGGTGGCATCGTAAGTAATGCGGGCGGGGTGGACAGTACGAGGACCAGGGGGTATGGCGCTGGGCGCGGTCCAGGCGCGGACGGGCGCAGACGGGCTTACCTTTGGCGCACCTTCGGCACGACTGGGACGCGACCGCTGCGCGTGAACGCTGCGCAAGAATGCAACTGACATATGCTGAAAGTGGAGGGGGAGGGGCGAGGGAGGAGCAGCTGGGAGGGGCGGGTGCGTGGAGAGGGCGGGCTCCGGGCACAACAACAACCACTATCAAAATGGCGGCAGAAACGAAACCGCAATCCAGTTGGGGGAGATAAGTTATTTAATGATGCTGTGGGCAAAGCGGCGCTTAGGGAATGGGGCGCAATATGGCTTAGAACGGTCAGGCCCTTAACATAGAGATACACAGTCAAGCGCTTTAAAATCAGATCACAGCAGCGCTACGATATCCAGTCAAGCGCTATCAGATGCACCCCTGCCTGACACCCCTTTCTATAGGGAATTTGTCTGAACACTCCCCCCTGCGGCCGTACCTTACCCTTGCACCTGCATCTCTATAGAGTTCCTTAATATATAATAAAATTTGACTGTCGATCCCCATGTCGCTGAGTGTTAACCATAGGAATTCATGATCTACACAGTCAAATGCAGAACTTAAATCTATCAATGAAATAAAAAGGTTCCCGCTCTTTGCCTGAGTGTATTTTGAAATAAGAAGGGCCAGATTTAAACATTGTTCCGTTGTCCCCTTTCCTGGGCTTAAACCGTACTGCAGGTTGGAAATATTTTGTTTTTCCTCCCCCCAGGTTGTATCCTATTTAAAATAATTTGACCTGCCACCTTTGCCAATGCTTCCAGCAATGAGATTGGCCGGTAGCAGGTAGGATCGCTCCTATTGCCTTTTTTGTGAATGGGTATAACTATTGCATCAGACCAGGTGGATATAAAGCCTTGTTGGTTCGCTTTATTTAAACATGTGTTATCATTGGGGCCAATAGATCTATCTCAGCCTTGTAGGCATCTATTGGCATGCCGTCCGGGCCCGGTGCCTTGCCTGACGAACTATCTTTTATGCCTTTGATAACTTCCTGACAGCTGAAAGTTATAGCTAGTGGGAAAGGGCTAGAGTGATTACCTTCCGGGGGGTTATTGACCCCATCAGTGGAAACAATTCCGTTATCACAGGAAGTGGATCTACCATACAGTTGTTTGAAGTGAGCGACCCAGCGATCGCCCGTAATTGCGATATCAATGAGGTCAGCTTCTTTAGTTTGTAGGAAGGGGTCATTTACCACCTTCCAGAAGGCCGTGTTATCTCTTTTAGTCGATGCTTCTTTCAAGGCTGCCCATACCTTATTCCTTAAGGTGGCTTTTCTCATTTTTATTGTGTTTTTTAAAGATTTTCTAGCTATACGGATTAAATCAAGGTTTTTAGGGGTTGTCTGCAACACCTTTTTAAGAAATGTTAGTGCTTTGGTGCACTTACTATCAAACCACCTATGGGGATTTGAAACCCCCTTTCAATGTTTTCTTGTCATTAAAGTTTTTGCTGTGGCTTGTATCTTAGAAAAGGAATTCATTACTCTTTCTGGATCCTCTTCCTGTGTTAGGCAAATCATTATGTCTTCGGCGTTTAAAGCGACTCATTTTTCCAAGAAGCCCGAATGCTCCATGTTCTCCCATTTAATTGTATAGCCATTTTTTGAAGCTAATCTTATCTCAGGAGTGTATAGTGTATTGGCCGCAGCCCTGCATGTCAGTTTTTTCACTTTAATGCTAAAAGCTATAGGATAATGATCAGAGTGGGGGGCCTGACCCATTTCCCAGGTTGCTACCAGCCCAGCATGGGATGCGGAAATTAATGTAAAATCAATTAAAGTATTTCACCCCCTCCCACTGAAGGTAGGTTGAAATGGTATACTCGGTCTACAAGTCTCATTTATAAAAGATAAATTAAAATAAAAAAGTATATTATTGAGGGTAGTACCGAGTTTCGTATGGTTGAAGTGGGTAGGGCAATCTTCCCCATAATCAGATAGGCCGCACAAACCCATTGAATCATGAGGACAGATCGTACAATTGAAATCTCCCACCCAAAACATAACGTTTTCTCCTACTAGGTGATCATATAGGGAGATTAAGGTCGACAAGAGCTTGTTAAGTATGGTCTCCCTCGTATCAGGTGGCACGTTATTATAAAAGTTTAATACAATCACATTATGGGAAAGGGACAATCTTAGGCTCAGTATCTGGTAATACTCAGTGGCCAAGAACTTGTTGACTTCAATGCCCCCGGTGGTGGAAACAAATCTACACAAACCCCCTTTGTTGCGGCCCTGTGCACTTGGCACTGCTGGGGTGTGAAAAGTTTGGTAACCACTAATATGGTGGGCCTCCAAGGACCATGTTTCCTGTAGGCAAATAACGTTGCGCCCGGTAATGACGTCTAACCAATGTTTGTAAGTCACTTTATCGGCTACGACAGCCATGTTCCAAAAAAGGAAGCTATAAATAAGATCTCTTTGTTTGGGAGTTTCGGTTGGTGGAGCAAGTTTTCCTTGCTTTTCCTTTATTATATGTGATGGGTGAGATTCAGATGCGTTATGGGGAAGCAAGAATGGATCGCCCATAGCGGTCAGACTAACTGGTTGATCATAATTTTTTGCAATTTCCCAGTAAAGGTGGTTAAAGCCATAAGCTCCCCTGGCGCTGAAACAGATCTAACCCTCCCACACTGATAGGGGTCTATTAACGTTGTAGGCTTGGTCTTTCCGAATTATATGCCGCAATAGTTCTCTGGGGTCAATCTAGATCATTTAGATCCGAGAGGGCATCGTATCGGTTTACTAGGACGGGTGGCCAATATGGTAAGTTAAAACCTTGCTGAGTAATCTCACTCCAATGTGTTAAAGGCCCTTCTACATGCCCGGAAACCGGGTAGGTGGAACACCATTGAATCCCATTCAATGGGTGGAAGGGATAGGAGTTATGTTTATGATATGTAGGAGCACCGCGCTGACCGCGGGGAACGATCAGTGCCTCAGGGTGTAAGTAAGTCAGGGTTCGGGACGCTATACTACTACATCCCTGTTTTTGATACCAATCAGCGATGTGCGGTACCACCCTTCGGTCTCTAAAATTAATGATAATTACATCCCCAGCGATGTCATTGGGTCTAGATCCTACCCACGCTAGTCTTCTAACAAACACTATCTCTCCGTCTATATGGGGGCAATGGCCTGTTTTGTCTGAGACAATAAATAGCTTTACTCTTTAGCTCAGAGTAGCCTTCCTTCTTCCCTTCTGTAAGTTCTGGGACGCCTGTTAGAACTACTACGTATGGAACCGCCTCAGGTGATAAATCAATGTGGCATCCTTTAGTTTTTATAGATTTAACTAGGGGTTGAGGCTTATCTATGTCAGCAACCTTGATGTCTGATTGAATAGTTCCTGATGTGTGGGTGTTAGATCAGAGAGTGGCTGGTTCTCTGGACCCCGTCAGGATAGTGTGTGTAACTGCTTTCTCGGTTTTCCCGCTAGGCTTATTCAAACCAGGTAAAGTATATTTGCAGGACCTTACATTGCCAGAAGACATGTTGAGACCGGATGAGGTATCTTTTGTGATAGCCTTATTTGTTAATTGATGTCCGCTAGTCTTGGTATTCACATTAAGGGCTACCAAGCCTTTTAAAAGTTGTGAATTTAGGGTAGTTTCTACCACTAAGGTTTTCAATTGGTCGCCCAATCTTTTTACCCTCTCTAATATCGGGAGAAGAAGGGATCTAACTAGGTGTTCTATATCCTTCACTGTGCAATTTATTGAGTGAGATTCGGGAAGTTGGTTTTTAAACAAGTTTTGGATATCCTGGGGCTTTGGCTTTAGCTTTGATGGGGGCAAATGGTTCTGTTGTATTTCTTTAGGGAGATCAGTTGGGGGCTTGAACCTAGTCTGGGTGCTTTGGATCACCTACCCCGGTGTAAGTTTCCCCCCCTCTTCCTTTTCGGTTGTAATAATTGCCTAGATGGTTTTTGTGGGGCTATACTCTTTTTGTTCGCAGGAGTCGCGTTAGGCAGCTGCAGCAAAGAGGGCTCCTCTAGGGAAAGAACCAAGGTGGGGTCCAAATTTAGTACGTCGTGGTTGGGACTCCTTTCTGGCACTTGAGATAAAGGTGGGGAATTGTCCTGAAAGAGCAGGGGAATACTAATGTCCATAGATGAAAGAATCCCTTTGCTCTGGGAGCTGTGGGTGGGTGGGGAGGGTATCTGCCTTAATGGGCCTAAAGAGGAACGCTTATTTTGTTGTAGCTCAAAGGACAAACGGGTCTCGACAACAGAAATTTCATGGTCCAAGTTTGAGACCGCCTTTGATAAAAATGCATCCAAGGTACCTCTTACCTTCCCCCCCAAATGTGTTTTCCCACCGTTACCGGGCTTCAAAGTCATTATCAAATTTCCAAAGAGCAGGTAGTCGTGGTGGCTAGAATGAAGTAACACTTACAGCCCCAAATGCTTAAAAGATATATTTTTAAAAATCATTTGAATCGTATTGAATTTACCTGTGTGTCCTCCCCTTCCCTCGCGCTAAACGGCAAAACGCCTTAGCGTTTCTCTCTGGCATTTACTTCTAATCGTTGCCTTGCACCTGGTCACTTAAAAGGTGTGTGTACTTTAGCGACTTGTCATTTCACCTTTGTTCGGGCAGCTTACTTGCTCGGTTCCTGTCTGTGGGTGTGGCCGATCTAAAGGCCGGCATCTGCGGGGACTCGGTGCTCGAGAACAGCGGCCATCTTAGTGAGGGCGCGCTGGGGAACGTCGCTCGGACGACGCTATAAAAATATACGTACATGGCTCCGCGCTGCGGACGCGCGTTACGGGCGCGCTGGTCGCGCGCCGGAGTCAAGCCAGAGTCCAGCCCATCTGCGCCCGTCCGCGACCGAACGGGGCGCGGGGCTGGACTCTACAGGCCATGCGCCTTTACTCCCACTCAATCTATTAACAGTACACAATCTCGCATTTATTACTCCAAATCTGATCTTTTAAAACTGGGAAAGTCACCTCCGCAAAACTGTCTGCACTCTATTACCCCAGACTATTTACCCGAGCAGTGTAGCTCATGCCATCAACCTCTTCCCAAACCAACGATAACTTCTAATAATACGATGCTCCTTAATCTACTACTACTCAACTGCAGGTCTATGCCTAAACATAAAACTGAAATCTATGATATGCTGATTAAAGAAGATATTGACGCCATGTTTATTACAGAAACATGGCTAGACGAAGTGTCCTCCCCTGATATCTTGGAGGCCATCCCTAACAATTATAGCCTCCTTAGAATCGATCGACCTAAACAACGGGGAGGTGGCCTAACAATAATCTGCAAAGAAAAACTAGAATGCACCTTAACTGAACTTAAGATCACTGACAGTGAATGTGGCAGATTCACCATTAAACTAGATCATACCACCACAATCACTGGCTTACTTATATACAGACCCCCGGGCACAGCGATGCCCTTCTGTAGCCAACTGATTGATCTCGCAACCCAGCTAGCCATTAGACATCAAAATGTCATCATCCTTGGCGACCTCAATATACATCTAGAGGATAGCCATTCTAAAGAAGCTCAGCTTCTATTGAATGCCTTTAACTCAGTTGATCTTAAACTCCTCTCCACTCTGCCCACGCATCAACAAGGAGATTTATTAGACCCCATTTTCTCCAACTGGGAAGGCATCAACAGCTTACCGCCCATCCCATTAATATGGTCAGACCATAGTATGGTGCCGTTTAAGATCACTAGAAAACCTATCTACAACACCCATGCTAAATTGCTACCTTATAGGCGCCGCAACTTTAAAAAGTATACTCCTGAGCTTCTGTCACATGAACTAACTGATCATCCTCCTCCTAAAGGAAGCTCCCTACAGGAAGTTTGGGACAACTATGAATCTTGGATAACCAAAGCCCTGGACAAGATTGCTCCATGGACTAATAAACCTCCTACCAGACAATCCAAAAGTTCCCCATGGTTTACAGAAAAACTTAAAACTGCTAAGGCCCTGTGCAAATCCATAGAAAGGAAATGGAGAAAAAACTACACTCCGGAACTCAGAGAAATTTACAGAAGCGAACTGAAAAAATATCAAAAATTGGTAAGAACAGAAAAGAGCGCCTATTTCAAAAGCAGAATTGTGGAATCTAAAAACCCTACGAAGGAGCTCTTTTGTATCTATAGAGAAATTACAAACTCGTCTCGCTTACATACCAAGGATACTTATTCCACAGAGATTTGCGAGCAGATAGCAGACTTCTTTGTGGATAAGGTTGAAAAAATCTATGCTACCTTCTCCAGTAACAATAACACAATAACAAACACTGATTGCAACCCGGAATCCACTTCTTTAAAATCTCTCCTTACCAATTTCAAGAATCCAAATAAACAGGAATTAATAAAAATTATTAATGGAATTGGCTCAGGATCCCCCATGGACGCCTGCCCCCCGGAACAATGTAAAGCGATCATGGAAAACATACTGCTAGATCCAATAAGCAACATGATCACCTTATCCTTCCAAGAAGGCCACGTCCTAAAAAACTGGAAATCTGCCCAAGTTCCCTTGAAAAAAAAGCCAAATATCCCTATATCTCAGCTTCAAAATCTCAGGCCAATCTCGCTTCTCCCTTTCTGTGCCAAAATTATAGAAAAGGTGGCCAACTTACAACTGATGGAGTTCCTGGAAAAAGAATCTCTCCTCCATCCCTCTCAGTCAGGGTTTAGATCAGGCCACTCAACGGAATCTGCTGTTCTGTATTCTACCGAACAGATTCGAAAGCTGGTAGACGAGGGAGAGACAGCAGCGTTGGTCCTATTGGACCTAAGTGCAGCGTTTGATACCGTGCTGCACTCAACGCTGTCTCGACTATCAGACATAGGAGTTAGAGATCTGGCCCTCCCCTGGCTCCAGTCTTACCTTACTGACAGGACACTGCCCACCCTTGCAGTCTTCGTCACGCAATGTCTGCCATGGGGTTCCACAGGGCTCTAGCCTGAGCCCAACTTTATTTAACATCTACATGGAACCCCTGGCACGCATTGCGGAGAATTTTGGAGTGGGCATCGTCAGCTACGCTGACGACACTCAGTTGATTTTCAAAATAACTCCAGGCAGCAGTGACCTTGCTAACAATTTCTCCAACTGTATGTTAGGGATAGCAACTTGGATGGACAACAACTGCCTCCGTTTAAATGGAGACAAAACAGAGGTATTAATAGTAGGCAAAGCGACATCAATATGGTCCCAGGCTTGGTGGCCTAGTGAATTGGGAGAACTTCCCATGCCAGTGGAGAAATTTAAAAACCTAGGCATCATGCTGGATGCCGACCTCTCAGGTAAAGCTCATGTAAATAAAGTTACAAACAAATGCTTCAGCACCTTAAAAATTCTGCGCAAAATACTAGATCTCCTGCCAACTGAAGTGAGAAAAACCATAGTTCAAGCCTTGATTTCTCCTCACTTGGACTATGGAAATGTCCTCCTGTTAGGTCTCAATCAGAAGGGACTGCACCAACTACAATGCATACAGAACTCTGCAGCCCGACTGGTGCTCGGTCTCCCGAAGAAAACTTCCATTAAAAACGCCCTTGCCAAACTTCACTGGCTACCTATCAGAGAAAGAATTATATTCAATTCTCTCTGCTATGCTCATCGCATTGCCCATAATAAAGGTCCCAGCTACCTTATTGCCACGAAAGGGGCCAAAGACAGACTGGGCGCGAGGTGTTACTACCGAGAGGCCAAGGATCTTGCTGAAGCTTGAGATTCTTTGAAGCGCTCCAATACCAAGTCTGCCTTCTCTCTGACGAGATCTCAGCCAGGCATGGCATCGTAAGGCCACTGTAGATGAAACTGCTCTACCCAGCAAGTCAGTTGTATCTAAGCCACACCTGATGGTGAACCTTGCTGCATCCCTCCCATCTTTTACTGCCTCGAAGAGCACGACCCAGGCCTCCTCTATGGCAGCACTTGCACAACGGTTTCCCACAGGGTGTGCGAGAAACGACCCCACTGTAGAGCCTGCATAGGCCATCTGATATGATTTACCAACAGGATGCAGGATGCTATGAGTCCCAGCAGACTCAGAGCCATTCTCACTGAAATCCAGGATAAAGGCTGAAACATCAGTATCATAACCTGAATATCCTGAACCCGCTGTTCGGGAGGATAAGCTTGAAACTGCACTGTGTCCAGAACAGCTTCAATGAAAGGGAGCGCCTGAGGAGTCAGGTGTGACTTAAGCACATTTATAGAGAACTCCAGCCAATGCAGAAGGTCCGCCGTAGTCTGGGGGTTGGAAACAGCTTGGGTGAGGATGCCTTTAACAGTCAGCCATTGAGGCGGGAGAAGAATAATACCCCTAACCTGCGCAGATGAGCTGCGACCACCGCCGTCACCTTGGTGAACACTCGAGGGGCACTGATGAGGTCAAAGGGTAGCACAGTGAACTGAAAGTCCTCGAGGCCTACCTTGAACCACAGGTAACGCCTGTGGGCCGACGTGATGGGGACGTGAAAATAGTCATCCTGCAAGTCCAACACTACAAGCCAGTCTCATTGGTCTAGGGCAGGCAAGACTGGAGCCAAAGTGAGCATCTTGAATTTCTCCTTTTTGAGTAACAGATTGTCGGTCCAGAGTTCTAAAATAGTACGTAGACCTTTGCTCTTCTTTGTTATAAGAAAGTAGTGGGGGTAACAATCACTGCCTACTTCTGAAACCGGAACCTCCTATAGAGACGCTTTGGCCAGGATATCTGTAAATTCCTCTCAGGGTAATAAGAGATGATCCTCTGCCAGCCGTTCTTTAGTTGGCAGTAAAGGGGGAGTAAAAGAAAGAAAAGTAAGAGAATAGCTATCCAGAATGATCTGGAAGACTCATTTGTCGAATGTTATGGACCATCAGCTGCGGAGATGATGTTGAATTCTCTCCCGAACTGAACTGGCATGGTCTTGCTGAACCAAACTAGGAATGCTTGTAGGCTGCAGCTGCTAAGGTCTGGGAGGTAGATGACTTCTGACTACTATTCCCAAGAGGTCGGAATGTACAGCATCCACGTCTCCGCACTACTTGGGGAGTCTGCCCAGAAATGTAGCTAGATTATGGCTGACATGGCTCTCAACCCCTCCCATTGTCATGAAGGGGTCGAAAGACAGACTGGGCCCGAGGGGTTATCGAGATGCAAAGGATCTGGCTGTAGCCTGAGATTCTTTCAAGCGCTCCAAAGCAGAGTCTGCCTTCTCGTTGAAGAAACAAGTCCCATTAAAAGGCACGGCCATGAGATTGGCCTGGACATCACCTGAGAAGACAGATGATTTCAGCCAGGCATGGCACCGTAAGGCCATTGTTGACGAAACTGCTCTACCCAGTGAGTCAGTTGTATCTCGCGTAGTATAAGATTCTTCAATCAATCAATCAATCAGGCGTTTGTTAAGCGTGACTACTCACCCGTAAGGGTTTCAAGGTACTACGGGGGTTAGCATAGCAGGCTCCAGTCCCTCAAGGTGGGGCTCTGTTGAAGAGCCAGGTTTTGAGGTTTCTTGCGAAGATAGAGAGCGATGTTGTCTGTCTGAGGTGGAGCGGCAGGGCGTTCCAGGCTCGGGCCACGAACAAGGAGAAGGAGCGGCCTCCAGATCTGGTCTTTCTGGTGCGGGGGACCACAGTGTAGGAGAGCTGGGCAGATCGTACAGTCCTTTGGGGTGCGTGGAATTTGAGTCGGCTGTTCAGGTATGCTGGTCCGGTTACGTGGAGGGCCTTGTGGGCGTGGGTGAGCATCTTGAAGGTGACTCTAGCTTCGATGGGGAGCCAGTGGAGTGTGCGCAGGTGCTGGGAGATGTGGCAGTGTCTTGACAGTTCGAGGACCAGTCTTGTGGCCAGGGCGTGAGTGACAGTTTTTCTGTGTTCGAGGGGGATCCATTTGAAGGTCTTACATAGGAGGTGGAGGGTGTGGAAGCAGAGGACGAGACAGAGTTGATCTGGCATCCATTTTGAGCTCAGAGTCCAGGATGATTGCCAGGTTGCGTGCATGGTCCGTAGGGGAGGTTGGGCTTCCGAGGGCGGCAGGCCACCAGGTGTCGTTCCATGCATCGGGGTTTGGGCCCATGATGATCCACACCGACCCCAACACCACCGTCAGAGGAACACTCATCTACAGACCCCCCGGACCCTGGGCCCTCTTCAGCGACTCCATCGACGACCTCACCAGCACCTAAGCACTCACCTCTACGGACTACATCCTCCTCGGGGACCTGAACTTCCACCTCAAAAACAACAATGACACCAACTCCGCCGCCTTGATCGACAACCTCGCCAACCTGGGCCTCCGACAACTCGTCACCGAACCTACCCACACCGCCGGCCACACTCTCAACCTCGTCTTCTCCACAAGCACCCACATCGCCTTCAACCACACCACCGAACTCCACTGGACCGACCACCGCTGCATCCACTTCACCTTCTAGAGACCAACCACGCACCACTGCACCCAACAGCTCCCCCGCCGCTGCTGGAGCACAGTCACTGAAGAACAGCTGACCTCCACCATTGCCCAGAACACACCCACCGACACCACCAACACAGACGGCACCGCCCGAAATCTCAGACAGTGGATCGCTGACTGTACCAATACCCTCGCCCCATTCAAGAAACTCTCTGCCAATCACTCCAGCAAGAAAGCCGCCTGGTTCACCGAAGAACTCCAGACCTCTAAACGCACATGCCGGAAGCTGGAGAAGATATGGCTCCACGACCGCACACCAGACAGCATTGAAGCCCACAAAGAAGCCCACAAGGACGCCATCCGCAGACATCACCACCTTATTAGAATAGCCAAGAAATCTTCCTTTAAAACCCGCCTGGACAACAACGCACACAACAGCAAAGAATTCTTCAACATAGTGAAGGAGCTCTCCAACCCCAGCGCCAACACTAACGACATCCCGCCCTCACAAGATCTGTGCGACTTACTGGCCACCTTCTTCCATCGCAAGATCACCGACATACACGACAGCTTCAAAACCTCACCCACCCTGACAGCAACAGACTGCAACATCCCGAACACCACCTGCACCATCCAGCAGACCTCCTGGTCCCACGCCAACGATGACAAGACACGCAAGGTCAGGAACTCCATCCACTCAGGATCTCCATCAGACCCCTGCCTACACCACGTTTTCAACAAAGCAGACGCAACCATCGCACCCCATCTACGGAAGGTCATCAACATCTCCTTCAACACAGCGACATTCCCGGAAAGCTGGAAGCAAGCCAAAATCAATGCCCTCCTCAAGAAGCATAAGGCGGACCCCAAAGACCTCAAGAACTTCCGGCCCATCTCCTTTCTCACCTTCCCGGCGAAGGTCATCGAAAAACTCACCAACATACAGCTGACACGTCACCTCGAGGACAACAACATCCTAGACCCATCCCAGTCCAGATTCAGAAGAAACCACAGCACCGAAACAGCCCTCATCGTGGCCACAGATGACATCAGGCGACAACTAGACAACGGAGAAACTTCAGCTCTCATCCTCCTGGACCTGTCAGCCGCATTTGACACGGTCTGCCACCGAACACTAAGAACACGCCTCCAAGAGGCCAGAGTCCAGAAGAAGGCCCTGGACTGGACCACGTCCTTCCTCTCGGGCAGAACCCAGCGAGTCCACCTCCCACCCTTCCGATCCGAAGCCACTGACATCATCTGCGGCGTACCCCAGGGCTCATCCCTCAGCCCGACCCTGTTCAACGCCTACTTGGCCCCCCTCGCACCAGTGGCCCGCCAGCACAACCTGAACATCAACGCTTACGCCGATGACACCCAGCTCATCCTCTCTCTCACCAAAGACCCACACACCGCCAAAACCAACCTTCACGAGTGAATGAAGGCCGTCGCCGACTGGATGAACTTGGACAAGACGGAAGTCCTCATCCTGGGCCCAAACCCATCTGCGTGGGACGACTCCTGGTGGCCGACCACACTGGGAGCAGCCCCATCACCCACGAACCACGCATGCAACCTAGGATTCATCCTCGACTCCTCCGTCTCCATGTCAAAGCAGGTCAACGCCATCTCCTCCTCCTGCCACAACACCCTCTGCATGCTCCGCAGGATCTACAACTGCCTCCGCCTTAATGGCGATAAGACAGAATTGTTGATAGTTGGTAAATCCCCCTCTGCCTGGTCCCAGGCCTGGTGGCCATCAGAATTGGGCGCAATTCCCCACCCTGCAAACTCTGTTAAAAATTTAGGAATATGGCTGGATGCGGAGCTTTCCTTCAAGCAACAGATTAGCAAAATTACGGGTAAATGTTTCGGAATACTAAAAACACTCCGTAAAGTTCTAGATCTTCTCCCCATCAGTGCCAAGAAGACACTTATCCATGCCTTGGTTACTCCGCACTTGGACTACGGCAACGCTCTTCTTTTAGGACTAAGCAGAAAAGGCTTACATCAATTACAATGTGTCCAAAATGCCGCGGCACGCCTGGTACTGAACCTTCCACGCAGGGCTTCTGGTAAAACAGCACTACGAAAACTTCATTGGCTCCCTATCGAGGAGCGCATTAAGTTCAAAGCTCTTTGCTTTGCCATCGCATTGCCCAGGGAAAAGGGCCAAGCTACCTGCGCAACCTTTTGACCATCCATCGCCCCACCCAGAACCTCAGATCCGCTGGAGCGATGCTGTTTCAGCTCCCTCGCGTACATAAGACCAGGATGGGAGGTAGCTCCTTTCGCTTTCTTGCAAGTAAGCACTGGAACAATCTCCCTCTAGACCTGCGCATGGAGCCCTCAGAAACAAGATTCAGACTCAAACTAAAAACCTTCCTTTTTCCATAGCAATAATGGTTTTTTGTAGCCTTGGACCCAGACTGGCCCCTGACCTCAGCCTCTTCAGGGTACTGTAGCATTTCTAAGCGCGGGGACACACTGTCATTAGTGTAACCAGGCGCTCTATAAGTGGTTTTATTATTATTATTATTACAAGTGGATCCTGAACTAGACCAGAAGAACGGTGACCCATGCCCTCGTCAGCAGCAGGCTGGACTACGGCAACGCACTCTACGCAGGAATCCCGGCCAAACACCTGCAACGACTACACTGCATCCAAAACGTCTCCGCCCAACTGATCCTCAATGTTCCCTGCCACAGCCACATCACCTCCCACCTGAGGGACCTTCACTGGCTCCCCGTCAACAAGAGGATCACCTTCAAGCTCCTCACCCACGCACACAAAGCCCGACCTGGAACTCCCTCCCCACCCATCTGCGGCAGACCCAAGACCTGCTCACCTTCAGAAGGCTCCTCAAGACCTGGCTTTTCGAGCAGTAGCAGCACCCCCCTACCCCTAGCACCTTGAGACCCTCACGGGTAAGTAGTGCGCTTTACAAATGCATTGATTGATTCGTTGATTGATTGATGAGTACTTCTGTTTTGTTGGTGTTTAGTTGTAGGCAGCTGTTTTTCATCCATTTGGCGACGGCTTTAATGCCTTCTCGAAAATTCTGTCTGGCGGCATTGGGTTCGTTGGATAGGGAGAGGACGAGTTGGGTGTCGTCTGCATATGAGACAATGTTAGGTCCGTAGGTTCTGATGATGGGGGTGAGCAGAGCCATGTAGACGTTGAATAGTGTAGGGCTGAGGGAGGACCCCTGGGGGACTTCGCAGGTGGTAGTTGTAGGGTCAGAGAGGAAAGGGGGAGTCTGACCCGCTGCGTTCTACTGGAGAGGAAGGAGCAGATCCAGTTGACAGCCTTGTCTTGAATCCATGCATCGTTGACTCTTCGTATTAGGGTGTGTTAAAAGACTGTGTCGAGGAGGTCGAGGAGGTTGAGGGCTGCTGTTTTTCCTGTGTCCAGTCGGTTGCGTATGTCTGTTGCAGCGAGGAGGGCGGTTTCCGTACTGTGTTTTTTTCTAAAGCTGGATTGGAAGGAGTCGAGGATGTTGTGCTCATAGATGAATGTGGCGAGTTGGCTGTTAATAGCTTTCTTGATGACTTTTGCTGGGAACAGGAGCAGGGAGATTGGTCTGTAGTTTTTGAGGTCGGTGGGGTCTGCCAAGGGTTTCTTCAGCTGGGCGTTGACCTCTGTGTTTCCAGTCGTCGAGGAACGTGGTGGTTGCCAGGGAGCGGTTGATAGTGTGGGAGAGCATGGGTGCGATAGTGTTGGCGGCTCTGTTGAAAATGTGGTGGGGGCAGGGGTCCGTGAGGGCCGCTGAGTGGATTGACTTCAACGTCTTCAGTGCATCTTCGGTGGTGAGGGCTGTCCAGTTATCGATCACTGGCTTCAGGGTGTCGGGGTGGTTGGTGAGGGTTCAGTGTGTTGGTTGTCTTTGTCGAAGTTGTCGTAGATGCTCTTGATTTTGTGGTGGGCAAAGGTGCTGAGTTTGTCGCAGAGGTCTTGTGAGGGAGGGATTTCGGTGGACTCGCTGGTGGGTTGGGCGAACTCCTTGATGATGTTGAAGAGTTCTTTGCTGTTGTGTGCGTGAGTGGAGATTCTGTCTTCAATCACTTTTTTCCTAGTTTTTATGATGAGTTGGTGGTGGGCGTTGGTGGCGGCTCTGAAGTTGTTGTAGGCTTTTGTGGATTTGGGGTTCTTCCAGGCCTTTTTAAGGTGGCGGCAAGTGTGTCTGGACTCTCGAAGTTCAGTGTTAAACCATCTGGCTTTCTTGGAGTGGGTGTTGTTTTTTTTTGAGGGGGCATAGGTGTTGGCGCTGTCAAGGATCCATCTGTGCAGGGTTCGAGCTGCGATGTTGGGGTTGTCGTTTTCTGCGATGGTTGGGGTGGAGTTGCTGAGTGATGAGGTTAGCTGGTCGTCAGTGATTCTGGTCCAGTTTCTTCGTGGGTGCAGGTGTCTGTGGATGGTGGGTGTTCTGAGGGTGAAGTGGATACATCGATGATCAGTCCATGGGAGTTTGGTGGTGTGGCTGAAGGTGATGGAGTTACCTGCTGTGAAGAGGGGGTCAAGGGTGTGTCCTGCTTAGTGCGTGGGTTCGGTCACTATCTGGTGGAGTCCAATGTTGTGGAGGTTGTCCAGGAGGGATGTGGTGCTGGGGTCCAGTTTGTTGTCGATGTGGAAGTTGAGGTCTCCCAGTAGGGTGTAGTTGGTGGACACGATGGCATGCAGGGAGATGATGTCCGTGATGTAGTTGGCGAAAAGTCTGCGGGGTCCAGGGGGTCGGTAGATGAGGGTTCCTCAGAGGGTGGTGGTAGAGCTGGCCAGTATCTTGGAGTGAAGGTGTTCCATCAGGTCTGTGGGCTTGTCAGGGAGTGTGCTCAGATGGAGGTTGGATTAGTGGACAATGGCGAGTCCTCCTCCCGGGCGGGTGGGCCAGTCCTTCCTGGAGATCTTGTATCCTTGGAGAATGGCGATGGCGATGTCTGGTCCAGAGGTGGTGTCGATCCATGTTTGGTGAAGAACGCAACGTCTGTGGTGGTGCTGTCGAGGAGGTCCCAGATTTCTGTGGTGTTTGTAAAGGAATCGGACGTTGAGGAGGATGCATTGCAGGGTCTTCGGTTGCATTGTGGTCTTGCCAGCGGGTTGTGCCGGGTCCATGGTCTTTGTGGTGCTGCAGGTCTGCTGGCAGTAGTGAAAGCTGAAGGGTCCGTGGGTGTCGGCTGGTCATGCTAGCTTGCAGTTGTTGTTGCGTCCTGGGTTGAGAGCGTGGAGTGCCGCTGGGTCGTAGCTTTTGTTTTTAGGACGTCCAGGGTTCCTGGTACTGGTCGCGGTCAGATCACGGACAGGTGCAGACGGATTAGCCTTTGGGATGCCTTCAGTACGCCAGCGGCGCGCCCGCTGCCCGGGTCCAAAACAGCAGACACGCAGCGGCACCATTAAGTAGGGGTTGGGGAGGGCTGGACAGCTGGGAGGCGGGAGCGCAGAGGGGAGCTGGATTGGGCAGGTCACGTTGGTGATGCTGGTGGGGAGGGGCCGGGAGGGCAGCAGTGGCAGGGAAAAAACGGGCAGAAAAGGCAAAAGAGAGGAAAGAGTGGAAATGAGGCAGTGAAAGGTGCAAGAAAAGTGGTGGGAAGACACAGAAGGAGAGTAAGAGAGGAAGATTAAATCAGTGCAAAACGAGTGAAAACAGAGGAAAGACATAGGGGGAGTGAAAGGGGGAGATTGAAATCTGTAAAAAACTAGTCAAAGCGGAGGAGAGATACAGAGGGGAAGTGAAAAGGGAAGATTGAAATCAGTAAAAAACGAGTGAAAACAGAGGAGAGACACAGAGGGGGAGTGAAAGGGGAGATTGAAATCAGTAAAAAGCAAGAGAAATCGGAGGAAAGACACAGAAGTAGAGTAAAAGGGGGAGACTGAAAAAAGTCAAAACAGAGACAGAGGTCCACTGGACCACCAGGGATGAGACGCAGGTAATACCTGCTGGTGGAGGCGGGCCTGGAACCTCAGCACCCAAGAGTGCAGGGGCTCGGGGGAAGGCTTCACTTGATGGTGGAGCTGCGAGGGGGCGGAGAGCAATTTCACTGACAATGAGTCAGTTGTCTCGCTCGCTTGTCCCCACAGCAGCTGCCATTAAGTAGGACACCTGGACTATGCTAATGCCCTAGATCTTGGAGTCCAACTCACAACTATCAAAATATTGCAGATAGTGCAAAATTGTGCTGCATTACTGCTTATGAATATATCCAAGCGCCTTTCAGCCAAGTCTGCTCTTGCATCATTCCACTGGCTGCCCATCCAAGGGAGAGTCCAGTTTAAGGCTTTATGTATCATGCACAAAGTACTTTCAGGTGGAGGCCCTCCCACTATCAGAGCCATTATTCAACCTTATCGCCCCAAGTGCTGTTTAAGGTCAGATAATAAACAACTGGCGGTAGTTCCGAAAATAAGAAAAACACAAATCGGAGGACGTTGCTTTTCGTACAATGCTGGAAAATTGTGGAATCTTCTGCCTATTGGTATCCACCTGGAACTAAATTACCTGACCTTTCGAAAACAACTTAAAACGTATCTGTTTCCTTAATACTTGCCGTAGTTGAAACTGCACCGCTACTAGCGCTGGGATGCCCCCGGATAGCCATGCACCCTAGAAATGCCTTTTCATTCATTCATTCATCTAAGCCACACCTCGTGGTGAACTTTGCTGCATTCCTCCCATCTTTCACTGCCTGGGAGAGCATGGCCTGGGCCTCCTCTGGGACCTGAGGCAGCACTTGCGCAACCGTTTACCAAAGGGTGTGGAGATACGGCCCAATAAGCATGCAACGTTCACCAACCGCAAAGCAAGGCTGGTGGAAGAAAACATCTTCTTCCCAAGTGCATCCAACCTCTTGGATTCTCTGTCCGGGGGAGTGAAAGGGAAAACACCACCTGAAGTGGAAGCCTGAACTACCAAGGTCTCAGGCTGAGGAAAATGAGATCACCTGGAGCCAGTCGATGGCGGCGTACTGGTTTCCTGTTCACAGTAGCCCCTTTGCTAGGCTGGGACCACATGCTTAGAAAGACATCTGTCAGTGCTTCATTAAAGGGTAAAATGGGTTGAAATGAGGAAGCCTCAGGCTGAAGCACTTCGGTCAAGAAATTAGTCTTCATCCTGCACCGAGGGTTTCCCTAGATCCAGGGCCTCCACTGCCATCCTCACCACCTTGGCATAAGATGCTCCCTCCTCCGTAGCCACACTAGGCAGAGAGAGCATACCAGTATCTGGAAATGTGTCCAGTGCACTGGCCTGTCCAAGCTCCTCATGTCAGTCCAATTGCTCGCAAGGACCGTCCAACTGGTGTTCCGAAGGGTCCAGAGACCTCTCCCATTCTCCTTCCATGCATGAAACCTCTTCAAAATCAACAGCCATTGGCATAGAACCTCTGGGCTCCGTTGGTTGTGGAGTCAACGCCGACAGACGTCGATTCGACTCCAAGTCATCGGGTGTCAAAAAGGGGCTGTTGCCACCGGTGGGCTCTGGTGATGCCAGGAGCATCGAGCTTGGGGCCTGCTCCTAGAAAGGTCATGGTGGCACAACTGGCACCAACCCGGATCTGAAATTGGATCTATGACATCACACTGGTGCCGAGGCCAGAGCCGTCAGCTTGCAGCCCGGTGAGGCCTCCTCCGACCTCACAGGGCCTGTAAGCGCACCTTGGGTCAGCCACCTCAAATACGAAGAGCATGGACTCGTAAAACTCTTTAATCTGAGCGGAGGTTACTCCTGGAAATGGAGGGAGATGTGGAGTCGGACCCTACAATTGTTCAGCTCAACTGGGCGTGGAGCATCGATGCTCCCCACCCGTCTTGCCGATGGATGACAGACAAGGTGAAGCCGAAGTCCATTTGGACTTCTTCTTTTTCTTCTGCCTGTTACCCGGGTGTCTAGTGGACCGCGAGTGCAAAGAAGAGGACTTGGGGCTCCTGGAGTGGCCCAGCGACCTTCTCTTCCTCAATCGAGACCATGACCTCCGAGGAGGCGCGCACAACGGTTTCGACTGCCAGCTCGCAAGGAGCTTTATAGACTACTCCCGCAAGCCCTTCAGCACCATGGCCTGGTAGTCCGAGCATGACTTCGTGGTCCCACTCGAGAGACCACAGGCAAACAAGATGGGGGTCAGTTACGGAAATCGCACTGTGACAGGTGCCTCACGGATTGAAACCTACCCGTCTAGAGGTCATCCCTCGACACACAAGAAAAAATCTCTGACAGAATTTCGAAAAAGGTCTGTTAAAAAGAGACAGAGGGGTAGCTTTTCTCCAGAACAGCACTAACTGGCGGGGAAAGAAAATAACTGACGCTATGTGCCTGTTTGGCATCTATGTACGTGACCGCGACGTCACAACCAGCGATGACAGCGCCATCACGCAGAGCATGACGAAGCCACAAGACTCCGCAGAGGGGTACTATCCATGCATAAGTTTCTGGATCCAGTCTGTAGCCTGGGAAATTCAAAGGTAAGCTAGAAATATCCATCAGATTGTAAAGTTATTATGTATGCTTTTCTCCCACGGAACAACTCAACATCTAAATAATGTTCCTATTTATTTGTATCCGTGATAATAATTTTTTCTTCAACGTTTCTCAGCCACAATATGTATCAATATCTGCCAACCTTTGTTTCGGCAGAGAGCTCGCTTCCTCAAGGGGGGTGTTCCTTTTGCCCATAACAAATCAAATATTTCATGATATACACTGTATTTCAGAAAGTAAAGAATCAATATTTTAGCATTCTCCAGTACGTCTTACCTTTAGTGATGCACTAGATGCTTATGCAAAGGTTTGGGGAGGGGAATCTGATAACTGATTTTTTGCTGTGATTTTTTTAACCAAGTTTTGAGGCTTGTGTAGGAGTATGTAACACCACTGTTGCCAAGTTTGGAAGTATTCCTAACCGAGTTACAACTGGAAATAAAATGACAGCAGTTCATCTGAGCTTGTTTAAGGAAGAACTTCCAGTACCCACGCTTGACCCCACACTATCAGCTGCCTTAGCATTACCAGTTTAATAGTGCATTCAGATCAGGTTATATCCATCCTTTGACCCATATCAATAATACAGGTGCTTGTATGAAATATTGAGTTCAAAATTTGGGAATACAATAGTATCAGAAGAAATATTGTGATAATATCGTTGTCTAGACTATCGTTGTCAAGAATATAATTTTTTAGGGGTATGTAATATTGTTTTTAAGTATATCATTGTATGTAATATAGCTGTAAAAATATTGATTTTTATTTCTTTTAATGTGTTTTAGCTAATGAAATAATTGTATATGTTAGTATTGGTGGATAATTGTTATTAATTCCATAAAAATTAGTTTGAAATTTTAAGTGATTTGGGGCCAGATGTACAACCGTTTTTTGCGGTCGCAAAGGGGCATTTGGTCCGTTTGCGACTGCAAAAAATGGATGCACAATGTTCTAACCCTTTTTTTGCGAGTCGCTAATCTATTAGCGACTGAAATAGGGTTAATGACTCTCTATTAGGAAGGAGAGTGCCAAGGGCGTCCCTTCCTAATAGCGAGAACAAATGCAATGTATGAGTGCTTTGTATGAGTGTTTTCCAACCGCATCTGCGGTCGCCCATAATTATCGCAGTTTACCACTTACTTCAAGTAGGTGGTAAACCATTCACAAATCGTAAGGGGTTTCAAGAGCAGGCAGCGGTCCCAGGTCCCAGGTACCACTGCCTGCCCTTAAAAAATGAAACTGCAAAGTTTCATTTTTCTTTTTTAAATGCAGCCAATTTTCCTTTAAGGAAAACAGGCTGCATTTAAAAAAAAGAACTGCTTTATTGACAAAGTAGTCCCAGACATGGTGGTCTGCTGGCTCCAGCAGGCCGCCATCCCTGGGGGTGCTAGTCATTCTCAATGGGGTCGAAAATTGGGACAGCCTCATTAATATTCATGATGGATTTAATTGGCGATTCCATTGGGAATCGCAAACAGTGTCTGAGACACTGTTGTACATTGCATTTTGCGACTCGCAATTTGTCGCAATTTACGTGTTGCAAAATTCAGTGGTAGTACATCTGGCCCTTAGTATATTTATTTAATATTACTAGTAATTCATCGTGTTGTAGAGGGTTTTTGGGTTTGTAGGGGGACATGGTGGTAAGTTATATTAATTAGAAATATTTTTAATTTATAGTTTTTTAAGTATTATTTTTTTAATTGATTATTAATGATATCATGTTTTCAAGTGTTGAATTCTATTTAAATTTAAAAAAAATTATATTGTTAGTAATAGTAAGTTATATTTTAGTTGTAGGTTGTTGGATTTCTAGGGGTGTAGAGTGGGGAGTTAATTAACTTATGATATAAAATGATTGTTAATGCATTTTTAATTGTTATTTAAAAATGTAATTGATGATTAATCATAGAAATATTTTACCAACAATTTATTTCAGTTATATTTTAGTTGTGGGTGGCTGGGTTTAAAGGGGAAACGATATTTATTTATTAAATATGTAAATTACTTAAGGTAATATTCATTCTTTGATTGTTGTAATGTTTTATTTATTTTAATATGTATTTTCGTTTTTATATGTATCAAACATGCATTTTTTTAATGCTGTGTTATTTACTTTAGGTTATAAGTTACAATTATTTGATATTTATATGTTATTTATCCATTCGCAATTAATTATGTCAGATGTTTTAATATTTATTATTTTGTTTTAAAACTTACCTATTTAATTGATCATTAATTACAAACTGACAAAATGACTACTGTCAGTTGTGCATCCAACCTCTTGGATTCTCTGTCCGGGGGAGTGAAAGGGAAAACACCACCTGACGTGGAAGCCTGAACTACCAAGGTCTCAGGCTGAGGAAAATGAGATCACCTGGAGCCAGTCGATGGCGGCGTACTGGTTTCCTGTTCACAGTAGCCCCTTTGCTAGGCTGGGACCACATGCTTAGAAAGACATCTGTCAGTGCTTCATTAAAGGGTAAAATGGGTTGAAATGAGGAAGCCTCAGGCTGAAGCACTTCGGTCAAGAAATTAGTCTTCATCCTGCACCGAGGGTTTCCCTAGATCCAGGGCCTCCACTGCCATCCTCACCACCTTGGCATAAGATGCTCCCTCCTCCGTAGCCACACTAGGCAGAGAGAGCATACCAGTATCTGGAAATGTGTCCAGTGCACTGGCCTGTCCAAGCTCCTCATGTCAGTCCAATTGCTCGCAAGGACCGTCCAACTGGTGTTCCGAAGGGTCCAGAGACCTCTCCCATTCTCCTTCCATGCAAGAAACCTCTTCAAAATCAACAGGCATTGGCATAGAACCTCTGGGCTCCGTTGGTTGTGGAGTCAACGCCGACAGACGTCGATTCGACTCCAAGTCATCGGGTGTCAAAAAGGGGCTGTTGCCACCGGTGGGCTCTGGTGATGCCAGGAGCATCGAGCTTGGGGCCTGCTCCTAGAAAGGTCATGGTGGCACAACTGGCACCAACCCGGATCTGAAATTGGACCTATGACATCACACTGGTGCCGAGGCCAGAGCTGTCAGCTTGCAGCCCGGTGAGGCCTCCTCCGACCTCACAGGGCCTGTAAGCGCACCTTGGGTCAGCCACCTCAAATACGAAGAGCATGGACTCGTAAAACTCTTTAATCTGAGCGGAGGTTACTCCTGGAAATGGAGGGAGATGTGGAGTCGGACCCTACAATTGTTCAGCTCAACTGGGCGTGGAGCATCGATGCTCCCCACCCGTCTTGCCGATGGACGACAGACAAGGTGAAGCCGAAGTCCATTTGGACTTCTTCTTTTTCTTCTGCCTGTTCCCCGGGTGTCTAGTGGACCGCGAGTGCAAAGAAGAGGACTTGGGGCTCCTGGAGTGGCCCAGCGACCTTCTCTTCCTCAATCGAGACCATGACCTCCGAGGAGGCGCGCACAACGGTTTCGACTGCCAGCTCGCAAGGAGCTTTATAGACTACTCCCGCAAGCCCTTCAGCACCATGGCCTGGTAGTCCGAGCATGACTTCGTGGTCCCACTCGAGAGACCACAAGCAAACAAGATGGGGGTCAGTTACAGAAATCGCACTGTGACAGGTGCCTCACGGATTGAAACCTACCCGTCTAGAGGTCATCCCTCGACACACAAGAAAAAATCTCTGACAGAATTTCGAAAAAGGTCTGTTAAAAAGAGACAGAGGGGTAGCTTTTCTCCAGAACAGCACTAACTGGCGGGGAAAGAAAATAACTGACGCCATGTGCCTGTTTGGCATCTATGTACGTGACCGCGATGTCACAACCAGCGATGACAGCGACATCACGCAGAGCATGACGAAGCCACAAGACTCCGCAGAGGGGTACTATCCATGCATAAGTTTCTGGATCCAGTCTGTAGCCTGGGAAATTCAAAGGTAAGCTAGAAATCTCCATCAGATTGTAAAGTTATTATGTATGCTTTTCTCCCACGGAACAACTCAACATCTAAATAATGTTCCTATTTATTTGTAGCCGTGATAATAATTTTTTCTTCAACGTTTCTCAGCCACAATATGTATCAATATCTGCCAACCTTTGTTTCGGCAGAGAGCTCGCTTCCTCAAGGGGGGTGTTCCTTTTGCCCATAACAAATCAAATATTTCATGATATACACTGTATTTCAGAAAGTAAAGAATCAATATTTTAGCATTCTCCAGTACGTCTTACCTTTAGTGATGCACTAGATGCTTATGCAAAGGTTTGGGGAGGGGAATCTGATAACTGATTTTTTGCTGTGATTTTTTTAACCAAGTTTTGAGGCTTGTGTAGGAGTATGTAACACCACTGTTGCCAAGTTTGGAAGTATTCCTAACCGAGTTACAACTGGAAATAAAATGACAGCAGTTCATCTGAGCTTGTTTAAGGAAGAACTTCCAGTACCCACGCTTGACCCCACACTATCAGCTGCCTTAGCATTACCAGTTTAATAGTGCATTCAGATCAGGTTATATCCATCCTTTGACCCATATCAATAATACAGGTGCTTGTATGAAATATTGAGTTCAAAATTTTGGAATACAATAGTATCAGAAGAAATATTGTGATAATATCGTTGTCTAGACTATCGTTGTCAAGAATATAATTTTTTAGGGGTATGTAATATTGTTTTTAAGTATATCATTGTATGTAATATAGCTGTGAAAATATTGATTTTTATTTCTTTTAATGTGTTTTAGCTAATGAAATAATTGTATATGTTAGTATTGGTGGATAATTGTTATTAATTCCATAAAAATTAGTTCGAAATTTTAAGTGATTTGGGGCCAGATGTACAACCGTTTTTTGCGGTCGCAAAGGGGCATTTGGTCTGTTTGCGACTGCAAAAAATGGATGCACAATGTTCTAACCCTTTTTTTGCGAGTCGCTAATCTATTAGCGACTGAAATAGGGTTAATGACTCACTATTAGGAAGGAGAGTGCCAAGGGCGTCCCTTCCTAATAGCGAGAACAAATGCAATGTATGAGTGCTTTGTATGAGTGTTTTCCAACCGCATCTGCGGTCGCCCATAATTATCGCAGTTTACCACTTACTTCAAGTAGGTGGTAAACCATTCACAAATCGTAAGGGGTTTCAAGAGCAGGCAGCGGTCCCAGGTCCCAGGTACCACTGCCTGCCCTTAAAAAATGAAACTGCAAAGTTTCATTTTTCTTTTTTAAATGCAGCCAATTTTCCTTTAAGGAAAACAGGCTGCATTTAAAAAAAAGAACTGCTTTATTGACAAAGTAGTCCCAGACATGGTGGTCTGCTGGCTCCAGCAGGCCGCCATCCCTGGGGGTGCTAGTCATTCTCAATGGGGTCGAAAATTGGGACAGCCTCATTAATATTCATGATGGATTTAATTGGCGATTCCATTGGGAATCGCAAACAGTGTCTGAGACACTGTTGTACATTGCATTTTGCGACTCGCAATTTGTCGCAATTTACGTGTTGCAAAATTCAGTGGTAGTACATCTGGCCCTTAGTATATTTATTTAATATTACTAGTAATTCATCGTGTTGTAGAGGGTTTTTGGGTTTGTAGGGGGACAGGGTGGTAAGTTATATTAATTAGAAATATTTTTAATTTATAGTTTTTTAATTATTATTTTTTTAATTGATTATTAATGATATCATGTTTTCAAGTGTTGAATTCTATTTAAATTTAAAAAAAATTATATTGTTAGTAATAGTAAGTTATATTTTAGTTGTAGGTTGTTGGATTTCTAGGGGTGTAGAGTGGGGAGTTAATTAACTTATGATATAAAATGATTGTTAATGCATTTTTAATTGTTATTTAAAAATATAATTGATGATTAATCATAGAAATATTTTACCAACAATTTATTTCAGTTATATTTTAGTTGTGGGTGGCTGGGTTTAAAGGGGAAACGATATTTATTTATTAAATATGTAAATTACTTAAGGTAATATTCATTCTTTGATTGTTGTAATGTTTTATTTATTTTAATATGTATTTTCGTTTTTATATGTATCAAACATGCATTTTTTTAATGCTGTGTTATTTACTTTAGGTTACAAGTTACAATTATTTGATATTTATATGTTATTTATCCATTGGCAATTAATTATGTCAGATGTTTTAATATTTATTATTTTGTTTTAAAACTTACCTATTTAATTGATCATTAATTACAAACTGACAAAATGACTACTGTCAGTTGCGCTGTCCAGTAATAGTACTGAGCAAAAACACTTTCATACCAACCCCTCATCAACTTTTGAAAGGCTATTCTCAGGGTCTTCCCATCCCAAAAGAGTGTTCTCACCACTTATTCTACTCCTTGAAAGTATGTTGGTGGGACCAGGTACCACAGTATAGTGTGCATTGTGAAGGACATACAAAAATCGAGGTAGTGCCATCATCTTGTAGAGGGGTAGAGGTAATGTCAGGAGTAGCCACCTCCAATGTTGTACATCATCTCAAAGTCACCATATTGGAGGTTCTAAATTATGGTTATGGAAAACCATAGGATCTATGGTAACATAGATACCTAATTATTGAAACTCTTCCATCACCACTTTTGCTGCACAGGATCTATGGATGCGTAGAATGTTGCCACGCAGGACATATATTACTGATTTATCCCATTTGATGGTATAACCCGAGTATTGTTGATATAGGGCAAAAATGTGGAGTATCTTATGAAGCGAAGGGTACAGGTTCACTACGTAAAGGAGGATGCCATTGGCATATGGGGAGATCCTATCTTCCTAGTTTACTGACCATTTTAGTCCCTTGATCAGCAGATCACCTCATATCTAGACCGTCAGGGATTCAAGGACCAGTGCAAAGATCAGTGGAGAGAGGGGGCAACCCTGCCTCGTGCCTCTCTGTAAGAGAAATATTGCTAACCTACTTAATTTACAGTCACGTGTGCCAGGGGGTCCGTGTATATGAGATGTATCCAGGATAAAAATTTCAGGCCAGAACCCTGTCTGGCAAAGACTGCAAAGATGAAGGTCCACTCTATCATATCAAAAGCCATTCTAGCGTCTATTGACACCACCAAACCATCTTCCTGAAAGTAACCTGCCCTCTCCAGTACCCCATGTAGGTGCCTAAGATTTAGTGCAGTATTTCTACCAGCCATAAAGCCTGACTGATTGGGGCAAATTAATGAACTTATCACTGAGGCTAATCTAACTGCTAACAATTTGGCCTAGATCTTGACCTTGGCGTCCAGTAAGGAATTCGGCCTATAAGACGTACGTACAGCAGTCTGGGGGTTTTCCCTCCTTTTATATCACTACAATATTAGCAAGCCTTTGGTCTTCTGGAAGTCTCCATACCACTAAACTTTCTTTAAACTTCGTCACCAGATAGGAGGCAATCCTGGACACTGTCAGTTTATCTAGTTCAATTGGGAGACCATTGGGGTTTTTTGTGTGAGATCTGCTTCTAGTATATCTCTGTCCACTGTCGTTAGAGTTGGTGTCTTAAGTGTGGCTAATAGGTCTCGTGCAGCATCTGTGGTAACCTGCAGCGACGGAGAATACAACTCCCTGTAATACATTGCAAAGGCGTCAGCAATGCCTTGCCTGTCGCTCACAGAAATTCTTGCCACCGTGACAATCTCGAATACCCTAGCCAGGCCAGAAGTCTGTCAGCCCTGTCCCCTACTTCATATAAGCGATGCAGAGTAGCTCGATTTCTGGCTCTAGCTGCGTCCTCCACTACATCCCTATATTTTTTTCACTAAATATTCAGTTTATGTCTCACCTCAATGAGATCTGTTGCTTTCAATTCGGTTTCAAGGAGGTGGATTTCCCTTTTCAATGCCTCCAGCTGAGCCGTTTTATCTTTTATCTTTTTTGTGTCTCGCTGTCAGTGAGACCCCCTGACCGCGTTAAAGGCCTCCCATACAACTCGAGTTGAATCTACTATCCCTCCATTTTCCTGCAAGAACTGATCCATGGCCTTCTGCAATTTGGCTTGAATATGTGGCACCATCAAATACCTGGGATTGAGTGGCGCAACCCATCCTCCCGGGTCTGCCCATTTACCATAGATCACCCTGCATGGGGAATGGTATGAGATTCCCCTGTTGAGGAGATCCCGCTATTGCGCCACCACTGGTCTGACTCCACACATATAGCTGCATTACAGTCCCCCTGATGAGTACCTTCCCTTGTGGTAGTTGAACAATGCGTGGGCCTAAGTCTGTCAGGTCTGCTGTGTGTAACCACGGTGGGATGTAGAGAGAAATAATATTGAATAGAGGGCCTTCCCAGTGTCCCGAGAGCCCACAAATTGCCTGTGTGGGTCGTGTAAGATTTGCTGAATGGTGAATGGAAAGGAGTTGCGAAATAGGATTTCCACTCCCTAGAGCCCCTAGGGTGCCACTAACTTGTATCGCTACCTATTCAATGCACACTAGGATGTTCCCTGTAGGTGTGCCTCTTGGGGGAGAAATATGTTAGGTGATTGTTCCTTCAAGTATGTTATGTTATGTTATGAATTTGATTGAGCGCGAACAGCTGCCCCAGCAACGAGGCGTCCCGGCGCTAAGAACCATAAAATACCTGCAGAGGGGAAAGTGGAGGGAGAGACAGAAGGCCTAAGACAGTGGGAACAGATGAGTTTTAATTGCTTTCCGGAAGGCGGACAAGTTATTCAGGGAGCGAATGTTTGGTGGCAGGGAGTTCCAAAGCTTCGCCCCCAGAACACTGAAGGAGCGACCCCCAACACGACAAAGTTTCGTTCGAGGAACAGTCTCAAGATTTTGACCTAAGGAACGCAAATTGCGTTGAGGGATGTAGGGTACTAAGAGTGGGCGTAGAAGTTAGGGACATTCTGATTTAAGAATTTTAAAAGCAATAGTGAGGGTCTTGAATTGAATTCTAGATTCAATAGGGAGCCAGTGTAATCTTTAGATAGTGGCTTCAGCGGAACACCTACGGGGGAGGCCCACCACGGCCCTTGCTGCTGAGTTCTGTACCCATTGCAGCTGTGCTATCTCTGCTTTATTGGCGCCTAAAAATAGAACACTGGCGTAATCCAACCGGGAAAGAATGATGGATTGGATTATTAGCTGGCGCGTTTTGGAATCAAAGAAACCGAGTATTGGGTTGAGGCTCCTCAGCAGGCCCACACAAGTAGCAGCCACTTTCTTTGTGTGGGTTTGAAAACTAAGTGAGGAGTCCAGCCAGACACCCAGGTTTTTTACCAGAGTTTTCGGTGTCGGAATGGGGCCCAGCAAGGAAGGCCACCAGTGATCACTCCAATAACTGGAGTTTTTACAGAGGAGCAGCACCTCCATTTTCCCTGCGTTCAGCTGTAGGCAGTTGCCCGTCATCCACTGATTTGATTTGATTTGATTTGATTTGGACTTGTAGAGCGCATGGCTGCCCTAGAGCGTCCCAGCGCTAATCCTAATCTGAACCAGGTGAACTCAAGCGAAAGCAAGATTAGAGGGTGGTAGGGAACAAAAAGGTTTTAAGTGCTCTTCTGAATTTCAGATGATCCGGTTCCATTCGGAGTTCTCTAGGGAGAGCATTCCATTTGTTTGACACATTCAGTGAGAACCGTCGGCCTCCTGTTCTAGCTTTCCTCACTCGTGGGACAATGGCAAGATTTTCTACATCCGAGCGAAGGGCCCTGGACGACTTGTAAGGTCGGATCAATCCTCTCAAGGCTGGAGGGCCTTTGACTTGCAGGGTCTTATGTGCAATACAGAGGGATTTGAAAGAGACCCGCTCTTGGATGGGGAGCCAGTGCAGGGCTTTCAGC
Source organism: Lissotriton vulgaris (assembly GCF_964263255.1). Classification (NCBI taxonomy): domain Eukaryota; kingdom Metazoa; phylum Chordata; class Amphibia; order Caudata; family Salamandridae; genus Lissotriton; species Lissotriton vulgaris. The sequence goes on along the minus strand of NC_141687.1, from coordinate 29,322,881 downwards.
AATGGTTTGGCTGAGGCCCTTCTCGGCGCCCCCATCAGCAACCTGGCTGCGGCATTCTGAGCTCGCTGAAGAGTCTTGATGGTAGCAAGGGGGGCTGCGAGGAAAAGGGAGTTACCGTAATCCAGTTTGGACAGAATCAAACCCTGAATTAACAGCTTTCTAGATTGAAAGGGAAGGAGAGGAAGTACCTTCCGGGCTGCCCGAAGCAGGCCGAAGCAGCCTCCAACCACTTTCTGCGCATGGGTCTTGAATGTAAGTTGGGGTTCGAACCAAATCCCTAGGCTTTTTATTTGCTGCTTAGGGGGTGGAAGATCGCCCATACAAGCAGGCCACATCTCAGGGGGCAGAGAGGTAAATTGATTGCCTAGGAGCATGATCTCCGTCTTAGATCCATTTAATTTAAGTTTTGAACTGGACATCCAGGAGGAAATGGCTGTAAGACAGTCTGGGAGATCAACCGAGCTGCCCTCATGTTGCGACAGCGAGACGACAAGCTGCGTGTCGTCGGCATAACTTATAGCTTTAACCCCAAATGGGGCTATCACCTTCTCCAACGGGGCCATGTAGACATTAAACAGTGTGGGGCTGAGGGAGGAACCCTGCGGCACCCCACACTGAAGAGGGAAGGGCTCTGACAGGGACCCATTTTCCCAAATCCTAAAGGATCTCTCCTCCAGGTAGGACTGCAGCCATTTGAGGGCTGATCCTGTAATGCCCAGCAGGGCCAGTCGTTGGGCCAGGACAGCATGATCCACAGTATCGAATGCAGCATTCAGATCCAGGAGGATCAGAGCTACTGATCCCCCTGAATCCAAGATGCATCTTACCTCTTCAGTCACCGCCAAAAGGGCGGTGTCTGTGCCCTGACCCGGGCGAAAACCAGTCTGAGAGTCACTGAGGAGATGGTTAACCTCTAGGTACTCGGAGATCTGCTTATTCACCACTTTTTCGGCCACTTTGCTCATACCAGGTAGAAGCGAGATCGGGCGAAAGTTGGCCAGATCGGAGATGTCCAGTCCTGGTTTCTTTAAGAGAGTTTTGACCCTAGCCTGTTTCCAGCTCGGGGGCACTGTGCCCGAGGATAGCGACGAATTAAGTAACTCCGTGGCTACCGGGGCAATGATGTTCAAAGTTTGCTTTAAAATGTGCATCGGAGCTGGGTCTGAGGGAGAGCCGCTTTTAATAGTGGAGAAGATATTACAAAAATCTTCTTTGGAAATGGGACTGAAAGCCTCAAGTTGAGGACAGGTAGGGTCAGAGGCGGGGATCTCGACGGGTTCAATGATGGAGGATTGAGGAAGGCTATCTAAAATTTTCCGGATTTTGGTGTCGAAAAATTCTGCTAACTGATTGCATCTCAGTACTGGGTCATTCTGAGCCAAAGAAGGGGCTGGGACTTTAAGAAGCATGTTTACAATTTTGAATGTTTCTCTGGAAGAATTAGAAGAGAGACGAATTTTTTCTTCAAAAAAGGCAGCTTTAGATTTTTGTCGTCCTAGTTTGTAAAGTTTAAGGGCTTCTTTATATGCAGTTTTATGAATAGGTGCCCAGTCTTTGCGCCAAGCGCGCTCGGCTCTTTTGCACTCTTTCCTGAGTTCTCTTAGTTCAGGCGAGAACCAGGGAGATTTAAACGTATTGCTCTTTTTTGTACAGGGCTTAAGAGGCAGAACCGAATCCAGGGAATTAGTGAGCCAGTCTCGAAAATTTATGTCTGCCTGTAGAACATCCGATTCTGTAGGGGGAACAGATTTTTCGAGAGCAGTTGACCAATTGTCTACTGACAACCTTGGCCATGGCCTTTGAAGCGTACGGGAACAGGGGGCTTTGATTCCTCCTTGATGAAATTCCCATGAGAAAGGAACTAGGAAGTGGTCCGACCATAGTAGGGGCAAGGGGGGTTTGGCTGTAATCTGGGGGATGTTGGAAAAGATCGGGTCCAACAAGTGACCTTTATTATGGGTGGCTTCCTTATTTGTAAGTTCAAGATCAAAGGTGCTAAGGTTGGTAATCAGTTCAACCCCAGCGTTGTCCTTGGGGTCGTCGAAGTGTATATTCAAGTCGCCCAGGATCAAAAAATTCGAGGCCTGAGAGGCAGCTGATAAAGAGATTTCCAACAGGGAGTCAGAGAAGTGTTTTAGGCTCCCCGGGGGTCTATAGATGAGAAGACCTGACAGGGAGTGGGTGGGTGTGAGCTGAATGTTAAAACAAGCGCTTTCTGCATCTAAAATTCCACCCTCCTGCAATCTGCAGGTCAGGGACTCCCGATGGATTATGGCAAGCCCCCCCCCATACCTTTGTCACGGTTCACACATTGGATATTAAAGCCACTGGGGAGCGCCGAAACAATATCAAAGTCTGAGTGAGGGGATAGCCATGTCTCCGTCAAGAAGAGCAGGTCGAGCTTGCTGTCTTCTAACAGCAGGTGGATCTCGACCGCATGCTTCGGAAGCGATCTACAGTTCAGGAGAGCCATCTGCAACGTTCTACCCACCTTCTTATCGACCGACTCCCCACTGTAAGGGGCCGGACAGGCAGGGCATCGGCAAAAGGGAGGGCTAGAACCCACCCAGTGCGGGCATCCAGGATGGGCCATGAGTCGAAATGACAAAAGCTCCTCCTTAGAGTACCTTATGGGTCCATGGGGAAACACGGGCATAGTGGCTGGCCCTAGGCCCGGTCTGGCCCGGACGGGCCCAGACGGGCTTGCCTCTGGCGCGCCTCCGGCGCGCCATCGGCGCGCCCGCTGCGCCCGCCCGCTGCGCGGACGGAAGTCAGGCTTCATAAGTAGCGCCCGGGCTGTGATTCGCCCGACCGCTAGAGCGCTGACCGCGTTTTTCCAGTTGCAATGGCGGCCAAAGTCGTCGCCCTTTGCAAAACAGTTGTACTACCGTGAAGACCCTTAAATCGGCCCCCGGTTTGTGTAAGTAGAGTGGGAGGAAGCGCCCTGCTGTACCAAACAGCGTGAAAGCGTAGCACAATTCAACAAGTAAATTACGTGGCTGACACAATTAATGATTAAAAACGCGATAGTATTTCCTTAAAAAGAATAAGAACAGAGTAAAGTGCCTAGCTCCCGGCTTTCCGCCTCAGGAGCGCTTGTGTTCAGAAGTGCAAATTAGCAAGGAGAAATGCTGACAGCCAGCTGCTTTTATGCGCCCGGGCTGTGATTCGCCCGACCGCTAGAGCGCTGACCGCGTTTTTCCAGTTGCAATGGCGGCCAAAGTCGTCGCCCTTTGCAAAACAGTTGTACTACCGTGAAGACCCTTAAATCGGCCCCCGGTTTGTGTAAGTAGAGTGGGAGGAAGCGCCCTGCTGTACCAAACAGCGTGAAAGCGTAGCACAATTCAACAAGTAAATTACGTGGCTGACACAATTAATGATTAAAAACGCGATAGTATTTCCTTAAAAAGAATAAGAACAGAGTAAAGTGCCTAGCTCCCGGCTTTCCGCCTCAGGAGCGCTTGTGTTCAGAAGTGCAAATTAGCAAGGAGAAATGCTGACAGCCAGCTGCTTTTATGCGCCCGGGCTGTGATTCGCCCGACCGCTAGAGCGCTGACCGTGTTTTTCCAGTTGCAATGGCGGTCAAAGTCGTCGCCCTTTGCAAAACAGTTGTACTACCGTGAAGACCCTTAAATCGGCCCCCGGTTTGTGTAAGTAGAGTGGGAGGAAGCGCCCTGCTGTACCAAACAGCGTGAAAGTGTAGCACAATTCAACAAGTAAATTACGTGGCTGACACAATTAATGATTAAAAACGCGATAGTATTTCCTTAAAAAGAATAAGAACAGAGTAAAGTGCCTAGCTCCCGGCTTTCCGCCTCAGGAGCGCTTGTGTTCAGAAGTGCAAATTAGCAAACTGGGCAACTGCTGCCAGGCCATCCCTAAATCTCGTGGCCGAAATAGAGGGGCCATCAGTGAGAGTGATGACCAGCTGCGTGTCGTCAGCGTACGACACCAGCGTGAGGTCCCACTCTTTGGCCACTGCCGAGAGAGGCTGCACATAAAGGTTAAAGAGGGATGGACTGAGTGCAGAGCCCTGGGGGACTCCTTGGCGGATGGTGTGGGACCGTGAGATGAACGGAGGAGCTGAGACCCGAAAAGATCTGTCCTTCAAGAATGAGCGGAACCAGTCAAGGGCGAGGTCACTAATCCCTATAGCCTCGAGGCGTTTTAGCGAGATGTTATGGGAGACCGTATCAAAGGCTGCGCTGAGATCAAGCAGAATCAGTGCAGCACTTTGACTGGCATCTAGTATTTTCCGGAGGTGTTCAGTGGTGGACAGAAGGGCAGACTCGGTACTATGACCTGGCCTAAACCCATTCTGCGATGGGTCCAAGATGTTATTTTGGACCATGTGGTGGGACAGGACATTATTCGCTAGTTTAGACACCCAGGGGAGCAGCGAGATGGGTCTAAAGTTTTCTAACTTTGTAGGGTCTAAGGTAGGCTTTTTAATAATAGGAGTGACCCATGCTTGTTTCCAGCAGGTAGGGACCACAGCCGAGGAAAAGGAGAGATTGAGTAGCGTGGCCAGGGAAGGGAGGAAGAAGTCTAAGGACTCGAGAAATTGAGCTGGTCTCATGGGATCTGAAGGGGAGCCGGACTTAACCTTTCTACAAAGTTTGGCTAGGTTGTCATGGGAAATTCCAGGTAGGAGTGACAGCCTAGTGCCATTGATAGATGGATTGGAGGGATTAGTGAGGTCAGGAGAGTCCTGTGGGAAGGCACTATAATTTTTCCTCACCTTATCTATAAAGAAAACGGCGAGATCCTCACACTGCTGTGTGGAGGTAATACAGGAGGCTGGGTTGCCGCATTTTTGAAGTTTTTGCACCAATGTAAAGATAGTTTTTGTAGGATTGGTGCTGGAGTTGATTTCTTTTGCGTAGAAGGACGTGCGCGCAGCGCGTATGGCCTTGTGATAGAGTTTTAATTTGGACAGGTAAAGAGTTTTATCCCTGTCTTTGTACTCTTTTCTCCAACTACGCTCAGCTACTTTACACTCTTTCCGTATAAGTTACAGGTTTTCATTGTACCATGGGTTATAGGGAGAGCTACGTCCTTTAGTCCATTTAGCTGGTATAAGGGTGTCAAGTCCTTTAATGATCCAGTCCTGGAAAGCAGCATAGGACGTGTTGATATCCTCAGTAGCTTTGTGATGGAATTCTCCTAGAGTGGAGAGAAGGTCACCAGTTTGCAGTTTATGCCATGGTCTCTTAAGACAAGAGGTGGACACTTTTTTATTGGGCAGATCTCTTACCATTATCGTAAATCTGATAAGTGGTCAGTTCTTCCCATGGGTTTGGGTGGGTCAGCCCTGGTCTCCGGGATATTGGTGAAGACAGGGTCTAGTAAATGACCAGCGGCATGTGTAGTGGTGTGAATAAGTGGATTTAACTGTAAGGCTGTAAAATCCGCCAGAAGGTTTCTGATGGTGGGGTCCAAAGTGGAGGTTAAGATCTCCCAAAATAGTAAAGTTAGGCGAGGTCACTATTAGGGCATGAGCCACTTCTAGAAGTTCCTCAATAAACTTAGAGGTAGGTCCCGGAGGTCGATAGATGTAAAGGCCAGAAAAGGCAAAGTGGGGGCCCGTAGTGATTTTAAAACGAGCGCTTTCACACCCCTCAATGTCTTCTTTCATAAAAGAACAGGTGTATAGCGTTCGGTATATGACAGCTATACCACCTCCCCTAGTATCTCTATTGATAGACTTCATAGAGAAGCCCTCCGGCAGCGTGAGACTCTGGATGCTGGTCAGATCATCCTGGAGCCAGGTTTCACATAAAAATAGAATATCCGGATTCTCATCAGTTAAGAGAGTATTAACTTCAGGGTGGTGTTTTACAAGAGACCTGACATTCAGCTAGAGGACCATGAGGGGGGTGTGTTTTGGCACACTGGCTTTGTGTCCAGATAAGCAGGGTTTGGGTGTGACAAAGTTGCAGGACTTACATTGTAGGCCAGTCTGTCCAAGGCAGCCAACTAGCTTGTCACATCTCTGGGCCAAGTTCAAAGCGAGGAGACGCTCCCTATCATATCGGTAGACATTCCGTGGAGTTTGAGCAGGGGGACAGGCGAGAGGCGATGTCTTGGCGATGACGAGCGTAGACGGGCTTGCCTTAGGCACGCCTTCGGCGCGCAAACGGCGTGCCCGCTGCGCCCGTCCGCTGCGCGTACGGTGAATACACATATTTATCAGGGGGAAGGAAGGGCGGGGCGTGGCCTCAAAGTGGGCGTGGCCATGCGGCTCGCCGGCAATGGCGGCGGGAATTGTTTGGTGCTCGAGTCCGCAACCAGCGCTGAATCGGCTGTGCAGTGAGCTCAAGGAGCAGAGTCCTGAGGTGCCAGAAAAGGGGTAAGTGCTTTTAAAATCATCAAGTATCGTGACACACAAATATTTAAAAATATGCAGAGAACTCCCGCCTCAGGAGGATACGTGGTTCTGACTATCAGACGCTAGTGATCAGCGTTTTATACAGAGCAGGGCGCGGGGCAGCACCACCCCTCTCGCTTGATCTTATCTCCCAGCCCATTTACGTTCCAGGAGAGGAGTTTAAATCTAAAAGCTCTCTAATCAGCAGTCATTAGGTGTCGTGTCAAGCCTCAATACATCTCAGCTGGAATCTAAGCTTCGCAGGGTAGCAATGAACTGATCCCTAAACACACATAGGGGCCAGGGGAAATATCCATGACCGTTACTAAGTCTAGTCGAGGTCTGTGCTAACATACATTGCCTAAATGTCTTTGATGTTCATCATGGTCTGCAGTTACTGTCATCCACCAAAAATATCACACAAATTACAAAGAAACAGTTTTGACTCTGTACCTCCCATCCCCCTTCCCTGCCTCCCTGCATTTTGGACTTCAAACTGCCCACCTCCTCCAATATTGCAGACTGCCTGTGTGTCCCATTCTCCTGGCCCCATTGCAGGAGAACGTGACCCAACCAGGGGTGGCCGCCTACCATTCCTCCACCAGACCCTGATTCATGTTTACCGTCCTTTGTTGGCCAATCAAGTCTTTGCCAGTTCACTGATTACTCCAGCATCAGAGTGTAGGCCTAAAGTGTCTTTGAGTTCTAGGAGTGTCTTTTTCAGCATTGCTGACTTCTTGGTTGTGTTGTAGTCTTCAATTAACAGCCACTGCCATGTTTCTTGCGGCTGGCATGCGATTGTTGACTCTTCCTCACATCAGCCATCCAGGGAGTCCAAAGCCTCTTCATAGGTCTCAAAAAACCAAACCTAGCCCTCTGCCATTGTCTGGAGTTTGGCTGGGTATAACATTGCATATTTCATCTATCTCATAAGGCCTTCTTAACCTCAAGAAAAGAACGGAGCAGTTTCTGCACTTTAATTGTAAAATCTGAGAAGAATGTTATTGTAGCATTTTCCAGCTGGAGCGGGGCAGATTGTGTCTGTCCATATAGTTCGAGATCCGCGCCTCTATAGGGAGAAGGGGAGCTCCAGGTTGCGGCGGGCCCCCTGGCACTCGGTGGGCCAGTTCCACTAAAAAGAGTCTGGAGAGGCGTTGTGGCTGCAGGTTTTTTATGATGAGATCTTCAACAAAAAGTTCAGTTGCTGGGCCTTCAACCCAATTAGGCACCCCCAAAATTCCGCCATTTTTTCTGTGGGTTCTCCCCACAAAATCTTCTACAATCACATCTAGAGTATCAATAGTGGTTAACCGGTTCCTAACTTGCATTTCCAGTGATTTAGTGGAGGTCTGGAGTGTGGCTATAGACTCCTCAGTGGTCTTGATGCGGTGGTCGAGGTTACAGATGTCTGCATGCATCAAGGTAACATCCAACTTGACTGTGTGTATTTTACCTTCCAAAGCTGTACACACCCCTTAAATTGCCGCATCTTTGTCTTGCAATGTTAGGGTGCCGTCCGGGTCAGTGGGCAGTAGCTGTTGTTCATCTACTGTTGTGGCCAAAGAGTCTAGTTTGGGATGCGCAAATTATCCAACTTTGGTGTGTTGCTCGGGCTCCTTTATTCCCTGACATCTTGTATAGGCAAGTACTCGGGCTGTTGCTGCTCACTGCGCTTTGAGCGAGTTTTCACTTAGGTAGCTATTATAGATGAGGTGGCGGTGGAAAATCTAAACTCTCAGACCCACCACAGGAATGTTCAGGACGATGGGCATTCCCTCGAGATCACAGTTGCAGCCTCAAACAGCCACCATAGTTGTTTCCTGTCTCTTCTGTCAATAAATGCTCCAGAATAGCTTAACCTCCGTTGGCGAAGGATACCGGTAGAGATAAGAGTCCCTATCGCAGTGCCCGGCAATATGGTGTCACTGACTCTATCAGGGCCTCTGCGTAATGGACACAGATTGGGGGTCTAATAGGGATCCTCACATAAGACCAAGACCTAATACCTCTGCCTGTGTCTCCTTTCCGAAGGCCAGGCCCTCCACACCCACCAATAGGGACCGGCAGGGGCGAGCTCCTCGGTGCATACAGCTGGTAAGATCGCTCAATAGGGGAGGTCAACTGTGTAATCGCTGGGGGGACTTCGCGATATTGCTTATTGTAGGCTCCTCAGCCTCCTTGCTGCATCTCTGTCCGCGGCAGTACCTACTCACAGCACGCCTGTCCATTGTCTCTGTCCTCTGCTGCAAAAGACATTTAGCCGAGTCCGGGCATCTGGCTATCCGCTACCGATTCACACCTCCAGGTGGAAGCTGTATCACATCGCGGGCCGGTCAACACCTCTTCTCCAATCAGCCTCACCAATTCAAGGGTAGAGCGAATATCTTTCTCTGGCCGCAAGTTATGGTCCGCCCAGCCACCGCGACAACCTCGACTTCAAGTCTGGGCCCGCCTTCTCGTTTCCAACAGCGTTGGGCGGGGATGGTGATATCAGCTCCGCCACTTCCCGCTCAGTCTAGCTCTGAGCTCGGGTTTACGCCGACGTGTCTCTTGGCCGTCCTCCGTCACTCCATCGGTGCGTGCCTTCATTTGTGTAGGCCACACCTCGTAGCTGCGGTCTTCATGTTCTTTTCTTGCCGATGGCTCGGGTCAGCCACTGAGACCTCTCCGATTTGTCCGGGTCACTGTCAGTGCTTTCTCATCCGCTTGATAGTGCGGTGTCGGATATTTGAATGGATTGCTGTGGGATTTACACGGCGAGCTGTCAGAGTCCCCTTCAAGATCCGGCCATCTTGGTTGGCTGCTGGCCACACCCCCCCAGATCGACTCACATTCTTGCCCCTCTTTAGATGTAAAAACAACACACAGCACAAATCAGAAAGCTAATTTTCCTCTATTTCCCACTTGAGCATTTGTCAGGAAAGGGGCTTCGCACCAGATTATCAAGCAAGATACTGCCAAAGACGATCTTTACTGCCAGAGCACTGAAATGCCGCTGCTTGATGTTGATAGCGAGACAAGCTTGGGAGGAGAGGAGCTGATGTGATGTGTGTTCTGATAACCACATCGTTTTGCTGTAAATAGGCATGCAGTGCATTGATTCTCATTAAGAAACTCTAAATGCAAGTTATTCTGCTCCTAGTGTAGTGCATAGAAGTAGGTGTTATGTCGCTAATTGACATTTTAACTATGGTAGCAATGATCATTTTATTCTGATTGTTCTCAACATGTGCTGTTTTAGTAATATTCTGTAAGGTTATTTTAGATGTGCTAAAGAACAGGTTCAGACAGTTGAAATTAACAATTTTTAGTTAAAGTGTCTTTTTCTTAGTGCAGTTAAGTTTGTGTGTGTGATATTGCAAACAATGAAAGGGGCTTTTTATCACTGTTTCCCTGGATCCCTGTTTAGACTCAAAAGCATTTGTCGCCACTTCAACTATGTATTGGGTGGAGTCCTACAGAGCTACCATAACCTGTTTTTCATATTGAATTGTTGGTGCATTAAACCGTGTCACTTGTGGATGTGAAAACAAACCTTGTAGAACTAAGCCAGTCCGGGCACCTTATTTGCTACTATTAAAAGAAACTTCTCAATTTTTCCTAACAACCCCTGCCTGTGTTGGGTGCTAAAATGTTGCTCAGCACAGCTGGCCCCTAAATTGGCAAAGGTCTATTGTGAAGCATTTGAGGTTGGCTGACTGCCTCCTACTACCTGGGAAGCATGGATTGCTTCTATGCCCAAACCACGCAGGGACCCCCAAGATATGGCTACCTACCTGTAGGTCGCTATCTACCACAACTGCCCAGATTGGGGCACTGCGACAAGACAGGTTTTGTACTAATACATCCATCAATATTTATAGACTATGGGATATACTCAACAGCTCTGCACAGATGGCTTTTCTAGCACTAGACCCGGAAAAGGCATTCAACTCATTAAATTGAGGGCAAAGGCACAGAATATTGACTTTTTTGGTATGGGCACATATAAGCGTTGTTGGATACAGATTCTCTATAAGGGCCTGGCTGCCTAGATCAAAACTAGAGAGAGAATCTCAGGTTAGACATAGAATTTACTCCACCAACAAACACCATCCTGGAGGGTCGGCTAGCATGGCGGACCTCAAAATTTAGGAATTTAGAATTAACGTATATCACACAGTGGAGGACATACATGATGGTAACATAGGTAAAACAGTACATTTGGGGCCCGATGTGGGTAAACCCAGATTACCAATTCTTAAATACCAAATCATACCGATTCGGTATTTAAGAACTGGCAATCGGGATGTAGGTAATTTTACCGATTTCCTTACCGAATCGGTATGATTCGGTATTTACCGATTCGGTAATTGACATTCATTCCTATGGGCCTGGAGGCCCATAGGAATGAATGTCAATTACCGAATCGGTAAATACCGATTCGGTAAATGGGGGAAACATAGAAGGGTGGCAGGGTGTCACTTTGACACCCTGTTGCACCCCTCAATTGTGCATGGGTGCACATGTTGCAGACATACATGCCCTTAGGGCATGTATGTCTGCAACATACATTCTGCCTGCCTGCATACTGCCTGACTGCAGACATACATGCCCTTAGGGCATGTATGTCTGCAACATGGCACTGTTTTAAAAGCAAAAATAATGCTTTTTAAAGGGTTTTCATATTTACCACTAAATTCTAGTTGGTGGTAAATAACGAATTCTTAAACCCCTGTAGCACTGATTACAGTGCTACCTACATGTCAAGATACAGATTCGGTAATTTGGTATTTTACCGATTCGGTAAAATTACCGATTCTGTATCTTGACATGCCCCTACATCCCACACTCCAAATACCGGTCGGTACCGGCCGAAACCCGACCGGTATTTGCCTTCCTACATCTGGCCCATAGTCTTAGGTCACAGAGTATATAAAAACAGTATTTTTTATTTAAACAGAGTACAAGCAGGCCCATGTTCTATTCGGGCCCGAATATTTTGTGTGTGTTTATCATTGCTTTCGAATCACTATGAATATGAACTGCTGAGAGGAGAGGGGCTATTTTTAATATCTTTGATGTGTTTCCCTGTCTGTTCTGTGTCCTTTCATTCCATCGCTTTCTCTCTTTCTCTTTATTTGCCTCTGAGGTGTTTCCCTATTTGTTCTGTATCTCTCTTTCTCTCAATGTCTCGCTCTCTCTTCCCTTTTCCTCGATCCCTTTATATTTACCCATGCCCTAATGTGGTCTTTACTCTTTCTCTCTAACATTTCATTTTAAATGTCTTCATAAGCATGTCATCACATCTTCTTTAAAACACCAAAGGCTCAGGGTCAACCCTTAGCAGTACCTCATGTAGGATCTACTTTGCTGATGATGCCACCTCAGACAAAGACCAGCCCTGTCAATGTCACATTTGGTCTTTCTGTAACAGGAACAGACCGGCACGAATTGACAGGACATATACTCTTTTAGTCCGGACTAGTTTCGATCTTGAAAACTCACTCGAGTGGCACAGTCAGTGCAGCTCTATAAATTGTAAATCTTTCCATCCTCTTCACCCCTGCCTTTTTAGCTCTCTGCCTGCTGGCCTTCCATGTATCTCTCCCCACCTCCGTTCCTTTCAGGTGTTTTCGGTGTTTTCCTCAGTCCTGTGTCTGTGATTCATATAAATCGAGACTTGAGGTCTTTCTCAGTAGCTCTATTTTTCTCTCTATCTATACATCAGCTATAATCACTCCCCAGCTCTCTCTCTACCTCACAAACATGCAAACATACATCTCACATAGGCACATACATGTGCCTTTGAAGTCCTTCGCTCTCTGTCGCCCTCCTTGCGGTGCTGATTTCATCTTCTGTCACTTCCAAGTCTCATGCTTCCTTCACCCTTCACCCCTATATCTCACTCCCGTGTGCCTTTATCTTTCTCTCTCCCCTCTGGACCCTTGCGGTGTCTCGCCTGCTGCATGTGCCCTATCTGTCTTTCTCACGGCCTTGTTCGTTTTCATTCTTACTGCTGCCCGCCTAAGCGCCTTTGAAATCATTTCCTCTCTAGCTCCCTCTCATCATCTTCACACACTTGAGGGGCCTCTGTTCACTCCACAAAATCTTGTCTCTTACTGCGTTTCCATCTCACTCACGCTATTAGTTTTTAGGTCTGGCATTTGAGACCTCGTGTATATACTTTAGTATATACTTATATACTTTGGTATATACTTATATGTGTATGTATCATGTGGGCTCTGGAGATCAGTCCAAGGTCTTGTCTGCTTCTGCTTAGGGACTTTTTTTCTGTTCAACTGCCTCTATTTAACTTTCTTGATAGAAAACGACCAGCAGAGGTCAATAAAATACCAGAATAACTTTAGCATTCTCTCGAGTAAAGTTCATAGAAATTGCCTTCCACGATCACCCATAGACAATATTTTTTTCAAATCTAATATTTTGAGTGATATGACTACCGAAGGCCCTGATTTTATATGAAAAACAGAGCTTTGGACTATACCATTTTCTGCTGAAAGGCAATATTTCTCTTCAGGCGTGGCATGCAGTTTGGTGCTCCATGTTAAAGAACAGTAGATTTTCAGCACCCAGGATAATAAATACATATAAGTTTCCAAAGACAAGACCGATTGCATTGAAAAAGCTTGCTTCTCAAGCTCTCTCTCACTGTTTTGCCACTGGACCTAAGGACCTATAAAACAAAGCAACCTGGGTGAATCTGGTCTGACTTCAAACCCCAGTAAGGTTGACTTTCTCCTTCCACCAAAGTATTGAAGGCACTCGTATGCAAACTTCCACAGCAGGTGCTCGCTCCTAAAATTGCGCTGTTGAGGATGGGCTCATATTTATCAAACCATTTTTAATAAGTTTGCATTGCTCCGCAGAGGTTTGAGTTCCCAAAATGGTTTTGTCAGGGCACAATCTGATGTTAAGAATAGATGTCGCCTGAGGTGTGGGGTTACGTTAGGGTGCGAGGTTTAAACAATGCTTATATCTAAAGGAATGAGGTTGGCACATGAATTAGCCTGAAAGTGCAGGATTAGAAGTCTGGGCTGACACCAAAAAAGACATTGAACAAGAAAGCCCCTGCACTGGAGACAAACAGTAATTTCTTGGTGATTTACAGTTTCAATGAGAAAAGTAAGATGAGCACATCAAGACTTAAGTGAATCGACCAATTGATGCAAAAAAAGAGTTCAAAGGATGTAAAGTTCTTGGTGTATAACACCGGTTTAATGTTCCTCTGTACTGGCCAACACGTGTTTCATCGCAGGGAACAGACTGCGAATCTTCAGGGCCTCATAAGCTATGAAACGATAATGGTAATTTGGCCACCCGGATGGGAAATGACGTGTAGAGAATGAGCGTTGCTCGCGTAGTTGGCTGCCTCTCATTAGTGTTCAATGGAGGCCACAAACCGGGAGGAGAAGATTTGGCGCAGTAGCGCTCGAAATCTAAGACAGGCGGATACACCTGACTATCTGCATTCCCCCTCCTGTAGTTCCCGGCGCCGTTTTTCGGTTTGTGGCCTCCATTGAACACTAATGAGAGGCAGCCAACTACGCGAGCAACGCTCATTCTCTACACGTCATTTCCCATCCGGGTGGCCAAATTACCATTATCGTTTCATAGCTTATGAGGCCCTGAAGATTCGCAGTCTGTTCCCTGCGATGAAACACGTGTTGGCCAGTACAGAGGAACATTAAACCGGTGTTATACACCAAGAACTTTACATCCTTTGAACTCTTTTTTTGCATCAATTGGTCGATTCACTTAAGTCTTGATGTGCTCATCTTACTTTTCTCATTGAAACTGTAAATCACCAAGAAATTACTGTTTGTCTCCAGTGCAGGGGCTTTGTTGTTACTGTGCAATTTGTGTGGATCCTCGGGGTCCCACCTTGAGCGGTTACGAGGGATTACCGCCCGCCCTTCTTTGCCTGGACTGCTGTACTCTGTAGTAGTATATACCTTGCGGTTACTCAGGTGTGCGCCTGTTCATTTCTGGAATTTCCCCAAACCCTCCCAGTTGAATTATACCAAAAAAGACATTGCAGGCCAGAAGTGCAAACGGACATTTGTGATTGAGGATTTCGATTACCATTAAGAGTTCCTCCTACTAAGTTGCCTTGCCAGCTAGGTTAATGGGGTTCAGCGGTCTGTTTAGGTTTGGCTTGTGAAATCTATTGTATTTAATAAAAATCCTAAATGGGGCATACATCCCACTCCCTTGCTTTCCTTGCATTTCATTGGCTCCTATGCTTGCCACTTACTTGTCCTCTATTTCTATTCGCTGTAGCATATTTTCCTGCGTTTACCATTTCTTGTTCCTGGTCTGATGCTCTTGTCGGTTTCCTGCAGCCAAAATACTGTTATACTTAATCCTGGGCAGTGAACAACACTGCGCTCGCAGAGTTTGCTGAGTTTTCCACACTATGAGTTACGCGGAGCTCACGGAGTTCTGAAAAACTCTGCTCCGCGTAGAGGAGCAGAGCTTTATCCTCACTCGCTATTGTTAACGTTAAGTTGGCGAGGGTGAGCATGTAAAATCCACATCCCGGTGAGATTTCTCGACCTGGGCACGCGGATTTCTCATTACGATTGGTCTCATAAGCTTGCGACCGCTTGCACTGAGAAACTGTCCGTTCCTGTTGAGAACAGACAGTTGCGCTGTGCATGCTGCCATTCACAATGATTGCACAGTGCGGACAAATACCTGGCACTGAAAATCACTGTAAATGGCATTTATCTAACGCACTCTGCTGCTTGCGGATCTCTGAGTAGCATTCTCTGAGTAGCACTTTGCGGGCACCACAAACTCTGCCCAGCCTTAGTTATCACCCAGTTTGGTGAACTATTTGTTCAAGAAGTTTTGCCTCTTTCTGCACTTTCGGCTTGCTGTGATACTTTAAATTAAATTAGCAGATTTATATAGCCCAATTTATCACCTGGAGAGATTCAGTGGTTTGCCCAGAATCGCAGGATGTTGCTGCACCGGGACCGAACTGTGGTACCCAGCTCTCGAGTCAGTAGCTCTGGCCTCTGCACTACCTTCTCTCTTCTCGTGGGATACTTGTTTAATGTTTTGCCCCCACAGGCATTATCTTTCCAGTGAAGGGTGAGTAGTTTGATTGCGTTTAGATAAAGTTGTTTGAAAAATTGTGAAACCCAGCTGAGTAAAGCATGATACAGCGCAATGCTATGCTTTCTTTTTGTTTCCCTTCTTCCCACTCCGCCTCCGTAGTGGGCATTGCATGCAGCTGACATCTTCGCCCATGTGTCTTAGGCGCACCTCATGGCAGCTTCTAAAGGTGCAGAGATGCACCCTGCTCCTCAGAAGGGGTGCTGCTGAGGCTGTCGCTGCGCCCTGAGTCTCTGGGAATGTGTAGTCTGCTGCATGCGGCCACCGGGTTGGTGTGATTCCTATTGCTGCAGGCTCCCCCCTTCTATAGTCCTTTTTTAGGTCAAGCGTAGCGCCGGCGGCTTGCACTTCTTGCTCTGCAAGACTGCTGCAATACGAGTATGGTAGAGAAGCAACGCCCACTCCCCGCCCATATTTGTCATTGTCTTTCCTAAATGCTGCCTTCGGATTTGTTAATAGGCTTGTTATTCCATCCTTAGTATGGCCTTATCTTCATTTAGAACCTCCCATGGCTCCTTGGCCCTTTACTTTGGTTGTTACATGGTATGTGTACTCTTTTCTTTTTTTAGTTTTGCCTACATTAGGCACGACGACGTGCAGTATTTGTACAGAATATGCCCCTTGGTTCGGCCCCCCACTCCCCAGGGGGAGGGGGACAGTGGCTGGACCGGGGGTCTCAGTGGAGGCCACCCCCGGGAGGCAGACCCCGAGCACCAATGATTGGCGGGAGATAAGGGGAGCAAAGGCAGGGAAAGAGTAAGAGCAGGCCCACCAAGCATTGGGGCTGGGCCAGCTCAGCCATAAATTTAAGGTAGGAATGTGGTAGGGATGATAAGGGCTATTTAAGGATG
Organism: Lissotriton vulgaris; assembly: GCF_964263255.1. Lineage (NCBI taxonomy): Eukaryota > Metazoa > Chordata > Amphibia > Caudata > Salamandridae > Lissotriton > Lissotriton vulgaris. Next base: position 29,306,534 of record NC_141687.1, on the reverse strand, counting down.
GGCACTGGGCACAAGGCCCTCTTTCTCCGGGGAATTTTGACAGGAGAAGAGGTGCAGTGTCGACAAAGTGCGAGGTGAGGTGGGGGGAGGCGGGGGAGGGAGGGATGGAGGGATGGATCTAGGGTGGGCTGCAGTGTAGTGGGTACAGAAGAGAATGTGTGGGGTAGCAAGGGTGGGGGGACTTTGAGGGGGCTGGGTGTGCAGAGGAACAAGTAAAGGAAGGGACGCCATAAGAGAGTGTGCAATATTAAGAAATGTAAGGAGGGGTGGTACTAGTAAGTTAAAGACTCCCCGCAATATCAACAAGCAATGCGGGCTTTAATGGCACGGGACAGTGGGGTCAGGCTCCTACACAGCGGAGGGCGAGGCGGCGTTCTGCGGGACTGTGGCGCAAGTAACAATGGGGCAGGGTGTCAGAGTGCCCAGGCAACAACAATAGCAGAGGGGGGGGGATGAGGTCGAGCACGAGTAGGTCAGGTGCGAAGTCTCGGGGAGGGGGGCCCATAGGAGGGCTCGAGCGCAAGGAAAGAATAAGGACGGGCATGGAGGGATTGTGGCCAGAGGGGCCACAGAAGTAGAGGGTGTGCTCTTCCACGGGGCGGGGCGGAGCCAGGGGGGGCTCAAGGATATGCAAGGGGCAGTTGGTGATGTGAGCCAGGGGTCTTAGTCTGTGGGTTGAGGAAGACAGGGTTGCTGGATAAGCGTGGAGATGTGCTGCCCCCCCCCGGGCGGCGGTTAAAAGGAGGACGGAGTGGAAGGGTTGGAGGCTGGTTTAAAGGTTACGGAGATGGGGGCTGCGTAGTAGATGCCCCTTAGTGTCATGGGGCTGAGGATCGAAGAGTGGCGTACATTACGGGAGGGGAGGTGGAATGTGTGTAAGTTGCAAAGGAGCAAAAAGTACAATAACGGCACAGGGGGGCGGCAGAGGATGAGAGGATGGGGGGATGTTGGGGGATTGGGCTCTGGGCGGGCAAATACAAGGCTCTTGGCGGTTGGAATGCGGTGCTGTCTGAGGGGCTCGTGCCGCGCGCGGGCAAGGACATTGCAGAGTTGCTCGGGTAACAATATTAACAGCAGAGGGGGGGGAGGAGCCTAGCTTGCAACCACGATGGCCACTTAAACCCTCGGCTCCGCCGACCTGCTCGCTTTTCTTCTGCATCCTGCAATTTATCCTGCACTTGAGCCGAGTTTTTGGAACGGGGATGTGACTCTGATCCCAATGGTGTATTCCCCGGCATGTTTCTAACGGTAGCGGTGGTAAAACGTCCTCGCTTCTTCCCCGGCCCTTAATGGCTGTGAGACCGGGTCTTTGTGCGTGAGGGACGGCCGGCCCCGGCCACAACAACAGCAGCCATCGAAGACGGGGAGGAGTCGGTCGGCCGTAGAGGGGTTGCCGCACTGCGCTTCCCACTGCAGAGACCCAATCTGCCCTGCGATTCTGCATGCTTGGAAGGTATTGCAGCTGTGGGAATTACATTGTATCATCTTCCCCGCCTGTAGACGGCCCGGACAGTTCTTTCATCTCTCCCTGCGCTGTGGTGGGAGCCATTTTGTATATCGCGTACTCGGCGCTTGTAACTGAAGACCCTGGACCGCTACTGAGGGTCCAGGTGATTACCGATATCACATCAGCACTGTGTGTGGTGACGGAATGGAGTCGGCCGCCCCTGTGCCTCCGGCCCTATTGTGCTTTGCAGAGTGTCGGCGGGGTCATCAGCTGGTTGCATGGGACGACCGCGGTCAGCCTCGAGAGCTACTACATGCCCGTGAGCCTCGGATGAAGAGACATGCTGCATCCTTTCTTCCTGGGGCACCGCTGGGGATCAGCGATATTCTGGGCGCTCTAGGTGCTTTGCGAGCTGCCCTGCATAATAGTGCCCAGGATCTGGGGAGCCGGCTGGATGCTATTGCACCTGAAGTGCCCTCGACTGCCCGTGATTGTTCCCGAGTGCGGGGCACTGCGCCACACCCTGCATTCGACCGCAGTGGACTGCCTACCCAGGTACATTCGGAGGCGTTGGAGGACCAAGATCTCGATACCGCCGCTGTGCTGACCGCAATGGTCATGAAGAGGTCTGGTGTTCGTGGACTCGTGCAGTGGTTGGGGAATCGTCTCCGGGCGCCATGTCCGGCGGCTCCTTTGTGGTCTGATGGCGTGACTCCCCATCCTTTCTTGGAGCTGATTTTACCGTACTGGCCCGCCGGCTTTGGGGGATTACTGCTGTGCATTGATCATTTTTGTATCGTCATTGGACACACAGCGTTGGTCTGGGCAGACTTTGGTGGACAGCTTCCTATTCTGCAGTGGCCGTCCCGTTCGCATATTTCACCTAAGATGGCGGCTGGACAGCTGGACTCCGTCGACGCACCTGATCGCAAGGGGCAAGGTTGAGGATGTTTTCTTGATTGCTGTTGCTCGCACTGCTGGGACTATAAGGGACAGGCGGGACATTGACTGAGTTGAACGTTGGTATTTCATCGGCTCGAGGGTCGGGGGTGGGCGGCTGAGTACACACATGTTGGTTGTCTTCTTCCTCCATATTTTCTTCTCTCTTTACTTCTTCTCTAACTATATTTCGGTTTTCCTATTAGGGCGACGGGCACACTGCTGGGGGGATAGGCCATGGCCTTCTGCAGGGGTGCGGGGTGGAGGGTGGGGGGTTGGTTACTTTGTATCTTCTTGTTTTCTCTTCGGTTCTATGGCCCTTTTCTTTGCTTTTTCCTGTCTTATTCTTCGGGAATTCTATGGCTTATTCAGTTCTTGTGGGGTGGGGCACTGGTTTGTTCTGTATAGAGACTGCGCTTATGGCTGCTCAGTATTGCTTATTTTGCCTCCCTACTCCCACTTTAACTGTCCAATTGGTCGCCTTTGCACGATTTGACAATTGGCTGTAGACTTTGAAATGATTGCTCGCTATCGATCCTGTACATTAGAATCCCAAAAGAAAAAAGAAACCTCATCCATCCTGGTATTTGATAATAACATTATCCTGAGCTACAACGGGACAGTTTGGGGATGTAATGCTGTATGTTTATGATCTTGGTGCTTTGCTTGCCCGCGATTGTATTGCTACAAGTACAATAAAGGTTTACCAAAAATTAAAATAAATAAATAAATAAATAACAGCAGAGGGGCGAGGCCGAGCGCATGAGAGTAGGTGTGAAGGATGGGAGAAGCGGGCCCGGGACAGGTGCGCAGGGAGTCGCGCCCGGGAAAGGGTGCCTGCTTGTAAAGTGTTGGGGGCGCAGGGGAGGTTCGTGGATGCGTGGATCTGGTTGGGAGCACAAGGGTTGCTTGGCCGGACAGGGGGCAGGGGTGTTCGGTGGGGGGGCGGGCAAGGACTTGTGGGCAGAACTGCCGACACGAGGGTGAGGACGCGGGGCGCCGCCCAGACAGTGGCCCTCAAAAATAAGGGGAAGGAAACAATAACGGCAGTGCAATTCGGAGATTAGGCCTCCGTTGCAAAGAGAACAGAAATAGGAAGAGTTATACATGTGTAGCAACAGCATATATCGTTTGGAGGGCACTCGTGGTGAGTAGGCACTAAAGTTATATTACAAGAATTAGACATAGATTGTGTCAACATGGAACTTGGTGGCCATTAGGGGGCTCCTAGCAGAGTGAACAAGAACAAGTTTCTATTTGCCATGAAGGGAGAACAATAAATTGAACGAAGGCTGCTTAGAATGTAATGCGCGGTCACAGTGAAATTCGTTTGGGTTGGGGGGAAGAGGGGGTGGCAGGGCGCAAAAGCGAAAAAAGGGGGCGGGAGACGGTAAGGGCACCAAAAGGTAGGGGGCGTAAAGGGGCACCACCGCAGGCAGCCAGGGAAGGCCCAGCGGAGGGAGTTAGTGACAGGAAAGAGGGAGTCATCAAAGGAAAGGAATTTGTAAGATGAGGAGAACAGGGAGGGCCGGTACTAAGGGCTGGCGAATTGGGGGGGAGGGGGGCGGAGCCGGCTCCACCAGGCATGGCAGGGAGCGGCAGATAAGGGAGGGTGGGGGGGCAAGGGTGCAGGGAGCTTGAGAAGTGCCGGCAACCCCCCCCCCTGGCTACAGATCAAGTGGGTAGTTAGGGGGCTTATGTGGGAATTGTTCGTGACAGACCTCTGCCTCTCAATAGAGTGAGGATCCTACTCCTGGCATCGGCGGGGCGAGCGCAATAAGCCAAAGTTAGACTCGGAAGCAGTGTTGCCAGGAAGAGTGTTTGGGGGCATTTAGGACAATGGCACGAGCAATGTGCCCACGGGTGCGGGGGGACACAGATGGGCAGTTAAAGTGAGCACAAGAGTGGGTAGAGAGAGGTGAGGTAAGCATGGCACACCGCTGGCGGCCCCAACGCTTCATTGCTCTGCTAGGGTCTCGTGCCGCACACAAGTGAGGATGGGGGCCCAGGGGGAAGAGCTGTCTGGTTTGGTCGTAAGAAAGGACTGGAGCAGGCGGCGGTCAACACGTGAGTTACAGGCCGAGGCTCCAGGCATCCACGGAGTCAAGAAGGTATAATGGGTGAGAAACGGATGACAGTGGAAGGGGGGCCTCGGAGGTCTAAACGGGGGATGGGTCCAGGCAGAGCTAGTATAGGACGATGCCTAAGGAGGGCTCATGAAAGGACATCGCGCAAGATGGACCAGGGCTTCTAGGGTGTCTAGCGAAACATAAATAGGGGCAGTAGGGGGAGGGCGGATTCGAGAGTGGAGCTGCCAACGGGGTGCCGAGTCTACTGTGCTCAGAAGTAGTGGTTGAGGGGGGGGGGGTGGGTGCGGAAGCATGGGCGTCGTGCACGGGCCTTTCATCCTTCCGGGGCAGATTGGGATGGGGTTTCAGTGCTGCGGGCGCTGGGGGATGACGAGGCGCTATACAGGGCGCAAAGTCTTCGAGTTATGCAGAGGGCGGGGGGGGAGGGGCGGGGGATAGGAAGGACACACTGGGAGGCTGATGCAGTTCTGTGGGTGGTGGACGTTTTTATGCATTACTATGCAGCGCAGACATTACTCGAAGGTGTGAAAGGCTTCACAATAGCAAAAGGTGCGTTACAGGAGGAGAAAGTGACATGGGTGCAGGTTAAAACAGCGAGCAAAGCCGCAGCTTACATACAATATGTTAGCTTCCGTGGTGCTGAGAGCAGGCCCGGGTGGAAGTAGGCCACGTGGTCTCTTCTTGAAGAGCCGCCAGTCCCCCCCCCTTGGACAGCATTCTTCACAATCCCCCCCCCCGCATCTCCAGGCGGAGGCTCATCATCTCGTGTCCAGCTCCAATGAGTTTGGGTTTATTCATCCTTCATCCTTCGAGGTTAGATGCTGCGTCAGGTCCGTTTTTGTTTTGTGTGTCTCTTCAGGGCAGGTGTGGTCAAATATTAAGGCCCCGCTTCTGAAAGATAACAACAAGGCTGCAGTGTCATGTTGTCACTCATCTTTTGCCTAGTAATTCACTTTTAGGGACGACATCATTCAACACTGCTACTGTAAGTTGTGCTTGAGGGTCTGCATTACAGGTACAGGCTGGCGTACGCGCAAAGTTGAGTTCAGTTTCAGGAGGCAGGCTCGGGCGCCATGCTGGGGGACATCTCTCACATCTAAGTGCCCCTCCACGCTGGGGGGCATCTCTCACATCCCAGTGCCCTTTCATTTCTGGCACTTTGCAGCAGTTGTAAGACCTTCTTAGAGTCTCTCGTTGCTCAGATGGGCAGAATTTCTGATATTTATAGGTTCCCACGTCTTCATTGCTGGAGTTGGAGCAGTAGAATGCGTTGCTTATTGTTGAAATGTCACGGTAATTACGCTGAAAGTATGAATATGTCACACAGGGGGCAGGGGTCAAGGCGAAACGGTGGAGTAAAGGAGGAACACTGCAATAAAAGGGAGGCGTTGTAACGCGAATGGAGGGTGCTAAGGCAAGGGTGGCGGGGGTGGGTGAGGGCGCAGGAAGGTGGTGCTACAAGGGAGGCCTTAAAAGGGGATTGTCCAGGGGCGCAGGAGGTAAAGGGTAAGTATGAGCGGAAAATCCATTCCGCTTGCAGATTTTGCGAATTTTCGGTAAATTCGCGATCCGCGAACTCCAGCGAATTTACCGAGAATTCGCAAATCCGCGAGCGGCGGATTTTTCCGGGGGCAAAAGTTCAAAAGTTGAAGCCTGGCCTGTTGTAACTATTTTAGGATGGCGCCGGCAAGCTGCCAGCGCCATCCTAAAATAGTTACTAAGTTAGCTTCAACAGGAAGCTCTAATAGATAAAATAAAGCAGGTGCTCGATTTTATCTATTAGAGCTTCCTGTTGAAGCTAACTTAGTAACTATTTTAGGATGGCGCTGGCAGCTTGCCGGCGCCATCCTAAAATATTTACCATGCCCTTCCTGTGACTTCTTCACAATCTACCGTGGAAAATCAGCTGTGATGCTGGATAAAGGCTTTTGCATCCGTGACTTTCACGAGCGCAATACCCGTGCTGTTTCTGTGACCAGGAGCTTATTTATTTCTCTTCATCTGCTGAACTGATCTTTCTCTGACCTTTTATACACACTATGTGAACTCATATGGTAGCCCAGCCCGTTTGGCCCAGCCCACACACTCGCGGTTTGCACCGTCTTCCCGCCATTCATTCACTATGATGGACAGCACACTCAAGGGACCCCTGCGCCCTTCGGGTCGATTGCATAGTAACACACACATGGTCGCTCGAACGAGTTGATGCTCAAATTCAGTGACTCATTCATTAACCCAAAAACAATCATGACTCATGAGCGTCTTCAAGGCTGGACAGGTGTGCCTCTTCCCAAATCTACCGTGGAAAGTCAGCTGTGATGCTGGGTAGAGGGCGGCCTTTGCATGGTCGCTCGAACTAGTTGATGCTCAAAATCAGTGACTCATTCATTAGCCCAAAAACAATCATGAGCGTCTTCGAGGCGGGACAGGTGTGCCTCTTCCCAAATCTACTGTGGAAAATCAGCTGTGATGCTGGGTAGAGGCCTTTGCATCCTTGACTTTCATGAGCGCAATCCCAGTGCTGTTCCTGTGACCAGGAGCTTCTTTCTCTTCATATTATTGTGTTCGCACGGGTTGCTGCAAGTTCGCACGCGTTTTGTACAATTTCGCAATTTGCAAAATTGTACAAAACCCTCGCGAACTTGCAGAAACCCGTGCGAACATAAAAAAAAATCCGCAAATTCGCGAGAATTCACAGATTTTGCGGATTGCGAGTTCGCAAATCCGCAAAATCCGCGAACGCGAGATCTGCAAAATTCGCCCATGCTTAGTAAAGGGATGGGGGGGGTCATGATCACGAGGTGGGTTCAAGAAGGGAGGGAGGGGCAGATTTCCCAAGGGGGGGGATGTGCAATTTGATTTAGGCAATTGGCGAGTTTTTTGTATAGGGCAGACTTTACTGGAAAGTGGGAGCGCTTCACGAAGAAGGAAGGGCACCAGGGAAGACAATTGCGGATGCGGGGGCGGGCGGGGGCACAGGAGCGGAAGTGGTATCCGGCACTGGGGAGAGCGGGCAAGGCTCAGGCCGGGGCTTTGGGGTGGGGGGGTGAGTTGGGAGAATGGTGAACTCCTAGCACCCCCGCCCCCTTCCCCAGTGCGCCTCCACCAGGGCCGGCAGGGGTAGGACGGTCCCAGGGGTGAAAGGGAGAAGGACAATAAGGGGTTAAGGGTGTGTCATAGGCACAGACGGAGAGGCTGCCGCACTTGTTGGGGGGACAAAAAAAATAAAAGAGGGTGAAGTGCTGGAGGGAGGCATGGCAGCTATATATATGGGTGTCCAATGATGAGCACTAACATGTGGTTTCTATTATAGAGTGAGCACAGTTCGAATACAGTGGACGGTGAAGGGCAGAGAAACGAACAGAGTGGTGCCAATAGTGGCGGAGGTCACTGACTGGGCAAAGGGTCAGGAACGAACACAAGGGGTCATGGAACACCGCGGGGGGCCAGAGGACACCACAGCAAAGCCGGGGCACCTCTGGGGTCGGGGCGGTACCACTAGTGGGCTAAAGGAGTTCGCACGCAGAAAAGGCATTAACAAAAGCTGCTTGCAAGGTTAACACAGTTTTTCAATTTTAGGTCAGCAACGGAAACAGGATTGTTCCAGGCACACCTGATAAGGATGGGAGAGGAGGGAATGTTTCACTGCGGTGCATTGGAACTAGCAGCAAACGAGGAGGCTGGACCTAGCGGGGTTGTCCCGGGGATGGAATACCGCGGCGGCCAGTATGCACAACAGCTGTGGGCCACCTTTGCAGCAATAGCAAAGGCAAAGAATTGGGAAGGTTGGGAGCTGGCAATGGCTCAAATGCAAGGACAGGCCCCAGAAGGCGTTGGACAATGCAAGGACGTGGAGGAGCTGCAAGGGGACGTTTTTCCTATTAATGGCCATACCTATGCAGCGACACGTGGGGAAAAACGGGGTATGGAAAAGAAGGCGAGGGGGCGGGGTGGTGCTGTCGCAGGAGCCAAAAAGGCAAGGTTACCTACAGAGGACATAACAGTAACGGCATTAATGGGTGATGATGCGCAGGCTGCGGCAAGTTTGCGGGCATTCGGGTCAATTAGGCAAATGGGAGAGGACAAAGACCAGTCGAGTAAACAAGGGGCATTAACAGCGGAAAGTGGTTCCTTAGGTGAGTTGTCAGAAGTCATTGGAGAACTGGTGGATAATTGGCATAAGCCTACTGGAAAAAAGAATGGGGAGGCGGTGGTGGTTGATGAAGAGACAACGAAAGGGGGGTCACAGGAGGGTTCCCCAATGCAGGTCTGGGAGGGAGGGAGCAGGGAACCGGGGGGCGAGGTAGGGGCGCGAAGGAGAGTGGCAGCTCAGGCTGTAAAAAGTAGCACCACGATCCTGGGAAAAGATCCCTTGTCAAAGGCATCACAAGATAATGACAGAAATATGACACTGCCAAGGAAGGTAGGGCTAGGGGGGCTGAACGGGACACGATCAGAAGCATGGCATATACCTCTGGAGGTTAAAGAGAGAGTTTGGAGGAGGGAGTTCATTGATATTTTCACACTACTGGAGCATGTGCGCAGGGGGGTAGACACGCTACGGGTTTCTGGACCCGGCAGAGAAGGCAAGGATAGGAAGAGGATCAGGCCGGAGGAGAACATTAACAACTGGTTAGACGCATTTGCACTACTAGCAGCAATAATGTTAGAGAAGTTCCCTGAGCAAGGTCCAGCGTTGAATAGATACAATCAAGCCATCCTGGACAGGTTCAGGTGACATGGAGGCATGGGATGGCTGCAATATGACCTCAACTTCCGCCAACGCATGGAGGAGTCACCTGCAATGTCGTGGGATGAAAGAGAGGCTAAGGAATGGATGGAACAGATGGGGTCCAAAGCAGGTTATGGTATAGGTTTGGCGGGAGCAGACAATGGTGTACAGCACTGGGGCGCAACATCGGCGGGACAGGGTTGGCAGGCTAACAATACACAGGCACATTCGATGGTGAGCGCGCAATATGGGTTGGGTCAACAAGTAGGGGCAAGATTCACACAGCAGCAAATGCGACAGGTACAGTTTCAGCAGGGGGTAGCATACGTGGGCAATGGAGCAATGGTGGGGTCCCAGCATCAAGGTGCGGTAGTTGGGACAGGTCAACAGTCCCCTCTGGGTGGGGGGGGGCAACAACATACATGGACAGGTCCCATGCAGCATTAGGCAAGTGGAGGACAGACGCTGCAACAGCAATTGGGATCAATAGGGCAACAGTTCACACAGGTGGGGCCTGACCAGCAGGCGGGCACCGGTTGTCCAACGTCCACAATGCAGGCGGGGGGTCAGCTACAACAAGACAGCAATGGGCTCGCAAATGGGCAATTCAACGGGGGTAGGGGCCATCAGCCACTGAGGGCGGTAGGCTTCCCAGCGGGTGCAGGGCAAACGACAGCAGGGCATCAAGGGGAGCAGAGTCAAAACTACATGAGGACAATGGATAATTCCTCAGGGTCAGGGATAGGACAGGGGCAGATGATGGGTAGGCAGCAACAGCCCCCACAGGAGCAACAGCAGGCATTTCGAGGGCCAAAGGGGGCAGACGATTTCAAACAGCCGCTGCAACGTAAACAGAGGGATAATACATGTCGGCTGTTCAACGCTGGCAATTGCACCTGGGGGGCACAATGCAGATTTCGGCATGGGTGCTCCCAGTGTGGCGGAGACCATCCCACTGTGGCATGCAAAACACTTGTTAGAGTTGCAGCGGGCACCACCTTCATGGGCCAGCCATAGTCTGGGCCAGGTTACAAAAGGCCCACCCCCAATAAATTTTGAATTGCTAGCAACACTTTTGAATGGATATCCAAAGATTGATGAGAGGGAACTACTGTTTTGGGGTTTCAAGGAAGGGTTCAAAATACCTTACAGTGGTCCTTTAGTGGGGAGATCATCTAAGAACCTCCGCGCAGCGGAGGAACTTCCGGAATTGGTTGCAGAAAATATTCAAAAGGAGCTGCAGCTAGGAAGAATAGCGGGCCCATTTGACTCCGCCCCTTTAGGGAACTTCATTATTTCTCCGCTAGGAATTGTTCCAAAAAAGGAGGCAGGCAAATACAGAATGATTCACCACCTCTCTTATCCCAAAGGTAACTCAGTAAATGACTGGCTAAGCCAGGATATTTGCACGGTCTCCTATACAACATTTGACGAAGCCATCGAGTTAGTCAGGCAGGCGGGGAAGGGAGCCCTTATGGCAAAAGCTGATATTGAGGCAGCTTTCAGGCTGTTACCAGTGCATCCAGACAGCTTTCATTTGCTGGGGTTCCAGTTCAAGGATAGGTTTTATTGTGGTACTGAAATTCTGGACCCGTGTTATAAACCTCATCGTATCAAGACGATTTTGGTATCAGCAGACCGGAAATGACGAGTATACCATGCACAAGCATTTCCGTCACGATCGAGTGACGGAATCACCCTGAAATTAGCATTTCTGTTCCGAACCCTCGCGTTCCATTTTGTGAATGGCATCCATTTTGTGATTGCCCTCACATAGCCAAATGACTAGAAGCCAAAACCTGGTCCAAAGGACACGTACACCTTAGCTGACTCCTCTGTGACCTGGGCAAGCTGACTCCACTGCCGAAGCCAAACCTGTTCGGCCAGGTCCTTCCCCAGTGGCCGAGCAAGATTAGTATCAAGGCACAACATATCATAAAACTTTCATCGCACACAAACCATGCCTAATCTTACACACACCTGTCCCTGTTTCTTGCTTTATGACTTGCTTTACGAGGAGGAGGTGCCCGATTTTATTGGGGGTCCATCGAAATCTGATGAAAATACTGGGTCTTGCCGGGTAATCAATTACGGGCTGGACGAACTAAAATATGTGCTTGTCATCATGACTCTGCTTTTCCTTTGTAGTAAAAATATTTGTATGGTCAACTGTAAAATAAGGAATTTGTGCCCGAAGCTCATTATTTTGTATAAAAGACGAAGGCTGGCTTTGTAAGTTGGAGCAGTCTCCTGAGAATATACATGTCGTTGTACTTCTAGGATACCTGGTACTGGCTGTAGCCAATAAATACGATCTTTGACTTCACCCAGAAGACTCTGTGTTTCTGTAGTCTGAAACAGGAAGGACTCTGAGTTTTCAGGTGTTCTCCCTGGCACCGCAGGGTCCATAAAAACCCGGTACTCCAGTATTATGACTAAGCATGGGCGGAAAATCCGTTACGCTCGCGGATTTTGCGGATTTTCGGTAAATTCGCAATCCGCGAGATTCGCGAATTTCCCGCAAAATCCGCAAATCCGCGAGCAGCGGATTTTATGGCTTGCTCGCACTGTTCGCGTGAGTTCGCGGCTTCCCAGTTCAACTTCGCGCCCCGCGAATACGCGCTAAATTGCAGAAATACGATTTTAGCAAAACTGAAACTACTTACCAGGTTCAAAAGTTCAAGCTCATCATTAATAGCCATTTCCTGTAGTGCTTCCTGAGGGGCCCCTCCAGAGTTCAGTTGCCTACTTGCAACTATTATGTGACCCTGCTCTGACCCTCAGAATAGTTACACAAAGGTCCTGAATTACAGCTAAGGCAGACAAGCAGGAGCCAGGCTGGAAGTTCAAATCCAGTGACACATTAATCAGCCCCTAATTCATTATTGTCAGTTGGGGCAGGGCAGGTGTTGTAACTAATTTTGCAACAATGAAAGCACTTAGCAAGTGCAAAAGATCACTAATCAGGAAGCACTAAGGAAGCAGGTGCCAGCTAAAAAAATATTCTGTGACACATTAATCAGCCCCAAATTAATTCAGGTCACTTGAGGCAGGGAAGGTGTGCTTTGCTTTCCGACAATAATGTACACTGGACAACCAGAGGGTGCTGCGATGAAACAGAGGGTGGCATGGTTGGGCCAGAGGGTGGCATGAGTAGTCAGAGAGTGGCAGTGGTGACAGAGAGTGGCAGTGATGAAGAAGAGTGTCCCAAACAGGCTGGACACGTAGAAACAACAAGTTCGCAAAACTTGCGGCCCGACAGGTAAGTTCGCGTTTGCGAAATTGTACAAAACCCTCGCGAACTGGCAGAAACCCGCGTGAACACACAAAAAAAAAAATCCGCAAATTCGCGAGAATTCGCAGATTGCGAGTTCGCAAATCCGCAAAATTCACGAACGCGAGATTCGCAAAATTCGCCCATGCTTAATTATGACAAGTGTATGCCCATGGGTTGTTCGGTTTCCTGCGCTTACTTTGAGGCATTTAGTTCCTTTTTAGAGTGGGCCAAGAACAAAGTCCAGCCAGTGGGTGGCAAGCTCCATTATCCGGATGACTTTTTGTTTGTAGGTGAGGCCGACTCACCCGAATGTGCTCAGGCGTTGGAGGCCTTCAAGGTCCTATCACAGGGCTTGGGAGTTCCATTAGCAGCAGAAAAAACCGAAGGCCCCACAACTAAGTTAACATTCTTTGAGATAGAGTTGGATTCGGAGGAAGGGGAGTCACGCCTCCCAGTGGGGAAAGTACAGGACTTTGCAGCAGCTATCAAAAAGGTATTGGCAAAGGAGAAGGCAAAGTTGAAAGACGTCCAAGAGTTAATGGGCAAGCTCAATTTTGCATCCAGGGTCATTCCGGTTGGGAGAGTTTTTTCAAGAAGGCTGGCGGGGGCTACAGCAGGCATGACTCAAAAACATCATTTTGTCAGGTTGAAGAAGGGGCTGAAGCAAGACTTGCAGATGTGGCTGTCTTTTCTACAAAGTTTTAATGGGGTTAGGATATGGCCGTCGCTATGGACAGCTGATGAGAGGGGGCAACTGTACACAGATGCCTCCAGGCAAGCGGGTTTTGGGGCAATATTGGGCTCTGCGTGGTGTGCCAAAAGGTGGCCAACTGCCTGGCGACAATGTGGCTTCTCCAACAATATCACAGCGTTAGAACTCTTTCCAATTGTAGTGGCATTGTCAATATGGTCAGATACCTTGGCTAACAAGAATTTGGTCATCAGGTCAGACAACATGGCAGCCGTCCATGCAATTAATAATCAGGCGGCGTCATGTCACGTAATGTCTGGGTAGACAACAAGCTATCTTTTGACAGCCATGTCAAAAAAACAGTCGGTAAGTGCTTTGGAGTCATGAAAACGCTCAATCGTACCCTAGACTTGCTTCCGCTGAATTCCAGGCGTACTATGACTCAGGCACTTATCACATCCCGTATTGATTATGGGAATGTGTTGCTCCTGGGCACATCTGCAAAAAACATTAGGAGGCTACAAGTCCTGCAGAATTCAGCAGCCCGCCTGGTGCTAAGACTCCCCCGTAGAGCCCCCTCCGGTCCCTCTTTGGCCTCCCTCCATTGGTTACCTATTAGCAAGAGGATATTATTCAAAGCTCTCCTCTGGTGCCATAGGCTCATTCACCATAAAGCTCCGTCCTATCTATCGGATCTGGCATCTCTGTATGAGCCGAATAGATCCCTTAGATCCAAAGGAATGGGCTTGCTCAGAACTTCGCGCCCCAAAAAAGCCAGAATGGGAGGCAAGTCCTTCTGCTCACTGGCAGCCAAGAACTGGAATCTCCTCCCCACGAACATTAGGCTAGAAACGAATGAGGCCTCGTTTAGAAAGATGCTGAAAACCCATTTATTTACTTCGTAGTGCTCCTGTCTTTTCCTCCTAACATTCTCTCTCCACAGCGCGGGGACACGCCGGGAGGCGTCACCAGGCGCTTTACAAACCCCTTTAATATTAATATTGAGTTTGTTAAGGCATTTAGTGAGCAGGTGTCTCCAGTATAATATCCAGATAACAGCTAAGCATGTGCCAGGTGTTCAGAACAAGACAGCTGATGCTCTTTCGCGCTTGCAGTGGGAAAGATTCCGGGCAGAATGGCCAGAGGCGCAGCAAGAAATGACTCCATTCAAAGAGGATTACTGGAGACTAATGCATTAGAAAAGGAACTACAGAATAAGGCTGAAGAGGCTTTAGCGGTGGGAACAAGACACCGGTATCGGCGCTGTGTGGACACTTTGCAAAACATGACGCCGGAGGCTTCCGTGCTTCCGGACACTGTGCAGCAACTGGGGATGCGGGTCAAAAAGTTTGTGGTGTGGGCCAAGGGGGCCGGAAAATCCAGGTCATGGGTTGGGGAGCACCTCGCAGCAATAGCATACTATTCAAAGCTAAGGGGTTTGGAGGATCCGACTAAGGGTTTTGTGCTTTAGGCAGCCTTGAAAGGATGTTCCAAAAAGGAAGGCAAGAAGCAGGACAGCAGGTCCCCGATTGATTTTAACACACTAAAAATTTTAATGGACAACATCCCTAGGGTGTGTTACTCAGAATATGAGAGTAAGTTGTTCAGGCTAACATTTTCCCTGGCCTTTTTTGGGGCCTTTCGCTTTAGTGAACTAATAGCCAGGGCAAAAGGGGATAAAAGCAGCAAGGCCCTGTTGGTGAAGGACATATCCATAGGCACACACCAGGTGTCCCTTCAGGTGCGACAATCTAAGACAGATCAGGTGGGAAGGGGACAGTGCATCACACTGAACAGGATGGAGGGGCACAGCACGTATTGCCCAGTGACGCTTTTAACAGGGTACATGCAGGAGCGGGAAGGTGCTGACAGCAACAGCTACCTCCTCACTCACAGGGATGGGACTCCGTTAACACTTTATCAGTTTAAAAGGGTGTTAGCAGCAACAGTGCAAATAGCCGGGCTCCAAAGGTGTCACTACACTACACATTCATTTCGCATTGGGGCAGC
Source organism: Lissotriton vulgaris (assembly GCF_964263255.1). Taxonomy (NCBI): domain Eukaryota; kingdom Metazoa; phylum Chordata; class Amphibia; order Caudata; family Salamandridae; genus Lissotriton; species Lissotriton vulgaris. The sequence goes on along the minus strand of NC_141687.1, from coordinate 29,291,348 downwards.
CACTACAGCCTTCCAGGAGGGCATGTCCGCTAAAGGAATAAAACAGATAGGCAGATGGGAATCAGAAAAGTTTAAGGTGTACATTCGCCCAACATCAGACAGATAATGAATTGGGAAAGACATGTGTTGCGACGATTCAGTTGGGGGATCGGGTATACATTCTGTACAGCAAGCTTTACGTATAATAAAAGGATGATGGGTGACGTGTACTCAACATTTCCGTACTTCTGTTCTAATCCACAGAATACAAAACACTGTGGGTCATCAGACACTCATATGTGTCCAGGGCGGCTAACAGAGCTCACTGCCTTGGGTGGAATGCTACGTTCCCATTTCAACGGACAAGGGTGCAATGGTTTGGAAAAGAGGGCTTGCGCTGGAGAGAATTGTAGAGTGTCATTGAGGAATTACGCACACATGCGGAGGATCCGAGAATTTTAGTAATTCATCTAGGGGGAAATGATCTTCCAGAGATGGGGCGGGGTGACCTACTTCACACGTTAAAGAAGGAGTTCACCAATTTAGCCAAGTGCATGGGCCCAACGGAAATTGTATGGTCCGAGATCATTCCTAGAATGGTATGGGCTGGTGCGCGCTCCCAAAATGGCATGGAGTTGTCAAGGAAGAGGCTAAATAGCTTAATGGCCAAATTTCTAAGGGGGGCAGGCTTAGGGATTATCAGGCACACTCTGATTAACTTGAGGCAGCCGCACTTTTACAGAGCAGATGGGGTGTACCTTTCGGACACTGGGACCGATGTCCTGCTACGAAATATGCTAGCAGTGTTGTATGCAAGGGGCTGTTGGTAGTTCGCAAGAATGGGGCCGCAGTTAAGGCATAGGGGGGCCTCGCAGGCTGCGATAGCTCCCGGCGAGGCATGGCGGTACTCACAAAGCGATCCAAGAAGTATAGAAAAAGCAGGTGGCGCAGTGGGCTCAGACTACAAACGGGGCAGGCAGGACCCAGGGGGTCACTGGCAAGCTCCCCGAGCTTCCTGTGTTCAGGTGAACCGGAAGTAAACAATTAATTGCGCAACTTGGGCGGGGACGGGGACAAACGCCAACCCGGAAGGGAATGTGTGGGCCGCGGAAGTGAAAAGGTCACCCGGCCGGGTGGGAACCGGCTGGTTACCCGGGAGTGAGTGGACACCGGATGCAAAAGGGGCCATCCGGTTGGGTTAAAGCAGGCGCTTACCCAAGGAGTGTTTGGAAACCGGAGGTAAAAGGCTACCCGGTCGGGCCGGAAGCAGAAGCTTGCCCGGAGAGAAAGGAAAAGGGGTGTCCCAGGGAGGGGGTTACATTGGCAATGATAGCCGCACTGAATGTAGGGCACAGTGCAGAGGCAATGGTGGTTAAGGACGGGGACAAGTCACTTTGAAAAAGAGAGCCGCACTGAATTTAGGGCACAGTGCAGAGCTGATGGTGTAAGGACGCAGGGTCGCCAGATGGAAATAATGGCGTGTAAAGGATCGCTTGTAAGTGATAATGCCTAATAAACTGCGGCCTTAATTCTTCCATAAAACAAACTGGTGTGGTCTGAAGTTATTGGGATTCGGGCTGTGCGACCATGTGGGGGGTGCCTCTGCTGTGCCCCTTGGTTCGGCCCCCCACTCCCCAGGGGGAGGGGGACAGTGGCTGGACCGGGGGTCTCAGTGGAGGCCACCCCCGGGAGGCAGACCCCGAGCACCAATGATTGGCGGGAGATACGGGGAGCAAAGGCAGGGAAAGAGTAAGAGCAGGCCCACCAAGCATTGGGGCTGGGCCAGCTCAGCCATAAATTTAAGGTAGGAATGTGGCAGGGATGATAAGGGCTATTTAAGGATGGGCACTGGGCACAAGGCCCTCTTTCTCTGGGGAATTTTGGCAGGAGAAGACCCGCCCACCCACCCTTGGAGGGACAGGAATTGAAGGGGGGGATAGACAAAGGGGGTGAGATTTGTCACAGAGGCATATGAGACTTACAAGAGATCCTGTGGTTTCGGAAGAAGGGACAACAGGCGGTACTCACAAAGCGATCCAAGAAGAATACAAAAAGCAGGTGGCGCAGCGGGCTCAGACTACAAACGGGGCAGGCAGGACCCAGGGGGTCACTGGCAAGCTCCCCGAGCTCCCTGTGTTCAGGTGAACCGGAAGTAAACAATTAATTGCGCAACTTGGGCGGGGGCGGGTACAAACGCCAACCGGGAAGGGAATGTGTGGGGCCCGGAAGTGAAAAGGTCACCCGGCCGGGTGGGAACCGGCTGGTTACCCGGGAGTGAGTGGACACCGGATGCAAAAGGGTCCATCCGGTTGGGTTAAAGCAGATGCTTACCCAAGGAGTGTTTGGAAACTGGAGGTAAAAGGCTACCCGGTCGGGCCAGAAGCAGAAGCTTGCCCGGAGAGAAAGGAAAAGGGGTGTCCCAGGGAGGGGGTTACATTGGCAATGATAGCTGTACTGAATGTAGGGCACAGTGCAGAGGCAATGGTGGTTAAGGACGGGGACAAGTCACTTTGAAAAAGAGAGCCGCACTGAATGTAGGGCACAGTGCAGTGCTGATGGTGTAAGGACGCAGGGTCGCCAGATGGAAATAATGGCGTGTAAAGGATCGCTTGTAAGTGATAATGCCTAATAAACTGCGGCCTTAATTCTTCCATAAAACAAACTGGTGTGGTCTGAAGTTATTGGGATTCGGGCGGTGCGACCATGTGGGGGGTGCCTCTGCTGGGCCCCTTGGTTCGGCCCCCCACTCCCCAGGGGGAGGGGGACAGTGGCTGGACCGGGGGTCTCAGTGGAGGCCACCCCCCGGGAGGCAGACCCCGAGCACCAATGATTGGCGGAAGATAAAGGGAGCAAAGGCATGGAAAGAGTAAGAGCAGGCCCACCAAGCATTGGGGCTGGGCCAGCTCAGCCATAAATTTAAGGTAGGAATGTGGTATGGATGATAAGGGCTATTTAAGGATGGGCACTGGGCACAAGGCCCTCTTTCTCCGGGGAATTTTGGCAGGAGAAGACCCGCCCACCCACCCTTGGAGTGACAGGAATTGAAGGGGGGGGGGATAGACAAAGGGGGTGAGATTTGTCACAGAGGCATATGGGACTTACAAGAGATCCTGTGGTTTCGGAAGAAGGGACAACAGGCGGTACTCACAAAGCGATCCAAGAAGAATACAAAAAGCAGGTGGCGCAGCGGGCTCAGACTACAAACGGGGCAGGCAGGACCCAGGGGGTCACTGGCAAGCTCCCCGAGCTCCCTGTGTTCAGGTGAACCGGAAGTAAACAATTAATTGCGCAACTTGGGCGGGGGCGGGGACAAACGCCAACCCGGAAGGGAATGTGTGGGCCCCGGAAGTGAAAAGGTCACTCGGCCGGGTGGGAACCGGCTGGTTACCCGGGAGTGAGTGGACACCTGATGCAAAAGGGCCATCCGGTTGGGTTAAAGCAGACGCTTACCCAAGGAGTGTTTGGAAACCGGAGGTAAAAGGCTACCCGGTCGGGCCGGAAGCAGAAGCTTGCCCGGAGAGAAAGGAAAAGGGGTGTCCCAGGGAGGGGGTTACATTGGCAATGATAGCTGCACTGAATGTAGGGCACAGTGCAGAGGCAATGGTGGTTAAGGACGGGGACAAGTCACTTTGAAAAAGAGAGCCGCACTGAATGTAGGGCACAGTGCAGAGCTGATGGTGCAAGGACGCAGGGTCGCCAGACGGAAATAATGGCGTGTAAAGGATCGCTTGTAAGTGATAATGCCTAATAAACTGCGGCCTTAATTCTTCCATAAAACAAACTGGTGTGGTCTGAAGTTATTGGGATTCGGGCGGTGCAACCATGTGGGGGTGCCTCTGCTGTACTGCTGCGTCACTATTTCCCTTCAGTCTGATGGATGGACATGGCGACGCTGCGGCCCCAGACGCCTTTCCTATCCTCTTGCACCCCTCCTTTTCCTGTCAAACCTTATGGAGTTTGTTCGACATGTTTTAACACTAGTTTATTTACCGACCGTTATAGAGCTTTGTCAGAACCAAAGTGAAGAGACTTCCCTTTTTTTGGTTGTTTTATTTACTATTTTCCAACAGTCCAGAATCGCTCCTATCAACGATCCAACAAAAATGATACACTGAAATAGGACATACCACATTGTTTTAGGAGCGCTTCATAAGGCATGCCTGCCATGTCAAGCCGCTATAACGGTCAGGTGATGCTCATACCCAATTAATGCCCCTTGGTTCGGCCCCCACTCCCAATGGAGAAGGGGACAGTGGCTGGACCAGGTGCCTTAGTGGAGGCCACCCCTTAAGAAGCAGAACCTGAACACCACTGGGTGGAGACAAGAGAAGGGAGGCAGGGAAGGAGCTGGACCAGCAGATAACAGCACTGGTTCAGCTCAGTCATAAATGTAAGCTCAGGAATTCGGCAAGGAGGTGGGAGGGTATTTAATCGTAGGCGCCTGGCACAGGGCCCTCTTTCTCCTGGGAATTTCTACAAGAGGAGACCCACCCACCCACCCACTTAGGAACAGGAAGTAGAAGAGGGGGACAACAAGGAACATTTGTCGCGGAGGCATAGCTGACTTGCAGGAGGTCCTTTGGTATCAGAGGTTGGGGACAGGTTGCGAAACGGGAGCAGACCACAAACGGGACAGTCAGGGCCTAGAGGGTACGGGCAAGTTCCCCAAGGGTCTTTGTTCACAAGAACCGGAAGCGAACAATTACGTAGTCAATTAAGAGCAGAGACTGTGGCATGGAAGAAGTGGAGTACCGGTTACCGGGTCACCTTCCTGAGATGGTGGGGGAATATTCAACCAAGGTCTGGCAGGCTAGAAGCACATATGCGGGCCCACGTAACAAAAGTTTAGACACACCGGAAGTAAATAGTCGGGGTGGAGGCAAACCCTGACCCGGAAGGAGATGTGTGGACACAGGAAGTGAAAGGTTATCCGCCGGGTCGGAAGCGGATGCGTACCTGGGGAGGGTGTGGACAACAGAAGTGAAAAGGTCATCTAGTTGGGTTGGAAGCAGACGCTTACCCAAAGGGAGTGTGTGGCAAGTGGCAACCAGAAGTAAAAAGGTTACCCGCTCGGGCAGGAAGCAGAAGCTTGCTCGGAGTGAAAGTGAAGGGTTGTGTCCCGAGGTGATATGTCTCCCGGCAAATGGACCGGCACTGAATGTAAGGCACAGCGGCAAGCTTATGGGTCAGGACACAGGCTGGCCTAATATGTAAATGGTGTTAAAAAGATTGCTTGTAAGTTGAAAAATGCCTAATAAACTGCAGCCTCAATTCTTCCATAAAAATGAATTTGGTGTGGTCTGAATTTATTGGAATCCGGGTGGGCCGACTAGGTGGGGGGTGCCTCTGCTAAGCGTACTGTGTAGGACGAGAGAATTGGCACAGTGTGCTGCTCATTAACCACTGAGACAGGACAGTGGGGCAGGGGTACGTGAATTTCCACCCGCCTCCGGGTTTACTTACAGCAGCTGGCACTGGGACAGGGCAGTCAGGGAGAGCCGGGGCAGGTTTAGGGTCCCCCGTTGGGCTTACAGTAGCTGGCAGTGGGACAGTGAGTGACGGAGAGTATGGGTAGGATAAGGGTCTCTGGTGGTGCTTACTGTAGATAGCATTGCCAAGTGAACAGTGGCTGGCAGCGAGATAGGACAGTAAGGGCGAGCAGAAACAGAGGCAGGTTGGGGGTCGCACGTGGTGGTTACAGTGGAGGGCAGTGAGATTGGACAGTGGAGCAGGCTCAGACGGAGGCGACCCCTGTTGCTCATACTTTGTCTGGCAGGGAGTGAGAACTACCAGGGACAGGCCGGGGTTCTGCACAGGGGCGTAGCTAGAGCTTGTGGCGCCCGGGGCTATCCTTCAGATTGCCGCCCCCCTGGGAGGGTGCTCGGGAAAAAGGACGGCGAGCACCTGAAAGAGGTCAGAGAGACACGTAGTATCGCCGCTAATAGTTACCTCGATCATGCAAGTTACATGCACGTACATGACATGGTCCAGGTCTAGACAGCCTCGTCCCCAAAATAGTGGTGCCTGGGGCGGACCAACCCCACCTAGCTACGCTCACACTCACTCTTCTCTCCATCCATCCTTATCTCCATCCAGCTATTCATCTCACACGTTAACACGTCAAAACAATATGGAAAGAATCCTTTTTCTTCCTCAAGACCCTACTGAATAAAAACCTTACATAAATTTCCAGGATTAAGATCTCCACATATTACCCAGCATAGTGACAGAAATAGAAGAATCCAGTGGACTGTATGTAGGTCTTGCTCTGTTACTCAAGTGCAAAACCCAGCGTGTACAAAAGGCAGCAGTAAGGCTTCTTCTAAATCTTACAGCCACAGAGCTTAGTAACGTACGTCACACCTCCATTGGCCCCCAGTTTGTCAGAGGATTTTCTTCGAAGGGCTTGGCATAGTCCACAAAATCACCTACTGAGCTTACATGAGACATGAATGTCCCTGACCAAAACATAGAGTCAGTATCTAGACACCTCCCCTTTCCACAAGAGGGGAAATGACACCCTTCTCACTCCAAGCAGCTAATATACCATGAGACATGTTTCCTAGATTAATTTACAACTTTTTAGAATACCTAAGATTTAGGAACGATCTAAAATAAGGCACTTTCCCACATCTACTAAACAATACACAAATACTAGTGCAATGCCATCTCACCCTTTATGGCTGCTTACTAAGTTCCCACTCCTGTCCACCTAGGGACTTTAGATTCCATCAACGAGCCTACAATCACCTACTACCCCTATGCATCATATATCAAAGTCCAACAACAAATCATGATTGAATCACCATATCCATCTATCTTCTTTTACTTATTTTGCTATCTTTAATTTCTTTCCTATATTGTCTTATGAGGCTGAGCTCGTGCTTTTGCTTATATTATGCTCCTGTAGAACCCCTATGTCATTACCGGTTGCCAAGTATGCTGCTTACTTACTTATTTCCAAAATTCATTTTAATTTAGCTGCTTGTGTATACTTTTGTAATAAAATGTTCCAAAAACCACAGAAAAAATAATGAGGCAAGAGGGCAGTGTGCAGATATAAATACAAATATACACATGAGCAGCCGTGCAGCAATGTGGGGGATCTACCCACCTCACAAAGGGAAACAATAGTAAAAGGAAAAAAACATTAAACTAGAAGGACGCATTTGAATTTGAATGACACTACAGCAGACCAAAGGATGAAGAGAGCTACCTGAAAGCCTCTGGCTCAAAAGTATTATATATGAGGTCAATGAACTTCAGGGGAGCATGCAGCAGGCTGCACTGATGTATGCTTCTCTCAATGCCCTCAGGCCACTTTCCCAAAGTGGAAACTGTCTCTCAAGGACAGCTTCCACTTTGCAAATGTATACCACCAATTATGCGGGGTGGTATCCTTTCAATGCTTTGTGACTGCAAATGGGGGCAGCAACCATTGCTATATAACCTTCCGGTTACAAGAGAAGCCTCGGCAATTACTGTTTTACAACATTGCGGTGGTTTTCATTGCACTACTAGGTGCATCGACTGTACAGTAAGTGAATAATTTGCTGCATAACTCAATAAGGCTCCAGTTGAGTGCAAATGGTACCTCTTCACCACCCAGCAGGAGCCTATGTGGACCACAGAGCTTGGCGTGAGCAAACAAAATAAATGAGGTAGCAAACAGTGCATTACAGGAGGAAAAAGTGACAAGTGTGCAGGTTACAAGAGAAAACAAAGTACAATTTGAGGTATAATACTGCAATATATGCTACAGTGGCGCAACGAAACTTGAGGGGGCCCCCCTGCAACGCACATGGAGGACCCCAACAGGATATGCATATGTGAGGCCCCAACTGCAACTACAAACAAATGGCTGACCGAAAAACAAAACACATATTGCCAGGCAAAGTGTGGCCTGCCTGACGGCAAAATCAATCTGGATAATAACCTCAAGACGACTCGGGCCTCTCTCCCTCTGTTACGTGAGGAAATGCCAGTCCCTAAAACTGAGTCTAAATGCTCACCACCTGCAGCTGCAACCACCCACATTAATAAAGCAACAAAACTTGCCTCAATTACTTCAAAAGTGAGCGTCCGTTCGTTCCCCAAGGAAACCTCAAAGTACACGCAGACAACAGTGTCTCCTCTCTGTGTGTGTGCTATCGAGCCGATGGGGCCCTGGAACACGAGGGCTGCTGCGGGGCCTAAAAATTGTGTTTTAATGACCACAGGATGCATCCCACCCCACTCTCTGAGGCTCCTCTCTCCAACACTCACCTGATGCCTGCCCTGCAGCTCCAGTGGTAGGCGTGAATGGGTGGCAGGAAACAGGACAAGGCAAAATTAAATTATTGCCGGTGGCCACGCAATCTCTCTAGCCATTTTCGGGATGCCTCACGCGCGCACTTTTAATTCTGCTGAAATGCGCTTCACAATGATTAACAGTCTGTAGTGTGTGCTCTAGTTTATGCACGTCATGTCTGACGTGACGTGCGGCGGCCATGTTGGCGGCGATGCGCGCGCATCGAGCATTGCGCGCCGAGGATTGAATGAGACGGCAGCGCCGGCCGGCGCTCCTCGAGCAAACCTAATTTACTCATTAATAAAGTAGAGTTTCAGTACAAACCTGCTGTCAGTGGTTATTGGCAAACGACTTTACAGTGGCGACGAGGTCGGGAGGTGCCCAGCCAGACGACACCAGAAAAAAAAAACGGACCCTCCACGTGGGCAACAACAGGGAAAGCAGTCATCAGGCCCATCCAGACCCGGGCACACAGCTACCCTGCACAACCCAGCCAACTCGACGGCCCATAGGGACACGGCAGGACACACCCAAGGTACGGCGAGCTCGAGGAGCGTGGCAGAGCCACAGCTACCCACAGAGGCGGCGAAGAGGTCAGAGTGGTGGCACAGATACCCCACAGCAGCCAGAATAAGGGCGTAAAATTCCCGTTAAACAACGCCAGGGAGGAACAGCGCTAGCTACTAAAGAGGAGGAGGTGGGGACTAGCACAGAGAGTCCCCAGGTGGAGACAAGCACAGAAACAAAGGACAGCACTCCAGGTAGCCCCACCGGCAAAGACGTCAAGGCAACAGTAACCAGGGAGGTGAAAATGAGTACACCGGCAGGATATGCAATCGCACCTGTGCAATTCCTACCGAAACCCGGAGACCCACTGATGAAGTGGGAGGACTGGAAGGAATATATAGATAATTTCATAGGGGTCCTGGAGGATGAAAACGAAGAAAAATTCACTCCACAAAGGAAGAAACGCATCCTGTTACTGAACTTGGGACCGGAAAGACTCAGAATTTACAAGAGCCTGGTGCCCAAGCAGAGAGATAGTTTTGATGATGACCTGTATGCCCATGCAGTAGAAGACTTGGACGAACGTTATCGCCCTATAATCTGTGTGTCAGTGGACAGATTTAATTTCCAGCAGAGGAAACAACGGACAGGAGAATCCATAGAAGAATACGTAGTGGCCTTGAGGAAGCTGGCGGCCACGTGCAAATACGCACTGTGGGAAGACGAATTCATCAAGTACCAGATAGTAATGCACACTACGAGCACGAATGTACAGGACAAGTTATGGGCAAGCGGCGACACCACACTCAAGGACGTTTTGGTCATCGTCAAAAGGGCGGAACTCGCACGGAGGTGCGCTGATGCAACCAAGAAAGACGTAGCGACCCCAACCATGGTGAACAGGATACAAGAGGAAGATCACCGCAGAGACCATAGAGGCAAGAATCCAGTAACCAAAGGAACCAACAGATGGCAAGGCAAGCAGACAAGCAATGACAGCAAGAAAACGTGCTATAGGTGCGGAAGTTGGTCCCATGAAGCACATGATAGAAGATGTCCGGCGTTCCGGGCCAAGTGCCTACACTGCGGCATCCTAGGCCACTACGAGAAAGTGTGTCGGAAGAAGCTACCCAAAGGCGTGGTGAAATGTGTCGACCAAGGCGAAGAAGATCAGGAGGAGGTCGCAGAGGAAGATGTGGTCACCGTCCTATGCATATACGACCAGGTATTGTGCGTGGAAGGGAAGAGGTCAACCAAACCCGTCCTGGACATGTCAATGGGCGGGATCACCATCACTGTTGTGGCGGACACAGGATCTCCATTCACCATTCTTCAACGGGTAGTGTGGGAGGAAGCGTTCAGACCGAAGTTGGGCCCAGAGTTGGAGAAACTAGACATTCGGCCGGTCACATACAATGGCGACCGCATTCCGATGGTAGGGTTCCGACGCCTGATGTTCGAATTTAGGGGCCGATCAGCATGGTGCAAGCTGTACATTGCAGAGAGAGGACCCTCCATCCTGGGATGGCTAGACCAGGGCGACCTAGGAATAAAGTTGGATCCAGGAGGGAAGGAGCAAATATTACTCACAGAACAGGAGGAATGGCCTGATCTGAACAAATGGAAGGAGAACTACCCAAAAGTGTTTGGAGGCACGGTGGGAAGGATGGAGAAATTCCAACACAAGATCGTGCTCAAGGAAGGAGCCACCCCTGTAGCTCACAAAGTGAGGAACGTACCCATTGTGGTAAGAGAGGCAGTCCAGATGGAACTCCAAGAATTGTAAAAGAAGGGTATAATCGAACCGATCACCTGCGCCGAATGGCTGGCGCCCTTAGTGGTGGTAATGAAGCCCAATGGGAAGGTCAGGCTCTGTGTGGATCTGAGAGAACTGAATAAGAACATTGTTGTGGAGAAATTTCCCCTCCCTAGGATTGAGGAGATGTTGGCAAAGACCAGAGGAATTAGGTGGTACTCCACTATCGACTTGACCTCGGCCTACCACCAAATAGCACTACACCCGGACAGCAAAAGCCTCACATCCTTCATCACCCCGTTCGGGTGCTACCAGTTCTGCCGCATGCCGTTTGGGCTGGCCTCGGCGGCCGCAGTCTTTCAGAAAATGATGCACCAACTGTTCAGAGACTGCAAGGGAGTCCAGTATTTCCAGGACGACATTCTGGTGATGGGGTGCGACAAGCTGGACCACGATCAGAAGCTAGGAAGAGTGCTACAGACGTTGGAGAACAAAGGCCTCACAGCAGAGTGGACCAAGTGCCGATTGGGCCTGCAATCGGTAACGTATCTAGGCCAAGAAATCGGAGTGCAGGGCATCACACCAAAGGCGGAAAATGTAAAAGCCATCGCAGAAGCACCGCCCCCCAAGAACAAGGAAGAGGCCAGGTCGTTCTTGGGGATGGCGGAGTACTACAGCAAGTTCGTGGTACACTTTGCTTCAAAGACCCACCACATGAGGTTGCTGACCAGGGAGAGCGCAGCGTTCCAGTGGACACCGGAAGCTCAAGCCGAGTTTGAAACCATCAAAAGGGACGTCACGGGAGCCGTGCCGCTCAAAGGATACGACCCACAGGGCGCCATGGTGCTCACGACCGATGCCAGCGACAAGGGCCTGGGCGCTGTGCTCATGCAAGACCGAGGAAGAGGAGAAATGGAGACAATCAGCTTTGCATCCAGATAATTGACGGATACCGAGAGCAAATACAGCGTGATTGAGAAGGAGATGCTGGCGGTGGTATGGGCCATGGCGAGATTCTGGCAATTCCTTTGGGGTACCCGATTTCTACTCAAGACAGATCACAAGCCGTTGGTAAAAGTGCTAACATCGAGCGGACATGCCAGTGCCACACCCAGGATATCCAAAATGTCTCTAAAGTTACTCGAGTTCAGGTATGATGTGGAGTACATCCCCGGGAATCGGAATCGAGTAGCTGACTACCTGAGTAGAGCAGCCGCCATGGAGCCTGGGGAGGAAGACCCTGCAGGCAGAGGGGAGTTGGTAGCTCTCGTAGAAGACCAGGAGAAACTAATCAGCCAACAGGAATGGACAGAGGCATACGAGGAGGACACCGACATGAAGGAAGTGAAGATGCACATTGTACAAGGATGGCCAGACAAAAGGAATGTGAGGGTGAACATGAGGCCATACTACGAAGTGAGGGAAGAACTGTCGCTAGGAGACAAGGGGGTATTCATTTACAGAGGAGACAAGGTGATCCCCCTGAGGAACCTCATCACCAAGCTAGTGGACCTGCTACATGAGGGCCACTTAGGCATAGGAAAACTCAAGGCAAAAGCAAAACAAAACTACTGGTGGCCAGGCATGGACATAAGGGCGGAAAGGCATGTCAGGGAGTGTCCACAATGCCAAGGAGCAGACAAAACCCTAAAACCCCTGCGGCCAGCGCTAGGAAAGTTCGACCCTCCCTCTAATCCGTGGGAAGAGCTATCCATAGACATTTTGGGACCTGTCCTAGATGACCAGGGCACGCGTGTGTGTGTGTGTTCTAATAGATCGATACTCCAAGTGGCCGGAGTTGAGGGTGGACGAGTCCATGGACACTGAGAACATTTTGAAGTTTCTGTCAGAGACCTTCACAAGGGAAGGAATCCCCAAGTCCATTCTGAGCGATAATAGCCCCCAGTTCACGTCGGAAAGGTGGAACAAATTTATGCAAAGGAATGGCATCATCATCAAACACACGGCGATTTACCATCCAGCCCGGAATGGCTTAGTGGAGCGGTTTAATAGGGTAGTGATGGGAGCCATACAAGCCGCCATCTCCAGCAACAAGGACTGGGAGAAAGCACTAGAGAATATGGTGTGGGCCTACAGAATAACCCCCACCGGCACGGGGTACAGCCCGTTCCAAATATTGAGAGGGCGAGAACCCTTCACGCATGATAACAGGATTTGGAAGGAAAAGGTCATCACCAGTGAGTGGTCCCCTGCAGTGGTACGAGCCAACCTGGAAAGAGCACAAACAATCTACACCAACCATTACAACAAACAAAGGAATGTGAAAGGAACAGGTCTGGAGAAGGGAGAGTGGGTAAGAGTAAAGCTAGCCACTCTACAGAAGAAAGGAGACAGTAAATATAGCAAACCCATGCAAGTTAAAGAAGTGTATGATCGAGCGGCACTGCTGAGCGACGGAAACGTGTGGTCCCAGGACTGCATGGCCCGGTGCAACAAGGTATTGAGCTGGGAGCAACCCGGAATGGAATGGGAAGAGATGGACGATTTAAGTACTGAAAGGGGACAAAGCGTAAGTGAGCAAGGTGGCGGAGCAAGTGCAGAGATGGCGCGAGAAGGCGAAGGAGTGAGCGAGAGTCAAGGAGCTGAGAGGGACCGGCCAGGGAGAAGCATGAATGATGGTGGGGTGGCGAGTGAAGAAACGGAAGGAACTGAAATGCAGAATCAAGGGGCTCAGGGGAACCCCATCAGGGTTACCAGGAGCGGAAGGTAGGTGGTAAGGCCCTCCAGATTTCGAGACTTTGAATTGGACAATGATTTATAAGTGTCTGCTTAAGGTTCAGTAAAAGGGGGAGATATGTAGTGTGCGCTCTAGTTTATGCACGTCACGTCTGACGTGACGTGCGGCGGCCATGTTGGCGACGATGCGCGCGCATCGAGCATTGCGCGCCGAGGATTGAATGAGACGGCAGCGCCAGTCGGCGCTCCTCGAGCAAACCTAATTTACTCATTAATAAAGTAGAGTTTCAGTACAAACCTGCTGTCAGTGGTTATTGGCAAACGACTTTACACAGTCCCATGCCCCCACCCTAAAAGAGCGAAGACCCACGGAGCACTATTTAATTTGTGAAAGAGGCCACAGCGAGGTGTAATGATGGGGAACATTACACAAGTTATGTAAGCACTTCACATCCCAAACGGATGTGAAGTGCTTACTGGCTGCATGGCCGCCCCCCACCCCCCCGCAACGCAGGGGGTGCGTGGGCCTGCGTTACGACCCTGGGTCTGCAGTTGTGCTTACAGTAACTGGCAGTGGGACAGGGCAGTGGAGGCAAGTAGGACCAAGGGCAGGAGGCGGATCCGAGCCTCCATGCTGCTGGCAGGATCTCTTGGAAGCTGCAGAGCTGTCCGACTCTTGCTTCCCAGTCTCGAGTGACCTGACACCGACTTTAAACATGCCAGCTCTTAATCAGTGGGTTAAGGTGAAGGCCGTGCTCTGGTCATTTTTTTCCTTTAAACCGCTAAACCCCTTCAGCGTCTTCGTACTTCACGCGTCCACGCTGCAGAGGTGTACAAGGAAGTGATACCGTGTTCTCCAGAGCACTGCAGGGATATTCCTGGCAAGGGCAGCAGGGACAGACATCAATGCAGTCCTTTGCTTTTCAGGTGGAGGGTCAGAGGTTGTGAGGGAGAGTACCCCTTTGTCCGGGTGGAACTCGACTCTATAGCAGCATTACAACTGATTTAGCAGCACAGTAAGAAGGCCCATACATGTCTGCATTCTGCAGGAGATTTGGAAGTGCATTCCGGTACCCTAACATATTGTCATAAATGGACAAATGTTGCCATTTACGGAGCAGCAAAAGCCACAGATATTTTGTTTAGGAGATTCTGAAAAGAAAATTGGGAAATATACCATAGGATCACTAACTGGCAGGCCACCACTGACTCCACCGGTAGCCTCTAAGGTATTTAAAATACATTTTCGATATTTTGAGTTGTCATGGAGGCCTCAGGCTACTGTCTTCATATTCATTGTTTGACCAGTAATTCATTTGGTGCATAATAAAACGTTGGTTTTAATGTTAGATGTTTTCTCCAGAGTTTGGCTTAGTTATCATGTCTTTTGAACCATTCTTACTTCTTACATGCATATTAAGTTGCCACTTGGACAAGGTTGTGATTTCAGAGGCTTTTCGCTGTGTGACGTCCTCTTCGGATGGGTAATGGCTTACGTGAGTCGTAACGGGTCCACTTCCTGGATCATGTAATATAGCAGTAGTTCTGTACATTGCATTTTGTTTCTGAAGTTTAGTTGATATCTGTGTATGTTAAAATCCTAAAAGTAATAGTCTTTTGAGAAAAAACAATAACCTTGTGTGCAAGACTCTGTTGTTTGTTTAATGTTCGTAATTCCTTCTCCTTGTCTTTCCACCAGCTCTTCGGATCGCACATCTCCTGCACTCCTGAGTAGATGAGATGCTGCTTTGCATTCACTGATGTGACTCTGCCGGGGCCCCTGTCTTAAGCTAGGTGGCATGGAACGTACGACCCTTGTAGACTGGCTGGATGAATGCTTCTCCAGCATCATTCATCCGCCATCCCCACGAGGCCACGGGTCATTTTGATAATCTCCTGATTTGCAATGCATTGCCCTTATTTAATCTCTCCCCACCCCTCCTCGCTTGCACACCCCACCTCAGAGATCAGTCCATTGATTTCTTATCCTTATTTTAAATTAGTAGCTTACTTTTACGCTGGGACACATTGGAAGGTAAACACACATTTGCAACATATGGTTTTGCAATATATGCATTTGCATATATGCAAGTCACATATGGTTTGGGTTAAAATTGTAAGTTGTGGATTTGTGTTGTGTAGATTAGATCTGTGTAGTGAAATAATGTGGCATGGTGTGCAGTGTAATTATGTGGAATGTTGCTACGTGGCATAGACTGGATTTGTGTGGAATGTATTTATGCAATATGGAGTAGAGAATAATTATGTGGAGGTAAATTATGTGGTGCTGAGTGGTATTATGTGGAGTGTAATTATGTTGTGTGATGAATTGTGTCGGGATGAACTGTGGAATTGTGTGACGTGTGGAATTATGTGGCATGGTGAGGTGTATAATTGTGCGAAGTGGAATTATGCAGCATGTTACAGAGTTGCATTTTGTGGAGGGTAAATAGGTCTTTTGGAGTTAAGTGTAAATATGTTGTGTGAATAGTGGCGGCTAGTGAGTTTTGAAAGTGGGAGGGCGTAAAAGTTGGGGGATGAGTGTTATATTGCGAGTGAGCAAACAAACAAGCCCAACTGAGAACATTTGGGATGAGGGGGGTTCCACCGCAAGATTTTTTTGAGATAATGAGCGGTAAATGGGAGGAAAGGATAGTGTGTGAAGGGGGCATTCTGCTGAGAGAAGGTGCAGGCACTGGGAGGAGGAGGTGTTAGAAGGAGGGGAATATAAAGGAGAGATAAAGATGGGAGAAAACACAAGTGTAATTAGGAGAGGGGTGAGCAAGAAGGAGGGAGTAGTGTAAAAAGGTTGAAGTATGTAATAGAAAGATCTGGGAGAGTGGGACATTGTAAAAGGGTGAGGAAGGAGGGGGAAAGCAAGTGCGTAAGATGTATGGAACACTTGGTTGAGAGAGAGACAGGCGGGTCTAAAGACCAGTCAGAGAGATAGGGGAACGGACAGCAGAGAAGAAGCAGAGAGATGGAGAGAAGACAGGAAAAATGTGACAGAAAAAAGAGGAGTTATAGGCAAGTGAAGGAGCAGTGGAGAGTGAGTGAAAGCTTGGAGAGCATGAGTGAGGGTGTAGCGGTAGAGAGTAGGGATGAGCGGGAGTACAAACTGGAGAGAGTGGAGGCAGAGTGGGATGGGATTCAGCACTTCCTGGTACAGCGCGATTGGCGGTTAGTCAAGATGCAGATGAGCGGCCCCTCTTATTGAACCTCTGTGCATTACTAAATATTATCTGCCCTTGTCTGGCACTGTGCGCCCTGCCAACCCTGGTACAGCACTGTGCACATGATCAGCCTCTATGCAGCTTTGTTCACACAGTCAACCTTTGTAAAAAATAGTGCCTCTGAGTTAGTTAATATCTGTACCAAGTTACAAAGCTCATAAGTGTCTGTGTGTGTATCCCTTAATATGCTGAAGTTGAAAGGGTACCGCAAAAACAGTGTCACTTCATCATGGTGGGGAATAAAGTCATTTTGCATTAAACACTAGTGATAACAATATATTGTATTTCGATCACCAAAACCCTTTTATTTTGAGCACTGTAACAATCACACATCAAAAAGTGATTGGCCTTCGGTATGCTTCTGGCAGTGACGTATTGTATGTAACGGGCACATTTTCACAATTGGACAGTTCACTGCTGGGAAGAGCAGAGAGAGTAACTGTTTGGAGTGATGGGGGAGGGGGATAAAGGAGGTGCTGTGCTTGGATAAATGACCCTAACACTATACTCACAGCCACGAAGGCTAGGTGGGCTCAACAACAAACCTATCAGCTTTTAAAAAAGATCAAATGAAGAATCACTTCTCAACTGTTTCCATTTGGTAACCATTTCACCTATGAGTAACTTTCACCTTCAATCTATGTCCTGCATATATTTGAATTCAGCATAGTTCTTAGGCCGGCTGATCATTAGTTTTCGCCTATGTCTTCGCCTACTGTCTGTAAAATGCTTTAGTGGACTAATGGCACCCACTATAGAGATCTGTGTGAAAACTGAAAACTACAGCTTCACATCTTGCAGTGCCTACTAAACGTTGCATCCTTCCAAGGTCGATTCAGAGTTAGTAAACAATAATAATACTATTAGTGCCTAAAGATGGAACCAATCGTGAAGTGTGCCTTTGTGACTGTACTAATTATTCCGCACACTGGTGCCCTGGCATGTAGGTTTGAACTCTATAAAAACTCTGACTAAATGAAATAAATAACAGTGTGATGAATCTGCCAGATGAGTCACAGAATCACAGTTGGCACAGCGTGCCCTGAATACATTCCACTGGATTGTACATTATCTAAATAGTATTCCATCCATTTATTTTGGCCTTTTAAACATCAATACAAAAATATTTTACTGGAAAAAGAGCTGGTATGGACACTCTGAAATCTTTTAACTTTAAAAAAGAATTAAACACAGTCGTGGTTCACAATACTTGCGGGGGTGGAGGCTGGGGGAGTTGAAAATTAAAATAAAAATGACCTTGCCGGATACGCTAACACTAGTGCGCATGACTGGGCTGGTCAGCAAATTTCTCTGACCTAAACCCAACATGTGCACTTGTGCTGCTGTGTGCTCCGCACCACCCACTGGTTTGACAATGCATGTCAGTCAGCATGACGCCGGACCGCCGGTGGGCGGTCCAGTGTGATGCTAAATTGGGCACTTCAGCGCTGTGGTGTCATTGTGTTGGAATCTTAGATCCCGGCTTCTCCATGCAGAGCGGCCGTTTTTGCACATCGCTCCCCGCAGTGAGGGGAGGTTATCCTGGGTCACAACATCACCCACTCCAGAGCGCCGGTGCCCTTCTCAAGCCCCTAGCTCCTGTCAGGAAACAGTCCTTGCAGATGTCGCACTCAAAGCGGCTGACATCGTAGGGCTGCTGGTGCATGGCGCACGCGCCTGCAACAAATCCTCGAGAGACCTAACTTTATGGACACACTACGGAAATACGGCAAAATGTTGCGGGCATAGTAAAGGGACACTGATTACAGGACTACCACGCATTTAGCTGTACTGCATAACAAAAATTACTGCATCATGTGTAGGAGACAGGGAAAGCACCAGAAAACAGACGGCGGCTACATGGAAATACTACACCAGCTTTGATTAGCAGCACTGGTACCCGAGGAGGCACGATGCCTGTTATGCGTGATTTTGCATTTCAGTGCGGGGATGCAGATCACCACACTGAAATGTGTTAGTTTAACACCAGACGCATGGTACTTGGCAGGACTGAATTAGGTGGCGTGGATTTGGACAAGCTGCGCAAGCTAAGGCTTTTATGTCATGGGGTTTAAAGTGGACGTTTGTCTATTTTTCTTTGTAAAAATAATATGGGCTGTTTCTTTACCTTCCGGTACATTTCTTAACAATTTGTTAAGCTAAATTGCATTGTTGCATTGTGTGCGCATGCAGGTCTGGCACACATGCACAAAATCATCCTACGTCTCAGTATTAACTTCCACACTTCTAAGCAGTAACTCCAATCCGAGAATGAGTTACCTGTTTGCTTTAAAATGACAGTTAGTAAAACAAGTAAGTGCTTGTATAAGTAGCAACGGTTTTAAAGGGTCCAGATAATAATAGGGTTGACTGGATGGTGCGATAGCAGAATATTGATACATGTGGATCTGGTGAGGACTGCGGGCAGCAAGTGCTTGATACGCTATTTGCATAAAAAAATACTATATATTTTTTTGTTATCCTCCCTTAGTTATTAGTAAAGAAGGGGGAAGAGAAGCGTTCACCGACAGCATTCGGTTAGTCTTAGGGAGACAAAGAATGCTGTGGTCTGTGGTAGATGCCGCCCAGAAGCCATAGGTATATGTATCGGGAGCTGCCATTGAAAGGAAGTGGAAATGCACTTTAGATGTTGCTGGTATTGATGGCTACTATGCGGTTGCAGACTTCGCTGGGCTGACAGTGGGTGGGGAAATGCTACGTTGTCACTATAGGTTTATTTACATGAATGGCACATGCTCTCTGGCGTTTGTCCTTGGGGTACTTGCTGACTGGTGCTACACATGGGATCAGGTTTGCCTCTGACATGAGGTATGGTTTAGTGGGGAACATAGTGTAAATTAATGTTGGTGAGAGGAAACAAAAATAGAACCCTTTGTACATTTAATATTATTGTGTGCATCATTCAGAAGATGAAAAGTAGCAGGAACGGCTTTGATGCCGTAGAGGCTAGCAGGAAGATCTGTTTTGGGGTGGTCAGTTGAAGAGATTGTTTAACATGTTTTAAACTACCACAGTGGTATTAGGGGAGGGCAGCAGCAGAAAGGCTCTGTCTTTACTGGTAGGCAGCGGTTACATGGGGACCAGCCATCAGTCTTTCTGTCGGTGGTGGAAAGGGGAGCAGTGGGCGGCAGTCACAGGTTTGCAGTGACATCTGAGTTGTGCTTTGAAAACTGCGGGTTTCATAGGGTCGAGAGTAGAGTTGATGGATGCGTTAGTAGCAGGCACGAAGGCAGTGGTCTGTGTTTGGAGGTGGTTAACTGAGCAGGCTTCGCTTGAAGGTGGATCATTAAGTAGAAGGATGTGTTTGGTGGGTGGCTGAAGGCAGTGTTATGTAACTTTACTGGAGGGCGCAGCAAAATTTACTGATGTATGTAAATCACCTGATAAAAGGGCGGATGTGACCAATGGAGGAACCAGAATCCTTTTTTTATGGCTGGGGTGAGCCCCTGCAGTATGGCGGGTCGCTGGCCGGAGAGCTCTTGACTGGGGCGAAGGGCGGGCCCTCTACGGCCCTCCAAGGCCACACAAGGCTCAGCTCGGCCACCCTCCTAACGTGAGTAGCTCTGCATCTGACTGTTTAATCTTGGTTAATCACTTCTATCTGAGTAATATACGGCGATGTCAGAAACAGAGACACACACTCCCTTAATAGGAACCTCCATAATGGGACCTTTGGATAAATTCTTTTTTAGAACAACTGCCGATCTTGACCGAGATTTGGCTATGGCAGAGCGCCGTGTCGCTCGCCGTCAATCTATCGAGCTACTTAAACACACTGTCTTAGAACCCACTGTTAAAGCTATTTCTGAGGCCCAGCCCATAAATCTTACTCCGTCTAACACAAACACAGATGCAGATCTGTTCAATACGGACAATCTTCCTCTAATTTTTCAATCTAGTCCATCAGCTTCACTTCAACCTGAGCAACCTTCCCTCTCTAATAATAGTATCATCGATCTTGTTACTCCAAATCTACCAGAGGTTTCTGAGGTTGTAAACTTAAGCACCACTGAAGTATCATTTCCTGCGGAAGGTAAACAGCCTATACTTCCAGTGCCTTCTAAATCTACTCTAGATAAACCCCAGACTCCATGTAATCAAACTAAAAGGAAACAGGTAATCATCATTAGATCGCCTCCAAAGAAGCGTAGGAAAAGAGGCCCGGCTAAAACAGACACCCCAATACACAAGCAAATACTTCCCAAGGATTTACTTAGGCAAGAACTTCTTCAAATAGTGGAAGGGGCGCCCATTGTTACCAGAAAAACTCTGACCTCTCATGTTCCACCATCCATCAAAGACTTTGTGGACGCAATGGAACATCTTTTAAAAGCACTACTGATTCCAATAGTAGAAAGAGTGAAGAGAATTGGAATCCAACTGGAAAATCTAACAGGAGGCTCCACTCACAATATTTTACCCAAATATGATTTAACTAATGCCGTGAGCATAAAAGATGGTGAGAAAAAACCTAACCCGGGAAAAATAGCCACAGAAAATAAAATTACGAAGGAAACAAAAACTCTAATTAAACAAACACCCTCAGTTAAATCGAAGCCAGCAATTAAGGCCCCTTTGGTTCAACATAAAGTGTCGCAGAATACACTGTCACACTCTGCGCAAATAAACTCCCTCATGGACTCGGCAAGGATGGGGAATACAAAAAACAAGTCGGACATTCATAAGAGTGATCCTAAATCCAAAAGACCGACACGGATAAGAAATGCGGATTTACCCCCAGCTGCCTCACAAAATGTCACTGTTTTAAATGGGGTTCCTCCATTACCAACTACAGGAGTTTATGAAAATCACGCCAGTCTTAAAAACAAGGTGATATTCTAGCTCAAAAATAACAGGCCTCTACCACCCCACCTTAACGGAGATATTATTATGGTGAGAAGAACTAACTGGGTGGGTATACGCCCTAAAGATATAGAAGGTGACGTTATCATTATTACATTTAAAGACCCCAGAGTCACGTCACATATCAGGGATTGGTACTCAGACTTCAACAGTGGCCCGATTACACCAAAATCTCTTTCATATTTCTATCCTGAAGCCTTAATGTATTCGAAACCACACCAACCCAAACCCTATTTTGATAATTTTTCTTTCCAAGAGCATAGAAGACCAACTCATTACAAGTATCCATTAAGATATGGAGTTAGGGAAAATATTCTGCCACCTCAAAATCCGTATTACGATAGAGAGAATCCATGGGATACTAAATATCCCTTGACTCCTAGATATGTTTCTGCGGGATATGGTCGATGCTTTCCACCTCCAACTCCTTCTTGGAATTTCCCCTGCTATAATCAATATGAGCCACTGTATGGTCTGGATGACGTAGAATTACTCACCCCTACGAAAGAGGATTATCAATTCAGGGAGAAAGCACCTGCCATACTACCTAAAGAACCCTTGATAAAGGGCTCTCTGGATGATGCTTCCCCAGATACACGAATAGCTAATATTATTGAAAAAAGGGATATAGCTAAAACAACGAGACAGATAGCTCGGAAAAATACTCCTAACATGCTCTCTACAAATGGGGAAATTAGGAAATCATCTGCCAAATTAGAGATGCTCTCTTGGAACTTGGCAGGAATTAATTCAAAAATTATACTACCTGCCTGGTTGGATGTGGTAAATTTATACTCAATATTGTGCTTCCAAGAGACCTGGGTGCTTACCCCGACATACTTACTGGGATATCAGACTTTCCAGTCACCTGCAATCGCAAGTAAGCAGAGGAGACATAGTGGGGGTCTGTGTACGTATATTAGTGTCGCAGTAGGTCCCAAGATTTTGAAAAAGGTACTAAGGGCCTCTTATCAAATAATCGTCATGGACGTTGGCTCTTCCATGACATTGTTGATAATTAATTTCTATAATAACATGCCCCCAGAGCTATTGGAAAAAGTTTTAGAAGAGTTACACTGCGCAGTTGTCACAATTAAAGAACTACGTGGGGGCGAGTGTGTGACAGTCTTCATGGGTGACTTCAACTGTTACATATGCCCAAATGCTTCGAAGGGCACGTGTGACACCTCCCTAGAAATGGATACTGATATTAACAATGATATTCCTAATCATTTTATACATTCCAAAACAGGGGAATTACTAAATAACTTTCTGGCCTCTTTTAACTTAGATTTTGCAAATAATTTAACCCTCCCTCGTAGACCTTTCAAACCAAGTTTTCACAGTAGAGACATACATTCCTCTATTGATTTTATTCTTTTTTCACAGATGCATGCCCCACTAATATCTTCCTGGAACACTTTAGACCACCTATATGGGGACCATTATCCCCTAGCTTTATCCATTGTGTTGCCCTCTCCAGCTTCTCTGCACAATAATTCCAAAACCAATTGTGAGCAACCAATTGAATTGGGGGCTCACAATGGTTATACTATCAAATGGGAAAAAAATCAATCCAGCTAGTCTTCTGAAGGATCTACTGATGATGAAGTGGGAGGAGATACATATTTGCCTCTCCTTAAATGAACAGCCCCATTCCATCCGAGAAGCTTTCTTGAGAATACAGACCAGTCTTAGAAAATTACTCACACGACAGTTCAAGACAGGGACTATCACCCCTAAAGTATGGTTTGATAAAGATTGTTCCATAGCCTTAAAGACATTAAAGAACCTATTGCATATAACTCCAAAACCAATCACGGAGATTCGACAGGCCAGACTTACATACCGTCTGGCTATTAAAAATAGGAAAAAAGCATTGAAGGAAGAAGCATGGCAGAAATTGCTGTCAACATGTGAAAACCGAGATCTCTCGGCTTTCTGGAAATTTATAAATACCCCGCTCCCATGGGTAAAGATGCCGGAGAGGAATATGGATCTTGCGATTGATGGAGAGACGTGGGCCGCTTATTTTCAAAAACTGTATAGTAAACCCACATCGACTATATCAGAGCCAAAGACTCCATCAACCATAGACTCTCTCGATGAAACTCATTCCAACATTGTTTTCACGTGGGAAGAGGTGGAGATGGCGATAAGGGAGAGTCCATCTGGTAAGGCACCAGGCCCGGATGCCATTCCAACAGATGTTTTTAAGGCAGAAATATCCTTTTGGGCCCCAATATTGACCTCTGCCCTAAACTCTGCGAATGCTTCGGGCCACTTTCCATCATGGGATGAGGCCGTAGTGATACCCATCTTCAAAAAGGGAGATAGGCATTCTCCATCTTGTTATAGGCCTATCTCCCTGCTTGATTCCTTAATGAAGATCGCAGGCCGTATCATTCTGAAACGCCTCGAAGCATGGACAGTATTTATTTATTTATTTATTTATTTATAAGTTTATATAGCGCTAGAATCACTCCTACAGGAGTATCTCTGCGCTTTTGACCAGGGATCAGCAGCACATAGAGAAGAACATACTTTCAACACTCCAGTACGGCTTCAGATCTG
Source organism: Lissotriton vulgaris (assembly GCF_964263255.1). Classification (NCBI taxonomy): domain Eukaryota; kingdom Metazoa; phylum Chordata; class Amphibia; order Caudata; family Salamandridae; genus Lissotriton; species Lissotriton vulgaris. The sequence goes on along the minus strand of NC_141687.1, from coordinate 29,267,428 downwards.
GAAGAGGCACAGTTGAACAGACCCTGAATCTACATCTTATTATGTCCAAATATGTTGACACAAAAAAGGGAAATCTGTATCTTACCTATATAGACTTAAGCTCTGCTTTTGACTGTGTGCTCCATGAACAATTTTGGGATATTCTTGAACATTTAGGAGTAGATTCATCAATACTCCTCTTCATTAAGAAACTGTATAGAAACGCGGGAGCTAGAGTAAGATATGGCCCAAAAGGAGAGTGCTCGCCAAGATTTACCATAAACAGAGGGGTCAGGCAGGGGTGCATACTGGCCCCCATGCTCTTCTCCCTCTATATTAATGCAATAGGAGAACACTTAAAAAACATTGAATGTGATTATCCAAAAGTGGGAGGGCAAGCAATCCCTATCTTGCTCTATGCCGATGACGCGGCAATACTTTCGCAAACTAGAGTGGGGTTACAAAGGGCAGTTACGGCATTCAGAGACTTTATGCACGACAAGGGCCTGAAAGTCAACATTGGCAAAACTTTCTCAATGTTTTGTAGTAAGAAGATAAATAAAAGATCATGTCCCATTTATATTGAAGACCAAAGACTAGAGACAGTGGACAAGTTCACGTACTTGGGCATTTCTGTGCACCGACACGTTTCTTGGCAGTCGGCAGTCAAAATGAGGAAACTTGCCCTTGTTAGAGCTGTTGGTGGGCTCAGAGACTTTGCTGGAAGAATAGGAGGGAGGCCTGTTAAACAGCTAATTGTTCTCTACAAAGCGAAATGTGTTTCAACAGCAATCTATGGGGCCGGCCTTTGGGGCATCGAAAATAACATTGCCTCTATTCAAATAGAGGAAAATAATTTCCTACGGTATTTATTGGCAACACCTAAATCAACTTCTGTATATATGATGCACATCGAGCTAGACTTACCATTCATTTCAGATTTAATTAAAGTGGAACCCCCTCTGTTGTGGCATAAAATCTGGGCCACCACTGAAACTAACCTGAACCGAGAAGTAATTCTACATATTCTCAAACAGGAGGGGGCAAGACACACGAAATGGCTGGCTTACATCAAAAAAAATTGTGGACATTGGTCACCCAGAGTACTTTTCTGATCCTTTGACCTTGGATTTTATTTCAAGAAAGAATCTGAGAAAAACACTATTGGATCACTTGGAGACTAAAAGATGGAACCATCAAAAACTAAATACAACACTCCAGGCGTACCAAAGGGTGACGCAGCACAAGGGGCTTCAAGCATACCTGTCCACTGACTTCTCCTGCTATGCCAGAATGCTGCTTGTCAGATTTAGACTGGGCTCATTTTTCCGTCTTATAACTTTTCCATCAGGTAATGATTGGTCCCGGAAACTGAGTCCTTGTCCGTGTGATGAAACTTCTGTGCAACCAAATATTCATACCATCCTATTTTGTACTTACTATGCGATCCTCAGGAAAACATTATTGAAACCTCTATTAAAGAGATGGGGGCTGAGGTCCTGTAAGGACGCTTATGAGCGCTTACAGATGTTAGAGGACAGAGAAGTCATATGTATCATGGAACAGTATTTAAAATTGCTGATCAAATTCAGAAAATCGCTACAAGGGCCAACGTAAAAATGCTGTTTTTTATTAGAATTTTGTATAATACTTTTTTTATGAAAAGTTTGGTTCCCCTGATCTCTTTTTTAAAATGGTATCATTTCTCTTATAGATTTTTCTATTTTTATCTATTTTAATGAATTGACTAAATGTTTTGTTGTATATTTTTATTTCACTATGTATGCTTGTATGATATTCTTTGAAATACCGAATAAAGCTTATTTGAACTTGAACTTGAACTTGACCGGTGCAGAGAATGAGGGGCCCCCTCCATGTACTTTGCAGGGGGGCCCCCTCAGGTTTCGTTACGCCACTGGTGGCAAGAAGGCTTGTGCAGTTGTCTGGGCCGCCCTCGGTTCCACAACCCAGGAGACTCCTAGCTTACACTTCAGCTGAAGCAGTTCAAGTGTGGGAATCAACTCTCCCTGGATGGCTGTCTTTTCCCAAAAATTAGGGAAATTGTCTTTTTCTAAAAATAAAAAAGTATGGGTTCGTCGTGCCTCTCCAATCCCCCCTACTGCGACCAATAAGCCAAACTAAGTAGTTACTTTACCAAAGCCTACAGATGGGGTGACCTTATTGTATTTTCAGCGCCTGAGCAGTGGAACACATGTGAATTGTATGTTCTCCTGGACAGGGCCATCGAGTTGGCGTCCCACAAGTGAAGGCAGAGGGCAGCAGGAAAGAGGACACGAAATGGCCCCCGTGGAACGATCTTATATTGATTCCCAGGGTGACGAGTAAAACACTTGCAAATCCGCAAAAAACCCTGATTTGTGCCTAGTCTCTACTGGGGAGATACAGCCATCGGGTGGTAACAGACCGGAAGTCGTGCTAGGTACAAATGCTGCTGAGCAGAGAGACAGGCTGCACTGCAAATCAGCTGTTTCAGTTTCGTCTGTGTTTTCCCCCTGCGAGACTTTGTGATTATTAACCAGAGCCGTGTAACGCGTTCTCACCTCTTCTACCGACCTGAAGGGGCTTATGGAATCGGGGTGACGTATCTCCGGGTCCTGGGGTTTTCACTTGACCTATGACAGTGGCCTGCTGTTCTTCTGATTGGTTGTGTTTCACGTTATTTAGAGGCGAGTAGGTTGTAGCAGGTGGATGGATCTGCGGCGAGCTTTATTTGCATGGATGTGTGTGATTCCCTTGTGATGTATAAGTATCATTGCTTGACATCATTGTTATGTTTGAGGCATCTTTTCCCATTGTCTGGCGTTCTTTCCGTATGTGAGTGTGGTAGCTTCACAGTCTGTGCTGCCCTCGCGACAGCAGTAACCCCTGGCCTTCCTCTCAGCAGTCTGTGTCTCACTCAAACTGCAACTAGAGCTTCTGGACCCCCTTCAAGCACAAGCCCACAGTCACAGTTTACAAGAATACAAAGACAGAGCTAAGGGGAGGGAGGTGGGGGATTCACAGTGATAGTGGCAAGGACAAACCATTCTGAAAAAAGAAAAGAAAAGGAGGGAACCACACAGAGGGAGCGACATAAACATGAAACAAAGTAAGAGTAAGGAGGTGAAAGAAAGATGAAAATGGTATGGGACCAGAAGTTTGTGTCCTAAATATTGTTTACAAACAAATTACTCTATTTGAGTTAATAGTACAAAGTCTACAACCAATTGAGAGATATTTTCGCTATTGATATTTAGGCCACAATACAGTATTTGTATTATGAATAATCTGGGATACAAATAAAAAAAGTGAAAGAAATAAGAAGGAACTTCAACAACCCTGGGACGGGATATGTCAACCTCGCCACACTGGCAGTACTGAGTTTTTTGTATATTTTTTAATCATGTGTGCCCCACAGGACCGCCTGGGAATCATTTCAATCTATTTAATATCCATTCAGTGGATTCCAGCGACGCCATTACAGCCCCTTCCTCGCACTACCCTAACTGGAAGAGACTGGTCCAAAGTCTCTCCAGACCAATGGGCTAACCTGCTTTCGGCTGCCCCCCCCTAATGGCGACAGACCCAGCACTGCAATATGAGAATTATACCAAATGGCTGTGCTCAGCCTTGGATACTATTGCACCTATTAAGGCCCTTAAAGAAAAAACTAAATCCAAGGGCTCACCTTGGTACACCCCCCATCTTAAAGAACGAAAAAGGGCGTGCAGAAAATTCGAAAGAAATTGGAGGATCTCTCGTAGTAAGGTAGATAAAACTACACATCTCGAAGCCATCAAAAAGTACAAATTAGAAATTAGACAAATCAAAACTTTATACTTCGAGGAAAAAATTTTGACTGCCTCCAACTCCGCTAGAGAAATCTTTCAAATAGCAAAGTTCCTGATTGATATTCCCCTGGTTCCCGCTGACCCTAGTAAAGCTCAGGCTCGATGTGAGAGCCAAGCTGAGTATTTTTACAGGAAAATACAAAAAATTGCCTCCGCCTTTCTGCCACCTAATCTACCCCAGGACATGGGAACCGGTTTACCTAACGTCACGACTCCAAAATTAGTTGAGTTTCCTTTGCTGGATGAAAACTCACTTGCGGTTATCATGACGAAAATAAAATCAGGATCTCCCACAGACCCTGCCCCCCCCTCTCAGATAGTAAAAATTGAGAATATAGTCAAACCTGTAATCCTCAACATACTAAATACTTCCATTTCCACAGGCTCAGTACCCACTGCATGGAAATGTGCACAGGTTAAGGCGCTGCTGAAAAAACCCACACTGGATCCGGAAAATATGGCCAACTATCGGCCTATTTCCCTCCTTCCGTGGATCAGCAAACTCCTTGAAAAACACGTCAACTCGGTTATTACTCAATTTTTAGAGAACAACCATCTCCTCCACGATTCCCAAGCTGGCTTTCGTCCAAAACTGGGAACTGAAGCGGCTCTCCTGGCGGTAACTGAGCTGGCCAGGAAGCAAATGGATCAAGGCGGCACCACAGCAATTATGTTGCTTGACCTCAGTGCCGCCTTCGATACCGTTAACACCAGCATTCTTCTTCATCGCCTCAATCAGATGGGATTCTCGGGGAAGGCCATGCTTTGGCTCCAATCATTCCTGGAGAACCGTTCTTTTAGGGTAGTTGAGGGTACTACCTACTCTAAAGTCTGGCCCTTGGATCAAGGTGTACCTCAGGGCTCTTCGTTGAGCCCTACTCTTTTTAATATTTATATGCAGCCGTTAGCTGATATAGTCCATTCATTCGGTCTGGACATAATAACCTACGCCGATGACACGCAATTAGTCGTGTCTATGAATCAGGCAGACTCTTCCCCTTCCAATCTAAGTAACTGCCTGGTAGCAGTGGCTCAGTGGATGGCAACCTCGCATTTAAAATTAAATGGCGAGAAAACTGAGCTTATGGTGTTAGGTAACTCAACCATTCCCATTCCTTTGCTAGACTGGCCACCATGTATGGGCCCTATGCCTCAACCAAAATGCCATATAAAGAGCTTAGGCATTTGGCTCGATTCCAACCTCAGCTTCATGCAGCAAGCTACTACTCTCTCTGCCACATGCTTTGGGCTAATGCGTATGCTGAGAAAGGTGCTGCCCCTTCTCCCTTTTGAAGCCCGCAGAATAATGGTTCAAGCCATCATTCTGTCCCGCCTAGACTACGGGAATTCCCTATACTTAGGTGCTCCTGCTTTTACAATCAAAAAGCTACAGGTAACTCAAAACGCTGCAGCTCGTCTCCTGTTAGGCCTCAATAAACGAAACTCAGCCAGCATTGCCCTTAGGAAACTGCACTGGCTTCCGGTCAGGGCCAGAGTGCTGTTTAAGTCTCTCTGCTTTATGCACAAAGCTATGTGGAAGAATGCCCCTACTATGATCTGTTCCCTGGCAAAACCCTACCTTCCTCACAGGTCCTTAAGATCTAGCACTGCCTTCCTGGCTACTGTCAACAAAATCAGACGGACCAGATGGGGCGGGCGTTCCTTCTCCTGGAACGCCGCAAAAGAATGGAATTCTTTGCCCACCTCCCTTCGCAGTGAACCTAGCCTTTTAAAATTCCGGAAGGATTTGAAAACCCACCTGTTCATCTGATCCTTTCTTTTCTTTTAGTATGACGGTATTTAGCGCTACGAGGCCTTTGGGTTGTTTGCGCTCTACAAAACCCGACTAATAATAATAATTTCACTAAAAATTCACAAAATTGCTTCAAAATGCACCTTTTTGCCATTTTGAATTTTTTTAGGAGATCAACAGCCCCTACAGCCCCAGTACTCATACACTCACGATTTGTAATTTTCTGGCTAATACCTTGGAAATGCATGATGCAGGCAAATAATAGAAAGTGGGGGATCTGTAGATGCAGAGCGAGGCTTGCGCTAAGAGTACGAGTACTCCTGGTGGAGCATCTCTAGTATCCTTTTTTTAGTTATTTAACTTCTTTAGATTGAACTCCTTCACCATAGGGTTTTAGTGCACTTTACAAAAAACTTCAAATGGGAGCATCACAGAGGACAATAGACTCAGATTCACTGTGAAGCATGTCCATTCTGTAGTCTGAGAAAGAGCTACAATCAATTTACTAAACACTTAAAGAGACGGTTTTTAGGTCGAGCCTGGGCAGCGCATGCGCTGCCCTGCGAGGCATGCTGTGCTGAGATAGGGACTTGAAGCTCCACCCACTCTCCGTGCATATTTTTCATTGGCTTGTGCAGGGCACGAGTCGGGGTACCACGCGGGTGGACGGCATCCCCCCACTTATTTCCGAGGGTTTTTCAGGGTGGACGCCGTCCACCCTGCTAAATCAAAACCGCGTCCACCATTAAAAAAACGGGAGCGCGGCGCGCACAAAGTAAATAAAGCATTTCCGCATTTGTCCGTAATTTTAACCGGGCACAACTTGCCCCCACCTCCTTTCTTGACTCCGATGCTGTATGAAAGCTCAGACCCCCAGCAGCACTGTAGAGGCACAGCGGGATGGCTACCCTCACACCTCCAGCCCTTGATGAGCTGTTAAAAGGTGCTCGAAGGTGACTGAGAGGGAGAGGCGGCAGCTTCGGAGCAGCGACATCTATTCACATGCAAACAGCCCTGAATGCGTCTTGTATCTGCTATTTAGAGGGGGGCTCACACATTCTATTTCTACCCAGGGCCCCAAACATCCGAGACTCGGCCAGATTACACCCCGGATTACACCCAGGCACCACGTGGTTCTCTTCACATAGCTTAATTACTGTCACTAAATTGTAAGCTAACCTCGGTTCTTCAAACATGCAGGCTATAATGTAAGAAAATAAAGAAATGGCACAATCGCACCCACACTGAATAACAAAGTATGGAGGACAATCAGGTCAATCAGTTCTCTCGGAGTATCTCCTGTAAGTACAGTACATCACAGTGGGGGATGGCATTTTGCACAGAGAACCTGTCTTCTCGTTGTCTTGTGCAGGAGAGGAGCCCATGATGATACTAGAATACTGCATGCCCACCCCTGTGTTCCCTCTCCTGTGATGGCTCCTGCCCTCCCCTCAGTGATGGCACCTGTCCCCCGATGTTGTGGCTCCAGTCCACCCCCACCTGTGATGCCTCCGTCCCCCCCCCGTGGTGGATCCTGTCTCCGCCCTGGGTGGCTTCTATCCCAGTCCTGGAACGGCCCCTGCAGCGAGTGTGAAGTTCTTGATGGGCCTCTTCTCAAAAGGGCTCAGCTCAAAATTAATATGGAAAGGTGGGCGTGTAAGTAAGTGAAGGGATGTGTGAATGGCTGGATGAATTAGTGAAAGGGTGAATGGATGAATGAAAGATTGAATAAATGGATAATGAGAGAGGATAGATGGATTGATGAGTGAGGGGAAGGATGGAGAGAAAATGTAAATAGCTGGATGTATGGGTGGAATGGTAGCTGGATGATTGATGAGGGGAAAGATGGATGAGGGGAAGGATGATGGATGGAGGGGAAGGATGGATGGATGAGGGGAAGGATAAATGGATGAGGGGAAGGATGGATGTATGGATTAATGGATGGATGGAGGAGAAGGATGGATGGATGAGGGGAAGGATAAATGGATGAGGGGAAGGATGGATGGATGGAGGGGAAGGATGGATGGATGAAGGGCAGGATAAATGGATGGGATGGATGGATGGGTGAGGGGAAGGATGGATGAAAGGAAGGATGGATGAGGGGAAGGATGAAGGATGGATGGATGAGGGGCAGGATGGATGGATGGGTGAGGGGAAGGATGATGGATGAGGAGAAGGATGGATGGATGGGTGGAGGGGAAGGATGGATGGATGAAGGGCAGGATAAATGGATGGGATGGATGGATGGGTGAGGGGAAGGATGGATGAAAGGAAGGATGGATGACGGGAAAGGATGGATGGATGGGTGAGGGGAAGGATGATGGATGAGGAGAAGGATGGATGGATGGGTGGAGGGGAAGGATGGATGGATGAAGGGCAGGATAAATGGATGGGATGGATGGATGGGTGAGGGGAAGGATGGATGAAAGGAAGGATGGATGACGGGAAAGGATGGATGATGAGTGCAAGGATGGATGGATGGATGGATGATGAGGGGAAGGATGGATGGATGGATGATGAGGGGGTGGGTGAAAGGATGGATGATGAGGGGAAGGGTGGATGGATGGATGATGAGGGGATGGATGGATGATGAGGGAATGAATGGATGATGAGGGGGTGGGTGAAAGGATGGATGGATGGATGATGAGGGGAAGGATGGATGGATGATGAGGGGAAGGATGGATGGATGATGAGGGGAAGGATGGATGGATGATGAGGGGAAAGGATGGATGGGTGATGAGGAAAAAGGATGGATGGTTGATGAGGGGAAGGATGGATGGATGATGAGGGGAAGGACAGATGGATGGATGGATAGATGATGAGGGAAAAGGATGGATGGATGATGAGGGGAAGGATGGATGGATGATGAGGGAAAAGGATGGATGGATGATGAGGGAAAAGGATGGACGGATGATGAGGGGAAGGATGGATGGATGATGAGGGGATGGATGGATGGATGATGAAGGGAAGGACAGATGAATGGATGGATGGATGATGGGTGGGTGAAAGGATGGATGGATGGAGAGTGGGTGAAGGGATGGATGGGTGGGTGAAAGGATGGATGGATGGAGAGTAAGTGAAGGGATGGATGGATGGATAAGTGGATGAAAGGATGGATGGATGGATGGATGATGAGTGGGTGGGTGAAAGGATGGATGGATGGATGATGAGTGGGTGGGTGAAAGGATGGATGGATGAGTGGGTGGGTGGATGGTGGATGGGTGAAAGGATGGATCAGTGGATTGGATGGTGGGTGGGTGAAAGGATGGATGAGTGGGTGCGTGGATGGCGGGTGGATGATGGGGGGTAGGTGGATGAGTGAAATGATGGATGGATTGATAAGTGCAAGGGTGAATGAATGGACATATGAGTGAAAGGGTGGGTGTAAGGATGGATGAGTGAGTGAAAGGGAGGGTAGATGGACAAAAGGATGAATAGATGTGTGAAGGAGTGAAATGATAGATGGATGAGTGATAGGGGCAATGGATGGATTCATGAGTGGATGAGTAGATCGATGGGTGGGTGGGTGGATGGATGGATGGAAGGAAGGCTAAGTGAAAGGGTCGATGGAGAGAGAAAGGGGGGATGGATGGATGACTAAAAGAGTGGATGGGTGGAAGGATTAGTAAGTGAAAGGATGGCTGCTTTGGTGAAAGGGTAAATGGCTGAATGGATGAGTGAATGGATGGATGGGATGAAGAGTGGATGGATAAGTGTACAGATGGATAGGGTGAAAGGGTGGATAGATGGATGGATAATGGAGATGAGTGAAAGGATGGATGAGGGGATGGATGAAGGGATGGATGAGTGAAATGGTACATGGAAGGATACATGATGGATAGGTTTGCAAATGGTTGAATACTTTTGGAAATGGCTGGGCTTACTTATATACTATTGCGCGACCTCTGATGTGTCTGTAAAACGTACCTATTGTCCTGAAGTTTTGTCCTAAATTTTGACCTCCTGTCCTGAATTTGTGTCCTGAATTTTGACCCTTTGTCCTGAATTTTTACACTCACCGTCCTGAATTTGCACCAATGCCAGTTGGTCACCCTATTTCTTTGTGCGGTAGAACCGAGGCTCTTTAACACAGCAGCATGAGAGTGACGAGAGAGAAACCTGGCAGAGTGCTGCCAAAGAGCTCTCCCACTCAGAATATTTCATTATTCAAGTGATCGTGAACAATTAAGGGTAAACTGAGATGTGAAAAACTAAACACAATGCGATGCGGCTGCACGAGACTTGAGGAGTTAATTAAGTATTAGTACTAGCAAGTGTGCTGTAAGTTAAATTAAAACATTTTACATGCACTGTGCGCCTCGTGCGTGTAGAATCAGAGTACCACTAGACCCGGCCCTGCCAATTAAGTGCCGGCGCTAAGCACTGGCACAAATTAAGCCCTGCATTGAACAATTGACACCAGGCTACAAAATGTAAGTAGTATGATGGTGTACCCTTGTGTGTTCTTCCGTGTGTCGCTGTTTCCACATGGAATGTTTAATGATGACAGCAACGCCCCCTTCTAGTTTGTGTTGTCGGTCTGAATTGTATAATTTTGTGAAATGGGGAGGTGTAGGATGGCGCTGGATTGTTCATTTAAACATGACTCCATGATGACGTCTGACTTGGCATTACGTATGTCAGTATATTTTTAATTTAGGCTCAATCCTGTCAGTGTTTGGATAATTGCACTACTGGATAGGGGGGCACAAAGTTTTGCAAAGGTTCTGCCCGCTTTCTTCAAGGGGTCCCCACAAAATGACATCATGAGCTAGGCCCACCCCAATTTTATAGTAAGTAGTCTCTGTAAAGGGGGAAACAACCATTACAATGCATGAGTCATAATCGGCCCTTTTTTTAGGAACTATCACAAAAATAAACAGTATTAATACAAAGTAAAGCAATGTTTATATTTTGTTGCACTGAAGTAAATGAAGGCAAATAAGTCAAACTAAAATATACCAAAACTAAATACATTTCCTAAAATAAATAAAAATAAATAAATCTGCTAAAATAAATACAATGGCCAGTTAATATATATAAAATTTAGGCATTGACCCATTTTAATGCCCGGCAGCTCCATTGTCTTCAACCAAGATTCCCAATGTTAGACTAATGTTCTGATTTGTTACCTTTGCTGCAAATTGTAAAGCGTTCTGATATCCTTCAGGATCAAGTTCGCGCTATATAAAACTTTATAAATAAAATAAATAAATCTAGCCACAGCTAGAGAGAGGCAGCTGGGACAAAACTATGTAATACAGAGTCGCTAGTTTACAATAGGTGGGGAGATAACATATAACACTCATCGATAGAATAACGTGAATATGGAGCCCTAGTGTGTGTAATAGTCATTGTCGAGTGTGAGAAGCAGCCTCTCTGGGAACCTGTAATGTATACAAAATCTTGCAGTCAAACTTTCCTGTAGTGTTTTGAAAATGTGTTGATGTCACCTTCGCCAAACTTCATCCACATTTGGGCTGCTAATTCCTCCATACAGGGACCTTAAGTCACAGGCTTAAGTACCAAGCAGCTTCAATTGTTAAATCTTGCATTATATGCAAATGATAGATCTGCCTTACATGTGATGTCACTTCCTGTTGTGATGTCACTTCCTGTCGTGATGTCACTTCCTGTCGTGATGTCACTTACTGTGACCACGCCTACCTTGGAGAGTCCCCCCACTTCTTTTTTTAGGACTTGTGCCCTGGGCTTGTGTCATTGTCCACTGTAAACTGGTCAAAAGGCTTAGTAGTCCTTCCTTAGTACTGCCTTGTCTTATTACCCTGTAGGCTTTAATTACAGCCTCTGAGTACTATTCTCTCAAATAGTATCAACAGGCAGGACACGCTCTCTTCTAATGCTTTAAAAAAAATGTATAGCATGCATTTGCAATGCAATAGGTCTCGCATTTACGGGAGTTTGAGCTATAGGCATTGTAAAACAGATAAATAAAAGGCATTATCATTTACAATGCCAATACCTTAAACTCTAAATGATAATGCCTTTTATTTATCTGTTTTACAATGCCTATAGCTCAAACTCTCGTAAATGCGAGAGCTATTGCATTGCAAGTGCTTGTTCTTCTTGGTACCAGAGGGGAGGGCAGCTGCCTATTCATGACACATGTGGACTTATTTAATCAACTATTTCAGAGGGTTATTTGAAAAGCATACTCTTCGGTTTTATATCCTAGGCCCTATCGCTTTAAATAAGCCGCTTCAGAGACAGGCGCCTGTTTCACTTTGTGTCGCTCTCCTCTCATTCTTTTTAAAACATCACCACTGCTCCCACCGCCCTTCTGCTTAACCGATCCGCCCCTCCTCCTGCACGAATGGAAGCCAGGACTATCTCCTGCACTCATAGCCCTTGGGGCGCGCGTCCCCTCTGCCTCCGAGGTTCAGCCATCTTCCTTCGCTGCTGGCCACGCTGAAAGCCTCCAATGGGGCAGAAGCACTTTGGCTCATTCATGTGTACAATTTGCGCCATTCAAAAGTCTATGCGTGATTTTAAGATGTTTCTAAGCGCTACGTCCAGTAGCATAACACAGGCCCGAGCTCCAGGGGTCCCCCTCAGCAGAGCACCCTCGCCTTAAAGCTCCTGACTAGGTCTTGTAGGGGACCCTGTAATTCAGTTTGCAGGGGGCCCCCTCAAGTTTCGTTACGCTAGTGGCTACATCAGCGGTAATAAACGCTACATAAATGCAAATACAACTACCAAACAGATTCTGTTCCAGTAGCCTTTCTTTTGTGGAACCAAGTTCTTTCTCAATCAGTCTAATCGGGATGACCATGTCGCAGTGCAGTCTGCTCACCCCGAAACACACCTTCATGGGGTGCATCGACAGGCACAGCAGTATTCTACGGTGCACCCTAGGTGGAAATGCCTCACTTCACGGAGAGTCCTCAATTCCTTTAGCCCAGTGGAACCTTTTCTGGACGTAGACAGAGGTCAGACTAGCGACAGAGGTAGCCTCACACCCCTTACTGCCTTACTCTGCAATGAAGCATACACTCTGCATGTTATTTCACAAATTGTCAAGTGAAAACATAATGACATTTTGATTCAAAACTGTGTGTCTTGGTAAGTTGGTATTGATTTGTACAAATAGCAGGTATGTGTGTGTGCCTGTGTGATTGCACTGAAATCCTTTCGTAAAACACATAATAATAAATATTAATTATTTGGGAACTTAACATCAACTTAATAATAAGTGAAACTTGTGAGTTCCACCCATCTGTCAAGAAAGTGTATCTCCCACATGTCATTTCCTTGCTGAGTGCGGCAGTAATTGTGGCACTGAAAGCCCTGGAAATGGTCCGCCTAACACAATGATGATACAAGTGTACACTATGTTTATATAACTGAGTTCGTCGACATGTTCCAGCGATTTAGAAGCATTTCTATGCAGTCCTGCTCTTGTCACCCAGACTCGGAAAGACACTCACCGAAAGACTCAAACACTGTCACTCACACTCAAACACAAACGCTCACACACTTGAATGCACTTCCAAACTCACATAACTGAAGCCAGACTTAAAGCAATCTACCTACCTAGATTTCACCGACTCACATTGACACACTCAAAACACAGTTACTCATGCATTCACACATGCTTACAGTGATTTTAAAAAACACTTCACACACCCAACAAGCAGCTCACAATGCTTATATTGCTCACCAAACTACAACTTACAACAAAAAAAGCTTATTATCAAGCACATAGGCGAAACAAATTGCATTTACCAATGCTTGTTTTAAACTCCACTGCTGAACAAGCACACACTCTTGCATATAAGGAATGGGGTGCACTGGCTGAGCTGCAGGTTAGACTCAAACCTGGATTTGCACAATGGGGCTAAAGACAGGCCTGAGACTCATTGAAAGGATTTGTCTGGAGGTCTCCAATGCAGTGACAAGTGAGGTGGCGTGTATGTGTCTCAGTGCCTGAACACAAGGGTATGCTGTATGTGAGAATCTGGTTCCACAGATCAGGCTTTATCTCTTTCGAATCTTAAGGGTCTAGATCATTGCGCCAAATACAGAAAGTGCAAAAAAAGTATTACCCTTTGGTGACTCCTGGAAAACATCAGTTGCTTCCTGTGAGAGTGAGGACTTATTTTCAACAATGCCATGCTCTTGCTCGGGGCCACCAGTGAGGTCATACTGGCTGCTGATATTTTCTGTGGCCAAACGATGCTCAAAGATGAATTCACCTCCCCCACAGCTTTCACATTTATGGGCGTCTTTTTCCAAGAAGTTGGCACACTTGAGGTGCAGCTCGGTCACCTGCTCTCGCAGCCACAGCTCGTATGCTGTCTCCTGCAGCAGTGGTGTGCAGAAGCGCATGGTCTTGCAGGGCCAGCCCTTGAGTTCTGGTAGATACATGTGGGACTCTGCAAGAAGTAAAGAAATCATCAGCGAGACAAGAAGACATGGAACATGAACTACTCTGAACTAAGATTGGAGCTGATAAAGGTTGAATCAAACAGTGGCAAACAAGCATTGGTAAAGCCAATATGTTTGACAAGTCTATTCAGTTGTAGAGTAGCTGCAAAGCTGAAAATAAATCTCTGCATCAACCCATTGGGAGCTTAGTCAATGCTTGTTTGATAGAGATGATACAGCCCTACGTGTAGACACTAATGACACATGGTTGCCACTCAGAAGGTAACATTATAAAAGTAAATGACATTATTATGATTGCATCACCAATATTGTAGTTTTCTTAAAGACACTGCGAAGATACAGAGACCATATTATGAGAGGCCCACATTTTTACAATACAGAATTTCAGCCTCAAGATAACATGCATACACACAGACATAATAAAATGTAGAACTCATGCACAGAGAAATCAAAAACGCACACTACTTAAGTAGGATTCACAATACCAAATGCATAATGAATAATCTTTGTAAATCCAGCTGCCAATCTCCACCCCACCTTTACAAGACTTCTGCAATCAACGTGCAAGACATTATTTAACCAAAGCAGACACACTGTATTCCTATCTACCAATTCAAAGCAGAACAACTGCTCCCCTAATACACAACCAAAAACAATAATAACAGAAAATCATTCTCCGTCTGTATCTTCCTTTAAAACAATTACAGCATCAGAACTTGAAGACCTAATAAAATCCAGCAGCCCAGCTGGCTCCTCATCAGACCTCTAGCCTAAAAAAAAATTCCAAAATATTCTTCAATCAACCTCTATAGCTATCCCAGTCTGAAATATTATCAACAATAAGTCTTCCAATGCAGGAATTTTCCCAGCAGTATTGAGGAAAACAAGCTTTGTCCCATTTCTTAGGGAGAACAACTTGGACCCACAAGGCCTTAACACCTACAGGCTATAATCTCCAAAGGACCTTTCCTTGACTAACTTATGGAAAGAGTGTAATTTTATCAGATCTTGGAAATCATAGAAAAAAACAGCTATTCACTAACAGGATTCTGCATAGGAAGCGGGGACTAATTAGGGGTAAATGCAATCTGGGATTACCTGAAAACACAGTCGACAGAAATGGTGTAGCTGCATTACTACTTGTGGACCTTTCAGAAGCATATGACACAGTACACAAGATAACTTATAGTTAAAGAAGTTGGTATAGAAGGAATCACTAGTCCTTGGATGTCCACTTTCCTACTTGATTCATATATTCCCTTTTTCATCAAATCAATACAACATAAAAACAGGAGTTGTACAACATACATATTAATCTTGCACATAACTTTTTGAAACTGAGGGCATGAACTGTTAAAGCCCCTACCGGAGAGAGACCATCACTGTTTGCCGGGGGTTCGGTGGAAACCACCACCACCAGGAGTCAAATTACATTACCCAGCGTCCCTCGTGGCGCGAATCACGCTACCGCGCAAGGACGCCACAGGAGGCAGTTAAAAGGCAGCGAGAGCCCCGCATCATGGGATGTGCGCAGAACGTGCTGGGCGAAGCCCGGGCAAAGGGCGGGCCGTCCGAGGCCGAAGGAGGCCGGGCCGGGCCACCCCCGTTGTTCGTTTGTGAAGTACCTGTGATATCTAGGACTGGGTAAGCTCTACTGTCGAGTCTGTTGTATTTGTGACTGTTGGTTCACCTCATATTATCGCTTGGTTGTGTTAGTCCACAAAAGGGTTGATGGGTCTCTTATCGAGTTGCTTATATCAGCCAACCCACTCGAGATCATTGATACTGAAAAATTGAGGCGCTCAGTTAAGGATCTGTTTTTCTGATTGCTTTTAATGATACGAAGTTCTTGGTGTGCTGATTCACTACACTCTCTATTTTGTCTTATATGCTATGTTAGTGTAGCAATCTAGTAAGTTGTGTACAGAGGTAAAGTTTGGAGGTACCCTATTGTAAAAATAACAAGGTATTATCCAACAAGTATACAACAAAATAATTCAGCAGAAATGTTTAGCGGGAACCCTGGACGGCTTTATCCTACGAGCAGAATCACTTATAAGCCACGAAATAGCACTCGTGGAAAAAAGGTTGTCCTTGGACCCATCAACCATGCAAACATACAGTGCTCCTAGTCCAACAGCTCTCACGAACTCATTGCAAATAACACCCAGCAAGCGTCTAATATTCCCCGTGCATATCTTAGAGAGCACATCCGTAGTACACCCTCAAACTAATGATAGAAACCAGTTAGACCTAGATGTTTCCCTAACTTCGCCGATGGCGACTACACAACGGGGGGCTAGGCAAAAGACGCAGGAAAAGAGCAAACCCAAGCCTAGGACGCAAGGGAAGAGGATTCACACCAAAAAGGGAGGAGTGGGTGAGCTAAAGACGCCATTTAATAAACAGTCTGAAACAACTGATTATACAAGCCTTGTAAGTAGATCATTTGGTACCCAAACTGAGGTGGACCACTCCCCGCCTCCTATAGGTGCAGATAGCATGGTGGAGTCATTAGAAGCTGTTGTTGCTGATATTTTTAAGTTACTCTAGAATCGGTTCAGGCACGAATAGATAATCTTATGACTACTAGATTAAAGGACTTAGATAAAAAAATCAAAGGTATAATCAGGCTGTAATCGAATTAGATGTTATGATCAAAAAGGGGAAAGACAATTTGGAGGCAGGTGTCAAATTAATTGTGGACCAATTACTAAGCGATGTTAGAGATAAAGAAGTGTACCCAAATAGGAATACTTTGTCCCAGCTAGGATTAGCCACCTCTAGTGAAATTGATGCTGGTGGAGGAAGAGTTCTACTCCCAAAGGAAAAAGAACCTCGAAGCAATGTCCTTGGCTTAGGGGGAATCAGGTCTGATCATGTAATAGGGAGAACAAAATATCCCAGTAACAGTAATCTACCTGTACCTATATTAAATACTAGTGAAACCAATGTAATTCCGAACAGCGACAACCTAAGATTACCCCCAGCTGCATGTCCATATGTCCTAATCTTAACTGGTGTACCTGCCTTGAGGAGGGATCAATCGGAAACTTGGTATGATCTCAGGAACAAGGTTGTGGATTGGCTCCAAAAATACAAAGGATTCAGTCCACAAAAAATGAGTGACATTATTATGGTCCGTAGGGTGGGCTGGGTAGGAAAACAAAAGAAAGATATTGATGGGGACTGTATAGTTGTAAATTTTAATCGTTCTAAGACAGTCCGTAATTTTTTGAGAGTATGTGACGAGACCCAGAAAGCTCGCACTAATATTCATGCCCTCCCACTGGGATATTTTTACAGACCGATTAAAGAAGGAGTAAGTAAGACGTCTTGAATTTTATTTCCTCTTCATACCTCTAACAGATTTCAAGATCTTCCATCTCTGGAGATGGTTGATTGACTGCTTACACAAAGGGTCGTAGGCGTTGGTTTAGAGGCTGGGAGGAATAAAACTGGGGAAAAGGGTCCAGTGCCTCTCGAATGGAAGCTGATGCACAGGTACTAGACAGGGAAGTCATAGGAGTAGAGGTTCTGGCGAGACAGAAACCGCCATCAATACCGGGCGCTGTAGGAGTTTTAATAGGTGTGAATATTGGTATAAAGGATATAAACTTAGATGGCACTGAGACAGATAAGCGTGGCTGTATCCCGCTAAATTTAAAATTAATATCATGGAATATAGCGGGACTCATGAAAAATCTCTGCGACCCGGAATGGAGTACCTATATAGACACTAGCGAAATTTGTTTCCTACAGGAAACTTGGGCGTTAAGTACGCCGCACAGACTTGGATATAGGACTTATAATATTGACGCAGTGCCCTCAGTTAGAGGTAGGCCTTCGGGGGGACTCACAATATGGGTAAAAGTAACGCTGGAGATCCGCACAACATTATTAGCTATTGACTCAGATTTACTTGGTTTGAACGTTACTACGAAAGAAGGCAGTTTTTTTTCCCTAATTAATGTTTACAACAGACCCTATAGTTCGTCCAAGGAGTCTCCGAAATTGAAAAAGTTGGATAGTTTCCTAAATAGTATGGAAGAGAAACCCAGTATGTTACTAGGGGGAGACTTGAACTGTAATTATTAGCCAATTATGGGTCTCTGGATGTCCTCGATAAGTAAGATAGGGCTAATAATATTCCTCTCTTAGACAATGTTGAGTCGGTGCGTTGTACTGTCTTGGCAGTCCAAGTTATGAGGTTGACCACCATATATGGGTTAAGGGCTTGTAATGCTCGTCTCCCCTCAGACTCCTTAAAGGCTCCGACTTTTGTTAAAAATAATTCCCAAAGTAAAATTGATTAAATGTTGGTATCCCTTGACCTCTGACCATATTTAAATGACCTAGAGATTATGCCTAGGTTTGAAAGCGACCACCGCCCACTTCAATTGACAATTGACGCCAGTTTATTTTGTAGTGTCACTGTAGAGGACGAGAGTTTTGATTTGCCAAATATAAATAATGTTGCTCCATTAGTTAGTAACAACCGACGATCCTTGAAATGGGCACAAATACTGGAACATGGAACAGTGCTAGCAGGCATTTACTCGCTTTTAGCAGATACGTTCTCCAGTTATATAAGCCAACCAGCAGGGGATAACGCTTTCATTGATTTACATAAAGGGTGTTTTAGATCATTAATACAATATATTCCAAAAATGCCAAAAAAAACCAATATAAAGTAAATATTATAGTTGATAGAAAACCATGGTATGGTAAGGACTGCTGCATTGGCAAGGCCAGGCTCCTAGGGGCGACTAAAAGTAATCTACCGGAAGTGATTAAGGTGGCAAGAAAAGAATATAAGATGATTCAGGCTAATGTCAGATTGAATTGGGATGAGGAAAGTTGGTCGGACCTGTTAATGGCAGCGAAGAATATGGATCAAGTAGGATTTTGGAGACTGGTGGCAAACGGAAACCACACAGGGAGAGTGGCCAAGGATGTGTTCCTTGACGAACAGACTTGGGTTGAACATTTTTTATATTTATATAAATCTCCAGAGGTTACGGGGGCACGGGAAAAGGAATTACCTTGGCAAACGGTCTGCAACTGCCCGTTAGAGTTTATCATGGAGGAAACTGAGCTAGCTATTAATGCAGTAAAAAATGGCAAGGCTCCAGGGTTAGATAAAGTTCCTGGCGACGTATACAAACACGAGATCAATGTATGGGCGCCCTATATTAATCACTTGTGTAACATATTGGCAGCTGGTGCAGATTTTCCAGATAGTTGGAAGGGTGCGGAAATTGTTTTAATCTTCAAAAAGGGCGATAGACATGATCCATCCAACTATCGCCCGATTAGTTTAATGGATATTTTACAAAAAGTATACTCTAGGCATATTTTAATACGTATGAACTTATGGATGGAAGAAAATTCCATACTTACCAAGCTCCAGTCTGGTTTTAGAAGTAGAATAAGCACCATTGACCAAGTTTTTAGATTTTGTTGTCTTTGTTGGAAGTATGTTTATTTAAGGAAAGGACACATTTATGTTGCTTTTGTAGACCTCAGGGCTGCATTTGATTTAGTTTCACGCGATCTTTTATGGGATTATTTGTATTCACATGGGTTGCCGGTCTGTTTGCTTCAACAGATTATAAGGTTACATGACAACAACTACGCAAGAGTGCGCTGGGGACCAAACGGAGAATTAACTAAGGCCATCCCCATAGAACGAGGAGTCCGACAAGGATGCGTGTTGGCTCCTACGCTTTTTTCACTGTTTGTAAATGATATCCCTGCTCACCTAGCGGATTGTAACAATGACTCCCCTAAGCTGAATGGAGAAAGGGTTTCAGCTCTGCTATTTGCAGACAATGCTATATTAATCTCTCAAACTAGACTTTATTCATATCTCTGGCTGGGAACGTTCCCCCACCCCGGCACAGGCTCATGTGGCATGGTTAACGAATACTGAAGTACCGATTTGGTAAAAACCTTTTGAGGAGGTCACCCAACCTCCTTCATACTTTTCCTCTTTTTGTTGGCCAATCTATTTTTGCGGCCAGCTCATTGTGAAATAGGCATATAACATTCTAAATACTATCTCAAAGTGTAGTAGGGATAACAATAGGTCTATTATTCTATTATTCTATTAAAATTATTTATAACGCGCACTATCACCATCGGTTTCTTGGCGCTGCTTGATAAAAAATAGCATTGATCCAGGAAGGGGATTAGTCATATGCCGCTTGAAAAAGCAGAGTTTTTAGGAGTGTGCGAAAACTATCGTACTTTGGACAGAGACGGAGAGAGAGGGGTAGGGAGTTCCAAGTGGCGGGAGCCAGGGCAGAGAAACTCAGGCCACCGTGCCTTTTTCTTTTAAATCTGGGGACCTCAAGGAGATTTAAAGATGCTGAGCGAAGAGCTCTGGCAGGAATGTGACGGGACAAGGCCGATGAGATGAACCTGGGAGCTGCATCCTCGAGGGCCTTAAAGGTGGTACATGCCAGTTTGAAGGTGCAGCGTTTGGAAACAGGGAGCCAATGCAGACTACGGAGGAGGGGGGTGACGTGCTGGTGTTTGGGCTGGCAGAAAATCAGGCGGGCAGCTTGATTCTGCACCAACTGAAGTCGGTGCAGGTGACATGCAGGGATTCCTGCGTACAAAATGTTGGCGTAGTCAAGCCTGGAGGTGATGAGCGCAATGACAACCTGGGTCAGGGCTTCTTTGTTAAGAAATCTGCTGATCTTGCGAATGCGCCTGAAATGGAAGAAACAGGCATAAGTGACCGCGTTGATGTGAGGTCTCATTGATAGATCTTGGGAGATGATCACCCCCAGGCTTTTGACTGAGCTCACAGGAGTGGGTGTAGTCCCCAGAGATGTAGGCCAGAAGGAGGCATTCCATGGATGATTGGGGCCACCAACCAGGACAAGCTCAGTCTTGGTGGGGTTCAACTTTAAGTGGCTGTGATACATCCACTCCGCAATGGTTAGCATGGTGGACTGGAAGTTGGTGCGGGAGGAGGGGAGGGAGTCGACAGGGAAAATTAACTGCAGATCATCGGCATAATTATAGATTGTGACCGGAAAGTTACGGAGGGTGGCTAAAAGTGGTTGGAGATATAAATTAAAAAGGAGAGGGGATAGTGCCGAACCCTGTGGGACACCGCAGTGAAGGGGGGTGAAGGGTGCAGAAAAAGTGGAGAGGTGGACGGACTGTGAGCGCTGGTGAAGGAAGGATCTGAGCCAGTCAAGGGCCACTCCCTGGATGCCGGCGTTATGGACACGGTCGATCAAGATGGTGTGATCGACCGTGTCGAATGCCGCCGAGAGATCCAGTAGGACAAGGGCTTGAGGGATGTTTTTGTCGGCTCCTTTCCTGAGGGTGTCCATGACTGCCACTATGACCGCCTCGGTGGAATGGAGGGGTCTGAATCCTGCTTGTTGAGGATCTAGAAAAGATGATTGTTCTATGAAAGAGCTCAGGCAGCGGGTCACGTAAGTTTCCAGGATCTTGCCTAAGTAAGGGAGGAGAGAGATGGGTCTGTAGTTGCTGAGTATTGAGGGTCTGCATTGGGTTTCTTCAAGATTGGTAAAACGGCAGCTTGCTTGAAGGAAGATGGGACCACTCCGGTAGCGAGAGAGTTGTTGAGTAATGCTAGCGGGGGGCCCGGGCAAGCAAGAAGGGCTCCTTTAAGAACCTGCGGGGGGCAGCAATCATTGGGGGATTCCGAGCTGACTTTATGAAGAAGTGATGAAAACTCTTGTAGAGATATCGGTGGGAATTCAGTCAAGGTGCTAGTATTTGGGGGGGGGCAGAGGAGGAGGCGTAGGAGATGCCGGGGTAGGGATATTATGTTTTATAGTTGTGATTTTATCTATGAAATAAGAATTGAGTGAGTCGCAAAGGATTTGTGCCGGCTGAGGTTGGGGGGTGACTCGGTCTGGAAGGGAGAGCTCATTTACAATTGAAAAGATGTCTTTCGTTTTGTTATTCGAGTTCAGAATCTTTTGTGAAAAGTAGGCCGTCTTGGCTTCCAAAATAGATTGTTTGTAGGTTTTTAAGGTCTCAATGTATACGAGTTTAAGCTGAGGGTCGTAGTGGCGACGCCAACGGCGTTCTGTTTGCCGCAGGGCAAGTTTGTCTGCTTTGAGTTGGTCCGTATACCAACGTTGAGCATCATGGGGGCGCATTGCGTTGATTGTTTTCAGGGGGGCAGCTTTGTCGCTGGCTTGGCGTAACCATTCATCGAGTTTCTCAGCCTGATTCTCTACTGAGGATAGCAGCGAGGGTGCAGTAGATGCCAGTGAAGCATGGAAGTCAGGAAGATTAGCCCTTTTCCAGTTGCGAGCCATCTTGTTAATAGTACGTAATAGGTCCTGATGAGTGAGGCAGTAGGGGACTGCTCACGAAACATGTCGACCAAGTAGGGAGTGTATTCACACTAGGATCAACTCCTTCTTTCCCCTTTTTAACGTTCCCAGCCAGAGATAAGAATAAAGTCTATTTTTTCTACTAGCCAGGGAATTTTTAATACATTTTTTCTATTGCACATTTTCCCTACCACTCAGATCACTCACATTTATCACACCTATAGTCTATTTCCACAAAATCAAGTGCTTCCGCGTAGTCGTAGGTCGAAGCACGCCCCGCCCCGTAGAGGGATGGGAAGACCCCTATGATGAAGCATGACACTATGGGATTCATAGTGTGTGAGGTGTATTTTAAAAACAAATAGTGCTTTCCCCGCGTTCTTTGACGGTGACTAGCTAAAACAACACATCACGAGCACCAATATGCATAATTAATAAAACAATTAGGGATAGAATCTTGTTGTTTACATATGGAATGACAAAAAAGCCTGAAGCTCACTCACATGCCAAGGTGATGGCAATGAGGAACACTATCTTAATAGTAAGGTGCTATAAGAGACAGCTGTGAAGACAAGAGTCAATAGTTCCACTCGAGGCAGAACGTGTCTCCAAGCAAGAGATGCCTTGGAAACTCTCACGTGCAGAAGCACTGACATTGCACATCTTCCGGAGTGGCAAATAGATCCAGATAAGTTTCTTTCCATTTACAGAAGAGTCCTTCAACCACCTCTTGGTGTAATTGCCCCTTTTTTTGTTGTTGTAAATGTTTTTATTGGTGTTTCAGGTTAAACATATCGCATCATAGGCAACAATATTTATAATCTCCAGTACATGCTGTCTACATCCATTTCAGTAGGTTGACATAACTTATATCAATACATCACAGTCATTACTTCCTCATTACAAGAGGCAGGCAACCCCTCGCAGCACATAGACTTATCTGTCCTCCTTCTTCGCACGTTTTGTCATGTTCTGACATCTTGTGCTGCTTTGTTTTCGTTAAAGAAGTCTTCCATCCACCACAGACGCCGTTACTGTTCGAAGTCTTGTTGGTCGCCTCCATGTGCTCTGAAACCTTATACAACTAGGTGGGAACTCCCCCCCACCCCCTAACCCAGTCCCTCCACATCCACCCCCCTGCTGCTGGGTCCGTAAAAAAAAAACAAAGGATAAAAGGTGTAAAGGTCTGGGTCACGTATCCCCTATGGTGGGTCGCCCTGTGTCCCTTCATCCGGAACCGGAGCCTCCCTCCGCTCTATGAGCTCTGACTCCGAGCTGCCCTGTGTTGATCAAAGCGGTTGCTCACTGACACCTTCCTCACACTTTCGTGTATTTTTTCCCACTCTCGGGAGGTAATCTCCAGCGGACACGCCTACTGCCAATTGTCCTCCACCGCCAGGGGCCGCAACTTTTTGTCCACCCGCAGTGCCCTGTATAAGTGAGTCACAAACTTACGGCCCCCGCCATCGCCAACATAGTAAGCAGAGTGCAGGTGTGCTCTGGATCCTCTGGAAACGACGGCCAGAGCTGTCTCGCTGTTGCCGCTAGTTTAGCGTAGTGGAGGAATTGTCCTGGACCCAACTCAAAGGAGGACACTGCCTCCCGGTAGGTAATAAATCTACCGTCTGGGTAGAGGTCTGCCAACATCAGGCAGCCTCCCTCCTTCCACTTATCCATGGACATGACCTGTTCAATTTGGCCAAAGGGTGGCAGTAACCAAAGATCCATGTCGGGGGCGAACGGTCTGTCGCGAATCAAGCGCCGTACTACTCGGTCCCATATCGAGACCATCAACCGCGCTAGCTGAGGGCCCAGGTCTCGTCGTCCTCCCCGCTGCCAGAGCAGCGCTCCCAACTGTCGACTCCCATAAGTACCGGCCATCAGGGACCTCTCGCAGGAGGGGTCCGTATCCAGCCATGCGATCGCATGTTGTAACTGTGATGCAATATATTAAAGTTCCAGGTCTGGGACTTCCAGACCCCCAGCGCTCCATCTACGCTTTAGGACCTCTAGACTCACC
This sequence comes from Lissotriton vulgaris, assembly GCF_964263255.1. NCBI lineage: Eukaryota > Metazoa > Chordata > Amphibia > Caudata > Salamandridae > Lissotriton > Lissotriton vulgaris. The sequence goes on along the minus strand of NC_141687.1, from coordinate 29,243,080 downwards.
CTACACCGCTTCCCGTTCCACAATAGGAGAACTAGTAAGGAATCCAGGTCTCGGAAGACCTGGTGCGGCAGCTCATAAAAGGACCCTTGCATTGTATACAGACAGCGCGGGAGGACCACCATTTTGATTAGGGCGATCTTCCCCATCAGGGAAAGCTTATGGGTATTCCAAAAGGCAATACTCCCCTTCAGACCCTGGATTATACTACCCATATTGTGTTGGAAGAAGGTGAACGGGTCCCGTACGATCCAGATCCCGAGATAGCGAAGTTTTTCATCCACCCATGGGAGTCCTATCTCCGGGCGTTGGACCCCCTCCCAGTCAGACCTCTCCCCGATCACGTAGAGCTGAGATTTTGCGCAATTCACCACAAGACCGGAAGCCGTCGTAAACTGGGGACAAGGCGGCCATCAAGGTCGGCAATGACTGCGTAGGCTGCTTTAAATATATCAGCAAGTCGTCCGCATACAGGGACACCACGTGCTCCACATCCCCCACTCGAATGCCCTGACCCTCCAGTACCTTGCGGAGATGACATGCCAGCGGCTCTATCGCCAGGGCAAATAGTAAGGGCAAGAGCGGGCACCCCTGACACGTCCCCTTCATTATGGGTATTTCATCAGACACATAATGCCCGTGCGGATCCTGGCCACTGGTCGGGTGTAAAGCAGTTGCATCCACTTTATAAACCCCTCCCCCAATCCCATTTTCAAAAGCACCCTCCAGAGGTACGTCCATCGGATGGAGTCGAACGCTTGTTCGATATCAAGGAATACTAGTGTGTTCTGTTGGGCATGTCCCCCCAAGGCCTGCATGACATGGGCCAGACGACGAATATTCCGTACCGTATTCCTGCCCGCAATAAAACCCGATTGGTCCTCGTGGACCAGTCGCCTAAGATAGGGGAGGAGCCTACTGGCCAACACCTGACTGATAATTTTCAAGTCCACATTCACCATAGATATGGGCCTATACGATCCGGGCAGAAACGGGTCCTTGCCCGGCTTGGGGATCATGACTATCGTTGCTACACGCATGGAATCGGGGAGCGAACCGCGGTCGTAGGCCTCCGTTGCAATTTCCAAGAGTTTCGGGACCAAAATCAGCTTAAACTCCTTATATAGTTCAGCGGCTAAGCCGTCCCTCCCTGGGGTCTTCGCCGTCTGCAGATGGGCTATTGCGGCTCATATTTTTTCTTCCCGAAGGGGCCCCCCCAGTTCCTCCTGACTGTCCGCGTCTACACAGGGGAGCTGCACCCCCTCAAGGAATGCTTCTATGCCCTCAGGGTCCGCCAAAGACTGGGACTCTAGGTAAATTTCTATAGATGGGACTGAAAGATCCCATTTATCGCCTGCTGAGTATACACCAACTGGCCCATCTCATTCTTTAGTTTCAGAATCGGGTGCGGTTGGGTTTCCACCCGAATTAGACGCACCAGCAGCCTCCCAGCCTTATCGCCCTCCGAATATCACCGCCGTCTACTGGCCGTTCTATTAAATTTGCCGAGCAAGGCCCAAGCGGCCCCCAGCTGCTGGCGTGCGGCCGTCCACTCCGGTAGTCATTCTTTGTCTGTGGGAAAGTCTTTTTCCAGCACTGCCAGGCGGTCCTCGTATTTGCGGAGATCCCGCTCTAGCACCCTTTTTACCTCCACCTCCGTAGACAAACAAATCCCCCAAAGAACAACTTTCATAGCATCCCACTCATTCGCCCTGGTGCTAGCGGAACCCCAATTCACCTCCAAATACCTCTCAAGTCCCTGTGAAATAGCTTCTATAAAGGTAGGATCACACAAGGCCTCTGTATTGAGTCTCCAGAGAGGGATCTTGGGTCGTGGTCTGCCTCTCGAATACGTGAGCAGGAGCGGGGTGTGGCCCGACAAGTAGCGAGCCAGATTTTGAACCTCTGCTACATGAAACATTGCCGTTCCCTGGAGGAAGAAGTAGTCCAGTCTACTATGGGTATTGGCAGCAGGCGTGTAGCACGAATACACCCGTTGGGCTGGGTTACGGTGCCTCCATACATCTAGCAGGCCATAACTTTGAAGCATCTGGTTCATTACCTCCCTCATCCTCGGTTTGGTATCTAATTTAGGGGGGAATCTAATTGAGCCCTCCATCGAGAGCACAGTTAAAGTCCCCTGCGACAAGGAGCTCTGTGTCCGATCTAACCGTCCCAGCACCCGACCCAGAAACTCCACATCGTCACTGTTTGGGGCATAAACATTCACTAAGCAGACACTGCAACCATCTAACAACCCCACTACTATCGCAAACCTGCCTTCTGGGTCCAGTGTAGTGTGCAAGGCCTTAAAAGGCACTTGTTATGTAGCTGCAAAGCTCTAGACAGTGCTCGAAGCGGCAAATTAACACAGCTCTGGAACCAAAAAGGTGTGCGAACTCGCAGGCAAGCCTTGCTGATCAGCTTCAAGGGAGAAGATATTCAATTAGCCTGCAGCCTAGTGCGCTTCATGAAAACAGTTAACACAATCCAAAACCCAGAGGACAGCGATTGAACTTGACTCAATAAGACTCGCTTCTGCATCTCAAGAAACTCTCCTTTGATTAACAAAGACTCAGTAAATCTCAAAATGCTTTTCTCCTTTACAAACACAATGCGTTGCATCAGTTTGCACGATTCTTTCGTCCATATCTTTTACCCTCTTTTACTGTTTTAACTTTTTTTGTAAAACTCTTTGATTATGTATCTACTCCAATGTTTTTAAGAGTCATTGCAAAGATTTTTATTAATCACGCAATAAAGTTTATTATTATTGTCCTTAAAAGGGACTCCCGGTACCACCCATATCAGTGTACCCCTGGCGAAACCGGAGTAAGATGTGGCGAAAAATTGTCCCCGCCACCTACGCTGGTCATACTTAAGACAGTCCTCCCAGAGGTGCGTCTCCTGTAGGAATGCAATGCTGACCCCATAGCGCCGGAGGTGGGTGGCCACCCTAATTCGTTTAATCATATTATTGAGCCCCCTAAAATTCCATGTTACCAATTTGTATGTATCACCTGCCATAAGTCAGAAGTCCATGAAATCGCAGCCCTCAGCTCACATTCATATGACCCCCCAGCACAGTATAATGTGACCTTCCAAAGAAATAATGGACAACCTATACGTCCCCTAGCAAGGTTACTATTCGGCCCAGCAGCATCCCCCCCACAACCAAAACTGAGATCCCCAACTCCCCCACCCACAGGCGGTAGTACTTCATCTCCTAATCCGAACCTGGTCAGAAGACTCTGAACCCCGCCCCAAAGCACCACTCACCCCGTTAAACCACCCCCTCAACTTGTACTCAATTAATAGAAGAACAAAAAGAAGAACACAACAATGGTATGTGTAGTAGTTCAGAGATGTCTCCCTCCCTCACTTCTATATTCAGCCAACTGACTGGTACCGCTCAGCCCTGCCCAACCAATGGTCTAGCCGGCCGCCTCAGCACTCTACAGCCGGTCAGACAATTCGATACTCAGCACCCTCTTGTAGCCACTATAAAGAAAACCCCCCAGGTTTTCAGCCACCCTTCTCCGCTTGCCCCCCGTGTCCTGGAAAACAGCCCCTTCACAAGTCAAGTAGGCCAGTTCAGCTCCCCCCGGGTCGGCGAAGAATGGTACTCACGTTGCCCAAGATCTCATACAGTTCAATCCGGCCACCTGGTCCATCAGTCAAGGAATACCTGCAGGGTCAGCAGCTGGACTATGGGCACCCCCCGAATCTGATTGTGTTTCTTGTACCAGACACAGTGGGGAGAACTGGTTCTGGGTCGGGATCGCCTCCAGTTCCGTCCGGAGAGCACCGTCCGGGCCCACCCTGATTCTCCTGCTGTCTGCATGGACACGTCCTCCCAGGGGTGGACAATCCCCTCTGCGTCGCTGGCTCCACCGTCATCCATTCCAACGTCTCTGCTCCTGCCAGTCCTGAGTGTGGTCGCGTCCCGCTAGGTCCAGCTCGTCCATCCAGTCCTCCGCGTCCGACGGACGATCGAAGAAATGCGTTTTGTCTCCATGCTGTACTCCAAACCTGGCCGGGAAGAGCAGGCTATATTTTATGCTTTGACTTCACAGCCGCCTCTTAACTGGTAGAAAGTCATTGCGAAGATCCTGGACCTTCCTCGTGTAGTCCGGGAATATATGGATGTCATGGTTCTCAAATTTGGGCGGACGTGTTTTGCGAATGTCCTGAAGGATCAAGTCTCCGTCCCTGAAATTAAAGAACCGGGCTATGATGGCCCTGGGTGGGGAGCCCAGCTTCGGCGGCGGTCCCAGGGTCCTGTGTGCCCTTTCCACTGCAAACAGTTGGGATAAGTGCAGAGTCGGAAAAACCTTGCCAATCCGGTCCTCAAGGAATAAGTCCGCCGCCGGCCCCTCCGTCCGCTCCAGAAAACCCCAGGAAGCTGAGGTTGTTCCTCCGGGACCGCCCCTCCACATCCTCCGCTCGATCCTCCATCCGGGCCATAAGGTCCTGCAGAGCCACAACTGTCTCCTTCAGCTGACGGACCTCAGTTTGTAAGACACTCATGTCCCCCTCTGTGGAGGTAACCCTATCTGCCACCATTCTGAGGTCGAGGCGGAGATGGTTAATGTGAAAAGGCTTTATTTCGATACGTAAATATCTTAAAAGCAATACATTACAAACATACAATTTCAAGCATTAAAAGGGGACTTACAGTTATAATTTCGTAAACCAGTCAGATAAAAAAAGCAATAAATAATTAAAAATAGTATTAAATTGAAATAGAAAGCCTTTTTGTTCTAATTATCCAAGCCCATTTTAGGAATTTGGAGACAGCACAAACTGTAGAAGGAGAAGTATCAGTTATTAAAATGCGGAGGGCCACCAAATGTTGTCTGGTGCCAAGGAGCCTGCACAGAGGTGCCAACCATCGCTTCCTTGGGGCACGGTACTCGGGGCATTCGAACAGAAAGTGTGCCACTGACTCAACCCTTGTTGGGCACGCCGCGCAAAGAGCGGAGGGCTGAGCCGTTGTTGATCTCCACCTGGACACCAGGTCGGCAAGGGGTAAAGTGCCCACTCGGAATTTAAAATAGAGGGCCCTGTCCATGGAAATGGAGATTAAATCCAGGTAGGGCTCAAATGCTACAGCGTCTTTAGTTTGTAAAAATGCAGTGGTTCAGTTGCAGTGGCGGGGGTAGCAAATGAGTTTGTTGGTTACCCAGTCCCAGTATATCTTCTTCAGGGTGGCTTTTGGTGGGGCAGAGCGGGTAACCCAACAATTTTCCAAACCCAACTCCACCAGGAGACTCTTGATGTCTCTTAACCATTTTATGCGATGCCAACCGTCCATTGCAAGTACTTCGGACAGACCAGCTGCATAGGAGGCTAGTTCCGGTACCCTACATAGACGGCCCCAGAGGAGCAGTGGCCGCAATCGTGCCTGGTCCATGATTGAGTTGCAGCCCGTGTCGAGGAGCACTGGGATAGTAGGTGTGCTTGATGGAAGTAGCAAAAGGTCCTTCAGGAATTTATTTTCTGCTTTCCCCAGTACTTCTAAATTATTAGAGCCCCACAACTCCGCCCCATACAAAGCCGCTGGAACCCCTCTGGCTTTGTAAATGTCTATTGCTGGGGAGATGCAATGTTTGGGCGAAGAACCGTGTTCCCTGAGTATAGCACCCGCCACCCTTTTATGATTAACATCTTGTTGATGTGTGGGGTCCAGCTCATGGTGTTGCTAAGACGAATCCCCAAGTAATCAAACTCGAGGACCCTTTCGAGTGCAACAGAATTTAAGACCGGTGGAGGACCAGTGTTTTTTGGGGGATTCATGGATAGAAATTTGGTCTTATCCACATTAATTATGAGGCCCCTGAGGGAGCAGAACTCCTGGAAACGAGTGAGGAGCTTTTGTAGACCCTGCGGTGTTTTGGCGATGAGCAAGGTGTCATCGGCAAAGAGCAAAGTTGGTATCCGGGTGCCCGCCAGGGACGGGGCGTCTGCTGGCTCCTTGAGCAGATGTTCAACCACACCATTGACATATAATGAGAATAGTGTGGGGGCCAGCACACAGCCCTGGCGGACACCCCTTTGCACTGGGATTCTGTTGGTTTTCTCTCCATCCTTACCCCACCGCACCTGTGCGTAGTTATCTGAGTGGAGTTTGACAAGAAGCGACAGGATATAGGCGGGTAATCCCAACCCCTGAAGGACCCTCCAAAGCTCCTCCCTTGGTACTAGGTCAAAGGCAGTCTTCAGGTCTATAAAGGCCAAGTAGACTGCCCTTGCCTAGCACCACCACCTTCCAGTAGAGGAGGGTCAGCCTAAAAGCTTGTTCTATCGTACCCGTACCTGTACGAAAGCCCGCCTGGAAGTCTGACAATATCTTGTGTTCCTCAGCCCATTGTCGGATCCTCCCCAGGATAGCCTTCCCTGCCACCTTTTGAGAAGAGTCAATCAGGCTGATTGGCCTGTAGTTGGCGGGGCTGTCCCGACATCCCTTCTTATAGATCGGGACAACCTCCGCCCCCTTCCAGGAATCAGGTACTGATGCACCCCTCATAATTGCATTTAGTAAAGTGGCAACCAATTTGCCCCACACCTTGGGATTGGCACGGAGCAAATCACCTGGCAACCCATAGGCCCCGCAGCTTTTAGTGGGACTACGGACTTGATTACTGCTTCTACCTCGCTCTCAGTGAAGTCAACCGCATTGCTAACCACTAGGTCATTCACCTGGGAAAAGGAATCGCTAAGAGCCCCTAAAGGTTGAGAATAAAGAGCCTCAAAATGAGTATACCAGAGCTGGGCAGGGATGTTACAAGTTATAAGCAACCCATCTGGCCTATTCTTGTTCTTAATCATACTCCAGAAGCTCCTTGCGTCCTTACCCCTGCTTGCGATCAGGAGATCATCCCAAAACTTTTCCTCCCATTCGCTTTTCGCCGCCTTTATTGTCTGGGAATATTCTTTCCTGGCTGATCTAACAGCAGTTGGGGACTTAGCTTTAGCTGCCTCTATCAGGGCCCTTTTCTTGTGCCTGCATTTTGCTGTATACCAGCCCTGTTTTTTCCCGGAGTCTTTCCTATTGGACGTGGTCCGGGCTCCAGTGGGTAAGACAAAAAGTTTGCCCAGCGCACCAGTAAGGGCACAAAAGATCTGCGTGGCCTCCTCCGGTGCACTACGCAATAGGCTCAGCTTGCTCTGGGCCTCGACCAACAGGACCCCTATAGTAGAGAGTTTCTCGGTGGACAGGGCAATTTTGGACCATTTTAACCGTCTCTCACAGTTAGATACCGTGAATGTCTGGGTATTTGGTGCCGGCAATGAACGTTTGAGCCTGTCCTTGTCCCCAAGCCACCCTGCGGTTAGATCAAGTGACAGCAGGTTGTGGTCACTGTCAATACTTTCAATGATCCTCATGTCGCGCAGGGTATTCCAGAGACATACATCGATAAGAATATAATCAATTCTCGATGTATGATTGGGCCTATTGTATGTGTGTGCGCCCTGCACATCCGATTTTGACCTTCCATTTACCGCCCTTAGGTCAAATTCCAAATTAAGTGCATTGATCTGGAGTGCCACTTGGGTCCATTTCTTGATCGGGGGCAGGGCAAGGGCCGGATCCCTCTTTTCGCATCCTCCTCCTCCACGCCCAGGACATCGTCAAGACCAAGGGGCTCGAACGTGCAATTAAAGTCACCTGTCACCATGGTGTTTAGGTGCCTAGGCCGTTTTCTTAGGAGGTCCTCCAGAAGTGCTATGGTGGCCGATTGAACGCCCCCCCTGGTGCCTCTGGCATAGACGTTGTAAATGTCTAGCTGGACACGACCCCGGGAATCCTTAAGCATGATATTGAGTATATCAGGGGAGTTTGTAGAGTGCTCCTCCACCCTGCAGTCCAGGGAAACTGCAACCCAGATGAGGAGACCCCCTGAAGGGCGCCCCCTCCCTGTCAGGGGCTTAACTGCAGGGATAAAATGTGATGAATATCCCACCTTGTGACGGGCCTCCCTGGCCCATGTCTCTTGGAATATACAGATGGAGTAGCCCTCCACGAGGGCACTCCATTCTGGCAACTCCATCTTCCTATCAATGCCCGCGATGTTCCAGCTGAAAATCCTAAGAACTGGATCCGTCACAGCTGGAGCGGCGCTGGGAATAGGGTCATTCTCACCCGCCACAGGTTCCTGTGTCACTAGGGTACTAGCCCCATCTTGCTCAGCTTGTCCCTGGCTTCTCTCATGCAAGGGTGTGGGGGTTTTACTGCACATAAAGGGAGTATCGGAGACAGCCGCCAGACTGTTCAGATCGGGGTCTCCCACAGCAGTGTCATGTACCACCAGCTTCTCAGAATTCGGTTTGGTTCAATATCCCAAAGGGTTCCGCCCGGATGATTGCCAGGCTGGCTGAGGGTAGGACAGAGGTTTGGTAGGGAAGTCAAAGTAGTTTATGTTGGTATTCCACCCAAAAGCAAAGTCTCAACCATTCTTAAGTGGGGTTGTTCTTGGGTAGAAGAATGTTAGATCCACTATTCTGATTCCCTGCCCATCAGGATTGGGATTAGAGTCGCAGATGGAGTGTGCTACTCTACTGTCTCTAAAGTTTACCACCAAACAATCACCTTCCACTTTCTTGTGCCCGTAGCCCACCCAGTTCACCCTTCTTGCTCCTATGATATGGCCATCTAGGCCCCTTGCTAAGGGTTTGTTGGAATTAAGCCAATACATAGTTTTATTAATCAGTGCCTGGGGGGTTTCGTTGATGTCGGCCTTTAGTGTGGGTACGTTAATCAGGACGGCAACATAAGGGTGGCAATCTGGCGGCAAATTGACTGGGGGAGGTTTTGGCGCAGTTTTTGACCGAGTGGCCTCATGGTTAGCCTTAGGAGTTGGAATTTGCGGTCGCGTTGGGACATTGCTAGTATGTGAGGTAGTCACAGACTGGGCGTTCGGGATGTTTTTGCTTGTTCCCTTAGTTGAAGCTTGGTTTTTCCTTCCCGGGGGCTCTGCCCCACCCGATGGTTTTGAGTGCTTGGAAGTACTTGGAGCAGCTTTCGCTGCTTGTCCAGTGCTACCCGCGGAGGAAGAGGCCCTCCCTGGCTCCACTAGTACAATGTTAGGTGGGTCCGAAGATATGTCGTTGGGCGTGGATGTCGTGTCGAGAGGAGCATGCTGTAGCACCTGGGTGGAACCATTAAAGGGGGTCCCTCCCTTCACCTCCTCCCCTATCTAGAAGTGTAATTTAATCAATGCTTTCAGCGAAAAAAAGCTGTCGAGGGTCGATTGTTCGAGCCTTTCAAGCCTTTCTCCCATCCCTGCCACTTTGTCGACAATCGGGGCCAAAAGAGATTTCAGTAGCCCCTCCATCTGGACAAAAGTAACCGGGGCACAGGGCAGCACAGGCTGGGGGGCTATTGAGGGAATAGCACTAGCAGTATCAGCATTGGAGACAGCCCCCTTAAAAACAAAAGGTGCATTGGATTGGTGCTTGGAAGCTGAGCGCTTTGGACCCCTTTTCCTCAAAGTCCTGTAACGTTTAGTGAAATTTGTTTTGGACGTGCTGGCAATCCTTTTCCTTTTTGTTTCCTCTGAGTTCAGAGTCTTGGGGTCCGGTATTAGGTTGACTGGGGGCCCAAGGTCTGTTGCTGATGTTGAAGAAAGAGCGACTACACTTGTTTGTGTTGGAAGCATTACCTCGGTATCAGCAACCTCGGAGTGGGGGATAGATAGAGCAGCCAAGTTTTCCAGCCTGTCTATACTAGCCCTTAGTGAAACAAGTCGAGGTTCCTCGTGTGTGCAGGGTGGGGTAGCCAATTGGGCCGAGGAGCTCATGGGGGATTCGGCTCGAGCTATAGAGCCCAGGGATGATCTCTTCGACGGATTTAAGTCCATCGAAAGCCGCCGCTCCGTCATGACTATCTCCTTCTCAATGACGGCAGCAACCCGGGTTATGAATTTGTCCATAGTGCCTATTGCGCCAATAGAGCACCCTCCACTACCTCCCCTTAGGTTCTTTCCTGAACAGGTTGTCATGGATCCAGGAGGCAGGGGTAGGGCGTATACTCACGCTACGGGTAGAGTAATCGCAGGACCAAGCCGGGTAGCAGATCACAGGGGGGTGGCCCAGCCCAGCCTTTGACAGCCCCTGACGGCCACAGACGGCCCGCCCTCTGCCCGGTCTCAGCCCGGCGCTTCCCGCGCGCGTCCCGCGGGGCGGGAGGTGTTCCTTGCGCTTTGTAGCGCCTCCGGGCGCCAACCTGACGTCACCGCTGGAGCGCCGGACCCCGGGGCAGCTGGGAGGTGTAGTTGCTGTCGCCCGGTCCGGCGTGGAAGGAGCTGCCGCCGTTGCCCTCACGGCACCGAAGAAGAGACTCTGCTGCCCAGTACAGGTAAGGTGAACCTGGCGTTGCCCTCACGGCGTCCATGGCAATCCCGTCCATTTTGGTTTCCAACGCCACCCTGGAGTCGCGAATAGCCGCTAAAATGTCAACTTTGTCCCAGGCTGCGGTATCTTGATGGGACTCCATCTCACGATCCACTCTGGGACGTTCCGCCGCCGTGGGGCCCGGGACTGTGTATTCACCTGGGCTCCCCTTGTCGGCCGGTCCTTCCCCATAATGGCGTGACCACCCAAGGGCATCTCAAAGGGCAGCATGCAGGGTGGGGGTCGCGATCGTCCAGAGCAACCCCAGGTATGACCACCTCGTAAGTCCCGGCCCGACCCCGGAGGCCGCAGCGCAGATTCTGTCGGTGTTGGCCACAAGGCAGCGTCCACGCCTTCCAGACCAGCTCTTACCCCGTCTTCATGCCTCGCCTGCGGACGTCGCATCAACTCTCGGCTGCAGCCCTTTGGAATGATGACGCTCTAAAGGAGTATACCATCCGCCCCAGCGCCGCACTCCACACCTCGGCCCCGCGGGGGGGGGGCACCACCAGGCTCCAAAGACATGCTTAGAGTCAATCAATCAATCAATCAAGACATTTGTAGAGCGCACTACTTACCCGGAGGGTCTCAAGGCGCTTGGGGGGGGGATGTGCTGCTACTGCTCGAACAGCCAGGTCTTGAGCTTCTTCCTGAAGGAGAGGTGGTCTTGGGTCAGGCGCAGGTCGGTCGGGAGGGAGTTCCAGGTCTTGGCGGCCAGGTAGGAGAAGGACCTTCCTCCTGTTGTCGTTCTTCGGATGCGGGGGACGGCGGCGAGGGCGTGACTGGCTGATTGGAGATGGCGTTTGGGAGCGTAGAAGTTGATGTGGTTGTTGAGGTAGCTCGGGCCTTGATCGTGTAGGGCTTTGTGTGCGTGGGTGAGGAGTCGGAAGGTGATTCTTTTGTTGACGGGGAGCCAATGCAGGTTTCTCAGATGTCCGGAGATGTGGCTGTGTCGTGGGATGTCGAGGATGAGTCTGGCTGAGGTGTTATGGATCCGCTGGAGTCTCTTCTGGAGCTTGGCGGTGGTTCCGGCCTAGAGGGCGTTGCCATAGTCCAGTCGGCTGGTGACGAGGGCCTGGGTGACCGTCTTCCTGGTCTCGGTGGGGATCCACCGGAAGATCTTCCGTAGCATGCGCAGGATGTTGAAGCACGACGAGGAGACGGCGTTGACTTGTCTGGTCATGGAGAGGGAGGAGTCCAGGATGAAGCCCAAGTTGCGTGCGTGGTCTGTCAGTTTGGGTGCGGTGCCCAGGGCGGGGGGCCACCAGGAGTCATCCCAGGCGGAGGGCGAGGAGTTCTTGATGAGGACTTCCGACTTGTCTGAGTTCAGTTTCAGGCGGCTGGTCGTCATCCACTCGGCTACGTTTTTCATCCCTTCGTGAAGGTCGGCTCTGGCGGCGGCGGGGTCGTTGGCCAGGGAGAGGATCAGCTGGGTGTCGTCAGCGTAGGAGATGATGTTGAGGTTGTGTTGGCGTGCGATGGCCGCGAGGGGGCTCATGTAGACGTTGAAGAGGGTGGGGCTCAGCGAGGATCCTTGAGGGATGCCGCAGATGACTTCGGTGGCCTTTGACTTGTACGGTGGTAGACGGACTCTCTGTGTTCTTCCGTCGAGGAAGGAGATGATCCATTCCAGTGCCTTGTCCTGGATTCCGACGTTGCTGAGGGGCTGCACCAGGGTGCGGTGGCAGACATTGTCGAATGCCGCGGAGAGGTCTAGGAGGATGAGGGCCGCTGTTTCTCCGTTGTCCATCAGGGCTCGGATGTCATCGGTGGCAGCGATGAGGGCGGTCTCGGTGCTGTGGTTGGCTCGGAAGCCAGACTGTGAGCGGTCGAGGGATCCATTCATCTCGAGGAAGGCGGCCAGCTGTTTGTTGACGGTCTTCTCGATGACTTTGGCTGGAAACGGGAGGAGCGAGATGGGGCGGTAATTCTTGAGTTCGGTGGTGTCCGCTGTAGGTTTCTTGAGTAGGGCGCTGAGTTCGGCGTGCTTCCAGCTCTCCGGGAAGGTGGCGGTGTCGAAGGAGGTGTTGATGATGTCCCGCAGGTGGGGTGCGATGACAGCGTCGGCCTTGTTGAAGACGTGGTGAGGGCAGGGGTCGGTTGGAGATCCGGGGTGGATGGAGTTCATCATGCGGACGGTGTCTTCGGTACTGATCGGAGTCCATGCGCGGAGGGTGGAGGTGGGGGGCGGTGGTTCGGTCGTGGCGTGTGTCGGTTGAGTGCTGAAGCTGTTGTGTATGTCCGCGATCTTGTTGTGGAAGTAGGAGGCAAGGGAGTTGCAGAGGTCTTGCGATGGGGTGATGTTGTTGTTTCCGGCGTTGGGGTTGGAGAGCTCTTTCACGATGTTTAAGAGTTCCTTGCAGTTGTGTGCGTTGTTGTCCAGCCGGTCCTTGAATGCAGTTTTCTTGGTGGCGCGGATCAGTTGGTGGTGCTTCCGGGTGGCAAGCTTGAGGGTGGTCATGTTGTCCGGTGTTGGTTCCCTTCTCCAGGCTTTCTCGAGGGCTCGGCAGTTCTTCTTGGAGCTCTTGAGTCCGTCGGTGAACCATGGGGCCTTCTTGCTGCCGGGTCTGCTGGGCGGGGTCCTCAGTGTGGCGAGTTCGTCCGCGCAGTTGCTGATCCACTTCGTGAGGTTGTCGGCGGCCTGGCTGGGGTTCGCTGAGCTGGCGGGAGGGTGCTGGCTCAGGGAAGCGGCGAGCTGGTCGGCTGTGATCTTGTTCCAGCTTCTTCGAGCAACCTGTTGCTGGTGGTGGTGGATCGTCGTTCTTTTGAAGGTGAAGTGGACGCAGCTGTGGTCCGTCCAGTGGAGTCCGGTGGCGTGGCTGAAGGTGATGTCTTTGCTGGATGAGAAGACGGCGTCGAGTGTGTGTCCGGCGAGGTGGGTGGGGGTGGACACCAGCTGCTTGAGACCGAGGTTGGCGAGGTTATCGAGCAGGGTGATGGTGTTGCGGTCGTTGTTGTTCTCCAGGTGGAAGTTGATGTCCCCCAGGAGGCTGTAGTCAGCGGAGGGGAGGGCATGCGGGCTGATGAAGTCGGCGATGTCCTCGCTGAATTGTGTGCGTGGTCCCGGGGGTCAGTAGATCAGGGTGCCTCTGAGGGTGGTTTTGGGGTCCGTGTGGATCTGGAAGTGCAGGTGTTCGGTGGTTGTCAGGGTGTCGTCGGTGTTGGTCTTGATGCGGATGGTGTCCCTGTAGATGATGGCGATGCCTCCTCCAGTCTGGTTGTCGCGGTCTCTTCGGGTGATCTTGTAGCCCTCTGGGATGGTGATGGCGATGTCGGGCGCTGAGGAGTCGTTCATCCAGGTTTCCGTGAGGAAGGCGACGTCAGGAGCTGTGGTCCACAGACATCCACAACAGCTTCGATAACCAACCCGGAGACCAACCCACCCAACCATCTGCTGGACCTTCACCCCCTCAAACATCCTTAATGACTGGAACACAATCTCCACTGAGGACACCATCCGCCTGATGAACTCCATCCACTCAGGATCCCCCACAGACCCATGCCCTCACCACATCTTCAACAAAGCAGACTCCATCATAGCACCGCACCTCCGTGACTTCATCAACTGCTCCTTCAAATCCGCCACCATCCCGGAAAGCTGGAAACACGCTGAACTTAGCGCCCTTCTGAAGAAACCCACAGCGGACCCCACCGAACTCAAAAATTACCGCCCCATTTCGCTCATTCCATTCCCGGCCAAAGTCATCGAGAAAGCTGTCAACAACCAGCTCGCCGCCTTCCTCGAAGCCAACAAATCCCTCGACTCCTCACAGTCCGGCTTCCGAGCAAAACACAGCACTGAGACCGCCCTCATCGCAGCCACAGACGACATCCGAACTCTACTGGACAATGGAGACACAGTCGCCCTCATCCTCCTCGACCTCTCCGCAGCCTTTGACACAGTCTGCCATAGCACCCTTCTACAGCGCCTCAGAAACATCGGAATCCAAGGAAAAGCACTGGAATGGATCACCTCGTTCCTCACCGGAAGAACCCAGAAAGTCCGCATCCCACCATTCAAGTCAGAGGCCACTGAAGTCATCTGCGGCGTACCACAAGGATCTTCACTCAGCCCCACACTTTTCAACGTATACATGAGCCCCCTCGCAGCCATCGCCCGCCAACACAACCTCAACATCATCTCCTACGCGGATGACACTCAACTGATCCTTTCACTCACCAAGGACCCTAGCACCGCCAAAGCTAACCTACACGAAGGAATGAAAGAAGTAGCCGAATGGATGAAACACAGCCGTCTGAAACTGAACTCTGATAAAACAGAAGTCCTCATCTTAGGTACCTCCCCCTCTGCATGGGACGATTCTTGGTGGCCAGAAGCCCTTGGAAAAGCACCCATCCCGACGGACCACGCACGGAACCTGGGCGTCATCCTGGATTCCTCACTTTCAATGAACAGACAAGTCAACGCCGTCTCCTCATCCTGCTTCAACATTCTTCGCATGCTCAAAAAAACATTTCGTTGGATCCCCACCGAGACTAGGAAAACGGTCACCCACGCTCTGGTCACGAGCCGACTGGACTATGGAAACACCCTCTACGCCGGGACTACCACTAAACTCCAGAGAAGACTCCAACGAATCCAAAACGCCTCAGCCAGGCTCATATTAGACATCCCGCGTAGAGAACATATCTCTGGTCACCTGAAAGACCTCCACTGGCTTCCCGTCAATAAGAGGATCACTTTCCGGCTCCTAACCCACGCACACAAAGCACTCTACGAAATCGGACCCGAATGCCTCAACACACGACTGTCCTTCTACACCCCCTCCCGCCAGCTTCGTTCTTCCAACCAAGCCCTTGCCACGGTACCTCGCATCAACAAGACCACCATGGGAGGTAGATCCTTCTCCTACCTGGCAGCTAAAACCTGGAACTCACTTCCCACTTACCTTTGCCTTACCCAGAACCACCTAGCATTCAGAAAGCAACTTAAAACGTGGATATTTGACAAGTAATTCACCACCCCTCCTTAAGCGCCTTGAGACCCTCTGGGTATGTAGTGCGCTATATAAATCCTTTGACTTGACTTGACTTGACTTGGTGTCGAGGAGGTTCCAGAGTTAGAGGGCGTGTCTGTGGACCGAGCGGGTGTTGAGGAGGATGCACTTCAGGTGGTTGCTGCTGGTGTTCGGCTTGGCGGGTGCTGGTGCGGGGCAGGTCCGGATGCAGGTGAACTTGCAGACGTGGCAGCTGAAGGGTCCGTGGGTTCGTCTCGGGGTGGCTCGGTAGCATCCCGGGATTCGGCCGGTGTTGAGTGCGTTGAGGGTGGCGGCGTCGTAGGTCCTGGTCTGGTCCTGGGCTGGTGTCTGCGGGGGCCAGGGGTTCTGGCACTGGGCGCGGTCCAGGCGCGGACGGGCGCAGACGGGCTTACCTTTGGTGCACCTTCGGCGCTCAATCGGTGCTCCCGCTGCGCGCGTCCGCTGCACGGTCGCTCTGGGGGCGTCATAAGAAGGGAGCCGTGAGGGAGGGTCAGCTGGGAGGCGGGAGCGTCTTAGCCAATCGGCTGGCGGGGGGGGCGGGTCTGCAGGCAGGCAGCGGCGGTGGGAAACCCGGGTGCGGGCTTCTCTGGCGGCCCTGCGGCGGCTGGGGCGGCGGGAGCAGGCGTCGATGGTGGCGTCGGGCGGCACAGGCAGCAGGAGGGCACAGGAGCAGGAGCGAGGATCGTGGGGCGACCAGGCCGGTGAGGGCGCAGTGGTTGCTCCTGAACTGGAGTAGAGGGTCCCCTTAAGAAGGGAGCCGTGAGGGAGGGTCAGCTGGGAGGCGGGAGCGTCTTAGCCAATCGGCTGGCCGGGGGGGCGGGTCTGCAGGCAGGCAGGCAGCGGGAAACCCGGGTGCGGGCTTCTCTGGCGGCCCTGCGGCGGCTGGGGCGCCGGGAGCAGGCGTCGATGGTGGCGTCGGGCGGCACAGGCAGCAGGAGGGCACAGGAGCAGGAGCGAGGATCGTGGGGCGACCAGGCCGGTGAGGGCGCAGTGGTTGCTGGAGAGTGTGGATCCTCACCTCTCTGGTCCACCCCGCCACCGAATCAGGGACCTCAGGGGGCCCGCACCACAAGGAGGAGGGCGGGGGGGCACCTCACAATATGGGTAATCCAACCCGCTGGTTTTCGCGGATCTCCCAAGCCACAGGAGCCGCAGCGCCGGTGAATCGCGCCGCACCAGTCGCGAGGGGCCTGAGCTTTCCATGCGCCCTACTCCAGGGGCCAGCAGTCCAGGGTGAACTCACCCTCTAGGTACCAACGGAACCTAACCATCCCTTAGGGAGGTGGGGGGGGAAACGACCCCCCGGCAGCCCGATCTCCGCGGGTGTTGTCTTTATCCGGGCCCTCCCAGTTTTCACTAGCAGCCGCAGCTAGGCCCTGAGCAGGCCCCTCCTCAGCGGCCTCACTCCACCCGCCGGTCCCGTCCAACTTCGCCAGTCACCCGTTTTCCCCCGCCGGGGGCCCACACTCCGTGTCGTTCCCTCACACAGGGACGCCGATGACCCTCAGGGCTCCAACAAGAGCTCCGGTGCCCCTCATACGCTCCGTAGGACTGCGGCCGCCATTTTCAGGCCCAAGACTCCGGCGGGTCCGCCGCGGGCCGCCAATCGAAGCATCCGCAGGATGGAGGATTTTAGCGCCGCTGTAGAGTCACCGAGGTGCAGGGGGGCTTCACACCCCAGGGGCTGTTCTGAAGAGGTTCAGAGTGCCAGGATTTTGCCAGGATTTTGCAGGATTATGGAGGCATTGGGCAGGAGCTAAACACAAAGACCTCTAGCCGGCCATTTTGCTAAGCCACGCCCCCTCATGTAATTGCCACTTGGTACCCCCTAGCCGCCGACCGCTGAGTTAGTATGACTTGGCATTTAAAGAGCTTACCAGGTGAATCACCACAAGGACAATTCCCTGGCGGTCTGTTATATTTCATATTGGTACCCTGATATAGGTCTCCCAAGGTGGAGGCCAGGCATCCTTTAGCGTTGTGGGGGCCATTGTGGAGATTAAGCAAGCTATTGCCCAGAGTTGCAGAGTGGGACCCCATGATTGGAATAGGCACCGAGGCGAGAATTATCAGGTCCGTGGAATTTTGAGCCCAAGACCCGCCGAGGCGGGGAATTGAGCCCTGGTCCCGGGCCAGACCTCTGCATCAGGGTCTGCCGCTCTAACCATTGAGCCACACTTCTCCACATAAATTACAGAACTTTCCCACACAGAAATGTGAGAAAAAAGTGACTTTTTTCAGCTAAAGTTGAGGTTTGCAGGGGATTCTGGGTAGGAAAACATTAGCGGACCCACACATGCCATACCTCACTAGACTCCCCCTGGTGTCTAGTTTTCAGAAATGTGTGGGTTTGGTAGGTGTCCCTTGATAGCCGCCGAGCCCGGGGCCCAAAACTCAGGGGAACCCCCTCGTAAAACCAGGATGTTTTGTGATAGGTAATTTTGATGTCGCCTCAATAGGTTTTGGGCCCTTGCCTGTCGTGGTTACTTGACCCACCCATGCGAGTGAGGTATCATTTTTATCGGGAGACCTTGGGGAAGGCTGGGTGGGAGGAAATTTGTGGATCCACGTAGATTCCAAAACTTTCCCACACAGAAATTTCTGAAATAAGTGATTATTTCAGCTAAGTTTGAGGTTTGTAGCGGATTCTGGGTAGGAAAACGTTAGGGGACCCAAGCAAGCCATACCTCGCTGGACTCCCCCGGGTGTCTAGTTTTAAGAAATATGTGGGTTTGGTAGGTTTCCCTAGATGGCCGCAAAGCCCGGGGCCAAAAACTCATGTGACCCCCCTGGCAAAACCAGGATGTTTTGTGATAGGTCATTTTGATGTCGCCTCAATAGGTTTTGAGCCCTTCCCTGTCGTGGGTACTTGACCAACCCACACGAGTGAGGTATCATTTTTATCGGGAGAACTTGGGAAACTCTGGGTGGGAGGAAATTTGTGGATCCAGCAGATTCCAGAACTTTTCACCACAGAAATATGAGGAAAATTTGTTTTTTTGGACAAATATTTAGGTTTACAAGGGATTCTGGGTAACAGAACCTGGTGGGAGGCAGTCAGGTCCCCCCATACTGCATTCCCCTGGGTGTCTAGTTTTCAAAAATGTATAGGTTTGCTAGGTTTACCTAGGTGCGGGCAGAGCTAGGGTTCAAAAACTACAGCTAGGCACTGTCAAAAAAGGGTCATTTTTCACTGTGAAATTGTGGTGTGTCCATGTTGCGTTATGCGCCATTTCCTGTTGCGGGCACTAGGCCTACCCACACAAGTGAGGTACAGTTTTTCTCTGAATATTTTGGGGAACGTGTGGGGAGTGGAAATTTGTGGATCCACGCAGATTCCAGAACTTTCCACCACAGAAATGTAAGGAAAATGTGTTTTTTTGAGAATTTTTTAGGTTTGCAAGGGATTCTGGGGAACAGAACCTGGTGAGAGGCAGTAAAATCACCCCATCCTGGATTTTCCTGGGAGTCTAGTTTTCAAAAATGCAGTGAGGTACGGTTTTTCTTGGAAGACTTTTTGCAGTGCGGGGTGGGTCCACGCAGATTCCTTGAACTTTCCACCACAGAAATGTGAGGAAAATGTTTTTTGACAATGTTTTAGGTTTGCAAGGAATTCTAGGTAACAGAACCTGGTGTGAGCCAGTCAAGTCACTCCATCTTGGATTCCTCTGGGGGTCTAGTTTTCAAAAATGTATAGGTTTGCTAGGTTTCCCTAGGTGCCGGGAGAGCTAGGGTTAAACAACTACAGCTAGGCACTTTGCAAAAAAAGGGTAATTTTTCTTAGTGAAAATGTGGTGTGTTCACGTTGCGTTGTGAGCCATTTCCTGTCGTAGGCACTAAGCCTACCCACACAAGTGAGGTACCATTTTTATCGGGAGACCTATGGTAATTCAGATTTGTAAAGCAACTGTTTGTACCTTTCGACTTTCGCTGCATTTCTGCCTTCCAAATGAAAGACAATGTGTAAAAAATAAGTAATTTTGAAAAATGATCGATAATTCTCATGCTAGTATGAGTATTCCCAAATTCGGAAATGTGCAAATATCTCCTGTTTCTAAACTCTATATTTTGTTCCCATTTCAGAAATACATACAAGTGGAGTGGTGTGGCGCACTGGTTAGAGGCGGCAGACCCGGAAGCAGAGGACGGCCCGGGACCAGGGTTCAATTCCCGACGCGGCAGGGTCGTGGACCAGGGTCAGCGGACTCGATAATTCTCACCTCGGTGCCTACTCTAACCAGGGATCACACTCGGCAACTCTGGGCATTAGCTTGCCTCATCTCTACAACGGCCCCCCACATTCGCCGGGGATGCCTGGTTTCACCTTGGAGATACCCAGTAGGGACCATCTCACAGGGAAAGCCAGGACGGGTTCCCCAGCGGTCTAAAGCCCTGAGATACCCCATGAGATACCCCATGGCGGGGTGATACATGCGCTTTACAAGACACCATTACATTACATTACATTACATATGTGTCTTTCATACCGATTTTTCCATGTATACATTTTCCCAGAATAATTGCTATGGAACCGGTACATAATAAAGAACTGTGAGAAAATGGCTCTATAGCTAATAACCAATACACTTCTGAGACACACTCTAGCATTGAGCTCAATGGGTTTTTCATAGGAAAGTACAGTTAATTACTTTATGGATTACTTTGGTAGTTCCAGGGCTAGATCTTAGATTCAGTCCTGGGGTATAAGCTGAAACCATATAAGCAAAAACGTTTTAGTTACTTTGATGAATTTTCCTGAATATAAAGCTGTTTTAAAAGTTCACACTTAGAAACTTTTCAAGGTGATTCTGACAATGTTATTCAATGGGAGGAAATTCAGGTTGCAGGTAAAGTACGATCGCGTTACTTTTGTAACCCAGCACTAGTCTCCTAGGGCCAGCACTGGGCTCAAAACAGGTAGGTAATTGCGTTTCATTATTTCGTATGATTTTTAAAGAATACTTGCAGTTTTTAAAAGTAGACAGAAAAAATTTCATAGAAAAGCAGACCATAGGTTCCAATGGAGAAAATACAGGTTACTAGTAAACCCACTAGGGATTACTTTTGCAGTTCAGTACTGGGCTGAAAGGTACAGTACTGGCGTCTCTCCTGATCACAGGTGAGTATTTTCGAATTCAGACTTTGGCTGATTTTATAGAATTTTTTTCAGTTTTCAAAACTCCACACTTAAAACATTTTCAAGTCAAAATGGGTCAATGTTATCCAATGGCAGGTAAGTGAATTACCGGTTTCCAGGTGAGTACTTGGTTGGTGAAGTTAGGGTTCTGGGCATGGACTCAGGGGTCCCTCAGGGTCAGGTGAGTACAGTTAGTTCAGTCCCAGCGGCCCAGGGGCGGCCGGGTGCAGAGGTAGGTAGGCCCAATGTTATCAATGAGGGAAAGGGGGCCTTCGGTTGGTGGCGGCTGGCTAGCAGGCCACGCGGCTCTGGGAGCTGGGCTCCTGGTCACTTGCTCAGGGCAAGGGGGGAAGTAAGATAGGACAGAGAGATCACAGCCAGCGGCACTCGGGCGGCTGGTTGCAGGGTGCTTTTGAGCCGTCGGGCGCTCAATGTTATCCAATGAGGATCTTAAAAAAATAACAAAGGCTGCAGGCTCGGGGACGGTGGCTCTCCAGGGGCGACCAGCACTTTGAGAGGTAAGTTGGGATCTTGGAGCGCAGGTAGGTACCCCAAAGGAAGGCACAGGTGTCCGCGGGGCATCCGGGTGCAGGGGTGTCTTTGGGGGTCGGAAAGCTTACCCTCGGCTGGTCGTGGTTGGGGTGGCCCCTGGTTCTGAGTCTGCCGGCGTCGGCTGGTTCATCGAGGAGGGTCTTTGGGCACTGGACTTCGGGTCCCAGTCGCCGGGGGGACGTCCTTGTGGTCTTGGTTCGGGTTGGCCCGGCCCGGGCTTGGCTGGTGCAGAGTGGGCTGGTCCGGAGCTTCCTGGTGAGCACCAGGTGGGTTGTTGCAGCAGAGCCTCTGCTGATGGGAGTCCCAATCTTCGAGAGGGTCAAGGCAGGCAGGTTCTCTGGGTGTCCCAAGGTTGCTGTCCGCGGAGGTCGCCTGGATTAGGCAGGAGCAGGTTCCAGGATCAACAGGCCGGTAGGACTCGGGCCAAGTCAGTTGTTGTCTTCTTCTTCTTGATCTTCTTTCTTCTTTTGATATCGGGATTTTAGGAAGGAAGGTTCAGGGAGCCCCTAAATACTAAATGTATGGGCGTTACAGGTAGGGCACGGGCAGGAACCAATGGGTCCCTGTCGTGGGGTGAAGACACCCCCTAGCCTGCTCCTCTCCTGTGGAAGGGGGGCAGGAGCCTAACTGGGATTGGGCAGGGCTACCTATCTACAAGATGGCCGGAGCCCGGGGTCGTGCTTCATCTCGCCTCCTCCCCTGAGGGGTGGAGTTGGCAAAGGTTGGCACACCCTCCTTCCTGACGTAGTTTTTCCCGCTAGTCTTCCCGCCAGAGTGGGGGTGGAACGGGTGGGGGGCCAGGTGCTGGGTACAGCAAATGATCTGGAGAAGCTCTCAGATGCGGTATTCCTTTGAAGCTTCCCCCTGTCCATCCTGGGGGAGGAGACATATCACCTCGCCCAGGATGTGCATTGTTGCAGGCCCAGGAGAGCGGGGGGCTTTCCACCCAGGGGTCCAGCAACATGTCTGCTGTGTGGCAGCGTCTGCAGCCACTCAGCCCCGACGTGGATTGTAGGTTCGGGTTTTTGAGGGCATCTCTAAGATGCCCTCTTGTGCATTTTACATTAAATCCCACACTGGCATCAGTGCGGGTTTAATGTGCTGAGAAGTTAGGTACCAAACTTGTCAGTCTTCAGTGTAGCCATTATGGTGCTGTGGAGTTCGTATTGACAACCTTCCAGCACCATATACTCTTAAATTGCATAACTGCACTTACAGTGCCCAGGAATGGCCCTGGGTACTGTAGGGGCACAGGGCTCATGCACCTGTGCCCTCACCTCTGGCATAGGGCACCCAGCTAGAAGGGTGACTGAAGTATGCCAGGGCAGTGGGTTCTGTGGACATGGCACACAGGGATGTGTGCCATGCCGACTCTTGTTTTAGATCTGTACTTAGGCACTCAGCCTGCAAAGGCAGGGTGTGGGTGCCAGGGTACAGGGCCCCTCAGGGTGGCTCAATAAGTGCTGCAGCCCTCAGGGGTCTTCGCTGGTCACCATGCCCTGGGTACCTAGGCCACTATTTAAACATTGCTATTTCATACAACTACATTAAAGAAAATAATACTAAATACAATATTAAAGAACAAGTTACTTACGTTCTGTAACACCTTATCTGGTAGAGACGCTGTCTAGCCGCAGATTCTTTCCCTTAGAATAATGCCCAGGAGTCAGGCCGGTCGGTGGTGACGCTGGGTTCCATGCCGTTGGCTTCATTTGTTCTGAAAGTGACATGCGTGGTGCAAATATAGGTGACACCCCAGGGCACTGATGTCACTTTTTTTTCATGACTTTCCACGCCAGAAGCTGTGAGCTGAGATGAATCCTAAGAGACTGGTATGCAGGTCTAAGGCCCTTAGAAGGGTGAACCTTATACCGGCCCGTTCACAGCGCAGGAAGGATGGGAAAGGGGATAATTAAGCTGCGGCTAGATAGGTTCTCTACCAGATAAGGCAACAGTAAGTAACTTGTTCATCTGATAAAGAATTCTAGACTGAGATGCCTTACCTGCCCCCTACAGCGCTGGGGATGCCTGGTTGCACCCCGGGGATGCCCAGGAGTGGACATTTCACGGGGAAAAGCCAGGACGGGTTCCCTAGCGGTATGAGTACAGCGCCAGGACACACTGCTTGCCGGGGTATCAGTGCGCTTTACAAATACGTCTACATTTACATTTACATTTACATTTACATTACCTTAGAATGGATGCCCAAGCAATCCCTCCCTAGAAGTGGGTCTATAATACATTTTTCTGACCAAAAAAAGTCCTTTAGGGCGGAATGGGCCAAATGCCTGTCACAACGCACCTGACCACCCAGGCAGTAGTGTTTAGTAAACTTGTGCATAGATGCCCACATAGCTGCCTGACAGATGTCCAGGACAGGCACTCTGCATGCTAATGCAGTGGCTGCAGCCTTGGGTCTCGTGGAAGAAGCCCACAAACCCTCAGGGAGTTGCTTTTTGGCCAATGTGTAGCAAATCTCCATGCAGAGTACTGTCCATCGTGAGATGGTCTGTTTCTGTACCTCCTTCCATTCTTTAGCTCCAAAAAATCTGATAAAGGATTGATTGTCCACTCAGAATTCTATGTCAGGACCGGAGGCGAGGATTATGCTTTTCTTTCTCCATTTACTGCATAGCAGCCATTTAAAGAACAACAAACTACCATTCCCATGAACCAAAGGGAATGTCAATACACAAACATCACAGCAATAGAGTCTGTAGATAATGTCCATTCAATGCACCAATCAGAGGTCCTCATGGTCTTGATAGTCCTCTGTCCCTGAGTCCTCTTTCTTCGCTGCTAGCAGCCAAGATAAGTCCATTTTTTTCTCGTTTCCATTGCCTTGATTCTTACATGCGTGTAGTTTCCTTGTATTGTTCTTATACTTATTAGCACTATCATTGCAGGCTGCGCGCTGTTATCGCTGGCGTTATCTGCTTTATTTGACACTTGTTTGGCGCCGTGAAATCGGGCGCGCGTGCCATTTCTTGACGCCCTTCACCCCTAGTGTGCATTCGCCTGTGTTTTGTTTTTATTTCCTATGCTGTCTGTTTTCCCTTAACGAGGGTTTTCTCTCGACATTCGCGGGCCGCCGCTACTCTGCGTCCGGCTGTGGCCGTGGAAGTCGGTAGCTCCCTAGCGGCCGTGACCGGGCCGGCTTGCGGTGTCTGCTGGACGCGCCACAGGGCGTCTGGTGACGTTCTCTGCCGAGGCGATCGTGTTTGAGATTCTGCGCATTCCTGAACGTCGGATCTCAGCGCTGCCTCGCCGTGAGAGCCTGTCTGTGTCTGCCCTCTACACCCCTGACAAGGGTCCGTGCTATTGCCGTCAGACATGTTTCTTTCTATTATTTACGCCCTCTTGAACACCCGATCCCTCGGGGTCAGTAGTAAGCATGGGCGGAAAATCCGTTTCGCTCGCGGATTTTGCGGATTTTCGGTAAATTCGCAATCCGCGAGATCCGCGAATCTCCCGCAAAATCCGCAAATCCGCGAGCAGCGGATTTTATGGCTTGCTCGCACTGTTCGCGTGAGTTCGCGGCTTGCCAGTACAACTTCGCACCCCGCGAGTAAGTGCTATATTGCAGAAATACGATCTTAGCAAAAGTGAAACTACTTACCAGGTTCAAAAGTTCAGGCTCATCATTAGTAGCCATTTCCTGTAGTGCTTCCTGAGGGGCCCCTCCAGAGTTCAGTTGCAACTATTATGTGACCCTGCTCTGAACCTCAGAATAGTTACACATATGCCACAAAGGTCCTGAATTACAGCTAAGGGAGACAAGCAGGAGCCAGGCTGGAAGTTAAAATCCATTAATCAGCCCCTAATTCATTATTGTCAGTTGG
Organism: Lissotriton vulgaris; assembly: GCF_964263255.1. Classification (NCBI taxonomy): domain Eukaryota; kingdom Metazoa; phylum Chordata; class Amphibia; order Caudata; family Salamandridae; genus Lissotriton; species Lissotriton vulgaris. Next base: position 29,218,157 of record NC_141687.1, on the reverse strand, counting down.
GGCAGGGCAGGTGTTGTAACTAATTTTGCAACAATGAAAGCACTTAGCAAGTGCAAAAGATCACTAATCAGGAAGCACTAAGGAAGCAGGTGCCAGCTAAAAAAATATTCTGTGACACATTAATCAGCCCCAAATTAATTCAGGTCACTTGAGGCAGGGAAGGTGTGCTTTGCTTTGCCGAAAATAATGTACACTGGACAACCAGAGGGTGTGGTGATGAAACAGAGGGTGGCATGGGTGGGCCAGAGGGTGGCATGAGTAGTCAGAGAGTGGCAGTGGTGACAGAGAGTGGCAGTGATGAAGAAGAGTGTCCCAAACAGGCTGGACACGTAGAAACAACAAGTTCGCAAAACTTGCGACCCGACAGGTAAGTTCGCAAATTGCGAAATTGTAAAAACCCTCGCGAACTGGCAGAAACACGCGCGAACACACAAAAAAAAAAATCTGCAAATTCGCGGGAATTCGCGGATTTTGCGGATTGCAAGTTCGCAAATCCGCAAAATTCGCGAACGCGAGTTTCGCAAAATTCGCCCATGCTTAGTCAGTAGCTGCCATTAGGTAGCGTTTGAATTATGTTGATAAAAAGGGGTCTGTATTCTTAGGTAGTTACGCTCTGTGTAGCAGGGTCTGAACCGCAGGTTACTCTGCAGGGACTCAGCTGGCAGACTGCCCTTTTAAGTAGTTGCACCGGGGCTGTTTGGGTCCTTGGCCTTTGGGCTGATTATTGCAGACACTGTCTGCCCATATCTTGGCTGACACCCAGCCCCCCCTTTACTTGAGGCTTACCTCAACTGTCTTACTTACCTGATGATGGCGGCCTACCAAGATGACGCCTATCAGGCTGATCAGTGGGAAGAGGACCCCTTAGCGGCGCTTCCCTGGAGTGATGAATTTTATGATGCTGTGGATGAGTCAATCCACAAGGCAGTGGAGTAAGCCATGACCCCTCTTGAAGAACGGCTGTCCCGCAAAATTGACCAGGCTTGCGAACGTCTGACCAGAGTGCGCAGGCCTCTTCTACTAATCCTGGGACTCACTGCCCTGCCTTGGACTCGCAAGAACCACCGCCTAAGCGAGCTAGGGAGACTGGAGCGGATTCAGATGCTTTCTCCTGCCTTTAGCGGGCTTTCCTAGCCAGTTGTGCGCCTGCGGCAGGTTACCCTGCGGCCTCTCTTGCACTTCCCTCTACTTCAGAGGATGGGGATCCTGCGGACCAAGGGGACGGCGACGCTTCTCTGGAACAGTCTCGGCCTTGGCTCCCTTCCAAATCGGCAACAGCTCCTTCTGAGACAAACTTGTGCGCTGATATGCTGACCCGGATGATGTCCTACATTCACTGTCTTCTGATTGGGCTCCTTCGTAGAAAGTCGCACAGTACGTAGCCAGCAGAATCCGCCAACCGCTGGAACCAGCAAACCGTAACTGCCTTAGGGCAGAGTGTCCGCGCCCTTCTTTGGAGGGGAAGGTAGCCGCCACTCCAGAGATTGACCCCAGAATGGCTAGCTTCCTCCAAAAGTTTGTTAAAGACCCTAAAAAAGGCATAGACAGGTCCTGGCCTGCCTGTCAAAATAAGTTGCTGGACGTCCTGGGGCCCGCTACCAAGATCCTGGATATGGCGTAGGAAGCAAAGGCCTCAGGTTCCCTCATTTCCCCAGATCACCTCTCTTCATGGGCACAATGCGTAGTGGTGTTCCTCGGAAACGCCAACTGCACGATTTCAACTGAACGCCGCAGGTCCCTTCTCATCAAGGTTGACTACAAACTGGGGGACTTGGCGGATACTGAGGAGGGTCCAGTTGCTCAGGGTGGAACCTTTTCAGCGAACCCTTTATTAAGGAGCTGGGGAGGTTTGTTAACACCTTTACCTCCCTGGATAGGGCTCAATCTTCCATACGTAAGGTGTTACGCCCCCGGGTTTCCCGAGGGGCCGGACGAGGTAGGGGCCGCTCGTCCGGCCGTCCAAATCAGGGCAGAGGGTAAGGCTCCAGTCAAGGACAGTATCAGGATCAAGCCCGCTTCGGAAATTTCTATCCCACCCGCGGAAGCTGAGGCAAAGGCAGAGGTGGCATAGGAGGAGGCTGAGCCAAGTCTTTCGGTGAGTGTTCTCCCTTCTTCCCTTCTAAAAGTGGGGGCCGTCTGGCGCATTTTTTCCCAATGTGGACTTCTGTCACGGGAGATGCTTGGGTTTTGCAAACTGTAAGGGGATTTCATATAGAATTCCTAGGCACTCCCTTGAAGGTCGTTCCTCCCCGTCCTCTCTGGTTTTTCAAAGCAGACACCGCTCTGGTGGACCAAGAGGTCCAAGCCCTTCTCGGAAAGGGTGCCATAGTCGAAACCTTACCTCATTCCAAGGATTTCCTCAGCAATCTTTTTCTGGTGGACAAGGTAGATGGAGGTCGGCGCCTGGTCATCAACTTACGATAATTCAACGAGTGGGTGGTTTACCGCCATTTCAAAATGGAGGGAATTCATCTCCTTTGAGACATTCTCAGACCGGGCGACTAAATGGCGTGCCTGGACCTCAAGGACGCTTATTTGGCGGTTCCTATCTTTCCTCCTCAACGCCGTTTTCTTCAGTTTCCCTGGCGCAAAAAAACTTACGAATTCGCCACCCTTCCTTTCGGGCTATCCTCCGTGCCTTGGTGTTTCACCAAGGTTTTGAGGCCAGTGATAGAGCGCCTCCGGGCGTCAGGTATGAGGCTCATTATGTACCTGGACGATATATTGTTGATGGCGCTCACCGTATATTGTTACTGCACTCACCGGCAGATCTGCTCTCAGCTTGCTGCCTTCTGCTGATTCTTGTGCTCCTTGTGCCGGTCTCCAAGCTACATCTCGCGGCCCCCGCTTCGCGGGAGCCGCTCGTGCCGCTCAAGAGGACATTTGCCAGGAGTTCACCATCTTCGTCACAGGCGCTGCCTGCTCCGTATCCTATTCTCGCAAGAGCCAGGCGGGACTGCGAGGACCAGGATTCCGTGCGGCGCTGATCGCCTGCACCTGGTCATCTTCCCGCCTCCTCCCGAACTATTACTATGTGGAGGGTGTGCCTTGCTGGATTTCCTTTTTGATTGTTACTGTATCCAAGCAATACAAGCCATTGAAGAAGAGGTAAAGCAGTACCTGACACAGCTGACACAGCGCCTGAACTGTAAGAGGCAGCTGAGATCCAGAGGAGAGCGAGTCGAGCAGAGAAGGACCCCAACACCGCCACCAGCCGCGCCGCCGCCTCAGGACTGCATATCCCGACAGCCTCAGCGGCGGCGCGTTCCCCGACGCGTCACACGTGCCGGGAGGGGCAAACAAAGCAGACAGCCCTCGGTGGAGCGGGGGGAGCCGTTTCATTTCATTTCCAGAGGTAAAGCAGTACCTGACACAGCTGACACAGCGCCTGAACTGTAAGAGGCAGCTGAGATCCAGAGGAGAGCGAGTCGAGCAGAGAAGGACCCCAACACCACCACCAGCCGCGCCGCCGCCTCGGGACTGCATATCCCGACAGCCTCAGCGGCGGCGCGTTCCCCGACGCGTCACACGCGCCGGGAGGGACAAACAAAGCAGACAGCCCCCAGCGTCGCGGGACGCCCGGGGCTAAGCCCGGGCAAAGGGCGGGCCCTCTACGGCCCTCCAAGGCCTGATAAGGCCGGGCTGGGCCACCCCAATTAAGTGTCCTGCACAGTAATACACCTCTTCGGCTTGTGACGATGCCTAAATCGGGGACTCAAGGCCATAAAACCGCAGAAGGAAGCTCAATCCTTGGACCATTGGACAAATTCTTTTCTAAAGCAATGGGCGAAAAAGATAGAGATCTGGCCCTGGCCGAGCGCCGCATCGCACGGCGACAATCCATAGAGCTACTTAAAAATACCATCCTAGATCCTTGTTTGATACTTACCCCCGAGCCTCTCCCTTTAAATTCGACCCTGGAAAACACAGACGGGGACCCATTGAACACAGATAACGTTCCATTATTGTTTCAATCTTATTTCTCCCCGAATAATAGTACATCTACTCCATCCCCTTTACAATTGGCTAATAATACAACCACTGCATCCATCGATCTTATTGATCTGGTCACTCAAAACTTGCCAAAGACTGCTGACTTTGTTCCACCGGATATAATAGTAGTTCCGTCCCCCCTGGACACACAAAAGTTAACCATGTTTCAACCATTACCCGTTGTATTAAGGCCAGACAAATCCTTACCCGCCAAAAATTTACCTAAAAAGAAACAGGCTATCATCCGATCTCCACCTAAAAAACGACGAAAAAGAGCCCCAGTAAAAGGGATTCCAAAAACTCACATATCGGCTAAGGATCAATTAACCAAAGAACTGTTACAAATTGTAGAGGGAACATCCATTTTACAGCGGGAAACACTTACTTCTTGTGTCCCCCCTACAATTAAAGACTTTGTGGACGCAATGGAACACCTTATCAAGGCACTATTAATACCAATCTATGAGAGAGTGAAGAGAATAGGCACTCAGCTGGACACCCTTTCAGGAACCCAGACACAAAACCAGGCTGGTAAAAGGACCCAAGAAGCTCCTTCGAGCTCCAATAATGGAGATAAAACCCAGAGCACAGTAAAAACCTCCATGCCCATAATAAAGACACTTCTTTGATAGCCGGAGAACAAAAGACTAATAAAGACCAAAAGACCCTGGTCCAAAAGCCCAAGAATGACATGACCCCTTCTAATCAACAAAAAACCCAACCATCAGACCCAGCTAATAAGACGACATTAAAACAAAATTCAGTTCCCCTCCCAAAAGCGCCTCCTAATACTCAGGCGCAAACGCCACAAATAAACTCCCTTATGGCTTCGGCAAAAATGGGCAATACCCAGCCCACACTAGAAAAAAATAAATCTGCCGTACAACATGAAAAACGTTCACGTGAAAGGTATGTTGACCTACCCCTGAGGCATCACAAAACGTTATAATATTAACGGGGGTCTTACCATTATCCGCTACAGGAGGTCATGAAAATCACCATAGCCTAAAAAACAAGGTGATTTTCTGGCTCAGGGAGAACAGACCCCTACCTCCCCACATAAACGGCGATATAATAATGGTAAGAAGAACAAACTGGGTCGGAATCCGCCCTAAAGATATTGATGGGGACGTTGTAATTGTCACATTTAAAGACCCAAGGGTTTAGCAAGGGTCCAATATCGCCTAAACCTCTGGCTTACTTTTACCCTGAATCTCTAATGCCGCCTAGGCCACATCAATCAGAAATTTACTATGACAAATCCTCACTGGCACAGCCTAGAAGACCACTTTATGACAGATATCCCACAAGGTACAGAGTAAGGGATCAGACATCTTTCCCTTTTACTGACTATAGGCAATTACCGACACCACGATATAACCCTGCGGGTTATGCTCAACCTTCCCCATTCATAAATCCGTCCTGGGATTTTCCCTGCCATAACTTTTATGAGCCACTCTACGGTCTTGATGATGTAGAGTGACTCTTTCAAGGCAAAGAAGAAAACCAGGGTAGTATGTATGCTGTAAGATCAAATGACCATCTCTACGCCATTCAGGATGATCTGGGTGATGGGCCTGACATAAACCTTTCAGTTAATGGGGCTAGAAATAGGGAAAAATCGATTGATAGGGACAATGTTAAAAGTGCACCCTGTCTAGGCCAAAAACCTATTGACAACGTTCCCTCGTCACAAATGGGACTCAGGAATAAAACTCCCTATTTGCATTTCCTCTCTTGGAACTTGGCGGGACTTTCCTCAAAAGTTACATTACTAGACTGGATAAAGGTGGTTAATCAGTATTCCATCCTGTGCTTTCAGGAAACTTGGGTGATTTCTCCTATCCATCTACAGGGTTTTCAAACATTTCATTCACCTGCGTCTGGGAGTAAGCAGGGCAGACACAAAGGGGGACTTTGTACGAATATCAGTGTAGCAGTTGCCAACAGGATTAGAAAAACGTTACTTAGGGACTCATTCCAAGTAATTGTCATGGATATCGCCCCGTCTCTCTTACTGTTAATTGTTAACTTTTATAACAACTTGACCGTGGAACAACTGGAGAAAGCAGTGGACAACCTACATCAAGCCCTCTTAACGATCAAAGCAACCTCTGGAGGAGAGTGTGTAATACTTTTCATGGGCGACTTTAATTGTCACATCTGCCCTAACACAACGAGAGATGCCTGTGATATCTATGAGTCTTATGAACCGGACTCTGCCGATGCTATTTTTAATCATCTCCAACACACAAAATCAGGGGATCTGCTTAATAATTTTGTGACCTCTCTCAATTTACATTTAGCAAACGAGCTTCTTCAAACCCCAAGATCCCTTAAAACAACCTTTCATGGCAGAGGAACGAACTCTATCATAGACTTTATATTCTTCTCAAAAAATCATGCTTCGCTAATATCAGGCTGGGACACCCTCAACCACCCTTATAGTGATCACTATCCGTTGTCTATATCTGTTGAGCTTCCCTCTCTAACTACGGGTCAAAAAAGCTTAGAGGTAAGATATGATCAACCAATTCAAATTGGAGCCATAAACGGTTTTACTGTCAAATGGACACAAATCAACCCAATTAATCTTCTCAAAAACCTAGTCACCAAGAGGAGGGAGGAGATTCATATCTGTCTTTCTAACAACGATAACCCCAATGACATCTGTAAAGCTTTCATTAACATCCAGGCCACACTGAAAGAATTATTGACGCACCAGTTCAAATCCGGACCTATTGTACACAAAGGGTGGTTTGATAAGAAATGTTCCATGGCTCTAAAGTCTTTAAAGAATCTGCTGCGTGTCACACCTAAACCACTTCCAGAAATACGACAGGCCAGAATCCATTATCGCCAAGCTATGAAAAATAGAAAAAGGGAACTGAAAACGGAAGCATGGCAGAATTTGGTGACAACATCTGTAACCGGGGACATGTCAGCCTTCTGGAAACTTATCAATACTCCCCTGCCATGGGTAGTTATGCCTGAGAGGTGTTTGGACATGGCAATAAATGGCGAGACGTGGGCGGCCCATTTTCAAAAACTATACAGCAAATCCACTTGCTCAAATAATTCTATACCAGATTGCATTTCATCATCAATCTTAAACTCATCTCCGGAGAGCACTTGTAAAATTGTATTCTCGTACAAGGAGGTTGAACTGGCCATTAGGGAAACACCCCCGGGGAAGGCACCTGGTCCGGATGGCATTCCGGCAGATGTGTACAAGGCAGAAATAGAATTTTGGGCCCCCCTATTGACTTCTGTTTTAAATTCCATAAATACTTTTGATCTACTTCCATCTTGGGCTGAGGCAATAGTAATACCAATCTTTAAAAAAGGAGATAGACACTTGCCATCGTGCTATAGACCAATATCCCTGCTCGATACCCTAATGAAAATTGTCGGACGTATCTTCCTGAAACGAATAACTAATTGGATAGAGGATAAGAACATACTGTCGAACTTGCAATATGGTTTTCGGTCAGGCAGAGGAACAATAGAACAGACCCTCAATTTACACCTCATCATGTCTAAATACGTTGATACTAAAAAGCGAAGCCTGTACATAACGTACATAGATTTAACTTCAGCATTCGACTGCGTCCTTCATGACCAATTATGGGACATTTTAAAACAACTGGGGATAGATCCATCAATTCTCCTTTTCATTAAAGCCCTGTACAGAGATGCCGGTGCCAGAGTCAGATTTGGCCTGAAGGGAGAGTGTCCGCCACGCTTTAACATCAATAGAGGGGTTAGGCAGGGGTGCATTTTAGCTCCCCTGCTTTTCTCCCTCTATATAAACGCCATTGGCGAACATCTCAAAAACATCGAATGTGACTTCCCAAAAGTAGGTGGCCAATCTATCCCAATTCTGCTATAGGCAAACGACGCGGCTATTCTCTCTCAGACCAGAGTGGGCCTACAAAAAGCCGTTTCTGCATTCACAGTGTTCATGAACCATAGGGGCCTGAAAGTCAACATAGGAAAAACTCACACAATGCTATGTAATAAAAGGCATAAAAAAATCCCTTGCCCCGTGTTCATTGAGGGCCAAAGACTCGAGACTGTGGAGGCATTTACATACCTGGGCGTCTGTTTACACAAAAAACTAACATGGAAAGCAGCAATAGAGAAGAGGAAACTTGCTTTTGTAAGAGCCATCGGTGGACTCCGAAATTTTGCAGGAAAAATAGGGGGGAGGCCTGTGAAACAACTAATAACCATATACAAAGCAAAATGCGCCTCTACTGCCACCTATGGGGCTGGTCTTTGGGGAATAGATAAAAACATCTCATCGCTACAGATAGTGGAAAATCAATTTGTAAGATATCTTCTGGCCACAACAAAAGCAACTTCCGTGTATATGATGCACATTGAACTGGATCTTCCGTACATATCGGACATCATAAAATCTGAGCCTCTTCTTCTCTGGCATAAAATCTGGACTACCCCCGAGACCGCCTTGAACAGAGAAATCATACTAGACATCTTAAAACTGGAAGGGGCCAAAACCGTCAACCAATCCAAATGGCTGACCTATGTCAAAAATTTCTTTGTGGAGATTGGGCATCCAAAGTGGTTTACAGATCCTTCGCTATTGGAAGACATCTCAAGAAAAACCCTAAGAAAGACCCTAATGGCCCACCTGGAAACAACTAGATGGAATAAGCAAAAACATCTTAATAATATCCAGGCATATCAAAGGGTGACATCCCATAAAGGACTACAATTATACCTCTCTTCGGATTTCTCATGTTACTCGAGGATGTTGCTTACCAGATTTAGACTGGGTACATTTTACCGACTTGTAACTTTCCCTACACGTAACGATTGGACACAGTTTCTCTGCCCATGCCCCTGTGATGAATTGTCAATCCAAACTAATATCCACACTATTCTTTTCTGTAAATATTATGTATCTGTAAGGAAAGCCCTTTTGTTACCCCTGTTAAAAGGATGGGGTATTAGGTCTTGTAAAATCGCCTTCAAGCGTCTGCAAGAACTTGAAGACCGGGAGGTGATCTCTAAAATGGAACAGTTTTTAAAACTACTGATCAAATTTAGGAAATCCCTAGAAGGACATCGGTGATAACAACTGTCGTTTTAAATGTTGCTTTTAAATGCTGTTTTTAATTGATTGATTCCTTAAACAGTGCGTTTTTACCATTTCCTAAGTAATTGATGAATTTTAAATTGAAATTCTATGTTTTTCTATTTTTTGTTTTTAAAATACTGTATAATAATGTACGCTTATATGATATTTCTTTGATGAATATCGAATAAAGCTTATTTTGAACCTTTGAACCTTTGACTGTTACTGCACTCACCGGCAGATCTGCTCTCAGCTTGCTGCCTTCTGCTGATTCTTGTGCTCCATGTGCCGGTCTCCAGGCTACATCTCGCGGCCCCCGCTTCGCGGGAGCCGCTCGTGCCGCTCAAGAGGACATTTGCCCGGAGTTCACCAACTTCATCACAGGCGCTGCCTGCTCCGTATCCTATTCCTGCAAGAGCCAGGCGGGATTGCGAGGACCAGGATTCCGTGCGGCACTGATCGCCTGCACCTGGTCATCTTCCCGCCTCCTCCCGAACTATTACTGTGTGGAGGGTGTGCCTTGCTGGATTTCCTTTTTGACTGTTACTGCACTCACCGGCAGATCTGCTCTCAGCTTGCTGCCTTTTGCTGATTCTTGTGCTCCTTGTGCCGGTCTCCAAGCTACATCTCGCGGCCCCCGCTTCGCGGGAGCCGCTCGTGCTGCTCAAGAGGACATTTGCCAGGCGTTCACCATCTTCGTCACAGGCGCTGCCTGCTCCGTATCCTATTCCCGCAAGAGCCAGGCGGGACTGCGAGGACCAGGATTCCGTGGGGCGCTGATCGCCTGCACCTGGTCATCTTCCCGCCTCCTCCTTATCTGGATATTTAAGCAGAGTATAGAAATTCCGCGTTAGCGGGACGCGTGCGGGACGAGGGCCGGACGAAGCTCGGACAAAGGGCGGACCCTCTGAGACCCTCAGAGACCGAAGCAGGCCGGGCTGGGCCCATCTATATTCGTTTTACTTCCTAGTTACAAATTTGTCCCTACATATTCGTTTGGTACTCTGCCCTCTATTCGCACACTATTTGCTGTGCCTTCGTTTGTTACCGTATAGATCTTATTATCCGTTTTTCATTTTCTTCTGTATGTGTTCCATGCTTCACTAGTACCCTCTTGCACTTTGCCAATACCTTTTCTCTGTGCATACACTACTCCTCTCCTTAAATCTATTTATTTAAACTCCTATATCTCGCTATGACTGCTAGAAAATTACGGTCAGGGAAAGTGTTAGTAGGAAGGACTTGTACCAAAACAAAATCCAACCCTCTGTGCAATAAAAACATTCCTGCAACACAGCTGAAGGGAAAATGCCAGCTATTTATTCAGTGGGAAAGGGTTAAGGAAAAAAATCCCGCTGTAGAGGTGCGTTTGGAATTTTCTTTGGAGAAAGACAATATGGTTGTACGCAAATCACTATTAATGGTCGATGATGATTCAGGAGAGGGAACTGTAGGAGGAAGTGGGGTTGTTGAGAATCCGATCCCTACTAAGATCCAAAGTAAATCCGTATTGCCTATTACTGATGCTATTATAGAGCTGTGTCCTAAAACAGTGATTGCGGATTTGCATAAATCTATTTTGACCCCTGGGGATAAAGGGTTTTATGATGCTAATGGATCCACTAAGATGAAGGTACCAAGGAGTGGGGATAATATATTGACAGATTCTGATATGGAGGTATGTAGGAGATACATGACGGAGGACTCAAGGCAGATTGGTGAGCCTCTTAAGACTCCGCTGGCTGCTGTCCCTTCTGGGCTCCATTTGTTTAGTAGCACACCCTCTATTTCATCTCAATGTATGACTACTCATTCTAGCATCTCCATGAGTCCAGAGATGAACCTTACCGGTATTACCCCCATTCCCGTAACTAAACCAGATAAACCCGTCTCAGACACCCTACTCTCCTTAGAACGACTACTTTCTTCAATTCTATCTCTATTAGAAAAATTTGTAGGGGGGTCGGACTGTGTTTTAGAAACGGTCAATGAGATATTGAAGGTTCTACTGAATAAAGCGTCTGTTAAGCTAATTGGAGGGATCGCTGATTTAGGGCTGCTTGGGGCTGGAATGAATGTAGATTATGCAGAGGGAAAAATGTCTCCAGTTAATGCTATAACCCCAGATCAAACCATTCCAGGTGAAAAAATTCTCCCCATCGTTGAAAAGGTGAAATCTTTGTTACCGTGCCCCCCTTTGGGAAACTGTGCAGCAATTCCTGACCTGGAAATAAAACTAGTGGAGGTGCCTATGCTTAAGGTAAATGAAGTTTCCGCCTCTGCTCTGACACCTTTGGCCCCAGATAAGGAAATTGTAACTCAGCCCCAATTAAGGGTAAATAAAGAATTTTTCCCTATTTTTACCTTGGAGACGGAGGATAGGGAAAAAAATGGAAAATTGGGTGTTCCAAAAAAGATCAAAGGTAAAAAGAGGAAACCTATTCGTAGAATTGGAAGAAAGAGGCAAAGAAGGATTCATTTTGAGAAGCAGGATGTTAGAGGTGATATCTCCTTGTCCAATTCGGAAGGGAATCATGAAGAAATTTTCTCATCTGGAGAAAAAATTCCCCCGGTATTGGATAAGGAGATACTGGTAGGGCATGGCGATCTCTCATCTAGATATGCGGTCTCCAATGTGGGAGTCCCCACTTCTGATGAGGGGAAGCCTAGTATGTTGGTGCCCATCTTGGAATTAATTAAACCGGCCTCTGGTGCCCATACCGATTTTGTCCCTTGTATAAAAAAATGTTTTAGGAGGGAGGGAAGGGAGGAAGCTCCTAAAAGCTGCCAAGCTGTAATTGAAGAGAAAAGCGTTGACACAGTTATTTTGGATTTTCTCCTGCTGTTTGATACTGATTTGATTTTAAATAGGGCCTGGCTACTCAAAAGTTTTGAAGAGTTAGAATGCCTGAAATTGATCAATTCAAATGACATCGACCTGGTAATAATCCGGAGATTGGAAACTGGAATATTGACTAGGGTAAAATTCCATTCTAAACTCATTGCCAATCTCGTTGTAAAGCAGTCTGAATTTTTTCAAAGTCGTGGGATTGATGTTATTCCCATTTTGGGGGGCCCACGGAATGACTTATTAACAGGGGAAAGCATTTCTCCTCCCCTTAGTCGACTGGGTCGACTGGGTGGTCTGGCTGGCTTTGATGACCTAAAATTCTGTGTCTCTAAAAATACACGTCTTGTCTCCAGTGTAAATTCTGCTCCTGTTATTTCCCGCGGAGATATAGTCGAGGAGAGCACCCAATGGAATTGGCTACCTGGTATACTTTCTAGTAGGACAACAGACAATATGATCTCCCTTTCTCATCTTTAGTTGTAAATTAAAGATATTATTGTGGAATGCTTCTGGTATAAAAAATAGCCCAGATAAACTACAGTTTCTCCATTCTTTTGATGCTAGTGTGATTTGTCTCCAAGAGACTTGGTGTAGGGATATAACTCTTGCTGGAGGGGGCTATGTCTCTTTGGAAGGTGGTGTCACCCCTTCCAGAAGATGTCATGCCAAAGGGGGCATTGCTTGTCTCTTGTCTAATCGGATTAAGTGGAACTTTACCCACTATTTGGACTCAAGTAACCTCTTTCAGGCGGTAACATTGTTTGATCATGCTAAGGTTGGGGCGGCCAAACCTATCATGTTGGTAAATGTTTACATTCCCCCAGATGCTTGTTATAATGTAATTGTGAAACAGGTCTTTTCTTACATAAAGAGTATTAAGGCCAAAGCACCTGCAACCCACATCATTTTAGTGGGTGACTTTAATTGTAAGGTCTCTAATACGAGTCTAGCTCTGTTCAGAAATAAATATAAAGAGGAATCATTACAGATTCCACAGGCTTTATTCCCTAGTAACAGCAAAACAGATAAGAGAGGGAAATTGTTTTTGGAAGAACTTGCGGAATTGGAGGGGATCATCGTAAATGGCAGGCTTCCTTCTGACATTCCAGCAAGTTTTACTCACAAAACCAATCAGGGTGAGTCTATTTTGGACTATGTGGCTGTGGATAATGATTCCTTTTATCTTCTAAAAGATCTGATAGTCACTAAAACCCTAAATAGCGATCATAATGTGATACCCTTAACTGTTAATATAAACCCACCTACAACGGATCCATGGTCGCTTGATGGTGATCTGGGTTCTAGTGGTAAAACAGGGAGATGTTTCTGGAATACAAGGGCCCTAGGGGGCTTGTCCATTTTACTAGATAAAACTGTAAAAGAACTTCCTAGTTGGAAAGGGTTGGAAATCTCGTACTTTGTGGGGTTTATGAAGGAGGTAGTTTTGGCCGCAAGAAAATCTAATTCACACAGAAACATGCGTCCTGTCCCCAATTCCTTTCACTTTGCTTAATAGAGAAATAAACACACTGGTTAGGGAACAATACTTGAATAGGTCCACAGAAAGGTCTTGCAAAAAAACCTTACTAAGGAGAAGGAGAAGGAGAGCAAGGTTAAAAATTAAAAAAGAGAGGGAAGATTCCCTATGGATAAAATTAAGGGAGGCTGCAAACAGAGGGAATGTACGACTATTTTGGTCTCTCATTGGTGAGGGTTGTGGAACAAGAATTAGGTCCCTTCCCCCTCCTATTTCTGAGAAAGTTTGGGTGGGTTATGTCATGCAATTATATGCTGGTAATGGGCCTGTTGAGAATGACAGAAGGGTGGGCGATATCGGACTATTGTTTGAACCGCCCTCTGAAAAGATCATCGAATTAGCCATAAAGGACTTGCGTTCGTCCGGCGCCATGGGCCCTGATGAGCTCCCAGTTTCGGTGTTAAAACAGGATGCCGAATCATGGAGCAAAATCTTATTTTCAGTATTTAGATATTGCTTCCTACATAGAACTGTTCTTCCCTCTTGGAGGGGGAGTATTCTGGTACCCCTGTTTAAGAAGGGGGATAGGAATGCGCCCCAAAACTACCGACAAATAGCTTTGCTTGATGCCATAGGGAAAGTATTTGCGAAATGTCTATTAACATTAATATCTGATCGGGTAGATGGGGGTCAGTTGTTGCCCTTGGAGCAAACGGGTTTCCGTAAGCATCACAGCACAATGGATAATTTATCCGCCTTACAGATAATTTTGGACAAATATATAGGGGCACGAGGCGGAAGAGTTTATGCTGCGTTTATAGATTTCTCCACAGCATTTGATAAAGTTGATTGCCCCTTGCTGTGGAGGAAGCTATCTTCTCTCGGAATGCCCTCACTGCTCCTAGATTTAGTTAGAGATCTCCATACTGACACCTGGTGCAGGGTTTTATTGGGTGGAGAAAGAGGGCTATCCCAGGCGATACCTACTGCAAATGGATTGAAACAAGGATGTCTACTAGCGCCATTATTATTTTCTCTTTACATCTTGGACTTACCTTCGTTTTTGTCATCAAGTGATGGTAACGCCCCAGTACTTGGGGGCTCTCCAATTGTTTGTATGCTTTATGCGGACGATAATCTGATATTGGATTTAACTCCGAAAGGTTTGAATAATCGTCTACAAGCACTTCACATATATGCAGAATATCATCACCTGAAAATAAACGTAGCAAAAAGTAAAATCATGTGCATGGCAGGTAGGAGAAAGATGAAATATGAGAACTTTAGGTGGATGGTGGGAGGAGACAGGCTGGACGTGGTGAATTCCTATGTGTTTTTAGGGAAGATAATATCTGCCAATTCGAGCGATAAGGATCATGTTGCCAACCATTCTCGAAAGGCTCTGGCTCAGGGCAAAAGTCTGAGTGCTTTATATTGCGCGACGGGGAAAAGACACTTCCCGTATTTACTAGAGGTCTTTCGCACAAAGATTTCAGCATCCCTGCTCTATGGTGTTGAATTAATTGATCTGGGGCAATGGAGTTTTCTGCATATTGTAGAGGGAAAAATCCTCCGACAATTAGCCTCAGTTAATACTGCCTGTACAACGGCCGCACTTAGATTAGAGTTTGGAATCCGTAGTAGTTGGGTGCAGGCTTTAGCAGGGATGGTCCGCTGGGTGGCATGCATGGCTCAGGGAGAATCTGGGACCATGCGGAGTCTCATGAAAAAAGAATTATTTGGATCCTTAAAAGAACACTCGAGAATTGTGAGGAATTTCAGAAAGGCGGTTGAATATCTTCAACTAGATGAATTAACTTTATTCACATTGTCCCCTGGCCAGCTGAAGGCTGTTTTAAAACTGGCCACGTGGAAATTGAGTTTTAGCTTAGACAGGGAGGCAATTCTTGCAAAAAAAGGCCCCTCACCTTTTACTGACTCCTGCCTATATAAGAAAATGCAACCGCACGTGTCATGGAACTTACCTCACGGTATACGGCGTTTTTGGTTTCTTCTGAGGCAGGACCTTCTTCCTCTAAACAATTTAACATCTAGATGGTATGGCTCCCCTGCAATTTGTCATCTTTGCAATATGTCCATCCAGGATACTGTACATGTTCTCTTTATATGCCCAGCCTTGCGGACATTACGTAGAAAGTGGTTTAGACATATATGTTTAAAATTGGGTCTCTTGTCGGCGAGCTCTTTTTTAAATGCCTTGTACAATCCGCCCAATGAAATGTTCTGTTTTAATATATTCAACTTTTTAAAATGTTTTATAGATATTTATTAGAGGGCTTGGGAATCAAATGTCTAATAGTATATGTTTTTTATCTTGATATGTAAAGTGTGTGTACATTTATGTTCTATTTTCTTTTATGTGGATCTCTTATGAGTTCCAAAACATAAATAAAGAATTGAATTGAATTGTTGATGGCGCAGGATCCCAGGACATCTCGTCACCTGCAGACAGCGGTGGATCTGCTTCAGAATTTTGGGTTTGTGATAAACGAGTCCAAGTCTACCCTGGTTTCCTCCCAGAAGGTCTTATTCTTGGGTTTCTCAGTAGACTCTGTGGAGTCGACTCTCAGCCTTCCTTCTTGCAAGATGACGAAGATTCGGCACGAGCTCCGGAGGGCTCTGACTTTGTCGCGGATCTCCCTCAGACAGCTAGCAGGGATAGTGAGCCTCCTGTCAGCCTCCATTCAGGCGATCTTTCCCGGCCCGCTCCATTACAGTGAGCTTCAGTGACTCAAGGCAGCCCACCTTCGCAGGGGCCGTCCTTACTCTTACAAGGTGTGCCTAACGGCGGACACCAGGGAGGAGCTTCAGTGGTGATTGGCCAACATGGAAGCCTGGAATGGTTGTGCCATTTTCGGGTCCCCGCCATATATGGTTATCAAATCAGACGCAAGCAGATCCGGTTGGGGCGCAACCTGCGGCGACTTTACCACGGGGGCTGTGTGGTCAACATCCGAACGACGTTTACACATCAACTGTCTGGAACTTTTGGCGGGCTTGTTTGCCATCAAATGCTGGACGAAGGATTCAGTCCGCTACTGCGTCCTTCTCAGGATGGACAATGTCTCCACAGTCCGTTATATCAATCGCTTAGGTGGCAGACGCTCCAAAGCCCTGTTGGATCTGGCTGCAGACTTATGGCAGTATTGCCTGCAGCATCAGATCTCGGTCACGCCGGAGTACTTACCGGGTCAGGACAATCAGGTGGCGGATTTCCACTCTCGCCACTTCCACGATCTGAGTCTTTGGAAACTGCACCCGCTCCCTAGCGGCTGTGATCGGTGCCGGCATGCGGTGTCTGCTGGACGCGCTAAAGGGCATCTGGTGATATTCTCTGCCACGGCGAGCACGTTTGAGATTCCTCGCATTCCTGAACGTCGGATCTCAGCGCTGCCTCGCCGCGAGAGCCTGTCTGTGTATGCCCGCTACACCCCTGACAAAGGTCTGTGCTATTGCCGTCAGGCACATTTCTTTCTATTATTTATGCCCTCTTGAACACCCGATCCCTCGGGTCAGTAACTGCCATTAGGCAGCGTTTTAATTCTGTTGATAAAAGGGGGTCTGTATTCTTAGGTAGTGACGCTCTGTGTATCAGGGTCTGTATCGCAGCTTGCTCTTTAGAGCCTCTAGGGTCCTTTTTCTGTAGACCTCTTCACCTCGCGGCTGGATCACCAACTCCCTCGGTTTTACAGCTGGCGTACGGATCCTCTGGCGGAACGAACAGACGCGTTTCTTCAGGATTGGCGACAAGAGAAGGTTTATGCCTTTCCCCCGTTTGCAATGATAACCTGGGTCTCAGCCAAGGCGTGAGCGTAGTGCTCCTCTCACTGATCTGGAGGTTTCACGTTTGGATTCTCCAATCCCACTCCCCAACTTTCCGACTCTCTTCTGAGTCCAGACCGCAATCCTCACCCATTGATCGCGCAAGGAGCCGTGAGGCTCATGGTGTGGTGGATTACAGGGGACGATGGGCGGTCCGGGGACTTTTGGGAGCGGCTGAGAATTTCTTATGCAAAGCCTGGGCAGACAGCACGCTCAAACGTTATCGATCCACCTGGAGACGGTGGTGTTGTTGGTGTCTGCGACGAGGTTTCAATCCCGTGGCAACTGATGTGACCTTCATCTTGAATTTTTTGGCCTCTCTGGCAGAGGATGGTGTCGCCTATAGAACCATCAATACATTCAGGTCGGCCATTTCCGCAGGTCACGCTTGGTGGATGGTTCTCGGGTGGGAGAGCACCCATTAGTGTGCCGTCTTTTGCGGGGCATTCGACTCTCTCTTCCCCCGGAACCTCGTTATTCGAAGTTGTGGGATGTTAACAGAGTTTTGAATCTCTTCCTATCCTGGCAACCAAACAGGTTCTTGTCCAGGAAAGAGTTTTCGGCAAAACTGGCCATGCTGCTATGCCTGATCTCTTGCAGACGGGTCTCCGACGTTCGAGCTCTAGATGTTTTGGGAAGAATCCTCTCTCCTTCGGGAGTGACGTTTACAATATGCAGGCATACCAAATGTGGGACGACTTATGTCTCCTATCCTGCGTTTCCGGATTCTCCAAAGCTCTGTGTTGTCGCTTTCCTTAAGGCTTACAAGGAAATGACAGAGGAGCTGAGGCCGCCTGGGGAACATCAATTACTCATTGCTCTCAAGAAACCCCATAAGGTGGTGTCCTCCCCCACTATTGCTCGTTGGGTCCGTTGGATTATGCAAGAGGCGGGCATCGATCTACGTATCTTTGGTGCTCATTCTACTAGAGGGGCCATGGCCTCCAAGGCTTTTACCCTGGGAGCTCATCTGGAAGACATTCTGAATGCTGCAGACTGGTCTTCAGACTCCACCTTTAAACGGTTTTACTTTAAACCAGTTGTTGACATGGCTCAATTGGTGGTGAGCACCCTTTAAATGAGCATAATCCTCGGCTCCGGTCCTGACATAGAATAAAAAATTTACCAGCTAAAGTAACTGAAAGTTTCAATTCTAGTAAGGACTCGGAGGCAAGGATTATCCCACCCAGGGTACACCTGTGTTGCTAGTTTCCCTCCCACGTATCGAAGTAAGTAAAGTGTCTACTTTGAGTTGAGATACTGTACACTGTTCCTTGTTTGACGTGTTTCCTCCGCAGGGCTAATCCTTAGCCATTTCTACTTCTGATGACTGCTTTTGGTTTTCCAGGGGATTCATCTAAACAAGACTCATGAGATGTGTGGGTTGGCTGACTGAGCGACGAAAGAGGACTCATGGGCAGGGACAGAGGAATATCAAGACCCTGGGGACCTCTGATTGGTGCATTGAATGGACACTCCATCTACAGACTCTATTGCTGTGATGTTTGTGTTTTGACATTCCCTTTGGTTCATGGGAATGGTAGTTTGTTGTTCTTTAAATGGCTGCTATGCAAAAAATGGAGTAAGAATAGCATGATCCTCGCCTCCGAGTCCTTAATAGAACTGAAACTTTCCGCTACGTTAGCTAGGACATTTTTCATTCTTATTTTCAATGTAGAATGACAACACTGTTTTGGGGTCCAGGTGGTGGAGTCTCTCCTCTTCTATAAAATGATGAGGTGGAGCAATATAGGTAGGAAAGCTGATGGTCTGGCCTACATGAAAGGGTGATACACATTTGGAAGAAAAGATGCATAAGTCCCCAGAATCAGTTTGTCTAGGTAAATTGTGGTAAAAGGAGAGTGCACAGATAGTGCTTGCATTTTACTGACCCTCCTGGCTGATGTTATGGCCACTAAGAAAGCTATCTTGGTGGTTAGGAAATGGAATCAGCTGTTGTGCAGAAGCACGAAAGGTGCGCACATCAGAAAAGGCAGGACCAGGTTTAAGTCCCATTGAGGCATGATAAATGGTCTGGGAGAAAACCTGTTGGAGACCTTTGAGGAAGCTTGTCACAAAAGGTGACTTAAACATACAAGATTGGTCCGGAAATTACAAAAATGACAAAATCGCTAATAAATAGCCCATAACTCTGCCCAGAGCAGAGCACTGCTGGACCAAAGACAAAAGAAATAAGATAACTTGAGTAAGGGGTGCAGAGAGAGGGTTGATGGCCTTGGTTGCACACCATGCCACAGATATATCCCAATAGTAGGCATAGACCGTCTTGGTAAGGGAATGCTTGTCTGCCAAAATAACATTGCAGACTTGGGAATAGACAATATTGACAAACTGACTCTGGGAGAAAACAATTGCATAAGAAGGTGATTCCAAATTTATTATGTAATTGATTAATTGTTATTTTAATTATTTGTTAATTTGAAATGTACACCTTCCCAAAATCTCACCATTTGTACCACTGTTTCAGGATGTAGCCCTCAGAAGAGTGGAGCACCTTGCTGGTCCCAGATGTCTCCTTTACTGGATGAGGATCTGAACTGTGCCAGAGCTTGCACCTTATAGAGAAGGAATGAGGGAACTCCCTAGGACTAGCACCAACTGCTCTTTCCTGTGGTTTCAGTTTGTCTAGATATGGCTAGCTAGGTTAGACTTATGATCCTTTTCCTCTGGCTATGATTTTCTATGTCATTTAAGAAGCAATTGAAGTTAATCTTTTGGGATCATATTTTGACCACTGTACATCAAAACACAAGCATGGAGAGAAAATCTGTTTAATGTTTGGACATTAAATCTACCCCACACTTTTAATTATTTTTGCATACCGTACACTCACAGATGGCAAAAACGTTTAACCTTTATTTTTTTTTACAAGTTTAACCTAAAATGTTGTTATGGCATCCTAGATATTTTAGCATATACGATGAACTGAAAAAATAGCATTGGAGATCCTGGAGACTGCTTCTGTACTATGTGCCATCTGAAAGCTAAAGAAAATGTAGCACCTGTACTGTTTTATTGCCCTGCATATACGAGGCCTAGACAGAGCTGGTTCCACCCTTTATGAATCCATTTAGGCAAAGGCAGCGCCAGGGGGCTCTAAGGATGATGTTGAGCAACAGCTCCTCCTTAGAAGTGTTTACCTAAGCAGCTCTCTGTTCGTCATATGGCTTCTGCGGAGGAAGTGCGGCATGAATGTGGGTTATCTGTCCTCATCGAAGGCAGCCACCACTTATTCAATGTCTCCCTTCTTCTTCGAGCTTATATGATGAATAGGGCTCCGAAGCCACGACACTAGCAGTCTCTTTTCTCCCTGTTGCCATGTTCTCATGGAGCTAGCCCCCCCTGGCGAGGGACACAGGAAGGGGGTCTCTTTTGGGACCAGAAGAGGACTGATCTGATGCTGAAGGCATTTGAGTCCCATAATCGTCAGAGGGAGGCCACAAGCTGCTGTAATGAGACTGACCCTCCTGCTTCACACTGAGGGTTGGAGGCCTGGGCCTTCCTTGGCACCTTTTACGACAGACTCTGGTTAGTAGGACACTGAAGCCCCCCCCCCACCTTTCTTGTGGACTGTGCTTGCGGATACCCCTGACTGCAAGAAGCTTAAAACCTTTCTTTTTAATCAATAGAGTTGCCTCACCCCTCTTCTTTTCAGAGCACTGATGGTAGTTTTAGCGCCTGGACGCCTCAGGGCAGCTGTTAGCGCTCAATAAAAACGATTTTCATTTCATTTCATTTCAGACCCCGTCTTCTCATCCAGCATGGACATCGCCTTCAGCCACGCCACCGGACTCCACTGGACGGACCACAGCTGCGTCCACTTCAGCTTCGGTAGGACCACGATCCACCACCACCAGCAACAGGTTGCACGCAGGAGCTGGAACAAGATCACAGCCGACCAGCTCACGACCTCCCTGAACATGAACCCTCCCACCAGCACAACAAACCCTAGCCAGGCGGCCACCAACCTCACGAAGTGGATCAGCGACTGCGCAGATGAGCACGCCCCCCTGAGGACCCCGCCCAGCAGACCCGGTAGCAAGAAAGCCCCATGGTTCACCGACTAACTCAAGAGCTCCAAGAAGAACTGCCGAGCCCTCGAGAGAACCTGGCGCAGAGACCCAACACCGGACAACATGACTGCCCTCAAGCTCGCCACCCGAAAACACCACCAACTCATCCACGCCACCAAGAAAACCGCATTCAAGGAACGACTGGACAACAACGCACACAACAGCAAGGAACTCTTCAACATCGTCAAAGAGCTCTCCAACCCCAACGCCGGAAACAACGACATCACCCCTTCGCAAGACCTCTGCAACTCCCTCGCCTCCTACTTCCACAACAAGATCGCGGACATACACAACAGCTTCAGCTCTCTACCGACGAACGCCACGACCGAACCACCGCCCCCCACCACCACCCTCCGCGCCTGGTCTCCGATCAGCACCGAAGACACCGTCCGCACGATGAACTCCATCCACTCCGGATCTCCGACCGACCCCTGCCCTCACCACGTCTTCAACAAGGCCGACGCTGTCATCGCACCCCACCTGCGGGACATCATCAACACCTCCTTCGACACCGCCACCTTCCCGGAGAGCTAGAAGCACGCCGAACTCAGCGCCCTACTCAAGAAGCCATCGGCCGACTCGACCGACCTCAAGAACTACCGCCCCATCTCGCTGCTCCCGTTTCCAGCAAAAGTCATTGAGAAGACCGTCAACAAGCAACTGCCCGCCTTCCTCGAAACGAACGGATCCCTCGACCCCTCGCAGTCTGGCTTCCGAGCCAACCACAGCACCGAGACCGCCCTGATCGCAGCCACCGATGACATCCGAGTGCTACTCGACAACGGAGAAACAGCAGCCCTCATCCTCCTCGACCTCTACGCGGCCTTCGACACTGTCTGCCACCGTACCCTAGTACAACGCCTCAGCAACGTCGGAGTCCAGGAGAAGGCACTGGAGTGGATCATCTCCTTCCTCGCCGGAAGGACACAGGGAGTCCGTCTCCCTCCGTTCAGATCTGAAGCCACCGAAGTCATCTGCGGCGTCCCTCAAGGCTCCTCGCTCAGTCCAACCCTCTTCAACGTCTACATGAGCCCCCTCGCAGACATCGCACGCCAGCACAACCTCAACATCATCTCCTACGCTGACGACACCCATCTGATCCTCTCCCTCACCAACGACTCCGCCACCGCCAGAGCCAACCTTCACGAAGGGATGAAAGAGGTAGCCGAATGGATGAAGAACAGCCGCCTGAAACTGAACTCAGACAAGACGGAAGTCCTCATCCTGTGATCCTCACCCGCCGCGTGGGACGACTCCTGGTGGCCCCCCGCCCTAGACAGTGCACTCAAACCAACAGACCACGCACGCAACCTGGGCTTCATCCTGGACTCCTCCCTCTCCGTCAACGCCGTCTCCTCGTCGTGCTTCAACATACTGCGCATGCTACGTAAGATCTTCCGGTGGATCCCCACCGAGACCAGGAAGACGGTCACCCAGGCCCTCGTCACCAGCCGTCTGGACTACGGCAACTCCCTCTACCCTGGAACCACCGCCAAACTCCAAAAGAGACTCCAGCGGATCCAGAACACCTCAGCGCGACTCATCCTGGGCATTCCCCCATCCCAGCAAGCCACATCTCCGGACACCTGAGAGACCTGCACTGGCTCCCGGTCAGCAAGAGAATCACCTTCCGTCTCCTCACCCAGGCACACAAAGCCCTACACAACCAAGGCCCAGGATACCTCAACAGCCGCCTCAACTTCTACGCTCCCAAACGCCAGCTTCGATCGACCAGCCACGCCCTCGCTGCCGTTCCCCGCATCCAAAGAGCCACCACAGGGGGACGGACCTTCTCCTACCTCGCCGCCAAGACATGGAACTCCCTCCCCACCCACCTCCGCCTGACCCAGGACCACCTCACCTTCAGGAAGCAACTCAAGACCTGGCTGTTCGAGCAGTAGCGGACCCCCCCAGCGCCTTGAGACCCTCTGGGTGAGTAGCGCGCTATATAAATGCGATGATTGATTGATTGATTGATTTAATTTCATTTCATTTCACTGTGCGGTAGAGTGTAGGGGGTCGCAATGTGTGGCCCTCAGCCAGGTGCTCTTAGAGGTGTCTGGCGGTGCCCACAATTGTTGGGGCAGTGGCACGGACTACTGGGCTCTATGGAGGCAACTGCAGGCTGCAATGGTGAGTTGGGCCTTCCCCCTCCCCTCCCCAATCATGGGTGTTACTGCTGGATCCCTGGATATTGGGGGCAAAAACTGTACTGGGCTGCCCCCTTGTCTGGCTGCCACTTAACCTGCAGGTGACCATTGTTTTTGGGGTAAAACACACTGGAGGAATGATTCTTTGAACCCTCACGAGGTGAGGGTCTTGACCTCTGCATATATACAGCTGTAGCTCTTAAGACATGGGTGTGTGCATCCTGGTGCAGTGAGTGGCAGCTGGCGGATGGAGAGGTGTATGCAGTCCCATCAGATGGTGCGCCAGGGGCCTCAACACGCCCGCGCAGTGCGGAAGAGTTACTGTGCACCCTCACCAGTGGAATGTTGCAGTCAACCTGGTATGTTTTTTTCTGTATCACAGCTGCTTCTGTCAGTGTCTTGATTGTGCACCCTAAAGGCTCCAAAGCAGAGGACACCCAACAAAATCCTCCCCTGTTTGTGCTGGGTATCACCCCAGAGGGGACACCCCTCCACACTGACCTTGAGTTACAGGACACTAACACCTAGTTTGCAAAACTTCTTTCTGCTGAAGATGGTCTCCGGACAACCCTGGAAGCCAATCTGGACACTTTGATTATCGAGATGGGTAATATGCATGAAGAGCATAACAACTTGGAAGCAGAGGTGACCACACGTGAGGTGGCCCTAATGGAGATGCAGTCTGTGGTAACAGGCATGTAGAGCTGGAAAGCGGACCTGCAGTGGGAAGTGGAGCTCCTGAAATGCAATGCTAAGGACGTGGAAGGACGATCGCACCAGAACAACATGAGGGTGGTGAGACTGCCCAAGAAGGTTGAGGGAGCAAGTATGTATATCTAAAGCAATGGCTGATGCAAAAATTTTTGGAGGGCAAACTCTCCATGTTCTTTACAGTTGAATGGGTGGACTTTGTGTCCCTCCCCAGCCCCCTCGGACTGGTGCACCACTAAACCCGGTGGATGCACACCTGTTAAATTATTGCGACGGGGATGATATCTTACGGGCGTGGCTTAGGCGCCGACGCATGATGGCGGATTCCGTTTGAGCTCCGCTGTCGGCGGACCTCATCTTCAGCTAAGGAGCCGTCTTCCCGCTCCCTACATACCCTGGTGCAGCGGGCATTTCATCTGGATTATGCCGTGAGCGCCTGGTTTTCATTTTGCGCAATTTCCTGCCCTGGATCATCGTTTGCAGCTTATGTTTGTTTCCCCTCACGACACGAGTGGCCAACATTTTGTGCCGCTGAACTCGCGTTTCTACAGCTGGTACTCTTTTTATTTATTATCTTTGCTGACGCTACTTTCACCGGCGATATGTTATTCTCTACTGCAAACATGGATGTTTTTATCATCTATTGACTGTTGCTTCCTACTTTCCGACGTGGAATGTTCACCTATCTTTATTCAGCTTGCCATTTCATATTTCATATTTCATGCATATATATGACACATAACTTCCTCAGTCATGTGGCTCATTGTTGTTTTTTCCTGCCACTCAACTCAACTGTAATCAGATGTCATTTTGCTGTTGTTCAATTTTATTTATGAGTGTGCGTTTCCTTTTAATGGGTCATGTGAATTCTCTCAGGATTCTTTTTTTCACTCGCTAATTTCCTGCTGGTGTTCCTGTGAAGCACGCTGTTAAACATATATAATTTTTGACCTTTTTGGTCTATGTGTGGCGATTTGGGCTACACTAATTTTCTCTCCCGAAAGCCTTGCTTTTCACTGTCCTGTTCAGGGGGATGGGCGGCTGCCTTAATTGACCGCTGAGCTCACGCCTCCATGTATATTCTTATAATAGGCTATTGATTTGTTATATATGTTTTGATTGCTTCATTTATATCATCAGTTGTAGACACTTTTTTCATCAGTGTTTTTCTTGAGGCATAAAATTTGCGCACACTCTGCAAGTCTCAACTATTCTCTGAATACTCTACTATAATGGCAAGCGACTCATTCTGCTAGGTCCTCTATTCTGGCACGAAGCCAAAAAGGCACAAGAATGACCCTCCGTCACCTATTTTATCCTCCCAGAACCCGGTGTTGGACTCTATTTTGGATGAGGTGCGGGGTCTTAAACCCTTCATGACTGCCACAAATGAGAAATTACAACAGATAGAGGACAGATGGATTGTTATGGAAAGTAAAGTATTAGACCTGGAGCAACGTGTCAGTTACCTACAGGATATGTCTACTAAAATCCCTACACTTGAATTGGAAATTCATAAATTGAAACTTCATGCTGAGGATTTGGAAAATCGTAATCGTCGTAATAACCTACGCTTAAATGGTCTTCCGGAAAATGTTGAAGACCCCGATATGGTCCTGTTCCTTCAAAAATGTCTTCCTGAACTTCTCAATCTGCCTTCTTCTGGTTCTCCCCTCAACATCCAGAGAGCTCATCGTCTGGGTCGCCTTACTTCCAATCCTATTAGACCACGTGGCATCATTATGCTTTTTTTGAATTTACTGAACGTATGACTGTTTTGAAAGCTGTTAAACTTAAACGTCGTCTCATTTGGTCTGGTCACAACATCTTCATCTCTCAAGACATCTCTAATGCGACTAATGCGCACCGGAAAGAATTCCTTTCTCTAAGACCTCAAATGAGAGCTCTCAACATTAAGTATGGCATCCTTCATCCGTGCCTATGCAAATTACTCATGATGGTCGCTCACGATCCTTTGACAACCCCAGAAAACGTAAACTTTTTCTTCAGTCTTTTTCTTCTACAGGGATGGATGTTGGCACTTGATTTTCTGTTTTGTTCTTATTTCCTTATCTGTCTCTATGATTCATCCGAATTATTTCTCTAATACTTGGTTTTTCCTTCTCTATACTGTTGTCTAATATGCATTCCCTCTCACTTAATTCACTTATCTTTCCTCTTATTTCACTCTTTTTATCCATGCTGTTCTTCTTATTATGGCTCTTCTCTCTCTATTTCTTAGTTATGTTTTATGTAATCCGCCTCGCCTCGCGCCACTATGCTCCCTTGTCATTGTTTTTTCTTCTTCTCACAGATCTGGATGTTCTGCTTTGATCTGTGTATGTCTCTCTATCTCTACTCTATTCCTTTTCCTTTCTTCCCCTTCTGCTCTATCCTTTCCTCTTCTTCTTCTCTTCCATTACTCTTTATTGCATTATGACAATCATATGTTGTTTTTGTATACTGATAATGTAGGTCTTTATATTATATGTTTTTTGTGTAATTCTCTTTTGTGGTGTGTTCTCCCTTACAGTTTCATCCCTGAAGTGTGTTAACTCCGACTATGTTTTATCCCCCCTTACCTCCATTATGTGTAATCTTGTTACGTGGAATGTTCGTGGTCTTGGAAATCCAGTCAAACGTCAAAAGGTACTGTCTCATTTATCAAAACTTAATTCTCAAATTTCTTTTCTTCAAGAAACACACTGTAATGACATTGAATCTCTTAAACTGAAGAGGCAGTGGGTAGGCCAAGTGGTGTTTTCTCCTGCTTCCCCTAAAAAAGGGGGTGTTGCCAAACTTTTTCATAAGGCTTTGTCAGTGCAAATTGTATATACACAGGGTGATGCTGATGGACGATGGGTAATGGCAAAGATTGTTGTTCAAAATAAAACGCTGGTCTTATTGAATATTTATGGTCCTGTCAAGCCTGATCCTACATTTTGGAATGATATTAAAATCCTCCTCTCCTAGATTGATTGTCCTAACATTATTGTTGCCGGTGACTTCAACCAATGGTTAGACCCCTTCTCTGATAGATTATGCAAATGTAAATTTCAACATGATAAAACTCATAAAGCCTTTCAATCGGCCATTGCCTCTCGGTCCATTGTATGATGTTTGGAGGACATGTAATCCTGATTTACGTGAATTTACATTGTTTTCTAATGTTCATCATACCTGTTCCAGAATTGATTATATTTTAACTAGTAAATCTTTGTTACCCTCTATTCATAAATCTGAAATTGGCTCAATTTTCATATCTGATCATGCCCCTGTACATGCTGTCCTTGATCTTACACATTTTTCCTCTAAATTTAGCCGTTGGAAACTTAACACTTTTTTGTTGACTGACCAGGTTTTTATTAAGGAAGCTTCTTCTTTTATTGATGAATTTTTAAGTTTTAATAACCCATTAGATACTTCTATTCCTAACAACTGGGATGCTTTTAAGGCTGCTTTTCGTGCCTTTGTCATTTTTTTTGTATCAACAAAGAAGAAATCCACAAGGAAGAAATATGAAAATCAGCTAAGAAAACTTAAAGACTTAGAGCATATTTATTTTACTTCATGTTCCTCTGTTGCCCTTCATGATTTAATTAAGGCAAAAACTGAGCTTAACAAATTAGCAACGACTGAAGCATGTAATATTCTGCTCAAAGTTAAATCTAAAAACCATGGTGGACAAAATAAAGCGGGGAAAATGTTAGCTCACTATTTAAAAATTAAATCTGAGCGTAAGACCATTGGCCCTATTCTAAATGAATCCACTAAAAAATTGGTTTCATCGGATGAAGATATTGCTGAGGTTTTCCATGACTACTACAAAGCTCTTTATTCCGATGATACTTTTCCCACTACTCAAAATTTAGAAACTTTTTTCTCAGGTTTGCCTTCTTCTAATCTAAAGCCCCGGGGCCTGATGGCTTATCTATTGAATTTTATAACTCTTTTCATTCTATTTTTATCCCTAAACTCCTTCAACTTTGTAACTCCTTTATTGCGGATGCAAGAGTTTCTGGCTCTTTTATGGATGCTATAATTGTTATCATACCTAAGCCTGATAAAGATCATTCCCTTTGCAAAAACTACCGTCCTATATCATTAATAAATTATGATTGTAAAATTTTTGCCAAAATTCTCGCATCCCGTCTTGACACCATTATTGCTCTCTTAATTAACACTGATCAAGTTGGATTCATGAAGGGCAGATTAGCATCTGAATATACCCGGATGTTTGCTAATATCATTTCTTATGGTAAAAAATACAAATCTCCCCTTGCAGCTTTGTTTTTGGATGTTGAAAAGGCATTCAATCGTATTAACTGGCAATTTATGTTTCAGACTCTTCAATGGTTTGGTTTTGGGCCGTCCTTCATTTCTTATGTTAAACTTTTGTATTCTTGTCCTCGGGCCAGTATTTTTGTTAATAATCAATTTTCTACATCATTTTCTTTATCCAGAGGCACAAGGCAGGGTTGCCACCTTTCCCCTTTACTTTTTATTTTGTGCCTAGAACCATTCTTGGAACGCATTCGTGTTAATTCTCAGATTGCTGGCTTCAAGCATGGCTCTGTGAATCTAAAATATCTGCATATGCAGACAACATTCTTATTTATATGTCTAATCCTTCTTACTCTCTCCCTCATTTTTTAAATGAAGTTCAATTATATTCCAGTATTTCTGGATATAAACTCAACCTCTCTAAAACAGAAGTTTTACCCCTAAATTCTACATGTTATCAGTTTTTGTTTAACAATACTAATTTTGCTTGGTGCCCCTCTAAACTTAAATACCTTGGTATTTGGTTTTCGTTCTCCCTTCATGACACAATTAAGTTCACACTTTCTGCATTATTTAATAAAATTCAATCACTCCTCCTCGTCTGGTCTCCCCTATACCTTTCCTGGTGGGGCAGATTAGATACTATTAAAATGAGTATTGTTCCTCATATTTTGTATACATTATCTATGCTTCCTGTAAAAATCTCTACACATTTTTCCAAAATTAATTTTATATGTACAACATTGCTTTGGAACAATAAACACCCACGAATTGCCCTAAACAAACTTATACGTCCTAAAGATGAAGGTGGTGTGCGTTTTCCAAATTTTTTGGCTGATCACTCTGCCTTTTTGCTTAAACAATCTTTTGCATTAGTCTATGATTTTATGGAAAACCCTGTTCCCAAATGGGTTCTTTTTGAACGCTCCTTCTTGCAAGACTTTTCTTTTCAGCAGATAATTTTTATGTCAAATTGTACCTTTTTGTCTGACAGTCCTATTTTAAAATACTCCCGATCTTTGCTGTGTAGCACTTTTTCTAAGGATTTCACCCCTCTTCAATGCTTTTTGTCCTCCTGTGTATGGTTTAATACATTTCTCAAATATAAAGGTAAATCGTTGTACTATAAATATTGGAAAGAAAAGGGTATTATTTTTGTTCATCAATTCCTGCACAACTATACTATTATTACCTTTTCTACCCTTCAAACTAACTACCTATTACCTGACTCTTTCCTCAATGAATATGATATTATTGTTACTGCCATACAATCTCATCTAATTACTTTTTCCCTCCCACCTCTCACACCATCTATATCACCCTCCACTTCTTTATATTCCTTATTTTCAATTTATAGACCTAAAGCTGCTCTTGTATATAAGTTACTGTTGTCAAATGTTACTGAAAGACCTAAGTCTTCAATTGAGAATGCATGGGAAACGGATTTGTCCGTTTCATTATCTATTGCTACATGGGACAAACTGTGGTCTAAATTATTTAAAGTTTCTGCTGCTGCTCATATAACTCAGTCTTGTATTTTATTTATCAAAGAGCTATTATTACTCCTGTTACTATTTGTAAATTTTCACCTTCATCATCTCCATTATGTTGGTCCTGCACCTCTGAAACAGGCATGTTAACACACCTTCTTTATGAATGTTCTAACGTTTTCTCCTTTTGGAATTCTATTTGGAATATTTGCATGCTAGTGTTTAATTTTAATACTACTTTAACATTACAAAATGCTTTTCTTGGATCCTTGTCACCTAATGAAGATGTTGCATCTCCCTCTTCTAGATTATTTGATCTTTTTATTGCTTATTTTATCCTCCTGGAAAGACAATTCAAATATTTCCTTTCTAACTTGGTGGAATTTCATTTGTGATGAACATAGAATTGCTTCTGTTTCCTCTTCCTCTCTTTCTCAAAAAATCAGATCAGATCTTCTTTGGTTTCCTTTCACCACTTATCTTTCTACACGCTCTCCTATGCATTAATCCTTTATCCTTTCCTCTTTTTACTATTGCACAACATGATTTTCTTTCTCTTTCTTCTTTCTTCTGTCTCTCTTTCCTTCTTTCTTCCTATTTCTCTTTCTTGCTTTTCTTCTTTTTTCTTTTCTTTTTTCTTTTCTTCAACTCTCATAATTTATATTTGATCAATTGCCATTTGGCTGATTTGTACATATTTCTTATGTTATGCATGATTTCTAATGGCTTTTATCCTTGTTCTTTTTCGTTGTTTCTCTTTCATTTGAAAACGTAAGAAAGATTTACTAAACAAAAAAAAGGGATAATATCTTACAGGTCGCCCTGACCAAAGACCCAAGGCAAGTGGAAAACCAGGTGGTTACAATATTTCCAGACTACATAGCTGATGCCCAAAAATGAAGGGCTCAGAAATGCACAGATTATTCCAGCTCAACTTAAAGTCATGGTCGAAGCTACACAGCTCCTTTTCCAATCCGCACAAGACTAGCTGGGGAGCATCCTCCATCGGACTAGGTGCACACTCAAGAGGGTTGAACTCTGAGATGACTCCGGCTCGGCCCCTTCTTTGGATCAGGTGGTGCAGGAGAGAGCTGGAGGCGGTTGGGCACCAGCACCGGTTCCCTTGGACGCCTCTGAGACACATTTCCTGGGTAGGACACTGAGAGAGGGACCCCCGATGACGGCGGATCCCCTCTGAAGACTTTAGGACTAGCTGGCTAATATTTCTTGGTGTGGGGGATGGAACTTTTGTTGCTGCAATGACTGCTACTGACTCCACAGTTGGGACCCTGATGTGCCATGGCCATGAGGTGGAATGGGTTCTGTATTGGGTAAGTTTACTGGTTATCACATATCACCCCACACTGCCCTTAGGACTCTTTCTCAATTTATTTAATGCACTCAATGGGGTTTATGGACAGATGCTGCACTGTTGAGGCCTGGGGAAAGGGGTTTGCAGGACTGTTTATGTTTTGGTATGCATATATGTGGTTCCTCTTTGGCTTCTCCACCTGGGGCCCTCCAGAGGTACTGTTTATTTGCCTATGGTATTACATGAATGCAGACTCCTCAGTCGAGGCAATACATGCTTTATGCTTATTTACGGAAACGCAACATCCATTTAGCGTGTCTCCATAAGACACACCTCACAGCCTTGGAACTCACCAGATTGAGTAGAAGCTGGAGGAGTGGTTGCATGGTACAACATATTCGAGTTATGCAAGGGGAGTGGTGATGTGGGTGGCTACAGGGTTGCCCTAAATGGTATCTCACACTAAAACTGAATCAGAGGATTGCTTTGCTATGGTGGGCGGGGTGCTGGGTGGGTTGCCCTTGACTCTGGTGGCCATATATGCCCCAACCACTGGACAGGTGGCCTCCTTTATGACTTTGACACCCGCCCATTTGGCAGATCCAGGAGAATGCACACTTTGGTGCGGAGAGTACAATGGGGTCCTGGATTTAGTAATGGATAGATCCTCCTCCGAGAGGGAGAACAGTCCTGTACTGTCTCACACCATCTGAAAGCCTGGGCTCACGATATGCGGGTGGAGGAACTCTGGTGACTTTTACATCTGGCTGATAGGGAGCACTACCATTACTCTGCTGTCCATGCCCTACACTCTATACTTGATATGGACTACACTGCCGGCACTGGTTATACAGTATATGCAAGCTGAAAACCTGGGACATACCAAGCCCTGCTGATCTCACTTGGGTAGGGCAAGTCCAGGCAGAAGATTCCCACTTAACACTTACCCACTACTGCTTTAGATGATGTGGGGCTCAGTTCCCAGATCGGTGAAGCCATAGACCACTATTTCCAAGACAATGAGGGGACGGCCTCAAGTGCACTGGGTAAATGGAATGCATTTGAAGTTGTGTTGCTGATGTTATGCATGAAGGCAGCGTATGGTGTG
Organism: Lissotriton vulgaris; assembly: GCF_964263255.1. Lineage (NCBI taxonomy): Eukaryota > Metazoa > Chordata > Amphibia > Caudata > Salamandridae > Lissotriton > Lissotriton vulgaris. The sequence continues at coordinate 29,185,740 of NC_141687.1, read as the reverse complement.
GGGAGCGGTTTCAATGCTGAAGGGATTGACCTGGAGGACTACGTTGAGGGGCAGGAGAAAGAGTGTCTGATGGACCACAATAGGAATGCGGCCCTGTGTGAGGAGCTCAGACAGTTAGTTCTAACTTTGATCATAAGGGTGCACAGTCTAAATATCAATTCGGAAATTTCGACCTACAGTAATATCGAGTTGGAAATATCGAAGCTGGAGAATATCGAGGTCGAGAATATCGTTGGACAGAATATCGACCCTAAGGTAAGTAATATCGAATTTTTTTTATATTGAAGTAAGTAATATCGATGTTACTAATTTCGATGGTACTAATATCGATATTTGTTTATTGTTATGTATTTTATTATGTATTTTATATGTATGTGTTATATGTTTTTTGTTAAGTATTTTATTTGTTTTAAATTATATGTGTACTATTTTTTATAAATTATTAATGTTAATTTTAAGTTAATTTTATGTTTTAGTACGGGAGCGGGTTGTGGGTTTATTGGGGAATAGGGTGGAAAGTAATTTAATTATAGTAAATTAATTATTAATTTTTAGTATTTGTAAATTAATTTTAATAAATTTTTGCCTTTAAGTTCTGTAGCGGGTTGTGGGTTTATAGGGGAATTGGGTGGGAAGTAATTTAATTGTAATTAAGTAATGATTTTGTTTTATTGGTATTGATAATTATTGTATTTGTAATTAATTATTAATTATTTTAATTGGTAATTAAATTATTTAATTGGTAATTAATGTTTGTAATTGGTAATTAATTATTTTAATTGGCAATTAATGTCTTTAATCGGTAATTAATTTTTTTAATTGGTAATTCAGATTTTTTATTGTTAATTACTTTTTATTAATTGGAAATTATTTTTTATTAATTGCTAATGATTTAAAAATAAATGTATTGTTTACTATATTTTAATTGTTAATTAATTTGTAAGTATTAATATATTTTTTTGTTTTGAAAAATACTTTAGTGTTTAATATTTATTATTTGGTAACTAATATTTATTAATTAATATTTATTGTTATATATTGTTAATTAATTATTCAATTATAATTATGTTTTTAATAATTATCAATGGGTATTTGCAAATGATGTAGAGTTATTTCAAAATGTAATTATTAATTATTTTATTTACAATAATTATTTATACGTATGTTATATTTAGCTTCTACGCTATCCAACAATTTCCCTACTGTTGCACTCTCTGGAGTTGGAATAGTAATTTTTACCCCTACGCTATCCAACGCTTTCCCTACTGTTGCACTCTCTGGAGTTGGAATAGTAATTTTTACCCCTACGCTATCCAACGCGTTCCCTACTGTTGCACTCTCTCGAGTGGGAATAGTAATTTTTACCCCTACGCTATCCAACGCTTTTCCTACTGTTGCACTCTCAGGAGTGGGAATAGTAATTTTTACCCCTACCCAATCCAACGCTTTCCCTACTGTTGCACTCTCTGGAGTTGGAATAGTAATTTTCACCCCTACGCAATCCAACGCTTTCCCTACTGTTGCACTCTCTGGAGTTGGAATAGTCATTTTTACCCCTACACTTTCCAACGCTTTCCCTACTGTTGCACTCTCTGGAGTTGGAATAGTAATTTTAACTCTACGCTATCCAATGGTTTCTCTACTGTTGCGCTCTCTGGAGTGGGAATGGTAATTTTAAGTTCTATGCTATACAACGTTATTACTGTTTTTTTTAGTTATGGGTTTTGAATAGTATTGTTATTGTTTTAGCTATTGAATATTTTTTGTATAATTTTAGATAGTGTAGTATATCATTAATCTTAAAAATATTAAAAGTATATATATATTTTTTAACTTATTAGTAATAATTATTCACTTTTTATTTATGTTTTTGTTTCATGTTTGTAAAAGTATTTGTAATGTATAATATTTGTTATTAATTTACAACTTATTAAAATAATTATGAAAACTTATTGTTAAGTAAGTATATATTATATATTGTCTGTATATGTTTAATTCATGTATTATTATTATATATGTATTATTTATTAATTTTAAACATTATTAGATATTTTTAACTGTTTATTTTATTTATTAGTGTTATTTACTTTATTTTACATTTGTACAGAAAAAAACGATATTTTAGACATCGATATTTTTAACATCTATATTTTTATTTCAATATTTTTGTACTACCATGTTGTAGATGGTATGTCGATATTCTTGCCTTCGATATTTCAGCATCGATGTTTCTGTAGGTCGATATTTTGTAGGTCGATATTTTGTCAGTGATACGATCATAAGATCTATCTACAGTGACAACATGAACAAGGGGACAGAGCTGGCCAATTATTGGCCTGGTTGTTAAGTTTAGAGACCGCCAGATGTCCAATCGCTGCACTCTGACTCCAGACGGGGTTGGGGGTGAACACTCAAGTAGAGATTAATGGAGTATTTGAGGCCTGTTACAGAGGTTTGTTTAGGGAATCCACGGCGGTGGTCCTGGATGAGATCTCTACGTATTTAGCACGCATAGCCACCCCCACGATTAGTGCCCTGCATCAGCAGTAGAAGGAGGGGCGATTACATTGGAAGAGGTAAAAGGGGCGATAGGTCAGATCACCTGCTGGAAGGTGTCGGGTACTGATGGGTTACCGGTTGAATTCTACACATACTACCTTGCCCAGTTGGCCCCTCCGCTATTCAAGGTGCATGAAAGGGCGGCGGATAGCTGAACCTTGCCGGCTTCCATGAGAGAAGCAGTGATTGTTGTCCTTCCCAAACAAGGCCATGACCCCTTAAAGGTATCATCCTATTGCCCACTGTCACTCTTAAACCTGGATTATATGGTTCTTGGCAAAATTCTGGCCAATCGTCTGACTGAAGTAGTCCCCTCTTTGCTGTACTCAGACCATAACGGTTTGATCCCTAGATGCAACACCTTCATTCTCTGCATTGATTATTCCACATTTTGGATTGGGCAAGGCAAACTGAGACGGAGGGCTGGGCCGCCTCTCTAGATATTGGAAAGTCATTTGACACCTTGAGATGTCCATATCTGATGGCGGTTTTAACACGCATGAGATTTAGTTCACCATTTCTCAGCTAGGTGGCTTTGTTTTATACTAATCTGGTCACCTGGTGCGCACGGGAGACGTGATATCGGACCTATTCCCGGTGACTTGAGGCAAAAGAAAAGGCTGTCCCCTCTCACCGTTATTGTTCGCCCTGGTAATGGAAACCTTGGCGTGCATACTGTGGGAGCAGGCACCACAGAGGGATATTATGGTTCTGGGACACCCCCAGATTGTATCCCATTATGCAGATAATGCATTGATTTATTGGAATACAGGCCCTACTGTGTTACCAGGGGTTATGACAATGTCAAGCACCTTTGGGTCTATGTTGGGGCTACATATTTAGTGGGATAAGTCCTGCTTATTTCCTATGACACCCATGCGCAATGATCAAAGAGACATCCTGCCAGGGATGCCTCTGTTGCCAATAGTTAGGATCACCATTACCCAAATGTAGGTACTGCCCAGGTTCTAATATTTCTTTGCGGCCCTCCCTTTTATTATACAGATGACTTTCTATGCCGATTTACAGGGCGTTCTGACACGCTTGATCTGAGGGGATGATTGGTGACAGGGGCACTTAGTAAGTCACTTGCCCCCTTGAAAGAGGAGGTTTTGGTGCCCCTGATTATGAGTTATATTATACTACGGCTTAGTTGCACTGGGATAGCTGGTGAGACACTGCTCCAATGTGTGGTTATCTCCATTGTGTGGTTATTCTAGTTTAACTAGCAGGACCCCACCCACTTATTTTACCGGGAGTTCGATAACAATCTACTGCCAGAGTCTAATGTGCCTGCTTGTTTACGGCTGTAGTGACACCTCTTTTGATCTGTAAAATACAGTACACATGAAGTGTCTCAGCTGTATGTCACGCACTGGCTTCTCTGATGCAATCGCATCTAAGGGGTTAGCGAAGGGAGGCAATGAGTCTGATGGTGCAAGCCACCTTTCATGACGTCACTTCCTGTTGTGACGTCAGGGTCCCCCCACTTCTTCTTTTAGGACTGTGCCCTGCTAGAGACGATATGCTTGTTAAGGCAAGCGGACCATGTCCTAACCGACCAGTCTATCGAGTTGGACAATGCCAGAATGCAAAGGTTTGAAGACCGCGTATCGCATTTGAGACTTGGAAGAGGCATAGGCTGAATCCTCGACGGACAAGATGTCTGAGGAGACAACCCTGACGGGGGTGATTTTAGGCTGTCACACAGCTCTATTCCGCGCTGTGGCGACGACCCGCATTGGAGATTGCAAAGCTGCGAGATTGGTGGAAATTCGCACTTGGAACTGACATTTCAGATAAACTGTGGGACCAGTGCCATCAGTTTGTTAGGCGGGTGATTGGCAATGCCCAGTCTTGCCTCATTCAGTTCCAATATCTCCATCTTGCATACCTCACTCCGCAGAAGATACAGATTTTCCTCATATGGTGTGGTCATGCGTGGTAATACACCCTTTTTGGGTGAAAGTTTCACAAACAGTGTCAGTTGTGACGGGCTATCTGTTCCCACTGGAAAATGTTTCGATATTTGCTTGTGAAAGGGAAAATCTAAGGGCTTGTTGTGGTTCCAAAACCTCGGTTTGATTTTGGCTAAACGCTGGAATACTATAGCCTGAAGTCAGCCGCAGTGCCCCCACTGCGGTGTTGGCACGCTAACATGCATTATTGTGCGCTGGCTGAATTGGCGATCCACAGACTGCTATTCATGAGAGGGAATGGTGTAGATACCCTGGGCCGTGAGCAGCTTTAGGGGGCGCTCCCTTAAAGCCTTCGACCATGGACCAGCAGTTGGAGCACGACTTCCGAGTCATGGTTGCGCTCCAGGCACCAGAGACACACTAAGGGGGTCATTAGGATGGCGGACGGACAATACTACCTTTCCTGTTGTGGGCAGGGACAGTCCGCCATAAGGCGGAGGTCCCGTGCCTTGAATTAGGATGCACCAGCCACAGTAGCGGGTGCATCCCGCATTTTTAACATTGCGGCGGGCGGTGCTGAAAGCACCGTCCGCCGAAATGCCAAAAATGCATGTTGTGCGTTTCAAAGCACAACATGACAGGCACCATGCGGTGCCTGCCATGTTGTACTTTGAAACGCAGGGGGGTACCATAGGTACCCGCCATGTGCACCTTCCACCCCCTCCTCCACCATGGGGGCCCGCAATGGGCCCCCAAAGCAAAGACCGTATTGCTTTCCGTGGCGGCAAGGCATTCCCCAAGGCACATCCTAATATGACTGGTGGTGTCTGATAGACACCGGCACCATATTAGACCTTTTCTGCCTCAGTCGCAAGGCGACCGTGGAGGAAAAGCGACGGACGGTCTTTCCGTTTGGCGCGGACCCTCCAGCCATCCTAATGTGGCGGGGGGGTCATTTCTGTGAGGATGGCTGACGGATTGCCCCTCCGGGCCGGCGGTGGCTACCGCCAGCCCGGCGGGGGCAATCCATCCGCCATCCTAATCGACCCCTAAGTGAGAGTCCGTGATGACAGGCGCCACAAATAATGTGGACACTGCTTGGCTTGACTGGGTACTAGAGGAGGTTTGTGACGGGTATATGGTACTACTGTGACATCCCTCACAGAACTGACCTCCAAGAAGCAACCAAGGAAGGTTAACCATACAGTGAGCTGTCAAAAAGCTTTTGACACCCTGAAAGAAGCAATGTGCTCAGCACCAATTCTATAAGCTCCAGATTACTCTAAACAGTTAACTGTGCATGCTGATGCCTCTGGGCATGGGATGGGGCATACCTATCCCAGATCAACGATGATGGCAAGGGCCAGTCTGTAGGCTTCTGTTAGCAGGAGGTTACCGCACAGAACAGTGTTGGAGTGACATAGAGCGGGAAGCCTTTGTTGCACATGCGCAGTCCTCGCAAGACGTACAACGTAGGGGTTTGCGGCCGGCGAGGGCAGCGAGGAGGAGACCACGGGGGAGGAACAGCCTGGAGACGTCAGCGCAGTTAAGTATTTATTTCCTACTTTTTAAATGTATTGTAGGTGGAGCGGAGCGGAGTTCCTCAGAGTTTCTCTTCAGCTCTGTGGAACTCCACATAGTGGCGCTCGCCAACTCCTACCAGAGTAAGTTCAAGACCCGGTGGACAATGTAAGGCCTGGCGTGGCTTGGCCTGCCGCCACCCCGCTATAACCCTGTCCTTCCCTGCTCGAGATCCTGCTCTGTGTCCTGGATTGGGCGATGAGCCCTGACTGGGCCGGGGCAGGGGCAGTAGGGGAATGGCCACCTGGAACTGTGCCGACGCCTGAGGTCGGGGAGTGACATTGCAGGCCCCATGACAAATATATTTATGTGGGGCCCAGCCTGTGGTTCGGCAGAAACCTCCCTGGCGTAGGTGCCATTCAAGCCCCTCCTCCTTTTACTGTGGATTAGCCCCCTCCCTTCCGCCTGGACTTGTGTGCTGATCAGGGAATCAGCCTAGCTGCATGTGACCTGACAGAGGCCTCTTACTGCCCTAGGGGACTGGCCTACTAAAGTCATTCATGCATTGTTCCTATACTCGTTGTACTTCCTGGAGCGAGCCCCATGCACTGGTCTAGGGCCCCTACGGTTGGTGGTCACCAGTGGGAGCTTTGGACACCGCCCTACTGAAGACCGGCGGCTCCGGAACGCTGAGCTGAATCTGATGCAACTTGCAGAACTTTCATTTTGAGCTCTGGGGCCCCCCCACTTGTAGCAATATTCTGGAGAGTGGCGACCTGTGGACACAACCACTGTTGTCGTTACTGGGACCTCTCTGTAGGCCAAAATGGGTATGGCCGGTGCAAAACTAATGTGTGCACCACCAGACCAGGAGGATGATCCCCGGAACAGAAACAAAAGAGATAGGGGCCATTGGCCTAGGTAGACCCAGTGCAACAACAACTAACTAAATTATTGGATGCTATGGCCGAAACTAGGTCAACTTTGCACCAAGACATCAGAACCGTGTTAGTCGAACTGGGGCCATTTGCAGTAAACAATAGCAAGGTCTCGATTTTTCCTGACTTTACAATCGAAGTCCAACGGAGGCGAGTCTCATTTTTTGAAGTCAAGCGGGCCCTGCAGGAGGAGGGTTACAATACTCTTCAATGCTTCCAGCCCACCTTCGCATAATGTTAGAGGGGAAAATGCATTTTTGTGAGGATCCTAAGACAGCGTTTGAGTGACTTGAGGCCTACAAATCTGGAGTTCAACTCCAAGGGCGGAATTCGCCAGAGAGCGTCAAGCTCCTGGTCCCAGGAAGAGACCCAGGATGAGGCCCAAATGGAGCCCATCCAAAAACAACACATACCCACCCCAAACTGAGAAGGAAAGGGCTGCGGCCCTCCATGCCGTGGCTGAGATCATGAAAGACAGAGACCTTATCTCGGAGGCTGGCTCCAATCCAGTGAAAGGGACTGAGGCGTTGGACTCCGATTCATCCCGTGTGGATAGTGTTTCATTACCGATTGTTACCCCAGGGACTGCAGATGATGTAATTTGAAAAATAATCCAAACATAGGAAATGTTCATCCCCCCCTGCACTCCGGTGATGGGCTGCTCCCCACTGAGCCTGGCTGTGCCTTATCAAAGCCCGGGCCAGTGGTAGACTGCTCATTTCGAGCTTTGCCTTCCCCCTTAAAAGGACTGTTCCTTTGGTTGATCAGAGACTGATGGTTTATTAATAGTTTGGATGGCTGGCCGTTGATGGACTGCACTGGGATCGGGCAGTTTATGATTGAGGGTATTTTTCTCATAGTTTGGGTTGTTTTGTTAGCAGGGGTGCTTAGGGCTCTCTTATCGGGGGACGGGGTGGGTGGGGGAGGGCAGAATATGGAGGTACCTTTGCGACCATGTCATCCGCACACCACACATTGACGTTTCTGACGCGGAATATAGGGGGATGATGTTGCCATTTAAGGAGCATAATGTGTATAGATATCTGAGACGAAGGGGTGTGCAGGTGGCCCTTCAACAAGAACTGCATCTCCTGCGAGGGGGGGGTGGAGAAATGATGTAGCAGATGGAAGGGCCAGATATTCCCAACCTCTTTCTCAGCATATGACCGTGGGGTGCTCATTTGGATACGGGCGGGAGTTCTCTTTGAACCTGTACGTATCTTAATAGATAAGGAGGGGAGATATGGGCTGTTAACAGGGAGATTGTCTGCTCGGGATATTACAGTTGGTAGTGTATATGCTCCTAATCAAGATCAGGTGAATTTCCTCCATGATGTTTCAGCACATATGGCTGATCTGACAAAGGATACTATGATACTTCGGGGTGATTTCAATAGAGTGGCGGATGTCTCCTCAGACCACTCACATCCTCTCCTGCCTGGGACCCAGGCCCATCATACTGCAGCTGGGTTCTAGGACTGGATGGAACATGGGGGGAGGAGGACATTTCGAGGAAACAACATACAAAGGGAATGGATTATTCCTTCTTCTCACCTATACACAATTTACAAACCAGAAAAGACACCTTCTTCTGCTCCCCTAGCTTCAGTGGTACTGTTACACACACTGAGTATTTGGCACATACATTTTCAGACCATAACCCGTTATTGATGCCCCACCAATCCGTAGGAAGTCGCCCTCTGATTCTCTTGTGGAGATTCAATCCCCTAATGTTGGAAGATGTCGGCTTCAGGGAGACACTAGGCACCTTTATTGATAGTTACTTTATTAACAATGCTCAAACGACATTTAATGTGTTGGTGGAGTGGGAGGCCTTTAAAGTGGTGGTATGAGGACACTGCCTGTGACAGTCTACGAGGGTGCAAAGAGAGCTCCACAAAGAGCTGGAGGACAAGCAACATAGGCTGGATAATGCACAGGGATCAACAGCCTCTGCTTCAGTACACTTACAGAAAACACTGACACTTTTCAATCAGGCACTTGAGCGGAGATGCCATGACTATAAGAATTACCTTACCAGGGTACAGGAGGAGGAAGATATTCCTGGCCACCTGTTGGCATGGCTGATCGAACCAGAGATTTGAGGGTCACCGATCACTTATGTCTGGTCTGGTACTGGTGAGTCCATTTATAAGTCAGAAGTGATTAAAATTTTAATTTGGGTATATTATAAAGGTCTTTATACTGCACCCCCCCCCCGGTTCCCCAAGAGGAGCTCAAGGAATTCTTTACTCCACTCCAACTTCACGTGCTGGATAGACTGGCCCAGGAGACATTGGGAGGCCCAGTGACACTACAGAAAGTCCGCAAGGCCATTGACAACGGATCTATGACAGAATTTTGACAGACAGAATTTCGACCTACACAAATATCGGCGTAATTATATCGATAGCAAAAATATCGACGCCCTATGTACAACATGGTAAGTACCAAAATATCGAAAAAATAATATCGATGTTAAAAATATCGTTGTCAAATATATCGATTTTTTTGGGATTTAAAATAACATAAAAAATACTGTAAATAATACTTATTAATTACTTAAACATATTTAAATATATGTAATAATGGTAAAAAAAAATAATAATACATATTTAATTAAAAAATAATATTTAAAAATAATATATAATATATACTTACTTAACAATAATTACTATTCCCACTCCAGTGGGTGCAACAGTAGGGAAAACTGACCCTGAATCCTAAAAATACCCCTTTACCCAAAAACCTAAAACTGACCCTGAACCCTAAAAATACCCCTTTACCCAAAAACTGAAAACTGACCCTGAACCCAAAAAATACCCCTTTACCCAAGAACTGAAAACTGACCCTGAACCCAAAAAATACCCCTTTACCCAAAAACTGAAAACTGACCCTGAACCCAAAAAATACCCCTTTACCCAAGAACTGAAAACTGACCCTGAACCCAAAAAATACCCCTTTACCCAAAAACTGAAAACTGACCCTGAACCCAAAAAATACCCCTTTACCCAAAAAATGAAAACTGACCCTGAACCCTAAAAATACCCCTTTACCCAAAACTGAAAACTGACCCTGAACCCTAAAAATACCCCTTTACCCAAAAACTAAAAACTGACCCTGAACCCTAAAAATACCCCTTTACCCAAAAACTGAAAACTAACCCTGAACCCAAAAATTACCCCTTTACCCAAAAACTGAAAACTGACCCTGAACCCTAAAAATACCCCTTTACACAAAAACTGAAAACTGACCCTGATTCCTAAAAATACCCCTTTACCCAAAAACTGAAAACTGACCCTGAACCCTAAAAATCCCCCTTTACCCAAAAACTGAAAACTGACCCTGACCCCAAAAAATACCCCTTTACCCAAGAACTGAAAACTGACCCTGAACCCTAAAAATACTCCTTTACCCAAAATTAATTAATATTACAAATAAATTACTTCCCACCCTATTCCCCTAAAAACCCACAACCCGCTCTGGAAGTAAAACATATTATTTACTTTTATATATTTTTTATTTATAAAAACATATTAAACACATATTATAACAATTAATTTAAATACTTAACTAAAATTTCTAACACATATTAGTAAATCGAAATTACTTACATCGATATATATGCTATCGATATAAGTAATTTCGATATTACTTACCTTAGGGTCGATATTCTGGCCATCGATATTCTGGACATCGATATTCTGTCCCATCGATATTAGCAACTCGATATAAGTGTAAGTCGAAATTAAAAATTCGATATTTTGACTGTTTACCATTGACAACATCGTGACGGGTAAAAGCTGGGACCAGACGGCCTTTTTGCAGGATTTTATTCGGCTACCCCAACTAGCAACCCTCTACACAGAATCCTTGAGACTTGGGCGACTTCCTGAGTCCGCGCGGGATGCACTTGTGATTCCACTCCCCAAAATGACAATTTCAGGAGCTCGAGGCGTGGACTATAGACCACTTTCCATGCTTAATTTGGATTTTAAGCTACTTAGCAAGATTCTGACGCTTCGATTGCTTCCCTATATGCCCACCTTAATAAACACTGACTAGAATGGGTTTATACCATCCCAGAATACCTCCTTCAATTTACACAGACTGCGTTCTGTGTTGTACCACTATGGGGCATGATTCCAACTGTGGGCGGCCCTCCTTTTGATTGAACTGGAAAAGGCTTTCAATGCTATATGTGGGATTATTTATTTGAGGCCATGAGATGTATGGGTGTTGGAGACGGTTGGTCGAAATGGCTGAAAGTGTTATAGGAATTTCCCATGGCACAGATCAGGATGGGTAAACATTGTCCACACAATATGCAATCTCTATCGGCACCCAGCAGGGATGCCCCCTGTCCCCACTTTTATTTGCTCTGACGATTGAGCCTGTGGCCGCATTGTTTTGACAGGGAGATTAAGAGATGGGCCTAACGGTAGGCAGTTGTGACCACATAATTTCCCTATATGCAGATTACCCCCGGCATTATCTGAAAGACGCTGTGGTGGGATCCGACAACGCATTAGACTTCCTGGGACGGTTTGAGCTTTTGTCGGGTTTAAGGGTTAACAAAAAGAAGACTTATCTATTCCCTGTTTCTGGATTCCTATCCACCTGTGGACATTAACTGGGCACACTCCACCTTTAAGTATCTGGGTATCTATATCTTTCACTTTCTTGATGACCTGAGAGAGGGTAATCTGGACAGAGCCCTTCCATCCCTTAGGTCCTAGGTTCCTTTTTGATCCTCTTGGCAGCTACTGATTATGGCCAAAGTTTCATTAGCCAAAATGGTTATGCTGCCTCGCTTGCTGTACTTTTTGATCAATTTCCTGATCTTAGTGTTGACTGGATGGTTCCAGCAATTAAACTCCATGTTGCAGGATCTTATTTGGAGAGACGGGCGGAGGAGGGTCTCATTGGTAACACTACAATCCCCCTTGCAGAGGGGGGGCCTGAGGGTACCGAATGTTGAGCTCTATTTCCTGGCCTCACAAATACAATGGTTGGTGCAGTGGTTGGAGGGAGTGAACCCAGAGCGAACATATATGATGAAGCCTGGAAACCCCCCTACCTTTACGAGCTAAGTTGCTCGATCCAACATTTACCAGTCATTGCTGCAAACCACCCATCATCTGTGTGTCTTTTGATTTCTCGCCCTAAGTGCACTTGGTATGCCCAGACATGGGTCCAGGGCTCACTGTGGCACTCAATTCAAGCTAGCCTGACTGATGAGGGGTGATGCCCTGATACCAGTCCCCAGATGATTGTTTCTAGTCCAGGGAGGGCCTGGCTTGGCAGTCCGGTCTGGACTGTTCCCATGAGGCACAGGGTCAAGACCGATTTGCATATGGCTGGGTCTAAACTGGGGTGGCATGGTGAGCAAAAGAACAATGGATTTAATCCATATCTATTGACTGGGAGTGAATGTTTGATTTTCTCTGCCTTCCGTCAATTATCTGTGTGTCTTTTGCTTTCTCGCCCTAAGTGCGACAGGAATGCCCAGATGTGGGTCCCAGGCTCACTGTGCCATTGTATTAAAGCTAGCCTGGCTGATGAAGGGTGATGCCCCGTAACCAATCCCAGGATGCTTGTTTCCGGTCCAGGGAGGGTTTGGCTTGGCAGTTCGGTCTGGACTGTTCCTATGAGGAGCAGGGTCAAGACTGATTTGCATATGGCTGGGTCTAAACTAGGGTGGCATAGTGAGCAAAAGAACAATAGATTTACCCCAGATCAATTGACTTGGGTGAATGTTTGATTTGCTCTGCATTCCGTCCATCATCTGCGTGTGTTTCGCAAACCACGAACCTGCAGTGCTGGAAACACTGCATGATCAAAACACCTGGAACGCCTCGCTATACACCAGTCCTGCCCTCAGTTTGAATGCCCCACAATGACCCACAGTCGATATTTACAGTTGAACAAATGACAGTTTGGACGGAGGTGGGACTGAACACGGTCAATCAATCAATCAATCATGACATTTATAAAGCGCGCTACTCACCCGGAGGGGACTCAAGGCGCTGGGGGAGAGGGGTACTTTACTGCTCGAAAAGCCAGGTCTTGAGTTTCTTCCTGAAGGAGAGATGGTCCTGGGTTAGCCGGATGGGGATGGGGAGGGAGTTCCATGTCTTGGCTGCCAGGTAGGAGAAGGATCTTTCTGTGGTGGTGGCTCTGCGGATGTGTGGAACGGCGGCGAGGGCGAGGCTGGTTGATCGTAGCTGGCGGGTGGGAGTGTAGAAGGTCAGGCGGTTGTTGAGGTATTTGGGGCCCAGGTCGTGGAGGGCCTTGTGTGCGTGGGTGAGGAGTCTGAACGTGATCCTCTTGCTGACGGGGAGCCAGTGTAGGTCTCTCAGGTGGCCGGAGATGTGGCTGTGTCGGAGGATGTCCAGGATGATTTGTGTGGAGGCGTTCTGGATGCGTTGGAGTCTTTTCTGAAGTTTGGCTGTCGTTCTGGCGTAGAGGGTGTTTCCATAGTCCAGTCGGCTGGTGACAAGTGCCTGGGTGACCGTCTTCCTGGTTTCGGTGGGGATCCACCGGAAGATCTTACGGAGCATACGCAGGGTGTTGAAGCACGATGATGAGACAGCGTTGACTTGTCTGGTCATCGAGAGGGAGGAGTCCAGGATGAAACCCAGGTTACATGCGTGGTCCGTTGGCTTGGGAGTGGTGCCCAGGGCAGGGGGCCACCAGGAGTGATTCCAGGATGAGGACGTTTTGTCTGAGTTCAGTTTCAGGCGGCTGTTCTTCATCCACTCGGCGACGTCTTTCATCCCTTCGTGTAGGCTGGTTCTGGCGGTGGTGGGGTCGTTGGTGAGGGAGAGGATCAGCTGGGTGTCGGCGTAGGAGATGATGTTGAGGTTGTGTTGGCGTGCGATGGCTGCGAGGGGGCTCATGTAGACATTGAAGAGGCTTGGGCTGAGTAAAAAATTGTAAATTGATACTTGTATAGCGAACTACTCACCCGCAAGGGTCTCAAGGCGCTTGTACGAATACCGCTGTAGAACCCGTCCTGGCTTTCCCTGTGAGGCGTCCACTCCTGGGCACCCCAAGGGTGAAGGCCAGGCATCCTTAGCGTTGTGGGGGCCGTTGTGGAGATTAAGCAAGCTATTGCCCAGAGTTGCCGAGTGGGACTCTATGATAGGAATAGGCACCGAGGCGAGAATTATCAGGTCAGTTGAATTTTGAGCCCAAGACCCGCCGAGGCAGGGAATTGAACCCTGGTCCCGGGCTAGACCTCTGCATCAGGGTCTGCCGCTCTAACCATTGAGCCACACTTCTCCACAAGAACAGTGATGATCCTTGTGGTATGCGGCAGATGACTTTGGTGGCCTCGGATCTGAAAGGGGGGAGGCGGACTCTCTGGGTTCTTCCGGTGAGGAACGAGATGATCCACTCCAGTGCCCTGTCTTGGATTCCGATGTTGCTGAGGCGCTGCACTAGGGTGTGGTGACAGACAGTGTTGAACGCTGCGGAGAGGTCCAGGAGGATGAGGGCCGCTGTTTCCCCGTTGTCGAGCAGGGATCTTATGTCGTCAGTGGCTGCGATGAGGGTGGTCTCAGTGCTGTGGTTGGCTCGGAAACAGGACTGCGAGTGGTCGAGGGATCCGTTCGTCTCAAGGAAGGCGGCAAGCTGTCTGTTGACGATCTTCTCAATGACTTTGGCGGGAAAAGGGAGGAGCGAGATGGGGCGGAAGTTTTTGAGGTCGGTGGGGTCCGCTGTTGGTTTCTTCAGGAGGGGGCTGAGCTCGGCGTGCTTCCAGCTCTCCGGGAAGGAGGCGGCGTTGAAGGAGGTGTTGATGATGTCCCGGAGTTGGGGTGCGATGATGGAGTCGGCCTTGTTGAAGACGTGGTGGGGGCAGGGGTCGGTTGGTGATCCGGAGTGGATGGTGTTCATCCTGCGGGTGGTGTCTTCGGTGCTGACCGGGGTCCAGGCGCAGAGAGTGGTGGTGGGGGACGTTGGTTCGGTGGTTGGGTGCGTGGTCTGTGTGCCGAAGCTGTTGTGTATGTCGGCGATATTGCTGTGGAAGAACGAGGCGAGTGAGTCGCAGAGGTCTTGCGAGGGAGTGATGTCGCTGTTTCTGGCGCTGGGGTTGGAGAGCTCTTTGATGATACCTAAGAGTTCCTTGCTGTTGTGGGCGTTGTTGTTCAGTCGTTCTTTGAATGCTGTCTTCTTGGTAGTGCGGATCAGCTGGTGGTGTTTGCGGGTGGAGTGCTTGAAGGCAGTCATGTTGTCTGTGGTCTGGTTGTTGCGCCAGGCTTCCTCGAGGTTGCGGCAGTTGTTGTTGTTGTTTCAACTTTATTTCGGCTAACTTTAGCCATAAAAACATTACATGCTATTATCTCCATAGGCCGATTACAAAAAAATTTGGGGCAGGAGCAACATACAATTTATCAGCTTTGTAAAATGTGCCCTAAAACATCGAACTACTATCATAAATATAATAAACTTTATATAAAAGCCAGTTATTAAAACATATTACACAGCAATTATTATACATAGATTAAGAGTCAATAAAATCAGGTCAATTGCACTATAATTTTAGCCCAGCCTTCTTTCTGATCAGGAAAACATTATATAAGAACCTAGATGTACAGTTCTTCTTGGAGTTCTTAAGTTCGTCGGTGAACCAAGAGGCTTTCTTGCTGCCGGGTCTGCTGGGAGGGGTCTTCAGTGGTGCGAGGTCGTCTGCGCAGTTGGTGATCCTCTGTGTGAGGTTGCTGGCTGCTTCGTTGGGGTACGTTGTGCAGGCGGGCGGGTTCTGGCTGAGGGAGGTAGTAAGCTGGTCGGTGGTGATCTTGTTCCAGCTCCCGCGAGGAGCCTGTTGCGGGTGGTGGTGGGTCGTGGACCTTCTGAAGCTGAAGTGGACGCAGCTGTGGTCAGTCCAGTGAAGTCCGGTGGAGTGGCTGAAGGAGATGTATTTGCTGGAGGAGAAGACTGGATCAAGCGTCTGGCCGGCGTAGTGGGTGGGGGAGTTTACCAGTTGCTTGAGTCCGAGGTTGGCGAGGTTGTCCAGCAGGGTAGTGGTGTTGCTGTCGTTGTTGTTCTCCAGGTGGAAGTTGAGGTCCCCGAGGAGGATGAAGTCAGAAGAGGTGAGGGCGTGCGGGCTGATGAAGTCTGCGATGTTTTCGCTGAATTGTGTGCGTGGTCCCGGGGGTCTGTAGATGAGGGTGCCTCTGAGGGTCGTCTTGGGGTCGGTGTGTATCTGGAAGTGGAGGTGTTCGGCGGCGGTGAGGGTGTCGTCTGAGTTGGTCGTGATGCGGATGGTGTTCTTGTGTACGATGACGGTTGGGGACTGTTATCAACAGAAAGCCTTAGCCCCCTTTGAGGATCCGGTCAAAGGCCACAGTCTACCTCCTGGGAAATTCCTATGGTAAGAGACGTTGGTCCGCACGCTTGGGGCACTGTATTAAAAAAGCCGGGAAGAACCTGAGACGCATGCATTGTTGCACTCCCTGCTCATATTAGGCGTGGCTGGGCATTCGGTTCAAATGGTTTTAAGCCTCACTGATTGGAATATCTCTTACTCCTTTCCAAAACTGCAAAGGCGATGGGAGACAGTCTTGGACAGAGATCTTAATGACTTGGAATGGGGTGAAATTCTTCCACCCCTAAGAGGGTTTCCAGAAATACGAGGTTGAAATGTATGCAATTCAACTTCGTGCACATGATTTATATGACACCCGCCCATAGACTCCAGGTCGCCTATGGTGGCGAAGTGCGTAGATGCCCAAGGTGTAATCACAGTGATGCAGACTTTATACACATGATCTGGGCCTGCGGCATGTTGCGTCCTTTTTGGGACAAAGTGTTAATAATATTACCGACATCATTAGGGCATACACTCAACCATAAGATCGGAGTATGTCTGTTGGGACTTTTTCCCTGACCACCCAAAAAGAAGGTGGGAATAGGTTTATCGATCTGCCTAAAAGGCAGAAGTTATGATCTGGAAATTAGCCAGTGTGCCCGTGATGGGGACATGGAAACGGATGTATTTACTGGGCTGGGGCAGAGGGCAGAGTCCTCATTAGGGAAGAGTCATAAGGACTGAGACGCCGTCCTTTTGCAGAGCAATGGAAATAGGTACTAAACGCCTGGGAACTCCCACCACAGACACACAGCAGTGAAGAGGGGAGCGAGGGTGGCAATCGGCCTAGGCTGGAGTGAATCGATGCGGCTTGGGGCCCTAATGTGCGTGCCACCTCTTGTGGAGACACTCAGGTATATGGAGAAAGCTGGAATTGGGTATCACAAAGTTTGTGTGGGTGAAGGAGGAAGGGGTGCTCTCCAGTTACCAATACTGCCCCCCATGCCCCACCCCATGCACCCTTATGATGTGAAGTGCATAGCATGCTGTTCGCCGACCCAGTCTCTCCCCGCCCACCCCTTCTTTCGAACAGACTACCCTCAGACCATAACTCCGATCTGTCGTCCACCCCCCCTGCACAAGTTAATCGTTTTTGTTTGTTACCAAACAGGCAGCATTTCCACTATCCCTCTCTGAGCTGGATTGATTATTTTTGAAGATGACACATCTTCACCGGACTCTAGTAGTACGTTGCACTGACACAATTTTCATTGGATATATTGGGGATACCGAGCATTACTTTTATACTGTACAACATGTTATTCATGAGCCTACAGATGAGTGGCCTGTCTGGAGGGCATCACCCAATGTCTTCTTAAGTAACAATTTGAAACATGTTGTGTGCAATGCTGATAACCTGTCTGCTTCCTTGTCTAATTAATAAATGGCAAAAAATATGTTTGAAAATAAAAACAAGCCAGACCTATGGCCTCAGACATAATTGTTCCCCGCACACTTATCAAGCCTTTAGCTGGTATCATTGGCTTGTCACCACATACAACTCAGGCCTACTGTATTGAGCATAAACCTTCCCACAAGACAACCATCAGACATACAGTCACAACATTGCAAATGTATTAAAAATTATGCTTGGCAAAGCAAAATTCTATCTCTCCAAATAGGGATTAACAAGGATTCCCACAGTACAAATCTATACTCATGTTTTGTCAGAGGAGGTAACCAACACCAAAACCATTGCCTCCTACGGTAATCTATGAGATTCAATGTAACAAAAATATGATCAGTATGCTTAAATTCAGAGTAATACCAATTTATCCTTAAATGCCTATTGACTACAACACATGTTTTTCACCATCAATATGTCATGTACTGTCTGTATCGTAAAGTTTCATAATGAACAATAAGGCACATAGCCTTTATTATTGGCATGTCACCATAAACCAATTTTCCTGCGCGTAAGCTTTCTTCAAGGCAACGATCCAGAATATAGTAATAAAAGTACAAATTAATTTAAAACTACATTTGTCATAGCAGAATACTATCCCTCTTAAGAAAGCCTATTCAGGAATATTGTAGTGCGTATCTTCTATTCCCAAATTTGTTTGGGTAGACCACAAACATCAAATCCTTTCCTGCTACAGTAATCTATGAAATGCTATGTAACAAAGGACCTGCTTACAGGCTTTACTACAGTGTAATAACAACCTATCCTTAACCGCTTGCATGCTGAGTACCTGTTAGAGCTGTCCATCCCAGCAGCCCTCGGGTGCTGAGGACGGCTGCAGCACGCCCTGGCATTGGTGGCAGAAAATTCCCCAGGTGTAAACACCAGAGGGATTTTCTTTTATCATTTCAGCTGTAGGAGCTGGGGAAGTACTTCCCCAGCACTCGAGGCTGTTTTTGTTTCCTTTGTCTGAAATGACGATCAGCGCACAAGGCGCGCTGTCAATTCAAAGAAAGTGAAAGTGAAAGTGAAATGAGCCGGTTCATTTCACTTTCACTGCAACGGTGCTCTGGGGCATTTCTCGGCCCTCTAAGTACGGCTAAAATGGGGGAAATGTCATTGAAAAGGAGAGAATCTCCCCTTTATAAAGTTACCTTTCCCTAGTTGATCCCTGCTTGATGACTGCCACAGGAGGGCAATCCCCAAGCAGGATTGTTTATATAAAGGTAGAATGGGTGGAACAGCTCTTCCAGACAAAGGGCACTGCCCTGCTCCAACCAAGTAACCCTCATCAATCTTCATACCCCCCCTTCGGTGACCGATAGGAGGTGTTTTCCTCCAATCTGCCTATACACCCCCCTCCCGAGGAGCAGAAAGCACACTAGACACCAGGTTTTTTTTTATGGTACAATGGGTGGGAGCAGCCCTCTCAGGCATCGGGCCTAACCCCCACCTACCCAAATAACCCCCAGCAGTCTTTCTGTACCTCATCAGGGGAGATAGGAGGTGTTTTCCTCCAGTGGGGGACAGAAAGCCCCCTAGACAACCAGGTATTTTATTTGGAGGGGGATCGCCCCCTAACATTGGGGTATTGCTAGCCACCCGGCCCAAAAGTTCTTTATGTCTCCCCTGGGGGAATATTGAAGGTTCTTACAGAAAGCACACTAGACACCAGGGATTCTATTTTTATGGCACAATGTTGGGCACAGCCCTCCCAGGCTTTGGGCCTAGCCTCCACACACCCAAGTAACCCCTTTCTGCCCCCTGTCAGGGGTGGATAGGAGGTGTTTTCCTCCAATCTGGCCCCGGCTGCAGCAGAAAGCCAACTAGACCACCAGGCATGCCCTGAAAACCATAAACTTTACCTAATAGTGCTCATTTTCCTTGCATTTCTGTGACTGAAAGTTCCTGTAGGAATCCAAAATATTCCTGCCACCCAAAGTTCCCCCACTTGTCCCAATACAAATGCTACCCTCTTATTTGACTTGGCCTAGTGCCCCCATCAGCCACAAATCAATTCAAGGTTAATGTGAGTCAATCCGTGGGATTTCCATTCACCTTTGTTTGATGCTTGTCTATCGTGCACTAGGCCCAGCCACACTAGCGGAGTAGTCATTTTTATCTGGACAAGTGAGAAAACACCTGCTGATTCCTGTCTGGTGATAGAATGTGTTTTTACATTTTAACTTCAGTATTATCATTTGTATTTAATTTATTTATATTAATTAAAGATTTAATTCAAAATTAGGTCAATAGTGTTTTAGCATTTTATTTTGTTCCACATTTAAATTAAATATACGAAATTCATTTATATTAATAAATAAAATAAAAAAGGTTTGCTTTTATTGGTTTGCTTTATTACTTTACTTCTACCTTACGATAGGTAACTCAATAGTCAGAATGGCGATCTCCCTATGTCCATGTGGTAAAGTATAGGGAAAATCGCCCTGCTAGTGCTGGCACATGTGTTTTTCAGAGTCGACCAGCATTGCAGACATTGACATTTGCAGTGCCACAGCAGGTTGAGGGAGATGGACAGGAGCATGGCTAGTTTATTCTGGTGGAAGAGTGGGAAATAACAAAGAAGTAAAAATAGGACATATTGAAACCAATGAAATATTAAATCACAGTGACAATACACGTTCATCACAAGCAGCAAAGATAAAATGTCTGACCTGTAGGAGAAAATAAACAACACTAATACTTCTTAAAGTTGATATATTTAGAAATATTTAAGGGCAAGTTTGCAAAGCAAAGTAAGCAAATACTTTTATTTATAAATGTTTCAAAAATATTTGCCATATTGTAGACTTTTCATTTGGCACTCCACACCAGAGAAAAACCATCCCTAGTTTCAAGTTACACTACAGTCTCTGGCAAGGCCAATAGGTCTGATGTTGGCCGCCAGCCTTTAGCAATTCTGGCTTGGGTTTGTCATGGGTTTTTGCAAAACATTATTGTTCTGAAAGCTGCTGGGTCCACATCAAACAAAGAAATAGGAAGAAAAGAAAGAGAAAGGAAAGAAAGAAAGAAAAGAAGAAAAAGGGAAAAAAGAACAAAGAACAAAGAAAGAGAAACATAAGAAAGAGGTAGAAAGAAACAAAAGAGGAAAGAGGAAGTCAACAAAGAAAGGAAAAGAGAAGAAAACATTAAGAAACGAAAGAAAGGAAGAAAGAAAACAAGAAAACAAAGAAAGAGAACAAAAGAAATAAGACAAATAGTGTTGCGAAGGTAGAGTACCTCATGAGCTTATATTCAAAGTTCATGTGAGATGGTGGTATGGTGTGAAAAAGCCTCAAAAGGAATTTACAACAGGGTTGCCTAGAGTCAGGAACTGATAAACATGGAACATGTCCCGCGCTCTCATCTGGGAGCTCTTCAAACAAAGGCAAAACTCGAGAAATGCAAAGTAAAGAAAACAAAACACTAGCATTGACAGGAACTACACTGTGTGTGGACATGCTCCTTGTGAAAGGCTAAATGTGGTCTCTCAAAGGGAAGTAAGCCAGTGGCTGAAGTAGGCTGAGCCATTGCTCCATGATGTCCACTGTAGTGGGTAGACCCAAAATTTGAATGACACAAGAACAGACCAATGGATGAAAAGAGGTGTCTGAAAGCCCCTTTATGTAAGTATGTTATACATATAATTTTAGCAAAAAATGGAAAGGTCTTGACTTATGCCAGAACTAAAAACCTACAGCTTTCTAGTTCAAGAATAGGAAATGTTAACGTGATCGCCAATTGAAGACTTACAATATTTGTCATAAGCGGTGGCTTGACAGCTGACTCCGTATTTGAACTTAAAGCAAATACTGCAAGAAAGATAGGTCTCTTCATGTCTGAATCTGCAGCTAGGTTCATCAAAAGTTACATAGGGGGGCGGAAGCCCATCCTGCACCCCTAGGGCCAGCATCCCTGCCTCTGGGCTGTCCTCACTCACCTGGATTACTTCCCATTCTACCATTCCTGGCCTCACAAGTATCCAGCTGCCACCTCCATTGCTTCACACGTCCACCACACATGGGCTGAACTGCCTTTTCCTGTCTTCCCCTTACAGATAGCAGCATAACTCATCTTTATCACACTGCCTTTTTTTACTCTCCTCCTTTCACATGAAGAGCTTGTCTCTTTTTTGCCAGACCCATCACACATGGACTGAGCTACCTCTTAGTTTCCTGCCCCCTTATACATGAGTAACCCATACATGTCTTACCAGACAAAGTTGTTTCCTCTGGGCAGAAGCAGAAACCCATTTTTCCACGCTCATTTCTGTTTTCTGGCCTTGGTGAAGCACACTCAAAGATCCGTGACTTCACAAGAGACATCAGTGTTTGCACCACTTTCTTCTGGGACCTCTCTGGAAGGATGTGATGCAGCAGCTTGAAGAGGAAAGTCTGTCCAATCACAGATGCACATTTAACCGCCATCTGTTCTGAGGTGCTCATGTGATCAAGCTGCGCAAGAGCAATACCTAGGCATAGAACAATGAAGGTCAGGCACATAAGAAGACTGATGCACATTCAGCACTATGCAGAGAACAAGGATGGTCAGGCACAGGAGAAGAGTGCACCACATTCAGTACTATGCAGAGAACAAGGATGGTCAGGCACAGGAGAAGAGTGCACCACATTCAGTACTATGCAGAGAACAAGGATGGTCAGGCACATGAGAAGAGTGAGCCACATTCAGCACCAGCCAGAGAACAATGATGGTCAGGCACAGGAGAAGAGTGAGCCACATTCAGCACTATGCAGAGAACAAGGATGGTCAGGCACAGGAGAAGAGTGCACCACATTCAGCACTATGCAGAGAACAAGGATGGTCAGGCACAGGAGAAGAGTGAGCCACAGTCAGCACTATGCAGAGAACAAGGATGGTCAGGCACATGAGAAGAGTGAGCCACATTCAGCACCAGCCAGAGAACAATGATGGTCAGGCACAGGAGAAGAGTGAGCCACATTCAGCACTATGCAGAGAACAAGGATGGTCAGGCACAGGAGAAGAGTGAGCCACATTCAGCACTAGGCAGAGAACAATGATGGTCAGGCACAGGAGAAGAGTGCACCACATTCAGCACCAGACAGAGAACAATGATGGTCAGGCACAGGAGAAGAGTGCACCACATTCAGCACCAGCCAGAGAACAATGATGGTCAGGCACACGAGAAGAGTGAGCCACATTCAGCACCAGCCAGAGAACAAGGATGGTCAGGCACCGGAGAAGAGTGAGCCACATTCAGCACTAGGCAGAGAACAAGGATGGTCAGGCACAGGAGAAGAGTGAGCCACATTCAGCACTAGGCAGAGAACAAGGATGGTCAGGCACAGGAGAAGAGTGAGCCACATTCAGCACTAGGCAGAGAACAAGGATGGTCAGGCACAGGAGAAGAGTGAGCAACATTCAGCACTAGGCAGAGAACAAGGATGGTCAGGCACAGGAGAAGAGTGAGCCACATTCAGCACTAGGCAGAGAACAAGGATGGTCAGGCACAGGAGAAGAGTGAGCCACATCTAGCACTAGGCAGAGAACAAGGATGGTCAGGCACCGGAGAAGAGTGAGCCACATTCAGCACTAGGCAGAGAACAAGGATCGTCAGGCACAGGAGAAGAGTGAGCCACATTCAGCACTATGCAGTGAGCAAGGATGGTCAGGCACAGGAGAAGAGTGAGCCACATTCAGCACTATGCAGTGAGCAAGGATGGTCAGGCACACGAGAAGAGTGAGCCACATTCAGCACCAGCCAGAGAACAATGATGGTCAGGCACAGGAGAAGAGTGCACCACATTCAGTACTAGGCAGAGAACAATGATGGTCAGGCACAGGAGAAGAGTGAGCCACATTCAGCACCAGGCAGAGAACATTGATGGTCAGGCACACAAGAAGAGTGAGCCACATTCAGCACTATGCAGAGAACAAGGATGGTCAGGCACAGGAGAAGAGTGAGCCACATTCAGCACTACAAAAGGGGGTGGTGATGGACGGAGCATCTGAACCAATCAAACACTCACACCCAGTCAAAAGATCTGGGTTTGATCCATCACCGTTCTTTAGCCCACTCTGCCACCCCAGTTCAGACATGGCTATATGCAAATCAGTCTGACCCTGTGCCTCATGGGAACAGTCCAGCCCGAACTGCCAAGCCATGCTTTCCCTGGACCGGAAACAAGCTTCCGAGGACCGGTTTCTGGCATTCCAGCCGTCTTCAGCCCGGCTTGCTTGAATCCAGTGGAAAAATGAGCAAAGGACTCACGTCTGAGCATACCCTGCCACACTTATGGCGGCCAAAAGCGGTACAAAAGGGGGTGGTGATGGACGGAGCATCTGAACCAATCAAACACTCACACCCAGTCAAAAGATCTGGGGTTGATCCGTCACCGGTCTTTAGCCCACTCTGCCACCCCAGTTCAGACATGGCTATATGCAAATCAGTCTGACCCTGTGCCTCATTGGAACAGTCCAGCACGAACTGCCAAGCCATGCCTTCCCTGGACCGGAAACAAGCTTCTGAGGACCGGTTTCTGGCATTCCAGCCGTCTTCAGCCCATCACCACCCCCTTTTATACCACACTCAGAACTATGCAGAGAACAAGGATGGTCAGGCACAGGAGAAGAGTGAGCCACATTCAGCACCAGGCTGAGAACAATGATGGTCAGGCACAGGAGAAGAGTGAGCCACACTCAGAACTATGCAGAGAACAAGGATGGTCAGGCACAGGAGAAGAGTGAGCCACATTCAGCACCAGGCTGAGAACAATGATGGTCAGGCACAGGAGAAGAGTGAGCCACATTCAGCACCAGGCTGAGAACAATGATGGTCAGGCACAGGAGAAGAGTCAAGCCAAGTCAAGTCAACGAATTTATATAGCGCGCTACATACCCAGAGGGTCTCAAGGCGCTTGAGGGGGGGTGGTGAATTACTTGTCAAATATCCACGCTTTAAGTTGCTTTCTGAATGCTAGGTGGTTCTGGGTAAGGCGAAGGTAAGTGGGAAGTGAGTTCCAGGTTTTAGCTGCCAGGTAGGAGAAGGATCTACCTCCCATGGTGGTTTTGTTGATGCGAGGTACAGTGGCAAGGGCTTGGTTGGATGATCGTAGCTGGCGGGAGGGGGTGTAGAAGGACAGTCGTGTGTTGAGGCATTCTGGTCCGATTTCGTAGAGTGCTTTGTGTGCATGGGTTAGGAGCCGGAAAGTGATCCTCTTATTGACGGGAAGCCAGTGGAGGTTTTTCAGGTGACCAGAGATATGTTCTTTACGCGGGATGTCTAATATGAGCCTGGCTGAGGCGTTTTGGATTCGTTGGAGTTTTTCCTGGAGTTTAGCTGTAGTACCGGCGTAGAGGGTGTTTCCATAGTCCAGTCGGCTCGTGACCAGAGCATGGGTGACCGTTTTCCTAGTTTCGGTGGGGATCCAACGAAATGTTTTTTTGAGCATGCGAAGAATGTTGAAGCAGGATGAAGAGACGGCGTTGACTTGTCTGTTCATCGAAAGTGAGGAATCCAGGATGACGCCTAGGTTCCGTGCGTGGTCTGTCGGGATGGGTGCTTTTCCAAGGGCTTCTGGCCACCAAGAGTCGTCCCATGCAGAGGGGGAGGTACCTAAGATGAGGACTTCTGTTTTATCTGAATTCAGTTTCAGACGGCTGTGTTTCATCCATTCGGCTACTTCTTTCATTCCTTCGTGTAGGTTAGTTTTGGCGGTGCTAGGGTCGTTGGTGAGTGATAGGATCAGTTGAGTGTCATCCGCGTAGGAGATGATGTTGAGGTTGTGATGACGGGCGATGGCCGCGAGGGTGCTCATGTATATGTTGAAAAGGGTGGGGCTGAGTGAAGATCCTTGTGGTACGCCGCAGATGACTTCAGTGGCCTCTGACTTGAATGGTGGAAGGCGGACTCTCTGGGTTCTTCCGGTGAGGAACGAGGTGATCCATTCTAGTGCTTTTCCTTGGATTCCGATGTTTCTGAGGCGCTGTAGAAGGGTGCTATGGCAGACTGTGTCAAAGGCTGCGGATAGGTCGAGGAGGATGAGGGCGACTGTGTCTCCATTGTCCAGTAGAGTTCGAATGTCGTCTGTTGCTGCGATGAGGGCGGTCTCAGTGCTGTGTTTTGCTCGGAAGCGGGACTGTGAGGAGTCGAGGGATTTGTTGGCTTCGAGGAAGGCGGCGAGCTGGTTGTTGACAGCTTTCTCGATGACTTTGGCCGGGAATGGAAGGAGCGAGATGGGGCAGTAGTTTTTGAGTTCGGTGGGGTCCGCTGTGGGTTTTTTCAGAAGGGCGCTGAGTTCAGCGTGTTTCCAGCTTTCCGGGAAGGTGGCGGAGTTGAAGGAGCAGTTGATGACGTCTCGGAGGTGCGGTGCTATGATGGAGTCTGCTTTGTTGAAGATGTGGTGAGGGCATGGGTCTGTGGGGGATCCTGAGTGGATGGAGTTCATCAGGCGGATGGTGTCCTCAGTGGAGATTGGGTTCCAGTCATTAAGGATGTTCGAGGGGGGTGAAGGTCCGGCAGATGGTTGGGTGGGTTGGTCTCCGGGTTGGTTGTCAAAGCTGTTGTGGATGTCTGCAATTTTGTTGTGGAAGAATAAGGCTAGGGAGTCGCAGAGGGCTTGAGAGGGGGTGATGTCGTTAGAGTTGGCCGAGGGATTGGTAAATTCCTTGACGATGTTGAAAAGTTCCTTGCTGTTGTGGGCGTTGTTATCTAGTCGGTCCTTGAAGGTGGTTTTCTTGGCCTTTCGGATCAGTTGGTGGTGTATGCGGGTGGCGTTTTTGGAGGAGCCGCATTCAGCACTATGCAGAGAACAAGGATGGTCAGGCACAGGAGAAGAGTGAGCCCCATTCAGCACCAGCCAGAGAACAATGGTGGTCAGGCACAGGAGAAGAGTGAGCCCCATTCAGCACCAGCCAGAGAACAATGATGGTCAGGCACAGGAGAAGAGTGAGCCACATTCAGCACTATGCAGAGAACAAGGATGGTCAGGCACAGGAGAAGAGTGAGCAACATTCAGCACTAGGCAGAGAACAAGGATGGTCAGGCACAGGAGAAGAGTGAGCCACATTCAGCACTAGGCAGAGAACAAGGATGGTCAGGCACAGGAGAAGAGTGAGCCACATTTAGCACTAGGCAGAGAACAAGGACGGTCAGGCACCGGAGAAGAGTGAGCCACATTCAGCACTATGCAGAGAACAAGGATGGTCAGGCACAGGAGAAGAGTGAGCCACATTCAGCACTATGAAGTGAGCAAGGATGGTCAGGCACAGGAGAAGAGTGAGCCACATTCAGCACTATGCAGTGAACAAGGATGGTCAGGCACAAGAGAAGAGTGAGCCACATTCAGCACAATGCAGAGAACAAGGATGGTCAGGCACAGGAGAAGAGTGCACCACATTCAGCACCAGCCAGAGAACAATGATGGTCAGGCAGACGAGAAGAGTGAGCCACATTCAGCACTAGGCAGAGAACAATGATGGTCAGGCACAGGAGAAGAGTGAGCCACATTCAGCACCAGCCAGAGGACAATGATGGTCAGGCACACGAGAAGAGTGAGCCACATTCAGCACCAGCCAGAGAACAAAGATGGTCAGGCACACGTGAAGAGTGAGCCACATTCAGCACCAGGCTGAGAACAATGATGGTCAGGCACACGAGAAGAGTGAGCCACATTCAGCACTAGGCTGAGAACAATGATGGTCAGGCAGACGAGAAGAGTGAGCCACATTCAGCACTAGGCAGAGAACAATGATGGTCAGGCACATGAGAAGAGTGCCAACATGGCTATGAGTCCATACAGAACTGTAATGAAATGGTCATGAACCTCATACTATTCAGTAAATAAATCTGTCTCTGTGCACCTACAGTACTGTAAATAAAAGACTATGAACACTGTGCTATGTATTAAAGGAAGCTGGCTGTGAGCCCCTACAGCACTGTAAGGAAATGACGATGAACCCCGTACTATCGAGTCGAACAAGCTAGCCATGGGCCCCTACTATACTGAAAAAGAAATAACTTTGAACCCCATACTATTTAGTAAAGACAACTGGCTGTAAATCACTTCTGTACTGTAAGGCTAAGGCTATTAACCCTGAACTATTCAGTAAAGCAAGCTAGCTGCGATCCTATACAGTACTGTAAGGTAATGACTATGAACCCCATACTAGTCAGTAAAGCAAGCTGGCTGTGATCCCATACAGTACTGTAAGGGAATGACTATGAACCCACTACTATTCAGTAAAGGAATATGGCTGTGAGCCCTTGCAGTACTGTAAGGGAATGACTATGAATCCCGTACAAGTCAGTAAAGGAAGTTGGCTGTGACACTACAGTACTGTAAGGGAATGACTGTGAACCCAGTACTATGCTGTAAATGACGCTGGCTGTGAGCCCCTACAGTACTGTAAGGGAATCACTATGACCCCTGTAGTAGTCAGTAAATGACGCTGGCTGTGAGTCCCTACAGTACTGGAGGGAATGACTATGTACCCCGTACTGTTCCGTAAATGAAGCTGGCCGTGAGCCACTACAGTACTGTAAGGGAATGACCCTGAACCCCGTGCTGTTCTGAAAATGAAGCTGGCCATGAGCTCCTACAGTACTGTAAGGAAATGACTATGAACCCTGTACACTTCTGTAAATGAAGCTGGCCGTGAGCCCCTACAGTACTGTAAGGGAATGACTATGACCCCAATACTATTCTGTAAATGAAGCTGGCCATGAGCACCTACAGTACTGTAGGAGAATGACTATGAACCCAGTACTATTCTGTAAATGAAGCTGGCCGTGAGCCCTTACAGTACAGTAAGGGAATGATTATGAACCCCCTACTACTCAGTAAAGCAAGCTGGCTGTGATCCCATACAGTACTGTAAGGGAATGACTATGAGCCCTGTACTATTCAGTAAAGCAAGCTGGCTGTGAACCCATACAGTACTGTAAGGGAATGACTATGAACCCCGTACTATTCAGTAAAGCAAGATGGCTGTGATCCCATACAGTACTGTATGCGAATGACTATGAACCCCGTACTAGTCAGTAAAGGAAGATGGCTATGAGCCCTTGAAGTACTGTAAGAGAAAGACTATGAATCTCGTATTAGTCAGTATAGGAAGTTGGTTGTGAGACTTACAGTACTGTAAGGGAATGACTATTAACCCCCTACTATTCTGTAAATGAAGCTGGCCGTGAGCCCCTTCAGTACTGTAAGGGAAGGACTATGAACCCTGTACTGTTCTGCAAATGAAGCTGGCCATGAGCCCCTACAGTACTGTATGGGAATGACTATGAACCCAGTACAATTCTGTAAATTAAGCTGGCTGTGAGCCCCTACTGTACTGTATGGGAATGTCTATGAACCCAGTTCTATTCTGTAAATTATGCTGTCTGTGATCCCCTACAGTACTGTATGGGAATGACTGTGAACCCAGTACTATTCTGTAAATGACGCTGGCTGTGATCCCATACAGTACTGTAAGGGAATGACTATGAACCCCTTTGTAGTCAGTAAAGGAAGCTGGCTGTGAGCCCTTACAGTACTGTATGGGAATGACTATGAACCCAGTACTATTCTGTAAATGAAGCTGGCTGTGAGCCCCTACAGTACTGTAAGGGAATGAGTAAGAACCCCCTACTATTCTGTAAATGAAGCTGGCCGTGAGCCCTACAGTAGGGCAAGGGAAAGACTATGACCGCTGTACTATTCTGTAAATGAAGCTAGCTGTGAGCCCCTACAGTACTGTAAGGAAATGACTATGAACCCCGTACTATTCTGTAAATGAAGCTGGCCGTGAGCCCCTACAGTAGGGCAAGGGAAAGACTATGACCGCTGTACTATTCTGTAAATGAAGCTAGCTGTGAGCCCCTACAGTACTGTAAGGGAATGACTATCAACCCTGTACTAGTCAGTAAAGGAAGTTAACCGCGAGCCCCTACAGTACTGTCAGTACTGTAAGGTAATGACTATGAACCCCATACTATTCTGTAAAGGAAGCTGGCTGTGCTCCCATACAGTACTGTATGGGAATGACTATGAACCCCATAGTAGTCAGTAAAGGAAGCAGGATTTGAACCCATACAGTACTGTAAGGGAATAAATATGGACCTCGTACTATTCTGTAAAGGAAGCTGGCTGTGATCCCATACAGTACTGTATTAGAATGACTATGAACCCCATAGTAGTCAATAAAGGAAGCAGGCTGTGAGCCCCTACAGTACTGTAAGGGAATGACTATGAACCCCGTACTAATCAGTAAAGGAAGCTGGCCGTTAGTCACTACAGTACTGTAAGGGAATGACTATAAACCCAGTACTATTCTGTAAAGGAAGCTGACTGTGAGCCCTACAGTACTGTAAGGGAATGACTATGAACCCCGTACTATTCTGTAAATAAATCTGGCTGTGAGCCCCTACAGTACTGTATGAGAATGACTATGAACCCGTACTAGTCAGTAAAGGAAGCTGGCCGTTAGCCACTACAGTACTGTAAGGGAATGACTATGAACCTCGTACTATTCTGTAAAAAAAAAAGCTGGCCTTGAGCCCTTACAGTACTGTCAGGGAATGACTATTAACCCCGTACTATTCTGTAAAGGAAGCAGGCCGTGAGCCCGTAAAGTACTGTCAGGGAGTGACTATGAACCCTATACTAGTCATTAAAGGAAGCTAGCCGCGAACCCCTACAAGACTGTAAGGGAATGACTATAAACGCGCACTATTCTGTAAATGAAGCTGGCCGTGAGCCCCTACAGTACTGTAAGGGAATGACTATGACCGCAATACTATTCTGTAAATGAAGCTGGCCATGAGCACCTACAGTACTGTAAGAGAATGACTATGAACCCAGTACTATTCTGTAAATGAAGCTGGCCGTGAGCCCTTACAGTACAGTAAGGGAATGACTATGAACCCCCTACTACTCAGTAAAGCAAGCTGGCTGTGATCCCATACAGTACTGCAAGGGAATGACTATGAGCCCTGTACTATTCAGTAAAGCAAGCTGGCTGTAAACCCATACAGTACTGTAAGGGAATGACTATGAACCCCGTACTAATCAGTAAAGGAAGCTGGCCGTTAGTCACTACAGTACTGTAAGGGAATGACTATAAACCCAGTACTATTCTGTAAAGGAAGCTGACTGTGAGCCCTACAGTACTGGAAGGGAATGACTTTGAACCCCGTACTATTCTGTAAATAAATCTGGCTGTGAGCCCCTACAGTACTGTATGGGAATGACTATGAACCCCGTACTAGTCAGTAAAGGAAGCTGGCCATTAGTCACCACAGTACTGTAAGGGAATGACTATGAACCTTGTACTATTCTGTAAAAAAAAAGCTGGCCTTGAGCCCCTACAGTACTGTCAGGGAATGACTATTAACCCCGTACTATTCTGTAAAGGAAGCAGGCCGTGAGCCCGTAAAGTACTGTCAGGGGATGACTATGAACCCTATACTATTCATTAAAGGAAGCTAGCCGGGAGCCCCTACAAGACTGTAAGGGAATGACTATAAACCCGTACTATTCTGTAAATGAAGCTGGCCGTGAGCCCCTACAGTACTGTAAGGGAATGACTATGACCCCAATACTATTCTGTAAATGAAGCTGGCCATGAGCACCTACAGTACTGTAAGAGAATGACTATGAACCCAGTACTATTCTGTAAATGAAGCTGGCCGTGAGCCCTTACAGTACAGTAAGGGAATGACTATGAACCCTACAAGACCGTAAGGGAATGACTATAAACCCGCACTATTCTGTAAATGAAGCTGGCCGTGAGCCCTTACAGTACTGTAAGGGAATGACTATGACCGCAATACTATTCTGTAAATGAAGCTGGCCATGAGCACCTACAGTACTGTAAGAGAATGACTATGAACCCAGTACTATTCTGTAAATGAAGCTGGCCGTGAGCCCTTACAGTACAGTAAGGGAATGACTATGAACCCCCTACTACTCAGTAAAGCAAGCTGGCTGTGATCCCATACAGTACTGCAAGGGAATGACTATGAGCCCTGTACTATTCAGTAAAGCAAGCTGGCTGTGAACCCATACAGTACTGTAAGGGAATGACTATGAACCCCATACTAATCAGTAAAGGAAGCTGGCCGTTAGTCACTACAGTACTGTAAGGGAATGACTATAAACCCAGTACTATTCTGTAAAGGAAGCTGACTGTGAGCCCTACAGTACTGTAAGGGAATGACTATGAACCCCGTACTATTCTGTAAATAAATCTGGCTGTGAGCCCCTACAGTACTGTATGGGAATGACTATGAACCCCGTACTAGTCAGTAAAGGAAGCTGGCCATTAGTCACTACAGTACTGTAAGAGAATGACTATGAACCTCGTACTATTCTGTAAAAAAAAAAGCTGGCCTTGAGCCCCTACAGTACTGTCAGGGAATGACTATTAACCCCGTACTATTCTGTAAAGGAAGCAGGCCGTGAGCCCGTAAAGTACTGTCAGGGAATGACTATGAACCCTATACTAGTCATTAAAGGAAGCTAGCCGGGAGCCCCTACAAGACTGTAAGGGAATGACTATAAACCCGTACTATTCTGTAAATGAAGCTGGCCGTGAGCCCCTACAGTACTGTAAGGGAATGACTATGACCCCAATACTATTCTGTAAATGAAGCTGGCCATGAGCACCTACGGTACTGTAAGAGAATGACTATGAACCCAGTACTATTCTGTAAATGAAGCTGGCCGTGAGCCCTTACAGTACAGTAAGGGAATGACTATGAACCCCCTACTACTCAGTAAAGCAAGCTGGCTGTGATCCCATACAGTACTGTAAGGTAATGACTATGAGCCCTGTACTATTCAGTAAAGCAAGCTGGCTGTGAACCCATACAATACTGTAAGGGAATGACTATGAACCCCGTACTATTCAGTAAAGCAAGATGTCTGTGATCCCATACAGTACTGTATGCGAATGACTATGAACCCCTTACTAATCAGTAAAGGAAGATGGCTATGAGCCCTTGAAGTACTGTAAGAGAAAGACTATGAATCTTGTATTAGTCAGCATAGGAAGTTGGTTGTGAGACTTACAGTACTGTAAGGGAATGACTATTAACCCCCTACTGTTCTGTAAATGAAGCTGGCCGTGAGCCCCTACAGTACTGTAAGGGAATGACTATGACCCCAATACTATTCTGTAAATGAAGCTGGCCATGAGCACCTACAGTACTGTAAGAGAATGACTATGAACCCAGTACTATTCTGTAAATGAAGCTGGCCGTGAGCCCTTACAGTACAGTAAGGGAATGACTATGAACCCCCTACTACTCAGTAAAGCAAGCTGGCTGTGATCCCATACAGTACTGTAAGGTAATGACTATGAGCCCTGTACTATTCAGTAAAGCAAGCTGGCTGTGAACCCATACAATACTGTAAGGGAATGACTATGAACCCCGTACTATTCAGTAAAGCAAGATGTCTGTGATCCCATACAGTACTGTATGCAAATGACTATGAACCCCTTACTAATCAGTAAAGGAAGATGGCTATGAGCCGTTGAAGTACTGTAAGAGAAAGACTATGAATCTTGTATTAGTCAGCATAGGAAGTTGGTTGTGAGACTTACAGTACTGTAAGGGAATGACTATTAACCCACTACTGTTCTGTAAATGAAGCTGGCCGTGAGCCCCTTCAGTACTGTAAGGGAATGACTATGAACCCTGTACTGTTCTGCAAATGAAGCTGGCCATGAGCCCCTACAGTACTGTATGGGAATGACTATGAACCCAGTACAATTCTGTAAATTAAGCTGGCTGTGAGCCCCTACTGTACTGTATGGGAATGTCTATGAACCTAGTTCTATTCTGTAAATTATGCTGGCTGTGATCCCCTACAGTACTGTATGGGAATGACTATGAACCCAGTACTATTCTGTAAATGACGCTGGCTGTGATCCCATACAGTACTGTAAGGGAATGACTATGAACCCCTTTGTAGTCAGTAAAGGAAGCTGGCTGTGAGCCCTTACAGTACTGTATGGGAATGACTATGAACCCAGTACTATTCTGTAAATGAAGCTGGCTGTGAGCCCCTAAAGTACTGTAAGGGAATGACTAAGAACCCCGTACTATTCTGTAAATGAAGCTGGCCGTGAGCCCCTTCAGTACTGTTAGGAAATGACTATGAACCCCGTACTATTCTGTAAATGAAGCTGGCCGTGAGCCCCTACAGTAGGGCAAGGGAATGACTATACCGCTGTACTAGTCAGTAAAGGAAGCTAGCCGCGAGCCCCTACAGTACTGTCAGTACTGTAAGGTAATGACTATGAACCCCATACTATTCTGTAAAGGAAGCTGGCTGTGATCCCATACAGTACTGTATGGGAATGACTATGAACCCCATAGTAGTCAGTAAAGGAAGCAGGATTTGAACCCATACAGTACTGTAAGGGAATAAATATGGACCCCGTACTATTCTGTAAAGGAAGCTGGCTGTGATCCCATACAGTACTGTATTAGAATGACTATGAACCCCATAGTAGTCAATAAAGGAAGCAGGCTGTGAGCCCCTACAGTACTGTAAGGGAATGACTATGAACCCCGTACTAATCAGTAAAGGAAGCTGGCCGTTAGTCACTACAGTACTGTAGGGGAATGACTATAAACCCAGTACTATTCTGTAAAGGAAGCTGACTGTGAGCCCTACAGTACTGTAAGGGAATGACTATGAACCCCGTACTATTCTGCAAATAAATCTGGCTGTGAGCCCCTACAGTACTGTATGGGAATGACTATGAACCCCGTACTAGTCAGTAAAGGAAGCTGGCCGTTAGTCACTACAGTACTGTAAGGGAATGACTATGAACCCCGTACTATTCTGTAAAAAAAAGAAGCTGGCCTTGAGCCCCTACAGTACTGTCAGGGAATGACTATTAACCCCGTACTATTCTGTAAAGGAAGCAGGCCGTGAGCCCGTAAAGTACTGTCAGGGAATGACTATGAACCCTATACTAGACATTAAAGGAAGCTAGTCGCGAGCCTCTACAAGACTGTAAGGGAATGACTATAAACCCGTACTATTCTGTAAAGGAAGCTGGCCGTGAGCACCTACAGTGCTGTCAGGGAATGCCTATGAACCCAGTACTAGTCAGTAAAGGAAAGTGGCTGCAAGCCCATACTGTATTGTAAGGGAATGACTATGAACCCTGTACTATTCTGTAAATGAAGTTGACTGTGAGCCCATACAGTACTGTAAGGGAATGACTATGAACCGACTACTATTCTGTAAATGAAGCTGGCTGTGAGCCTCTACAGTACTGTAAGGGAATGACTATGAACCCCGTACTATTCTGTAAATGAAGCTGGCTGTGAGCCCCTACAGTACTGTAAGGGAATGACTATGAACCCAGTACTATTCTGTAAATTAAGCAGGCTGTGAGCCCCTACAGTACTGTATGGGAATGACTATGAACCCAGTACTGTTCTGTAAATTAAGCTGGCTGTGAGCCCATACAGTACTGTATGGGAATGTCTATGAACCCAGTTCTATTCTATAAATTATGCTGGCTGTGAGCCCCTACAGTACTGTATGGGAATGACTATGAACCCAGTACTATTCTGTAAATGACGCTGGATGTGATCCCATACAGTACTGTAAGGGAATGACTATGAACCCCTTTGTAGTCAGTAAAGGAAGCAAACTGTGAGCCCCTACAGTACTGTATGGGAATGACTATGAACCCAGTACTATTCTGTAAATGAAGGTGGCCGTGAGCCCCTACAGTACTGTAAGGGAATGACAAAGAACCCCGTACTATTCTGTAAATTAAGCTGGCCGTGAGCCCCTTCAGTACTGTAAGGAAATGACTATGAAGCCCGTACTATTCTGTAAATGAAGCTGGCCATGAGCCCCTGCAGTGCGGCAAGGGAATGACTATGACCGCTGTACTATTCTGTAAATGAAGCTAGCTGTGAGCCCCTACAGTACTGTAAGGGAATGACTATGAACCCTGTACTAGTCAGTGAAGGAAGCTAGCCGTGAGCCCCTACAGTACTGTCAGTACTGTAAGGTAATGACTATGAACCCCGTACTATTCTGTAAAGGAAGCTGGCTGTGGTCCCATACTGTACTGTATGGGAATGACTATAAACCCCATAGTAGTCAGTAAAGGAAGCAGGATTTGAACCCATACAGTACTGTAAGGGAATAACTATGGACCCCGTACTATTCTGTAAAGGAAGCTGGCTGTGATCCCATACAGTACTGTATTGGAATGACTATGAACCCCATAGTAGTCACTAAAGGAAGCAGGCTGTGAGCCCCTACAGTACTGTATGGGAGTGACTATGAACCCAGTAATATTATGTAAATGAAGCTGGCTGTGAGCCCCTACAGTACTGTAAGGGAATGACTATGAACCCCGTACTATTCTGTAAATGAAGCTGGCTGTGACCCCCTACAGTACTGTTGGGGAATGACATGCAGGGGAACCCTCACAGTAAAAACCAAGCACCCTGACTTCAGGACTAATAGGCCTGCCTCAGGGTTGACTTATAGGTTTTAAGTGTAGTGACCTCAGATTTAAGAAAACCAATATCAGTTCTGACGGGTTCCAGCACCAACTCACACAGGCTGCAATTGTAGTTTATGTGATCTCTCATGGGTGGCACAATACATGTTGCAGCCCATGGGAGACCACTGTCTATGTCCTGGGTATCTTAGTACCATATACTAGGGACTTACAAGGGTACACCAGTAGCCAAATGTGAAGGTACAGAAGTACTTAACATAGTCAATTTAGCGAGGAAGCACAGTGACTGGGGTCCTGATTAGCAGGATCTCAGTCAGACTAGTCAAAAAACATATGGACACAAGCAAAAAGTGGGAGTAACCATGCTAGAATGATCCTACCTTCCTACAAGTGTGCACTGCTGTGTGGCCTGCTGTCATTGTTAAAGGCAGCCCAGCTTTGTAGACTGACTTTAAAAGTAAATTTTATTCAAATTCAACTTTGGTATTATAGGTATTTTCTAAGTGTTAATCTACCTTACTTTCAAATAGAAGTCACCCCTAAGGTCTACCCTAGATGTCCTAAGGGTAGAAATGAAATGAAATGAAAATAAGATTTGTAGAGCGCTGCAGTTGCCCTGAGTCGTCCAGGCGCTAGAAAACAGAAGATGCCCTCATAAGGTTACTATTTATTAAACAGGAGAGTTTTTAGTTGTTTCCGGAAGCTAGTTAGGTTGGCATTATTTCGCATCTGCAGGGGGAGGGTGTTCCAGAGTTTGGATACATTGTACGAGAACGAGCGTCCTCCTGCTCTAGCTCTAAAAATTCTGGGGATTTTGGCTAATGATGCCGCTGAGGAACGAAGATTCTTGTTGGGCAGGTATGGGGAGATCAGGGAGCAGTTGATTTCTGGGCCCATTTTCCAAAAAGTCTGGTGGGCAATGCAAAGTGCTTTAAACTTCACTCTGTCCCTAACAGGCAGCTAGTGTAAAGTTTTTAGGCCAGTTTTTATTGAGGTCCTCCGTGGGACTCCCAGTAGCGCCCGGGCGGCACAGTTTTGAGTGCGCTGAAGCTTTTGTAGGGTGTAGTCTGGTGCTCCAAGATAGAGGGCATTATTGAAATCCAGACGGGATTAGATAAGGCCCTGTATGATTATTTGTCTGGCCTCGAATGGGAGAAGGGGAAGGATTTTTTTAATCACCCTGAGGAGGCCAAAACAAGTGGCTGTCACCTTGGTGGCCTATGTGTTTAGGCTCCGCGATTTATCGAGCCAAACTCCCAGGCTTTTGATGTTATCTCTGGGGGGTGGGGCCATACCCATGCTTAAGGGCCAAATCAGCTCCATGGTGGAGGGGCCGCCGGGCCCAGGAGCATGAGCTCAGTTTTGTCATCGTTGAGCTTCAGACATGAGCTCATCATCCAGCTCTTTACATCCTCC
Organism: Lissotriton vulgaris; assembly: GCF_964263255.1. Lineage (NCBI taxonomy): Eukaryota > Metazoa > Chordata > Amphibia > Caudata > Salamandridae > Lissotriton > Lissotriton vulgaris. Next base: position 29,148,129 of record NC_141687.1, on the reverse strand, counting down.
AGACAAGCTGCTAGATCTGGTGGAGACTGGAGGCCGCTCTTTTGTGCAAGGGAGACCACCAGCTGGGTGTCGTCCGCATAGGAGATGATATTGACACCATGCGGACAAACAATCCCAGCCAGCGGCCTCATGTATGCATTGAAGAGCGTAGGGCTTAAGGATGAGCCCTGCGGAACTCCGCACCCCAGAGGCCTACTTGATGAGAGGGATGTGCCGTCGAAGACCTGGAAGGTTCTGTCCGATAAAAAGACTCAAACCATATCAGTGGTAAGAGAATGGAGTTTGGTCCTTGGACGGGGGGCAGCTGGACCCAATATAGCAGTACAAAAAACAATTAGCTAGCCCTCCCAATTATTTCGTCTCGCTAACCGCTTATGAGACTAACAAACAAAAGGCCAGGTCAATTTGTTTGTATGGGTAATGCAATTTAACCCTTTTATTCATATATTTTTTAATTGAAATGTATCAATTTTATGGGCAAGAAGAACACTTCATAACCATTTGCAGAAATATATTTACAAAAAAATACAAAAACATTTACACATATTTACACCAACTGGACATATATCACATATACTATACACAACAAACTTCTCATATGAATGATATTTCTTGACTCTATGCAAACTAGTTACTTTTTAGAGAGGTAGTCAGGCCACTAATAACCAGAAAAAGGTAAACAAGAAATGTCTACGGCAGTCATCAGAATACAAATCAAATTAATTCAAACCAAAGAATGATTAAACCCAACAAAGGGAAGGGGGCACTGATTCTGGAATTTATCTGCCGTTTTGCCGACGCGTTTCGAATCTGTAGTTAGTTACAGATTCTCATCAGGGCTCTCTCAGTGTTTTGATTCTGCACAGAAAATAAGAAACGAAGTTTGTTTTAAAAGTTTGTAAATCATTATTGTAAAAGATCCCCTGCTATTGCTGTGTTTAAGCGGGTTGGTTTACCTTTATATCCGGAGCGGAGGGCTCTCGTGGATTAAATTGGGCACGTAAAACTGTGCATCGCAAATCCAATGGGAGTGGAGCTTTGAATCTGTAAGACATTAATTCACGGACTCAGAAGGCCATCTCAGGCGGAACAAAGTAACTACTACAGACCCAAAACGGCATGTTCATACCTCTTATCGAGTCAGGCGTAGATTTCTACTTCAATTCCTCATTTGGCTCGTACTATTTAATTTGTGCGACCTAAAAAGAAATTAAGGTCGCGCTCAGTTTCGGTCTTTATTGTGGTTATAAAACTTGGACATTGGTGGGAGAAAGTGAAATTGTTTCAAAAAGCACATACCTAGAGTATCGGATTCTCACACAGGGCGGCGGTCGCCATGCCGTGTGTTTGGTTTCCTCGTAGGACCCGATCTCTGTTAGTAGCGGGAATGGGTTTTCCCAGTCCTTTTCAGCAGCACTGCTTACTCGCGCTGGAAGACAAGAGTGGGTGGGTGGGGGTTAACTTAATCTCTGCTACGGTGCGCTGCCAGTGGAATACAATGTAATCTCATCGGAGCAAGAATTGCACTAACCTTCCTCTCGCACAGGCGAACCAGGGACTGCTTACGTTGGAGACGCCTGGTGGCTGTAGCGGGCGCTTACATCATAGCGAGCCGGGTGCGTAGCATTCTGGGAGTTGTGGTTCAGCGGGGAACATTATAGTCTTGAAATTTCGGAGAGGGCATTTAACCCCGTCTGGGTAGTGTTGAATTTTAATATTAGATAAGCTTCTTTTGTCAGTAAGATTTGATCTACATTCACTCCTTTTTTAAGTTGATTGATATTAAAGAGCACGGTCCATTTGAACTCGTTGTCGCCATGTTGTTTGTCGACATAGTGTTGCACAAGGGGCGCAGTTAGTACTTTATTTTTGACCCGTGATCTGTGCTGTGTCATGCGGGTATTAACCTGCTGGTTAGTCTTGCCAATATAGATTTTATTGCAAGGACAAGTTATGGCGTAAACGACATTTTTTGTCTTGCAATTGGTAAAATTGGTGTGAGACCAAGATATGTTGGAATGTTGGAAAATCGTGCCCTCAATGGTTGTATCGCAAGCGATACAATTCCCACATCTGTGGTGTCCCTCAATGGGTTTTAAGCCCCATTTAGATATCAGGTCACTTTTCGGTTTTTCTAGTCTGATGTCTGCACGGACTAGTTGTTGACCAATATTTTGATTCCTTCTGAAGGCGAATATTGGGCGGGGAATTGGTGTCTCCAATTGTTCCAACAAATGCCAATTTTTTAATACCAATTGGCGAATGTTATGGGTTTCGGCACAGAATGTCGTTACGCATACCAAGTTCTCAAGGTCGCGTTTAACCTTTATTTCCAGAAGGCTTTCTCTTGGCGTACACCGTGCTCTTTTGAAAGAGTGTTTAAGGAGCTTTTTGGGGTATCCCCGTTGTGTCAATTCATCGGAGAATTTTGATCCATGTTGATCAAATTTATCCAGCTCTGAGCAATTCCTCCTGATTCGAAGGAGTTGCCCATATGGCAGGTTTGCCCTTAAGTTCCTGGGGTGTGAGCTCCCATAGTGGAGTATGGTATTCCGGTCTGTCGCTTTTTTGAAAAGGCAAGACTTCAGGGACCCATCCACATCTCCTACCTCCACATCTAAGAATGTCATTTTGACATTACTTGAGGTAACTGAAAATTTAATGTCCATGTGTCTATTATTGAGCCACTGGTGAAAGTCACTCAACTCAGAGTGGCTCCCCTGCCACAGGAGCCACACGTCGTCAATGTAACGATACCAGTGCACTATTTGATTCATGAAAGGGTTGTCAGCCTCCACATACTTTTTCTCGTACTCTGCCATATAGAGTACGGCCATTTCAGGGGCATAGGGGCACCCCATCGCGGTGCCCTTGATTTGCATAAAGAAGTCGTTGTTAAAACGGAAATAGTTTTTTTTGAGAGTTATTTCGGCCAATCGCAAAATGAACGATGTTGGGACCCTGTGAGGTCTTTCCCTTAGGTCTAAATAGAGTTCCAGAACCTCCAACGCCTCGTCTTGCGGTATCTGGGTATAAAGGGACGTCACGTCCATGGTGACCATAAGTTGTGATGTCCGGTCGAACGGGGTCCCTTCTACCTTTACCAGGAAGTCAGTGGTGTCTCTTAAGTAGGACTTCACATTTGTTACAAAAGGCTTCAAAAAGAAGTCTATATACTTAGATAGGGGCTCGAGGCATGAATCACAGCCCGAAACTATTGGTCGCCCCGGTGGATTCGACAAGTTCTTGTGGATCTTTGGTAAGAAGTATGCCACCGGGGTTCGGGGGCATTTCTTAACCAAAAACTCACTTTCTTTTGGGCCTAGGAAACCACTTTCTTTGCCTATTTGGACGATCTCTGTGATCGAAGCCTGAATCTCTTGCAACGGGTCCTCCTGCAGTTTGCTATACCATTCCTGGTTATTTACTTGCAGTGCCCCTTCCGCTAGATATTGTTCTCTGGGCCATATCACTACCGCTCCGCCCTTGTCAGCTTGTTTGATGATCAAAGAGTGATCTTCTTTAAGATTTTTAAGGGCCAAACGTTGTCCTTTTGAAATATTTTGCTTGACAAATTTGTGTCTGTTCTCTAGTTTGGTAATTGAGGACAACAAAACTTGTTCAAACGCATATACCTGTTTCGGGATGTTTTGGTTAGGGACAAAGGTGGACTTATTCCTAAGACCTGTCGTTTCCATACTGTTATTGGGGGGTTGGTTAGCAAAAAAGACTTTTAGTCTAATTTTGCGGCAAAATTCTATTGCCTCTAGTTTGATTTTAGTGAAATCAGTCTGTTTAGTCGGTACAAATTTAAGTCCTAAATTAAGGACAGATTCTTCCTCCTTCGTCAAAATCTTAGTAGATAAGTTCACTATGGTGGAAGCGCCCACTACGTTTTGTAATAGTTCCTCCTGGTTCGCATTTCCCATGCCGGTTTGAATCTTACTTTTTGTTGTTGGTCCTTCTCTAAAAAAGGGGTTTGTTTCTTATTCCTGGTCCCTCTTGCTTCAGAGCCGGAGGACTCTGAGGATGATGTCTCAGAGAATGTTTTAAATCTATTCCTCGACCTTCCTTGAAAGTTTGTCAAGGCCCCTCGGGATTCTGTTTGAGAATAGTAGTCCTCTTTGAGGAATGGATAAGCTCTTTCCAATGTGAAGGATTTGGAATCCCTTTCAAACTGAGCCGTTTTATTATTTATGGTGTTATCCTTGAAAATTTGTAATTCTTTGTCGAGTTTTTCTAACAATGCCTTGGAATCTGGAATCACTTGGCTCTCTGCAATAGCCTTTGTCAATTCATCAATCTCTTCCTGTTCTTTTATACACAATCTCTGCGCTGTTTCTATTGTGTGGACCATGAGGTCCCTGCTGCACTTCGTGTTTATGCCACTGAACCCCTTCTTATAGTCCGCATCGTCAGTGAAAATCACCGGCACGTTTTTCACCTGGAGTCCCCAAGGGATGGTCCCACCCCTTAGGTGCTTCAGTAGAAAATAGCCGTGTAGTTCTGTACGAATGTGTTTTTTGCGAAGCCTGGTCAGTTTATCTGTTTCATTCTGCTGTTGGGCAGAAGAGCTTAGAGAAACTTCAGCAAAGGGGGAATTCGCCAAAAGATTTTGAATATGGCTTTCTGAAAATGATAGAGTGTCCTTCTCGCCCATTACTTTGGAGGGACACGATGTCGCTCCTAGGTAACCATATCAGGGCATCTCCGGACACTCCTAGGTCGGCAAGACGGTTCAACAAGATTTTGTGGTGTACCGTGTCAAACGCGGCACTCAGATCGAGGAGGATCACTGCCACTGACCCCCCTCGATCCAAGATCCGTCTTGCCTCCTCAGTTATGGCCAGTAGGGCGGTCTCTGTCCCATGTTTTGGGCGGAAGCCCGTCTGAGAGGCGTCGAGGAGATGGTTTTCCTCGAAGAACGTCGTCAGAATGGTATTGACGTGCTTCTCCAGGATCTTAGACGCCCATGGGAGAAGAGAGATCGGGCGGTAGTTGCTTGGGTTGGCTGGGTCAAGGGAGGGTTTTTTTAGTAGGGCCCGCACCATTGCGTGCTTCCAGGTCATGGGTACTGTCCCACTCAGTATGGAGGAGTTCAGCAGTTCCAGAAGCGTGGGGAAAATGGTTTTGCTGGCCAGTCCCAGTGAGCCTGGAGGGGCAGGGTCACACGGAGAGCCGGTTTTTATTTGTTGAGCTAGTTTCTCTAATGTTTCCATTGTTATCGAGGGAATGGACTCCAGCCACTTGTCCCTGTTCGGAGCTGAGTCCAGGCATTGGGGGGGCAGGTCGGTGGGTGGGTTAGGAAAAGAAAGGTAGATTTTGTTCACTTTTTGAAAGAAGAATTCCACCAGATCATTACATTTGGATGATAAGTTATTATTATCTGTGGCAGGCAGGGGAGGTTTTATCAGGGAGTTTACTATGCGATATATTTCTTTCGGTTTTGATTAAGCCGTAGTTATTTTAAGGTTATAGTAGGCTGCTTGCGAAGTTTTTATGGCCAGTTTGTAGTTCCTGATCATTTCCCTATAGGTGGTTTTTTCTTCAGGGTTATAGGATATGCGCCATTTTCTCTCTTGTCTCTTACAGAGACGTTTTTGGTTTCTGAGATCTTCTGTATACCATGGGGCTGATTTACTTTGTCTCTTGGATCTAGATGGATATGACGGAAGAACTGAGTCAAGAGAGGTGGTTATCCACTCATCATATTTCATGTTATTTGACATTGGGTCTTGGGAGAGAGTGGGTCTAGTGGTGCTGAGAGCCTTCATCCAGTTGTCGATAGGAAGTTTTGGCCAGTTGCGAGTTTTCCTAGATGTAAATAGGGATGGGGGTGGTTTGCTCGTGGTCCAGGTGAAGGTTATCAGGAAATTGTCCGACCATGGAAGGCTACTGATGGTGCCAACTTTAAGCTGGTCACTGTTACTAAAAATTGGATCTAACAGATGCCCCTTTTCATGTGTGGCAGAGGGGACTAATTGCTCTAGTTGAATGGCAGCCAGGCTTGACTGTATCTCTAATGCCGTGGGGTCCAGCAGGTTGTCAAAATGGATGTTAAGATCTCCCAGTAAGGTGAAATCGGAGGGAAAGACAACCAGCTGGGAGGCCACCGATAGAAGAGAGGTGTTAAATTGACCAGTAGGACCACGGGGGAGGTAAATGAGAATACCAGTGAAGCTGGTATTAGGGGAGAACTCGATAGAAAAGGAGAGATTTTCGCAGTCCTCAATGTCTCCCGCTAAACAGCGGCAGACATAGCTCTCTTTATAGATAATCGCGAGGCCGCCACCTCTGCCCAGCGGTCGATCAGCCCGCGCTATCTGATATCCTGGAAAAATGGCCTGTGCCAAATCCGGCTGAGAGTCTTGATTCAACCATGTCTCGGTCAAAAAGATTGGGTCTGGTGAGTGTTCATCTAATAGCAAAGAGATTTCTAGGCAATGTTTCACTAAAGACCTACAGTTAAGTAGAAACATAGAGTAGTCCTTTACCTCAGATCTGGCTTTGGTGGTTTTAGTGATTAGCTCAGATTTACAGTGCGTGCAGCAGCGGGGGATCTCCAGGGGGTGTCTCGGGGTACCACAGCTGGGTGAGGTCGGTGGACGCAGCTGATGTAGGAGGCTCGAGCTGTATACATGTCTGTCACCCCCAGTGGGGCAAGGGGACATGGCCCCTGGGCCAGGCCGGGCGCGGACGAGCGCAGACGAGCTTGCCTTAAGCGCGCCTTCGGCGCGCAATCGGCGCGCCCGCTGCGCGTCCTACGCTTGAGCATAGTTTTATGAGGTGGAGCGGGTAGGAAAACAGGGGGGAGCGTGGCCTGCCCGAATGGGCGTGTCTACTAGTCCAGGGATGGCGTCTGGAATAGGTCAACACTCGTCCGCGGCAGCTTGCAGTCAGCTGTGCGGGGTGTCGGCTGGTCCGAGTAACGAGTGCCCAGGGGTGAGTGAGTTTTAAAAACACAGATTATACAAGTTATATTTTTTTAAAATAGCGGCAGTAAGACTCCCGGGTTTTCGCCTCAGGAGGGGTTTCTGATTAAAGCGACGCTCTCAGTCAGCGCGCGCTTTTAAAGTGAAAGGGGGCGTGGCCTGCCCGAATGGGCATGTCTACTAGTCCAGGGATGGCGTCTGGAATAGGTCAACACTCGTCCGAGGCAGCTTGCAGTCAGCTGTGCGGGTGTCGGCTGGTCCGAGTAACGAGTGCCCAGGGGTGAGTGAGTTTTAAAAACACAGATTATACAAGTTATATTTTTTTAAAATAGTGGCAGTCAGACTCCCGGCTTTTCGCCTCAGGAGGGGTTTCTGATTAAAGCGACGCTCTCAGTCAGCGCGCGCTTTTAAAGTGAAAGGGGCCGTGGCCTGCCCGAATGGGCGTGTCTACTAGTCCAGGGATGGCGTCTGGAATAGGTCAACACTCGTCCGCGGCAGCTTGCAGTCAGCTGTGCGGGGTGTCGGCTGGTCCGAGTAACGAGTGCCCAGGCGTGAGTGAGTTTTAAAAACACAGATTATACAAGTTATATTTTTAAAAAATAGCGGCAGTAAGACTCCCGGCTTTTCACCTCAGGAGGGGTTTCTGATTAAAGCGACGCATAGAGTGCATGTAACTATATGCAGGGACATTATGAAATATGTTGTATATGCCCTGGTGAAGGACCAACTGCCACTTTCATTTCCCCTTTGTAGGTACTTAGCTCCATAGGCTAACATTGGAATATTTTATCTAAGTATAAATATTGCTAGAAAGGAGCACAACATTTCTTTCATGGACTTAAACGATTGGTCACAATAAATCCAACAACTTGCCTCTGCTGAATTTATCATAACTAGTACAGAAAAGAAGTTATAGAACCGTCTTTTCTGGGAGCCAAAATCCAGCCTTCTAGCAGCCTCTCCTGATTGGTCAGCCTTAACAGGCTTAGCCAAACTGCTTTGACGAGATGATAAGTGGTCTGCATAGGGATAGAGGTTATGGGTTGTGGGGAGCTCTGCAGCTGAAGAGAACGGGCCAGGACGAAGTTAGGTAAATCAAACTGGGCTTCAAAGAGAGATGGAAGGAATGCCAGACCTACTATATCTCATCCGAGCCAGATGGTAGACCCAGCATTGGAATTTGCAGAGAGAGTCTAGAGGGGGAGTGTTAATGAAAATTAGCCACACCAGTCAATTGGTTTAGCCAGGTCTTCCGCTCCAGGAGAGGAATTCCACATCTTGAATTTTAAAGTGCAGTGCATTGTGGGACAAGAATATGACACACTTTGGAGGAAGCTGTCATGCTTTTGGGATCACCCTATGTGGGAAGGGTATGCCCAGTAGTAGGTCCCGTGCTCACTACGCCACTGGAGTCAAGCTATCCTGGCTAAAGACGGCTGATAGCCAGAAACCGGTCCTAGGATGCTTGATTCCGGTCCAGGGAAGACATGGCTTGGCAGTTCGGGCTGGACTGTTCCCATGAGGCACAGGGTCAAGACTGATTTGCAAATGGCCATGTCTGAACTGGGGTGGCTTGGTGAGCACAATAACGATGGATTAAACCCAGAATAGTGACTGGGGGTGAATGTTTTACCATTGTGCAACATTCCGTCCATCATCTTGTGTGTTTTGCTGTTCACCCTATGGTTTTTTTTTTGAGTCCTCATTCACCGTTAGCAAACACAAATAAACAGCCCTAGTTGTGACCTGGGCGCCTCGGGCTGAAGTTGTTGCTATGCCTTAGGCCAACCGGCCTGTCCTTTTTGTCTAGGGCGTGGTGTAATCATAGGACCCCGAGGCTTTAGACCAACCTCATTTCTTTTCCCCACTCTAGCAGAAGGTCCCAGACCATACTATTTACATTTTGTGTTATATCAGCTTCCAGGCGTGCTATTCTTAATACAGCTCTAAGCCAATTCTCATACAGGGGGGGGCTCGGGTCTTTCCGGATCTTACAGATCTCTCTGCGGGCAGCAAGAACAAGGTTAAAAAATAAATCTACAAACAAAGTCAGTGTCTAACCCAAAAAAAATTCTCAACTTAATCTTAACCTTATAAATGCCCTCCAAAGCTCTTTCTACATTGGCCCAAAAAAGGTCTAAACTGGGACATTCATAAAATATATGGATATCGTCGGCCTCTAGTAAACCACATCTAGGACAACAACTTGGTGAAGAGGCGAATTTAGCTATCTTTTTGGGAGTGTAATATAACCTATTTAAGGCACAGAAATGTTTTTTCTTAAGAGAACCAGACTTTACAAATCTGTGCAGATAGTGGAGAGATGTTTCGGGGGCGTGGCTAGCAGCCGATGGGAACAGACGCAGCCTAGCGAGGCTCCTCGCCCACAGCCCGATAATCCTGTAAGAATCCGGAACCAGAAGAGGGATCCCCGTGAAACTCGGGTCGATCCCATAAATACCGTCTGTGCATGTTCAGGTCGAGTGACGAGCCGACCGGACGTCTCCAAAGGGTGAATCGAGGCGTAAAGAGCCTGAGCCGGGGAGACACAACATGGCGGCGCAGAGATCTCCGACGACTGCTGGTAATCACTAGAACTGCTCCAGTGCCCGGGCGGACAACGGCCGCTGTCCAGTGAACGGACGGGCGCAACCCTCAGCCTGACTCAGCGCTCCGGCGGATCCGAGGTTGGTGAGCTGCGTGGCGGGGCCCGAGTGGCCTGGCGGAGTCCCGGCCCGGAGCGGCCGAAATCTACACCCCGGCTGGGGGGCCTGTATCCTAGCAGCCGAACCCCACAGTGAGTGTGCAGGCCGGGACCAGTACAGCTGAGGCAAGCCGACATACCTGCGAAGTCGGCGGGGAGCCTGATCCGGGGCTGCTGAGTGACGGGAGCCGCTCCAACCATCTGCTGTCAGTGACTCGGTCTCTCGGCCTGAAGGTAGGAGAGCAACGGAGGCGGCGCGCGGTATTGCCCGGGAGTCTACCTGGATTACTCGGATGCAGCCAGCGCCATTAGCGGAGCCCAACCCAGCCGGGTGCTACGCTGTGTGAGTCCTGTAACCGGGCTCAATTGCCCAATAAGTGCGCCCTACTGCTGCGGACTTTACTGACCGAAGGAAGCACTGACAAGCAGGAGCCTCACCTCCTCCGCGACAGTTGCGCCCAAGCCCCAGCTTCGCGGGGGTGCACCCTCGAACTACTCGCCAAGCAGTCCACCGGGGGGGGGGGGGGCAACACATGAAGGTCCACACGGCTGCTCCGAGCTGCTGGTGACGCCACCGATGTGGGACCCCTGCACTACCCAGTACGGGACCCGGAGAAACGGCAGAAGTGAGAAGGGGTAGCCCACCTTGGGCACGACACCTTGATCCCCCGGATTTAGACCCCACTAACCCCCCCTGCTGTGCACAAAATACAGCCAGGAACCCAGCGCGGCAGCCGTCGAGGCGTACAGCAACGACAGCAGGGTAGAGTGCCTAGAGGGGGAGTGCCTAGTATCAGTGCCCGGGAACCAAGTGGAGAGAGGAATCCAGGCGCGACTGAGCCCCAACACTGGGAAGTACGCCCACAGACACCATTACTGCTCACTATAACGGTGACCGCACCACTGAGGCAGCAGAACCCCGAGGCCCCGACAGGCACCGCCGGAAGGGAATTGACAACTTCCGCGACACGAGAAACACCTTCCAGCAACGCGCACAGGGCTGGGGAGTGCGAACTGGCCACCTGCTGGGAGACCCGGCGACCAACGACTGCCTCGTCGGAGCCAGCTGTTCCTACCAGAGCGACATGGGGAAGCCGCGGGGTCCGAAGGGAGACGGTGGCCCGACCGTGGAAACTCCAGAGAACACTCAGCAACCCCCATCGGAGCTGCAACAGATGCAAGACAAGATCCTCAACGCTATCGCGGCCACAAAAGACGCCCTACACCGGGATATTGCCCAGGTATCGACAGGGCTAGGACTCCTAAGAGCAGACCACGGAAAATTGGCCGATAGGGTGAAGGAGACGGAGGCCACCCTGAAGGACATCGTGCCGGAACATGCTGCGACGATGGGGAGGCTAACTGAAGCGCTGGACCGCATACAAGCACTGGAGAAACGGGCGGAGGACGCTGAAAATCGCAGTCGGCGGAATAATGTACGCTTAGTAGGCCTTCCGGAGAAAAAGGAGGGGACGGACATGGCAGGATACCTAGACGATTGGTTGAGGACTGTGGTGGCCCCGGAGGGCCTCTCCCCCTTCTTCACCATAGAACGGGCACATCGAGTCCCGGCCAGACCTCCGAAGCCGGGTCTACCCCCTCGTCCGGTGGTAATCAAATTACTCCACTACAAAGACAGAGACTGGTTGCTGCAGCGAGCAAGAGACGTGGGGCCCTTCCAGGTCGACAATAAAAATGTCACGCTCTTCCCGGATTACACCTTCGAGACTCAAAAACTACGCGCCTCCTTCCTATCCATCAAAAAAGAACTGCGTACGGAGGGGCTGCAATACTCGCTGTTATTTCCGGCCAAGCTGCGGATACTAGTAGATGGGAAGGCCCTATTCTTCATGACATCTGCGGAGGCATGGGACTGGTGGGAAACTTATAAGGCTGGAGCGGACGGGGCTCGCCACAGAGCGGAAGAAGAGCTTCACCTGCGCCCGGCACGACAATCCAGGAGGCTCCGGATGTATAGGCGAAACTCCAAAAAACCGACGGACTCTCAGACGGAAGAAGAACGGAAAGCGGCACTGCAAGCAGTGAAGAAGGTTTCTGGGACAACGCCGATACTAACGGAGAGGGACTCGAACTCAGAGGACCCAAAAACAGGCACAGAGACGGAATTGTCAGAAGAAGACAGCACAAAAGACCCGAAGGTTACACCGCAAACGGCAGAAGAAATCTTCGGCAACTGAGCATGGGACGTACGGATCTGACAGGGACTGCCATGGCTGCTCCGGCGCTCACGAACACTTGAACAAGGCAGCTGTAAGACTATACTGCGTAAGCCTTGATACGCATCCCAGGGCGAGGGAATGGGGTAAGCGAACTGAACGTAACAAAGCTAATACACGCACCCAGAGGCCCATAAGGCCACCGCAGTACAAACTGCGGAATACGAAGAATTGAGAGCACGTTGCTCTCCAGTTTGGATGGGGATAACTCTTTTGCGGTTAGGTCCTGTTCTGGGGAGGGGGGGGCCTGGAGAAGTTGGGGTTTCTCAGGGCGTAGTTGGGGGGGAGGGGGAAGGGTCTGAGCCGGGAAAAGCCAACGCTCAGAGAAAAAGTTTTGGGGTTTTGTTGGGGGCAGGTGGGGTTGATGTCAAACCTGTAGTCTGGTCGCGAACGGAAATGGGCTTAATCCAACTGCAACAAGACAATGGATAATGTGGGATCATTAAAATGTGTGTCCTGGAATGTGCGAGGGCTGAATTCAATGGCGAAGAGATACAAAGTGCACTCCTACCTGGTCCGTAGGGGGATTCACATAGCCTTCCTACAAGAAACCCACCTCACCAAGAAAGAAGGTATAGCACTGCAAAAGAGATGGAGGGGGCAACTGTTCTACACCTCATATTCAGCATTTGCTAGGGGAGCACTAATTTGGATTCGGGCGGGGGTTCCCTTCCAGTTTAATAGGCACACTATAGATCCGGATGGGAGATTTGTAGCAGTAGAGGGACTACTCAGAGGACGCCATATAGCACTATGCAGCACTTATGCGCCAAATATAGAGCAAGCGTCATACTTCACTAGACTCTCCAAGTCATTGGCTACCTACCTTACCGGGCCACTGCTGATGGGGGGGGACTTTAATTCTATCGAAGACATCACGCTAGATAGATCACACCCACCGCTGCATACATCCCCGATACACAGACTAGCGAAACATAGATTAGGCTGGCGACAGCAATGGGACCTGACGGATGTATGGCGGATACAACATCCTGCTGAGAGGGACTATTCCTTTTATTCCGGCTTACACGACCTGCATGTTCGATTGGATGCCTTCTTGTGCTCTCCACCGGTGTTGCCGATGGTGGCCCGGACTGAATATTTAACACGCACGATCTCAGATCACAACCCCCTGCTCCTGACGCTGGATTGGATGAACGGTATTACGCGGATCCCGACATGGCGGCTTCGGCCTGACACGCTGGACGACCCACCGTTCCGTGCAGCGTTAGAGGATAGGATCTCCCAATACTTTGCAGAGAACGAGGGTACTGCTTCATCTAGAGCCACAGAATGGGACGCGCTCAAGGTGGTGGTACGAGGGCACTGCATAGGAAAGTTTGCGGGCGCGCGACGAACATTGCTAGATGATTTAGACGGAGCGGAGCAAACCTTGAGAAAGGCAGAAAAAGAACGGCCTAATCACCCCGAACTCCAAGAGAGGGTCTGTACTGCGCGGGAGGCGGTAGCAGTAGAAGTAGAGCGCCTCCGTAGCTTTGATTATAAAACTTACCTGACCAAAACGCTAGCTGAAGGGGATAAAACGGGGACGCTCCTGGCCTGGCTCGCCAACCCTACCAGAGGAAACACTCCGATCCTGTCCTTGAAAGGGTCAGATGGCGAAGTTTATACTACCCAACCAGATATATTAGATTGCTTTAGAGGGTATTATGAACAACTGTATAGAAGGGATCTGGGAGATCGCCACGAGGCGATAGAAGCGCTACTGACTGAGGTACATCTGCCTCACCTAGACCAAGAGCAGGCTGCTGCCATCGGGGGACCGATCACATTGACAGACATCAGGGGAGCGATAAAAAGGATGGCGCGAAATAAAACGCCAGGAATGGACGGACTGCCCATAGAATTTTACGGGAAATATATAGATCTACTAGCCCCGAGACTCCGGATACTTTATACCGAAGCCAAAGTGAAAGGCATGTTACCCCACTCCATGCGCGAAGCGATCATGATCCCCCTCTTAAAACCGCGAAGGGACAGCGCTGACCCGGCTTCATATCGACCGTTGTCAATGTTGACAACTGACTATAAAATCCTAAGTACGATTCTGGCCACTAGACTGGTAGCCCACATGCAAGACCTGATCCATACAGACCAGTCGGGTTTCATTCCTACCAGGAACACTTCGCACAACATCCGTAGGTTACTTCGGTTCATAGCGGAGCCCCCACCGAATGCGAGAGCCCCCATGGTGCTGGCGATCGACATAGAGAAGGCCTTCGATAGCCTAGAGTGGAACTATTTATACAAAGTGATGCACAGTTTCGGCCTAGGCGAGGGTTACATACGATGGACGAAAGTGCTTTATGCATCGGCGGGTGCTAGAGTGAGGGTGGGAACTCTGATATCGGATCGGTATGAGGTGCACAGGGGTACTAGACAGGGATGCGCACTATCCCCTCTCTTGTTCGCGCTAGCAGTGGAGCCCTTAGCTGCACTGGCTAGGACGGGTAGTTATTTCCACGGCCTAGAGGTTGGAGGGGCCCACCACTATATATCACTATACGCGGACGACCTCCTGCTGTTTTTAGATAACGCCGAGGAGGCAGTGGCGGGGGCAGAGGAGCTCCTGACACGGTTCAGAGATGTCTCTGGTTTAAAAGTCAACTGGTCGAAGTCTTGCCTCTTCCCCATACGAAAGACAGAAAAATGCTCCCTGGTCCATCCTCTACTACGCTGGGAAGCAGACTGCTTCCACTACCTCGGGGTATATATTTACCACGCACCCGCAGACCTCTTAGATGGCAATATAGGCCGTTGCATTCGAGCACTACAGGGCGCCATGTCCTTCTGGGCCACCCTCCCCCTATCCATGACAGGCCGAGTGTCACTACTCAAGATGATAGCCCTGCCACGATTGCTATATTTCTTTAGGACCCTCCCCATATGGATACCGAGAGCGGTCTTTACACGCTTAAAATCCCACATAGTGTCCTTCCTTTGGGGAGCAGGCAGGCGAAGAATAGCACTGACGACCCTGATCCGCCCGAAGAACGAGGGGGGTCTGGCGGTCCCGGACTTCGAGTTATATTACCTGGCGGCGCAACTACAGTACTTCACGCAGGAGGTGGCGAGGGTGTACCGGGGCCCAGATCAGGAGAGGGATCTTGGCACCCCCCGCCACGTGTTGGCGTTTATAACCCTCCAGCAAAGGTTGGTACTTGGTGGACTATCCCTAGAAGAACGGACGATGAGGTTATGTTGGAACCGCATGCAAAAGCGAGCTGGTCCTGAACACCCCTATGCCCCTGAAATCCCGTTAGGCATGTTAACAGCGCTGCCACATGGTGGTGACTGGTCGAGACTCCAACGTTGGGAGGAGGCGGGACTGCAAATGGTAGGAGACCTCTTTGACGACGGAGTAATGACTCCATACCAGACCCTGCTAGAGCGTTACGACCTCCCCAGGGGCGACTACTTATTACATGCGGCTGTGACAAGGGCCATACAGGCACACTGGGGGGAGGGACTGATTGAGCCCAAAACAACATCAGCATGCCAATACACGATGATGGCGGCGGGTACATATAAGGCAGTTACATGCCTTTACTCCAGAATGCATACGGAGAACATCCAACCTCTTACTCGCCTCAAAACTCAATGGGAAGCTGACCTACAAAGAGAGATCCCTGACACAACGTGGTCTCAACTGGTTCAGAGAGCCAGGAAAAGTACCAGGAACGCCCGATTCCAGTTAATACATCTTTATATTATCCATAGGGCTTACCTCACCCCACTCAAAATAGCAACGTACTTTGATGCGGAGGACGCAGCATGCCCCAGGTGTGCGCGACTGAGAGCTGACCTCCTACATATGCTACGGGACTGTCCGCATTTGCAGGATTACTGGAGGGAGGTGGGCGACACCCTGAACGAAGTAACAGACAGAGACCTGCTGTACGACAGCGCAGTTGCGATCTTACACTGGTTCCCGCACACACGCAAAACCAAACTGTCAAGTAAATTCATAGACATGGGCTTACTTCTTGCGAAGAGGGAGCTAACTAGAGGGTGGAAATCAAATGCGGCACCGACACATAGGCGATGGCTGAACGAGTTCCTGAAATGGGCTGCAGCGGAGAGCACGATTAGGTACCAACTGGCCCGGCGTGGCTCAGATGAGAAGGCTCAGGAAGCAGCAATGGCATGGGAAATCCTGGTCCAGGCTCTCAGAGATAATGCAGTGGAGAGCGACGAGGAGGAGGAGGCAATAAACCCTAGGGCCCTGGGGGAGGCGGTCCTGAACCCGGCACTAACACCGGACACATGAACACAACACTAGGCATACGACTCCTGACATTCCCATTACAGCTGGAACTCCCGGCACCAGACTAGGTCCAGACATCAGGGGGGAGGGTGAGGGGGGATGAATCAGGATAATGATAGCGAACGTATATGCACCACATAGTTGTTTGGGGGGAGGGAGAAAAATTAAAAGCAGAGCGCGGAAGACCAAATGTGATGACGGCACTCATCGATGGAATATCCAGCCTACCGTTGTTATGAGAACGCCACCCAGCCTCCGGGATGTGGGTTGTATGGCTGTGTGCTTGATTACCAGATGGAACCAAAGGACTGTGGGTCCCGCAACAAATAATGCTAGTATGCTGTTCTACTCTCATTGATCTCTGCAATAAAAATTGTTTTACCAAAAAAAAAAAAATAGTGGAGAGATGTTTCGTATAGTGTGCTTGAAGCAACCTCTAGGGGAGATGAGTTCCACACAGTATGTAATGATAATGTATGTCCTTCCTCCACCTCAAGCATACTTCTATACCAAAAAGCAACTTCTTTTTTCTTATACCCTGGTGTTAAAAGGGCAGATTCTATATCCCAATTGCCACAGATGTTGGACTTCTCTACAGAAAACCAAGAGCAAAGTTGTATATATTTGAATCTGGAGAAAGATTCTCCTATCTTCAGCCTCAACGCCTCCCAAGGAAGGACCCCTTCCGATGTTATCAGGTCAGACCAAACTGTTATACCAGCCCTAATGATAGGAATGGAGAGAAAGGCCCACATGCATCAAGCATTTTTGGAGTCGCAAATGGTGCGATTCCTTAAAATCGGCCGTTTGCGATTCCAAAAATGCTTTTTGGAATGCATCAAGCATTTTTAGAACTCGCAACATTTTTGCGATTTCTAAAAATGCGATTGCTTTTAAGAAATCGCAAATTTGCGATTTCTTAAAAGCAATGCATGATTACTTTTATAATTGCGAATTCGCAATTAGGGTGTCAAATTTACCGAGTGGTTGAACCACTCGGTAAATTTGCAAAAAGTGTTAAAAACGCTGCAAAAGCATTTTTTACACATTCATGTTACTGACACACATGTCCTTAGGACATGTGTGTGTGCAACATGATGCGAGAACAACATTTCATGGGTGCAGGGGGGGGTCATTTGAACCCCCCTCTCCACCCTTGAAATGCAATCAGGATTTGCGATATTCTAAGTGCGAATTCGCAATTCCCATTCATTCCTATGGGCATTTTAGCCCATAGGAATGAATGGGAATTGCGAATTCGCACTTTGCTAATCGCATAATATTTGAGAATCGGTAAAAATTGCGATTTTTACAGATTCTCAAATATTTTGAGAAAATGTACATGCATCCCATTTTGCATTTCCTAATTTGCGATTCCCTAAAAATCGCAAATTAGGAAGTGCAAAATGAAGCAATGATGCATGTGGGCCAGTATCTTTAAGGCATATTGGTAAGCCCGGGGAATCTCAAATTGGAGCTAAATCAGAGTAATATTTTATGCCCCATCTTGCCTTAACTCTGGTCCAAACTAAAAAAGCCATTTTTAAAACCTTTAGACGTACCTTTTTGTAGAACTTTGGTGCCCCAAACTTATACAAGAAACCGGGCCCTCCCCCTTCCTGGCGAGCCATGATCCCCAAGATCTTTCCCCAGTTGGATTCGTCAGGGTTGGAGAGGAGACTACGGATGTTCTTTAATTAGAAAGCTAAAGCGTATCCAAGGACATCTGGAAGAGCAAGACCTCCCTTCAGCAACCTTCTTTTCAATTTCTTCCACAATAACCTGGCGTTCTTATTAGCCCAGATGAAACTTCCAATTTTTCCCTGAATTCTACCGAGCATTTTTTCAGGGAAAGGCAAGGGAATCATATTAAATAGATATGTTAACTTGGGCAGTATCACCATTTTAATCAGATTGACTCGGCCAAATATTGTTAAGGGGAGGTTCTGCCATCTTAACAATAACTGATCGATTTCCTTGGCCACCCTCTTTATGTTTATCTGGGGTATATTGGTTAACTCAGGAGTTATAAGTATGCCCAAATATCTGAACTGACTACTTTGCACTCCTTGCCAGTTGTTAGTCCCCCAACACATGATTTCAGTTTTTAAGGTATTAATACGGTAGCCTGAATATCGACCAAAATCAGACATAGTCGCCTCTACTCTGGGAAATACCTCTGCTGGATTATTTGTGTAGATCATCAGATCATCCGCGTACAACGCGTGCTTACAGCTATACTCATCCACTTTGAACGGTATTATCTGATCGTCCAACCTCAAGGCTTGCGCCAGGGGCTCGATATAGAGGTTGAACAGGAGGGGCGATGTAGGACACCCCTGCCTTGTTCCTCTGCTGATGTTAAAACGAGATGTCAACATACCGTTCAACAGAATATTAGCCGAGGCACCTTCATAGCAGCCTCTCAATACATGGGGGAAAATTGTCCCAAACCCCATGACATTCAGGACATCCCACAGATAACCCCAGTTGACACGGTCGAAGGCCTTCGCTGCATCATATACAGCCACAGCCAAGGACTCCGACCGTGCCACTGCCAGATCTATGCTGCCGATCAACTGGGAAGTCAACTCGTGAATATGCCTTCCAGGCATAAAGCCCCTTTGATCGGAATTAATAAGTAAGGGAGCCAATTTGGCCAATCTCCCCGCCAAAATACTAGTAAAGATCTTGTAATCTGCATTTAACAGGGAGATTGGCCGAAAAGAGTCCGCCATAAGAGGGTCCTTACCAGGCTTGAGAATAAGGACAATTGTGGACTCCTTCCAAGAGGGTGGCGTCTTACCCTTCAGGCTATATACATAATTAAAATGTTCACAGAGTCTTGGAAGTAAAGCTTGCTGAAGAGCTTTGTATACATCGCCAGGAAGGGCGTCAGGACCAGCTGCTTTGTTGTTCTTAATCTTTTTTATTTGAAGGCTAACTTCTTCAATCGTAATTGGTCCATTCAAAATCTCACGCCCTTGATCTGTCAGTTTAGGTAGGGCCTTGCTCTCTAGCCACTGAAGTGTATTTATATTACTCGGAGACTGTTCTTCTTTGTATAAATCAGAGAACATAGTAAGAAGGCGCTCTTCCATATCTTCATGTTTGGAAGATACGGTGCCCTGGTCGTCAATAATCAGTTTATTAATGTTATTCCTGACCCGGTCAGCCCTTATCTTACTGGCCAGGGTCGCCCCTGCTTTCTCTCCATACTCATAATTTTCCATAGAGTAGGAAGCCCACTGTACCTTGACTTTCTGGTCCAACAATGCTCGATATTCAGATCGGAGGCATTCTAGATCTACCAAGATCTGTGGTAAGCCATCTGGATGTGATTTCAGCCTTAAGTTCTCAAGCTTGGAGATTTTGTCTTCCAAGATTTTAAACTTCAATTTTTGTTTCTTGTTATTGGAACAGATAAGGCTATGGAACTGACCTCGAATGTAGGCTTTATATGTGTCCCAAACTATTTCAATTGGCGCTGATCCCGAATTATCGGAGAAGTAATTGGTAGTAGACAGAGTAGCCATAGTAACCAAATCTGGATCCTTCAGGGCAGTACCTTTTAAAGTCCACCTTGGGGTGATAGCACTGACGAAGACCCCTTTTGAAAGAACAACCATTACCGGAGCATGATCAGATAGTATACTAGGCAGAATTTCTATCTCCACCAATTTGTCCAGACATAATCTATCCATGAGAACATAATCAAGTCTGGAGGCATGTCCATGCTTGTTGCTAAATCCTGGCTCATTTCCCTTCTTAGCTCTCCAAGCATCGATTAGACCAAGCTCATGCATCATATTTTTCATGGCTTGTCGAGATCTCGGAGCTGCAATATGGCGGCTATAGTTGGACCGATTCTGCTGGGGATGAAGGAGGACATTGAAGTCCCCTCCTATGACTATAGGAGTATTAACCTGAACCAAAGTGGACTGTATGTTTAATATACTAGAAGGATTGTCTATGTTTGGTCCGTAGTATGAAATAATGGTTAATTCCTTTCCACTAAACTCGGCCCCTGCTAGGACCCACCGCCCTGTCTGGTCTGTTGAGCTAACTTTTAACGTGCCACTACTACCCACTTTAATCAAAATGGCAACTCCCTTATTAATCACAGACTGCCCAGAACAACAAAATGAAGCAATCCATCTAATTTTTCCCAAAAACTCCCTTGCCTCAGTAATACTCAAATGAGTTTCCTGGAGAAGGATTATTTTAGCTGGGGACTGCTCTAAATATTTTAAAATTAGCATACGCCTCCGTGGACATCGAAGCCCATTAACGTTCCAGGAAATACAGGGTATGTTATTATCCACCATCATTTAGTCTCATTCCCCCTGGAGCGTGGAGTGCGCATTTTTCTAAATAAAGGCATCTACTACTTATTGTGAAATAAGGACATTTTTTTATTTTTTTGCTACCATCACCCACCCACTCCTCCCCCACCCTCCCTGGGGAACCCTCCCATCCTTCATGAGCATTATGCTCCTTGACGGGGCTCTCTCCCTCCCCTTGATCTATGTGGATAGACAAAAAAAGAGAAGGTGCGTATTTTTTTTTTTTTTATAGAGTGATTTAGCTTGATTTGGTATAGCGAGGGTAAATACCTTGGAAACGAGAATAAAAAGAACAAAAGAACAAAAGGATACAGAAAAAAGAAGATATGAATATGATATTCCTACTATTCCTACCGCCTGACTACCAGCTGCATTGTCTCACCACTCCCCTCTTTTCCACCCCCCTGATTTTTTCAATCAAGATGTCTGCTTCTTCTACATGATGAATGTTGTGCATGTGATTGTTCCACATTACGTGAAGTGAGGCGGGGAATCTAAGCTGGGCACGCGCCCCTAATGAGTTGAATATCGTAAGTCTCTTCCCCATCTCCCATTGTTTGGACGCTGTGATATGAGAGACATCTGATCGTATTGTGAAAGAGAAGGGGGTGGAAAAAGATGTTGATCTTATTGAGCCAGCTTTGAGGGCCAGGGAAAGGATCTTCTCTTTGATGGAATATGTCAGGAAGTTGACATGGATCTTCCTGGGGCATTCCTTCGCCGGGTTCCTTCTATACGGATCCCGATGAACTCTCTGGATGTCCGTCAATAGATCCTGATCAACATCAGTTGAGTCCTTTAAGATAGTAGTTTTGAGGATGGCAACAATAAACGCCTTTATATCCTTTCCTTCGAGATCCTCAGGCACATTCAAGAATTTTAGATTGTTTTTCCTTGAGTGATTTTCAAGTCTTTCAAGGTCATCCTGCAATTCTCGATTCTTCTGAGCTAATTTATCCATGGCATCTGAGGAAGCAGCAATTGCTTCTTTAATCTTAGGGAGCTCTGCTTCCAAGGCGTCAGTCCTTAAAGTAACCTCCTCTACCTTTTTGGCCATGGCCTCACACGAGGCCTGAATGGCCATCTGGTTTGACTCTGATATAGAGAAGCGCTTCCCTATGTCCTCCCTCAGGCCCAATAGAAAGGCTGCCAAAGACCCTGGGATAGAATCTATTGGGGGAGTTTGACCAGCGGATGAATCACTGTTAAGTGGGCCTGTGCTCTCTGGGTTATGAGGTCTGCCGACCTCCTCTTGGTTAGATGAATCATTCTTGGAATCTCCTGGATCTCTCGCAGTTGTGTCCTGCTCACCTTGCTCATCATGAACATCATGAATGTCTAGGGCAGAAAAGCTATTGAAAAGTTCGATTGCGGGATGGACAGTATCCTCTAATGGTGATGATAACATCTGTGTCATGTGATCTAATTTCAAAGGCTCACCCTCAGTGTTCAATGCTAATACTCTATCCGCCTGTGTTTTGCTCACAGTAGGCGTACCGTTATTAGCTTCAAGTTCAATTTGAGTAGGTAGAGCACTAAGTGCTTCCATTGTTTTTGACTTTCCAGTACCAGAAGAGGCGAGGACCTTATAGTAGGATTTCAGCGACGGAGTGATTCTCGCTGAAGCAGAGGTGCCAGCTTTAACTTTCCTCCAACCTTTCCCTTTTTCAAGGGGAGTATCTGCTCTAGAATGCGCCCCCTTTCCTTTCCCTTTATGTGATGTAAGCGTAGCCTGAACTATAGGTGGAGAAATGGATGGAATTTGATTTGATAGGTTTTGTGGAGCAGAAGTTAGATTAGCTGCCCGAATTCTTAGAGTATAGCGGGTGACTCTTGTTTGATGTATTTTCCTTTGCTCTAGTACCGGTGTAGTTAGCGAGCCCAATTCTAATGCGGGAGCTTCGAGGCCACTAACCGCTGCAATAACGGCTTCTGTCTCCATACAAAACGTCTTCCTTCTATAGCAGAAGAGACCAGAGCAAAGACACCCACTGGCAGGAGACTGATTATATTCGTCCCCAGTATCGGAACTTATTATATTTAAGTTGCCAATTTCCTCATTCTGATTCCAGGGTTGTGCTTTCTTATAATCCTGAGTCTCCCCAACCTTTAGCAAGAAATCCAGCAGCACTTCGAATGTAGGATAGCTATAACAGTACACACAAGAGGTTTTCACTTGGTCCACGGTCACCGCCCCCGCTCCATAGACGGGTCTAATCAACCTGCTTGTGTTTTTCCGCCACAATCGTGCAGCACCTAGCTCTCGGAGCCAAGCCGGCGCTAAAAGGTGGCCGCCCCCTTCATACAAAACCATCCGTATTTCCCCACACTCGTAACATCAGCAGAAAGCTGCAGAAAGTCTCTAAAATTTGCGAAATCCCCACTAACGTAAAGAAAGGCTTCCCACAGGCAAAAACTAAAAGGGTCCAGCTTTACAGCTTACAGGTGTCCAGTCTAAGTCAACAGGTCCAGGTCAGCTTAGGCGTATACAGCATGCACAGGGAAAGAATCACCCCTCGTCATCGGAGCCTCAGGACCCAGAGAAAAATAAGAAAAGAATACCTCTAGCGCCCTGCTTCCTCTCCTCCTCTCCTCCGCTGCACAAAAACGCCGAACAGAAATGCAAAAAAGCACCTCAATCATAGAGAGACCGACAAGTTGCTGCCGGGCTCAAAACGCCGTAGTCTCCAATGTTCAGGGGGAGGAGCTCCGTCACGGCCGTTAGCTTCCGGTCGTCATGTTCCCCAATTTTCCGCGAGCAAAGGAGTGTTGTGCCTATGCACCGCTGTTCACCCTATTTGGGAAGGGTATGCCCAGACCTGGGTCCCGTGGTCACTACGCCACTGGAGTCAAGCTATCCTGGCTGAAGACGGCTGATAGCCAGAAACCGGTCCTAGGATGCTTGATTCCGGTCCAGGGAAGACATGGCTTGGCAGTTCGGGCTGGACTGTTCCCATGAGGCACAGGGTCAAGACTGATTTGCAAATGGCCATGTCTGAACTGGAGTGGCTTGGTGAGCAGAATAACGATGGATTAAACCCAGGTCTGTGACTGGGGGTGAATGTTTTGCCATTGTGCAACATTCCGTCCATCATCTTGTGTGTTTTGCTGTTCTCCCTATGTGGGAAGGGTATGCCCAGACCTGGGTCTCGTGGTCACTACGCCACTGGAGTCAAGCTATCCTGGCTGAAGACGGCTGATAGCCAGTAACCGGTCCTAGGATGCTTGATTCCTGTCCAGGGAAGACATGGCTTGGCAGTTCGGGCTCGACTGCTCCCATGAGGCACAGGGTCAAGACTGATTTGCATATGGCCAAGTCTGAACTGGGGTGGCTTGGTGAGCAAAATAACGATGGATTAAACCCAGATCTGTGACTGGGGGTTAATTTTTTTGCCATTGTGCAACATTCCATCCATCATCTTGTGTGTTTTGTCATGCTTTTGGGTGGCACCTGCCACCTCAGTGGACAGAGTGCTCCCGGGTTTTCACCCTGGATCATTGAATAAATATGTGACAGCTGCACAGCAACTCAGATGTGCTGCCTGAAACTACAAGGGGAAGATGGGCATGGACTGCCCTGCTGGAAACCTGGTCTGCACCCCAAAAGCTTGCCCTATGAAGGACTGCACCTGCTGCACACTTGAAACTACAGCCCTGAGGACTTTGCCTAGCTTAAAAAAGAATTAAGGGGTGGAAGGTAACATTTTGACCCTCAGCTTAGTATATGCGACCAGGACTCCATCTATTTTTTCGCCAGAAAAAAACGCCACGTGTTGTTATCATAAAGTGTAGCCAGTTAAAGTTGGAGTCTGATTGAGATTTAGTCTGTTTCGAAAAGAATAACTGAGCAGAACTCAGTAAGACTGCCTCAGCATGACCTGCAGTAAGAAGTCTGAAGTAGGGTGACCCGCAATGATGTCAATTGGTTACAGATGCCACTGCTTTAAGCTGTGTTTAGCGATGCTTTTCTTTTGTACTGCCTCTTATAACACCTGTGGACTCCCAGCTTGATGACAGAGAATATTCAACTGGAGAAGGAAAGGACCTCCTAGAATCGGCGGCGCGACTCACCTCCCTTTTGGTACTCTAGCCTTCAATCCACCTGTTCTGGAAGAAATATCTCTTCAGCACTCTGCAGATATTCATAATGAAGCTCCCAGGTGGGCATCCACGTTTCAAAATCAATTTCCCAGACTCACAGACTTTCCTACCAGGACTATCTTGTCTGTAACTGGGCTTCCAGTACAAGTGTTAGTTTCATGCAGCTCTCAGCCACCACCCCCCGCCTCTCCCACCCCCCGCCCCCCCGGAGCACAGTAGGGCCGCCTAACACTAACAACCGCACACTGCAGACTTTACTTCTCCCTTCTACAAGTAAATCGAACAGGTTACCTGTTAACCTTTGAACTGCTGAATGAATCGTACATAAACTCCCCCTCCTTGCTCAAACGATAGTGGGCATGTGTGCCCTTGCCTGCACCCCCCCCCCCCCCCCCGTCGGCCGTGGGCAGCACTCACCCTTCAGCGTGAACGGAAGAGGCATGTTCTGCAGCTTGACGGCCTCACTCAGGGTGCAGATGAAGACTGTGTCCTCCTCGGTGCGGTCCCCCGCCAGTGACATCACCCTGCGTGGATTCATCAGCTGCCACTTAATGGACGCTGGCCACATGCAAGAGAAGGACAGGACAAGCGTTACCGAATATCATACAAGGGCTGCACATTTAGAACATCTTTCAAGTACACTTTGCTAAGAAGAGCAAAGGGATAACCCCAAAATAAGAGCCACCCTAACCGGAGACGACATCAGAGATGTATGTGTGATTGTGTCAGGAAAGGGGCTTCTTTGATGTGTGCTGGTGTCAAGGGAGATTTCTCTTCATTCAAAGAAGAGCTTCCCTGATGTTTGATTGTACAGGACAGGACCCTCCTCAGTCACCGCCCTCTGTGGGCTCAGGACAGGAGCCTCCTCAGTCATTGCCTTCTGTGGGTTTAGGACAGGAGCCTCCTCAGTCATTGCCCTCTGCGGGCTCAGGACAGGAGCCTCCTCAGTCACCGCCCTCTGCGGGCTCAGGAGAGGAGCCTCCTCAGTCA
Organism: Lissotriton vulgaris; assembly: GCF_964263255.1. Lineage (NCBI taxonomy): Eukaryota > Metazoa > Chordata > Amphibia > Caudata > Salamandridae > Lissotriton > Lissotriton vulgaris. The sequence continues at coordinate 29,122,531 of NC_141687.1, read as the reverse complement.
TTGCCCTCTGCGGGCTCAGGACAGGATCCTCTTCAGTCATCGACCTCTGCGGGCTCGGACAGGAGCCTCCTCAGTCACCGACCTTTGCAGGCTCAGGACAGGAGCCTGCTCAGTCACCGCCCGCTTCGGGCTCAGGAGAGGAGCCTGCTCAGTCATCGGCCTCTGCGGGCTCAGGACAGGAACCTCCTCAGTCACCGCCCTCTGCGGGCTCAGGACAGGAGCCACCTCAGTCACCGCCCTCTGCAGGCTCAGGACAGGAGCATTCTCAGTCACTGCCCTCTGTGGGCTCAGGACAGGAGCCTCCTCAGGCACCGCCCTCTGCGGGCTCAGGACAGGAGCCTCCTCAGTCATCGTACTCTGCGGGCTCAGGACAGGAGCCTCCTCAGGCACCATCCTCTGCGGGCTCAGGACAGGAGCCTCCTCAGTCACCGGCCTCTGCAGGCTCAGGACAGGAGCCTCCTCAGTCATCGCCCTCTGCGGCCTCAGGACAGAAGCCTTCTCAGTCATCGCCCTCTGCGGGCTCAGGACAGGAGCCTCCTCAGTCACCGCCCTCTGCGGGCTCAGGACAGGAGCCTCTTCAGGTATCGCCCTCAGTGGGCTCAGGACAGGAGCCTGCTCAGTCATCGCCCTCTGCGGGCTCAGGACAGGAGCCTCCTCAGTCATCGCCCTCTGCGGGCTCAGGACAGGAGCCTCCTCAGTCACCGCCCTCTGCAGGCTCAAGACAGGAGCCTGCTCAGTCATCGGCCTCTGCGGGCTCAGGACAGGAGCCTCCTCAGTCATCGCCCTCTGTGGGCTCAGGACAGGAGCCTCCTCAGTCACCGCCCTCTGCGGGCTCAGGACAGGAGCCTCCTCAGGCACCGCCCTCTGCGGGCTCAGGACAGGAGCCTCCTCAGGCACCACCCTCTGCGGGCTCAGAATAGGAGCCTGCTCAGTCATCACCCTCTGCTGGCTCAGGGCAGGAGCCTCCTCAGTCATCGCCCTCTGCGGGCTCAGGAGAGGAGCCTGCTCAGTCATCGGCCACTGCAGGCTCAGGACAAGAACCTCCTCAGTCACCGCCCTCTGCGGGGTCAGGACAGGAGCCTCCTCAGTCACCGCCCTCTGCGGGCTCAGGACAGGAGCCTCCTCAGTCATCAGCCTCTGCGGTCTCAGGACAGGGGCCTCCTCAGTCACCGCCCTCTGCGGGCTCAGGACAGGAGCCTCCTCAGGCACCGCCCTCTGCGGGCTCAGGACAGGAGCCTCCTCAGTCACGCCCTCTGCGGGCTCAGGACAGGAGCCTCCTTAGTCATCGCCCTCTGCGGGCTCAGGAGAGGAGCCTTCTCAGTCATCGCCCTCTGCGGGCTCAGGACAGAAGCCTCCTCAGTCACCGCCCTCTGCGGGCTCAGGACATGAGCCTCCTCAGTCATCGTCCTCTGCGGGCTCAGGACAGGAGACTCCTCAGTCACCGCCCTCTGTGGGCTCAGGACAGGAGCCTCCTCAGTCATCGTCCTCTGCGGGCTCAGGACAGGAGCCTCCTCAGGCATCGCCCTCAGTGGGCTCAGGCTGAGGAGCCTCCTCAGTCAACGCCCTCTGCGGCCTCAGGACAGGAGCCTCCTCAGTCATCGCCCTCTGCGGGCTCAGGACAGGAGACTCCTCAGTCATCGGCCTCTGCGGGCTCAGGACAGGGGCCTCCTCAGTCATCGCCCTCAGTGGGCTCAGGCTGAGGAGCCTCCTCAGTCAACACCCTCTGCAGGCTCAGGACAGGAGCCTCCTCAGTCACCGCCCTCTGCAGGCTCAGGACAGGAGCCTCTCTCAGGCATCGCCCTCAGTGGGCTCAGGACAGGAGCCTGCTCAGTCATCGCCCTCTGCGGGCTCAGGACAGGAGCCTCCTCAGTCATCGTCCTCTGCGGGCTCAGGACAGGAGCCTCCTCAGTCACCACCCTCTGCAGGTTCAAGACAGGAGCCTATTCAGTCATCGGCCTCTGCGGACTCAGGACAGGAGCCTCCTCAGTCATCGCCCTCTGTGGGCTCAGGACAGGAGCCTCCTCAGTCACCGCCCTCTGCGGGCTCAGGACAGGAGCCTCCTCAGGCACCGCCCTCTGCGGGCTCAGGACAGGAGCCTCCTCAGGCACCACCCTCTGCGGGCTCAGAATAGGAGCCTGCTCAGTCATCACCCTCTGCTGGCTCAGGACAGGAGCCTCCTCAGTCATCGCCCTCTGCGGGCTCAGGAGAGGAGCCTGCTCAGTCATCGGCCACTGCGGGCTCAGGACAAGAACCTCCTCAGTCACCGCCCTCTGCGGGGTCAGGACAGGAGCCTCCTCAGTCACCGCCCTCTGCGGGATCAGGACAGGAGCCTCCTCAGTCATCAACCTCTGCGGTCTCAGGACAGGGGCCTCCTCAGTCACCGCCCTCTGCGGCTTCAGGACAGGAGCCTCCTCAGGCACCGCCCTCTGCGGGCTCAGGACAGGAGCCTCCTCAGTCACCGCCCTCTGCGGGCTCAGGACAGGAGCCTCCTTAGTCATCTCCCTCTGCGGGCTCAGGACAGGAGCCTCCTCAGTCATCGCCCTCTGCGGGCTCAGGACAGTATTCTCTTCAGTCATCAACCTCTGCGGGCTCGGACAGGAGCCTCCTCAGTCACCGGCCTCTGCAGGCTCAGGACAGGAGCCTCCTCAGTCATCACCCTCTTCGGGCTCAGGAGAGGAGCCTGCTCAGTCATCGGCCTCTGCGGGCTCAGGACAGGAACCTCTTCAGTCACCGCCCTCTGCGGGCTCAGGACAGGAGCCTCTCAGTCATCGCCCTCTGCGGGCTCAGGACAGGAGCCTCCTCAGTCATCGCCCTCTGCGGGCTCAGGACAGGAGCCTCCTCCTTCATCGCCCTCTGCGCGCTCAGGACAGGAGCCTCCTCAGTCATCGCCCTCTGCGGGCTCAGGACAGGAGCCTCCTTAGTCATCGCCCTCTGCGGGCTCAAGACAGGAGCCTCCTCAGTCATCGCCCTCTGTGGGCTCAGGACAGGAGCCTCCTCAGTCATCGCCCTCTTCGGGCTCAGGAGAGGAGCCTCCTCAGGCATCGCCCTCAGCGGGCTCAGGACAGGAGCCTCCACAGTCATCGCCCTCTGCGGCCTCAGGACAGGAGCCTTCTCAGTCATCGCCCTCTGCGGGCTCAGTACAGGAGCCTTCTCAGTCACCGCCCTCTGCGGGCTCAGGACAGGAGCCTCCTCAGTCATCGCCCTCTGCGGGCTCAGGACAGGAGCCTGCTCAGTCATCGCCCTCTGCGGGCTCAGGACAGGATCCTCTTCAGTCATCGATCTCTGCGGGCTCAGGACAGGAGCCTCCTCAGTCATCGCCCTCAAAGGGCTCAGGACAGGAGCCTCCTCAGTCATCGCCCTCTGTGGGCTCAGGACAGGAGCCTCCTCCGTCACCGCCCTCTGCGGGCTCGGACAGGAGCCTCCTCAGTCACCGGCCTCTGCAGGCTCAGGACAGGAGCCTGCTCAGTCACGGCCCTCTTCGGGCTCAGTAGAGGAGCCTGTTCATTTATCGGCCCCTGCGGGCTCAGGACAGGAACCTCCCCAGTCACCGCCCTCTGCGGGCTCAGGACAGGAGCCTCCTCAGTCACTGCCCTCTGCGGGCTCAGAACAGGAGCCTCCTCAGTCATTGCCCTCTGCGGGATCGGGACAGGAGCCTCTCAGTCACCGCCCTCTGCGGGCTCAGGACAGGAGCCTCCTCAGTCATCGCCCTCAGCGGGCTCAGGACAGGAGCCTCCCTAGTCATCGCCCTCTGCGGGCTCAGGACAGGAGCCTCCTCAGTCACCGCCCTCTGCGGGCTCAGGACAGGAGCCTGCTCAGTCATCGCAGACTGCTGGCTCAGGACAGGAGCCTCCTCAGTCATCGCCCTCTGCGAGCTCAGGACAGGAGCCTCCTCAGTCTTCGCCCTCTGCGGGCTCAGGACAGGAGCCTCCTGAGTCACTGCCCTCTGCGGGCTCAGAACAGGAGCCTCCTCAGTCATTGCCCTCTGCGGGCTCGGGACAGGAGCCTCTCAATCACCGCCCTCTGCGGGCTCAGGACAGGAGCCTCCTCAGTCATCGCCCTCTGCGCGCTCAGGACAGGAGCCTCCTCAGTCATCGCCCTCTGTGGGCTCAGGACAGGAGCCTCCTCAGTCATCGCTCTCTGTGGGCTTAGGACAGGAGCAACCTCAGTCATCACCCTCTTCGGGCTCAGGAGAGGAGCCTCCTCAGGCATCACCCTCAGCGGACAGGAGCCTCCTCAGTCATCGCCCTCAGCGGGCTCAGGACAGGAGCCTCCTCAGTCATCGCCCTCTGCGGCCTCAGGACAGGAGCCTCCTCAGTCATCGCCCTCTGTGGGCTCAGGACAGGAGCCTCCTCAGTCATCGTCCTCTGCGGGCTCAGGACAGGAGCCTCCTCAGTCACCGCCCTCTGCAGGCTCAGGACAGGAACCTCCTCAGTCACCTCCCTCTGTGGGCTCAGGACAGGAGGCTCCTCAGTCACCGCCCTCTGCGGGCTCAGGACAGGAGCCTGCTCAGTCATCGCTGTCCGCTGGCTCAGGACAGGAGCCTCCTCAGTCATCGCCCTCTGTGGGCTCAGGACAGGAGCCTCCTCAGTCACCGCCCTCTGCGGGCTCAGGACAGGAGCCTCCTCAGTCATTGCCCTCTGTGGGCTCAGGACAGGAGCCTCCTCAGTCACCGCCCTCTGCGGGCTCAGGACAGGAGCCTGCTCAGTCACTGCCCTCTTCGGGCTCAGGAGAGGAGCCTCCTCAGGCATCGGCCTCTGTGGGCTCAGGACAGGAGCCTCCTCAGTCATCGCAATCTGCTGGCTCAGGACAGGAGCCTCCTCAGTCATCGCCCTCGGTGGGCTCAGGACAGGAGCCTCCTCAGTCACCGCCCTCTGCGGGCTCAGGACAGGAGCCTGCTCAGTCATCGCCCTCTGTGGGCTCAGGACAGGAGCCTCCTCAGGCATCGCCCTCTGTGGGCTCAGGACAGGAGCCTCCTCAGGCATCGCCCTCAGCGGGCTCAGTAGAGGAGCCTCCTCAGTCATCGCCCTCTGCGGCCTCAGGACAGGAGCCTCCTCAGTCTTCGCCCTCTGCTGACTCAGGACAGGAGCCTCCTCAGTCATCGCCCTCTGCGGGCTCAGGACAGGAGCCTCATCAGTCACCGCCCTCTACGGGCTGAGGACCGGAGCCTCCTTAGTCACCGCCCTCAGCGGGCTCAGGACAGGAGCCTCTTCAGTCACCGCCCTCTGCGGGCTCAGGACAGGAGCCTCCTCAGGCATCGCCCTCTGTTGCCTCAGGATAGGAGCCTCCTCAGTCATCCCAGTCTGCGGGCTCAGGACAAGAGCCTCCTCAGTCATCACCCTCTGCGGGCTCAGGACAGGAGCCTGCTCAGTCATCGCCCTCTGCGGGCTCAGGACAGGAGCTTCCTCAGTCACCGCGCTCTGTGGGCTCAGGACAGGAGCCTCCTCAGTCATCGTCCTCTGTGGGCTCAGGACAGGAGCCTCCTCAGTCACCGCCCTCTGCGGGCTCAGGACAGGAGCCTCCTCAGTCACCGCCCTCTGCGGGCTCAGGACAGGAGCCTGCTCAGTCATCGCCCTCTGTGGGCTCAGGACAGGAGCCTCCTCAGTCATCGCCCTCTTCGGGCTCAGGAGAGGAGCCTCCTCAGGCATCGCCCTCAGCGGGCTCAGGACAGGAGCCTCCTCAGTCATCGCCCTCTGCGGCCTCAGGACAGGAGCCTTCTCAGTCATCGCCCTCTGCGGGCTCAGGACAGGAGCCTCCTCAGTCACCGCCCTCTGTGGGCTCAGGACAGGAGCCTCCTCAGGCATCGCCCTCAGTGGGCTCAGGACAGGAGCCTGCTCAGTCATCGCTCTTTGCGGGTTCAGGACAGGAGCCTCCTCAGTCACCGCCCTCTGCGGGCTCAGGAGAGGAGCCTTCTCAGTCATCGCCCTCTGCGGGCTCAGGACAGGAGCCTCCTCAGTCACCGCCCTCTGCGGGCTCAGGACAGGAGCCTCCTCAGTCATCGTCCTCTGCGGGCTCAGGACAGGAGCCTCCTCAGTCATCGTCCTCTGCGGGCTCCGGACAGGAGCCTCCTCAGTCACCGCCCTATGCGGGCTCAGGACAGGAGCCTCCTCAGTCATCGCCCTCTGCGGGCTCAGGACAGGAGCCTGCTCAGTCATCGCCCTCTCTGGGCTCAGGACAGGAGCCTCCTCAGTCATCGCCCTCTGCGGGCTCAGGACAGGATCCTCTTCAGTCATCGATCTCTGCGGGCTCAGGACAGGAGCCTCCTCAGTCATTGCCCTCAGCGGGCTCAGGACAGGAGCCTCCTCAGTCATCGCCCTCTGTGGGCTCAGGACAGGAGCCTCCTCAGTCACCGCCCTCTGCGGGCTCGGACAGGAGCCTCCTCAGTCACCGGCCTCTGCAGGCTCAGGACAGGAGCCTGCTCAGTCACGGCCCTCTTCGGGCTCAGGAGAGGAGCCTGTTCAGTCATCGCCCTCTGCGGGCTCAGGACAGGAACCTCCCCAGTCACCGCCCTCTGCGGGCTCAGGACAGGAGCCTGCTCAGTCATCGCCCTCTGTGGGCTCAGGACAGGAGCCTCCTCAGTCATCGCCCTCTTCGGGCTCAGGAGAGGAGCCTCCTCAGGCATCGCCCTCAGCGGGCTCAGGACAGGAGCCTCCTCAGTCATCGCCCTCTGCGGCCACAGGACAGGAGCCTTCTCAGTCATCGCCCTCTGCGGGCTCAGGACAGGAGCCTCCTCAGTCACCGCCCTTTGCGGGCTCAGGACAGGAGCCTACTCAGGCATCGCCCTCAGTGGGCTCAGGACAAGAGCCTGCTCAGTCATCGCCCTCTGCGGGCTCAGGACAGGAGCCTCCTCAGTCACCGCCCTCTGCGGGCTCAGGAGAGGAGCCTTCTCAGTCATCGCCCTCTGCGGGCTCAGGACAGGAGCCTCCTCAGTCACCGCCCTCTGCGGGCTCAGGACATGAGCCTCCTCAGTCATCGTCCTCTGCGGGCTCAGGACAGGAGCCTCCTCAGTCACCGCCCTCTGTGGGCTCAGGACAGGACCCTCCTCAGTCATCGTCCTCTGCGGGCTCAGGACAGGAGCCTCCTCAGTCACCGCCCTCTGCGGGCTCAGGACAGGAGCCTCCTCAGTCATCGCCCTCTGCGGGCTCAGGACAGGAGCCTGCTCAGTCATCGCCCTCTGTGGGCTCAGGACAGGAGCCTCCTCAGTCATCGCCCTTTGCGGGCTCAGGACAGGAGCCTCCTCAGTCACCGCCCTCTGTGGGCTCAGGACAGGAGCCTCCTCAGGCATCGCCCTCAGTGGGCTCAGGACAGGAGCCTGCTCAGTCATCGCTCTTTGCGGGTTCAGGACAGGAGCCTCCTCAGTCACCGCCCTCTGCGGGCTCAGGAGAGGAGCCTTCTCAGTCATCGCCCTCTGCGGGCTCAGGACAGGAGCCTCCTCAGTCACCGCCCTCTGCGGGCTCAGGACAGGAGCCTCCTCAGTCATCGTCCTCTGCGGGCTCAGGACAGGAGCCTCCTCAGTCATCGTCCTCTGCGGGCTCCGGACAGGAGCCTCCTCAGTCACCGCCCTCTGTGGGCTCAGGACATGAGCCTCCTCAGTCATCGTCCTCTGCGGGCTCAGGACAGGAGCCTCCTCAGTCACCGCCCTCTGTGGGCTCAGGACAGGACCCTCCTCAGTCATCGTCCTCTGCGGGCTCAGGACAGGAGCCTCCTCAGTCACCGCCCTCTGCGGGCTCAGGACAGGAGCCTCCTCAGTCATCGCCCTCTGCGGGCTCAGGACAGGAGCCTGCTCAGTCATCGCCCTCTGTGGGCTCAGGACAGGAGCCTCCTCAGTCATCGCCCTTTGCGGGCTCAGGACAGGAGCCTCCTCAGGCATCGCCCTCAGTGGGCTCAGGCTGAGGAGCCTCCTCATTCAACGCCCTCTGCGTCCTCAGGACAGGAGCCTCCTCAGTCATCGCCCTCTGCGGGCTCAGGACAGGAGCCTCCTCAGTCATCGACCTCTGCGGGCTCAGGACAGGGGCCTCCTCAGTCATCGCCCTCTGCGGGCTCAGCACAGGAGCTCCCTCAGTCACCGCCCTCTGTGGGCTCAGGACAGGAGCCTCCTCAGTCATCGGCCTCTGCGGGCTCAGGACAGGGGCCTCCTCATTCACCGCCTTCTGCGGGCTCAGGACATGAGCCTCCTCAGTCATCGCCCTCTGCGGGCTCAGGACAGGAGCGTCATCAGTCATCGCCCTCTTCTGGCTCAGGACAGGGCCCTTTCATGGTGTCAGGCAGCAAGGAGGCTCATTCCGTGCTGTTTGCATTCACACTTATGGAGAGGGGTTCCTCCACGCCGGGTGGTACTCAAGCACTGCGAGGGGAAGTCTGTGCTTCTTCAGAGAATTGTTGTTGTTAGAAGGTGAATGAGTCGGAACAGGCTTTGTTGTGTTGTTTGAGTGGTAGCTGACTTTGCGCTTGACTGACCTCTGCTATTGCTATCAGTGGCCTCATGTGAGGTGTGCCAGGGAGGTAGATCCAATTGTGTCCTCGACCAAGTGTCAGAAACCCACTAGAGGGTGGATTTCACAGCCTGCAGGGACTGCTGATTTTCTAGGAGTGAACGGTGTAGGCTGTGCACAGCCGACACATTGTACGCTAGGGGTACTCTGAGCCTCTGGACAGGTCTAGTTTTGCTATTGAATGAACATTTTTATTGCACAATTACTTAAACTCTTTTGCAATATATCTTACATCTTTTTTTAAAAAATTTTTTTTTTTACAAAATTTTTTTATTACAAGCCGTAGGTAAAGACAATACATTGGTACATAAATTTCTTCATAATTAGACACATTTAAATCCAAGAGACAACCCTAAACAATAGAATACCACAGTAAAAATAAAACATATTTTAAAATTATCCAATCAGTAGACAATAGACAACTGGTGATAAAAGGGCAACATCACGAGTAATGCTATTATTATACCGAACAAAGAGTGCAAATTCAAAGAGTAGAACGATCGACGCTTGAAGGTGTTGTTATGTGCAACATGTAGCCTTAATAAAGTGACTAATGCATTAAAGTGCCAATATATAATTACACAAAATATTTTGTTCATAAAGTGCTAATACAAAAATAAAAAGGAAAAAAAAAAATAGAATAAAATAAAATAAAATAAAAACCGGCACTAGACAGTGCTAATGTTGTTGTGGGCTAAAAAAAAAAAAAGAGAAAAATGAATTTTTCTCTTTCCTATTCCTTTCTTCTTCCGCCTGTATAATGTAACTAGTGCCATAAAGTACTGGTATATAGGAACAGAACTGTTAACATGATAAAAGTACTTAGCAATTAGATATAGCATAGCATACAAATACTTATATTTCCTCTTATATAAATGTAATGCCATCTTTTAATTAGCTAGGATATAACAATCACCTTCCTTTTAATAATTCAAGCTGGTCAAGATATTTCCAATTCCTTTCGAATCTTGCAGTTGCACCCACTCTACCTGCATAGGCTCTCTCAAAATTATAAGTTCTCTTCATTTTATTACCCCACTTAACATGGCAAGGACACACCGTGGATTTCCAATTTTGCAGAATCAGAGACCTTGCTACGACAGAGGAAATAAAAATAAACACTTCTTCTGATTCATTGAACTTAGTCCTGTCTTTACTAATGCCAAAAAGGGCAACTTCCACTTCTGGAGGAAGAGTTTTCCCTATTGCCATCTCCAGATCTGTGAAAATCTCCCTCCAGAAGGGTTCTAACTTTGGGCATGAGAAGAAAATGTGATGCCAGCCACCCTGTCCCCTAGTTTAGCATCTAAAACATTTATTTTTGTATTCGGGGAACATTTTTTGAAGAGCTTCCGGGGTATAATATGCCAGCCAACGACAAAGAAAAGACATCCTCTTATAATTGGCTGCTCGGAGTGCCCTATTTCCTAAGTAGCTTATTGTCTCCCAGTCTTTGTCAGACACCACACACTGTGTTGTGAGACTTATTTTCTCCAGATGGTTGCCTATTATATTGGTTGAACCCGGAAGAGGTAACTTTTTATACCAAAATCCAATACCCTTATGTTTCTCCCCATATAACGCTGTTAACAAAGCATTAGGTGTTCTATCAAGATTTCCTGTAACTTTTTTTATAAAATAACTCAATTGTAAATATTGAAAAAACATGAGCCGATTCGGATGCCTTCTATCTCTGACCATTTGCCAACTAATTAACGTATTTTGCGTGAGAAGATGCCTTATTTCACAAAAACCGGCCAATTCCCATTCTGACAAATGGTTTGAAGAGATCTTAAGGCCCATTTTAGTACATTCCAAACGTTTCAAATGGATGAATCCATCTGGGCCATGTTTTTCAAATAAAACCCGTAGTCTTGATGAATACCCCACCAGTGTCTTATATCGTGTTCTCTTTGGAAGTTTTGCAGTTTTTAGAAAAATAGAAATTTGAGAACCTGATTCCTCAAGCATTCTATAAAAAAAAAAATTGTCTCTTGTCTGTCTAGTCTTTAATAATCCTGCCATTATATCAAAAAAAGCTGCCTCGTAGTATGTATAAAAATGGGGAAGAGCAAGTCCACCTTGGTTAACTGGAAGTTGAATTACCGCAAGTTTGACTCTATTGGCCTTTTTATTCCAAATAAATCTTCTTATCATGGAATCTAGTTCATTAAAAAAGGCCAAATTAACTTTAATTGGGATATTACTAAACAAAAATAAAAGCAGAGGTAGTATGTTCATCTTAATCAATGCCAATCTGCCAATCAATGGTAGGGGCAGTATATCCCAATGTTCTAAAAGGCTCTTGATTTTATTCATAGTTCTTGCGTAATTCAATTGAAAAAGTTCTTGATAGTCTCTGGTCACGTAAATCCCTAGATATCTTATTGGGTCCCTTTTTACAGCTTGAAACTGTAAATCTGACGGAAGGAAGTCTAAATCGTTATTCAAAATAAGAACCTCAGTTTTCTTTTCGTTGATTTTGTAACCCCCTACCTTCTCATATTTCTGTAGCTCTTTCATAAGATGTTCTATATTTTCTTTATCGGGAGCCATATAAAGGATAATGTAATCTGCAAATAATTTTAACTTCGACATTCCGGCGATTGGGGCAGATATTGCATTATTATTTCTTATTTTTATTACCAGGGGTTCGATAAAAAAGGTGAAAAGCAGGGGAGATAAAGGGCAACCTTGCCTTGTGCCTCGTTTTATTCTAATCTTCCCTGCTTGCTTGGCGTTTATTATCACCTGGGCAGATGCCCCCTCATAAATGTTTTGTAGCATATTAATAATAGGGGCGGGGAATCCAAAATAGCCCAAGAAAAAAATAACGTTGACCAATTAACTAAATCAAATGCTTTTTCCGCATCAATCATCAGAATGCATGCAGAAGTAGAATTAAGATTAAAATAATCTAGTGCCTGCAATAAATATTCTGTATTAGCAGCCATATAGCGTCCTGCTATGAAACCCGTTTGATCTTGATGTATCACCTCCTGGGCGGCCAATACAAATCTTTGAGCCCAAATTTTCATAAAGACCTTATAGTCAGAGTTTAAAAGACTAATTGGTCTATAGGAATTTACGTCCTCTGGGCTCTTGCCTTTCTTAACAAAACTAATAATTGTGGACTCTTTAAACTCTGGGGGGACCCTACCACCTCGTTTGATAAAATTAAATAAATGTTTCAAGGGATCCTCCAGTTCCTTCAGAAAAACCTTATAAAATTCAATTGGGAATCCATCAATCCCTGAAGCCTTTGCTCCCGCTGTGGCTTTTATACTATTTTGAATTTCCAAATAACTTATATCGCCGCTTATTTGATTAGATCTAGATTTAGAAATTTTGGGGATATTCAAGTTGTCGAAATATTCCCTGATTAAATTTTCTTCAATTTGGATATCAGTCGAGTATATTCTCTCATAATGATCAAGGAATATTTTTGCGATTTCCTCACTTCTATTATTTATCCTACCTGATGGATCTTGAATTTTTACGATGATGGAAGATTCTTGTTTTTTCCTAATCGAATTTGCCAACAGCTTGCCCATGAGTTGACTATCTTCATATAGCTTTTGTTGGAAGGCTTTTGAGCTATTTATCTCTTCTAAAATGAAGAAGTCCCTAAGTAATACTTTAGTTTGTTCCCAGTTGTTTGGTTTTTGTTTAAGTTTCAAGGCATACTCATTTTCTGCAGCATCCTGGAGGGCAGATATTTTTCTTTTTCGTTCGTTTGCTTTGTTGGAAGAAAAGGCTATGATTTGCCCCCGAGCTGCTGCTTTAAATGCTCCCCATACTGCGAAGGGTTCTGCTGAATCCTTATTTACTAAAAAAAATTCCCTTATCCATTCTTTAAACCCCTCAACCCATATCATATTCTGTAAAAGGGTGCGATCCAGCTGCCACCTAGGTCGCACCCCTACCGTGCCCTCCAATATTAATTCAACCTCAATCCTCCCATGATCTGAAAATGGATTGCAGCCTATCAATGCGTTGGAAATTTGGAGCGATCTTGAGGATAAAAAGAAATCTATTCTAGAGCCTGAATGAAACCTATTAGAATAGCACGTGTAAGATTCTAGATTGGGATTTAGGGAGCGCCATGGGTCCCGCAATTGATATTCTGACATAAAAGCCTCTAATACCCCTTTTGTTTTTGGTTTTAGCTGTTTCTTACTCTTATTAGAGGTGTCCTTTTTTAAGTCCTGAATATAATTAAAATCACCTCCTACTATAATTTGCCCAGCAGTACTCCTTAGAATTTCACTAATTTCAGTCAGGGCCGAGGTGTCATCAAAAATTGGGCCATAATAGTTAAGAAAATTGTATACCTTTCCCAACAATTTCGCTGCCACCCAAAGCCATCTCCCTTTAGAGTCCCTTTGGATTTGAAGAATCCCCAGGGTACATTTTTTGAGAAATAAATAGCTACACCCCTCTGGGCAACACCAGCAGAGGAAAAGAACCCATGGGAGAAATATCTAGGAAGAAACAACTTTGGGGAGTTTGATTTCAAGTGCGTCTCCTGTAGGAAAACTACGTGAGGTTTAATAGCGATTGCTCCATATTTCTGTTTATTTAACAGTCCATTTGCGTTAATGGACAGGATATTACATAAGTCAATTGTCATTGTTAAGGCTGTGAGATTCTAAGCTCCTTCTGTACCAACCAAAGCTAAGAATAGAAAACCTACTTCTCTTTAATTTTTAACTGCATTCACCCCCCCCCCCACCAAGGACCCCCCCATGGATGCGGGACCCCCCTTCCTGACCACGCTGCCCACATCCCACCCTTTCTTCTACTTCGGGTGTCTTCTTGTTACACCCCGGTGTGTCCTGGTGTGATCCTGAACCCAGGAACCCCCGCCTATTTTCAAAACTCTCATTATTTTAATGCCTCATATTCAATCATTCAACATTCGACATTCAATATAGCCAAGCCACAGCGCCTAGGCCCTTGTTGATATTTCATCAAGAAGGGTCTGTGCCTCTTCTAAATCAGTAAATAGAAAGAATTTTCCTTTAACGATAACCTTCAACTTTGATTGCTGTGCAATCGAGGCCTGGGCTCCATTAGCCTTGAATAACTGTAGCAACTTTACAAACTCTTTCCTTCTCTTAGCCGCAGTTGCTGTCATATCTGAGAAAATCCTGCATTTTGTAGTTTCAGAAATGAAAAACTGGCGTTGTTGATATGCCTTAGAAAGTATCCGTTCCTTAATTCTAAAATCCGCAAAATTTAATAGAATAGTTCTAGGAAATGGAGAATTTGCAAAGCGCTGAGCCGGAACTCTGTGGGCTCTTGTTATTGTCAAGTCTCCTTCAAAATCTGGCAGAACTACTTTCTGAATAAAAGAGTTAACCCATTGCACTGTATCGGATCCTTCCGTTCCTTCCGGAACCCCTACGATCCTCAGGTTAGATCGACGGGAGTGGTTTTTCAACTCCTCGAGTTTGTTCTCCATAGAAATCCTTTTTTTGCAGCCTCTTTAGTCTCTCCTGAAGCCTGATTCATCTGGTCTTCAAGGACTGCTAACAATTGACTCAGCTTACAGGACCCTGTTAGGGAGCGCCAATGTTAATTCCTAGTGCTTATCTATTCTAGCGTGAATAGCAGCAAGTTCCGTTCTCTGATTGTTTTTGATTTCGCGGATCTCATCGAGGATTAAGTTGAGCATCTCGCGAATATCTAGCTGGAATTTTACCTACGATCTCGCTTCCTTGTCTATAAGACTGGAATCGAGTCCTAGAATTTCTTCGTTCCCGGGAACCATCTCTTGTATACATCCCCCATCTCGAATCGCACCATTTATTGCATTTACTGAAGAAGGTTTGGTTTGAGATGGAGATGGAGATGGAGATGCTGTCATGTCAGGGTCTTTAGATAACTCCTTAGAGGCTGGAGGATCCAAAGGGTGAGAGACCAAAGAGGGCTGTGATGAATTAGAGAGGGAGGATTTCGGAGTAGTTCTTTTCATAAACAGAGAGTAATCTCTCATCTCCTTTTCTCCCGTTCCACTTTTTCCCCTCTCTTCTACCGCCTGAGGCGCTGTTGTTACCAGTGCCGGTGTGGGATCAAGGGTTAGAGGATGGGTTTCTACTTCCACTTGTGGCTGTGCAATTACATCTGCAAATACAACATCCTTCACCTTATCCCCCTCTGTTGTCACTTCTTGCTGCTCGTTGTGCTGATCGTTGTGCTGTATGGAAATAGAAGAGGAGGGTGACTCATTATCTGAGGATTCAGGTGTTGTGTCATCTGTTATAGGGCACCCCACTTCCTCCCTATTTGTGTCTTTATTTTTTCCACAAGCCGCTTTTTGTGCAACCTTTTTAGCAAGAGCCAGGCGAGTCTTAGCTTTCTGGCGGGCAGCCGCTTCCACTTTACTAAGTTTTAACGTGTCCTCATCTTTTAAAAGTTTCCCCATTTTTTAAAATAATTTTTATTTTTTTATTTTAGAGGAAGTAGGAAGAAGAGGTATATTCCCCCTTTTTTTCTGGATAGGAATGAGATTTTTAATGTCTCTTTATGCTCCCAATGAATTCAAGAACACCTTCAAACACTTTCCTTCAGTGTGCTTCAGTGTACTTCAATGTATTTACTCCTCCGTGGGGAATTAGCTCAGCCTGACACAGTCTGTGAAAGTAATTACTCAGTGGCTGTCGTGTGTACCATATTAGCCTGCACTCCACAACCTCAAAGATGTAGTTGCAGCAGGATCGAAGAAAACTCCTTAACTGTCCCGCAATTAAAGACACCTACTTGCTCACCTCAGGAAGAAATCAGATGAGCGGCGTGTCTTATGTTAGCCAGGCTTTTTCCGAGCCCCTGTCTGACTGCCAGATCGAAAGCAGCTCCTACAGCGGCAGCATCATCTCCCTTGACGCATTCCAGCATTTCTTCGGAGCTCTTCCGCTCCTCCGCTCAGCGCCTCCCTTCACCCGTGAATTAATTCTCCTTCCGACTTGAGCTCCCGGCGCCAGTACTAGCAGCGGTAGTATCCGCGTCTCAGCTTCTCAGCGTCTCGGCGTTCACCATTACAGAGGCGGGGCCATGGGTCGAGGATCACGGGAGCCTAGGCAGAGGCGTGGAGCTCTGCGGACATCCCTCTCACCAGCCGTCTTACATCTTGTATAAAAAACACGATTGCTTTAAAATCATTTGCAATACATCTATATAAAAAAAGAAACACAGTAGTGGAACTCTGTCCAATTGCGGTTGTAAGAAAGACACCATTTATATTAAAACCTGTTGTATGACCAGCATTACTAATTAAAACACGAAAAGTAATATCTGTTTCAATGACAAAGTGAATTTTACGTCCAACTCATTAGCGGCTGGAATTATAGTGACAACGTTTCCTGTGTCATTTAAAACTCTGCTTTAAACAGTTAACAGCTAATCTATTTTCTATTTGATAGCTCATTGCTATTCAAGTTCCTCTAGTGTCTCCCGGACTTTCTTTCTCAGTGAGTCTGACACGCAGCTCGGCCATGTATCCCCCAACTTTGGCCAAATCTGTCAGTACAGTGCAGGAAAACACAACCGAACCTGCTTCTTCACATGTACGAGCTCTTTTGAATAGCCACATTGGTTTTAGCAGCTTCTGACAACACTCTGACAATTCGGGACAACAGCACATCAAATGTAGCAAGGATTCCATTTTATATCAAGGGATCTCCATCCGAGGTTTAGTTCTTTAATTGGAAGGGGCACTAGTCTAGCCCATTGAATGTTTTTAAGAGCATTCCTACTTAATGCTTGTGTCAAGTAAGGCTGTATTTTTTGCTCTGTGTAGGATGGTGAACAGACAAAATATCGACTCCAAAATATCGACTGGACATAATATCGAGTTTTAAATATAGACTGGACAAAATATCGACTGGACATAATATCGACTACAAAAATATCGTTTTTCAGGTAAGTGAAGTAATATCGACTGTATAAAATATAGATAGCAAAAATATCGAATTTTTAATAATATATAATATTTTATAGTGTATTTTTATGTAATAATATGTGTGAAAAGTGTGTAATGTTATAAAATATTTTATTAAATGGATTTTGTTTTTTTAATAATTGCGTTATGTAATTCTGTAGCGGGTTGTGGGTTTATAGGGGAATAGGGTGGGAAGTAATTTAATAATAATTAATTAATTAATATATGTTTGTAAATATTTATAATTAATTGATAATTAATAATAATTAGTTAATTAAGTAATATAATTTTGTACATATTTTGAATTAGTAATTAATTGGTAATTGATTAATTGTAATTAGTTAATTACATTAATTAGAGTACATTTTAATATATATAATTTTGTGTTATTGTTAAGTAATTAATTGGGAAAAAATAATATTAATTATTAAAATAATTACAGCTAATGTGCTAATATATTTACTTTATTGTTATTGTTAATTAATAATTATTTGGTAATTAAATAATATTGATAGATTTTGGGTAAAGGAGTATTTTTAGGGTTCAGGGTCAGTTTTTAGTTTGTGGGTAAAGGGGCATTTTTAGGGTTCAGGGTCAGTTTTCAGTTTTTGGGTAAAGGGGCATTTTTAGGGTTCAGGGTCAGTTTTCAGTTTTTGGGTAAAGGGGCATTTTTAGGGTTCAGGGTCAGTTTTCAGTTTTTGGGTAAAGGGGCATTTTTAGGGTTCAGGGTCAGTTTTCAGTTTTTGGGTAAAGGGGCATGTTTAGGGTTCAGGGTCAGTTTTCAGTTTTTTGGGTAAAGGGGCATTTTTAGGGTTCAAGGTCAGTTTTCAGTTTTTGGGTAAAGGGGCATTTTTAGGGTTCAGGGTCAGTTTTCAGTTTTTGGGTAAAGGGGCATTTTTAGGGTTCAGGGTCAGTTTTTAGTTTTTGGGTAAAGGGGTATTTTTAGGGTTCAGGGTCAGTTTTGGGTTTTTGGGTAAAGGGGTATATTTTAGGGTTCAGAGTCAACAAATAAGATTGTAAAAAATTATTTTTATTATTTTCATTTATTATTTAATTATTATAATTTAATTTAAGTATTTTTAAGTATATTTTAGTAATTAAAATTTAATATTAATTTAATTTAACACTGTTTTTAATAAAGTCGATATTTTTTACATCTATATTATTGTTAACGATATTTTGTACTCGATATTTTTGTACTTACCTGTTTGTAGATAGAAAGTCGATATTTTGTCTGTCGATATTTTGGCAACGATATTTTTGCAGGTCGATATTTTGGCAGTCTATATTATTTCAGTGATCCGTGTAGGATGTAATGAGCCCAGGGAGACCCCCCTCACTATATAGTTTGCTAAGTTAGTTTTACACGAAAGTTGGTGTATTTGTCTATTTAGTGTATTTTTAAGAGCAGCGTAATTTAGGCCATCTTGTCCCCAATTCTGTGTAGCCAGATCCAATGTTTCCACTGCTTTCTGCATATAGCTTTGCCATGGTTTCGTTGTCCCTTCATAAATGGGGTTTAACATATACTTCACGCTTCCTGTAAGGGCTTTTAAGACTTGGTAATAGTATTTTGCCTGCGTTCCCAGACATTCTTGGCATTGGTGCATCAGTCCAAATTCCAGGCGAATCAAGCTATTGCAGGTGTATTTGGTAGCTTGGATTGTAGTGTAGTTCCTATATTCCCAATAGGCTCTGCGCATTGAAATATCATAAACAATAGTTTAGACGTAGGACTGAGGTCGACTAGGTCTCTACTGAATATGTTAGACTTAATTATGAATGCCAGCTAGCTCAGAGGTCACTAAAAACTTTCTTGAGTGAACAGGAAGGAGTTAGCTTTCCTGAATAGACAAGAAGGGATTAGTTTCTGACAACCTCATAAACATGACAACTTTGCTGCCTCCAGAATAAGGAGTATATCTCCAGAGTCGTGTGAAAACAATAGATAGCTATTTCACTCAGTCAATCGTGCATGCTTAGTTTCACCAGAGTGCAGAGAAATAGAGAGACAGGCGTTTTCAATAAAATATGTTATTTATTGAGCAGTCTTCTTTCTCATGCAAGAGAAGTGAATTGCTACAATTGCAATACTTATCATGAAGTAAAGTGCGTACAGTAAAAGGAGTATTATGAAATATGACTGTAAAAGCATTTATATGGTTTCTGAGCCATATGATACTTAAAACGGATAAAATATATACACTACATACAATGATAAAAGTTGACTAAACGTACTCAACTGGTGTTTCTAAAATACGCCTACCCCGGTGTACCTAACCCAAGCCTAGTACATGGGAAGGAGTAAGTGAGCTGCAGTTTAAGTTAAGTTATTTTTGCCAAGAATCTGAATCAAGAATTCTCTAAGGATCTAATCAGCTCCGTACCTTGGTTTTAGAATGAAGGAGGTCTTCTATCTCTTTCTCAGGACTCGATCTCCCAGCAACCTGCAAGGGTGCCTGGAAACACTGGAGCTGGATTTCTCGGCAGGAGAAAAGACAGCGTCTCTCTCAGTGCGTCAATGGGAAGGTCGGCTTCCTTCGGCACTCACATCAGCTGGGCTTTGGGTAAGTAGATAGCCGCTCTGCTCCACACCACAGTGTGTTTGCTTAAGGCAAATGCTGGTATATTTATACCTGGAAGGTGCCGAGTTTGACGTAAGGTTGGACATAAGACGTCACTAAGAACTTTCAGTTCTTTCAGGACTCTCAGGAGTTCTAGGAGAAATCAAAATAGAAGCAGTGGGAATTCCCGGGCTGCTGGAGGCTTGGTTTGTTTAAAGAACGCGTTGTACTTTCTAGGAGTCTAGGGAAGTAGCCTTGCCGTATTTGGACTGCATTGGCTATGACTAAATATGGATATGAAACTTATGCCTTTATAAGGATATGATTTGTTGAAACCACATAAGGGCATGAATCGGGAATATTTAATTAGGGTCCTAGATAAATTTACAACACCCACTCCACGTATAATGTCCATCATTACTAAATACTAAGCAATATATAAACATATAAGTATGCATGTGTTTTCCAGCCCACCCCAAAATACATAAAATGCATTTGAAATGGTATAGATACACGAAAAAATGAGTATTATACTGTACGTTTTCAAGCAGTGGTATCATTCAGATAATATTTTTGTAGTGCATTATAATCTTCAAGAATGAATCACGACATTTACATTCATGAAATGGCTCTTAATACAGAAGAGAAGGTCGAGACCATTTCATCACATATTTATACAAGATTGTACATGTGCTAGCGGCTGATTCAAAATATTGTCTCTAGAGTCTCTAAAAATAGAAGTTCTGTTCTCTACAAATAGTTCTACTGTAAGCAGAATACCATGTGCCAAAAAAAAAAGGTAAATATTTTGGAAATTGGAAAAAAGAATTTTTGCTTTCATGGGAAAAAATAGTTCCAAATGTTTTCAGTAGTGTTGTTTATAAGAAACTGAAGGCCGAATTCAGAGTTCAGGGAACGCTGTGTGCTCGCTGTTTCAAAAGTTATTCTCGTTGTTAGGAGAGAACATTAAATCAGATAGGCTGGTGAAAAATTCCTCTACAACAGTAGGTGAAAGTTCTACCAAGTTTGAAAAAGCTGAAATAGTGAATATGTGAGTTTCATTGCCATCATCGATGTCAAGATCAGCAATGTTCACAGAAGGTTGTACCTATGTGGTGCCGCTTTCATCTCATACTTCACCGCCACCTAATCGTAATGGTGAAGTCTCAACGAATGCCGTCATCAGAATAGGTAGCCGCTGGGGACAACACGTTGCATGAGCCGTTACCAAACCAAGCAAAGCATCGATATCCATTGGTACTGCTGATGGTAGTGTAAGACAGACATCCAACACGTATTCTTCTCCGCATAGCAGACATCGAAGCACAGGTAAGATGCAATCTTGCCAGATTGGTCTGAATGAAAGAAACCAGGTAGTATTCAGATCTCTTAGCGGGGCTAATCCGAGGACTTTAGTGATCCGTTCTCGGTATCGTATTGCTAGGATAGTTTCTTCCATTGTAGCCTGAATTTGTCTGTGACTTGGCTTGCCATATCGGAGCATAAGGAACAAAAATAAAATTGCTGCTACGAGTCCCAAAATAAGAGGCAGGCCACCGAATAAAGAATGCACAAAATTCGGGAAGATGCCCAGAACTGTTTCAAAGGGAGCTAACAGTCCCGAAAAAATTGTCTTAAATACATGTGCAATGCCACTGGTATCTGACATGTTTAAGATTTGGCTTAACATTTTTACGAAATGCACTGAGCAATTTGTCGATAATAGGGTATGTATCTCTGCTGCTGTCCTTGCAACTTGCAGATCATACGTCTCTTTGGACGAGGTTAAAGGCACAGTTGTCTGTAAAAGAATAGACTTCATTCTGCTTAAAGTATCAATTCGAATAGAAGAGGTATTCACAGAAGGCCATATTGCTGCCTGGATGTCTGTATTGCTGTTTGGATACAATACTTGCATACAACAAATGACCCTGGGAGTAACGCTCACGAGATAGGCTTTTCCTGGCATCATGCCACAACAGCTGTGGTCACTTATTATATCGTAGCTACCGTTGGAAAGTTGTCTGAAAAAGGGCTCTATCTGTGTAGCAGGGGTGCCGTGCAGATGACATGAAAGGTTGTTTGATGAACCTTCGCAGGCTCCACGCAAGTTAATTCCTCGACATAGAAGTGTACCGCTTAGTGATTTTTTACAATTGTTACCACTAAGAAATACCTCTTTTTTTCCCCTCACTATAACATCTATGTGTATAAGGTAAATTCCAGGTTGACTTGATGTATCCTTTACCCAACCTTTCATACAGGCCTGCTGGTATATACTTTTGGCAGTATTGAAACTGAAAAGTTGTTATCGGGATTGTAATGGTGCCATGTATTATCCATTCAATGACCGGTCGTTCTGACATTGTCAATGGTAATTTTTCTAGTTTTTCAATGCTCAGCACTGTGTAGTTTGCTCCTTTTTGTGCCAATGAGATTTGTCTATCAGTAAGGTTAAAGATAGAAAATAATGACGTTGTGTTTATCAGACGCCATGGCACGTAGTCTGACCGGAGGTTTTGTAACGCCCAGCCTCACTGTACAATAGGACGTAATTGTGGCGGGCCATGCTGTAACATAGCATATCCTGTTCTATTATATCAATAGAAGATGATACAATACTGTCCAGTGAATACATTCTGGAGGACAGAGTCGTTAACCCATTGTCCACTACAGAAAGTGATTTTTCAAAATTAATACGATCAATTTCTCGTATTTTTTCTGCAGTTTCAATTTGTGTTATTTTCCAAGCTTCATTATAAGCTGCGTATATACCGGCGTATATGAAACGTTTTTGACGCTGTTTGCGAGGTCCCAGTAGGAAATCTCGCAAGTCAGCACCTTCTTTAAGTAAAGTCAAGTGTTGCTTAATTTCGGGTAGTGTGGATTTCTGTAGCCATTCTAGGCATAGTTTTCCTACACTGTATCTTGTAATTATCCCTGGATGTTGACTCTGGGAATATCTTGGGTCTGGCCTATTCTGTTTGAACCCCTGTATTTTGTTCAGGAATCTATCTTGACAGTTATTAGTGTCTGTGGGCCAGATCAACCATTTGTTCCAATAAGGAGTAGTTCTGTTTTGTTGTAAAATATAGGACACGTCTGACCCCTCATCTGTAGTTTTATTTTTATCAGCCATAGGCTTTGGTATAGACGGGTTGTTTAAATCTTTTATCTTGGCTAGGCCAAGACAGGTTGTTTGTTGAATGGTGTCATTCAGAAACATTATTTGTTCTGGGATCATGCAGGCTCTAAATAATGATTCTAAACCTTGTACTTGCCACTCTTTTGTACCCCAGATGGTTTTTGTTTCAATGTTGTTTTTCCAAAATTCAAAACCAAATGTAGATATTTTTTCATAAAATTTTTCAGAATAAATCAGTTTAATATTTGTCAACATGTTTTTCATTCCTGTCTTATTTAACATTTTGAAATAAAACGTTTCTGGATTAGTGTTATTAAACCCTGAGAAGTATGGGAATTTCTCATAAAATGTTTTCGAACTGCCTTTTGGCGGAGTTGGACAATGTTCCCACTGATTATAACTGAAAACATTTCTAGGATTAGCAGATTTATGCAGGTAATGATGCCCAAAGTGATTGAAGCAATACATTTCTTCATAATTCGAAGAACCCTGTAAATAATCATGTTCTGTAAATTTTGCTGACATTTCTAAATCTGACATCATATTATTAATATTTTCTAAGTCCCAATCATCAGAGAAAGTACTCGGTGATACAGTCACTAAAAGAGATCTTGAATTGATGTGGATATTTCAAGAGTTCAACCGGTCCATAGATTTTGTAATCAGTTTTGTCCCATGCTATACCACCAGGTATAGGATTTGCTGTGAGGTTGACTGATGATAGTTCTCTTTTTTCAATGTGAGAAGATCTGTGTGGTTTCAGGAGCAAGTTGATGTTCTGACTTGCTGTGTTTATTGTACTATATTTTCCACCAATAAATCTACACAGAAGGAGGAAAAGTGCACCTAACACAATCCATAATTCAATCCATGGTGAAATCAGATATGTTTCTCTGAGTTGAGGAAAGAGCTCTGTAATTTTCTTTTTGAAAGTTTTGTTTGCTGGCTTGTCTCCATGTTCACTTGGATCATCAGAAAAGTCCTCGAAGTTGATAAAGTAGCCAGATGCAGTTCTGTCAATTGGTGGAATTGCATCCGGATTCCCTTAAGTCACATTAGTATAGTCAGAGGCTACATCGTTGTAGACAGGTGTTTCTTGACGAACTGTTGTAATTTTGGTTTCAAGAGGCACAAGTTCCATGGCTTTGTTGCATAGTCCTTTTTTTATTCACTGCAGGTTTATCAAATGTGATTAGTCTCTCAGTTTGAAACTCTTGGATTGTAGCAAGATTTGGTCTTCTGCTATTTCATGGGAGTCCACTGGGCCTACTACTTATTATTGGCCACATGGTTGTGGTTTCACCAGGTCGATTGATACAACTCGGTTCTCCTTTTTACCAACAAGGGGCGGTAGTACTACTGATCTTGTTCCGCTGACAGCTAAGATAGGTACTGCTTTTCTGTAAGAAGGCCCAAATTCCTTCTTCACTGCGATCTTTTCTCTGACCAGATCCCCAATCTTTGGAATCCAGACAGGTCTTGCTGGGACAGGTGTTTTTTCTTCAGTGGTCGTTGGCTTTAGCTTTGTGTTACTTTAGACTTCTTCTTGTTTCATTCAAGTCCTGTAAAACAGCCAAACGATCTTTGATATCAAAGGTTTTTTGTTTCACCACTGAAGTGTGACAATCGAGATCATGAATGATCATTCTTGTACCAAACAAAAGTTCGTACGGAGTGATACCTCCTAGAGAATTCCTTGGCAGATTATTAAGACTATGTTGGACACTTATTAGATGTTTGACCCACCCGTCACCCGAACCTAATACCCTCGCTGTTATAGATTGCTTTATGTCACGTTTTTTTCTCTCCACTACCGCATTTCCCTCGGGATGGAATGGACTAGAATACCGCAATGCAATGCCCATGCTGGTCATGGCCTCCTTGTAAGCCCGAGAGCTAAACGCAGGACCCTGGTCAGAATGTAGCATGCCAATTGTGTATGTGCCAATAAATACTCGCAAATATTTTATAACAGTTCTGGCGTCAGCCGAGCGCAGGGGCCACATCCAAATGAATCTTGTGCAGGAATCCACTGCGACCATGATATATTTATAGTTGCCATCCCTTTGTAAGGGACCACAGTGGTCCAGGTAAACACATGCTAATGGTTTGTCTGAGATTAGAAGGGGCGTCTGCGCTGGTCGTTTCACTGTTGATACTTTCATTGTTTGGCATATTTCACATTCTAGACCATAGTTCCTAGTCTGTTTTTTCATGCGTGGCCACCAAAATCTCTGTTTTAATAATGATACTGTGGCGGAAACACCAGCATGTGCAGAAGTGAGCCCTTCGTGTGCCGCTAAAATTAGTCCTAACCTGTGTTCCATGTTTGGAATTGCTCTATCCCCCAATCCAGGGATTTGAGCAAAAGGAACATTGTTTACATCAGTTTTGTATGAGTACTTTACTGGAAAGCCTTTCGGGAGTGTCTTACCACTGTCTTTTACTGAAGCACTGACAGCTTGCATTATCTCGCTGTCTATTTTTGTTTTTGACCGAGTAATGGCAGCTACAGAAGCCGTTTGTACAGCTTGATCCGCGGCCTCATCAGCCAATGAATTCTCTGCAATGTGAACGCCATCACGTTGATGACTCAGTGTATGGATCACGTGAGTCTTTTGTAGTTCTTTCTGTAAAAGAACTACTTGTTCCCACAGCATGTTATGCTTGATTATGCCACCTTTTTCATCTTTGAAGTTGTTTTGAACCCAGTTCTGCAAGTATTCATTGTAAGACTGGACACGGTAATAAGAATCGCACACTATTAGTGTGGGGAATTCGCGATCGGTATTTTCAAGTGCCATCTTAAAAGCCTGTAGTTCAGCTCGCTGAGCTGTACAGTCTCCGAGTGATTGAGTTTTAGTGACCAATGGTCTAAATTTTCCTTCGTAACAACGACCTTTACCAATCGCGCACGCAGCACTATAGGCTTGTTTACCCCCAACTGCGGGTTGTGCTGAGCCGTCTGTATATATTATACAGCCGTAATGTTCGAGAGGCAGGATTTCGGTCAGCAGAGGACATTCATATTCGTATTGGAGAAATTTGTGTGTTTTGTAAGTTAGGATCAAATTCGTATACTACGTCTGTTGCAGCGAGAGAATTAACCCATTGTATCCATCTTGGAAGTAAAGCTTTAGCATTGGGAATGCTTGCTATTGTTACCGCTTCTAGGGCAGGTACCGGTGTAACGATTATTATACGTTCACCTTGTGCGAGGGCTCTTTCTTTTGCTACAGCAGTTTGTACCACAGTGAGAATCTTTTCAGTAGAACTGAATTTCATTTCAGCCTGTGTGTACAAGTGTGATTTAAAAGCTATTGGTACAGTTTCTCCCTCATTAGAGGTCAGGTATGTGAATCCGCATCTTCCTGGGATGACTCGGATTACAAGGTTGCGTTCGTTTGCACGTGTTTGCAGTTTTGTTTTAGTTAACATGTCTGTTTGTAATGATCTTAAAATTTCTGTGTGTTTCTGAGTCCAATTAATTGGTTTAAAATCAGGTTTTATTAATTCGTGGAGAGGTTTAACCCTCTCTGCATAATTTAGAATGTATGTTCTTCCGAAATTCAGGAAACCTAGAATTGATTCACTTGTTTGCTGCCCTGCTGTTTGGACCTTCGTGGGAATCGAAGCCCTGCTTGTGTTGCTGCTGGGGCTGTGTGGACGCCACAAGCGCTGTGCCGGCTTTACCGGTGTGCCGCTGACCGCCTCCCTACCGCTGCGGGACTGCGAGGCGATTGTACCAGCTGTAGCCTCTTCCCGCAGCGACCACGCCCCCTTGACTGCCAAAAGTATAACTTTTCGTAGCACCCGCTGCGCGGGTGCTACTCACTTGTTTGCTGCCCTGCTAATTGGACCTTCGTGGGAATCGAAGCCCTGCTTGTGTTGCTGCTGGGGCTGTGTGGACGCCACAAGCGCCGTGCCGGCTTTACCGGTGTGCCGCTGACCGCCTCCCTACCGCTGCGGGACTGCGAGGCGATTGTACCTGCTGTAGCCTCTGCCCGCAGCGGCCACGCCCCCTTGACTGCCAAAAGTATAACTTTTCGCAGGAACCGCTGCGCGGGTGCTACTCACTTCTTTGCTGCCCTGCTGTTTGGACCTTTGTGGGAATCGAAGCCCTGCTTGTGTTGCTGCTGGGACTGTGTGGACGCCACAAGCGCTGTGCCGGCTTTACCAGTGTGCCGCTGACCGCCTCCCTACCGCTGCGGGACTGCGAGGCGATTGTACCAGCTGTAGCCTTTTCCCGCAGCGGCCACGCCCCCTTGACTGCCAAAAGTATAACTTTTCGCAGCACCAGCTGCGCGGGTGCTACTCACTTGTTTGCTGCCCTGCTGTTTGGACCTTCGTGGGAATCGAAGCCCTGCTTGTGTTGCTGCTGGGGCTGTGTGGACGCCACAAGCGCCGTGCCGGCTTTACCAGTGTGCCGCTGACCGCCTCCCTACCGCTGCGGGACTGCGAGGCGATTGTACCAGCTGTAGCCTCTTCCCGCAGCGGCCACGCCCACTTGCCTGCTGAGGGTTACAAGAGCAGTCTGGGCTTTCGCGAAGCGGGACGCGCGCGGGACAAAGCAGGGGGCTAAGCCCGGGCAAAGGGCGGGCCGTTTGAGGCCGTTAGAGAATGGTGGAGACCGGACCGGGTTACCCCCTTGGCTTTATCTTTGTCATCTCAATTCCTGCTTCTTTAGTCCCTTGCTGAACCTAAGGATTAATGTCCACACGTGAATACAGAAGTAGGGCAGCTAAAGGGAAGCTGCAAAATGGGACCCTTGATGATTTCATTACTAGGACTAGCACTGCCATAGATATGGCGATTAACAAAATGCAGCACAGAGTCTCCATAGAACTTGATGCAGCTAGAAGGCTATCGCAGGAGCTGACTATGGCCAAAAAATCATCCTTAGGTCATTTTGCTTCTGTCAAAACCCCTGAGCGTTTGCTAGGTCCTGCTCCTATTTTGACGCAGGCAGTTGTCCATCAGTCATCAGCTTCCCTCTTCCCAGCCTCAGCCCCGATGGTGGGGTTACCCCATTCATCCCCTCCCACCCTTAGTCCATCCTTGGGTGGGGCAGCTGGAGTTGAGGGGACCCCATCGGAGATGGCCCCTAATGCTAAGGAGGTGAGTGGGAGGATTTCCTATACCTTCCAAAAGGGTGCCATCCATAAACAAAAGCGCAATAACACATCTGCTTACGCTAGGAAAAAGGCACAGGTAGCAAAGGCCCAGTTTTTCACGGGGGTCAATTTAATTGACGAGGGGGTGGGTGGCACACCCTTTCAGTTCCCCCCCATGTGCCCCCTTCTACTGAAATTAACTGCCCTACTGCACTAGACACTAGCCTGGCGAAATCGGTGGGGGAACATGATAATCTAGTAATAGAAGGTGAGAATGGCGGGGTACCACTCTGTGTGATAGAAGGAAAGGATGTGGAATTTCTAATGATTGTCTGGGAAACGCTAAAAAAACGCTTAACCCCCTTGGAAGTCAGACTATCGCGTATAGAAAACCAGCTGCTTGAGACAGAAAAAAGTATCCTAACTTTAGCAACCCTGAGTATAGCCGAAAATAAGCTGATTAGCACACTAGGCGCAATTCATAACCTACCAGCACCTGCTGACACTCCATCAACAATTCCTGTGACTAAACCCATTCCTAAACCCCGGCATAAGGCTATCACAAGCAATACCATTAATACAGTAGTGGAGGGTGCAAATCAATTGTCTGTTCAACCTGCTTCAGCCCCGAAAGTCATGGCAGTCCCGAGGGTCAAAGAACATAACACTCATCACTCCATCCCGCAGAGGGCAAAATTTAATAAAAATCAACGTAGGGGCTACATTGATCTCCCCCCAGATGTAAGGCCCTACGTAGTTGTGTTAACAGGTGTTCCGCAAATTGCATATCACCAGCAGGAAAACTTCGGGTCACTGAAAAAACAAGGTAACACATTGGCTCAATGTAAATAGGCCGTTACCCAATCACCTGAGAAGTAAAATCCTTATGGTGAGACGGGTACCTTGGATAGGGACCTCGCACAAATCTATCTCAGGCGATTGCGTTATCGTCTCCTTTGAAGACCCTAATACTGCACATTACATATACTCATGGAACAATTATGGGGGAAATTCGCCCATAATACCTAGACCTCTAACCTATTTCTATCCCCCGCTCCCATGCCCTAACACCGGGGGGATCTGGAATTGGATTCCGGCCAGAAATCGTGTACGGGGTGGGTCAGCCGATTGTTGGCAGGATACACAAGGCTGGTGGAATGGGGGACCCACCTATAATAGGTTTGGGTGCCTTGAGGATGTTGATTGACTTACCCGTATGGCTCCTTGCACACCTTGCCCTGAGGATCTATATTGCCCCTTATCCCGCCTTGTCCCCGTGCTACCCCCATGCATCCCTGAAAATTGCAATTTATTTGTAAATAGGACTTTGTACACAGAGGGGGATGTTGCTGAATGCCGAGTTGGTGATATAGTCCCTGAGCCCCTAACTGATAAAATTGGTTATGTAATTCCAGTTGGTCATAACACTAAGGGAGTCGTTTGAAATATGCTTGTTGCTGACAGAAGGATTGGCCTGTCCAGAGTCACCTTCACTTGAACTAGCCACCCGAGGTGAGAGATCTCCGGCTAGCAGCCATATTGTGCTGCCACCGTTGCTTAAGGGGGGGGACTTGTGGAGGTTTTCTGGGAGGGAACCACTATCCTTGACCCTGGCTAATGCCCCTAGTATTGTCTCTGTTCCCTCTACTAATCAGCGTGTGTTGGGCCCAGAGGGAGCTGGTGGTGAAGGACTGAAGGTGCTTAGCTGGAACATAGCTGGCCTTGCACGGAATATAGACTTACCCGATTGGAATTCATTTGTTGAATCGTTCGGGTTGTGTCTTTTTCAGGAAACCTGGACCCTGGAACCACACCATAAGGTGGGCTTCACCACCTATTTTGTTCCTGCGATCCAAGCACCCGGAGGGAAAGGCCGTCCTTCTGGCGGCCTATTAATTTGGGCCAGCATTTCGCTGGGTCTCTCTTTTAGGCCTATAGTTAATAAATCGCCTGACTTACAAAGAATCACAGTTAGAGGGCCACGTGGGGGAAGGAGGCTTGAAATTTTTAACATTTATATCAGAGGTTCAAAGGGCGGGTCCTCCACGCTCTCTCTCACGGGCATAGAGGAGGGCCTTAGTTCCTGTGCACCGGACTCCCTTGTTATACTAGCCGGGGACTTCAATTGCACATTTGTACCCCTTGCTAAGGAGGATATACTGGGTACTAGGGAGGATGATGCCAGGAGAGACATTCCTTCCCTTTCACTGGCCCCCATCAGAAGCTGGTCCCAAACTGCCATCGAGCTTAATGCCCTCTGTCTGGAACATGGCCTTAGGGCCACTAATGGTAGATCGGTTTCAGATCCGGCAGGAGCTCACACGTTCAATAGAGTAGGTCACTCTTGACTTTATCCTATTGAACTATAGCCTTTGGGCCCACCTAACAGATATGGAGGTCCTTCAGACTTCTGTTAGTGATCACAATCCTTTATTTCTGTCCCTGTCCGCCCTATGGACGGGTGCCTCTTCAGTCCAAACCGCTCATGTTTGGAAAACAATGCATGAAGTGATCCCTACTAATTGTGGTAGACGCCTAAAATGGAATACCTTCGCGGCTAATGAAGACAAGATCCGGGGTGCCAAATCTATTATGTCTAATACCTCGTTGGGGTTAGACTCCCTGGGAGCCGCCCATCTCGAGGTCTCCAAGTTGTTCTCTGAAACAACAAAAGCGTTAGGGGATCTGTTTGTGTTTCACTCCTCAGGTTCTAGGGGTAAGCCTAATGGTAAACACATGCGTAATGCGGGCTGGTTCTCCCAGGCCTGCAGTGTTGCCAAGAGGGAGCTGGTCAGGGTGGTGAAAGCTAAGGATGGGGCCCAGATTAGCTTTGCTAGGCGCATCTATAGAAAGACCCTAGCAAAGGCGAAGGCCGAGCATGAGAATCAGTTTTGGCAAGATTTATTGGTGGCTAGCTCGAGGAAGGACTCCAAGGGCTTTTGGGACTTAATAAGAACGAGGGACAAACCCACGGACTCTCTCATAACATGTAACATAACTGAGAGAGTATGGTTTGATCATTTTTCCAAGCTTTATACAGTGGCCGCGGACCCGAGGGTTACCGAGGTGGGACAGTATTCCTCGGGCAACATCGAGCCCAGTGATGAAGTTTTATTCACTCATAAAGAAGTAGAAGGGGCGATTAAGTGCCTGGTTCCCAACAAGGCAGCAGGCCCTGATGGCCTACCGGGGGATTTGCTCTGGGTCAATTTAGGTGATTGGGGGAGACTTATTGCCTCCGTATTGAATGGTGGCTTGGCTGGTGTGGCCCTACCGGATTCATGGAGGGGCGCAGAGGTCGTCCCTATCTTTAAGAGAGGGAGTCGGGACGACCCTGCCAATTACCGTCCTATAAACCTCCTGGATTCCTTGCAGAAAGTGGCAGGCAAAGTGGTCCTGGGAAGGGTTTTGCAGTGGGTCGAAGAGAACAATATTTTATCAGATTTCCAAGCCGGATTTAGATCTGGCATGGGAACGATCGAGCAAGCATTCCGAATGATGATGCTTTTTTGGAAAGTGGTTGTACTGAGCAAAGGCATTTATAGACCTAAGGACTGCCTTTGACCTGGTCCCACGCAACCACCTCTGGAGTGTTCTCGATGCGTTAGGCAATCCCCCATACCTACTGGACATGCTAATAAGATTCCACGCAAACAACTTTGCTCAGATCAGGTGGGGTAACCAGGGTCAGAGAACATCACGAATACCTGTAAATAGAGGTGTCCGCCAGGGTTGTGTGCTAGCTCCCACTCTATTTTCATTATATGTCAATGGAGTGGTGGAGCACCTGCTACAACACCCAGCAGACACACCATCCCTGGCGGGTAAGAGAATATCTACACTCCTATTTGCAGATGATACCCTCCTGATCTCCAAGTCACCAGTGGGCCTGCAGTGTCTTTTAAACAGCTTTAAGACCTTCTGCGATGCAAGGGGATTAGTCATCAACACGGGGAAGACGAAGGTTCTGGTCTTAAAACCCCTGAAGAAATCAATCAAACCACCTACCCTTGATTTAGTCCAACTCGAGAGGGTCAAAGAGTTTGATTATCTTGGCATTCGTCTCTGCGACTCTATGAGTTGGAAATCCCACCACCACAAGATGCTGTTGACACATAAGAGGGTGACGGGGGCCCTTCTTAAGGAACATCGGGGCTCCTCTCTCAAACCAATTGCACCGGTTCTTGATATTTATAGGGCACGAGGTGTCAGTTCAGCTCTTTACGGGGCAGAATTATGGGGTGTGCAGAACGTGGACCAGTTAACCCGTTCCGAAAATAAATTCCACAAAGATTTATAGGCCCTCCCTTACAGCACCCCAACCCTTCCCCTTCTTCTTGATATGGGTACTCGTCCCATCAGTGACCAGGCGAGGTTGCGCCCACTTCTTTTATGGGCTCGTATCTGGAGAGTTCCTGAACTCTCCAGCTACGCAGAGGGGCTAAAAGAGATCCTCCTAATGCCTGGCTGGGCTAAGATTCAGTGGCTAAGGGAAGTTAAGCGCCTTCTAATAGATATGGGCCTCGAGGACGCCTGGATCACTAGATCTGCCCCGCCCAAGTCAACCTTGAAACAGCTATATTGGGCATGGGTGATTGAGGGCAGAAAGAGTAATGCAAACTTGTGTAGGTCAAAGGCTGAATTTCTCCTGGTCAAGGAGGTGCATTTCCGTGAACCTTATCTGGATTTTATCCGAGCCCCGTGGGACAGGGCACTTTATTTTAAATTTAGGGTAGGGGTCCTTCCAGTAGGAACCATGACTGCTAGCTGGAAGGTCCCGGCGCAGACAACCCCTTTTTGTCCCTGTTGTGTGAAGAGATTAGAGACAGTCCCACATTTTTTGTTTGAATGCCCGGCCTATGCAGTCCCTCGTAGAAGATGGCTGAAGCCACTGTGTAGAGAACTCAGAACTAGATCCCACAAGGAGGCCCTAAGAATCTTAAAAACGGACCCCCGGCCATTGTTTGCTAGTGGAATGGCTAAATTTTTAGGCTGGGCTTGGCGTATTAGATTCAACAGCCTTTCCCACCTCGTTTGAGGGTATTTTAGACTGCATATTATTGGAATTCACGTAAATTGTTGCCTAAAGCATATGTCTCTACCAATGTTGTTTTTTATTGTTTTTAATATAAATGTTTTGCTTTTTATGATATTAATTATATCAAAATAAAGCTATTTACTACTACTACTACTAGAATTGATTGTAAGTTCTTCAGCGTTGTTGGAGCTTGGAGTACTGCACACTTCTCTAAGAAGTTGTCTGCTAGGCTTTTGCCTTCACTTGATAATTCATATCCTAAAAATAGGACAGTTAGAGGGCGTGGCTTAGCGGGCGAGCATGGCGGACGTGGCTGCCTAAGAGCTCCCGCCGGCCCGCCGATTATCCTGGACTTATCCTGGCCCTGAACCCCGAAAAGTGCACCGCATCAAGGGTGGTGTTGGCGGAGGACACCGGGAACCGTCCGGTGCTGGGGACAACGCGCCTAGACCGTCAGCGGCCGTGGGGCGAGTGAGTGCCGCGAGCGGCCTGGTGCCCGCCGGACAAGCCGGGACCTCAATTTTGGCGTCCCCGACGTGGGGACCTGACACGGAGCCGGCGCTGCCGCTCCCTGACCGCGTTCCGGGGCTGCCTGCCGTCGGCGGCTCACAGCGGAGTGCCCTGTCAATCCTCCCATTGCCGGCGGTGGGGGCCTGGACCGGGGGGGGGCCTCGGAGGAGCTGCGGCCTGCCTGGCCTCGCCGGAGCCGGGGCCTCGAGTTTGGCGGCCCCCGCCCGAGGACATACACGCTGGTTTTGGGACACTCTGGTACTGCTGTCCGCGGCACCCTCCGCCTTCCGGGGGCGCGGCGCCCCCCACCGCGGGCAGACACCTTGCCCTCCACTGGGACTGGCGGCGGCTCCGTTGCCGGTGGGAGCTGCATCCTCCATTCTTGTTGACCGGCGCTGTGGGGGCTGGGGCGCCGGAAGGGGTCGCTGCTGACGTTGGACCTTTGACCAGTGATTATCCTCCCGGGGCCTGGCTGGACCTACAGGTGGTGTGGACGTGGCGAAGGGGCCGGAGCGGCAGGGGCGGCCTGGTGGCCCGGGCGCAGCCGGGACCTTGATCTTTGCAGCCTGGGCTGGCCACGATCCGGGGCTGCCTGCTCCTGACGACCTACAGTGAGATCCCCTGCCTTTCCTCACCGTGTTTGCGGTGGGGCCTGCGACTGGAAAAGGTGTCGGAAGATCTGCGGCCTGCCTGGCCTTGGTGCAGCTGGGACCTCTAGTTTGGTGATCCCCGCCCGGAGTCACCAGCCCGGATCCATAGCCCTGGTGAGTGGACACGGCGGGCCCCCCCGGGAACTGAGGTGTTAAACAGGCGCCTGGCCCGAGTAATTGTCCTATCCGGCTCCTGTGGTACCTGGGGCGGCGGTTGGAGAACTTGTGGTTTGCACTAGAGTGGCCCATATCTGCGCCGTGCCAGGAGTGCCGGTGGGCGCGAAGACGACTTCATACACCTTGGCGGGACGACATTGCCTGGGTTGTACCCGATCTGTGGGCCGGTGGCGAGGGACTCTCGAGCGTCCTGGTGTGTTCGGGACGTCTCGGCTGGGGCCTAGCTGGTGGACTATTGCGAGAAGC
This sequence comes from Lissotriton vulgaris, assembly GCF_964263255.1. NCBI lineage: Eukaryota > Metazoa > Chordata > Amphibia > Caudata > Salamandridae > Lissotriton > Lissotriton vulgaris. The sequence continues at coordinate 29,088,656 of NC_141687.1, read as the reverse complement.
GGCCCTAGTACAGGTGCGTGTCACTGCTCTACCGTCTGAGCGGCCGCCATGACGAGGGGCTCGGCCGCCACTAAGACAGGACCCATCGACAAGTTCACTGGCCATGGTGGAGGAGCCGGGGCGGCTGGTGGGAGTCATCCGGCCGGACCAGACAACGCGGCGTTGATGGCGGCCATTACCCAGTCCCGCGACATGCTGGATGCGAAAATTGGCGCGGTGGGGGCCGATGTGATGCTGCTGCGTCAAGATCTTCGCAATGCAGTCGCCCGCATTACCGCGACGGAGACCAGGGTCACGGCGGTGGAGGGAGATGTTGGTACCCTTAAGAAGAAGATTGCCGACATGGAACAGATCCAACGGGGCCTGGCGCTTCGTGTGGAGGATGCCGAAGGGCGGGCGAGGCGGAACAATCTGCGCTTCGTTGGTTTTCCGGAGGACTGCGAGAATGGGCCTATGGACGCTTTTCTGTCCCGGTGGCTGGAGAGCTGGCTACCACCGGACTCCCTGTCGCGATGCTTCATAGTGGAGCGTGCCCACCGCGCCCTGACACAGAAGCCGCCAGTCGGGGAACGGCCCCGCCCGATCATCGCCAGGCTCCTCAACTTCCACGACAGGGACGTCATTCTCCGGGAAGCGCGGATGAAGGACACCCTGCTGTATGACAATCATAAAATAATGATCTTCCCGGACTATACCAAACTGGTCCACCAACAGAGGCACTCCTTCCTGGATGCCAAGGCCAAGCTGCGTGGCCTAAAGATCCAATACTCGCTGCTCTACCCGGCCCGCCTCCGGGTGATCTTCAATTCCAAGACCCTCTTCTTTGATACGCCGGAGGCCGTCTTCAACTGGACCGATGAAACAGTCAGAATCCGACCTCACGTCCAACCGGGGCTGCACTCTGGATCATCGCGTGGCTCGTCTCAGGACAGGAGCAACCCGTCTGGCAACCCGCCTGGCAAAGGGAAACGTCATCGCAAGTCCCGCTCCCGGCGGAGGTCCCTGTCCCGGGACCCCCTCCTGGGGGACACACAGCCTGCTGCGGACCAATCTGATGGAGGCTCCTGATCGCCCTTCATGGGGACTGTCTGCTGGTTGCCTTCTATATGTGACTGTATCTGGCGGAGGCTGAGCTATGGTCGGTGGGACATACAATGGCTGGTGCAGTATTGACTACTTCTTCTTGGCGAATGCCGGGGCCGTCGGGGGCTGTGACTTTCGTGTGGTGTTTTACTTATGACTCTGCTGTATGTTTGTTGGGGTTCAGGGCACGTACTTTGGGCTGCCTCCTCCTGTTGGGACTGGGGGGTGGTTCTGGGAGTGTGCCTGATTAGTTCGGGGGGGGACTAGCTGGGATCCATTGGTATGGCTGGCTTTGGGCGCTGTGTTTTGGGCCTGAAGTACTGTATACCGCGACAGATACTTCATTGTTCCTTGAGGTATGTGGGTGGGGGTGGGGGGAACCGGGGTGTTTGGTTGCTTGTGAGTTGGGTCGGGGTCGGAGGGGTGGTAGGGTTTGGGGATTCGGGGTTTGTGGGGTCTGGGGTTCTGGTTCTGGGGGTGCACGTGGTCTCTGTGTATTTTGCAACTGTGGGATCTGGGGCATGGGCCGGGGGTCGGGGTGTGTGGGGCTGGGAGCATTGTGATCATGGTTGATGTTCCTCGCTTGGCGCCCAATGGCGCCTCCATGCGTATTCTTAGCTGGAATGTACGAGGACTATTGGACAAGATTAAACGGGGGGAGGTGCTTCGCTGGGCTAAGAGGCACTTGGCAGATGTGCTCCTTCTTCAAGAAACGCACATGCTAGGTACAAAAGCCCTGAGTTTGCAGCGCTTTGGCTTCCATCAAGTGTTCCATGCCGGATTTACCAGGGGCTTCAGGGGTGTGGCCATTCTTATTCATAGACGGCTGGCATATGTACATGAGCGTCAGTGGCTTGACCCCCAGGGACGTTTTGTCTTTGTACAGGGGAAGGTCGGGGTGGAGCCGGTTGTGTTTGGCTGTGTGTATGCCCCCCCCCCTTGCAGTGGGCCTTAGCTGAACGTTTGTTTTCCTTGTGGGCTGAGTTCCCCCGCTCCATGGCTGTGATTGGCGGAGACTGGAATGATGTGATGGATGTGGCTTTGGACCGGCAGAGGAGGCCGGGCGTGGCACTTGTATCCTCCCCTACACGGTTGGGGGCTATGGTTGATGGTCTGGGCTGGGTGGATGTATGGAGACATCTGCATGCGGAACGGCGGGAGTACACCTTTGTCTCGGCTGTCCATGGCTCCCTTTCACGTTTGGACTGTGTGTTTGTCCCGAGGGCCTTCCTTGACAGGGTGAAGGGGGCGGCGATTCGGCCTCGCGGGCTCTCGGATCACTCCCCAGTGGCGGTACAAATTGACTTGTGCAAAGCGCGCTCCCCCTTCCGATGGCGAATGTCCGCGTGGCATCTGCAGCGCCCTGATTATTCCCAGCATCTGCGTAGCGCGATTGCCCATTATTGGCAGGACAACCTTACCGGAGGGATGGATGCGGTGACAGTCTGGGAGGCTATGAAACCCACCCTGCGGGGCATAGATATTGCTTGGTGTGCGTCGGCTCGCCGGACTCGGCTGGGAGGCATTGCTGCGGCTGCAGAGCGGGTGGAGGAGCTCGAGGCTCGGCACAGTGAGGCACCCGATGATATGTCACTGCGGCTACTCCTGCAGGCGCAACAGTCTTATTCCTCGGTCCTGTTGGACGAGGCTCGTCAGGCGTGGTTAGCCACCCGTAGTCGGGTCTACCAGTGGGGCGACAAGTCTTGCACCATGCTCCATAGGCTGTGCCAACAGAACCTACAGCCTCTTACACTGCCGGGCCTTGTTGATGATGCAGGAGTGGCGATTACAGATCCGGCAACTCTTGCAACGAGCTTTGCGCGCTATTATGGGCACCAATATGCCTCTCGGGAGACTCTCTCCCCTGCCATTATCGCAGATTATATTGCATCTGTTCCCCCATCTGCTGTATCTGATGAGGTGCGCGAGGCCCTGGACCTTCCCCTGTCGGCTGAGGAGCTGGGTGATGCACTGGGTCAGTTAAATGTAGGCAAGGCGCCGGGGCCGAGCGGTTTCCTCAGCGAATTTTATAAGAAGTTCCATCTGCAGCTCGGGCCGCACTACTTGCGGGCCCTGGAACAGGCGCGAGAGCATGGCCGCCTCCCACCGGACTGGCGTCATGCCGAAATAGTGGTGTTTTTGAAGCCTGGTAGGCCCCCCGATCGCCATGACTCTTATCGCCCCATATCCCTCATCAACTTCGAGGCCAAGCTCCTGGCGAAGGCGCTGGCGAACCGCTTACTCCCACACATTTCGGCCCTTGTCCACCCGGATCAGGCGGGTTTTATGCCGCGCAGGGCAACGAGACACAATATACGACGGGCGCAGGCTGCGATACAAGCGATTGAGTCTTCAGAGGACCCGGCGGCGCTCCTGCTGGCTGATATTGATAGTGCCTTCGATTCGGTCAGCTGGACCTTTCTTTTTGCTCTGTTGCCGCTGCTGAATCTCGGCCCGGTATTCCTCTCCTATATCAGGCTGCTCTACACTGAGATCACGGCCTCGGTACGTATCTCGGGAACGGCGTCTGCTCGTTTTCCGGTGTCCAGGGGCACGCGTCAGGGGTGTCCGCTCTCCCCTTACCTTTTCGCGCTGGCCATGGAGCCGCTGGCCGCCAGGGTGCGCCGCGATGAGCTCTACTGTGGCTTCGTCTGGGGCGCGGATCACTCGGACCGCATAGCTTTATATGCGGATGATGTGCTATTTTTCATGACTGACCTGCAGCGTACGGGTCCTCGCGTCCTGGAGTTGATGCAGGAGTTTGGTCGGACATCGGGGCTCTTCCTTAACCCGCGCAAATCAACCATGTGGGTGCTGGGGGGTGCCACAGTGGACTGCCCTTGGGCTGCATCCCTTCAGATGGCTGTGGAGGGTGTGAAGTACCTGGGTGTCTTCCTCTCTGCCTCGCCAGCAGTGGCATGGGACCGGAACATCCTGCCGGTATGGGATCGGGTCCAACTGGACGTCAAGACATGGTCGCGCATGCCACTTAATATCTACGGCCGGTCGGCCATCTTCAAGATGGTGGCTTTGCCCCGTCTGCTATATCAACTGCAGAATCATCCCTTCCAGGTTGACCCGCAGTGGTTCCGTACTGTTGATTCTGTGCTGGGCCGGTTTCTGTGGGCCGGCGGTGCTGCCAGGGTGGCGCTGCGCACATGCTTCCTCTCTACCTACTGCGGCGGCTTGGCGGCCGCGGATATTTTATCTTACTATCAGGCCTCCCATCTCCTTGTGCTCAACGAGTGGTGGTATGGAGACCGTAGTGATCCGGCTTATGCCCTTGAGCATTCACTGATGGGTGGCGCCTCCCTCCACACCCTGCTGTACTCGGCTAGGCGGAGGCGACTGCTTCCGCAAGTCACCCAAGTGGTCTTCGCTGTCTGGCGGCGGGCCCTGCACCGGGTGGGCTGGTGGGGTCGGCTTACAGCTGAAACCCCGTTGTGGCGCAATGGCCTGTTACCGGCGCTGGCGTCTCTGTCCGGATTTGACGGCTGGGATGCGATTGGGGCTCATCCCTAGGTCATGTCCTCGCTAGTACTACCCTAAAGTCCTTTCAGGAACTTAGCTCCGAATTTAGCATGCCCAAGACACAATTTTTCCGTTACCTTCAATTTCGCCACGCGCTTACCCCTAGTCTGGTGGGCCTGGAACAGCTCCCTGATTTTAGCCCTATCGAGGCTAAATTGTTTATGGGAGACCTAGGTGACAAGAAGGTCTCGCAGATTTATCGCTCTCTGGTCACTCACTGTTCCCCTTCACTCGCAGCGCTGCGGGCCTCTTGGGAGGGTGATGTTGGTCCATTGGATGATGACGACTGCCGTGAGGCCTTGGAATCTCCCCGAGGTGCTGCTATAGCCATCCGCCTTCGCTTCATCCAGTTCAAATACCTCCATCGGGCGTATTATACTAGACACCGCCTATGGCGGGCAGGCCTTATCGCGTCTCCGGAATGCCTGAGGTGTGGTTCTGAAGAAGGCACCCTGTTTCATACAGTATGGTCCTGTGAGAGACTGACTCGATTCTGGGCTGGGGTTTGGGACTGCCTGTCAGAGGTGTTGGGTTGGGACCTGCCCCGTACCCCCAGGCTGGGCCTTCTTTATGTTCTAGAGAATGTTGGAGGCAATATTTATAAACGCCATTTGCTGTTGCTGGGGCTGGTGGTGGCGAAGAGGGACCTGGCGCAGGCCTGGAAGAGCGAGCGCGCCCCCCCACTCGGGGCTTGGAGGGCGGGCCTGGATTTTCTCATGGGTCTAGAGCAGCCCGTTTTTGAAGCCCGGGGATGTCCCCGTAAACATTACAAAATCTGGAAACGGTGGGCGGATTACCGGGGCCTGCTCCTTGACCCCCCCGTGGACATTGTTGATGCATTACAGCTGGATGTGGATCCCGCACTCTAGGCCGCTGGCCGGCTCCACCTTTGTAAGTTATCTCATGTTGCTGGACTATGATCACGTGCACTGGGTTAGGGTGGGATAAGGGGTGGGTAGCTGGGGGCGGGGCTGGTTGGTGTTTTTTTGGGGTTGGGTGGGTGGGGTAGTTCGATGTCATTCACTATATAACGTTGGGTTTGATGCTGTGCTAATAATATGTCTCTTTCTATCTGTCATTGACAGTCTCCTCCTGTCTGTGGAGGGCTGTGTTGAGCTTTGCTTGGACCCATAATAAAAATTGGTTATGAAAAAAAAAAAAAAAATAGGACAGTTAGATGGGCAATTCGTGACTTTTTAAAGTTGAATTTGTACCCTTCAGATGCGAACCCAAGTATAATGGTGTTCACTCTTTTCAAGTGAGTCTCCAGGTCATCGTCTGTGAGATAGATGTCGTCGACATAAGATAATGCCTCATCATCATATATTTGTAGTAACTCTGTTACTCTGGCTGAAAATAATCCTGGGCTGTTCTTGAATCCCTGTGGGAGACGACAAAATTGCTCTTGTGCCCCCATGCTGGAGAAAGCGGTTAAATATCTGCTTTCTGGTGCTATGTTTTGACAGAAGAAACCCTTTGAAATATCTAATGTTGTTTTATATTTCTTGCGCACAATGTTATTTATTAGTGCTGCACTGTGTGAGTTTTGTACTGCAAAGGTTTTACAGCAGGAGTTTAGGTGTCTGTAGTCCAAAACTAGACAATATGAATCGTCTGGCTTGGAGACAGGAAACAAAGGATTGTTCATTTGTGAGGTGCATGTATCAATCACCCCCTGATATTCAAGTTGATCTAAGATTTCTCTGACTTGTTTTTTAGCTTCTTGCTTAACAGGATACTGCCTCTGTGCAGTAGGTTGATTTTTTAACTGGATATTTTATGGTGAGGAGAATCCTAATCCCATACTACATGATTTTTAAATAATGCAGGGGCTTGGGCCATTGCCCATTTTCTAGCAAATGTGTATTTTTTATGAATTGGAATGTGATTTGAGAAGGCAGACATAATCATTTCTTCGCCATGTGGGCACTCCCTGACAAATTCTGGTGGCCACTCTTTCTCTGCTAGAAGGATATCATAGCCTTTGGATAGATTCTCCCAAAAGAGACCTCTTATTTTCTTAGTTTTGTCCCCCTCTATACGCAATGTTATTTCATATAGTTTATGGGGTATGCTAACTCTGGTGTCTGCAGTTTCCACTTGAATATATTCATTCGTGTCCACTGTCTCCAGAAGATTCATCAGGATCTTGCGAGCTATGGTCACTTCTGCTGCGCTGTCTAGCATTGTCTGGGCCCACTCTCCATTTTTCAGTTGTGTCCTCAGAATTCTCGGCATGTTTTACTTTAACACTGGCTACCTTCTTTCTGGGAAATTGTAATTTTTTACTTTGATGAGCAGGTTCCTTGTCTTTGGACTTGACGTGCTCTTCTTTATGTTCTGACTGTCCTCTTCTTTCCGATTTCTGTGAGGAAGTCTGAAAAGATCGAGAGGGACGTGTATCAATATCTTGATATCTGTCAGGTTTTCTCAAATTGTCCCTATTTCTAAGGTTGTATCTTTTTTCAGAGGGCTCCCGTTGTGGAGACTTGCCCCCCCATTCTGGAGATCTATCTCTTCGTTGGGGAGACCTTCCTCTGGTCTGAAACTGTTTTTCTCTGGGAGAGGTTTGTTTATTACCCTCCCACTTCTTTTTTTGAGTAATTAAATTATTTTTAATGAAAGTTTTTTCAGGATTTCCAGTTAGTGATTTTAGTCGGTAGGTTGTAACTGTTAATTAAACTAAATCCCTATATGTTCCAATGTCTGGGTGTGGTGTGTAGCTGGCAAGAACCTGCCATGTGGCTCCAGGTCTACCTAGTGGACCGATCCTGGTAAAGTGATTTTGATGTTTTAGGGCGCCATTAAACCAGAGCAGGTGCTCTTGGTATGTTAGTGGAATTTCAACGTCCTCGAAAGGGGTGTATTCCCCTGGAGATTCCTCTATTTTGTAGTAGTGGAACTTGCGTGTCACAGCATTCGCTGCTGGAAAATGTATCCAGGAATAGAATATCTCTGTCTACCAATATTCATGGGCCTCTACCACAAATATGACTGTACCACCTCTTGATGATACTCCATTTTCTATAAGTTTTATAGTTATAGTTTTTCTTATATTGACCGGGAGGATTATAGCATTTGGGTCGTCGTTATGGATAATTGTGTCATCCGCTAAGAGTTGAGCTGCTATTCTAGCTCTCTCCCTTTCGTCGTCACTTTCTGACATTTTACTGACTGAAAGTTTGCAGTTCAAGTTTCAAGGAAACAAAGATTAGGTGCACAATATTTTGGAACACTGTATCTTTCAACGTTGACTAAACCAAAAACTGATATATAGGTATCTCTTCCTATTAAGTTCTGGCGGATATTAACCGTTTACCCTCTCCAGACGTCTATAGGAGTTTTTACGGGAAAAGGGGTCTGTGTGAAAAGCACGACTGAGTTATTCTAGTATCTTGCGTTAGATTATCGCCTTACCAAACGTTGGGCGCCATGTAGTGTAGCTCCTATATTCCCAACAGGCTCTGCGCACTGGAATAACATAAACGATAGTTTAGACGTAGGACTGAGGTCGACTAGGTCTCTACTGAATATGTTAGACTTATTTATGAATGCCCGCTAGCTCAGAGGTCACTAGAAACTTTCTCGAGTGAACAGGAAGGAGTTAACTTTCCTGAATAGACAAGAAGGGATTCGTTTCTGACAACCGCATAAAAATGACAATTTTGCTCCCTCCAGAATAAGGAGTATATCTCCAGAGTCGTGTGAAAACAATAGATAGCTATTTCACTCAGTCAATCGTGCATGCTTAGTTTCACCAGAGTGCAGAGAAATAGAGAGACGGGCGTTTTCAATAAAAGTTGTTATTTATTGAGCAGTCTTCTTTCTCATGCAATGGAAGTGAATTGCTACGATTGCAATACTTATCATGAAGTAAAGTGCGTACAGTAAAAGGAGTATTATGAAATAATACTGTAAAAGCATTTATATGGTTTCTGAGCCATATGATACTTAAAACGGATAAAATATATACAATACATACAATGATAAAAGTTGACTAAACGTACTCAACGGGTGCTTCTAAAATACGCCTACCCCGGTGTACCTAACTTAAGCCTAGTACACGGGAAGGAGTAAGTGAGCTGCAGTTTAAGTTAAGTTATTTTTGCCAAGAATCTGAATCAAGAATTCTCTAAGGATCTAATAAGCTCCATACCTTGGTTTTAGAATGAAGGAGGTCTTCTATCTCTTTCTCAGGACTCGATCTCCCAGCAACCCGCAAGGGTAACTGGAAACACTGGAGCTGGATTTCTCGGCAGGAGAAAAGACAGCGTCTCTCTCAGTGCGTCAATGGGAGGGTCGGCTTCCTTCGGCACTCGCATCAGCTGGGCTTTGGGTAAGTAGATAGCCGCCCTGCTCCAAACCACCGTGTGTTTGCTTAAGGCAAATGCTGCTATATTTATACCTGGAAGGTGCCGAGTTTGACGTAAGGTTGGACATAAGACGTCACTAAGAACTTTCAGTTCTTTCAGGACTCTCAGGAGTTCTAGGACAAATCAAAACAGAAGCAGGGGGAATTCCCGGGCAGCTGGAGGCTTGGTTTGTTTAAAGAACGCGTTGTACTTTCTAGTAGTCTAGGGAAGTAGCCTCGAAAGGGGTGTATTCCCCTGGAGATTCCTCTATTTTGTAGTAGTGAAACTTGCGTGTCACAGCATTCGCTGCTGGAAAATGTATCCAGGAATAGAATACCTCTGTCTACCAATATTCATGGGCCTCTACCACAAATATGACTGTACCACCTCTTGATGATACTCCATTTTCTATAAGTTTTATAGTTATAGTTTTTCTTATATTGACCGGGATGATTATAGAATTTGGGTCGTCGTTTTGGATAATTGTGTCATCCGCTAAGAGTTGAGCTGCTATTCTAGCTCTCTCCCTTTCGTCGTCACTTTCTGACATTTTACTGACTGAAAGTTTGCAGTTCAAGTTTCAAGGAAACAAAGATTAGGTGCACAATATTTTGGAACACTGTATCCTTCAACGTTGACTAAACCAAAAACTAATATATAGGAATCTCTTCCTATTAAGTTCTGGCGGATATTAACCGTTTACCCTCTCCAGGCGTCTATAGGAGTTTTTACGGGAAAAGGGGTCTGTGGGAAAAGCACGACTGAGTTACTCTAGTATCTTGCGTTAGATTATCGCCTTACCAAACGTTGGGCGCCATGTAGTGTAGTTCCTATATTCCCAATAGGCTCTGCGCACTGGAATAACATAAACAATAGTTTAGACGTAGGACTGAGGTCGACTAGGTCTCTACTGAATATGTTAGACTTAATTATGAATGCCAGCTAGCTAAGAGGTCACTAGAAACTTTCTCGAGTGAGACTCAGAGGTCACTAGAAACTTTCTCGAGAGGACTGCATTGGCTATGACTAAATATGGATATGATTCTTATGCCTTTATAAGGAAATGATTTGTTATAACCACATAAGGGCATGAATCGGGGATATTTAATTAGGGTCCCAGATAAGTTTACAACAGGATATACGTTTGTATGCCTGGCATTGTGTTTTTTAGATCGAGCCAGAGCGCAAGCACTGCTCTGGCAATCGGTTGTAGGTAGAATATGGAGGAGAAGCCCACCCATATTTTTCATTGGCTTATGTCTTTGTCCATCATAAATGATGGAGTTTGATTCCTTAATAGACTTGTTAGTCCCTCCTTAGTACGACCATGTCATCATTTGTATTCTCCCATGGCTACTGGCCCCTTTACTTGTTTGGTACAAGGTCCGTGTACTTTTTCTTTATTGAGACTGTGGCATTACAAATATTTTTTGTGTGGGGTTTACCTTTGGTTGTTTGCATTTTGCCCTTGTTTCTCACTGGGTTGCTACTGGTTGTATATTTCCTGCCTTTTGGTGTACACTTGCCCGCCTTGGTTGTACGAATGCTTGATTTGTGTGTAACATTCTTGGGGTTGCATACACCCTTTCTGGCTTTGTGCATGGTGCCTTTAATTAATTATTATTTACAACAAGGGGTGGTGAGGGACAGAGTCTCTGAATTAAGCAGAAAGCTCTCACCCAGTCAAGAGATCAGGGCTAGATCCAACACCGTTTTTTAGCTCACTGCACCATCCCAGTTTCAGAACCTGGCTGTATGCAAATTAGTCTGTTCCTGTCCCAGTGCATGATGGGAACAGGGCAAACCAAACTACAAAAGCCAATTCTTACACTGGGAAGGAAACAAGCTCCCGGGGACCGGTTTCTGGCATTACAGCCGTCTTCGGCCCGGTTTGCTTGAATCCTGATGGTGCAATGAGCAAGGGTCTCACATCTGAGAATACCCTTCCACGCTTAGGGTGGACAAAAATATTTACAACAAGGGGTGGTGAGGGACAGAGTCTCTGAATTAAGCAGAAAGCTCTCACCCAGTCAAGAGATCAGGGCTAGATCCAACACCGTTTTTTAGCTCACTGCACCATCCCAGTTTCAGAACCTGGCTGTATGCAAATTAGTCTGTTCCTGTCCCAGTGCATGATGGGAACAGGGCAAACCAAACTACAAAAGCCAATTCTTACACTGGGAAGGAAACAAGCTCCCGGGGACCGGTTTCTGGCATTACAGCCGTCTTCGGCCCGGTTTGCTTGAATCCTGATGGTGCAATGAGCAAGGGTCTCACATCTGAGAATACCCTTCCACGCTTAGGGTGGACAAAAATATTTACAACAAGGGGTGGTGAGGGACAGAGTCTCTGAATTAAGCAGAAAGCTCTCACCCAGTCAAGAGATCAGGGCTAGATCCAACACCGTTTTTTAGCTCACTGCACCATCCCAGTTTCAGAACCTGGCTGTATGCAAATTAGTCTGTTCCTGTCCCAGTGCATGATGGGAACAGGGCAAACCAAACTACAAAAGCCAATTCTTACACTGGGAAGGAAACAAGCTCCCGGGGACCGGTTTCTGGCATTACAGCCGTCTTCGGCCCGGTTTGCTTGAATCCTGATGGTGCAATGAGCAAGGGTCTCACATCTGAGAATACCCTTCCACGCTTAGGGTGGACAAAAATATTTACAACAAGGGGTGGTGAGGGACAGAGTCTCTGAATTAAGCAGAAAGCTCTCACCCAGTCAAGAGATCAGGGCTAGATCCAACACCGTTTTTTAGCTCACTGCACCATCCCAGTTTCAGAACCTGGCTGTATGCAAATTAGTCTGTTCCTGTCCCAGTGCATGATGGGAACAGGGCAAACCAAACTACAAAAGCCAATTCTTACACTGGGAAGGAAACAAGCTCCCGGGGACCGGTTTCTGGCATTACAGCCGTCTTCGGCCCGGTTTGCTTGAATCCTGATGGTGCAATGAGCAAGGGTCTCACATCTGAGAATACCCTGAGTCCCTTTCTCACTGCTCCATCAGGATTCAAGCAAGCCGGGGCCGAAGAGGCTGAAATGCCAGAAACCGGTCCCCTGTAGCTTGTCTCCTTTCTGGTGAAGAATTGGCTTGGTAGTTTGGTCTGCCCTGTTCCCATGATGCACTGGGCCAGGGACAGACTAATTTGCATATAGCCAGGTTCTGAGCTGGGATGGGGCAGTGAGATAAATAACGGTGATGGATCAAGCCCTGATCTTTGGACTGGGTAAGAGTGGTCTGCTTAATTCAGACACTCTGTTCATCACCACCCCCTTTTCTAAATCGTTTTTGGCCACTATAAGTGTGGCAGGGTATACTCAGACATGAGTCCCTTTCTCACTGCTCCATCAGGATTCAAGCAAGCCAGGCCGAAGAGGCTGAAATGCCAGAAACCGGTCCCCGGTAGCTTGTCTCCTTTCTGGTGAAGAATTGGCTTGGTAGTTTGGTCTGCCCTGTTCCCATGATGCACTGGGCCAGGGACAGACTAATTTGCATATAGCCAGGTTCTGAGCTGGGATGGGGCAGTGAGATAAATAACGGTGATGGATCAAGCCCTGATCTTTGGACTGGGTAAGAGTGGTCTGCTTAATTCAGACACTCTGTTCATCACCACCCCCTTTTCTAAATCGTTTAATTAATTATTTGCTCGCTACATTTAGCTATGCATGCGTTTGTCTCTTAAAGTCCTTGCTTGTAGTATAGTCACCCAGATGATGTGCTTCTTTAGCTTGTTTTTTGCGTAGCCTTAGATGACGTGTGATGGATTGCCTTGTGTATCCATCAAAAACATGCATTTCCCGGCTGTATTTGTTGCTTACAGTCTGCTTGGGACAGCAGGAAAGAGTTAAACGTTCTCTACAGCATATTGTTTTCAGATACTCTAGGAAATTGTGCACTGCAGTGCCCCTTGCTGGTTCTTAGTGAAGACTGCACCCCTGGAGAGCCTGGTCTGGCAACTGGAGATTTCTAATTGTATCTCGGCGTGTCCTGTCTCCACCAATGGCAGGGGCGCAGCTCCAACATTCTGTGTCATGTTGGCAGCTGGACCACCACCAATACCACCACCAATACAGTCCCCACTGATACCACCAGCACCAATACCATCACAACTAATACCACCAATACCAACACCACTAATACCACCTTCAATACCATCACCGCCAATACCACCACTAATATGACCAATATAACCACCACCAATACCATCACCCCCACCAATACCGCCACCACCACCACCACCAATACCACCACCACCATCAATTCCACCACCACCAATACCACTACCACCAATACCAATACCACCAACAATATCACCACCAATACCACCACCACCAATACTAATACCACCGCCAATACCAATACCACCACCAATGCCACCACCACCAATACCACCACCGCCAATACTACCACCACTACCACCACCGCCAATACCATCACCACCACCAATATCATCACCACCACCATCAATAAAACTGCCAATACCACAACCACCAATACCACCACCAATAACACCCCCACCAATGCCCATTCAACCACCACCAATACCATCACTGCCAATACCACCACCACCAATACCACCGCCACCAATACCAACACCACCACCAATATCACCACTAATATCACAACCACCACCAATACCACCACAAACACCACCATCAATACCAACACCACCAATACCATTACCACCAATACCATCACCACCGCCAATAACACCACCACCATCACCACCAATACTACCACCACTGCCAATACCACCACCACCAATACCGCCACCACACCAATATAAATATCACCAATACCACCACCAATACCACCACCACCAATACCGCCACCAATGCCACCACTACCAATACCAAATACTACCACCACCGGGGAGGAGCCGAGCGCAAGACCATGATGGTCTTTCTCCAGCCCGATCATCCTGCCGACAATCCTGTGCCACAGCCCTACCCCCGCATCAAGGAGCAAAAGTGACAACCCCGGCCGCTTTTCCGGTCCGCCTGCGGCACTCGGTGCCGGATCTGTGTCGTCCGGCGGTCTGAGGCCTGCGCTCGTCGGAAGCTGGGACCTCGAGTGCACGCGGAGCTAGGCGCAGAGTTGAACAACATCAGGGCTGCACGCCGGACGATACCGGTGCGGCCCCGTGAAAGACTGGTGACTGTGTGTGGGCCCTCCGCAGGGAGTAAGGGCAGGGGGAGTCGGCAGTAGACTGGTGTGCCTGCAACTTACACCGGCAGATCGGGCGGGCAGGTACACTGAGGAGGCGCAGAGTCCCGGATCGGCGACTCGAGGAGTGAGGGGTGGCCGAGCAGCGACAGGGAGTCTGGAATACGTCCCTGGAGGTTCCTACCTGGGGAAACTGACCCACTCTGGGCCGTTGTGCATGCCCTATGCCATACAAGAAGAGCGGGCAATATGAACAAAGGTTGGAGGAAGAATGCTAACGACCCTTACAGTGCGGGGAGCTGCAGCTAAGGTATGGACGCCCAGTGTTGGAGGAGGGGTCCATGAGGACTGGATGAAGTCCGGCCCCGTAGGTGCACTGATTGATTATGCTTGTCCTGGCTACAGCAGGTGCGGGGTGTTGTGGAATTCTTCTTGGGCTGCGACCCGGTGCAGCCCCCTGCAGACCCTCTGCGCAGACAGAGAGTGAAAGGTTGAGGGACCACCTAACGCAGAGACAGTAGTCCGTGGCATTACGGCCTGGCCCCAGCTGGGATTTCTCTGCCTTGCGACGAGGTATGTGAGTTTGGCCGTCAACGTTGTGGGCAGAGGTGTGTACGTCGGGGGCTCGCGCTCTCTCCTTTGTGCAATATGAAGGCCGGCGACTGTGGGGGCTGCCTTACCTGCGGTCTGGCTGGGAGACCCGTGGATTGCATTGCGGAGACTTCTGTGAATGCGGCGGCGCAGCGGCTGGTGACGGAGTGCCCGTGAGACGTGCGGGGGTCTTGATACCCTAGGGTGAAAACCTATGTCCAATATCCGATTGTCCGGAAGAAACAGAGTTGAGCTGGCAACAAAGCCGGAAGCCGATAAACCGTTCTCTAAATCTTCCAAGGGGTCCAGAAACGTCCAAGCAAATAAGTTGGATCGTTATACCATGCCAAACAGGTCCCCAGTGGAAAAGAAGAGGGCACCGTCGACGGTGTGACGGAACGGTCAATCCCACCGAACCAACTTTGAGGGATCTTATGGTAGCCATAAATGGGGCCCAGGCTTTCCTGGGCCAGAAAATGGAAGCCCTGGATAACAAGCTGGACACGGTTACGATCGAGGTAGGATTGATACGTGCGGATCTAACTAAAGCAAACGAGAAAGTTAAATCGCTCGAAATCAAGACGGCTAGCCTGGTTGATGATGTCGCATTGCTACAGCAGGAGGTTAGAGACCTGAAGACCTCAAGAACCCTCACAGATCGCAAGCTGGATGATTATGAGGGAAGGGCCAGGCGCAACAGCATTCGCATCCTTGGGGTACCCGAAAACTCAGAGGGCCAAATACAGGATCTGTTTGTCGAAGACATTGTCCTCAACCACCTCAGCCCCAAGGGACTAAGCAACTTCTTCACAGTAGAGCGCCTGCACAGGGTGCCGGGGGGAAGGCCAAGGCCTGGCGCACCCCCTCGCCCAATGATCGCAAGGGTCCTGAATTATCGAGACAGAGATGTGATTTTACAGGCGGCACGAGCAGGGCCCCCCTTGCGATTTGAAAACGCGGCGCTTTCCTTTTTCCCTGACTTTACTCAAATGGTACAGAAACAACGACAGAGCTTCCTGCCGGTGAAGAAGAGGCTGAGGGACAAGGGTCTGAAATATGCTATGATGTTTCCGGCCCGCCTTCAGGTGGAACTTAATGGGAAGGCCTGGTTCTTTGATAACCCTGAGGTGACTTCGGACTGGTTGGAGGGTGTACATCTAAATGAGCCGGAGGATCGGGACCAAGGTGGCACGGATGAATGACTGGACTAAGTATAAAGAGGGCCGTGGGTTTTAGAGTGTTGTAGTGTATGGGCCGGGTGGAGGGGGTCTACACGGTCACAACATGTCTAGAGAGGCTGGGGGTGGGGCGGGGGGCTTCGGTCCTCCTTCCCTTTTTCTACTATTAGTTAGTTTGTAGCGTAGTATTTTGGCGACAGGCACACTGCTAGTTGGGGATGGGAGTTAGCCATATGCAGGGGTGCAGGGAGGGGGGAGGGGGTTTGAGAGTGAAGGGTTTTTTTTAATTGGGAGTGTATTATTTGCAATTATATTCACAATTTGTATCCTTTTTTTATGGCATCTGGTGACATAGCTAGGATTGATCTGATTTCTCACCACTTCAATGTCTGGATCGGGGATAAATGTCCTCAGCTGGAATGTGAATGGACATGGGGATAAAATTAAAAGAGGGATGGTAAGCCAACTGATTAGGAGACATACCCCAGATGTGGTGCTGCAGGAGACACATCTTGTAGGTAATCGTTACATGGCCTTGCACAGGGGGGGATATAAATTAGTGGCTCATGCCGGATTCACTACGGTGAGAAACTGATTTCCCCTGAACATACAGGCCACATGGGATGATCAGCTTGGGAGGTATATTGGCATGTCAGGGTTGTGGGAGGGGAGAACTGTCACTTTTATGTCTGTTTATGTTCCACCAGGCCTGCAGACTGACACTTTCTGGGATTTGGGGGCTATTTTCCTGACTCTGCCCGTGGGTTTACTGGTGCTGGGCGGGGATTTCAATGCTGTGGCAGATGGCGAGGTAGATAGACACCCAGCCCGAATACTGAAGCCTTCCCAGAGGTGGCTTTCCAATTTTTTAGAAACAACAGGGCTCGCCGATGGTTGGAGGTTGAAAAACCTGAGTGGGGTACACCACACACAAGGTTCTGCTGCACACTATACCCTATCCAGAATAGACTATGTACTGATACCTGCGGCTCATGCGGCCTCGGTCCGAAAGGTGCGACACCTGGGTAGGGGAATCTCTGATCACTCGCTGGTTTGGATTCGGGTAGAGGTAGGTCAACATGATGTAAGCAGAATCACCCCTATAAATGCATGGCACCTTAGAGATTGCGCCACCAAGAAAGAAGTCGTAACGCGCACAGAAAGGTACTTTAATGAAAACTCAGGATCTGTCGACTCGGCATTCACCCTATGGGAGGCCTATAAGACAGTTATTCAAGGGGAGGTCGGATCATTGGTGGCGGGAAAAAGAGGAAGAGTCGGGCCGAAGTTGACCGATTGGAGGCAGAAGTGACTAAGATGGAGATCGAGGTGTCCAGGGATACGACCCCTGAGGGTACACACCGATTGAAACTCCTCCAAGATGAATACAGGGGATTAGCTAGAGATAGGGCCACAGTACAGCACACAGACAACCAGAGCAGGATATATGAACGAGGCGACAAAGCTGGTAAATTGATTGCTTGGCTCGAGAGAGAGAGAGAGAGAGAGAGAGAGAGAGAGGACTGGGCGTCGAGGCTAGTGCCAGAGGTGCTGAAAAGTGACGCAGATAGTATAACTGACCCACAAAGTATAGCAAATGAGTTCGCAGACCAATATTGTTCAATATATACGTCCGCAGGAACATATACAGAGGAAGACAACGTGGCCATTATACACGACATTCGTATGCCAACACTATCGGAAGAGGATCGGAGCTACTTAGGATCCCCTCTCACAAATGATGAAGTGGCATTTGCTGTCAGAAGCGTACACTCCGGGAAGGCCACTGGCCCAAACGGGATTCCGATTGAGCTCTATAAATGAATTGCTAACAGGCTCGCTCCGTTTCTTTGGGCCATGTTTGAAGAGAGTAAAGACAGGGGGCAGCTTCCCTATGACCAGCGTGTAGCCAATATTGTTGTTATCCACAAAGTGGGAAAACTCAGGGCGCACTGCTCCTCCTACAGGCCCATTTCGTTATTAAATGCTGAGCCTAAGATTCTGGCGAAGCTCCTTGCAACGAGACTAACCAAAGTTATCACCACTCTGATACACCCGGACCAGTCCGGTTTTATGCCGCGTCGTAACACTGCTCTTAACCTGCGAAGGCTGCGCGGGATATTAGGCGGCGCCCCGAAATTACATGAGCCGGCAGTGTTTGTATCACTGGATGCCACCATGGCATTTCACAGGGTTGAGTGGACCTACTTGTTCACAGTTTTGGGGAAGATGAGGGTCGTCTCTGAGTTTGTCACATGGGTCCGTCTCCTGTATGCGGATCCTCTCGCCAGGTTTGTCGTGAACAATCGAAAATCCACAGACTTTTCCCTGGGCAGAGGTACAAGGCAGGGATGTCCCCTGTCCCCACTTCTTTTTGCCCTGGCTCTCGAGCCATTGGCAGCGTGGGTCCATTGGGACCGATCGATTAGAGGGCTGCGGTGGATGCCAGATTGGGAGGACAAGATCTCGCTGTACGCAAATGATATCTTGCTCTACCTCATCACTACCAGGGAATCCCTGATCTGTTTTCTTGATGTGCTTACTATATTTGGGAGGTATTCCGGCTTCGCAATCAACTGGTCGAAGTCAGTGCTTTTTGTCCTCAGCGGAGACCCTGCGGTGGTCCCAAACTCCTGCCCATTACAAATTGAACGGGTGGGATTCCGTTACCTCGGCATGTACGTGACTAGACCCGAAACTGAGATATGCCAATAACTTGGGCCCCCGCTGACCCGGCTTAGGAGGGATGTGGCAAGGTGGAAGGCGATGCCAATCTCCTTTTTGGGTAGGGCGGTGCTCTTCAAGATGATGGCCCTTCCCCGATTCCTGTATGCTCTCCAAAATGCAATGGACCCGGTTCCATCGTCCTACTTTAAAGAGTTTGCGACCCTTCAACAGCAGCTACTGTGGGACGGCAAACCTCGCATTGCCTTCACTAAACTTTCCCTCCGCTGGTATGATGGGGAGATCGGCTTGCCTGATCTGTGGAAATACTACTGGGCCTCCCAATTAGCGGCGGTGAACCATGCAGTTTAGGGGTCTCCCCAAGACCCTGGATATGCGATGGATCGTGGACAGGTGCCTGGGGGTGATTTTACGAGGGCGTTGTATGCCACGACCGGACGTTTTCCCCTCGCTGGACCGTCGGCTCAAGCAGTACAGGTGTGGCACGCAGCGACTTGACATCTTAAATGGGATGGAAAGCTCACCCTTGCGACCCAATTATGGAACTCGGAGAGGCTGAGCAGCCTGTGGAAGACTAAGGGTTCCGACAAGTGGGATCTCATTGGGATGTCCCAGATCAAGGATGTCTGGAGAGGGAACACAGTTCTTACATTCCGCGCCCTCCAAGATAAGTATCATCTACAGGAGAGTGAGCACTACCGATACCTTCAAGTTAGACATGCTCTGCTTGTGCATATTCCCAGAGGCACCGAGCTTCCAGACGCCTCCCCCCTGGAAGACCGAGTGTTAGATGGGCACCTCCCGGAAAAGATAATCTCGTTGATTTACAAAAAACTTATCAATAATATGGGAGACCCAATGACAGCCATTAGGACACAATGGGTGGCGGATGGCTTGGAATTAGATGATGAGGACTGGAGGGAGGCAGTCTCTTCCCCTAACGTAGTGGCTATTCAAATGAGACTTAGACTGGTGCAATTAAAGATTCTCCACAGGTCTTATGTTACGGGGCTCCGGCTGGTACACATGGGTCGGGGGAGAATGGGGAGTGCTGAAGGGGTGCGGAAAACTTGGAACTTTCATGTATATTTTGTGGCATTGCGTAGACATACAGGAATATTGGGTTAAAATTCATGAAAGGATTCGAGAGGTGTTGGGTACAGAGATTCCACTGGAGACTCAAAGGTGTGTTTTAAATGTCTGAGAACCTACAGATTTGAGTGCATACGAGAGGCAGTGGGTGACCCTGGCTTGCATGATTGCAAAGCGTAACATAGCTCAGCTGTGGGGGGCCAGCTAGTCGCCCCAGATTGGGAGGTGGATGGAGGACCTGGATTGGTGCATGTACAGGGAAAGATCGGTCTACATTGTGAGGGGCTGTCCTGCGAAGTGGGGGAAGACTTGGGAAGCCTGAAATAGCTATCGGGATATCTGTGTTCCACCAGTCGCTCTGGACGAAGCTGTAAACACCAGTCCCTAAGATCCCCAAATGTGATTATGCATGTATTATTTTGTAATTTGGTGATGTATATATGACAATGTAGAAGTGATATATGTCGCCTGATGCCTTTTCGTTTTTGGTTTTGTTAATAAAAAGATTTTTTTTTTAAATAGTACCACCACCAATTCCACAACCAAAAACAATACCATTGCAACTGTAAATACCAATACCACCACCATCAATACCACCAATATCACCAGTTTCACCAATACCACCCCATCAGTTCCACCATTATCACCACCACAACCAATACCATCACCACCACCACCGATACCACCACTAATACCACCACCACCAATACCACCGACACCACCAATACCACAAACACCACCACCACCAATACCACAACACTACTACCACCAATATCATCACAAATACCACCAATGCCACCACCAATACAACCACCAATACCACCACCCCCAATACCAATACCACCACCAATACCACTTATACCAATACCATCACCACCAATACCACCACCACCAATACCAATACCACACCGCTAATACCAGTACCTCCAACACCAACACCAATACCACCACCAACAATACCAATACTGCCACCAATACCACCACCAATGCCAACACCACCAATAACAGCACCACCAATATAAGCACCACCACCAATACCAACCACCACCAATACCACCCCCACCACCAATACCAATACCACCAATACCATCACAAATACCGCCAATATCACCATCAATACCAATACCACCACCACCAATACCACCAATGACACCACTGCCACTACCAATACCACCAATACCACCACACCAGTACCACCACACCAATACTACCAATACCAGCACCACCAATACCAGCACCACCAATACCACGACCACCAATACTACCACCATCACCAACATCAATACCAACAATACCAATACCATCAACACCAATACCAATACCAACACCACAACCTCCGCACTTCTCACTCACTAGTAATAGCAGGCGCACTGTACGAGGCTGGAGCTGCAGCCAAAACCATCACTCCCTTCCTCCATGCCTGCCATAAAGAACAGCCCGCCCTGCGCCAGTAGGTGAAACTAGGGCCCTACTACAGCTGGAGTGTTTTTTTATTAGGGCAAACATAGCAATGCCACACTGCACACTCAAATCACGGAGAGGGCAAGAAATAGTCCACCCTCCTGAGCCGTGACAGTGTAATCACAGAGAGAAAGGTGTTGGAGAACTTTGTTAGTGTTTAGAGCTCGCATCATATGCAACTCTCACTTCACACTTTGTGGCTGCGTAATTTACAAAACTTACACATCTTCTTCACAGCACTATTTATCACTACTTTGAAGATGCCGCAGGCTGGTCTCTTCCTCTGATATTAACAAGTGGTCAAGAAGACCCTTTATTGCAATGCGATAGGTCTTGCAGTTGCAATAGTTTCAGCTATTAGTTTTGTAAATAACAATGCCTTTTATTTATGTTTTAAAACCCAAAACATAAATAAAAGGCATTGTCATTTACAATGCTAATAGCTCAAACTTGCGTGAATGTAAGACTTATTCCATTGCAAATGCTTGTTCTAATATGCTATTCATTTTTACTGGGAAGGTCTGCTGTGCGCAGTCTGCTATTGCCCTTATTTTGGATTGTATTACCATTCTTATTGGGACTTTCTTTGGACTTTGCAGTTTCTCGTGCAATTTACACAAAGCATAAATTGTCAACTGTACTTTGGAATTCATTTTATGTAAATGTAAAGTTGCTTTTCTAGAATCACTGAGCCACGCTCCAAGGTAGTTATAGGATTATGTAGTGGAAATTATCTCTGCCTGCATTCCATTTAAGCAATGTTTTTTTTTGCAATACCCAATTATCATTACTTTTGTCTTGTATGAATCTATGTATAGATCGTTGGTCTTAAGCATGGGCGAATTTTGCGAATTCGCGATCCGCGAATTTGCGGATTTACGAATTCGCGATCCGCAAAATTCGTGAATTTGTGCGAATTTGCGGATTTTTGTTTTTTGCATGTTCGCAGGGTTTTTTGCGTGTTCGCGGGGTTTTTTGCGTGTTCGCGGGGATTTTTGCGTCTTCGCGAGCCGCTTGCATAGCGAAGTTACCCATGCAGTCGTTTATGGTAGAGGGAGAGAGATAGATAGATAGATAGATAGATAGATAGATAGATAGATAGATAGATAGATAGATAGATAGATAGATAGATAGATAGATAGAGAGATAGATAGAGGGATAGAAAGAGAGAGAAAGAGAGGGAAAGAGAGAGGGAGAGATAGAACGAGAGAAAGAAAGAGAGGCCGGATCTCTGAAGGGCCAGATTCCTGAGTTGCCCCTACAGAACATACAGCTTTTTATTTTTAGCAAAATGCATATGAAAATTGTGCTGTAAAGGTCTCTTTTTGTTTAACCCCTCCTGACAACTCAAAATGGGTGTATTTGCCATCCTCTCCCTTCTTCCTGTTTTTTATATCTGTAAGCGCTTCCTGATGAGGTTTAATTCCTTGGACAGGTGCCTCTTTGCCTACTTGTAACTATTCTCTGACCCTGCTTCAAGGGTCAGAGCAGGGTCAGAGAATAGTTGCAAGTAGGCAACGAGGCGCCAGGAAGCAATTAGCAGCAGGTGTCCAAGTTGAAGTTAATTTGTTTGTAACCCTTTTGTAAAAGGTTACAAAGAAATTAGGTTCAACTTTTGCACCTGCTGCTGTAACCCTTGCTTGACTGAAAATTCGTCCCCGCTGATTCGCGGATTTTACCGCGATTTCGCGAGATTCGTGGATCGCGAAATCGCGGAAAATCTGCAAATTCGCCTGCGAAACGGATTTTACGCCCACCCTTAATTACTACTAGATAATCTGCATTTTGTAGTATTTGGAACTTGTTAGGGCCGATTTCAAGGCATGCAAGGTTGACATTTTGAAAACTGTTACCTAAGTATGCTGTGTATAGATTGAAAAGTGTAGGCGCAAGGACACAGCCCTGCTTTAGGCCCCGGTTTGTGAAGCACTTTTTTGTTATTGCATTATCCGCTAACTTGACCTTAATCCAAGTTTTGCTTTATAGTAAGATGATGGTGTTGAGAAGTCCTACTTGAATTTGCCAGTTGCTTAACTTGGTCCAGAGCCTATGTCAGGAGACCCCATTGAAAGCTGCCGAATAATCTACAAAACATGCAAAGTTTTTCTTTACATTTTTAATGTTGGCTTGCTGGCTCAGGTAGGATACAGCCACTATGTTGTCAATTGTGAAGCATCCTTTGCGAAACCCAGTTTGATTTCTTTATCTTCGATCCACCTATTCAACTCTGCCTGTAGAGTGCGCGCATATGCTTTCCCTTCAATGTCCAGAACAGCAATCAATCTGTAACTGTTTGGATCAGTATTGTCTCCTTTCTTAACTATTGGTTATAAAAATGACCCACACCATGAGTCTGGAACCTTGGCTTGCAAACGACAGTCTTTAAATAGGTTAGATAGAACTCCTCCGCAATATGCCGGGTCGTCTCTAAACATTCCTCCAGGTAACCCATTAGGAACAGGAGCCCCATCTTTTCTTATGTTTTTTCCTAAATTTTCGACGGCTGGACCATGTTGGTCTTTACTCTAGTCTTCTAACATGGGCTCATCTTCATCATTTGTGCTCTCGTTTAGGCATTCCACTGTACTTCCAAGCTGAGTGCTGCCTTTGTTTTCAGTGTAGATTGTGGATACGTGACTCAACCATCCATCGGTGTGGACAGAGTTATCCCTATCCACCTAATAGTTTTGTAGCAGGGCTATGTATTACCAAATTGCCAATGTTTATGGTGCTTGGATAGCTCGTGGATCTTGATCCATTCTTCCTCTAGATTCCTCTGTTGAGGTGTCCATAGCAGCTTTTTGCTTTCAATGTTTAGTTCTCTGTACCTGTGCCATGTGGTTTGCATACCAGCAATACAGTGAGTTCTTTTAGCCTTCTTTAAAGTGCATGTTAATTCACTTAGCTTTGTATTATCTTGATTTGTGAAATAGTTGTTGTGTTTGCTAGGAAGGTTTCCTTCTCACTTCTGCAGAGAGTTGTTTTCAAAGCAGAAATCCATGTTCCTCAGTTTTCCACTGTGTGCTCAGGGTTAAGTTGGCTGTTTCTGCATTCTTGTTCAGTTTTTTCATGAGTTTAATATGGTGGCCTTCTGTTCATTCCATTTTATCCTTCTAATAAGTGAATGTTCTTCAATGCCTCCAGAGCGGGCAAAAGTGGGGACTTGTTTCCGTTGTTTGATGTTGATACTTAGTTGTACCTGAAGAATTGCATGATCGCTTGTTTCATGTGTTTTCATTTCAAAATGAGATATTTTTTGACTGAGTTGATTGCACAAAAAGATGTAGTTGACTGTCATGCAATTATTGAATATGGCTATTTCTGGTAAGATTAGATCTGAGTTTTTGTATAATTCCTCAGTTGACTTAAAATCGTAATAAATTATTAGAGATTTTCTCTGAACGTGTTAGGTGCAATGTATCATGCATCTTCATTCCAAAGTGGTGGAGAGTAAAGTCGCCCATGATCACATTAGCAGGTAGCAAGTGTGTGCATATGATTTCTCCTACTTGTGGTGATCGTTAATCTTGTTGCCTCCAGTTTGGCTGTCCATGGGCGTTAAGATATATGTTTATTATAAGCAATGAAGTTTCCCTTTTCCCTTTTCCCCGACTATAAACGCCTGCAGCATAATTGACTGTTTTTATTTTCCTTATTAAGAATTCTTTTACATGTTTTATATAAGTCGAAATCCCACCAGAAAGTCTGCCATACCGATGACGTTCAATTGCTGGTTTGTGAAAGCCAGCAAAGCCTTCCAGATGTGTAGGCTCTGTTGCCCAAGTTTCTTGTAGGCATAGAATGGCACCTTCATGCAGTTTGAGAGCCCTTTGACTTCCAGCAACATTCCAAGAGATCATTTTAATACCGTGTTGGTGATCTTGATGAGTTTGTATTACACTGTTCTTGGGACCACTCTGACCTCAGGAAGGATGAGTGATGAACACTGTCTCATTACTTGTCCTGTTGTGTTGTTCCCTCCTTTGAGTTTTTTTAGTTACTTCATCTGTTACTATTCTGTTTTGGATCATATCCTTCTGGGTTCTTACTGATATACTGGCATTTTTATGATTCTGATCTAATTGTATTTTCGTTGTGCCTCTTAATATGTTCTGTGAATTTTCCCTGGCTTTCTTTGAGTATTTTGCAGTATTTGCAGGTTGAAGTAACATAAGAGGATACTTTTCTTGCTTTGGTTCGTCTATTGCTGTCCCCCAGTTTTCGAAGGTTTCTTTTTCGCTGCTATATGATGGTTTTTCCAGGTCACTACGGTATCTTCCTGGCTGCTGTTTTCCTCTTTGCATTCAAATTGAACACTGACCATGCCTGCACTTGTTATTTCGATCAGTGATGGTATATGTTGAAAGAGCCTCACTAAGTTTGCCTGATTAAGTGCGTTGTGCTTACCCTTTAATTTGCATAATGGTTGGTAGATGACTTTGCATGTACTGCTTTTGCAGACCAAGTTCCCACGCAGTCCGTTGATATTTTATTCCTACGTGGAGTGTCTCCATCAGTGGGACACAGATGATGCTTTTTAGGCGAATTGCTGTTGTTGCTTGTGGACCTCGTAACTGCCTCCTCATGATCACCATGATTAGCTTCTTGCCCACCATCGTCCGGCCCAATTGGAGAGATTTTTGTGGTCCGGACCAACTCTGGTCCCTTTTTATTTGCCCTTGTTTTTGAGACTGGGGTAGTTGTGATGTTTTCAGTTAAGTGTCACCATGAAGCCTTGGTGACATCCCTGTAAGTGTGGATACGCCTTTAGTTCTTGTGCAAGCAAGATTCCACAAGAGGTTGGTTTTAGAAGTTTAATCCAATATCATCATTAGTTCTCATGATAACATTTTGTATTTCAATTCTTTCGCATTCATTTTTTATAAAAATGTATCATCATTTCAAAATTTCAAATTACTCCAATGCATTCCGGGCTGTCTGCCCTTCATCCAGGAGCTCTACAATTAATAGAGGATACAGCACTAAGTGTGTGAAACAAACTATATAATTAAGAGACAGTCTTTAAATGCGTGGGTGCATAACAAGCAGGTATGTGGTAGTGAGGAGTGCTCACGAGGTGATCGGCGTATAAACACAATAATACAATAGGTGAATACTGTGGTCTTTAATTACGAAAAACAGTGGTCCGTGGGATTAAATTATCACAAAAACAGATGCACATATAGACTCCAATCTGTACTATATTGACTCTTGTTTTCAGTACCCAGCCGGGCCTGAAATTTTATTTCAAAGATAAACAAGTTTGAAAGACCATCAGAGAGGTCTAATGCAAAAGTTGATAGGGTACAAGCCTGTACCTATCCAAAAGTACACTACGAAAGGATTGAAAGGTAGGGAAGAAAGCAAGGAAAAGAGGGTAAAGAATATCAGGCAAAAAGAACATGGGAGCCAAATGTCCCTTGCATCAATAGCATATTCGCACAGCAAGTTCAGACAACAAATTCATGTAACAATTTCAACGCGATGGGAAAGTTACAGAATTCGGAAAAGTGTCGACGACGTTTCGATCCCCGGCTCCTAGTGAACTGGGATCATCATCAGGACATAAACAATGTTTTGCCTGTATGTGCTTTTTTTAAAAAAACTCTTCGAACGATCCTCACAATTCTCCTGTGATTCTAGGAGAGATTGTAGGGTGGAGGGCTGGTGCCTCAATGTCCTGTTACGATAGGTTTAACATTGTGGCCATTAGTTCCTATCCAGCAACTGGAATTCCGCTAGAAAGGGCCAGTATACTTAATCCAGACCGCTTGAAAATATGCGCTTTGAGTTTAAGGTCTTCACGCAGAGTCAGTGCTCCTTCACTCGCGATCCCGCGGGAAGCCGGCGGACTGCCATTGAGCACACCGCCCGTTCCCCCCTAGTTTTTTCATCCCACTTAAAGCCCTGCTGTCAGGTCAGTATGTTGGCAGGGGCGTAGGAGACGCAAAATTTCTGGGGGGGACAGGGACAACCTTGTGGACTTTCCAGCGTCCCTATACAAATCGCCCATTGCACGAAACCGTACTGAAGGACTGGGTTATTTAAGACCCAGCGGTGCCAGGGGACAACACCTGAAACCTTCGTGGGTAACCTGTTCCGGCGTACAAATGACAGAGACACGGGACACTTCCTTCGGCGTCAAAGATTCGAGGTTTATTACTGCAGGGAACACAGAAGTTACAGGAAGTACAACATGTGTAGGTTCGAGGAGTCTGATTCGACTTGCTTCTGTGGATCGCTCCTTTTATACAGTTCTAATGCATTGAATATCATAGTACACAAAGGTTTACAACTCGGTTCCCATCGTAAAGACCATAAGGGGTTGCTTTCATGTATTCAAGGCCCGGAACATAAGTACAGAAACGTTTGGTAGTTCCCAACTGTAAAAACCCATCTTCCCACCATTAGTACATTCCAATCAGCAGTAAACAGATCGAGGAAGGGAGAGAAACAGGTGCAGAGGAAGACAGAAACAGTGAGGAGATCGAAAAGGGTGTAAAAGGGGTGGTATCGGGAAACACGAGCTGCAGGCATCAAAGGGGA
Source organism: Lissotriton vulgaris (assembly GCF_964263255.1). Classification (NCBI taxonomy): domain Eukaryota; kingdom Metazoa; phylum Chordata; class Amphibia; order Caudata; family Salamandridae; genus Lissotriton; species Lissotriton vulgaris. Next base: position 29,060,965 of record NC_141687.1, on the reverse strand, counting down.
CGTGCTTAATGAATGCACAACTAAGACAATAGACCGGCACGGCAAGATGAGCCTCGAGCGGGGCCATCTGCCTTACAGTGCCGTCCCCCTCATCATAAAGACACTTTCAAAGGAAACGTGTCTTCCGCAAGAGTTTGGGAATCCCAGGGTCGCGAAGCGGACAGCGTCCGTTCGCTGGCTACTTGAGGGCAAGAGACAAAATGGATGCTGCATCTAAGATGGAACCCGTGGGCTCGGATGTAGAAACCCACGAAACAAATGAACGGTTTAGGCTAGCACAGCGAAAACGCGCACATCCACTAAACTCGTCATTTGCGGTTCATAGATACCAGACTCGACCAGATTCGTGCGAGTCGAAAACATCACTTACGATCGTCACGGAACCTTAGACGCTCCTTTTGCCCTCATGTAGGCAAGCACTAGTCGGAATCATATTCGATATTCATCAGACCATCTAGATGCTGCTGTAACATAATTCTCTCCATCAGAGTACCTTTGGAAACAGGCAGCTGCCTTATACACGTCGTAGCGCAGAGGCCACATAAGGCAGGACCACACTGCACGCAAAGGCAACACGTGAACAGGAATGCTACAACAGCCCCGATGATCATCAGAATTTTCCAACCCCAAGTCGACATCAGGCCCCAAAACCACCCAAGTAGCGTCCAATCCCCTAAATCCACGTGTATGGACTCAGAGATCTTATGCAACTTTGAGATGGCTTGATAGACAGTCGGAGCGTTATCTGGAATGAAAATACAGCAGCTCGAATGGATCACCTTACATACTCCACCTCGATCTGCTAAAACAACGTCTAAAACCATACGGTTTTGTAACGTCATAAGCCTATCCGCCTGAAGCTCTGCTGTAATATTACCAAGGGCACTGGCAGTGATATTGGCTGTCGATTCCACCATTCGGGTCAACTGTCTCAGGTTCCTACTATTGACCATAGGCCCCCAAAACGGAAAGAAACCCTTGAAAAAGTCTCCTGCCTCTTGACCGGCAGTGTCCTCTTCGCTAATCACGCCCCTCACAATTCGAGTCTTGTAGTAATCGGAGGCGACTGTAAAGGTCGGCGGCAACAAGTTTGCAATATAACATGTGCCCTCAAAGTCTGAGGGCAACCACGTATACGCACGATCATGACAAACAAAGTACGTACCCTTGGCAGTCAGAAACACAGGGGAAGAGAGCATCGGTAAAACATATGTCTCGGAGCAAGCACTCTCTCCAAGATGAGCTCTCGGGCGTCGGCCACGACCTTTTAGACAGAAATTACTAAGGTGGGGTACGATCCATATTGGAGACGAGCTTTTAAGCTGTCTTTCACCCACGAGCGCACTATACTCAGCCTCACTCAGATCCCTATAGGCTCGCACCTCTTCTTCTGGGATGAGCGACGGCTCATAGATATCCCTATCTAAATCAGCGATCGCTATTGCCAAAGGCTTGTGGTACGGACCGGGACCAAAGTGCGGAGGACGTGGCTCTCGATTGGGGTAGGAATCTAGTGCACTTCGAAACATTGTTTGGAATGCTCGAGCTGAACCCTGGGAACTATAAGGAAGGACCAAGTACGGAATTCCCTTATCGGTCGTATGTGGCATCAACCCACACACCCAACAATTGGTAGTGTTAACCACCAACTGATGTTGATGAAGGAGCTGAACGAAGGAATTATTCATAAATTCCGCACGTCTGACCTGCTCGTGTTGGGGCAAGATGTGGAAGGAATGAGGAGAAACAGTGGATGTAGTTTTAGGTTCAGGAGAAAGGGTAGGTGAGGCAGAAGGCAAGAACGTCAATATCAGGTAATACACCCCACCCACCAATAGCGAAGAAACAGTTAAGAACAGAAGGAATACTTGAATCATGAAGCATTTTGTACGAGTAAATTGCTGCAACTTGAATCTTTGGGCCTGAGCTTTTTCCAAATCCACCAGCTTAGAGAACGGCATCCTCTAAAACCGTCCGCAACGTTTCTCGACGCACTTCGTTCTGAGTAGCAGTAGTCAATCCCCAGGAGTTCCCAGGAACCGACGGCCTTCGACCTAGTGTCAAGACCTACTAACCAGAAAGAAGTACACGCGCGGCCCTACGGTCCACCCGGATGTAAGGTATTTTTTTATTTACAAATATATACAAAATCTCCTAGCTGTGGAAGCAAAAACATATATGGAAACAAACTCACAATATTTACAAAAACCAAAATGATACGAGTGTGTTCAGACTGAATGGTGTCAATGGGGTAACGTGGATGTCAAGGAAGAAAGCAAAAGCTTTTTATTAGTCTTTGATATTGGATCGCAGAAAGTATCGGCTTCTCCCAGGACGTGTCTGTTCGTCAAACAACTGACCCGATGGTGGGACAGAGTTCTGTTGATCAGTCAATTGTTCAGATCTTGAGTTTTTCGATGGCAAGTGTTCAACAATGTCGTTCTGCTGCACTGAGGGCTCTCCAACAGGCTGAGCATCGCTAAAAGGGACAAAGGTCTGTGCAGTTTCCGTTTCGGACGAAGCAATGCCCTTCCTCACCCACGAGTCTGCTGGTAAAGGTATCGGTACCTTTTTAGTATGAGTGGCATGCACCCAATTCTTGCGTCCTTCCAAACGAACAGCAGTCCTCGTGGCAAGAAGTACTTGGTAGGGTCCAGTAAAGCGTGGTTCAAGGTTGCGTTTTCGTCCGAAGTTCGGCGTTACCACCCAGTCTCCAGGCTGGAGCTGGTGGCCTGGACCCTCCGTCTGCGTTGGCAGTGCTTCAAAGACCTGTTGGTGAATTAACCTCAGTTTAGCAGTCAGATCATGCAGATAATCGATCAACATTGGGTACTCAAGATCAGAGAACACACTCGGTCTAGGGACCCCCCAAACATTTGCAGAGCGGCCGAACACAATCTCGTAGGGGCTAAGCCCTACTCGGGAGTGTACAGTCGCCCTAGTGGACAGAAGGGCTAGAGGTAAAGCGTCAGGCCACGAGAGACCAGTCGTAGCCTGAATCTTCGCCAACTTCAATTTAAGGGTGCCATTATACCCTTCAACCAAACCTGCTGACTGGGGATGATTGGCGCTGTGGAATTTCTGGGTAATTCCAAGGCCCTTACACACACTCTTCATCACACTCCCCAAAAACTCACTTCCGTTATCCGACCATACAATTCGTGGCATTCCAACCCGAGGAAAGTATTCCTTCAGTAGGATTTTCGCAGTGGACAGAGCAGTGTTATCTTTGAGAGGGTAGGCTTCGATCCATCGGGAGAACGCGCAAACCACAACTAAAACGTATTTCAGGTGGTTGCATCGCTCCATATGGATGAAGTCTAGCTGAATCACTTCAAAAGGACATGACGGGGGAGCAAAATGGCCAGGAGGTGTAGGGGTTCCCTTTCCAGGATTGTACATCATACATATCATACAATTCTTAACCAATCTCTCAGCACACTTCGTGATACCATCATTCTTCCATACAGGGGACAACAACTTACAAATACCTTTCGCGCTAATATGTGCCAAGCCGTGTGCCATCGTCACAACAGCTAGCACATACGCATCCGGCAACATCCACCTCTTATTCTCTGACAAATCAATCCAACAGCCATTCGCATCCAACTTTCCCGTACTCTCCTTCCACTTCGTCTTTTCAGACTCAGTGGCCTCGTTCTGAATCACTTTCACACTCTCGATGGTATCCTCACACATACCAGTCTCTGTAGGCCACCTAACCGAACTCGTCACATACATTCTAGTACTGAGATTCCGAGCAGTCTCCTTAGCAATTTCATCAGCGAACGCATTGCCACGACCAACATCATCCGTCACCTTACGGTGTGCACTACATTTAATAATTGCCACCTGCTTGGGCAATGTAAGTGCATCCAAAAGATCATTCACGAGCTGTCCGTGTTGAATCTTCGTACCATGCGATGTCATAAAACTTCTCTCTCTCCACAAACGTCCAAAGCTATGTGCCACGCGGAATGCATATTGGCTGTCGGTAAACACATTCACCCATTTCCCTTTCGACAACACACATGCTCTAGTCAAAGCAATCAGCTCTGCCACCTGAGCAGAATTCTGGTTCAATCTCGCAGTCTCCACAACAGTATTCAATGTCACCACGGCATACGCAGTCGTTACATCGCCATTCGGCAACTTAAAACATGAACCATCCACATACAAGGTCCCATCGGGATCTTCCAATGGAGTATTTTTCAGGTCCACACGACCTTTTGTTTCCTCTTCCGTTCGCAAGTAGCAACCATGAGGTGCTACTTCATCTGATTCCATACTGATTGGCAACAAAGTCGCCGGGTTCAGGACGTTGCAACGTTTCATTTGAATGTGACTTGCCAAAAGCGTCAACTCATAACCAGACAACCTTGCACTCGTCAAGTGCTGAGTTTTCGTACGATTCAAGAGAGTGTCAACTGCATGCGGAACCATCACCGTAAGCATATTATCCATGACCAATCCTGCAGATTGTCGGATGGACAACGCAGCTGCCGCTGTTGCTCTCAAACAACTCGGCAATGCTCTAGCTACTGGGTCCAAGGTCGAGGAAAAATATGCACATGGACGTTGCTTACCGCCGAATTGTTGCGTCAAAACACTCAACGCACAACCTTCTCTCTCGTGAACGTATAGTGTAAACGGTTTACTGTAGTCAGGAGTCCCTAACACAGGAGCCGAACACAACGCGTCACGCAGTTCAGAAAAACTTTTCTGGCATTCATCCGTCCATGGTAAAGGAGTTGGAACATCCTTGCACGTAAGAGCCACCAATGGTTTCGCTAGCAAGGAAAAATTTGGAATCCATTGCCTGCAGTACGACGTGATACCTAAAAAGGCACGCACATCTCTCTTAGTTGTTGGCACAGTCATTCGGGCAATCGCCGCAATTCTCTCTGGTGTCAACCTTCTTCCCTCCTTTGACAATAAGTGACCTAGATAGGTTACTTCTTGACAACAATATTGCAGTTTAGAAGGTGACACCTTGTGATGTAAGTCACAGAGATGCTGCAACGACACCGTTGCAAGTTTGCAAATGTCCTGAGTATCTGCAGCCACCAATAAGTCATCGACATATTGGATCAAGGTCGCACCAGCCGGCAACACAAACGCATCAAGTTGGCCCTTCAAGGCTTGACTGTATATCGATGGACTCTCACAGTAGCCCTGAGGAGCACGTTTAAACCGGAAGCTGCGGCCACCAAGAGAGAAACCGAAAAGGTCTCTACTTTCCTCAGCAATCGGAATGCTGAAGAAAGCATTCTTCAGATCGATCACCGAGAACCAAGATGCAGAGGCTGGAATCAGAGTTAGTAGAGCCGTAATGTCAGGCACCACAGGGAACTGAGGAATCACAATTTTATTCACCTCCCGTAAATCGATAACAAAACGATAAACAGGGGGTTTTGATGGATCAGTGCGCTTCAAAATGGGAAGTACAGGGCTATTGCACACGTTTCCCCGAGTCTCCTCGATAACATCTTTCTCAATCAAATCGTAGATGATAGCTTACAACGCTCGTTCACGATCAAGGGAGATACGATACTGGGGAATACGTGGCAGTCGCACATTAGATTTCAAGTGAACAACATAAGGGGAGATGTCAAGCAGGCCCACGTCATTGGGACCTGTTGCCCACAAAGATGCAGGAAGAGAACTCAATTCCGGTGGAAGCTTATCGATGGATAAGTACATAGGAGAGACAACTCTCTCACCTAACGTAAGCTTTACTCCTGCAGGAGAACAATACAAAGTCGCATACAGACGTTTTAGCAAATCCAGGCCCAAAAGATTTTCACCGCAACCAGTGGTCAAAATCAGCGGAGCTTTCAGCTCACGAGGCCCAATTGTAAGAGGCAAAGGGCACGAAACCAGATTACTAACAGGGGCGCCAGAGAATCCAACGGAAACATTTGTTAAGCCAGACAAAGGTGCGCCAGGGAGTTTCGAATGTATGATGGAACTTTTCGCTTCACCAGTGTCCAACAGAAAAGGCTCAACGACGCCCGAGGTGGCAACTGCGACGTAAGGCCCTCTCTGATCAACCGGAACTGATACTACTCCCTCTCCTTGTCTATGGCTGTCCTAGTAATTACCGTCGTCAGCATCCTGATCGACGTAATAATCATCCACATTGTACTGAGCAGATCGCCCTTGCGACGATCCGCGCTGATCAAAACAATTATTAGAGTCAGAAGTATTGTTGGAACGATCATTTTGAGCACCGCGACCTCTACCACGTGATGTCTGTTGAGGGCCGCTACGACCTCCTCTAGATGAATTACCACTATTGCGATCACGCAAAACAGGACAATCGAATTTCAAATGACCCTCCCCCCTACAATAGGCACATTGATTGTACCCTAACGAAGATCTCTGCGAAGAGGAGTCATTTCGTGATTGCGACCTATTCAACTGAGATTGTGATCTGTTCCGTTGTTGCGAATCATTCTGATTCAAACGTGGAGGATATGCTTGCTGCAACAACACTTTGGTTTTGAGTTCTTTCGTCTTCTTATCGGCACGATCATTTTCCTCTTTGTCTCTATTCTCGTAGTATTGGGCTGTGGCCAATATTTGAGCAGAAGTGGAAACAGCCCACGCACTTTCTGAATTAAGCAATTTGTTGCTTAAGTCAGGCAACAAATTTGAGACAAACTTATCCACAAACAATCGTTGACCTCCTTCAGTACCCATATCCTGACCACTATGATCAATGAATGCCTCCTCAAATCTCGTAAAGAAATCGGAGACACTCTCATCCTTCATAGCTGGCATAAGCGTTTTCATCAAAGCGATAATTCTCTGGGGCAAAGCCGTAATTAATTGATCAGGCTTGGCCCCACCGACTTGCAGAGCGTCAGCAGCCCGCAATGCATTCCAATCACCGCCTAGTTCTCCAGCATGATCTTCCTGACGAATCTTTGCCCATACCGGTTGCGGTACGACATTGCCAAACAACATATCGATATCGGCAAGATTCATCACCGTCGCATCCACTAATTGGGACAATTCCTTATAATACCCTGCAGGATTTTTGCGAGGGTCAGGCAAAGACTGCTTTACCTGCAAAACTTCGGATCGTTTCCACAGGAGGTGTATCCACACTCTCTGGAAGAATGGTAAAACCGGGGGATTAGCACCAGGGTTACCTGGCATATACACTGGAGGAACCTCGCGCATGGGGTACTGACCAGGCGCTGCAAGCGGTCCCTCAATGTCTTCTAAAAACAATGCCCGAGGCATTATAGAAGGACGAAAAGACAACAACTGCTCGACAGCACGTCGAACATTGGTGCCCACCAACATTCCGCTCGAAAACTGAAGCTGAAGATCAGTCAAAGCAGTCAAAACCTCGTCAGATGCATCAGCCGATATTTGGTCACGTAGAGCCTTACACATTTCTTCAAAAACAAACCTTTGTGTCGGCATATTGAATTGACAAAACGTATCCAACACCACACGTGGAGGATTTCTAAGGGGGTATTTCATCCAATTCATCGCCATATTATACAGTGTGTCACGTTCCCGACTACCGGGAAGCTGACTACGTCTTGAGGACCGTCCGAACCAGCGGACTCAAGAATAGGGCCAAGAGAATTGAAGAAGTTAGCAGCAACAGAAGGGGTATGACGTTGAACAGATGGAGAAGAAGAGTAACACAACGGGGTAACAAGAGAAGTATCAGAAGCAGAAGAGACAGCAGGAGTAACCAGAACAGCAGGAGCAGCGGGAGTAGGAGTATGAGGAAGTACAAACGGAGGAGCAGTAGGGACGGAAGTTGGTAGAGGAGCAGGAACGGGTTGAGGGACAGGTTGTGGAACAGGAGCAGGAGGAACAGGGGCAGGAGGAACCACAGGAGGTACAGTACCCTGTGCGTACGGAGGTGGTGACTTCAAAAGATAGGACAGTAAAGGGTCCTCTACCGATTCCTCCTTCTTATCCGTACCCGTCGGTAAAACGGGGTAACACTTGTCTACAGACATACGCTGCAATCTATCGAAAACTTCCTTTTCCTTTTCCTCCTTATCTCGCTGAAACTGCTCTGCGTTTCTTACCGTGGTAACAACTCCTTCTCTCTTATTACGTTTAATCTGTTTGATTTCTCGCTGTTTGGCTTCTTTACGCCACAACCGAAAGGAATCAAACATGGCCGGCCTTGATTTTCTCTGAAACAATTTGGCTTCTAGATTGTCTAAAATCGGGGTCTCAAAACTACCATGAGGTGGCCAACTAAGGACACCATCCTTTTTAGTATAGCGAATCCAACACTCATTGAATGTAATTGGACCTAACCCGTGTTTTCTGTACAGTTCATAAGTTGGAGTTCCAACCGGAGGTATCGGACACGAGTCCTCCAGTCGGGAATCCGCACCACAACGTCTGAAACAACTGAACAAAGTACTACGGCCAGGCATCTTGCACACTAACCGAGTTTCACAAACGTCAAGGGTTATAGGATAAACAATGTCCCTGCAAAGAGCAAAAACCCTCGGTTTTTGGCGACTGCAGACGTCAAATATCACAACAAAGAACCAAGTACTAAGAACCACAAATGCAATGGAACCATGCAACAACTAAGCACCCACAACTAAGGACTCTGGGAGCGACCCACAAATACTTAACTCAAAGATCAATGGCGTCACCAGGAAGGCCCGTCAATCGTCTTGCTGTACCAAGGTCTACGCCAGGCGCCAAAACAGGTCTACAGTCAGGGCAGCAGTCCGTCGCAGCCGTCAGGAGGCGGGGATCTTCGCGGGAAAAGTCGTCGGGCAACTTGTTTCGACAACAGGATCGATGAAGCGGGGTGCACCTTCCCTCGGAGATTTCACACGAAGTTCCTCACGATCGTCGGGCTTGGACCGGTACCACTGATGCAGCCCTACGTTGGGCGCCAACTGAAGGACTGGGTTTTCTTAAGACCCAGCGGTGCCAGGGATAACACCTGAAACCTTCGTGGGTAACCTGTTCCGGCGTACAAATGACAGAGACACGGGACACTTCCTTCGGTGTCAAAGATTCAAGGTTTATTACTGCAGGGAACACATAAGTCACAGGAAGTACAACATGTGTAGGTTCGAGGAGTCTGATTCGACTTGCCTCTGTGGATCGCTCCTTTTATACAGTTCTAATGCATTGAATATCATAGTACACAAAGGTTTACAACTCGGTTCCCATCGTAAAGACCATAAGGGGTTGCTTTCATGTATTCAAGGCCCGGAACATAAGTACAGAAACGTTTGGTAGTTCCCAACTGTAAAAACCCATCTTCCCACCATTAGTACATTCCAATCAGCAGTAAACAGATCGAGGAAGGGAGAGAAACAGGTGCAGAGGAAGACAGAAACAGTGGGGAGATCGAAAAGGGTGTAAAAGGGGTGGTATCGGGAAACACGAGCTGCAGGCATTAAAGGGGACGTGCTTAATGAATGCACAACTAAGACAATAGACCGGCACGGCAAGATGAGCCTCGAGCGGGGCCATCTGCCTTACAGTGCCGTCCCCCTCATCATAAAGACACTTTCAAAGGAAACGTGTCTTCCGCAAGCGTTAGGGAATCCCAGGGTCCGTTCGCTGGCTACTTGAGGGCAAGAGACAAAATGGATGCCGCATCTAAGATGGAACCCGTGGGCTCAGATGTAGAAACCCACGAAACAAACGAACGGTTTAGGCTAGCACAGCGAAAACGCGTACATCCACTAAACTCGTCATTTGCGGTTCATAGATACCAGACTCGACCATATTCGTGCGAGTTGAAAACATCACTTACGATCGTCACGGAACCTCAGGCGTGAAGTGATAAGGAGGAGTTCGGCATACGTGTATGTTTGTTCCTGCCAGAAAAAAATGTCAGTAATCCACTCCTTAAATTTGGGTGCCTTACCTTGACCCCATCTACATGCTATTCTCCTTTAAGCCAGCAAGAGGCCAAAGGAAACACATTTCGCGCATAAGGCAAGCTCGTCTGCGCTCGTCCGCGATCAGGACGCGACCGGGGCCGGTCCTCATGCCCGACCCACCAGCCACAACATCGCACTTTATACCCGGACCGATCTGTTGTCTCTTAGACCCCCCCGCTGCAGGACTCACTCTGGCTTTCTCTTGGACGCCCAAAGCCGAGACTTTGTCTGCAGAACTTGTCATTTCTCTTTGTCACCTGCTCGCTTAACACCCCGCCCAATCCACGCCCCCACCCCAGCATCTATTTCTAGCGATCACCCCCCGTTGACCCTCAGATCTGCACTTATTAACTGCAGATCTTTGACCAAACATGCCTTTGACATCTGGCAGTCCCTCCGAGATAACAAGTGGGATTTGCTTTTCCTAACGGAAACATGGCTCAATGACACTACGAACCCCGCCATTTCCCTTGCCTTACCGGAGGGTTACAGTATCAGCTGTGCCAATAGACCTAATAGCAAACCAGGAGGTGGTATTGCCCTAATTCATAAATCCACCTGGACAGCCACCTTTCCCCCATTTGACCACATCAACTGTATAGAAGGTCTGCCTTTTAGCATCCAAACCTCACCGTCCTCCTCCTGTTCGGGAATACTTATTTATCGTCCTCCTCATTCCAATCTATCGCACCTACCGGCTCTGACGGATTATATCATCCAGCTCAGTACACGATACTCCAACTTTACCCCATTAGGAGACTTCAACCTCCATGTCGACAATGAATCATGTCCGCACAGTAGTCAATTTATCTCCATGCTAGCGGCCTGTAACCTAGTCCAATTAATAACTTTGCCCACGCATAATGCGGGTCACACACTGGACTTAATCTGCTCCAACCTCTCTTCCATCCGGGTGGCCCCCCCCATCCCGGTCATCTGGTTCGACCATTTTTTTATTTCCTTTGAGATTGATATTCCCCGCCCCTGCCGATCTTTTATCACGCCTAAATCTTCAGGAAGAAACTGGAGTCGCATCACTTTGGATGCGCTCCAGAAACATCTCAACAACTCCCAACCCTGCTTGTCAACCGACCCTGACCAAGCTATTAACAAACTAGACACATGGATAAGTCAGGCCTTAGACGCACTGGCCCCCATAAAACCCGTCAAATCTTACAGGACGGCACCTTCTGCCCCCTGGTACTCCAATGAACTTCGGCAGAAAAAGACCTTCTGTAAATCTCTTGAACGCCGCTGGAGACAGAACTACTCTCCGGACAGTAAAGTCCTCTATAAAACTGCCCTCAAAGACTATCGGAGAATGATAGAGGAGCACAAACGGGACTTCCTGGCCTCTAGAATAAAACTCGCCAGCAATGGAGCCAGGGAGATCTTCAACATTGTTAGATCCTTCACAGACCCCGCTGCTTTGACCAGATCCCAGCCCGCCTCACAGGCATTATGCAACAAGCTTTCTCAATTTTTTGAGGACAAAATTGAAAACATCCAAACATCCTTTCCCCCTTCTAATACAGAAGGAGACGACGAGCGATCTACTCCTCTCATACCATCGCCACTCTCTCTGACTGAATTCGCGGTAATATCGGAAGCAGATTCTATGATCGAGCTCCTTAAATGTAAATCAGGCTCCCCTAACGACCCTTGGCCAGCCAAGGAATACAAAAAACTGGCACCTCTACTTAACCCCTATTTAAACCACATTTGGAATAACTCACTCCGTACAGGATGCTTCCCCACCAAATGGAAGCATGCCTCCCTAGTCCCCATTCTGAAGAAACCCAATTTAGATCCTGATCTTCCCTGTAATTACAGGCCCATTTCCCTCCTGCCTGCCCCAGCCAAGGTCTTGGAAAAGCTGGTTCATTCCCAATTGGCTAGTTTAATCGAATCAAATGGGCTCCTCCATGCTTCCCAGCATGGCTTCAGGTCGGGCCATAGCACGGAGTCGGCCCTCATTGAAATGGCCGACTCTGTGAGATGGACACTCGACCAAGGATCGAGGGCGGTGTTAGTGCTGCTGGATCTTTCAGCAGCATTTGACACCGTCTCTCATAAGATCTTGCTGAGAAGGCTGGAGGACTTAGGGCTAGGCGGCTCTGTTCTGAAGTGGCTGGCATCGTACCTGTCTAATCGCACCCAGCAAGTCTTTACCCCTCCCTTCACTTCCTCTGCCAGGCCACTTAAATGGGGAGTCCCACAGGGTTCTTCCCTTAGCCCGCTTTTGTTTAATGTTTATTTCACCCCTTTGGCTAAGCTGATCTCCCAGACTGGGATCAAATCTACATCTTATGCTGATGACATCCAGCTACTTTTCACGTTCGATACCCCTTCTGCATCTGCTTTCGACCCGCTGAAATCCTGCCTACGAGACATTTCCAACTGGATGGATGCTAATTCCCTCCGTCTCAACGCAGGAAAAACAGAGATTCTGTTTTTCAACTCTCCTTCTCCCTTGGATGCCAGCCTCTGGTGGCCCGAAGACTTGTGCCAGGCCCCCACGCCTAAAAACTCGGTGAAAAACCTAGGAGTACGCTGGGATACCCACCTCAGCTTCGATACCCAGGTACAAACAGTCGCAGCCTCATGCTTTGCCAAAATCAGAACAATCAAACGGCTTATTAACTATCTGCTGGAGGAATGCCGCAAGACTGTGATCCAGGCATTAATCATATCCCATCTTGATTATGCCAATGCCCTTTATCTTGGTATCACAGCTGGCCTTTGTTACAAATTGCAGACGGTTCAAAACGCCGCTGCCCGGCTGGTGGAGAGAATTCCTGCCAGACACCATATCTCCCCTCACCTCCGTAAACTGCATTGGCTGCCCATTGCGAAAAGATGCGTATTTAAAGCAATGACGCTGGCATTTCGTGCATCTAAAGGCAATGGGTCGGCCCATCTGAAAAATACTCTTCGCCCTTATACCAAATCCAGGGCACTACGCTCCAACTCCTTATTTTTCCTTGAAACTCCCCGATTTAAGCGTTCCCGTGCTGGTGGAAAAACCTTTGAGGTCTGTGCTACCAAGCACTGGAATAAGCTTCCGTTAGCTCTTCGCACATGCCAGACAGAACCAGTATTTCGTAAATCCCTTAAAACCCTTCTTTTTTCCTCCTAGTTTGGTACCTCCGACCTGTCCCTCTAGTTTTCAGAGTCTTCCAGCGCCGGGATGCCCCGTTGGGGCCGCTGCGCGCTTTACAAAACACACTAATAATAAGGTTTTCAGTGTAACCCAGTAGAGTCAACATGGGAGATGGTTGGAGCTTTAAAAAGGTTATCTGCTCAATGGGCTGTGATCACTCCGTTCCAGTAGGCCTGGACTAAGGGGCCGATTATGATGGCGGACCACCACTGAGTGTGAGGGACCGTCCGCATGGGCAGCGGCGGTCCCTCCATGACAATTAGGATGTGACCGCCACCCTGGCGGTCACATCCTGTATTGTTTACATTGCGGCGGGTGCTGCTTGAAGCGGCACCCGCCGCAATGTAAAAAATGACAACAGTGCATTTGCATGCACAAAGCGGCAGGCACCTCGCGGTGCCTGCCGCTTCGTGCACGTAAATGAAGGGGGGTACCATAGGTACCCCCCATGTGCACCCCCCACCCCCCCTTCACCTAGGGGGCCCGCAACGGGCCCCCGCAGTGCAGAACCGTATACTTTTCCACGGCGGAAATGCCGCCGTGGAAAAGCATAGTATTGCAGACATCCTAATATGCCTGGCGGTGTCTGATAGACACCGCCAGACATGTTAGTGCTTTTCCGCCGCGGTCGGAAGGCGACTGCGGCGGAAAAGCTGCGGACATAAAAGCAGACCCACCAGCCATCCTAATTTGGCGGTGGGTCTGTGGAGGCTCTGCAGCGGATTTCCCGCATCCTCCGGGCCGGCGGTGGCTTCCGCTGGCCCGGAGGATGCGGGAACTCTGCAATCATAATTAGCCCCTATGTGTGAGTCAGTGTCAGTGCGTAATATGGTGCGCACTGGGGCGAGTTCCTGCGGGAGGCTCCAGTGGGTATGAAGGGGTGTGCTCTCGGATTCCTTGTCTAACCCTGACATATAGGAAAATATCCATGGGGGATGATGGTTGTTTTGAAAACAACTGTTAAAGTATACGGAACTTCACATTTAATTAGAGATCTCCCCAGCAGGTGATTTTGTACTTCGCTTTACTATTTTTAAAGGCACCTTCCTGTAAGACCGTCCTTTTGGGGTGGTAAATAAGAGGTAGGAGAGGTGAGTACAGCATTGGGGCTTGTAAAATTCTGACAATGTGTTGCCACGCTTTCACTGTGCAGCTGACCGATGTCAAGTCGGGCGACCGGGGCGTGATTGCAATTAGAATGGCACCTTCCAAAGGAACGGGATCCGCCAACCAGTGCACGGATGCCACATGAGGTGTGTAGCGAGGGGGATGAAACCAATAGTGGGCATAATGGGCCAGTGCACAGAGATAGTATAATTCCAAATTAGGGACATCTAACCCTCCTTGGGAATAGTACGTCTGTATCAAGTATACTAAACTTAATTGTGAGCGTCAGCTAGCTCAGAGGTCACTAGAAACTTTCTCGAATACACAAGAAGGGATTAGTTTCTGCCAACTGCATAAACATGAATGTTTCCCCAAGAATAAAAACGTATCTTCAGAGTCGTAGGAACAATAGATAACTATTTTACTCAGTCAATTGTGCATGCTTCGTTTCTTCAGGGTTGCAGAGAAAATAGAGAGATGGGAGTTTCAATAAAAGGGGTTTATTGAACAGTCTTCTTTCTCATGCAAGAGAGGTGAACTACTACAATCGTTAGACAGAATGCAAAATATAATGCGTACAGCGAAAACAGTGATATAAAATAATACTGTAATAGCATTGTCTGGTGCTATGACAACACCGTGCTTTGCCATAGCAAGTGAAGGTATATTTATACCATGAAGGTGTTTTAGGAATGCTAGCTTTGACGTAAAGTTGGGCATGTGAACGTCATGAATGAACCCCTAAGGAATAGATGTTCATGTAAAATAACTGAGTTCTTGAAGAAATCAATATTCAAGCAAGGGGAAGACCCTAACAGCTTAATAGTCTGGTTTTCCAAGAAATCGTTGTGACGTAGATGAATGGATGGAAGTAGCCATGCCTGTATTTGGGCAGCATGGGCTATACCTAAATAAGGACTGGATTTCTATGCCTATATAAGGGCAACGCGAATTGTACCTATATAAAGACATGAACTGAGAAATTCAATCGGAATCTAAAATTGAACACCTCGTTTTTACCATTACTCTGCCTGGGTACTCGCCCCCTTACTTGCACTGTAATTTTCGGAAAGCGCACCGCCATTTGGCGGGTCCGGGTCCCGGGGTTGGAATCCTGTGGGCGCCATCTTGGCTTGGGTGAGTGGAAACTTAGGCGGGCGCCATCTTGGAGCGTCCCGACGCTCGAGCTCTCTATTGCGACGCCTACTTAAGGCGGACTCGCTTGTTTACCATTCAGATTGGGTGCTGCATTAGCGCAGGTCGCGCTGCCAGTACGCTGTGCTTTTAATACTACCTTTCTTGTATTTTCGTTATTCTTGTTTGGATTTTACCTTGTTTTTACCATTACTCTGCCTGGGTACTCGCCCCCTTACTTGCACTGTAATTTTCGGAAAGCGCACCGCCATTTGGCGGGTCCGGGTCCCGGGGTTGGAATCCTGTGGGCGCCATCTTGGCTTGGGTGAGTGGAAACTTAGGCGGGCGCCATCTTGGAGCGTCCCGACGCTCGAGCTCTCTATTGCGACGCCTACTTAAGGCGGACTCGCTTGTTTACCATTCAGATTGGATGCTGCATTAGCGCAGGTCGCGCTGCCAGTACGCTGTGCTTTTAATACTACCTTTATTGTATTTTCGTTACTCTTGTTTGGATTTTACCTCGTTTTTACCATTACTATGCCTGGGTACTCGCCCCCTTACTTGCACTGTAATTTTCGGAAAGCGCACCGCCATTTGGCAGGTCCGGGTCCCGGGGTTGGAATCCTGTGGGCGCCATCTTGGCTTGGGTGAGTGGAAACTTAGGCGGGCGCCATCTTGGAGCGTCCCGACGCTCGAGCTCTCTATTGTGACGCCAACTTAAAGTCGTCCTTTCCCGCGCAGCGGGATCGCGCAGTGGGACGCCGTCGCTTAGCCGGAGTCGTGCCAGAGTCCTGCCAGTCTGCGCTCGTCCGCGTCGAGGAAGCTTGAGCGGAGCCTGGACTCTGGCATCTAGTCATCATACCACCATGCAGAATACCGCGGCACTCAGGTACAATTGTGCCGCTCTTTTTTCTATCAGAGAGAGGCTTTCTGCGTGTGCTCATGATCCTGTGCACCCGTTGTCGGGTCCCTATAGCTGTGCCTGTGGCAGTTTGTCACTCGATACTCCCGCTGGGGTGCGTTCTAGGGAAAGGATTGCCCTAAGTGCACGTACTAATATCTCTGAGCGGGTACTTAGCATATGGAGTCTGAACGTGAGATCATTGGGCAAGCACCATCAGTCCTTACGTGACATGATCGAAATGGACTCTCCAGACCTCATCTTTCTCACAGAGACTTGGCTCCAGGATGCGGACACTGCAATAATCAATCTGGCATTCCCTTCCAACTACACAGTGTTTACCCTTAACCGCACTTCTAGAGGGGGTGGCATGGCTATGGTGATAAAATCTTGCTTCCCGGCTGAATGGAAAGCTCTTGATTTACCAGCATGTGAGAGCGCTTCTTTTAAGGTAGCCTTCAGTCATCAGTTCACTCTTAGCGGTATGCTTATTTACCGCCCGCCAGGGAACGACACTGTCTTCAAGGCCGCTTTTGCTGACGTGGTCAGCTCTTTAGCTCCAAGATGTGCTAATTTTAACATCGTAGGCGACCTCAATATACATTTTGATCATCAGCACCTATTAACTCCTTGCTAGCGGACCTTGAAGCCATGCAATTGAACCAACTAGTTACTTCCCCTACCCATATAGGAGGTCATATCCTTGACCCCTTCTTTACCACACTGGAGCGGGCTATGGTGTCTGACCCGATGGTGGTAGGTTGGACTGATCATCTGTTGGTCAAAGTCTCCTGTCCTATAGAGGACCCACAATTTAAACCTGTGGACAGACTGATTCTCAAAAGAAATTGGCATAAGCTCAAACTGGAGGAGTTTTATAAGATCTTGGAGGCGCAGCCCCTGGGCAATCTGCTGAATGTGGAACAAGGATATAAGCAGTTTTGTAACTGGGTCCTAGCCGCCCTTGACTCTCTTATACCGATGCGCTGGTCGAAATGCCATGCTAAAATTACCAGCCCTTGGTATAATGATACCCTTGCCGAGCTTAAGAGAACGTGCCGGCAAGCTGAGAGGGCGTGGAGGAAATCCTTTGATCCCACCTTGAAATCTCTGTACTTTGCCCAGCTTAAGATCTATCACAGGGCAATCTGTCAAACCCGGGCCGCACACTATGCTTCGGAGTTTCAGAATAGCCCCAACCCATCCAAATTAATCTTTAAGGTTCTCAAAGACCTTATGGGGAGACGGGCCACCTCGATGGAAATCTGCACGGACTCTCTCTGTGAAAGTCTGGCATCCTTTTTCGTGGAGAAAGTGCAGGCAATCTACCGAGGATTTATTTCATCTGTGCCCGGTGATGAGCAAACTGGTGTGATGGCTACGGTTCATGAAACCCTGTCCTCCCTGCCAGTAATGTCTGACGAGGTTTTCGATACTCTGAGCCTCAAAATTAAATCTGGCTCTCCATTAGATCCGCTGAAGCCAGAGTTATTCAAACTTCTTCCGCCCCTATGTTGTGAGCCTATACTGGATCTGATCAACTTATCGCTCACATCGGGTGTGGTCCCCTCTTCCTGGAAGCAGGCAGTGGTTAGCCCCATTTTAAAGAAACCTAACCTGGACCCCCTATTACCAGAAAACTATCGGCCCATCTCCCTCCTGCCCTGGACCGCTAAGGTTACTGAGGCACACGTGAAGTCCATCTTATCTGCCCACCTCTCTCGAAATAACATTCTAGACGAGAGCCAGAATGGTTTTCGTGCACAACACAGCACCGAAACTGCACTGCTCTTTATGACCGAGCACTTGCGCACGGTGCTAGATGCTGGGCAGACAGCGGCGCTCCTCCTGCTAGATCTGAGCGCCGCGTTTGACACGGTGTCTCGCGACATTTTGATCCGGCGTTTGGAGGAAGTGGGAATTGAGGGGATTGCTCTCCAATGGTTTCGCTCTTTCCTCTCGGACCGGTCTTTCAAAGTGGCTATTCCACCTGGTCAGTCCTCGTTCCATCCACTGGGGCTGGGGGTTCCGCAGGGCTCTGCGTTGAGCCCCACTTTGTTCAACCTTTATGTGAAACTGCTGGCTGTAGTCGACACGCAGCTGGCGGTGACACTTAGTGGCGATCCCGAGGTGAACGCTCCCAGATTCCGTGCAGGACTCATAGATGTGGCAAATTGGATGCGAACTAACTGCTTGCAGTTAAATGCCAAGAAAAGCGAGGTCCTGATCTTAGGAAAGCAGGCGGAGCTTTGGGGAGACCAGTGGTGGCCTCCAGAACTGGGGGTGACTCCCATCCCAGCTGCCGAAGTTAAGAACTTGGGGGTCTGGCTGGATCCTACACTCTCCTTCACCAGCCACACGAAGAATGTTGCAGCTACCTGTTATGGTATTCTGCGAGGGCTGAGACCGGTCCTCAAATTCTTCGACCCCCCTACTCGGCAACTGGTGATCCAAGCCTCCATTCTCTCTCGGCTGGACTATGGGAGTGCGCTGCTGCTCGGAGTGAATCAGGCGGAAGCTACTAGATTGCAAAGGGTGCAGAATGCCGCGGCGCGTGCCATCGTTGGCCTTCCTAGACAGTGCTCTGTCTCTGCAGTTCTGACCTCCCTTCATTGGCTGCCGGTCAGACAAAGAATTAAATTTAAGGCTCTTTGCCTGACATTTAAAATCTTGAAGCTCTCCTCTCCTCCAGCCCTCGCTAATCTTGTTTCCGCCTATGTTCCTACGCGGTCTCTTAGATCGGAATTTCTCTATCTGGCGGTTAATACTCGGTTTAGATTGAGTAGGATAGGAGGTCGCTCCTTTCGAGTATTGGCGGCAGGATTATGGAATTCTCTCCCTGTCCATATTCGAGCCTTGAACAGCCTTACTCCCTTTAGGCACGCCATAAAAACTTTTTTGTTTCCAACTGCTGACTGATTCCCTTTTTTCTTCCCAGCATCGATTTGTTGTGTTGTGGTACCTGATCGGGCGCCGGGACGCCCCTTGACTGGGGCAGCTGCGCGCCTTATAAAAACTACTAACATAACATAACATAACATAACATAACATAACATAACACACTCCACTTTCTTATGTACGACTCTTACTAAATACTAAGTTCTAAACATGAACAAACATACCTAAAAAAACTATCTATACAACAGGTGTTTAAAAACCCACCCAAAATACATAAAAATGCATTGGTACTTGCTGAACACAAACGAGTATTGGTGCTGTACGCATTTAAAGCAATATTTTATTCAAGCATATAGTTGACATTTTGAAAATGCTATCTGAATGAATCTAGAAAATATACATATATGAAATGGTTCGTAAATACAGAAGAAAAAGGTGCCGAAACCATTTCACGTCAAATTACATAAAACTGATTTGTATGTGAACAAGTTCAAATATTGTCACTGGAAGGTTTTCAAAGAATTCTTGTTCTCTATGAATAGTTCTACTGTAAGCAGAATACTTAGTGCCAAGAAATGAAAAATACAAATATTGAAAAAAAAATAATCAGAGAAAAAAGAGTTCCAAAGTTAGAAGTTTGTTTTCAAAAATGAAGGTCGAATTCAAAGTCTCCCAGAACTCTGTGTGTCAAAATCATAAAATCTTCTAAGTCTGTTGACAAAATATTTTCTACCATTGTAGGTAAAAGTTGGATTACCTTGTTTAGAAGATTAACCGTACATAGATGTGATGCAACGCCGTCAGCATTGGTCGCATTAGCAATGTTTGTACTGGATGGTACTGGCACGCCTGTTTCCTCTCGTACCTCAGCAGTTGCAATTTGCGTCTGTGAGATCTCAATGAATGCCGTCATCGGAATTGGTAGCCGCTGGGGACAACACAGTGCATGGGCCGTTACTGGTTCAAGCAAAGTAGCAACATCGTTGGCATGACTGATGGGAGTGTGATACATGTGTCTAACAGACATTCTTCTCCGCATAGCAGGCAGCGTAGAACAGGTAAGATGCAATCTTGCCAAATTGGTCTGAATGACAGAAACCATGTGGTATTTAATTCTCGTAGAAGGGATAGTCCCAAAATGTGGACGTTGCGCTCCCGACACTTCATTGCCAGTAGAGTTGTCTCTATGGAGAACTGGGTGTCGCTCGTGAATTGGCTTGTCATATCGCAGCAGTAGGAGCAAAAATAGTATCCGTGCAGCGAGACCCAAAATGAGAGGCAGTCCACCAAACACAAAGTGCACAAAGTTTGGAAATATTCCTAGGACCGCTTCAAAAGTGCTAACAGTCTAAAAAATACTTTCTTAAATACATGTACAATACCGCTCGTATCAGACATGTTCAAGATGCGACCTAACATTTCTGAGAAATGTATAGGGCAGTTTGTAGTTAAGAGGGCATGTATCTTGGCAGAAGTCCTTGCGAGAGTGGAGGAGTGTGGCTCAATGGTTAGAGCGGCAGACCCTGATGCAGAGTTCTGGCCAGGGTCGAGCGTTTGATTCCCGCCTCCGTGGGGTCTCGGGCTCAATTTCCTCGGACCTGTTAATTCTCTCCTTGGTGCCTATTCTAATCACGGGCCCCACGCTGCAACTCTGGGCAATAGCTTGCTTAGCCTTCACACCTGCCCCAACAGCGCTAAGGATGCCTGGCTTCACCCTTGAGGTGCCCAGGAGTGGACACTTCACAGGGAAAGCCAGGAGGGGTTCCACAGCAGTATGAGTTTCAGCGCCAGGAAGCCAAATAGGCGACACCGCAAGGTGACGTCTGGTGACAGTGCGCTCTATAAGTACCATGACTTTTACATTTACATTTACATTTGTAGATCATAGGTCTCTTTGGCCGAGGTCAATGGCAGAGTTTCTTGCAAAAGAATGGCTTTCATTCTGCTTAAAGTATCAATTCGTATAGAACAGATGTTCAGTGTAGGCCATAAAGGCGACTCCCTATCTGTCTTAGTTTTAGGAAACAATACTTGCATACAGCAAGTGACCCTGGCTGAAACAGTTACTAGATATGGTATGCCTGGCAACATGTCACAGCAGCCGTGATCATTCAACATGAGGTAACTCCCATTCGGGGGCTGTCCAAAACTTGGATCAATCACTGCATCTGGTGAACCGTGCAGGTGGCAGAATAAATTGTTAGAGGAACCATCACAGGCCCCGTGTAAGTTTATACCCTGACAAACAAGAGAAACGCTTAGTGTGTTTTCAGTTTTTCCCGCTAATAAACACTTCACGCCCCCCCACTCCAACATCTGTGTGTGTACGCTAATTCCCAGGTTTTCTTGATGTATTCTTTACCCAACCTTTCATATGTGCATGCTGGTATGTGTTCTAGGCAATACTGAAAATGGAAAATTGTAACAGGCAGAGTGATCGTTCCATGTATAACCCATTCAATAGCTGTTTTTTCTGCTACCATAAATGGCAATCTTTCCAGTTTCACAATGCTCAGCACCGTACAGTCTGCTCCCCTTTGTGCCAATCTGATCTGTTTATCAGTGATATTCAATTCTGAAAACAGTGACGTAGTATTGATTAAACGCCTATCGCGTATTGAAGGTTTTACAACGTCCAGCCTAATAGCATGATAGAACGTAGTTGCGACTGACCATGTTTCAGCATGTCCAAGTCCTGTTCCATGCTGTCTATAGCAGAAGACACTATGCTGTCTTATGAATATATCCTGGACGACAGAGTCTTTAACCCATTGTCAAACACAGAGTTTTCTCTAAATGAATACGATCAATTTCTCATATTATTTCTGCAGTCTCTGCTTGCCTAATCTTACATGCTTTATTAGAAGCAGCATAGATACCGGCATACATAAAACGTTTATGATGCGGAGTTCTTGGTCCTAGCATGAATTCCATAAGATCCGCTCCATCTTTAAGTAAAGATAAGTGTTGCTTTACATCCTTAAGTTTAGTTCTTTGTGGCCAATCAAGGTAAAGCTTCCCTACACTGTATGCTGTTACTATTACAGGATGCTGTCTCTGAACATATCTTTGGTCTGGCCTATTGAATGTGTTTTGTTCGGGAATCTATCTTGACAGTTGTTTGTGTCTGTGGGCCAGATCAACCATTTATTCCAATCTGGATCTGTTTGGTCGTGATGCAACATAGTATGTACGTCGACCTCCCCCTCTGAAGTGTTATTATTATCAGGTGTAGGTGTAGGTATGGACGGATTCTTCATGTCTTTTATCTTGGCTAACCCAAGGCAAGACGTCTGTTGGACAGTGTCATTCAAAAACATAATTTGCTCAGGGATTATACAGGCTATAAACATAGCTTTTATACCCTGGACCTGCCAATCTTTTGTACCCCAGAGAGTTTTCGTCTCAATGTTGTTTTTCCAAATGTCGATACCTAGTTTGGGCATAAAAGGCTGCAGAATAAATCTGTTTGGTATTTGTCAACATACTTTTCATTCCTGTTTTGTTTATATTTTTAAAGTAAAACGATTCTGGATTGGACACATTGAACCCTGATGTTTTTGAGCTACCCTTTGGTGGCGTAGGACAATGTTCCCATTGGTTATACATTAATACATTTCTAAGATTTGTGCAAGAAATGATGACCATAATGATTATAACAATATATTTGTTCATAATCTGATGAACCTGCTAAATATTCATGATTTGTGAATACTGCAAACATTTCTAGGTCTGAAATCATATTATTAACAGTCTCGAAGTCCCAATCATCAGAAAAGGTACTAGATGAAACAAAGTCACTTAATGAAATCTTGAAAACGTTTGGAATCGTCAACCGCTCTGACGGCCAAAAATGTCATAATCCATTTAGTCCCAAGCTATACCTCCAGGTATGGGAACGGCTGTGATGTTCACAGATAACAAGTCTCTTTTTTCACAATGGGACGATTTGTGGACGATTTGTGTGGCTTGAGGAGTAATTTGATGTTCTTACTTGCTGTGTCCATTTTCACATATCTTCTATTTATCAGCATTCTCGAAGTTATTACCAGAGTCAACCAAAGTAGAAGAAAAAATACACCCAACACAATCCAAAGTTCAATCCATGGTGAAACAAGATAAGTCTGTTCCAGGTGATGAAAAGGGTCTATTACTTGTTCTTTCAAAGTTATTTTCGCCTGCATTGTTTCAGGCTCGCTGGGATCCTCAGAAAACGTATCAAAGTTAATGAAAGAGCCAGAGGCAGTTCTGTAAATTGTTGGGATTGCATCAGGATTCGTTGAAATCGCTGGAACCACTTGATCACTTGTTACATTTGTGTAGTCAGATGCTACTTCATTGTAGACAGGCGTTTCTTGACAAACTGTTATTTGGGTCTCAAGAGGTACAAGTTCCATAGCTTTGTTGCTTAGTCCTTTATTTCGCACTACTGATTCCTCAAAGGTGATGAGTCTCTCAGTTTGAACCTCTTGGATAGTAGCCAGAACTGGGCGTCTGCTACATTGGCGGAGTCCACTTGGCCAACTGCTTATTATCGGCCACATAATGTGGTTTAACCAGGTCAATAGACACAAACCTGTTCTCCTTTTTACCAGCAAGGGGCGGCAGTAATACTGTTCTTGCTCAGTGGCTTGCTAGAACAGGTACTGGTTGTCTGTAAGAAGGCCCAAATTCCTTCTTGTCCGTGATCTTCTCTCTGACTAGATCACCAAGCTTTTGGATCCAGACAGGCCT
This sequence comes from Lissotriton vulgaris, assembly GCF_964263255.1. Lineage (NCBI taxonomy): Eukaryota > Metazoa > Chordata > Amphibia > Caudata > Salamandridae > Lissotriton > Lissotriton vulgaris. The sequence goes on along the minus strand of NC_141687.1, from coordinate 29,037,120 downwards.
TGCTGGGACGGTTGATTTTCCTCAGGGGTGGTTGGCTTCAGGATCACGTTACTTTGTTTCATTCTTATTTTTTTTTTTAAGTCCTTTAAAACAGCCAAACGATCTTTGTTATCAAATGTTTTTGGTCCACCACTGATGTCTGACAATCAAGTACCGCAACCAGCATCCTTGTCCCAAAATGTAAATGTAAATGTACATGTATTTATATAGCGCAAATCGCCCACATCGCAGGCATCTATGTGCTTGCTTAGGGAACCCGTCCTGGTATTCCCCTGTGAGATACCCCGGCAGGGACCTCATATGGACTGATACCCCCTAGAGAAATTCTTGGCAAGTTGTTAAGACTATGTTGGACACTTATTAGATGTTTGACCCACCCGTCACCCATACCTAATACCCTAGCTGTTGTAGATTGCTTTATGTCTCATTTTCTTTGCTCCACAACCAAATTTCCCTCAGGATGAAATGGACTAGAGTACCGCAATGCAACGCCCAGATTGGCCAAGGCCTCCTTGTAAGCTTGAGAGCTAAACGCAGGACCCTGGTTAGAATGTAGCATGCCGACTGCGTATGTGCCAATAAAGACTTGCAAAGCTACTCTACGTTTCCTGTTTGGAATCACTCTATCCCCCACTCCAGGGTTTCGAGCAAAAGGAACAGAGTTTGCATCAATTATATATGAGTATTTGAGTGGAAACTTATTAGGTAACGCTACACCGCTGCCTTTGCTTGTGGAATTGACAGCTAGCATTATTTCCCTGTCTATTTTCGTTTTTGAACGAGTGATTGCAACTACGGAAGCCATTTGTACAGCTGCCTTTGAGGCTTCATCAACCAATGAATTTCCTTCAACGTGAACGCCATCAATTTGATGTCTCACGTACGTATCACGTGAGTGTTTTGTAGTCCTTCCCGTAACTGAACTACTTGTTCCCAAAGCATTTTATACTTGATTGTGACACCTTTTACATCTTTGTAACCGTTTTGAAGCCAGTTTTGCAAGTATTCATTGTAAGATTGAACACAATAATACGAATCGCACACTATGAGTGTGGGGAATTCATGGGCGGTATTCTCAAGTGCCATCTTGAATGCTTGTAGTTCAGCTCGCTGAGCTGTACGATCTCCTAGAGATTGCATTTTAGTGACCATTGGTTGGAATTTGCCATCGAGCCAATGACCTTTAACTTTTGCGCACGCCCACCATAGGCTTGTTTACCGCCCATAGCGTGTTGAGCTGATCCGTCAGGATAAATTACACATTCATACTGTTCTAGAGGCAGAATTTCAGCAGGCAGAGGACATACTTTTTCGTACTGTAGTAAAGCTTGCTTTTCAAATAAGGATCAAATACGTATTCAACGCCTGTCGCAGCAAGAGAATTAACCCATTGTATCCATCTCGGATGTAAAGCTTTAGCATTTGGAATGCTTGCTTTTGTCACTGCCTTTAAGGCAGGTACAGGTGTAACGACCATAATGCGCTTACCCTGTGCAAGGGCTCTCTCTTTTGCTACAGCAGTTTGAGCAGCTGTCAGAATTTTTTATGTAGAAGTGAATTTCATTTCTGCTTGTGTGTACAAGTGTGATTTGTAAGCTATTGGTACTGTTTCACCTTTGATAAACATTAAGTACGTGAATTCACATTGTCCTGGAATGATTTCAATCACTAAGTTGTGTACGTGTGTTTACAAATGTTTAGTTGCTAATATCTCTGTTTCTAATGAACGCAAAATCTCAGTGTGTTTTTGTCTCCAATTTGCTGTTTTAAAATTAGGTTTGATTAATTTGTAGAGAGGTTTAACCCTTTCTGCGTAATTTAGTATGTATGTTCTTCCAAAGTTCTGGAAACCTAGAATCGGCTGTAAGTTTTTCAGCATTTTTGGAAGTTGGAGCAGCGCGCACTTTTCTAAAAAAGTTGGCTGCCCGGCTTTTGCCTTCACTTCATAATTCATATCCTAGGAAAAGGCCGTTGAAGTGGGCAATTCTTGATTTCTTAAAATTGAATTTGTACCCTTCAGAGGCAAAGCCCAGTATAATGGTGTTCACCCTGTTCAAGTGCCTATCCAAGTCATCGTCTGTCAGATAGATGTCATTGCCATATGACAATGCTTCATTATCATACGTTTGTAGTAACTCTGTTACCCTTGCTGAGAATAACCCAGGACTATTCTTGAATACCAGAGGGAGACAACAGAAGTGACGCTGTGTCCCCATAATTGAGAAAGGGGTCAAATACCTACTTTCAGGTGCAATGTTTTGACAGAAGAAACCGTTAGAAATATCTAATGTGGTTTTGTAATTTTTACGCACAATGTTATTCAGTAATGCTGTTCTATGTGCATTTTGCACTGCAAATGTTTTGCAACAAGAAGTTAGATGTCTGTAATCCAATACTAGACAATATGTATTGTCTGGTTTGGAGACAGGAAACAAAGGATTGTTAATTGACGAGGTGCATGTTTCAATCACCCCTTGGTATTCAAGTTGATCTAAGATCTCCCTGACCTGTTTTTTAGCTTCTTGCTTAACTGCATACTGCCTCTCTGCAGTTGGTTGATTTTTTAATTGGATTTTATGGTGAGGCGAATCTTCATCCCATCCTACATGATTTTTGTATATTGCAGGAGCTTGGGCGACTGCCCATTTCCTGGCATAGGTATATTTAACCCCTTTGATGCTCATGACGTGCTCAGCTCGTCATGAGGCACGGTTGAGCTGTGCAGATGACGAGCTGAGCTTGTCATGAACAATGGGAAAGGATGGAAAGCAGCACAGGAGGGGAAAACCATCAGCAGCGATGGTGTTAAATGAATTGGAATATGATTAGAGAAGGCTGACATAATGATGTCTTCGCCATGTGGACACTGCCTGACAAATTCTGGTGGCCAGTCTTGTTCAGCGAGCAGAATGTCATAACCCTTAGAAAGCTGCTCACAAAAGAGTGCGCTCAATTTTCTTTGTATATCTCCCTACATCCGGAGTGTTAGTTCTTATAACTCATGTGGGGAACTAACCCTGGTATCTGCAGTTTCAACTTAAATGAATTCATTCAAGTCCACTGTCTCCAGAAGACCCTTCAGGTTCTGGCAAGCGATTGTGACTTCTGCTGCGCTGTCCAACATTGGCTGAGCTCATTCTCCGTTCTTGAGTTGTGTCCTCAAGATCCTCGGCATGTTGAATTTTAGACCTGCTACCTTATTTTTGGTGAATTGAGGTTTCTTGTTTTTATGAACGTGTTGGTCGTCTTTGGACATCACGCGTTCTTCCTTGTTTTCTGACCGTCCTCTTCTTTCGGATTCTGTGTCGAAGTCTGAAAGGTACGAGAGGAACGTGTATCAGTATCTTGATATCTATCAGGTTTTCTCAAATTATCCCTGTTCCTGAGGTTATACCTCCTTTCAGAGGGCTCCTTTTGAGGAGACCTACCTCTGGAATGCGAACGCTTCCCTTTAGAAGTTTGTTTGCTATTTTCCCACTTCTTTTTAGAAGGAGTAGGAGTGTTTAAAGTAAAGACCTTGTCAGGACTTTATGACAGTTGGGGATTCACTGGTTTTCCCACCCAGACTGTTTCTGCCTAATTCTTCATAGGATGTTTCAATTATTCTGGCTAGTTCTTGTGGTTGCTCAGTTACATTAAATTCCCTTAATTTCTGGCAGATCGCTACTGATGCTGCTTCACCTTTAATATTAGCTAATATTATTGCTGAGACCTGTTTGAAATCGTTCAGTAGTTTCATACCCAGATTTAAAGCAGGCTCTGCCCCGTATTCATTTTGAATCTGTTTCAGGACATCTAGTATTACCACCATAGACGGAACACCATGTGTTTTAGTGTAGAAAGCAGCAAAGACTGTAGCCCAAGTGGTGCAGTCCTCCAAATGTGGTGTGATCCCCATTGGTAAATAGATTGTTAAAATCCTGTGTTTCTCATGAGGGCCAGTATTAGGAAATACAGCTTCAATTTGAGTATTTTTTTAAGCTACCCAGAATGGAATTTGATCCCGTTTTGTTGGTAATTTACCAATGACTGAGTGTAAAGTCTGTGGTGTAATTTTTAGTGTATTCCCCTGGTGAGGGGTATGTTGTGGAATCACTACTGCAGGTTGGACTGTGAGAGTCTGCATGACATATTGAACCAATTGTCTATAAATTTTGATTAACTCTTTGAGTTGAGTTAGCAAGTTTACATCTGACATTTCATTAATGCCAGAATGTGGTATATAGCTGGCCAAAACCAACCATGTTGCACCATGTTGTACCTAGTGGACCAAGCCTGGTAATGTGATTTAAATGTTTTAGGGTGCTGTTAAACCAGAGCGGCACCGGTGGATCATCTTCTTTGAAGAATTGAAACACATATGTTACTGGATTTGCTTCAGGGAAGGTTATCCATGAATAGAATACCTCTGTCTTGTGATATTCATGTCCCTTAATCACAAAAACTGCCCTACCACCTCTCGATGTTAGGCCATGTTTTATATGTTTTATAGTGATGGCTTACCTTAAATTTAGAGGAATGGCTATGGCATCCACATCGGTTTCTTAGAAGCACGGATCCTGGGAACGAACCTCCACCGGCTTCAGTGTTGTTGCTGTTATTCGACATTGTTTAATGAAAGTTGCAGAGCAAGTTTCAAGGAAACAAAGATAAGGTGCACAATATTTTGAAACACTGTATCCTTCAACGTTGAACAAACCAAGCAGCTAATACATAGGATTTATTGTCCTACTCAGCTATGGCGGATATTTATCCCTTTACCCACTCCGGACATCTATTGGAGTTTTCCGGAAAAAGAGGTCTCTGAGAAAAGCACAACTGAGTTCCTTCAGTATCTAGTGTTAAATTAGTGCCTTACCAGACCGTTGGGCGCCATGTAGTGTAGTTCCTATATTCCCAATAGTCTCTGCACATTGGAATAATATACACTATAGATTTGACATAGGACTGAGGTCAGTATGTCTCTATCGAGTATACTAAACTTAATTGTCAGTGCCAGCTAGCTCAGAGGTCCCTTGAAACTTTCTCGAATACACAAGAAGGGATTCGTTTCCCCAAGAATAAAAAAGTATCTTCAGAGTCCTGGAAACAACAATCATGCATACTTTGTTTCTACAGAGTTGCAGAGAAAATAGAGAGACGGGTGTTTCAATAAAAGGGGTTTATTGAACAGTCTTCTTTCTCATGCAAGAGAGGTGAACTGCTACAATGCAAAGTATATTTCCAAAGGTTTCTCTAGGTTCTAATCAGCTCCATACCTTAGAAAGAAAGAGGTTGGTATCTCTTTCACGGACTCGATTTCCCAACACCCCCCGAGTTAGAAACACTGGAGCTAGATTTCTTGGCAGGTGAGGACATTTTCTGCTCAGTGCATCAGCTGGAGAGTTGGCTTCCTTCTGCTCTTGCTGTAGCGAGCTGCGTCGTGCAAGTAGGTAGTCGAACTGCACCAAACCACACCGTGCTTTGCCATAGCAAGTTAAGGTATATTTATACCTTGATGGTGTTTTAAGAAAGCCAGCTTTGACGTAAAGTCGGGCATATGAATGTCATGAATGAACCCCTAAGGAACTGATGTTCATGTATAATAACTGAGTTATTGGAGAAATCAATATTCAAGCAAGGGAAAGTCCCTAACTGCTTAAGAGTCTGGTTTTCCAAGAAATCGTTGTGACGTAGATGACCGGATGGAAGTAGCTATGCCTGTATTTGGGCAGAATGAGCTATACCTAAATAGGGACTGGATTTCTATGCCTATCTAAGGGCAACACAAATTGTACCTATATAAGGGCATGAATCGGGAAATTCATTCGGAATCTGAAATCGAACACAACACCGTAGTTGAGCCGCAACAGTTCTTCCCGGTCGGCCGTGATGTGTTTACCTAAGTATTTTCCTTCAGTAGCGCACCATTCTATGTTTGATTCTTTAAATATGTGGCAAAAAGAAGCAAAGCGTAGAGGCATCAGGGAGGAGAAGTTATGTGAGATGAAAGGAGGTCGGATGATTACACAGAAAGCTATAGCTTATGATAAGGATCAGACTGAGAAAAATATCGATTGCACGAATAGACAATTCAGGTTGCAGGTGGATAAAAGCTATGTGACTAGAACTGAGCCAGATGATGAAATAGAGGAACTATTAGATGTGCGTCCACCTCCCCCTTATGCCCTCCAACGCATATATCCTGCGGCCCCTCTGACTACAGACTCGGCCCCAATGGCTTCGGCACCCGTTGTATTCTCTTCCACCGCCCCTTTGGGAATTTCTTCTGTTTTGTCTCCCTCAGCATTTGGATTGGCTACTTCAATGCCCGATGTGTTGTCCTCTCCCACCATGTCCACAATTGTTTTGTCTCCCTCAAATCCAGCCTGGGCTTCTCAGTCTTTGAGCTTGACCCCCACACTCGCTGACTCAACTCCCTCTCGTGTTCCGGGGAATCTTGACGCACGACGGTTGTATACTCGATCAGCAGTAGGGCTAGATGAGAAACAGACGATTGCGGATCAGGCGTTCCAATGGATGTGGAATGCTGAGTATACTGACATTGATATATGGAGTACCCTTAGAGATTATGAGCCTGTTATGCAGCAGCATGCCCTGGAGCATATGGCTACACGTCTTATTTCTTTATGGGAACAGTGTTTCCCGGACGGAAAAGCCCCTCAAGTGTGGTATGATATTCTGGATCTGGCTCATAGGTTTGAACTAGGATTGGAAGATGTGTACAGGAATTTCGAGACTTTAGTGAAATATCGAGGGCGGCTACAGGATGTTCATCCTATTTACCATCCCGAAATACCAGAATTAAGAAATGATCAGGATCAAGTAACCAGAGCTCGTGTGGAGGCACGATTTCAGGAGCAATGTGTCTATACCTCTTGAAAAAGGAGTGAGGTCCTTTCCCTGAAGTCGCAACTCCCCGACCCCCGTAAAAATCCTACGGCTTACTATAAAGAGCTCACAGAGGCTGCCTCTTTGGCTGTTATGACCCTGGCTGACAGAGTTATTTTTCGGTTTACTGTTCCCTGTTGATGTGTGGCGTAAGGTGTATGATTAGGATCATGCTACAGAGTTGGGAGGGACTTGGATCAGATTAAGGAATGGGACAAGGATCGAAAGCCTGGTGATAAACCTAAACCTGAAATATTGGCTTTGCCAGGTCAGATTACCTACATGCATTCCTTAATTCCGCCCCGTAAAGTAGATTGGGACAAATTGACAGCGTGTAAGCAGAAAGAGGACGAGAGTGTTTCGGATTTCTTCACCAGATTTAAAGGTGTGTTTATTGACTTTAGTGGACAGGACTTGTCAGTGGAAGGTGGTATACAGTTATTTGTTAATCTTTTTGTGACGAACCTGTTACCCGAGATCACGGCGCGGCTACAAGCTGCTGAGAGTACTTGGACCAATTCCACACCTTCGGTTATATTGAGCATGGCTCAGTATTACGAACATAGGGAAAATTAGAGCAAGGATAAGTCAGAAAAGAAAGCAAAAGATCTTAAGACACGAGTATTGTTACAGCAAGTTATCAGGGGACGAGGCTGAGACTGAGGCGGTAGAGAGTCTGTCCCAAGGAGGGCGGGAACTGGACGAGGCGTAGGACCAGCTGTTGCTTTGGGAATAAACCAATAATTGCCCCGGATTCTTTTGCCCCTATAGTTGAATAAAAGGTTCATGATATTCCTGTTTTAACGGATGTACCCTCCTTTGTGTTGTTCTCTGACCAGGAACCGCCTGGCCATATTCGATACAACTTGTGGCCCAGAAAACAACACGGTTTCAGATGAAGATGGAAGGAAATAGGGAAAGACTTGAGTAATAAGGTTTGTTAGAAACTTCTCTGGGGTACTGAGTGAGATACTGGACTGAACACGTTGAGAGCCTGGAACACTTTGTTTGCTCTGTTCAGAAAGAAAGACTGAATTTTCCTGAAAAGGGGCCCAGGTTGTGTGTTTTCAAGAGTTGTGTGAAAAATAACTCCAACGCAAGGATCTGTTTTGGTGTCCATTGTGAGGAACGATAGCCTGCCTATGAGGCTCTAGACGGACACAGGAAAGAAGCACCCTCAGGCAGGTTGGACTGCATTGCCCGAGTTTAGTTTTGGACTTTTAGCTAGCATGTACCCTTTTGCCTATTTTGTTCCTGAGGAGGAACGTCCTCTTGCACCCTGGTATTACCCTACTTATATGCCTATTTTTTCTAGTTGGACCTTGCGTGTGAAAGTAGCCTTTGTGGTCACAATAGCGATTTTGTTGTTAATATTAATGAGTGTGTTTGTATATTTGGAATTTTGTCATCCTATGCATACTGTTTGGGGAACAACTACCCCGCCTCCAGAACATTTATTTTATACTTTGGCCCCGCATAAAGAAAGACACCGCCGGATGTATGCTAAAAATGTATTTGTTGAAATGCTTCATCAAACGCATACTGCTACGAATACAACAAACTGTTGGGTTTGCAGCCTTTTGACCTCCGTAATGCACAAACATGATTTATGTATCTCTCTGCCATTATCATATTTGGGAAGTTGTGAAGCTTGGTTTAATTTTTCTCTATGATGTACATGCATGGAGCATAGCTAGCCAGCCACGATGGCGGTCGGCTACTGCTAGTGCTCCGGGTCCGACTGGGGGCTGATCCAGGAAAGAAGCGGCTGCGGGAACCCTGGCCACAGTGGAAGGTGGCGATTGATGTCAGAGCCCTGCGGTGACACGGTGACCCGTCGAGGTGCGAAAATTGGCCCAGAATGTGAGCCGGAGGAGGAGCGGGCCTTCCTCCACAAGGACGAGAAGAATCCGGGATCCATAGTAGAGGCGAGCCCGGAGTGACTGGCGAGAGTGGAACCGGTAGTGATCAGCCCGGCGCTCTGGAGTGCTCGGAGCGCTGCGGGGCTGGACTGAAGCCGGCTGGGAGGTACTTCCCTGCGATGCCACAAGAACCCGAGGGGTGAGTGACTCCGGCCCCGCGGAGCAGCGGCGGGCTCTGGACCCGGCTCTCGAGGACCGCTGTGGGACAGGGCCGGCCCGTGATCGCTGAGTTCCGATGGCGGTGACGCTCGGCACCAGAGAAGGAGTCGGGCAGGGGCCTGAGGAGAAGAACCCTTGCTACACCCAGGTAACCGAAGGGGACAGAGCTGGTGCGGTGACGCAGTAGAGTGAGCGTCGTTGGGACAGCACGGATCCTGGGAACGAACCCCCCCCTGCTATATAAGAATCCATCGGAAGAGACGGAATGCCTAGGCTGATGAGAATCTGACCGAACGCAGGGGCGAGATTACCGGCGAGAGGGAGCTGCCCCATTCTCTTCTGGGCTGTGCCCCGAGGGGGCGAACTGTGGTGTGACGCCCACTGAGGGTGTGGAACTGCGGGCTTGGGAGAAGCTGTGGTGGGAGCTCGCTGGCGCCCGACTAGACTCTGAAGTGCTGACACTTTGAGGAGAGCCACCCCCGCCATTGTGCACACTGGTCCTGGGGTCTCGGTGTGGAGCCTGAAGGAGGGGTGAATCGACCGGGACAAATAGCCACCCGTAGAGGAACTGGTGAGGCCGGAAGAGGCCGCAAGCATATTTCATTGCGGAGGGGTCGGCTCACTCTCCTCATAAGGCCCGCATCCCACGGAATACGGCCTCGTGCACTTAAAGTACAACATGGTGCGAAAGGGGGTGAAGGTGACGGAGGGGCCAGGTGGTCAAGAGCCTATGTGTATGCTGGGAGCAAGGGAGACAGAAGGACTACACAGAGCGCCTCTGGATCGGATCACGCTGGCGACCAACAAGAGAACAAGCTGGACCTAATCCTGAAAGAAATTAGGGACTCCAGGTCGGCAATGGAACTCGAGTTGGGGGCCCTAAACACAAACCTATCGTTGTTAAAGGCAGATCATGGCAAACTGTCGGACAAAGTGAAAGACCAATGGCTTGCCCTTTCTGACCTCACATCGACGGTGGCAGATCATTCCACCTCTATCCAACAATTACAGCAGCAGGTTGACTCTCTCATGGACCGCGTGGAGGATACGGAGGGTCGAAATCGCCGCAATAACATTCGCGTCATAGGCCTTCCAGAACGCTGTGAGGGGGCCCATGCAGAGGATTTCATGCAGCAGTGGTTTCGGGACAACGTCACTATCGAGGGTCTATCGCCACACTTCTGTGTAGAACGAGCGCACAGGACCCCGACCGCTAGGCCCAGACCGGGCCGCCCTTCCCGACCCCTCATAGTGCGAATACTTAATTACCGAGATAGGGATGTTCTGCTGCAGAAAGCCCGTGAGAAGTCCATAATCCAATTCGAAAACCGAAGAGTGTCCCTCTACCCGGACTATACCAACAAGGTCCAGAAGCAACGCTCCTCGTATGTGAAAGTAAAGAAGAATCTACAAAGGGCCAAGTTGAAATATGCACTGCTTTTTCCCGCGCGACTAAAGATCATCCAGGGCAGAAAAACACACTTCTACGAGAGCCCTTCTGATGTCGAGGAATGGCTGGAGGTGATGGGCATCGACAGAAGTCAGGACGCTACTCAGGATACAGCAGCCGGTGGTTCGGGAAGAGACTCAGTTCGAGATGGAGAGGATTCCCCTAAAGCAGGGAGGAGCATAGGGAAACTGGGTCCGTCACGGGAACAACAGAAGGAGGACCAGTCGGATGCCGTAGCAATGGTGGGCACGTTCAGAGAGGATCCGAGGAAGATAACGATGGACTCGGATGACTGTACGGCCCACTTGGACTCGGACAACAGTGTGATCCTGTTCCCTACTGTTACACCTCGAGCGGCAGATGAGATGTTGGACAACTAAGGGAATACAAGACTCAGTCTGGAATGGACTGGCTTCCTACAATGCCCGATATCCTTTACTTTGTTCTCACTGATAGCTGTTCTTGTTGACTCATAATACAAACAGATATCTATAGGTTTGGTACTATGTATTGAACGTTGATTATAATGTACATACCCGCCGCTTCCTTGCACTTGTAAGATGGAATGTGTGGTTGAGACCCGGGTTGAATGAGACCCTGTTGGGTCTACTGATTCATGTGGTAGGGGTATCTGCAGTACATGTTTATGTCAACGGTGTGCCCCAGGACGGCATGCTGTTGAGCCAGCGGTACCCGGTGTGAATACACAGATGACTGTAGTAGTGCTTGGCCACCCCCCCACTGGCGAACGCACTGGTGCTTGGACTTATTTGTTTACTGTTCTCATGTTTGGCCCGGAGGTGTTGTATTGCTGCGCCTTGTTTGTTCAGTTTTGGGAGGGAATTTTCGGATATGTAGTCTCCTGGTCGTTAGTCATATGGGTTTGCGCTGTGAGCCCACTGACACCCTTATGCTTGGCAATAAATGATTATGGCTGAAGTGGTTGGATCTTACCGATTCACTACCTGGAATGTGCGGGGGCTTGGGGCAATACAGAAAAGACACCGAATCCACTCCTTCCTGCTGAGACACCACACACAGGTTGCTTTCCTCCAGGAGTCCCACCTTATTGTGTCAGAGGCCCAGAAACTGCGAAAAAAGTGGAAGGGTACTGTTTACTCCACGACATACTCTGCTTTCTCCAGGGGGGAGACTATCTGGGTCAGACATGGGACGCCATTTGAGGAGATAGAGAGAAAAACAGATGAGCAGGTCAGGTTTATCCTGGTGAAAGGTTCCTTAGATGGTGAATTAATTGTACTCTGCAGTATCTACGCCCCGAATTTTGAGCAGGATAAATTCCTACACACAGTTAGTTTGGCACTCTCGGACTGGGCAAATATCCCCTGGGTATTGGGCGGAGACTGGAACATAGTCCTGAGCTTGGATCTGGACAGATCACACACCCCCCTCCAAATGACTGGAGCTTCAGGACTGTCTGAAGTATTTCTAAATTGGGCCGAGGGTTGGGGCTTATTGGATGCATGGCGTGCCTTGAACCCAGATTACAAGGAATACTCGTTCTATTCCTCTGTGCACAACCTCCACACTCGGATAGATCGATTTATGTGCTCGCAGTCACTGATTTCTGGGATTGGGAGCCCAGAGTACCTAGCCAAAACTTTCTCTGATCACAGATCCCTGTCGTTCAGCCTCCATTGGGGTAGGGTGCCTACCCCGGTACCTACCTACCTACCGTCAGAGCCCTGCGGTGACACGGTGACCCGTCGAGGTGCAGAAATTGGCCCAGAATGTGAGCCGGAGGAGGAGCGGGCCTTCCTCCACAAGGACGAGAAGAATCCGGGATCCATAGTAGAGGCGAGCCCGGAGTGACTGGCGAGAGCGGAACCAGTAGTGATCGGCCCGGCGCTCCGGAGTGCTCGGAGCGCTGCGGGGCTGGACCGAAGCCGGCTGCGAGGTACTTCCCTGCGATGCCACAAGAACCCGAGTTGTGAGTGACTCCGGCCCCGCGGAGCGGTGGCGGGCTCTGGACCTGGCTCTCGAGGACCGCTGTGGGACTGGGCCGGCCCGTGATCGCTGAGTTCCGATGGCGGTGACGCTCGGCACCTGCAAAGGAGTCGGGGCGGGGGCCTGAGGAAAAGAACCCTTGCTACACCCAGGCAACCGAAGGGGACAGAGCTGGTGCGGTGACGCAGTAGAGTGAGCGTCGTTGGGACAGCACGGATCCTGGGAACGAACCCCCACCCTGCTATATAAGAGTCCATCGGAAGAGACGGAATGCCTAGGCTGATGAGAATCTGACCGAATGCAGGGGCGAGATTGCCGGCGAGAGGGAGCTGCCCCATTCTCTTCTGGGCTGCGCCCCGAGGGGGCGAACTGTGGTGTGACGCCCACTGAGGGTGTGGAACTGCGGGCCTGGGAGAAGCTGTGGTGGGAGCTCGCTGGCGCCCGACTAGACTCTGAAGTGCTGACACTTTGAGGAGAGCCACCCCCGCCATTGTACATACTGGTCCTGGGGTCTCGGTGTGGAGCCTGAAGGAGGGGCGAATCGACCGGGACAAATAGCCACCCGTAGAGGAACTGGTGAGGCCGGAAGAGGCCTCAAGCATATTTCATTGCGGAGGGGTGGGCTCGCTCTCCTCATAAGGACCGCATCCCACGGAATACGGCCTCGTGCACTTAAAGTACAACATGGTGCGAAAGGGGGTGAAGGTGACGGAGGGGCCAGGTGGTCAAGAGCCTATGTGTAATGCTGGGAGCATGGGAGACAGAAGGACTACACAGAGCGCCTCTGGATCGGATCACGCTGGCGACCTACAAGAGAGCAAGCTGGACCTAATCCTGAAAGAAATTAGGGACTCCAGGTCGGCAATGGAACTCCAGTTGGGGGCCCTAAACACAAACCTATCGTTGTTAAAGGCAGATCATGGAAAACTGTCGGACAAAGTGAAAGACCAAGGGCTTGCCCTTTCTGACCTCACGCCGACGGTGGCAGATCATTCCACCTCTATCCAACAAATACAGCAGCAGGTTGCCTCTCTCATGGACTGTGTGGAGGATACGGAGTGTCGAAATCGCCGCAATAACATCCGCGTCATAGGCCTTCCAGAACGCTGTGAGGGGGCCAATGCAGAGGATTTCATGCAGCAGTGGTTTCGGGACAACGTCACTATGGAGGGTCTATCGCCACACTTCTGTGTAGAACGAGCGCACAGGATCCCGACCGGTAGGCCCAGACCGGGCCGCCCTTCCCGCCCCCTCATAGTGCGAATACTTAATTACTGAGATAGGGATGTTCTTCTGCAGAAAGCCTGTGAGAAGTCCATAATCCAATTCGAAAACCGAAGAGTGTCCCTCTACCCGGACTATACCAACAAGGACCAGAAGCAACGCTCCTCGTATGTGAAAGTAAAGAAGAAACTACAAAGGGCCAAGTTGAAATATGCACTGCTTTTTCCCGCGCGACTAAAGATCATCCAGTGCAGAAAAACACACTTCTTTGAGAGCCCTTCTGATGTCACGGAATGGCTGGAGGTGATGGGCATCGACAGGAGTCAGGACGCTACTCAGGATAAAGCAGCCGGTGGTTCGGGAAGAGACTCAGTTCGAGATGGAGAGGATTCCCCTAAAGCAGGGAGGAGCATAGGGAAACTGGAACAACAGAAGGAGGACCAGTCGGATGCCGTAGCAATGGTGGGCACGTTCAGAGAGGATCCAAGGAAGATAACGATGGACTCGGATGACTGTACGGCCCACTTGGACTCGGACAACAGTGTGATCCTGTTCCCTACTGTTACACCTCGAGCGGCAGATGAGATGTTGGACAACTAAGGGAATACAAGACTCAGTCTGGAATGGACTGGCTTCCTACAATGCCCGATATCCTTTACTTTGTTCTCACTGATAGCTGTTCTTGTTGACTCATAATACAAACAGATATCTATAGGTTTGGTACTATGTATTGAACGTTGATTATAATGTACATACCCGCCGCTTCCTTGCACTTGTAAGATGGAATGTGTGGTTGAGACCCGGGTTGAATGAGACCCTGTTGGGTCTACTGATTCATGTGGTAGGGGTATCTGCAGTACATGTTTATGTCAACGGTGTGCCCCAGGACGGCATGCTGTTGAGCCAGCGGTACCCGGTGTGAATACACAGATGACTGTAGTAGTGCTTGGCCACCCCCCCACTGGCGAACGCACTGGTGCTTGGACTTATTTGTTTACTGTTCTCATGTTTGGCCCGGAGGTGTTGTATTGCTGCGCCTTGTTTGTTCAGTTTTGGGAGGGAATTTTCGGATATGTAGTCTCCTGGTCGTTAGTCATATGGGTTTGCGCTGTGAGCCCACTGACACCCTTATGCTTGGCAATAAATGATTATGGCTGAAGTGGTTGGATCTTACCGATTCACTACCTGGAATGTGCGGGGGCTTGGGGCAATACAGAAAAGACAGCGAATCCACTCCTTCCTGCTGAGACACCACACACAGGTTGCTTTCCTCCAGGAGTCCCACCTTATGGTGTCAGAGGCCCAGAAACTGCAAAAAAAGTGGAAGGGTACTGTTTACTCCACGATATACTCAGCTTTCTCCAGGGGGGAGACTATCTGGGTCAGACATGGGACGCCATTTGAGGAGATAGAGAGAAAAACAGATGAGCAGGACAGGTTTATCCTGGTGAAAGGTACCTTAGATGGCGAATCAATTGTACTCTGCAGTATCTACGCCCCGAATTTTGAGCAGGATAAATTCCTACACACAGTTAGTTTGGCACTCTCGGACTGGGCAAATATCCCCTGGGTATTGGGCGGAGACTGGAACATGGTCCTGAGCTTGGATCTGGACAGATCACACACCCCCCTCCAAATGACTGGAGCTTCACGACTGTCTGAAGTATTTCTAAATTGGGCGGAGGGTTGGGGTTTAATGGATGCATGGCGTGCCTTGAACTCAGATTACAAGTAATACTCATTCTATTCCTCTGTGCACAACCTCCACACTTGGATAGATCGATTTATGTGCTCGCAGTCACTGATTTCTGGGATTGGGAGCCCAGAGTACCTAGCCAAAACTTTCTCTGATCACAGATCCCTGTCGTTCAGCCTCCATTGGGGTAGGGTGCCTACCCCGGTACCTACCTGGAGACTTAACCCGCTCCTCCTGGAGGATGGACCCTTCCGTGCGATGCTTTCTGACACATTGTCCAATTACTTCAGAGAAAACTGGGACTCTGCCTCTTCTAACTTAGTAGTATGGGATGCCATGAAGATTGTGGTACGGGGAGCTGCCATAGGCCAGTTAGTGGGAGCTAGACAGGAAATTCACAGTAAACTCTGTGAGGTGGAGAACCGCCTTAAGACATTGGAAAGGGAGGCAAGTGTAGATCCTGAGAAGAAGGAGCAACTGCAGAAAGGGAATATAGATCATGCAGAAGTATTGGAGACGCTGAGAAACATTGATTACAAAGAATATTTATGCCGTTAACACGCAGAGGCTGATAGATCAGGTACACTATTGGCCCGCCTAGTACGGGATCTACCGGACCCCCGGTGATAACACGGATACATGACGTGTCCGGCGATCTGGTTTGTACGCAGTCTGGGATTAACCAAGCGTTCCATGACATCCTGAGAGTGCTATACGCTCCCTTTGACTGGGAGACCCAAAATGTGTGTCAGCGCTCCTGTGGGATCTCCCGTTCCCGGCCCTGTCAGAGGACACACAGAGGGAATTGGACGGGGCCATCATGCAACATGAAATACGGGTCGCAGTTAGGTCCCTTTATCGCAATAAGACTCCGGGTATAGATGGACTCCTGGTGGAGTTCTATGCGACATACCTAGATACCCTGGTGCCTATCCTGGATAAGGTGTTCAGAACAGCGTTTGCGGAGGGCCATCTACCGGTTACAACGATGCAAGCTCTGGTTATATCAATACCTAAGCCCGGAAGGGATATCTTGGACATGGATAATTATAGGCCCTTATCAATGCTCTCTACGGAGTATAAGATACTGAGTAAGGCCATACTCCTGCGCTTACAACCACACCTAACTACGCTGGTACATCGGGATCAGTGTTGGTTCCTCCCGGGACGGAGCACGTCCCTGAACATTCGGAGACTGCATGCCCTCACGACAAGCACGCCACAGGAATATTCCTGAGCAGGCTGTATAGCGTTGGATTGAAAACAGGCGTTCGACTCCCTATCATGGATGTTTATGTTTGATGTCCTGAGGCGCTTTGGCCTCCCTGATTCCCTTCTAAGGTGGATTAGACTTTTGTACACAGACCCCTCGGCCAGGGCACGTACGGGCAGGTACGTGTCGGATAGTTACTTGGTTCACAGGGTCACCCGACAGGGATCCCCCCTGTCCCCAATTTTATTTGTACTGGCACTGGAACCTCTGGCTATAGCGCTCCGGGCCCACGAAGCGCAGATGTGTATATATCGATAAGGGGTACGCATAACTTAATATCCATATACGCGGATGACATTTTGTTGTACTTCAGGGACTTAGAAGCGGATCACACTGCTCTCTATGATATTTTTTGCCGCTTCAAGGAAGTATTGGGCCTGGCCATCAACCCAGCAAAATCGACAGGCTTTTATTTCAAGGAGGCACTACACCCCGCCTCCCTTTCGCTTTGGGACGCACGAGATGCCGGTCGCACAGACCCCGTTCAAATATCTAGGGATCCAGGTATATAGATCACCAGACGACCAAATTGATGGTAATATTAAACGTGCCATTACCCGGCTCCGGGGCAGCATGGGCTTTTGGATCTCCCTGCCCCTATCCGTCTTGGGCCGGGTCGCAATCTCCAAGATGGTTATGCTCCCCCGCCTCTTGTATTATTGTGTAAATTTACCTGTGACCGTCCCCCAAGAAGTGTTTACCACACTCAACACTATACTAACTACTCTGATCTGGGGTAATGGTCGCATTAGCCTTTGCAAGCTCCAGTTGGGGACTGACTCGGGGGCCTGGGAGTCCCAGATTTCCAGGGATATTATTATGCCAGTCAACTTCAGTGGCTCTCACATTGGGTGGCCGGTAGGAACCTCCATGAGATTGATTATACACCTGAGAGACTGGCATGGGGTGAGCTGCACTCCCTGTTGCTACCACAGAGGCAGCTTCCTCCGGATTGCCACCCGCTCCTGCACACGGCCTTATTGTGCTGGAGAGGAGCATTGTCCTACACCTCATCGGTAAAGCCATATGCGACGAACATTCCCTTATTAGGTATCCTGACGCATCAAGGCAGGCTAACATAAGACGTGCTGAGCCCCTTGACGGAGGCGGGGGTCGTGGAGGTGGGAACCTTTTTTGGTGATGATAATCTGTTAATCATGATTCCTTTTTACAAATTAAAATTGTATTTTACTACATGCCACGATCTCGCACTACATTCTAAACACCTGGGCACCACAACGAACCCAACCTGCGCAACATGAAATGGTCTACTTGCTTTATTATATGGGGGCGGGGGGACACCTAGTGCGCTGGTTGTATATGGGGGTCAGGGCACACGCAGCGATCCCACTGGATATACTTCGGGATACTTGGGCTCAGGACGCAGATTGGTAGGTATAGCTCCGTATGTTATTTTTTATGGTACGTCAGTACAATGAGCAAACTTGGTCTGTGGCCCACTTACTGGCGATGCCAGGAGTGCGGTGCCGATCAAAGTGCGTCTCCTGTACCATAGCAATGTGAATTTAATGTTGATCAAGATATGAAAGTATTTGCCTACACTTACAAGGCTCTCCCGAACCCCTGATGTTCCACGTAAGGAGATTTACCATTCACACCTCAGTGTGCGGAGGCATACCAAAACAATATGTATTTGTCTTGATGACCAACTGTCAGCGCTATGGCATCGTACGTTCTAGGGCCCTCCTCCCCCACCCCAAACACTCTGACTCCTGGTGCTATAATAGCATACCAGATCAGTGGTGCCTGAAAGTTGGTCATTAAGAACTTTATTATTACTTAGCTGACCCTGTTGACCTTTTATGAGGAGTGGGTGTCATGTCCTTTAGGCTAATACTGTCATGTATGCCCCCTTTTACATACATTGTACCTTCCACATGACAGTGTTAAGCACACAGTTCTAAACAGGTGACCTTTTACCAGGCTCTTAATATTTTATCATAATCCCTCTACCTGACGTACAGAAACATGTCCTCAGGAACTGCATAATTAATAAGAGTCACCACTTTTTTTCACCCTTCGCCAACAGGCCCGATGTACATAATCGCATTGTTTTAGAAAATTATTTATGATTAGTTTCAAAATATTTATGATTGTTTTCAAAACATATCGATTCTAGAAGAAAAACTGCGTGACCACTCTAGTATATTAGACAGTTATTCACCCCTGCAAAAGACAGGAGTTTTTGGGTGTTTGTTGAATAATTTACCACACGGCTGCCCTGCCGTGGAGAATTGCACCATCCCGGAAGACGAGAGGCTGCGTGGTCTGGAACTGTGTCGAAACCACTCTAGCAGCACAGCCAATGTGAATCAATTAACCTGAGCTGTATCCTGGGGACCACTGGGGGTATGTCAAAACCTATAAAGAGAAGACTGTGACACAGAACTCACTGAGAGTAATAACTGATCCAATGTGGACCACATGTCCCAGCATGTTTTAAAAATAGATCGCACTAAGCGTAGCCACTGGGGGTGTACATATAAACAAAGCATGTAACTAATTGGAACCTTTGTGCCGTAGATTCAAGCTGCCTGTGAAGAAGAGGTTGGAGCCTTAAAAGGCGTTGGTAAATAAAGACTTTTAACCACATCGATGCTGCACCTATTCCTCTACTGTGCTGGACAGCGATAAAAACGGGTGTGGTCATGACGAGCTCAGCTCGTCATGAGCACAGGAGCACTGTGCTACATGACTAGCTGAGCTCGTCATGAGCATCGAAGGGGTTAACCTGGAACACAGATGCTGGTTTCCAAATTTGAATTAATACCGAAGGGTGTTCATTGGCTGTCAAGTGCATTCTCAAGCTTTTGGGCGTTTGTTGAAAAATATGTATATGTGTGTAAATATATATATATATATATCTCTGAAAACATTTGAACGTTGTTCATTTAACATCTGGGAAAGCATTTCTGATAGAGAGTGATACACAAATAAAACTCTATGCCTTATTCTGGAAACATAACTTTTGATGTGTCTCGTTTTATAAAAGTGAAATCCCTTTCCATGTGTTTTCTTGCTTTGTCATGTTTGTGCCTCTGTGTGTGAGGGCAGCATTTTCTATTATTTGGGAGGGTGAATTAATACATTTTCATGGTATGGCTATAGACTGAATGGGAGATTGATTGTTAGTTTTTGGGCTGATACAGACTTATTCTATTGTCTTTCTTTATCTCTATTCGGTTAAAAAAGGTTAGACCATAAAAGCACATTATACATAAATATACATATATAATACATAGAACTATACGTTATCAGTCCCAATTCTATGTCAGGACCGGAGGCTCCGATTATGCTATCATCTTGCTTCGCTTTATTCCATACATAAAACACAGCAGCCCAAAAACATGTTAACTTGATCTTTCCCCAAAAAACAAACAGGGAAAAAACGATCATTTGTGCCAAAGAAAACAAACACAAGTCCATGTTCCAACTTCAACTCCCATCAGCTCATAGAGGGTTGCCACATCCTCAGTCCTTTGACAGTGTTCATGCCATGCAAATAGTCCCTGAATCTTGTCTGACCCTACTCTTTCTTCGCTGCTTTGCAGCCAGTTAAGTGCCTCTCTCTGTTTCTCTTGCGTTTGAACTATTATTGACTATTTTTTTTTCAGAATTGCAGTGTTCTCTGGGAGTTGGGGGTTCTGTTGTGTCATTGTTGATATATTTTGGCTTTTGGTTTTTCTCAACAGATTTCCAGTAGCTCCGGGAGCGTCCGAGCTCCTTTTGCGACTGTTCTCCCACTGTCTACTGCGGCGCTAGCCGCTCGGGGGAGCTCGCGCGTCTCGCTGTTCTCACGACGCGGTCGCCTCAGTCTGAGGAGCCGCGCTGCGAGACTGTCAGACTGCAAGCCTTGTCCCCCATTTTGCCGCCACACCTTGACGCCCTACAGGGTTGTATTGCCCGCAGTTATTAACATACTACGCCCCGCTGGGGGTCTGTATTGCGGCGCTGCCGCGGTGAACGCCTGCGGGCGTGTTGGGCACTTTTAATTGTTGACAGTCCTGACGGCAGTTGTTGTAGTGCACGCTGGGTGGCGGGACGAGTCCCGGTCTACATTAGAGGTACTGCGCACACTGGAGGTTGGTGCCACCTTGGCAAGCGTTTCTTTGAACGCCTAAAAAGTCTGCAGACCTCTGGCCTGCCCATATTTGCTCTGTCACGGACAGATCACCTGAAAGTGTATTTCCCCATTTGTGTTTTAGGGTCCTGGGTTTCCCCTTATTGGGTATATCATGGATCAAGGGGAATATTATGAGGAGGAGGTGCAGCAGTACCTACCTTTGGACATTCCTTCCTTGATGCGGTGGACAACTCCATTTACAGGTGTGTAAATGAGGTTGTTGGTCCTATGGAGGAGGGCCTTTCCAATCGGATTATTGCAGAATGCGCTAAAATTGGGCTGGGGAATTTAGGAGCTACACCCTCTAAGGTTGCCCCGTCTCCCAGGGAGAGCCCCCCTGCCCCGAAGAAATCCTGCATGGAGGGGGGACCAGAAGGGGTGCAGGGGGTGGACAAATATGCATTTGAGTGGCTAAAGCGCCCTTTTTTTTGCGAAAACAATCACACCATCCCTGCTCCCCTTCCGCCCTCAGACCCTGTGGCGACCGCTTCTCTGCCCTCGCCATCCCCTGATGGGGGTACACCGGAGGACACGGATGATGAAGATGGGTCCAAACGGTCTTGGCGCCTGTCCACCTCTTCGGCCGTATTGCTGAAGGGCAGCACGGGCATGCTGGACCCGGATGAAATCATTCATCCACTGTCAGCAGCCTGGGCACCTGGGGAAAAGGTGGCCAAGTTTGTGGCGGGCCGCCTCCGTAAACCCATGGAGAAGGAGGCCCGGGGATGTCTGAGAGCCAAGTGACCTTGCCCCCTGCTCGACGGGAAAGTAGGACTGACCCTGGAACTGGACTCCAAGATGGCCACCTTCTTGGCCAAGTACATGAAGGACCCTCGTAAGGGTATTGATCGTTCCTGGCGCTCCTGTCAGGATAAACTCCTTGACACAATAAGGCCCCTGACAAAGATCCTAGATATGGTGGAGGAGGCCAAGGTGACAGGCTCCGTCATATCCCCGGAAGTTCTCTCAAACTGGGCTCAACTGCCTATTATATTTTTAGGGAATGCTAATTGTGCTTTATCAACAGAGCGTAGCGCTCCCTTTTAATTAAGCTCGACTTGAAATTGGGCGATTTAGCCTCTTCAGAGGCGTGAGCAGTGGCACAAGGGGGCCTCTCTGGCGACCCCTTCGTCAAGGAGTTGGGGAAGTTCGTGGCAACCTTCACCTCGCTAGATAAGGCTCAGTCTAGTATTAAAAGAGTTTTCCAGTCACGTTTCTCTCAAGTGGCTGGTCGCAGTAGGGGCAGCGCGACCGGCTGTGGTGGTCAACAAAATCCTGGCAAGGGACAAGGCAAACTACAACAACTTTTATCCTACACGAGGGCAGCGCTTCAGAGGACGTGGCGGTCAACGCAGTCGGCAACGGACCCACCGGAGAGTGTTATACCTTCAGACCAGGTGTGTGTCGGGGGCCGTCTGGAGCGTTTCCGGGAGGCATGGGCTCGGATTACGTCAGACGCGTGGGTTTTGAGAACGGTACAGGTTTCCACATCGAGTTCTATGATTCTCCCCGGCAAACCAGTTATCCAGGCCCCATTGTTTTTTCAGAAGCGGATGCGCAACAGGTCGACGATGAGGTGGCCGCGTTATTGCGGAAGGCGACCATTTGTCGGATGGTTTTGCATCCCAACGGTTTCCTCAGCAATATTTTTCTGGTGGACAAAGCCGATGGGGGAAAGCGACCGGTGATAAATCTCAAAGAATTCAACTGGTGGCTCGTGTACCAACACTTCAAGATGGAGGGGATCCATCTGTTTATTCTCACCTATTAGCATATCTAATCCTAGCCTTAGTACCGGAGTATAACTACCTCTACTAGGGGCGTACACGGAGGCTTGGGCATGCAGGAATCGCGGAGGAGAGGCTGCGGCGAGGACTGGTGGTTCCCCGCAACGTGTCACCCCAGGCAAAGGACAAGCAGCTGAAAAGCCTGAGAAGGCGGGCGCCCATAGGGCTGCCCCCCCTGAGCAAGAGATGACCCAAAATAGAAGCCCCGGGTGAGCAGATAGCCGTAGTAACCCTGCGTGCACAGCTGGAATGGCCACAGGTGATTCTGCGATCGCGAGCGGGAGCTTCAAGTCTCTAGCGCTCGTTACAATCTGGCGCAACACTGTGGGGGAAATTTTTCTTTTTCTCCCGCCCTTCCTGATCGGTAGGCTTCAGGATCAGTGGGGATGAAGTGAAAGGACGTCTGTCCTGCAGCAATACCCGTCAGAAGGCCATCTGCTTCATATAGATCCAGCTGACAGTATTATCCTGCTGCTGGAACAGTTGTCTCACCAGTGAGTCAGTTGTTGTGCCAGCAGAAAGTGCGGCAGTGGTGTTGCTGTGTCGCAGGCCTCTTGTCTCCCTCAACTGCGGGGAGCCCGTTTCCAGCTATTCAACACCAACGTGATTCAGCCGCGCCCGGAGGCTTTTTCAATCAGCCCGGCGGAGGAGCCGTTTCCAGCTACCTGCATGCCACATTTTACTCCGGGGACTCTATCCCCCAGGAGGCGCCCGTCAGTGGCAGGTAGAGGCAGGGCAGGGCCCTCCCTCTTTGCAGTAAGTTCTGGCAACCAACAAACCAACAAACCCCCGTTACGACAAGACTAAGTCCTGTGACATTTATTGTTATTTGCTTGTTGGGGATATTGTGTTACATAAACTATGGGGAAATGGAAACCCCCTACTTCAGTGGTTCCCAAACTTTTTTGACCCATGGCTCCCTTGACCTAATTGGCAGTTGGCCGTGGCTCCCAACCATTTTTTTACCCGCGCACCGGAGTGCCGCAACGCTCCCTTTGGGAACCACCGGTCTACATGAAGAATCAAGCCTAGACCTGATGAAGGATTCAGAGAGTACTTTAAACAACAAGACAGGGAGAGAAAAAAGGCACTCTTGTACACCCTGTAAACTACTATTAAACAACAAAAGAGTGACTCAGAGATAAACATGAAATAGTTATTCTCTAAAGGCTAAAGGAAAGAACATCAAGAATGTTTGTTAAAAGAACCCTCACTCACCGACCTGGTCGGTGACATGCTTCATCATAGCGTTCTACCAGAGAAGCTGAATGCTTCCCTGGTATGCTTCCATGCCTGACTTACATCGGAGCAGAATGTTCTATGCGTGTGTGCAAAGATAGTGAAGTGTGAAGGTGATAATTAAAAAGAGTTTGGGAATGGACCATCCAATATTTTATTAAAGGCTGCCCAAATACTGATAAAAGCGTGAAATGGATGTAAGTCAGTCCTGTAAAGTGGCTGGTAGCATCCAATTTTTTTTAGAAATGGTCAACATGTTTCTGCTTAAATGCATTATTAGCAAAGCATTCGTCAGGATCTAGAAAAAATTCCACGGTGGTATGCACACGCTAAGGCACACCCTAACCTGTGAAATATACTGTACAACTCACGGTTATACCCAGTGGTCTTGCGTAGTTTCAAAAGACCTTTATGCTAGTTTCAACCCGTAAAAGAAAAACATTCTTTCAATATGTCCTAACTTTAATCCAGATAAGTACAAATAGCAGCTTAAGCACACATTACAAAGATGACTAATCTCTTCTAACCAGTATGATCTATATGTTTTTACAAAAACGTATATTCAGTGAAATTGAAGGAATAACATATTTGCAATAAAGAGTAAGTATCCAATCTTTTGCCTGTGGCAATAGTGAAATTCACTTTGCCAGTTCTATTAAACTTTTTTAATGTAGTTTGTTAATTTAATTTAATTTAGGGCTTCGTTGTACTCAGGACTTTCTAAGTACTAACTGATGCGCAGAACGAGGATTGACAGCTCATAAAATAAAAACGGGGCATGCTTTCTGTAGATTAACCCAGAACCATGTGCCCCCAAGAAATGCATGCGGTTTCTATAGCTGGAAAGAAGCATGCAACTGGATTCAACAAATATCACGGAGAGAGATGGCTTACTTTTTTCCAAAAAGTGACTTGCACCATGGGGTCACAGGTGGTAGGAAGGACGTTTGGGTATCTAAATAAGAAACAGAAACCAGAAAATGCTGGCTCAGAAGTTTGTGCAAACAAAAGGCTCCGGAGTACGATTCGGGCTCATAAGTACGAGCGCCTACGTCATTTGCAAAATGCTAAGCGCCCCACAAGAAAATACTCACTTCCCGTATCGTTCGTTCCTGGTCTGCACACCTAGGTAGGTCCGCCCCGGTCCGAATGTTAGTGTTCGGGGGGGAACTACAGGAACAAAGTAGGGATTCCTCGTGACGTCACAACGTCCGAGACGTGTGACGTGTCAGTTTCACGTGACCGGAATATCGGGAATGACGCTTCTCACTAAAAAACTAGAGCGCTGCCCTAAGTTTTTAAAAAATGTGGGATACATTAAACACTGAATGTGATAAACTATACAATGTTAAGCACACATGACTTAAAAAGCTGGGATGACGCGTTTTGCTAGATCACTAGCACGCCACCTCGAGTTTGAACAACGTGAGCTTTATTATCCACTGAATGTGGGGACATTAATTTGAAACTGTGAAATGCACGCTAGCAAGGTAATTGAATGAATTCTGAGTTATCTGATTACCCCTCCGTACTGAGGAAATATAAATTTTATGGTCAAGTAATGCTCCCTAACGTGTACCCCACCGTCTCCATGTACCAGCTTGAAGTGCATGTAACTTCCCTCCTGTGCCAGCTATGAAGACGCAAATACATTTGCGTCCAACGTTAATATGTCCTCTTTCAGACCCACCCTGAATGGGTTGAATACTCCGTTCCTAAGTATGCTATGCCAACGTCTTTTTGTGGTGTACTCTACACGTTTTTCAGCTCTGGCGAAGTAGGCCCTGAATTCTGCCATCGAGCCTTTTTTCCTGCCTTCTGACTCTGAAAGCCTCAGCCCAGGCTGCCTCTGTACCCGTGACCTCTGCTTTACTCCCTGTGCGGCTTACGGCGCTTAGCTCAGCCTGCTGCCTGCCAAGACTGTATTCAACCTTCGAATTATCTGTTCCGCTCCTCGAAAATGCATTCCTGCCTACTAGTTTAAGTAAACATTCCCCCAGCTGCAGAGCAAAGGGCCCGGCCTCACTGTCTCCGTGCAAGTAACTCATAGCCTCTGTTACCATGGTAGGCCCATGCCCCCTCTCATCTCATGCAGACACTTAGACGCTTATACACGCACTCACAGTCAGTATAGAATAGCTTCTGCCCCAGAGACCTTTTCCTTTTAGATAATATGGTTCCTAAACATCAGATACCAGATATGATAGAGTACGAGTTGATCTGACATGCCAGACTTCTGTCTCTTTCCGCCGGTGTAAATGTCAAGTCCCCTGCACCCTCCGGTTTCACGTCAATCACACGTCATGCAGCTGCGCGCGCATCCAGGCCTCAGATTTCTGCTGACATTACAAGTTTCTGCTTTGTTGCCACCCACTTGTGACACCTACCTGTGACGTTTCTAGTACACACCTCTATGTTCACGCCTAGTTCACGCCTTCTAATTACGTATCACTACCACGTGTGTATTTTATCTTGTTTCTCTCAGCTGTTACGCCTACTGTATTGGTTTCTATAATGTGACTTAAGTATATAAGCTATGTATTGTCAATAAAATATTGCTCTATCCCTTCCTGCACCCCAGTGGTGGCAGGAACAAGATATCCGGTCATGACCATTCCTTTTTAAGGAATAAAACCCCTAAGAACTCTAACACCACGGACTCTGCCTTTTTCTTTCCGATTGAGTTATTATTGATTAAGTACTTACCTGCATAGAAATTAGGACGGTAAATCAAATATTTACCACATTATTCTGGCGCCCGAACAGGGACCCCTCCCCCACCCCACGCGCCGGTTGGTGCGTTGCAAGCTCTGTCCCCTGCCATCAGTTAGACGGAACTACGCGTACTGGCAGGATTTCCTGTATCTCCCTCTGGCCCACGGAGGTGACGAAGACTGCGATCAGCACCCAGACGAGGCGGTGAGGAGTGCGGAGGATCCCGACCAGAGCCTAGCCGAAAGAAGCAAGGTCCGAGGTGTCAAGAGGCCCACCAGTTTCCGAAGTATCCACGTGTCGAGTCGAGCCGAGTCCGGTCCAGTCCAGTCGAGTTTTCCGAGGCCTTCTGTTTCCGTGCTTCCCGGTGAGTACCATTGCTGGGACGTATCTAGACGGGTGCATTATTATGTATCCGGTAAAGACGGGTTTGGGTACACAAATTCGGTCTGCACTGTTTTAGACAGTGTATCTGTACTGTTTAGCAGTACATCAGTTATTTCAGTTCTTGCACTGTTTTAGACAGTGTATCTGTGCTGTTTAGCAGTACATCCAGTATAGGGGGGTAGTCATATATGTCTCAAATGTTTTTTATGTGATTAATGTCGTGGTATGAGTGACTGTTTTTAATGTGCATTATTGTGTTTTTGTGTAACTAGTTGTGTTCGGAATTAAATAGCAAGGATTGAGCATTCAGTACTAAGTAAACAAGATGCCGTTTTTCAATAAGTTAAAGCAGATAGGAACTAGGAAAGGGATACTAGAGGAAGAAATTCCTATCCCCCCTAGGGACACGCCTGGAAATTTCATGTACCATAAACATGGCATAGACGCCATATTGTATCTATATTTATGGGCCGATTATACTAAGCACTTAGAAGAAAGACACAGATGGCCCGTTACAGGAACATGGGATGCTGAGTGCATCCTGAAAGTAGAAGAAGCTCTATGGAGAAAGAAAGCCAGACAATCACAGAAAGATGCTATAGAACTGTGGCGTAAAGAATCACATAAACGTGCCGAAAAAGAACTCCGTAGAGAAGACAGACTTAGAGAAGCGCCGGATAAAGTCCGAGAAAATGAATTAGTTATTGAAGGGATTCGAGTAAAATCAGAACAAGTAGACCGCGCACAAAACAATCTCGTAAATGGCATGTACTTAGTAGCCGAGGGTTCGCCTGAAGCCACTTCAGAAATACCGAAAGACCTGCCGCCACCATTGGTCCCAACTAAAGCAACTCACAGGACTACTAAAGACATATTTCTGAATTCCTATCTAGATGATGTAGCACCCGCTTACTCCAATTCACGCGCCCCGCCTACCGACGGTGACGGGGACGGAGATGGCAACCCGCCTCCAGACCATATCCCGCCATTACCGCAACAAAGTTCCCCCATCCGACAGCCTGTCGTTCCTCCTCCAGCCCCACCACTTCTCACACCTAAGGTTAAGATACCAAATCCGTTTTTACCTGATTCTACTAAGAGACAAGTTCAAGTACATATACAGACTCCACAGAGGGATAATGCCCAAGCCTCTGCCTCAGGAGGTGCGACCGGGGGTCACCAGACCCCGCCAGCAACACACAGATTACACCTTAGGGACATGCAGAACCACCCTACGCTCCAATCACCCCGTCTAGACATACTCAAAGCACCGCTTTCAGCTTGCAGATATGATCCAGTACCAGGCAAAGACGATAGAATGTTATTAGCATCACTACGCTTACGACAAGCTACAGATTACCTAACGTTATTCTCAGGGATGACTGATCACCTAGATAAAATATATCATTTTGTCCAGACTGGGGAAAATCCTGAAAGTATTAAGGAGGCCCTGGAACATCAGAAAGTTGACACTAAAGCATATATATTACGTTTTTTCATAAATTGTCTAATAAGAGAACGAGACAGGCCAGAAACAGAATATGATGAAATGGAAGCACTAAACAAGTGGGGTCAAAATATAGCAGAAGGAAAACATGATAAAGTGAATTGTATATCTAGTATGTACAAGAAAATAAGAAAAGCAGTAATAGAAATACACGAAAAAGAAAAAGAAAATGCCTCTTCCGAGGAGGAGGAAGCACCTGAAGAACCAGAAAAGACTACAGATACGATAGCGTATGTAGGTAAGGGAACTTACCTTAGGAAAGGCATTCGTCCAGAAAGCAAGAGAGTTTTTCTCTCTGGCATATCAAAACCGAATTCTCCTGAACACCAGTTCCAAGACACTGATAAAATGCTTCGAGAACGAATGGGGTACCATGTACTCAATTCTATGGATGAACAAGAACTAGCCCGGTCAGCAGTACTATGGGCTGACAACCCTAATATATATAATGATGACACAGTAGCGCAGACATTTCTGAACTTATCTCCAGACGAGCAGAAATTAGCAGGTACATATATGATTCAGCACCTCCTCAAGTTATACAGAAATCAACATTCTGATCCAGGTCCCTTACACGACACATTAGAAGCACTACTCATGGACAGATGGAGAGGCCTAAGTACCAAGTTAATACAAATAATTCTAGAACAACGGCACAGATATAACACTTTCTTAAGCTCACAATATGCTTCCGCCCCGCCCCCAGAACGAAAAATGTATCATATGGAGCGTCTTGAAAGACAGAACCCTTTGCGAGAAGTACATCCAGTTATGGGTACCGATAATACCTTGAAACGTGTGTATGTACACACGCCTCTGACCAAGTTAGAACTATTGGAAATGAAGAAACTAGTACCCTGTCACGACAAAGACCCTGCAGGTTTTCACAGAGAACTTAAAGACATGTTACTGATGGGAGATTACACATATGCAGATATCATGAAAATGTTAAAGGTATTGTTGCCCACAGGCATCTACGAGAAACTTAAGGAACGAGAATGGGAGGTGGGAGACAAAAAGATTGTATGGGCAGAAATAGAAGACGAGGAGAAACTTCGTACCCCAGGGCTAGGCCTTGGGGAGAAAGCTAAAGCATTACCAGGTTTGATAGTACAGGTTCTGCCAAGATTACTGACCACTAAAAAGGAAGACTGGGACGCGATCTCAGCCTGTAAACAGAAACACGATGAAGATACCAGTGACTTCTATTCAAGGTTCGAGAAATGTTTCATTATTAATAGTGGCCTAAAACCAGGTAGCGAGTCATACCCACATCTTTTTGTATCAAAGTTAGTCGAGAATTCCCTGACATCAGTCAAGAACCGTGTATATAAAGTTGAAAGTACATGGCAAGCAAATACGCCATCCCAGATGTTACAAATGTTACAATACCATCAGAATAGAATCAGAGAAGAACAGGATCATGAACAGAAACGTATGAAGGACACGAAAATGAAAATGTTAGTGGCCCAGTCGGTTCCAGCCGACGGCCAGAGAAAGGGTACGACCCAGACAGGTAATGCAGCAGCTCCCGTTAAAGGGACATGCAACTATTGCAAGCAGCCAGGTCACTACGTACATGAATGTCCAGTCCTGAAACACAATATAGCAACAGGTAAAACTAAAGAAAGACCGCATCCGCCTAGACACGACCAGGGTCAGCAACAGACTTCACAGAATCCACAACCTATGCATGCTTCATCACATACAGGACAGACCGCTGCGGTATCACAGTCGCAGTCACAGCCACAGCCCATTGCCGCGACGCAGCAAGTTTCACGGCAGATGTGCCAGTATGCCCAATCTGATTATCCCGATTATCAGCGTTACACATGAAACAGCCTAGAGAGGGAGTTTGGCTTGCCTCTTATTGAGATTCCTGTAGATCAAGAGGGTCCTTATGTACACAGTCAAGTATTGGGAAAAGACAGAAAGTTCTTAATTGACACAGGGGCAAGCCGCACAACAATCAGTCATAATGAAGTCCCAGGGGCACCCCTCTCAGGCTCACAGAATGTTTCCCTTGGTTTTTCAGGACAGCCTATTGTAAATGAGGTATCAGAACCAGTCCCCCTGGCTGTGGGTCCGTTATCACGTGTTACAGACTTGTTACTTACGAAATCATGTCCAGAAAATCTGTTAGGAATAAAGACATTGAAGGCTCTAGGAGCAGTGATATGTTGTTCTCCGGAAGGAGTTAGACTTTTCTTGCGTGACTTTAAGGGTCACTATGTATTACGAGAGTTTGATGTCAGATTGAAAAATGTACCAGAACACCTGTGGGCACAAGGCCCAACCGATGTAGGCTGCATGCGCATTACACCATACCGTGTTACACTAAAGCCAGGTGTTGTTTTACCCCGAATCAGACAATACAAGTTACCACCCGATGCTGTAGTGGCTTTACTGGAAATCATTGAAGAGCTCATTGCCCAAGGAGTGGTCGTAGAGACCGACTCCAATATCTGTAATTCCCCTATCATTCCGATTCTTAAACGTACTGATCCCAATGCACCGCCAGTATATCGGCTGGTGATTGATTTACGAGAACTAAATAAATGCATTGTACCACAGTACCCTGTGGTTCCCGACATCTCATCTCTATTGACTGCCATTGATTCTGAAGCAACGTTCTTTACTGTAATTGACCTCAAGAACGCCTTCTTCAGTGTGCCTATTGACCCAGAGAGCCAATACCTCTTCGGATTCAGTTTAAATGGACGAAGTTTCAAATTTTCACGCGCACCTCAAGGATTCACAGAAAGCCCCAGCATCTATAGTCAAGCACTGAAAAGACAACTTGATTGTATTCAAATGCCAGTTAACACCGCCTTACTGCAATACGTCGATGATCTGTTGATCACCGCATGAAGTGAACTCGAATGTGAACAAGCATCACTGACAGTTTTACATTTTCTGGCCGACAAGGGACACAAGGTGTCTCCTTCGAAGCTACAATTCTGTGTTCAGCAAGTTGTGTACTTGGGTCACTTGCTGTCCAAAGTGGGGAGACAGCTCACTCCTGACCGTATCCAGTTAATTGTAAATATGCCACAACCCCAGACACAAAAGGAAGTGCGGGCCTTTATAGGCCTCACCTCGTACTGCAGACAATGGATCCCTCAGTATGCATTTCTAGCTAAACCACTCATTCAGTTGACAACACAGGAGGCAGCGACTTCGACTGTCCTTCCTTGGACTCAGGAACATACACAGGCCTTTGAAGAATTAAAGAAAGCTTTATGCCAAGCACCAGTTTTAGCAACACCATGTTACTGCAAACCTTTTACACTTTTTGTTACAGAACGTGATGGTACAGCATTGTCTGTCCTCACTCAAGACCAAGCAGGTTCACATAAGCCTTGCGCTTATTTTTCAAGTACATTGGATTCAGTAGCCCAGGCACTCCCTGCGTGCTTAAAGTCAGTAGCAGCAACAGCCCTAGCAATCAGACAGAGCGACTCAATTGTTTTAGGACATCCATTAACAGTACAAGTTCCACATTCTGTAGAGGTTCTTTTAAACAGAACTCAGACTCAACACTTGACTATAGCACGACTGACTATGAATTGACGCTATTCCAGCCACACATAGAAATCAGACGCTGCAGCATTCTAAACCCCGCAACATTGTTACCTTCGATTATGACAGATCCAGCCCCGCATGATTGTATAGAGATCATTAATGCATTAACAAAGCCCCGACGAGACTTAACAGATGTTCCATTGACAAATCCAGACCTGACACTTTATGTGGATGGTTCATGTATGAGAACAAGTACAGGAGAATTAGTGGCCGCGTATGCAGTGACCACTGAAACTGAAGTAAAAGAAACATATCGTATTGACACACTGTCTGCTCAAGCAGCAGAGCTCATCGCTCTGACCCGAGCCTGTATACTAGCCAAGAACAGAAATGTTAACACATACACTGATTCCCGTTATGCGTTCGGAGTCGTACACGACTTCGGAATGTTATGGCAAGAACGAGGTTTCTTGACCTCTCACGGTGCCAAGATTCAACACGGTTCCCTCATTCAAGCACTGTTAGAAGCAATACATCTGCCTTCAGGCATATCCGTCATGAAGTGTAAAGCACATACTAAAGCTACGGATTCTGTTTCCCAGGGTAACGACCTGGCAGACCAGACAGCAAAACATACAGCGTTGACTCACACCCAGACAACTGACGTGACAAAGACAATAGTACCGACACATTGTATGACAGTTAGGGATCCCACACTCGATGTAATAGATATTCAGACACATGCTACTGCAGATGAAATAAAGAAATGGACTGAACTAGGAGGGATCCAGACAGATCAAGGTTGGATGACGAAGGGAAAATCTACATGGTTTCTCCCCGACTCTATGGTTCAAGTCATAATAAATACAGCACATAGTCCAGCACATCTAGGAGAGAAAGCGATGTTAGACAGTTTACAGAATCTCTGGTACAACAAACACTTACGAGCAGCAGCAAAACAGAAAGTGCGTACTTGCATGATCTGTTGTCAGTTCAATCCAGGTAAAAGCGTCCCTGTAGAGCAAGGTGGATTTCATCCTCCCGATCACCCTTTTGAAGTCCTCCAGATGGATTATATCCAGATGGACCGTTGTCGAGGATTCAAATATGTCCTCGTAATTGTTTGTGCACTTTCCCGTTGGACCGAAGCATATCCAGTCCCAGATTACACTGCTCCGACCACTGCCAGGCAGCTGGTTCGAGAATTCTTCCCACGATACGGCTTGCCTCGTGTCGTGTACTCAGATAACGGACAGCCATTCTCATCCGAACTCATGAAACAGGTTTCCCTGCTACTGGGATATCAGTGGAGATTTCATTGTGTCCGACATCCCGAAGCCGCTGGCCTTGTAGAAAGGCATAACCAGACACTAAAAACCCGCCTTGCTAAAGTTTGTAAAGAGAAAGGGGTCGACTGGATAGTCGCCCTGCCAGTTGCATTGTTCTATATGAGAATGGTCGCCCATTCGAGAACAGGACTATCCCCGTATGAAGTGGTCTTTGGGAGACCACCGAATATGTGGGGGACGCCCATCCCTAAGAAAATTACAGATGTTGATTGTAATATGCTGACAGATTACCTTGCCTCCTTGATGTCTGCACTCCAATCATGTCGTTCACAGGTTGCCGCAGCCTTCCCTGACAACACTGATGTAAAGCCACATGATGTCCGTCCCGGTGACACAGTGCTAATTAGGAACTTCGACAGGAAAAGTCCGCTGGAGCCCCGCTGGAAAGAGCCGAAGACCGTCCTTCTTACAACGTGGACCGCTATCAAGGTGGAAGGCCGAAAGGGGTGGATCCATACGAGTCATATTAAAAAATGCAATGAACTGGTGCCAGAAACAGACTCGTCCACCCCCTCAAAGGACTGCCTCGATACTAAAGACTTTAAAGTTACCAAACAAGAGAAAACTCCCCAAGAGGAGTACCGAATGAAACTTCGATCTAGCAAGTCAGACAGTTTAATTGTTTAAGTCCTCCCCTAGGTGAATCGGTTAAATAGTTTCTGACATGTATCCCCTAGATCGAGATAGAGAGAGAGAGAGACAACTCAAGAAACGTACATATTGTAAATCACTCCGCAGTGACTGTATAGTGACGTTATTGATTATGTTTTTTCTAAGTATTCTGATTATTGTTGCTAGTATATTGCTTCCCATATATTACCCTATTTTCAAGCGTGAACAATCTGCTTACAATGTCACTGCCGAACATTCTTTTAGTGAATTACCTCCCCACGAACTTTCTTACAGACTCGCGCTGCGCAACAACACATTCATTAGTATGTTACATCACTCCCATCAGACTAACAATGCTACAAACTGCTGGA
This sequence comes from Lissotriton vulgaris, assembly GCF_964263255.1. Taxonomy (NCBI): domain Eukaryota; kingdom Metazoa; phylum Chordata; class Amphibia; order Caudata; family Salamandridae; genus Lissotriton; species Lissotriton vulgaris. The sequence goes on along the minus strand of NC_141687.1, from coordinate 29,002,904 downwards.
TATGTGGCCGACTCCCTCCCTATCAGAAATACAAGGGAGTTCTGCCTCTCTTTCCGTACCCGTTCACTCACAATGGCTCCTGTGGTGCATGGTTTAGAATAATTAATTCCTTAGATCCTGATGTCGCTGTTTTCAAAGGGAATTGGGTTTGGGGAAACTTGAACTTAGTTCTGCTTAATGCCTGTTACCCTGACCAGAAGGGACTCCCCACTAGAATAGGAACTGATCTAGAAAATGAAGTTTATGGATTAGGTAATTATACAGTTAGCCTTATGATTCTTACTGTCGAATCCGAAGCTGCACCAGTTCTCCCTGCTATGTCAGTATAACCAGTCACTGGTGATTTATGTGTCAGAAAGAAGGGTTCAGTACACTTAGGTCATAGTAAATGTACTACTGTGGTCGAATTCAGTGATCAAGGCAAATCTTCCTTTAGAGCTACCCGTCATTCCTACTTTGTTTGTGGCCATACCGCATACATACGCTTGCCTCCAGATTGGGATGGTACCTGTTACATTGCATTCCTTCTACCACCTGTTTTCCTAGCCCCTCCTGACTATCACAGAAATACAAACCTAGTAAAGAATAGACTCCGAAGAGATCTCCCGATTATCGACTACACTGAAACGGCATGGGAGCAATACACAGATTTCAATAAAGGATTCTTTTTCTTCACAGGTCCCGTCCAAAACAGTAAACTAATACGCAGATTAACTAGAACACTCGAAGCAGTAGTGAATGAAACGGCCTCCGCCCTAGGTAACTTAACAGAGGAGCAGTCCGCCATGCGGGTTGTTGTCCTTCAGAATCGTCTTGTTATTGACGTCATCTTGGCAGATAGAGGCGGAGCTTGTAAGGTCATCGGGTCAAGTTGCTGTGTTTTCATTCCAGAAAACGCGCCAACGGTATACCAAGCTATTACACGTCTTCATAAAATTGCAAGTCTGATACATCAGAATCCAGGCACCTGGACTTGGTCCGGTTGGTTCTGGACAACGTTAACCGCTTGGGGATGGAAGATCCTATCCTTCCTAGGCATTGCCCTTGTCATAGTATTCAGTTGCTGCCTGTGCCTACAGTGTGGGCCAGCGATTTGTGGACTGTGTGCCACATCGTGCATTGAACATTCCAGTTTTCTCTCAAAACGTGAAAGGAAGAAAGAAGAACAAATGATGTTACAAGAACAGACTGATCGATTCATGAGGATCGATATATCATGAAGGGTCCGTAGGGAACAAGGAGGGAATGAGGAAATATAAATTTTATGGTCAAGTAATGTTCCCTAACGTGTACCCCACCGTCTCCATGTACCAGCTTAAAGTGCATGTAACTTCCCTCCTGTGCCAGCTATGAAGACGCAAATACATTTGCGTCCAACGTTAATATGTCCTCTTTCAGACCCACCCTGAATGGGTTAAATACTCCGTTCCTAAGTATGCTATGCCAACGTCTTTTTGTGGTGTACTCTACACGTTTTTCAGCTCTGGCGAAGTAGGCCCTGAATTCTGCCATCGAGCCTTTTTTCCTGCCTTCTGACTCTGAAAGCCTCAGCCCAGGCTGCCTCTGTACCCGTGACCTCTGCTTTACTCCCTGTGCGGCTTACGGCGCTTAGCTCAGCCTGCTGCCTGCCAAGACTGTATTCAACCTTCGAATTATCTGTTCCGCTCCTCGAAAATGCATTCATGCCTACTAGTTTAAGTAAACATTCCCCCAGCTGCAGAGCAAAGGGCCCGGCCTCACTGTCTCCGTGCAAGTAACTCATAGCCTCTGTTACCATGGTAGGCCCATGCCCCCTCTCATCTCATGCAGACACTTAGACGCTTATACACGCACTCACAGTCAGTATAGAATAGCTTCTGCCCCAGAGACCTTTTCCTTTTGGATAATATGGTTCCTAAACATCAGATACCAGATATGATAGAGTACGAGTTGATCTGACATGCCAGACTTCTGTCTCTTTCCGCCGGTGTAAATGTCAAGTCCCCTGCACCCTCCGGTTTCACGTCAATCACACGTCATGCAGCTGCGCGCGCATCCAGGCCTCAGATTTCTGCTGACATTACAAGTTTCTGCTTTGTTGCCACCCACTTGTGACACCTACCTGTGACGTTTCTAGTACACACCTCTATGTTCACGCCTAGTTCACGCCTTCTAATTACGTATAACTACCACGTGTGTATTTTATCTTGTTTCTCTCAGCTGTTACGCCTACTGTATTGGTTTTTATAATGTGACTTAAGTATATAAGCTATGTATTGTCAATAAAATATTGCTCTATCCCTTCCTGCACCCCAGTGGTGGCAGGAACAAGATATCCGGTCATGACCATTCCTTTTTAAGGAATAAAACCCCTAAGAACTCTAACACCACGGACTCTGCCTTTTTCTTTCCGATTGAGTTATTATTGATTAAGTACTTACCTGCATAGAAATTAGGACGGTAAATCAAATATTTACCACAGTACAATTTCACAATTGACATTGTAATATCGTCCCCTTAAGAGATTGTTATTGTTACAATAAAGGGATAACAGTCTTCAAATCCCAACGATTAATAAGGGACAATGTGTAAACCTTAGACTATATCCAGTCACCCTATTCTTTTTGAAGATTAATTTGCAGCATGTAACTGTTTTACACCCAATCCTGGAATATCATAATGAGATATGAACAAAGTTGTTCAAAAGAACGGTCTAGGGGACCAGTATGGAGGATCCCTATTTGATGCAAAGAGCATCCATTAAATCATGTGGCAAAATTGGCACATACGAGTACTTCAGAACTTTATTTGTGGACCACCCCAATGTCATTTTAGAGGGCCAGTACAGTAATCCAAGGTATATTATCGTTTAGGCCTACCTGGTGTGTTGCCATCCGATAAATCCACCTCTGTTCCTTTTCAAAAAGTGACTGATGTGTGTTTACATTCGGGGCTAGATGTTCGATCACTGTCCAGCTTAGATCATTTGTTGTGCGGTTTTGTTGTAGAAAGTGGTCAGTTAATTTTGTGCTGTTCTTCTTGCACCGAATATTACTGCTGTGTTCGCATATTCGTTGTTTTACTTTCCGGGTGGTCATCCCCACGGATCTCAGCCCACAGGGGCAGGTGATTAGGTAGACCACATATGAGACTTTTGGTACCGCATTTGACTTGGTTCAAGACTTAGTTGTTTTGAGTGGGTGGTCAAGTGACACACGCTGCATGAGCCGCATGGAAAATGTCCCACTACGGGAGGAAGGCCCCAAGCATTCAGTACAGTAGGCTGATGTCCTTGAATGTCAGGCTTGGGTCGTGTATGGACCAACATGTCTATCAAGCTACAAGCCCGTTTATAGGAAGTTTTTACGAAATCCGTCTGAAGCAGAGCATCACGATTTTGATTTCGAGCCCTCTTGCATGATTTTCTGAGAATACTGGCAAGGTAACCTCGATAATGGAGTTTTCCTGTCAGATCCTTGCCTTGGTTTTTAAAGTTGGCAATTTCGCTACAATTTCGCCTCAATCGCAAAAACTGGCAGTACCGAAGGTTTTCCTGCAAAGGACGCGGATGATAGCTTGTAAAATGTAAAAGGTTATTTTTTGCTCTGGGTTTTTGGTGAGTCCTTGTTTGTAAACGGTTGCCAGATTTTGAAATAACAACATCAAGAAACAACATCTCTTCTTTGTGGTGTGAGTGGGTGGATTTTAGGTGATCATCACACGTATTGATCCAGGCAAAGAAATTAAATAGTACATCTTCTGGACCTTTCCAAATGATAATTACATCCTCAATGTACCTTCGCCATAGAGAAACATGGGATAGGTACGGGTTGGTGTCTGATAAAATATGTCTTCGTTCGAAATCATAGACATACATTCCAGCCACACTTGGGGCAAATGTACTGCCCATAGATGTCCCAGTGGACTGGAGGTACAGGATCCCTTGGTATTCCCCCAAAAATTTCTTCAAGGCCAAAGTGGCACAATCCACCACAAAGCTGCGCGGAGTGGTGTAATCCCAGTCACTGTTCGCCAAAGTTTCTTCAATAACTCTGATGGTTGAGTCTTGCGGGATGCAGGTATACAGACTCTCTATGTCCAGTGTTACTAAATACAGGGGATCATCAGTCAGTTCAATAGTTTGTAAGAGAGCCAGCAAACTTTTCGTGTCTTTTAAATAAGTAAATGTTGCTTGGACGAGTGGTTTCAGAAAAAAGTTGCAATACTGCGACAAGGGTTCCAAAAGCATATAGAAATACGGTATTGTGCCTTTACTTGTGGTCAGGAAATCACTCTCATGTTTGGATATATGGCCCCGACTCTCAGCATTCCTTACTAGGGATACAATGGTTTCCTGTAGGGATAGCGTTGGTTAGGCGGGTGTAGCTTACATCATCTGACAAGAGGCGTTTATATTCCATGTCATATGCTTCCGCATCTTGAACCACTATGGTTCCGCCAATGTCGCCTTTGTCGCCTTTGTCAGCGGGCTTTATCACAATGTTTTTATTGTTCCGTAAGGACTCCAAAGCCCGAAACGCACAGGCTTTCATATTCTTAAACGTTGGTGTATCTTCAATATACGTATTTTGAAAAACATATAGATCATACTGGTTAAAAGAGATTAGTCATCTTTGTAATGTGTGCTTAAGCTGCTATTTGTACTTAAATTTAGGACATATTGAAAGAATGTTTTTCTTTTACAGGTTGAAACTAACATAAAGGTCTTTTGAAACTACGCAAGACCACTGGGTATAACTGTGAGTTGTACAGTATATTCCACAGGTTAGGGTGCTCCTTAGCGTGTGCATACCGCCGTGGAATTTTTTCCAGGTCCTGATGAAAGCTTTGCTAATAATGCATTTAAGCAGAAACATGTTGACCATTTCTAAAAAAGTTGGATGCTACCAGCCACTTTACAGGACTGACTTACCTCCATTTCACGCTTTTATCAGTATTTGGGCAGCCTTTAATAAAATATTGGATGGGCCAATCCCAAACACTTTCAATTATCACCTTCACACTTCACTATCTTTGCACACACGCATAGAACATCCTGCTCCGCTGCAAGTCAGGCGTGGAAGCATACCAGGCTTCTCCGGTAGAACCCTATGATGAATCATGTCACCGACCAGGTCGGTGAGTGAGGGTTCTTTTAACAAACATTCTTGATGTTCTTTTCTCTCTAACCTTTAGAGAATAACTATTTCATGGTTATGTCTGAGTCACTCTTTTGTTGTTTAATAGGATTCAGAGAGTAGTCATCACTTTCATAAACTTTATTTGCAATCACAAAGATTTTATGAAGTACATCTCAATGCATACAACACCATCATAGAGTAGTATAAAGCCCTCCCACTAAAAGTAACCAAGTTAGAGAAAGGCTCAAGGAGCTCTGTGGTGTTACAAGAAGTTTACGCGGGGTGGGCTATGATCATGGGCATCCGCAGAAATGTTTCCGGGGGGGGGGGGGGGGGGCACATTTTTAACTTTAACACCATCCCATTGCATCCTTCTTCCCTCTCCCTTACACCCTTCTCGCCCTCCCCCTTGCACCCTTCTCCCCCTCCCCTTGCACCCTTTTCCCACTCCCCCTTGTACCCTACTCCACCTCCACCTTGCACCCTTTCTACCTTGCACCATTCTCCCCTCTGCCTTGCACCATTCTTTCCTCTGCCTTGCACCATTCTCCCCTCTGCTTTGCACCCTTCTCACCTCTGCTTTGCACACTTCTCCCTTCTGCTTTGCAACATTCTCCCCATTGCCTTGCACCCTTCTCCTCTCTGCCTTGCACCCTTCTTTTCTCTGCCTTGCACCCTTCTCCTCTCTGCCTTGCACCCTTCTTCCATCCGCCTTGCACCCTTCTTCCATCCGCCTTGCACCCTCCTCCCCTTTGCCTTGCACCCTTCTTCCCTCTGTCTTGCACTCTTCTGCCCCTCCCTTTGCACCCTTCCCCCCACCCCCCTTGTACCCTACTCCACCTCTGCCTTGCACCCTTGTCTACCTTGTACCATTCTCCCCTCTGCCTTGCACCATTCTCCCCTCTGCCTTGCACCATTCTCCCCTCTGCCTTGCACCCTTCTCCCCTGTCTTGCACTCTTCTCCCCATCCCCGTTGCACCCTTCTCCCCTCTGCCTTGCACCCTTCTCCCCTCTGCCATGCACCCTTCTCCTCTCTGCCTTGCACCCTTCTCCACTCTGCCTTGCACCCTTTTCCCCTCTGCCTTGCACCCTTCTCCCCTCTGCCTTGCACCATTCTCCCCTCTGCCTTGCACCCTTCTCCCCTCTGCCTTGCACCCTTCTCCCCTCTGTCTTGCACCCTTCACCCCCTCCCCTTTGCACGCTTCTCCCTCTCCCCTTTGCACCCATCTTCCCTCTGCTGTGCACCCTTCTGCCCTCCGCCTTGCACCCTTCTCTACCTTGCACCCTTCTGCTCTCTGCTGTGCACACTTCTCCCCTCTGCCTTGTACCCTTCTACCCTCCACCTTGCTCCCTTCTCCCCTCCCCGTTGAACCCTTCTCAACTCCACGTTGCACCCTTCACCCCTCCCCATTGCACCCTTCTCCCCTCTGCCTTGCACCTTTCTCCCCTCTGCCTTGCACCTTTCTCCCCTCTGCCTTGCACCCTTCTCACCTCCGCCTTGCTCCCTTCTCCCCTCCGCCTTGCACCCTTCTCCTCTCTGCTTTGCACTGTCCTCCGCTCTACCTTGCACCGTTCTCCTCTCTGCCTTGCACCCTTCTCCCCTCTGCCTTGCACCCTTCTCGGCCACCTCCTTGCACCCTTCCCACCCAATGGAGGGGGCTGCGACCTGGAACTATGGCACCATTTCAAAAGCATGATGGACTCCCCGTGCCTAAAAATGAATGTGTCCATCTGTAACGCAACTGGTGCTAATGTAACGCGCTCCTATGCCTTCGGGTGGAGTTTGCACTATATAAAACTGCAAAAAAATACTTGGTAGGGGGCCTTGTGCTGCTTTTGGGGAGCATTAAATCAGATGACGTAGTAAAATTACAAAGAGCACGGCACAAGAGGCTTTTCACATCACCATAAATGCATACACAGCCTCTGAAGACGGATAACCAGTAGGCCCTTTATAATGTGCTATATATGAAGCTGTGTGTGGTCCGCCGTGCCCAGTGTGCCCACATGAAACAGTGGAGACTGGGAGGGATTTATGATGCCAGGATTGAGGCCCTTGCCCAGGACCATATATGTATGACGACGAGGCCGCACAAAGGCGTCACAGGAGGACGTCCTCGAGGGAGCAGAGCAGGAACACGAAACTGAAAGACAACATACCACACTCTCCAACATACAGCAGTCACGAGTGACGACCCCTCAACGAGGAGTGAGGCAAAGACAGAAGCTGGCAGAGTGCGGCTGCATCAGGGCACAAGGCGCCCACCCAACGCTCTCCACCAGGCCTCTGACTTTACACCCACCCACCCAACGCTCTCCACCAGGCCCCTGACCCTGCACCCACCCACCCAACGCTCTCCACCAGGCCTCTCAACCTGCATGCACCCAATGCTCTCCACCAGGCCCCTGACCCTGCACCCACCCACCCAACGCTCTCCACCAGGCCCCTGACCCCGCACCCACCCACCCAATGCTTTCCACCAGGCCCCTGACCCCACACCCACCCACCCAACGCTCTCCACCAGACCCCTGACCATGCACCCACCCAACGCTCCCCACCAGGCCCCTGACCCTCCACCCACCCACCCAACGCTCTCCACCCGGGCCCTGACCATGCACCCACCCACCCAACGCTCTCCTGCAGGCCCCTGACCCCGGACCCACCCACACAACGCTCTCCATCAGGTCCCTGACCATGCCCCCAGCCATCTGACCCTGCAGCCAGCCACCCAACGGTCTCCACCAGGCCCCTAACCTTGCACCCACCCAAAGCTCTCCACCAGGCCCCTGACCCTGCACCTACCCAACGGTCTCCACCAGGCCTCTGACCCTGCAGCCACCCACCCAACGGTCTCAACCAGGCCCCTAACCCTGCACCCACCCAAACCTCTCCACCAGGCCCCTGACCCTGCACCCCTCCCCCCTTCACCCCACCCAATGCTCTCCACAAGGCCCCTGACCCTGCACTCACCCAACGTTCTCCAACATGCAGCAGTCACGAGTGACGACCCTTTAACGAGGAGTGAGGCAAAGACAGAAGCTGGCTGAGTGCGGCTGCATCAGGGCATAGGCCTCGTCCTGGGCCGAGCTCTAGAGGACATACAAAGAAGCACTTCAAGAATCTGTTCGAGGTCACCTACCAAGGGTCAAAGATCAGCAGCACCTGCGATAGTTCAGAATCACCTCTTGTAAGGAAGGCTAAAGGACCCCTAATCCTTAGAAGTGACCACTCATCTGGGCCCATTAGTAGCAATTACAGAGTCTCCTAGTCCAGTAATGAGCAGCTCGCCACTGGGGCAGCAGGAGCAGGTAAGGAGCTGGGGTTGATGAGCACAATAAGCAATCACGAGATAGGAGCGAGAAGAAAACACCAGTAGATGAGTGTCATGGGGCAATGTCTGCCATGTGTGAAAATTTAAGGCTTTCTCCATCAATCACTCATTGAGATGCAGAGTGCGAGGATCACGTGACCTGGCAGCACAAAGGAGGGTGAGGAATTGCGGCTGCAATTTCCATGACCCACATCCTGTTCCGCAGCGCCCCTGGCTTCTAATCACGGCACATCTGGGTGCCGCTGTGCCCACTTTGGGAACCACTGCCCTAGTTCTTCATTAACTAAGCCCCCCCCAAGATCACGCTAGTCAATCATGAACTACATCACAGGAGCTATGTGGGCCATTGAGAAGCAGAATCTATTTGTGGTAGAATCGCTAACTTTAACTACGTGCACTGAGGATGGCTCCGGTCTATCAGGCCTGAGCCCAGCCCAATCAATTGCTGAGCACCGGGCTGTGCAACCAGACAACCTACAAGAAGGTGGTTCAGTTGTATTGAATAATAACAAGATCCTCATTCCCTCTGACTCTCACCCGCCCCTCCAATGTCCCAAAATTTTGAAGAAATGTAGCACGGACAATATTGTAACCCTCAAACCTCCCAACATTTTGAAGAAATGTAGCACAGACGATATCATGACCTCAACTGAAAGATCAAATAAGACTAAAAAGAAGGTCCCAGCACGGAGGCGGATGGACACTACCAAGCCTGTACGAGCAGGGGACACTGTTTCGCTAGTGGCACCTTCGAACTATACTTCAATGGCTGCCTCTGTCCAAGCCTTAACTGACTTGTCAATACTACTTTTTGTTCCATCACAGATAGACTTAAGGCCATTGAAAGTGCTGTGCAAATTTGCGTAGAATGCCTGGGTCTAGCTAATTTAGGTGGTACAGCGGAACACATCAGTAATGGCCAAAATCTTAATCATGTGGTAGCATATAAATGTGAATTAGGACATCCAGCCTTAGGGGGTTTTAATGCACCTACTTGCTCTGGGTCAAATTCAATGTCCCTGCCCCAAAAAGTAACAGTAACAGAAAAAAGGCCAACCGAGTATAGGGGCCTTCCCAGTCTCCTGGCTGATAAGCAGGGCATGAATGTCGACTCCGCTCCTTTTAGGACTAAAGATTATAGATTATATCTCCCGCCAGCTGCGACTCCCTATGTAGTTATTCTACCAAACGTTCCAACTATAGGTGCATCTACTGAAGAACCTTGGGACTCGCTAAGAAATAAATCACTCAATTGGCTAAACACTAAAGTGGGTATGGGCGGGTATGGGAGGTGCACTTTTGGCAGATTTTAGGATGGCCAGGCGCATTGGCTGGGTTGTGTGGTACTGTCCTTAAAATCTCCACTATTGGTAAAAGATTTAATTCGCAAGCTTAGTCCAGCACTTTTGAACCCAAATCAAATTTCATTTTTACATCTGTTTTTTTTTTACCAACCACCCCTATGGTCTGCGTACTTCTCGAATGAATCTATACAATCCTTTTCTTATCCACAACCACTACTTCAACTGAAAATCTGTAATGTAGAGCACAGTCGCCCAATTGTACATCCTATTGATCATTCCAAAGACTGTCTTTGTGACCTCACTGGGGTGGACTGACTGGGAGTTGTCAATCTGGGCTAATCAGGATACACCAGCCATATGCAACCCCAACCCGGTCCCTTGAGAACTGTCAGGAAATAGCAAAAGATCAAGTTAATTCATCTAAAGTGGCTAGGCCTGTTGCAATAGGAAACAATGTAAATAAGGATACTACAACAACATCTGTACACAATATTCACCATCTGATAGACAAGAACCTACCAAACCTGCAACAATTAGTGGTGCAGACTCCCTCGAGAAATGAGGACACTAAGGCCTCCATTTTAACCTCTGGAAGTAACATTGCAGTTTTATGCTGGAACGTAGCAGGCACCGGAGTAAACAAAATATACCGGAATGTTTAGAATTTATGGCTGGCTTTAACATCGTGATGCTACAAGAAACATGGGCCACCAAACCCATAAATTTTAATGCTTTTAAGACTTTCCACTCTCCTGCTATCCCATCGAGACACAGTAAACCGAAGGATGGCCTCTGCATTTACATATCTAATGTACTAGTCTTTACTAATGTAACTGTAAATTCTTCTAATTCTTTTTATCAAATTGTTCAGGTAGAAGCTTCAGCCTCCCTTTCCTTGGTTCTAGTTAACTTTTATAATAATGCTTGCAAATTAGACATATTAGAAATCTTATGTCGGCTCGATGAGTAGCTGGAATCAATAACGGATAAGTGACCAATTTTTGACATGGGGGTGATTTTAATATCCAAACTTGTCAACTGTTAGCTAATAAAGTCTGTGGCATGATTTCCCCTACTGGGGACGATGTTACTCACTTTTCTCATTCAGGGTATGTAGAGAAACTTAATGAGCTACTTTTTATAGATGACCTAGGTTTTAGTAATGAATTTGGAGGCAGTCCAGTTGAAGTATCCTGTACATTTGATGGCAGTATGGAAAAAAGTGTTATTGATTTTCTTCTATTCCCTAAATGCTACGCTACCCTAGTCACCAACTTCTCGCTAAATAATTTTGCATTGAGCGACCATTTCCCCCAGAGTCTAACGTTGGATACTAGCTCCCTAATTAAGTAGGGGCGGGCATCATACCCTATCTGCTGAGGATATAGTACTCTCCCGCTTGAATGGCTTTTCCCTGCGCTGGTCTATGGTTGGCCCGTTTAATTTTTGGAACAATTGATTAGCAAGCAGAGATGGGCTTTTGAGGTTTGTCTGGATGAGACAGCAAGAGCTAGTATGGTTATGAAGACTTTTTACCATATCAGTGAGGTAATTCAGGCTGGGCTGACCACTAACCAGAAGAGAGGGGCTAGGAAAACCCAAGGGTGGTTTGACCACGCCTGTAACCAGGCCCACAAAAAATTAAAGGGGGCCTTTAAAGAGACAGCTAGGAACCCCAAAGATGTACAGAACTGTAGTCGGGTCTAAAGGCTAGCATAAAAAAAAAATCGCTAAAAGGGACCTCAAAGAGGAGGCGTGGAAAATCCTGTATGAGACCAGCCTTAATAAAAACAGAACAGCATTCTAGCATGTCATAAACTCTCCCTTCTTTAGTGATGACGATAAGCCCAGAATTGAGGTGGCCATTACGGAAGATCGAGTAGCTCCCTTTCCCAGACTATATATGGGTCCAACCGAAAATTGTAAAATTAGCTCAGTGTCTGTGTCGGAAGATGCCCCCTCTGGATCTACATTTTTGTCAAAGTATTTTGATTTTAACTTTACTATGAATCAGGTGAATCGGGCCCTACGTTCAATTTAGGGAGGAAAAGCACAAGACCCGGATGGGATCCCAATCGATATTTTTAAAAATAATACAGATCTTTGGGGTCATTTCTTGACTCTGGTTCTTCAATCCTGCCGGAATGCGTGATTCCCAAACTCCTGGCCTAGATCCCACATTGTGCCAATATTCAAAAAGGGCGATCGTAATTGTCCCACGCACTACAGACCCATCTCTTTGCAGGATTCTCTAGTTAAAGTGGTAAGTTGTATACTTTTAGACAGATTACAGGAATGGGCAGACTGTAATAATATTATGTCCGACTTTCAATATGGCTTCAGCCAGGGAAGTGGGACTACAGAGCAGGCTATCAATTTGAACTTATTGGTGAGCAAATATACGCATATGAAAGGGGGCAATTTATTCCTGGTGTTTGTGGAGCTCACATCCGCATTTGACTGTGTCGTTCTCGACAAGCTTTGGTCTGTTATGACCTCAATGGGTATCAATTGCGCCATTGTTAATTTCCTTAGATACCAGTATTCAACTAGCTACGTAAAGATTTGCTTTGGTACAAGAGGTGAATGTATATGATCCGTTTACATCAAAAAGTGAGTCCGTCAAGGATGCATACTCGCCCGTTCTTATTTAATTTACATATCAACTGCCTGGACAGCACCCTTGCGGACTCATGTAACGATCTGCCCCAAATTGGTCATCGCCCGTACCAGTTCTGCTATACGCGTATGATGCAGTGCTATTGGGCCATACTCCCATGGCTATGCAGCATCTCTTCAATCAATCAATCAGTCATATCATTTGTAGAGCGCACTACTTACCCGTGAGGGTCTCAAGGCGCTGGGGTGTGGGGAATGCTGCTGGATCTATGACAGAATATCGACAGACAAAGTATCGACCTACAGAAACATCGACGGTGGAATATCGAAGGCAAATATATCGACATCCTGTCTACAACATGGTAAGTACAAAAATATCTAAACAAATATATTGATGTTAAAAATATCGTAATTAAAAATATCGTTTTATATCTGTTAAAATACAATGTTTAAAATAAAGTAAATATTATTTATAAATAAAATAAACATTGTTTAAAATATTTAGTAATGTTTAAAATTAATAAATAATAGATATATAATAATATAACATTAATTAAACACATATATAAAATATATATTATATATTTACTTAATAATACATTTTAATAATTACTTTAATTACTTATAAATTATTTAAAAATACTATAAATTACAAATAGATCTCCACACATAAAATAATTACATACAAAAGTAAATAATTATTGTAATACATTTAAAAAAATATATATACTTTCAATATTTTTCAAATTAATAACATAATAAATTATCTAAATTCATTCTAAATAATTAATAAAACTACTATTTAAAGTCCAAACAAACGACAGTATTAAAAACATTGAATAGCGTAGGAGTAAAAATTACTATTCCACCTCCAGAGAGTGAAACAGTAGGGAAAGCGGTGGATAGCGTAGGGAAAAAAAATACTATTCCAACTCCAGAGATTGAAACAGTAGGGAAAGCGCTGGATAGAGTAGGTGTAAAAATTACTATTCCAACTCCAGAGAGTGAAACAGTAGAGAAAGCGCTGGATAGCGTAGGGGTAAAAAATACTATTCCAACTCCAGAGAGTGCAACTGTAGGGAAAGCGTTGGATAGCGGGTGGGTAAAAATTACTATTCCCACTCCAGAAAATGCAACAGTAGGGAAAGCATTGGATAGCGTAGGGGTGAAAATTACTAATCCAACTCCAGAGAGTACAACAGTAAGTAAAGCATTAGATACCATAAAATTTAAATATAACATACTTTGAAATTATTTTTATATTTAAATGTATTAATATTTTTTTTGATAACTAAACATCATTTAAAAATACCCATTAATAAAAAAATAGATTTGAATACATAATTTACAATACATTAACAATAAATATCAATTAATAAATATTAGTTACCAAATAATAAATATTAAGCAATCAAATACTGTAAAAACAAAAAAATATTATTAATAATTGATTACCAATTAAAACACATTAAACAATAAAATTATTTGTATACCAAGAAAAACTTTTTATAACACATTAATTACCAATTATCTACAAATAATTTCCAATAAAAAATGTTTTAATTACCAATTAAATAAATTAATTACCAACTACAAAAATGTATTACAAATTAAATACATTAATTACCAATTACAAACATTAAATACCAATTACAAACATTAACTACCAATTACAAACATTAATGACCAATTAAATAAATTAATTACCAATTAAACAATTAAGTAACAATTAAAATTATTAAAAGCCAATTAATAATAATTAAAATACATAAATTATCAATACCAATAAATGAAAATAATTCATTACTTAATTACAATTAAAATACTTCCCAACCAATTCCCCTATAAACCCACTACCCGCTACAGAACTTAAACGCAAAAATTAAATAAAATTAATTTATAATTCCTAAAAAGTAATAATTAATTTAATATAATTAAATGACTTCCCACCCTATTCCCCTATAAACCCACAACCCGCTCCGGTACTAAAACATAAAATTGACTTAAATATAACATTATAAATATATGAAAATAGTTCACATATAACTTAAAAAAGTAAAATACTTAACAAAAAACATATAACATACATAATAAATACATACTAAAATACATAACAATAGTACAAATATCGATATTAGTAACATCGAAATTACTAACATCGATATATTTGATATCGATATTACTGACTTCGATATTACTTACATCGATATGAAAAAAATCGATATTACTTACCTTAGTGTCGATATTCTGTCCAACGATATTCTTGACATCGATATTCTTTACCTTCAATATTTCTAACTCGATATTTGTGTAGGTCGAAATTTACAACTCTATTTTGACTGTGTACCATGCTGCTACTGCTCGAAAAGCCAGTTCTTGAGAAGTCTTCTGAAGGTCAGCAGGTCTTGGGTCTGCCGTAGGTGGATGGGGAGGGTGTTCCAGGTCTTGGCGGCGAGGTGGGAGAAAGATCTGCCGCAGGAGGTCACTCTTCGGAAGCGGGGGACTGTGGTGAGGGCAAGGTCGGCGGCGCGGAGCTGGCGGTTGGGAGTGTAGAAGCTGAGTCGTCTGTTGAGGTACATTGGTCCGGTGTTTTGGAGTGCCTTGTGTGCGTGGGTGAGGAGCTTGAAGGTTATCCTCTTGTTGACGGGGAGACAGTGCAGGACTCTCAGGTGAGTTGTGATGTGGCTGCAGCGAGGGATGTCGAGGATCAGGCATGCAGAGGCGTTCTGGATGTGTTGGAGCCATCTCAGGAGTTTGTCAGAGGCTCCTGCGTAGAGGGCGTTTCCGTAGTCAAACCTGCTGCTGCTGAGGGCCTGGGTTACCGTTCTTCTCGTTTCAGTAGGGATCCACTTGTAGATCCTGCGGAGCATGTGGAGGGTGTTGAAGCAGGAAGAGGAGAGGGCTTTGACCTGTTTAGTCATGGAGAGGGTGGAGTCGAGGATGACCCCTAGGTTGCATGCATGGTCAGTGGGTGTTGGAGTGGTTCCCAGTGCGGTCAGCCAGCAGGAGCCAGAGTGGTGGATCTGAGGAAGAGTACCTCCGTCTTGTCAGAGTTCAGCTTCAGTCGGCTGTTCCTCATCCATTCAGCGACAGCCTTCATTCCTTCGTGAAGGTTGGTTTTGGTGGTGTGAGGGTCCTTGGTGAGGGAGAGGATCGGATCTGCTGGGTGTCATCGGCGTAGGAGATGATGTTGAGGTCGTGCCTATGGGCGACGTGGGCAAGCGGTGCCATATAGATGTTAAACAGCGTTGGGCTGAGGGATGAGCCCTGGGGTACGCCGCAGATGATCTCGGTGGCTTTGGAGTGGAGAGGGGGAAGGCGGACGCTCTGTGTTCTACCGGAGAGGAAGGAGGAGGTCCAGTCTAGGGCCTTCTCTTGGATCCCGGCATCATGGAGGTGTGCTCATAGTGTGTGGTTGCAGCAGGGCCTTGATGTGATAGGTGGCGGCGATGAGGGCAGCCTCTGTGCTGTGGTTGCTGTGGAACCCAGACTGGGAAGGGCCCAGGATGTTGTTCTCCTCGAGGTGGCGGACTGGGAAGGGCCCAGGATGTTGTTCTCCTTGAGGTGGCTGACTGGGAAGGGCCCAGGATGTTGTTCTCCTCGAGGTGGCTGGTCAGTTGTTTGTTGATTGTCTCCTCGATGACCTTCGTCGGGAACAGGAGCAGGGAGATGGGCCGGAAGTTCTTGAGGTCCTTGGGATCTTCCTTGGGTTTCTTGATTAAGGCGTTGATCTCGGCGTGCTTCCAGCTCTCCGGGAAGGTTGCTGTCTCGAAGGAGATGTTGATAACTTTCCGGAGATGGGGTGCGATGGCTGTGCTGGCTTTGTTGAAGATGACGGAGATCCGGAGTGGATGGTGTTCATGATCTTGATGGTGATGTCGTCATTGATCTTGGTCCAGGAGAGCAGGCGGTTGGTGGGGATGGTGGTCGAGGGGGCGGAGGTCTCAGTGGTTGTCGGGGCAGTCGTGGTTTTGAAGCTGTCATGGATGTCTGCGATCTTGCGGTGGAAGAAGGTGGCCAGGGAGTCGCACTGGTCTTGCGAAGGTGGGATGTCATTGGTGTTGGAGCTGGGGTTGGAGAGTTCTTTCACGATGTTGAAGAGCTCTTTGCTGTTGTGCACGTTGTTGTCTAAGCGGTCTTTGAAAGACGCCCTTTTGGTGGATCTGATGAGGTGATGGTGTCTGCAGGTGGAGTTTTTGTGGGTTGCGTGGTTGTCCAGTCTTCCCCAGATTTCGGCAGGTATACTTGGAGGCCCGGAGGTCTTCAGTGAACCAGCTGGTTTTCTTGCTGGTGTGACTGCTGGAGGGTTTCTTGATCAGGGCAAGAGTGTTGGCGCAGTCTATCCACTGTTTGAGGTTGGTGGTGGTGGTGTCAGGGTCTGTGGGGTCGAGGGTGGGCTCTGGGTGAGGGTGGTGGTTAGCTGGTCTTCGGTGACTTTGCTCCAGCAGCTGCGAGGCATCTGTTTGGTGCGGTGGTGCATGGTGAATTTCTTGAAGGTGAAGTGGATGCAGCGATGGTCGGGCCAGTGGAGTTCGGTGGTGTGGTTGAAGGAGATGTAGGGGCTTGCAGAAAAGATGGCTCAAGCGTGGGGCCGGCAGAGTGGATGGGTGTTGTGACAAGTTGTCTAAGTCGGAGGTTGTCGATCAGGGTGGAAGAGTTGGAGTCGTTGTTGTTCTCGAGGTGGAAGTTCAGGTCCCCAAGGAGAATGTAGTCCATGGAGGCGAGGGAGTGTGTGCTGACAAGGTCGGCGATGGAGTCGCTGAACTGTGGTCGAGGTCCGGGGAGTCTGTAGATGAGGGGTCCTCTGAGGGTGGTGTTGGGGTTGGTGTGGATCTGGAAGTGAAGGTGTTCGGCGGTGCTGAGGGTGTCATCGGTGTTGGTCGAGACTCTGAGAGTGTTCCTGTGGATAATGGCGATTCCTCCTCCTCCTCCTACGCCATTGGTGTGGTCCCTGCAGGTGATCTGGTAACCTTTCAGGATGGCTATGGCAATGTCGGGTGCCGAGGCGGGGTTCAGCCAGGTCTCTGTCAGGAAGGCGACGTCTGGGGAGGTTGAGTCGAGTAGGTCTCAGAATTCAGCAGCGTGTTTGCGGGCGGAGCGGATGTTGAGGAGGATGCATCTGAGGTAGTTGGGTTCTTTCCTAGTCAGCAGTATGGCGGAGCGGATGCTAGTGAATCTGCAGTTCCAGCAGGTGAACACTCCGTGGGTGCGCTTCGGGACGGCCAGGAAGCAGGTGTGTGATCGTCCGGTGTTGAGTGTGTGGAGGGTGCTGGCATTTGAATTTGAATTTAAAAACATTTATATAGCGCGCTTCTACCACGCGTTTTCTTGGCGCTTTTGGATTGCGAGGAGGCAACAGGAGCGAAGGGAATCTAGGCATTATAGGCTCGGGAGAAGAGCAGAGTTTTGAGACCTTTCCAGAACTCGATGTAAGAAGATGTCATGCGGAGTTCCGTCGGAAGGGAGTTCCAGAACGCAGGAGCGAGAACTGCAAACTTTGTTCCACCCGCCTTTTTCTTTTTAAAACGGGGGGTGGTTAGCAGTGCCTGGTGGGTGGATCGAAGCTCTCTGCCCGGAGTATAGGGCTTGATAGCAGTGTTGGGCATCGTGGTGCTTCCGGGGTCCAGGGGTCCTGGTGCTGGGCGCGGTCCAGTGCAGACGGGCTTGCTTTAGGCATGCCTTCAGCGCGCCAGCAGCGCGCCCTCTGCGTGCGTCCGCTGCGCGCCCGCCATATGAGGGGATGTGAGAGGAAGGGGGAGGTGGGAGCGGGGCGGCGAATGGGATTGCTGGGGGGCGGGCCACAGTTACTCAGCGGTGGGAAAAATGGGTGGGGGTCCATGGGAGAACTGGGCACAGGAAGGAAAAAACAAGTTTAGGCAAGAAGTCAAGTTCAGGCACAGAGGAATAAACAAGTATGGGCAAGAAGGCAAGTTAGGCACAGAGGAAAATACAAAATTAAAACAATGCAGGTCAAGGCAGGCGGAACCGTGCAGCAGCCTGGGGAGCGACAGATACATTTGTACATTTTATGGAGAATCTGGGGTTATTAATTAATATAAGTAAAACCTATGTTCTGAAAGCTGGTCGAAAGTTGTCTAATGGGGGTAATATTTTAATAGGAAATGCAATTTTATCTCAAACACCCACCTCTTTGTACTTGGGAATTTTAATTGATGGCAAGGGCCACTGGAGAAGTATAGTGAAATTGGATGCAGTTTAACAGATCAATCACGGGCCTGTGCAACTTCTCAAGGAAATTGGGCCGCAAACACCTCAAAGATATGTTGAATATTTTTAATGCCAAATGTTGGTCAATTGGGTTGTATGTTTTAGAGTTGTAGAGGCATGTAAATGTGGATGCACTAAAGCTGTTAGAAAATTGATTTTTCTAAAATCTCCTTGGGCTCCCAAGCAGCTGCTCTAATTTTGTGTGTCATGCTGAACTGGGAGCAACTTATCTAACAGATCAGATACGGGTAGAGCCAGTTTTTCTCTGGCATAAACTATGGACATCTGACCATATGAGCTTTATTCGTGCAATGGTACACGATAGCTGCAGCTCTGAGTATGCCTTAAAAATCTCATGCTAAAATACATTAAGAATATTATGTCTGATATCGTCCACCCAGAATATTATGATGACCCTTTAACCCAGTAGTATATCACGAGGAAATCCTTAAGGAGAGAATGTTTAAATATCCTAGAGGAAGCAAGATTGACGTTGGAACTGGTCAAGCCCACTGTACAGCATAATCAAATGGTTTTGACCATTTTCTCGATGCAACTGTATTTAATCAGTGTATTTAACAGCCAAAACAGGTTTGTTCTGACACACTTTAGGCTAGATATCCTTCACCGTTTGACTAGCTTCCCTAACACTAATAATTGGTCCAGTCAATTAACATGTTGTCCTTGTGATAAGACGTCAAGTCAATCGACCATCCACATACTGTTTTTCTGTAAATTTAAGGATAATTTTTATTAAGCCTTTAGTGAAATCCTTACATTTTAGACAATGTAGAATGGAATATTTATTTATACAACTGCTTTCAAATGTGTTCATTTGTGTGGATAGCAAGATTCTTGAGGGCTGTCATTACCAGAAGGAAGATATTAACCAACATATGCTAAATTGATTTTGTTTTTATCTTACTCAATTTTAAATTCTGATTCAATTTTATTGTATTACAATTTATACTTTTATGCTTCTCCATCTGAATCTAATAAAGATGATTTGATTTGAAGTTCCTCTACTGTCTTTCCAAAACAAAATGGTAACAACAGAAACCAATAAAACCAAGTATTCCAGAGCAGGTGGTGAAGAAGATCTGAGATTGAGATATGCAGAATGAGAGGCTGTAGGTAAAGTGTGTGAAACGTGATGATGGGTGGTGAACTGTAAGCAGGGTAGAAAAGGAACTTACAGCCTCTTCTATCGGTCCTTTTCTTCCATGCCTGGTTGGCAGATATGCTCATCCTCTTAGTGACCAGTATCCCCTCATCATACTCATCCTCGTCTTCCATTGGCTCCATGATGATGATCTTGTTGATGTACATGCTTCTTAAGAGTTCCTCGCAGTAATAGGGGATGCCATAACTGCGCTCTACCAGCAGCCTGAATACAGAAAGGGAGATATCACATAGACACATTGGAGTACCAGCACATGTAATAGCTGCATTTGCTTATCTCATGCAAACAGAACAGGCACAGCTCAGTCAGAAGCAAGGCAAGCCTGCCCATACAGAGGTTGGGCACAATTCATACAGTGAAAGCTTAGTCACACACAGTGGCTGCTCCTCCACTCTGGTAGAGGAGTGCTGCCCCACTGCAGGAGCCAACATATGAAAACATGTCAAATAAAATATTAATAAAGCAATTGTACACAACCAAGTCTTGAGAGCTGGGCCATCATCTGCCAGCAGCAGCAGGAGTGGTGTGCACAGGGCCCAGTGAATGGGCATGTCGGTTTGGCGGTTGTCTTAAGACACTTGTTAGAAATTTGGGTCTCTAGTTGGCAACCAAGTAGGGACCCTTCTTCCTAGTCAGGGCATGGGTGATACACTTCTAAAATAACCCCTGCTCACCTCCTTGGTCGCTTGGCAAGAGCACACAGGCATATCTCAGAGGCAGTGTATAAAGCATTTGTGCATGCATACAGTAACACAGTGAAAACACTGCAAATGGACACCATGCCAGTTTGAAAAAATAGCTAATCTTTATCTAAACCAACAAGACCAAAAATGACAAAAATCCAACAAACAATACTGGAAAAATAGTTGCTTTGCAAGACAACCTTTACATTGCAGAAATAGCTTAAAAGCACAGTTCTTCCTAGTGGATCGCTCCATCCGGGGCTACTGTGATGCTGACAATGACAGAGTCTAACAGTTCCAGCTGACCATGTCAGTAAGGGAAAACTGTACTCGGAGACAGTACCTTTCTCGTTGCTGCTAATCCCGTTGGTACGAGTCGGTCAGGGGCAACCGTCACAGTTGTGGGTCGAAGTGGAAGCGGTGCAGTGTGTGGTGTCCTCATGGTGCAGGCAGTGGCTCGGTAACAGTTGTCTAACGGCGTCAGTGAGACCAAGGCTACGATGAGGAGTGAGGCAGAGCTCGATGCAGTAATGGTCACGGTGCAGGCGACGGAGCCGGTTGATGTTGGGTTGGGCAGCGACGATGTCGGTGAGGTCCAGGCAGAGTGAAGCAAGGTGGTGCGGAGTGCTGTGCCCACAGGATGCGGTGTAAGCAGCGGCTCGGTGATGGTCGCCCAGTGGCATCAGTGAGACCACGAATGCTGTGTGAAGTGCAGGGGTACCTTCTGTGGCGCCTTTGGGGTATGGCACCAGCGACCGTCTTGGTGACAGATTGACTGCCCTTTGCCTCTATGTGACTGAAACCAGCGATTCCAGAGTCAGTGCCCAGAAGAATGGTGAAGTCTTTGCCGTTCCTGAGACGTCTAAAACAGGGGACAAGCTCAACCTCGATCCCTTGGAGATACCTTGTCAAGCAGTGTACACACTGTTTCTCCTTGGTAGAAACAGTAACTGCAGGCCAACCGCAGACAGCACACAGCAAAGGGGCAGTACTTCTCCTCCAGCTTCTCCCAGCTCTTCTCCTTGGCAGAGGTTCCTCTTGAATTCCAGAAGAGATCCAACGTTCAGGGGACAGGCCCCAACATGTATTGTCCATTTATTATCCTCTCCGGTGTCAGAGATGCTCTGTGCTCAGTTCAAACCTGTTCTGCCCTCTCTATTGCAGCTTCCCAGCAGGATGTGGCGACAGCATTGTTCAAGGCAGACCAGACCCATTCAGAGGCTAGGAAATCTCCTCCCAGTACTCTAAATGCAGTCCAAGTCTATTCAGCCCAGCCCTGAATCATCTGGGAAAGGCAGGACACACCACAACCCCCCTGTCCCCAGTGGCTGTCTGACAAGAATGCACATCCCCAGCCCCTTTCACTCTAAAGCCAGACAGTCAATACACAAACCAGCAGATACACACAGGACGGCTAAGCAAGACAAGTTCTGCTCTCTATAAGTGGTATTTTCAAACACAGAATGTAAACATCAGTCTTACTAAAAGATGCATCTTTAGATTCTGAGATCAGGCATACTAAACTTTAACTTCCAATCTAGTCCCAATGGAAAGTTATATTTATAAGATGTTATAAATAAACTCCCATTTGCAAGGCTGCTTGTGTGGGTGGCGCAATCAGTACAGCAAGCCCACCAGCAGCATTTTGTCTACAGGCTCTAGGCACACCCTGTGCACTGAACCAGGGACTTAACAGTAAACCAGATAAGCCAATTATGGAAACACTAATCCATGATAACAATTTACACAGAGAGCATATGCACATTAGCACTGATCAGCAGTAGTAAACTGCCCAGAGGCATAAAACCAACAGAAACAGTCAGAAACAGAAGGCCAAAAGCAAAAAGTCTGGGGATAAACCCACTGAAAAAGCCAGGTCTAACAAAGGTCAAACTGACATGTACACTCAAATATCTCCAGGCTGTTTCTTGCAGAACAGCAGACACAGGTTCTCAGTCCCTATTGGAGCGTATATTCAGCCTGCTCCGCCCAATCCTGGAGCTTTTCTCATGCTGGGTAATACCAGCATGAGAGTAGCGTCTGGATTGGCGCAGGGGAGTCTGGCAGCCTCTGCATCTGGAGCTGAAGACCACTGAGGCGGCTGGCATATTTTCTTTTCTTTTTTATTTATAATTATCTGCCGTGCTGCCTCACTACTTTGCCCTGCTAGCAGCCGCAACTAGTCACACATACGGGACCGCTGCAGCACACATATATCACATTTTGCAAGCCAGTCTCAGAGTGATAAAGATAAGTTAGCTTTCAGTATCCTTTGGTTCGATTTTCATTCAAACCACTTATTAGAGATTATCTTCTTCAGTAGTGCACTTACATTTCCACCTCTGTGGGGATGCTGGTCACACCAAGTGTCTGGCAGGCCAGTTCTGAGATGACTGAAGGTTTGAGCGGCCTCAGGTAGATGTAGACAGTTTTCACACTTTTTAACAAAGTCAGTGCTACTTCAGGCGGGGGTCGCTCATGGCGGTAAGGGCACAGTGCCATAATAAAGAAGACAGGTTCTGTGACAAAGAGCTTGGCCAGAAACTGCCACGAAAATGCATCAATGTAGTGCGCCTGATCAATGATGAGCATCAGGGGTTCATTCCGCAGAGCATCCTGAAAAACACAGTAAGAGGTGACTTTGAAACAAAACTTGTAGCTCTACAGTGATAATCAATAACTATGACTTTCTCCTTCCTAGATGATAGAAACTTAGACCTTCTCCTGCAGACCACTGAAATTCTTTTCATTCAACATTTAGGAATATCCATGCACTAGTGACCTACTGGCAGTGGTGCAGCATAGCCCTGGCAAACCCAACGGTGCAGTGGGCCCCCAGGATCCAGTGGGCCCCTCAGCACAGTCCCCTGGCCTGAGAGCTCCAGACTGAGTCTGGGGCGTAGGGGGGTGGGCTCCAGGTAGTATGCGGGGGGGGAGGGTCAAGTTTTGTTACACAAGTGCCTACTTGGTGGACGTTTCTTTTGTAACTAAGAGAAAAGGAATGCTTCTTGTCAAGACAGAAAAAAATATGTTCTCTCTAGTATCTGAAACCTACCATTAAAAAACCGAAATACACACCTCTGGAATCACAAGAAAGTTTGTTCCAGGGCACTCAGAAATTGCAGCTCACTATACGAAAAAATACCCACTTAATGAGTACCCAGATATATACCCAAGGTACTTATGCTATCAACATAATTGGCACATTTCCCCCCGATTCTTGGGCAAGTTTGCTTACGTTTTGAAAACACTGGGCCTCATTTATGAGAAATCATGCATCGCTGCGTGAAAGCAGCGATGCGTCACTTCTCAGTGCGCACTCCTTGCGACATACCTGATGCGTCATATTTAATGTATGACGCATCATGTCGCAAGGAGTTACAGATACGTCAGTATTTCTGACGTATCTGTAAGCACAAAAGTGACGCATTGCTGGAGTGTGTCACAAAAGTGACGCAACTCCAGCAATGCGTTCTTTCACATGGGGAAAGCCCCATGTGAAAGGGCTTGTATCAGTCTTACGCCTGCTGTGAGGCAGGCGCAAGATTTTGACGCAACAGCGTCCTAAAAGTGACGCAGTGAAATCTCATAGATTTCACTGCGTCACTATTACGAGGCTTTTTGCAGGGGAACGCCCCCTCTGCATACATTATACCTGACGCAGGTATAATGTGGCGCAGGGGTTTAAAAAGTGACGCATCTACCTAGATGCGTCACTTTTTAAATATGGCGCAACGAGGCGCATTTTTTACACCGCTGGTGCGTCACAAAAAGTGACGCACCGGCAGCGCAAAACTGACGCAAGGCCTCATAAATGAGGCCCACTGTTTTTAGGTCGAGCGTAGGCATCGCATGCGCGGTCTCTCCAAGACCTGCAGTAATCAGTGTCTGTTGACAGTCCGCCCATTGGCATTTAATTGGTTTGGTCGACTGTCTGTTAAAATCTGTTTATTTGTATTGGTTAATCTGTGTTTTAATCCCTCCTTTTAGTTGTTTGTTAACACCTACACAGCACTGCCTAACTACCATAAACTTGCAACCAGTGGGTTGAAGTATTTGGCATGGAACTATTTTGTTTGAGTTTGTTTATGTTGTATGCGCATGCAGCATTTTGTTCTTTTGCTTCGGTCTACATTTGAACATTTGTTTGTGCAATGGAGATATTTGTTGCTTGGAAGAATGTGTCTGCATTTGTAAACTTAAGTATGCAGTTTGGACATTTGTTTCTGTGTTGGTGAATTTTTTTGGGAATTGTGTTTCTATTTGTATTTTGATGAATTGCTGTGTTGCACGCAAACATGTTTGCAATTGTATTTTTATTAATTCCTCCATTGCACGCATTGAAATTGTGCTTTTAAAGATGTATTTCAAGGATAGTTTAAGGGCGCCTTTAAGTACCTTTTTACAATGTTTATGTTTACGCACACCTATTTTTAGAATTTCCATGCCTGTTTTCTTTGTAACACACATGGCAAAATGTGGTTTTACCCCCTGCGTGTGCGCGTCAGCCAAAGGCCGACGCGAGCACTACCTCGGTAGTACTGCGCACGTCCGTTGGCCGATGTGGCCCCACCCACTCAATAGAACTCCCACACCATGGCAGAATTTGCACCGCAGTAAAGGAGTTGACTAACTTTTTCGAAATTTAGGATGTATATGCGCATTTGCAGACATGTTCCTGGTTTTATATATTTAATGTGTGCTGAATCGTTTTTACACTAGCACGCACGGCAAAATCTGTTGAATGACAAATGCTAGTCTAGTCTTTAAGCACGTAGGTGCATTCCTGCTTTTAACACTGTTTATTTAATTATTGTTTACAACCTTGTTCTGCTCCATAAATGCTTATGACTTTGAACATCTGTGCTGAGTGGAACTCTCTCTCGTTTCTTACAACAACAAGATGCCTAAAACCTCTTTAAGCACCTTTTAACTTGTAAAAATATAAGGAAAGCAAAAGTGCACTCGCCAATTAACATGGTTACGTACCGAAAACTACTACTACTGCCCATGCCAAGTTCTATTGCATTGAGGTTGCATTTATATAGTGCTTCTTATTCCTATGGAGGCACTAAAGAACTTAAGTTGTTGCATGTTTCTAATTTTACACCATACTTTGTAAGTGACAAGTATTTAGCTCACTGAGCCATCTTCGTTTCCTGCGTTTACAAGGGTGGAACTCTCTCTCCACTTTTACAACAACAAGGTGCACAAAATCACTGAATAGTCCTCTTGGCAGCACGCTTTGAAAAATTATGATATTTTATTGTGCACTTTGTAAGTGTCAAGAATTCAGGTGACTGATCCACCTTTATCCCTGCATTTACATAGGTTGCACTCTCTCTCCACTCTTACAACAACAAGGTGCCCAACACCGCATTAAGCACCTTTTAACATGTAAAAATATGAGGAAGGCAAAGTGCGCACGTCAGTTAAGATGGGCAAGTATTTAAAAGTGCTACTACTGCTTATACTAAAAGAGGTTCTATTACAAGCGCTAAATTGTGTACATTTAGCTCTTGCTCTCCTAGCTATGCATTAAAGCTCTTAAGTTTGTATTTGTATTTTAATGAATTGCTTAGTTGCATGCATTGAAACAGTGCTTTTAAAGATCCACTGTTGCCAGAAAAATGAACTAAGTAGAGTATGAATAGCACTGTACCATATAACAATGGAAAGTATTGCAATGCAATGTATAATGCCCAAATGTACTCTATCAATGTAACCTTTAAATGCCAATAAAAATATGTTACAAAAAAAATGTAAACAGTGCTTTTAAAGATGTATTGCAAGGATTGTTTAATAGCGCCTTAAGTACATTTATACAATTTCTACCTTTACACACACCTTTATTAACATTTCCCTAACTGCCCAAACTAAAAGCTTGCACTGCTGTTTTTTTTAGCACCACGCACTGACTTTTATCTTTACATGCACATTTCCTAATATTACTCTACCTCTATGTATTTAATATGCATTGAATTGTTTTCGTGGCAGCACACGTGGAAAAATGCCTTTTAATGAACTTTTCCCAATTTTTAAAAATATACATATCAACTATTGAAAACATGTTTTTCCTGATTTAATGTTTAATTGCGCCTTTGCCTAAATTTGTACACTTTTATTAGTTACATGCTTATTTTCAAACATGTCCCCAAGTGCAGATACTTAACTCTTTTTGATACTTAATTCTTTTTCAAGCACCACGCACAGCTACATTGTTATTAATATTTTGCATACTTTATTAAACCTTTTTTTTAGGCTTAACCTAATATATGTTGCTTTAGCTCAGTTGAATCAAAAATGCCAGTCTAGACTTCAAGAACTGATAAACCCGAAGATAAGATCTGTTTCACCGGAAAAGCCTTCCTGCTTTTAACACTGTTTATTTAATTATTGTTTACGACGTTGTACTGCTCCATAAATGCTTAAGACTTTAAATGTGTGCTAAGAACTCTCTAGGCTGCAGTGAATTTAGAAGACGTTTTGTAGCCGTTTGTTAACATTTAGTAAATTCCTTTCTTTCACCATTTGTAAAAAAAAATCACAAATACACAAACATTAAGGATTCATATGCTATTTTACAATATGTGAACAACACTATAAAACATTATTTGTTTCGCTGCATGATTTTTTTAAACGCTGTCCTTCCACCAATTATTTTAATTCTTAATGTATACAACCTTATATTTTGTAATTGGAAACCCTTCCAATACTAAGGTACCTTTCTTTCTTTTGTTACATAGACGGAAAAGTCTATTCCCGGAACATTTATCTTTGGTATATTGCCTTAGCCTCTAAAACTAAAATATTGGATGCCTTTGATTTTAGATATGTTTTGTCCTGACTCCGCCCTTTGAAGCCAACAAACAAGTGTATAAAAAATAACAAAAATAACAATATAGAAAAAAAGGTAAACAGTGGTCTGCAAACGTGCACAAATGGACCCAGGGGCCCCCTTTATGTGCTACTTTTGTAGGAAAGTGGCTTTTTTGAGGTGCTGTCTTTCTAAGCGTCTAACAAAGCCTATGAAAAATATTATAACAAAACAATGTCATAAACAAACACTTGCATAGGTGTGCAAGCGTGGACAGATGGACACTGGGGTTCTCTGTCCATCAGAACTGGCTGTCTTGTAATCTGCATAACACAAAGTGATGGGTTTTATCTAGGAACCCGATTCAATATTGTGACTTTATGCCCCTATACGACTATAATCAATAATATCCCTATAATGGCATAATAATCAGATCCATATTTCAGTAAATCGCCCCTGCAGCCCAAGGCATGGCAGAAGATACTTCCTTAGATTCCTAGAGAGCACACCAAAGTTCTTTCGACACACCAAACCTCCAGCAACCTGGGAAAGCCCCGCTTGCTTTGTTTTGATTTGTAATAGAACTCCTGCGAGCACTGTAAGAACGGCCAGTTCTTAGTGACATCTTTATTGACGTCTTGTCCAAACCTTACGTCAAACTCGGCACCTTTCAGGTATAAATATACCAAAGTTGCCTTAAGCAAACACACAGTGGTGATTCTGGAGCAGAGCAGCTAATCTACTTCCCGAGAGCCCAGCAGAAGCGAGAAGCCCACGGACGCTGCCCCTCCTCTTTGAGCTCCAGCTCCTGCGTTTCCAGCCTACCCTTGCGGGTGACTGGGATATCGGGTCCTGAGAGGGAGATACCAGACCTCCTACATTCTATTCCCAAGGTACAGTGCTGACTAAACCCTTAGAGAGAATTCTTGAACAGATCCTTGGCAACAAACCTACTTAACTTAAACTGCTACTTACTTACTCCTTCCCACATATTAGGCTTAGGTCAGGTACACCGGGGTAGGCGTACTTTAGAAGCACCAGTTGAGCGCATTAGCCAATGTATATATATGTATATATGTTTTATCCATTTTAAAGTGTCTTATGGCTAAGAAACCATATCAATGCTTTTACAGTATTATTTCATAATACTCCTTTTACTGTACGTACTTTACTTCACAGTAAGTATTGCAATTGTGGCAATTCATTTCTCTTGCATGAGAAGGAAGACTACTCAATAAATGTACCTTTTATTGAAAACGCACATCTCTCTATTCTCTGCACCCTGGTGAAATTAAATATGCACAACTGACTGAGTGAAATAGCTGTCTATTGTTTCACACGACTCTAGCGATTGACTCTTATTCTAAGGGAGCAAAGTTGTCGGAAGCTGTTTATGCGGTTGTCGGAAGCTGAATCCCTTCTTGTCTGAGCCAGGGAAGCTGATCACTTCCTATTCAGTCGAGAAAGTTTCCAGTGACCTCTGAGCTAGCTGGCGCAAACCTAAATTAAGTCTAACATTGTCAGTAGAGACCTAGAAGACCTCAGTCCTACGTATAAACTGCTGTTTATGTTATTCCAATGCGCAGGGCCTATAGGGAAAATAGGAACTACACTACATGGAGCCCAACGTTTGGTAAGGCGATAAAACTAACGCAAGACGTTAGAGTAACTCAGTCGTGCTTTTTCACACGGACCCTTTCTCCAGTAAATACTCCAATAGACGTCTGGAGTGGGTGAAAGGTTAAAATCTGCCGGAACTTAGTAGGAAGAGATTCCTATGTAGAGTTTCTGGTTCAGTCAACGTTGAAGGATACAGTGTTCCAAAATATTGTGCACCTAATGTTTTGTCTCCTTGAAACTTGATCTGCAACAAAAACCTTTCTGACAGTAAATTGCCAGATAGTGAAGACGAAAGGGAAGCAGCTAGATTAGCAGCCCGACTAATAGAGGAAGACCCGAGTCTCCTACAGAATGACCAGAATGCTATCCTCATTCTGGTCAACATAAGAAAAGCTATAACTTTAAAACTTATAGAAAACGGACTGACATCACGAGGTGATACAGTCATTTTCGTGATAGAGGCACACGAATATCAGCAGACAGAGGTATTCTATTCATGGATAAACTTTCCAGCGGTAAACGCCACAACACACAAATTCCACTATTACAAAATAGAGGAACCACCGGATGAATATACTCCTTTCGAGGATATTGAAATACCACTAAATTACCAAGAGCACCTGCTCTGGTTTAAAGGCGCCCTAAAACATAATGATCACATCACCAGGCTCGGTCCACTAGGTAGACCAGGAGCAACGTGGCCGGTTCCAGCCAGCTACACACCACATCCAGACATTGAAAAAATGTCAAGAAAAGAACTTTTAGCACAGCTAAAATTATTATTTAAAATTCACAGACAGTTAGTCCAATATGTAATGCGGACTGCCAGTCCAACCAGCTGTTAATATTCCACATCTGACCCCTCATCAGGGGAACACAAATAAAATTACACCACAGAACATACAATCATGTCTGGGAAAAACACCCGCAAAACGGGAACAAATTCCATTCTGGCTAGCACAGAAAATAACTCAAATAGAGGCAGTATTCCCGAATACTACCCCTATTGAGAAACACGGGATTCTGACTATCTGCCTTCCAATGGGGGGTCGCACCACATGTGAAGGACTGTGACACTTGGGGCACAGTCTTTGCTTCCATTTACACAAAAACACATGGTGTTCCGTCTCTGGCGGTAATACCAGATCTGCTAAAACAAATTCAGAATGAATACGGTCCAGAACCTGCTTTAACTCTTGGTATGAAATTACTGAAAGACTTCAAGCAGGTCTCGGCTATATAATTAGCCAACATAAAAGGAGAAGAAGCATCTGTCGGCGATCTGCCAAAAATTGAAAGAAACAGATATAACAGATCAACCAATTGAGCTTGCCAGAATCATAGAAAAATGCTATGAAGAACTAGGTAGAGATAGTTTGGACGGGAAACCGGTAAAACCCCAACTACTTGAAAATCCTTAAAAGATATTTATTAAAAATAATCTAAACACTCCCAAAAAGAGCTGGGATGGAAATAAACAATCCACTCCCAAAGAAAAAGGTTTCCAGTCCAGAGGAAGGTCTCCTCGGCGGAGAGAAAAAACTCCGGATCGAGAACACCAGTCTCCCCGAGGGGAGTCCTCTGAAAAAAGATACAACCTTAGAAATAGGGATAATTTGAAAAAGCCTGATAGATATCAAGATATTGATACACGTCCCTCTCGATCTTTTTCGCAGAAATCGGAAAGAAGAGGACGTCAGAACAAAGAAAAGAGCACGCCAAGTCCAAAGACAAGGAATCTGCTCAAAGTAAAAAATTACAATTTCCAAAAAAGAAGGTAGCCAGTATTAAAATATTCGAACATGCCGAGGATACTGAGGACACAGCTGAAAAACGGAGAGTGGGCACAGACAATGCTAGACAGCACAGCAGAAATCAGCATAGCTCGCAAGATCCTGATGAATCATCTGGAGACAGTGGACACGAATGAATACATTCAAGTGGAAACTGCAGATACCAGAGTTAGCGAACCTCATAAAATATACGAAATAACATTGCGTATAGAGGGAGATAAGACTAGGAAAATAAGGGGTCTGTTTTGGGATAACCTCTCAAAAGGCTATGACATCCTGTTAGCTGAGAAAAATTGGCCCCCAGAGTTTGTCAGGGAGTGCCCTCATGGCGAAGAAATGATTATGCCTGCCTTCTCAAATCATATTCCAATTCACAGAAAATATATATATGCAAGGTAATGGGCAGTAGCTCAAGCACCTGCATTGTATAAGAATCATGTAGGATGGGATGAGGAGTCTCCAGTTAAAATGTCAACCTACTGCACAAAGGCAGTACCCGATTAAGCAAGAAGCTAAAAAGCAAGTCAGGGAGATTTTAGATCAACTTGAATACCAAGGGGTGATTGAAACATGCACCTCTCAAATGAACAATCCTTTGTTTCCTGTCTCCAAACCAGACGATTCGTATCGTCTAGTCTTGGACTACAGACACCTTAACTCATGTTGCAAAACATTTGCGGTACAAAATTCGCACAGTACGGCACTAATGAATGACATAGCTCAGAAAAAATACAAAACAACATTAGACATCTCTAATGGGTTCTTTTGTCGAAATAATTGCACCGGAAAGCAGATAGTTGACCGCTTTCTCAATAATGGGGTCACAGAAAAATTTCTGTAGACTCCCACAGGGATTCAAGAGCAGCCCAGGATTATTCTCAGCCAGAGTAACCGAGTTACTACAAATGTATGATGATGAGGCATTATCTTATGTCGATGACATCTATCTCACAGACGACGACTTGGATACTCACTTGAAAAGAGTGAACACCATAATACTTGGGTTCGCAGCAGAGGGTTACAAATTCAACTTTAAAAAGTCACAAATTGCCCATCTAACTGTCCTATTTTTGGGATACGAATTATCAAGTGAAGGCAAAAGCCTAGCAGACAACTTCTTAGAGAAGTGCGCTGTACTCCAAGCACCAAAAACGCTGAAGAACTTACAATCGATTCTAGGCTTCCTGAATTTCGGAAGAACTTACATTCTAAATTATGCAGAGACAGTTAAACCTCTCTACGAATTAATAAAACCTGATTTTAAACCAATCAACTGGACTCAAAAACACACAGAAATTTTGAGATCACTGCAAACAATCATGTTAGCTAAAACAAAATTAGAAACACGCGACAATACACGCAACCTTGTAATCCGAGTCATCCCAGGAAGATGCGGATTCACGTACCTGACCTCTAATGAGGGAGAAACGGTACCAATAGCTTACAAATCACATTTGTACACAAAAGCAGAAAAAACATTCAGTCGTACAGAAAATACTATAAAGGCAGTTCAAACTGCTGTAGCAAGAGAACGAGCCCAAGCACAAGGAAAAGGAATAACTTTTTTCACAGCAGAATCAGCCTTCGAGGCGCTATTCAGCCCAGTAATGCTAAAAACAGTGGCACTAGATCCAAAATGGATACAGTGGGAAAATGTTCTTAATACAGAAAAAGTGACATACTATTATGTCCCGAACATGAAAAAACTGAATGATTTGAAATATGAAGAAGAATATCCTCTGTCAATCGAAATTTTGCCTCTCCAACAATACTCTTGTATAACTTATACAGACAGATTTGTACAGCATTACAATGTAGATGATAAATCCTACGATGCAGCCTGCACGATCGTTAAAGGTTGCTGTCTCTGCGGTAAATTCAGACCGAAAATAACAAAAACTGAATCACTGAGAAACTGTTTAGCTCAGTCAGCTGAAATCAGATCTTTAAAGATGGCGCTTGAAAATGCAGAACGTGAATTCCCGACACTAATAGTGTGCGATTCACATTTCTGCGTCAAATCTTACAATAATGAGTTGCAGAACTGGGTTCAAAATGATTACAAAGACGACACAGGTGCCACAATCAAGCATAAAATGCTTTGGAAACAGGTAGTTCTTTTACAGAAAGAACTACAAAAGACTCACGTGATACACACTCTGAGTCATCAACGTGATGGCGTTCGGGTCGGAGGGAATTTATTGGCTGATACAGCCACAGCGGAAGCAACTAAACCGCCATGGCGGTAAAAACGTCTTCAAAAGGCAACTGTGCAGCACTACCCGTGAACTATCCACTCAATTATACATACATAATTAACGCAAACTCCGTTCCTTTTGCTCGAATCCCTGGGGTGGGGGATAGGGTAATTCCAAACACGAACCGGAGAGTCTTATTAATAGCAGACGCACACATGGGTGAAGGTCCAAGACACAAACAGATGAAGGAATCTCTGACAGAATTACAATCAGAATACTGGTGGCCGGGGATGAGCCTGCAACATTATACATTTGCGAAGAGCTGTCCAAACTGCAACAGAGACCGCAGTAATGAGTCAACCGGAGTATTGCCATGGCCATTTCTGTAGTTAGCATAAGGCTATCTATACATAAAATCCAGCGTCCTAATAATTCCTTTTAAGACTAAAATCACTTAAAAATGTGGCCCCAGCACTCGGCTGACGCCAGAACTGTTATAAAAGATTTGCTAGTCTTTATCGGCACATACGCAATTGTCATGCTACATTCTGACCAGGGTCCTGCTTTTAGCTCTCGAGCTTATAAGGAGGTCATGACCAGCATGGGCATTGGGTTGCGGTTCTCTTGTCCCTTCCATCCTGAGGGAAACGAAGTTGTGGAAAGAAAAAACCGAGACACAAAGCAATCTATAACGGCAAAGGTATTAGGTTCGGGTGACGGGTGGGTCCAGCATTTAACAAGTGTCCAACGTAGTCTTAATAATCTGCCAAGAAATTCTCTAAAAGGTTTTAGCCCGTACGAACTATTGTTCGGAACTAGAATGTATGTTCAGGACTTAGATAGTCATGCTTCAGTGGTAAAAGATAAGAAAAAATGCTTTGACATCGAAGATCATTTGGCTGTTTTACAGGACTTAAATGGAACAAGAAAAGCCCTGAGCAACATAAAGTTAAAAGAGCAGCCAACAACCACTGAAGACACACCACCTGTTCCAGCAAGACCTGTCTGGATTCCAAAGATTGGGGATCTGGTCAGAGAGAAAATAGCGGTGAAGAAGGAATTTGGGCCTTCTTACAGAAAAGCAGTACCTGTCTTAGCAATCAACGGAACAAGATCAGTTGTACTACCGCCCCTTGCTGGTAAAAAGGAGAACCGAGTCGTATCTATCGACCTGGTAAAGCCACAATCATGTGGCCAATAATAAGTAGTAGGCCAAGTGGACTCCCAAGAAATAGCAGAATACCAAGATTTGCTACAATCCAAGAGGTTCAAACTGAGAGACTAATCACATTTGATAAACCTGCAGTGAATAAAAAAGGACTATGCAGAAATGGCATGGAACTTGTGCCTCTTGAAACCCAAATTGAAACAGTTCCTCAAGAAACACCAGTCTACAATGATGTAGCATCAGAATGTGCTAATTAGCATCAGGCTACTTCATCAATTTCGATAACTTTTCGGAAGATCAAAGCGAGCCTGAAGTAACGCCAGCAACAAAGACTTTTAAGGACAAAGCAATAGTACTCTTTCATCAACTTAAAGAAGCATATCTAAATGCACCGTTGATTGAATATTGGATTGTATCAGGGGTACTCATACTCCTACTCTGCCTAATTTTAGTTTTAATTTTAGGAAAATGTATTACAGTACAATGGACACAGCAAGTCAACTTAGTTCTGAAGCCACACAAGTCATCTCACATCGAGAAAAGAGAACTATCATCAGTG
Source organism: Lissotriton vulgaris (assembly GCF_964263255.1). NCBI lineage: Eukaryota > Metazoa > Chordata > Amphibia > Caudata > Salamandridae > Lissotriton > Lissotriton vulgaris. The sequence goes on along the minus strand of NC_141687.1, from coordinate 28,968,280 downwards.
AATGTCACAGCCATTCCAATACCTGGCGGGGTAGTTTGGGACAAAACAGATTACGAAATATATGGACCGGTCGAACTGTTGAAATATCCTCATCAGTTTAAGGTTTACTTAAGTGACTTTGTAAAACCAAGTACATTCTCTGATGATTGGGATTTTGAAAGCATAAATAATATGATGTCAGATTTTGTATTATCAGCAAAATTTACAGAACATGATTATTTGCAAGGTTCATCGAATTATGAACAGATGTATTGCTATACCCACTATGCAGACCACTATTTGCATAAATCTGCTCAACCTAAATGTTTTTAAATATAATCAATGGGAACATTGGGCAACTCCACCTAAAAGCAGTTCAAAAACATTCTATGAGAAATTCCAATACTTCTTAGGGTTTAACACAAGTGATGCAGAGACATTTTATTATAAACTGTTAGATAAAACAGGGATAAAAACCATGCTGACAAATACCAAATTGATCTATTCTGAAACATTTTATGAAAAAATGATTACATTTGGTTTTGATTTCTGGAAAAACAACATCGAAACAAAAACCATCTGGGGTACAAAAGAATGGCAGGTACAAGGTCTAGAAGCATTATTTCGAGCCTCCATGATACCAGAACAAATAATGTTCTGGAATGACACCATTCAACAAACAACCTGTTTTGGCCTAGCCAAAATCAAAGATTTAAACAAACCATCTACTCCAAAGCCAATACCTGATAACACAACCACAGATATTGAGATAGACGTATCCAAAATTTTACATCAAAATAGAACACATCCTGATTGGAAAAAGTGGTTAATCTGGCCTACAGACACAAATAAATGTCAAGTTAGATTCCTGAACAAAATACAGGGGTTAAAAATGACCAGACCAGACCCTAGATACTCCCAGAGACAACATCCAGGGATAGTAACAACAAACAGTGTAGGGAAACTATGCCTTGAATGGCTACACACATCCACACTGGCAGAAATTAAGCAACACTTATCTTTACTTAAAGATGGTGCTGACTTGCGCGATTTCATAATGGGACCACACAAACAGCGTCAAAAACGTTTCATAGCGGCCAGTATATACGCTGCTTACAACGAGGCATGGAAAGTGACTCAAATTGAGACAGCAGAAAAAATACGAGAAATGTATCGTATTAATTTGGAAAAATCACTTTCTGTTGTGGACAACAGGTTAATGACTCTATCCTCCCGAATATATTCACTGGACAGTATTGTATCATCTGCTCTATATATAATAGATCAGGACTTGCTAATGTTACAACATGGTCAGTCCCAATTACGTTCTATTGTACAGCTAGGCTGGACGTTGCAAAACCTGCGTTCAGGCTATGTGCTTGGCGTTTAATCAACACAACGTCATTGTTCTCTATCTTTAACCTTACTGATAAACAAATCAGTTTGGCACAGAAAGGAGCAGACTATACGATTCTGAGCATTGAAAAACTTGAGAGATTACCATTGACAATGTCAGAAAGACTTGTCAATGAATGGATAATACACGGGATTATCACAATTCCGATAACAACTTTCCAATTTAAAAAATGCCAAGAGTATATACCAGCAGGCCAGTATGAAAGGTTGGGTAAAGGGTACATTAAGTCATCATGGAAATTACCTTATACACACACATGTTATAGTGACAAAACCCAGAATGCATTTCTTAGTGGTAATAATTGTAAACAATCACTGAGCGGTATACTTCTGTGCCAAGGTATTAATTTACATGGGGCCTGTGAGGGGACTTCAAATAACCTTTCATGCCACCAGTACGGCACACCTGCAACACAGATAGAGCCATTCTTTACACAACTTTCTAACGGGAGTTACGTTCTAATAACGGACCACAGCTGTTATGGCATGGTGCCAGGGAAAGCATATCTCTTAAGTGTTAGTTCCATGGTCACTTGTTGTATGCAAGCATTGTATCCGAATGGCCCTGGAGACTCAGAGCGATATTTTGGCCTCAGTTGAATATCTCTTCTATACTAATTGATACTTTAAGCAGAATGAAGTCTGTGCTTTTACAGACAACAGTGCCCATCACGTCATCAAAAGAAACGTATGATCTTCAAGTTGCAAGGACAACGGCAGAGATACATACACTTTTATCAACTAATTGCCCCGTGCATTTCGCAGAAATGCTAAGCCAAATCCTAAATATGTCAGATGCCAGTGGTATCTCGAATGTATTTAAGACAATTTTTTCGGGACTGTTAACACCCTTCGAAGCAGTCCTGGGCATCTTTCCCAATTTTGTTCATTCGGTTTTTGGTGGCTTACCACTACTTTTGGAACTCGTAGCAGGAATCTTATTTTTAACTCTTCTGCTCCAATATGGCAAGCCAAAACGCAGACATGACTCCGGCAAGGATGGAAGAAACGATCCTAGCAATACGCTACCGGGACCGCATAACTAGAGTCCTTGGATTAGCCCGGCTAAGAGATCTGAACATGACCTGGTTTCTTTCATTAAGATCTATATGGCAGAACTGCATCTTACCTGTGCTTCGATGTATGCTATGCGGAGAAGAATGCGTGTTAGACACCTGTCTTACACTACAATCAGCAGTGCCAATGGATGTCAATACTTTGCTAAGTCCAGTAACGGCTCATGCATCGTGTTGTCCCCAGGGGTTACCAATCCTGATGACGGCATTCGTTGAGACTTCTCCACTATGATTAGGTGGTGGCAGTGAAGCAAGAAATGAGAGCAACATCACCCAGGTACGACTTTCTGTGAGCATTGCAGATACTGAAATCGATGACAGCAATCATTCTCACGACTGCCCGGTTACAGCATTATCATCCTTGGTCGAACTTTCACCTGAAGCTGTGGACTGTTTTTTGCACATCTATCTGAAGTCATGTTCTCCCCTGAACCAAAAGAATAACTTTTAAGCCAACGGGCACACAAGGTTCCCCTGAACTCTGAATTCGGCCTTCAGCTTTGAAAAATAAAAGCTACTGAAAACATTTGGAACTATATTTTTCCCCTGAAACAAAATAATTTTTTTCCAAAATTTCAAAATATTAACTTTTTGGGCACTTGTACTCTGCTTGAAGTAGAACTATTCATAATGAAACAGAGCTTCTATTTTTAGCTAATCTAGAGACAATATGTTACCACAGCCTCTAGCACACTCACAAGCAATTTCATTTATATGTGATGAAATAGTCTCGACCTTCTTTTCTGTAATTAAGAGACATTTCATGTGTAATTTTCGCAAATCGTTCAACTGAATATATATGCAATTTTTGAATGATTACACTGCTTAAAAACGTACAGTACCTTAACGTTCCGTGTATTTCACATACACCATTTCGAATGCAAAATGTATTTTGGGGTGGGTTGGAATACACATGCATCTTTATTGCTTAAGTTTTTAGTAATTGATGGACATAAAACCGTGGAGTGGGTGATGTGTTTTATCTAGGAACCCGATTCAATATTGTGACTTTATGCCCCTATACGGCTATAATCAATAATATCCCTATAATGGCATAATAATCAGATCCATATTTCAGTAAATCGCCCCCTGCAGCCCAAGGCATGGCAGAAGTGTGGCTCAGGGGTTAGAGGCGGCAGACCCGGAAGCTGAGATCGGCCCTGGACCTGGGTTCAATTCCCCGCCTCGGCGGGTCTTGGGCTCAAAAAATTCCACGGACTCGATAATTCTCGCTCCGATGCCTTCTCAACTCACGGGTTCACACTCTGCGACTTTGGGCAATACCTTGCTTAATCTCCACAACGGCCCCTCGTGGCGGGATGCCTGGCTTTCACCTTGTGGATACCCTGCCGGGGTTATCTCACAGGGGAATACCAGGACGGGTTCCCTAAGCAAGCGCCGGGAAACCCTTTGTGGGTAGCTGTGGGCTATATAAGCTCAAATACATTTACATTTACATTTACAAGCTACTTCCTTAGATTCCTAGAGAGCACACCGAGTTCTTCTGACACACCAAACCTCCAGCAACCTGGGAAAACCCTGCTTGCTTTGTTTTGATTTGTAATAGAACTCCTGCGAGCACTGTAAGAACGGCCAGTTCTTTGTGACATCTTTATTGACGTCTTATGTCCAAACCTTACGTCAAACTCGGCACCTTTCAGGTATAAATATACCAATGTTGCCTTAAGCAAACACACGGTGGTGATTCTGGAGCAGAGCAGCTAATCTACTTTCCAAGAGCCCAGCAGAAGCGAGACGCCCACGACGCTGCCCCTCCTCTTTGATGCGCTGAGAAAGATGCTGTCTTTTCTCCTGCCGAGAAAATCCAGCTCCGGCGTTTCCAGCCTACCCTTGCGGGTGACTGGGATATCGGATCCTGAGAGGGAGATACCAGACCTCCTACATTCTATTCCCAAGGTACAGTGCTGACTAAACCCTTAGAGAGAATTCTTGAACAGATCCTTGACAACAAACCTACCTAACTTAAACTGCTACTTACTTACTCCTTCCCACGTATTAGGCTTAGGTCAGGTACACCGGGGTAGGTGTATTTCAGAAGCACCAGTTGAGCACGTTAGCCAATGTATATATATGTATATATGTTTTATCCATTTTAAAGTGTCTTATGGCTAAGAAACCATATCAATGCTTTTACAGTATTATTTCATAATACTCCTTTTACTGTACGTACTTTACTTCACAATAAGTATTGAAATTGTGGCAATTCATTTCTCTTGCATGAGAAGGAAGACTGCTCAATAAATAATACCTTTTATTGAAAACGCCCGTCTCTCTATGCACCCTGGTGAAATGAAATATGCACAACTGACTGAGTGAAATAGCTGTCTATTGTTTCACACGACTCTAGAGATTGACTCTTATTCTAAGGGAGCAAAGTAGTCATGTTTCTGCGGTTGTCGGAAGCTGAATCCCTTCTTGTCTGAGCCAGAGTAGCTGATCACTTCCTATTCAGTCAAGAAAGTTTCCAGTGACCTCTGAGCTAGATGGCGCAAACCTAAATTAAGTCTAACATAGTCAGTAGAGACCTAGAAGACCTCAGTCCTACGTCTAAACTGAAGTTTATGTTATTCCAATGCGCAGGGCCTATAGGGAAAATAGGAACTACACTACAAAAGGGCAGGGGCACACAGTTTATGCAGTACTCTCTCTCTCTGGGTTGTTTCGGTAAAGGGCATCTAGATATACTTTTGGTCGTTCGCATATTATATCTGAAACCATGAAAGAAATTATTCTGTGCGTTACTGCACCCTGCTCGTAACTGCTTCCCACTCTATATTTAAAATATTGCAAGGCACTTCTACATATTTCAGCACATTTATTTATATATAAACAGCTATAGTTCTTTCTTTATTGTACACTTTATTTAATCAATTTGACTCAGCACATATTTTAAGCAAGGAGTCCAGCAGCATAAAAATACCCATATAAAGCAACAGCAAACAAATATAAAAAGACAAGATCCCTTTACAAATTTCAGATACAATACAGCTATAAAATGGTGTTCTCTATCCATGTTAAATTAGCGGGGAAGCAGCTCTTTTGTCATCAGCATAACACAGAGGGCCTGTGCACGGTGTTTACGGAGGACTCGTGGTCTAGGGGTTGTTTTAGAAAAGTGCATCTATAAACACTTCTGCCTATTTGCACATTATATTTGAAGACATATTTGAAATTAATCTGTGCAGTACTCTTTATCTTGAAAACCTTTAAATAGAAGCTGGCTTTTGCAGATCGTTTGTTCTTTACATAATGCATGTTACTGCTTTCCCCACTACACTTACATCGCTAACAAATATGCCTGGTATTAGGATGTAACAAACCTACTTTTTTAAAGCACATAGATGCTCCTTTTACAGTCCTCAGACAATAATTTACTGTTGGTGTCATTTCAACATATGTTAATTCACAGTACTTCACAGTTTTTACAAGTTATTCACCATACAGTCCTTAGTCAGTTTTAGGAAACCTGACAACATCTCTTCACAGGAAATAACTGCTGACACTGTAACGCTTGTAAAAAATGCTTCAGTTTCTTTTCAAGGGAAAAAAAAGAAAGACTACTGCAATATGTCTTGTATTTGCGAGAGTTTGAGCGATTTGCATTGTAAACTACAATGCCTTTTGATTATGTGTTTTAAAAACCTGCAAGTGCTGCGTAAACACGCACTGTGTACTTTTAGGCCTTGCTTGGGAGAAGTAAGGCCGCCAGGAAAAGAGGCGTAGTTATTTCCAGCCTTGCTTTTCATAAGCTAGGACTATAAGTACAAAGTGCGTGTTTATGCACAACTTTCAGGTTTTCAAAACCCACAAATAAAATACATTGGGCCATATGTATTAAGCCAATTTTCATTCGCAAATGCTGCGAATGAAAAATCGCTATTCGGAATGTATGAAGCAAAAGTGCCTCGCAAAAAGAGAAATCGCAAAAAATGTGATTCCTTAATTTGCGTGCATGGAAAATCTGCGAATTACTTGCGATTTCTCAGTGTGTGAAATTCACAAACGGGAAATCGTAAATCAAGAAATCGCAATGGAATGTATGAAAAAATTGCAAATTGTGAATTTCGGAAATTTGCAATTTACAGAATCACAATTACCACCAAGTGGAGCAGGTGGTAACCAGGTGCAAACTATTTAAGGAGTACCAGAATGCAACAGATATTTTTCCACAATGGCGGGGCTTTACATGATAGCCAGGAGGCTGCGACTCAAAGCTGCTGCACAGAGGAAGAGACGCCAGGAGAGGATATTCCGTGCGTGCATTACCATCTACCAGCGCACTGTGGAGGACATCTACACCCACTACAGACTGGATGAAGACAGTATCCATGATTTAATTGAGGAACTCAGACCCTTCCTTGAACACCCCACATGCAGGACACATTCCATCCCCACTCACATCCAGGTCCTGTGCTCACTACACCTCTGGCCTCAGGTAGTTTTCAGGGGGTGATAGCCACAGCAGGAGGGGTATCACAAAGCGCACTTTCGCGCTTTTTCCAAGCGTTCCTTGATGCCATGGCACAGATGATGCAACACCACATTTACTTCCCAGGCACCCCACAGGCACTAGACCAGACCAATCAGGACTTTTACCAAATCGCCCAATTCCCCCACGTGATAGGATGCATAGATTGGACACATGTTGCGTACGTGTTCAGGAACCACAAATGCTACCATTCACTGAACATACAGGTGGTGTGTGATGCCAAACACATCATCACAGACATAGTTGCAAAATATCCTGGCAGCACTCATGACGCTTTCATCTTCCGTCACAGTGGGATATACCGTAGACTCACAAGTGGGGAGTTTGGCAAGGATATCTACTAGGTAAATGCATTGAAACATAGGCCACGTTTGTTCTGACTACCATGTGCAGTACAGTGACTAACCATATCCATCCCACTCCACGGGTGACAGTGCGTATGCTGTCCGGGATTTCATTCTGACGCCCTACCTGAATCCTGCCAATGCTGGGGAGCGGCGAAACAACAGAGCACACTTAGAAACCAGAGGCACCATTGAATGCACATTCGGGATAATGAAGAGCAGATTCCGATGCCTCCACAAGAGTGGAGGTGCACTGAAATACAGCCCCCAGACCTGTTGCAAGATAGTGGTAGCATGTGCCATGTTGCACAACATCGCCACCAGGAAAGGCACACCAGTGGAGGTCAGTGAATCGGAATCCTCAGACGTGGAGGTACCTGGCCCAGGACATATGACAGCTGGTGTAGCTGGTGCAGCAGCTGGGCACCAGAGGCGAGATGAGATTACACGCAACTGTTTCTAGGTAAGAAAAAATGATACATTGCAATATCTCATTTTTTTGTAAATCTTTTTAAAGTTTCAAAATACAAACAAGACATGAGGAGGGACCATCATGAATACAAAGTCTTACATTTCATAATGAGTAAAGGCTTGGCAATAAACCAGCAATTCCACAAGGCACTGCAAATCACAATCCTAGTCTGGTGCTGCGATGCCAAGCCCCCTCAATCAACACAGTGGCAGATCGGAACCAAGGGCTCCAGGACATTATACAGTACTCCATGTATGGCCATCCTCAGTGTCCATCAACCCCATCCCCCGACCCCTGCAGCCACAGCTGTTACCGAAATAACGATATATATCCTAGTGTGTGAAGTGTGCATTGAACATCTCATCCAGCATGCTAAGAATCACCGCAACCACCCGGAAGTCGGGGACCGCACTCCGCTCTGAACTCCCAAAAGCCCGAGGAGGCCGCCTACGACTGCTCCTCCTCCGTCGCTGCGCCAGAGTCCGAGCCAGCATCCCGATTCGGCATCCGGAGCTCCATCACCAAGGCCTCTCACGCCCGCACCGCTTCCAGCGCCCTATCGCTATGAGATCTATGGGCCTGCTGCAATCGAACAGAGCTCTTGCTGCCCGCCCACAGAAGCAATGCCGCTTGCCATTTAACATAGCAAGGGCCAGCCGCTGCCTTCCAGTGTGATGTAATTTCCCTCTTGGCCAAAATGAGTCCCAGATCCATAAACTTGCTAGTTATCTTATTTTTGCTAGTGTGTGGGAATCCCTTATCGAGAACAACCTGCGCTCAGTTACCCCACAGAGCAACTTAGTTACCTCCTCCGAATATGTTACCAGCTGAGTACAGTTCCCAAAGCATATGGTTCAGGTCCGCGCCCTGCAGCCGGCACCGGGGGCAGACCGCAGTATCAATCTGAAAATACTGATTAATTTTAGCTGGCGTGAGGTATGCCCTATGTAACACAAAGAATTGGATTAGCTGGAACCTGGCTTTCCTGGTACTCTTCCATGCTATTTTAAGGATCTGTAACCAGGTGGCATCCGGGGTCGCTTTGTCCAAGTCTGCCACCCATTGCTCTCGCAGTTTTTGTAACGGGTTAAGCACTTCACTTAGAATCCGTTTATACAGAAAGGTCACCGCCTTATGCGTGCCCGCTGCCATCATTACATATTGACATGCTCCACTTGTTGGCGGTTCAGAGAGGCCAGCACCCCAATGCTTCTGTATGGCAGCAATCAATACCGCGTGCATCAGGAAATGGCCACGTGGAAGACCAAAGGTCTCCTGCAACGTACCATAGGATAACAGTACGCCGTCTGCATATCGGTCGCCCACCATCTGCAGGCCCAGCTCTTCCCATTCTGCAAGGGTGGACCAATCACCCCAGTGTGGCAACTCCGTGCAAATGCCCAGCGGTATCTCGGTGCGTAGGGATGCTGCACCCCAATTCTATTGTGGAACCGTTTCCAACAATGCCTCAGGGTGCCCTCCACCATTGACAATTCAGCAGTCCTCAGTCGCTGCTGCAGAATCACGAATGACAAAACATGCCTCGGCACCTCTGGTAAGGCCCCCCTCAGGTCCCCAAAACTCCAGCGCTACCGCCTGAGTAAGAAACTGAAATTGAGCAGCCAGATAATACATTTCAAAATCCGGGGCGGCAAGGCCCCCTTCAGCTCTCGGCCGCATCAGTGTATCCAGCACCACCCTACGCTGTCCTGCACCCCAGATGAAGCTACCCACCGCGGAACGGAGTTGTCAGAAAAAAGCAACCGGTACCCGTATCGGGAAGGTCCGGAAAAAGTATAACAGGCGAGGAAGCGCCACCATCTTCAGCAGCGCTACACGACCTGCCACCGACAATGGTAGGGTCCACCAAAACCTCATACTACCTCTCAGGCCTCTCATTGCTCTCCCAATGTTGCCCTCAAGGAGGTCCTCCTGAGCGTGATACACCTGTGTTCCCAGATAGGAAAGGCACCTTGGCTCTCATGAAAGATCGGGCGGTAGCATGGGCGGTTTGCATGTAGTAGTCACTGCGAAACCGCAGGTCTTTGCCCAGTTAACCCGCAGTCCTGAGATGTCCCCAAAATGGTCAAAGAGGGTGCGCGCCCCATCCAGGGCCTCCCCCGCATCTCACAGAAACATCAGGAGGTTGACTGCATAAAGCGAAATATAGTGCGCATGTCCTCGAAGTGGGAGTCCACGATATGCCTCCCCCCCATTCTAGCATGCACTGCCAGCGCCTCTATCGCAAGGGCAAACAACGGCGGGGAGAGCGGGCATCACTGCCTAGTGCCCCTTCCCACCGGGTAGGAAGAGGAGACAACCCTACCCACACGAACCCTAGCTGTCGCTGACGAATACAGTATTGCAGCCCAGGGACATACCCGGCTCCAATCCCAAATGCCGCCATAACTGAGAACAGATAGGGCCATTCCAGACTGTCAAATGCCTTGGCAATGTCAACTGAAAGAACCTTCGCTTGCCCCTCCATTTCACGGCCTCCATCCAATATTCCTATCAACCTAGTTCAAGTTCAAGTTCAAGCATTTATATAGCGCACTACTCACCCAGAGGGTCTTAAGGCGCTTGGGGATGGGGTTCATTATTTATCAAATAGCCAGGTTTTAAGTTCTTTTCTGAAGGAGATGTGGTTCTGTGTAAGGCGGAGGTGGGTGGGGAGTGAGTTCCAGGTCTTGGCAGCCAAGTAGGAGAAGGATCTACCTCCCATGGTGGATCTTTGGATGCGCGGAATTGTGGCGAGGCCTTGATCGGAGGATCTTAATTGGCGGGTGGGTGTGTAGAAGGATAGTCGAGTGTTGAGGCATTCGGGCCCTAGCTTGTAGAGGCCCTTGTGTGCGTGGGTGAGGAGACGGAATGTTATTCTCTTGTTGACGGGGAGCCAGTGGAGGTCTTTCAGGTGGCCGGTAATGTGATTTTGGCGAGGGATGTCTAAAATGAGTCTCGCTGATGCGTTTTGGATACGTTGGAATTTTTTCAGTAATTTGGCTGTGATTCCGGCGTAGAGGGTGTTTCCGTAGTCCAGTCGACTCGTGACTAGTGCGTGGGTGACAGTTTTTCTTGTCTCGGAGCGGATCCAACGGAAGATTTTTTTGAGCATACGAAGTACGTTGAAGCAGGAGGATGAGACGGCGTTGACTTGTCTGGTCATCGAGAGTGAGGAATCTAGGATGAAGCCCAGGTTGCATGCGTGATCGGTGGGTGTGGGTGCTGTGCCCAGAGCCGAAGGCCACCATGAGTCATCCCAGGTAGAGGGGGATGATCCTAGGATGAGCACCTCCGTTTTGTCTGAGTTAAGTTTTAGGCGGCTGGTTTACATCTATTCGGCAACTTCTTTCATACCTTCATGAAGATTGGTTTTGGCGGAGTTAGGGTCTTTGGTGAGGGAAAGGATCCGCTGGGTGTGGTCAGCGTAGGAGATGATGTTAAGGTTGTGTTGACGCGCGATGGATGCGAGTGGACTCATGTAAACATTGAAGAGGGTGGGACTGAGTGATGATCCTTGTGGTACACCGCAAATGACTTCGGTAGCCTCTGATTTGAATGGGGGAAGTCGTACTCTTTGGGTTCTTCTGGCGAGGAAGGAGACGATCCAGTCCAAAGCTTTTCCTTGTATTCCGATATTGTTGAGGCGTTGTATGAGGGTGCTATGACAGACTGTGTCGAAGGCGGCGGGGAGGTCGAATAGAATGAGGGCCACTGTTTCTCCGTTGTCCAGTAGTGTTCGGATGTCGTCTGTGGCTGCGATGAGGGCGGTTTTGGTGCTGTGTTTGGCTCAAAAGCCATTCTGTGAGGGATCGAGGGAGTTGTTGGCTTCGAGGAAGGAGGCGAGTTGGCTATTGACGGCTTTCTCGATGACTTTTGCTGGGAAAGGGAGGAGGGATATTGGGCGGTAGTTTTTGAGTTCAGAGGGGTCTGCTGTGGGTTTCTTCAGGAGGGCGCTGACTTCGGCATGTTTCCAGCTTTCTGGGAAGGTAGCAGAGTTGAAGGAACAGTTGATGACATCACGGAGGTGGGGTGCGATGATGGAGTCTGCTTTGTTGAAGATGTGGTGGGGACATGGGTCGGTTGGCGAGCCAGAGTGGATGGAATTCATAAGGCGGATAGTGTCTTCGGTGGTGATTGGGTTCCAGGCGTTGAGATTGTTGGAGGGCGGTATAGGTTCTGAAGGGGGTGGGTAGGATTGTTCGTTGGTATTGTTTTCGAAGCTGTTATGTATGTCTGCAATTTTGTTGTAGAAGAAGGAGGGTAACGAATCGCAGAGGTCTTGGGAGGGGGTGATGTCGTTTGAGGCTGCGGTGGGGTTGGTAAATTCTTTGACGATATTGAATAGTTCCTTGCTGTTATGGGCATTGCTGTTGAGTCGATTCTTGAAAGCTGATTTCTTGGTGGCTCGAATCAGCTGTTGGTGTTTGCGGGTGGCTGCCTTGAAGGTGGTCATGTTGTCGGTGGTTGGGTTTTTTCTCCATGTTTTCTCGAGAGTACGGCAAAGTTTCTTGGATTTTTAAGGTCATCATTGAACCAGGGGGCCTTTTTGCTGTCTTGTTTGGTGTGATGGTTTTTCAAGGGTGCTAATTCGTCAGCCCTGTGAGTGATCCATTGTTTGAATTTGATGGCAGCTTGGTTAGGGTCAGATGAGAGGGCGGGTGGGTTTTGGTTGAGCGATGTGAAGAGTTGGTCGGTGGTGATTTTGTTCCATTTTCTTCGGGGAATAGGTTGGGGGGGTTGTGGGTCGAGGTGGTTTTGTAGCTGAAGTGAACACAACTGTGGTCCGTCCAATGGAGAGCTGTGGTGCGATCGAAGGAGATGTGTTTGCTGGAAGTGAAGATTGGGTCTAGCGTGTGTCCGGCTGTGTGGGTGGGGGTGTCGACAAGTTGTTTGAGTCCGAGATTGGCTAGGTTATCCAGTAGGGTGGTCGTGTTGCAGTCGTTTTTCTTTTCCATGTGGAAGTTGAGGTCTCCTAGTAGGATGTAGTTCTCGGAGGCGAGGGCATGTGGACTGATGAAGTCAGTGATGTCCTCGCTGAATTGTTTACGTGTCCCTGGGGGCCTGTAGATGAGGGTGCCTCTGAGTGTGGTTCTGGGGTCAGTGTGGACCTGGAAGTGGAGGTGTTCGGCGGTGGAAAGGTTAGCGTCGGAGCTGGTCGTGATTTTGACGGTGTTTTTATGAACGATGGCGATGCCTCCTCCTGTTTGGACGGGGCAGTCTATACGGATGATCTTGTAATTGTCCGGGATGGTTATGGCGAGGTCGGGTGTTGATGATGCATTCATCCATGTTTCAGTGAGGAAGGCGACGTCTGGTGATATAACGTCAAGTAGATCCCAGAGTTCGGTGGCGTGTCTGTGGACCGAGCGGGTGTTCAGCAGGATGCACTTCAGGTGGTTAGGGTCGGACCTGTGTTTGGGGTTAGTGGTTGTGGTAAGGGTCTTGACGCTGGTGAATTTGTAGGAGTGGCATGAGTACGTCCTGGGGCAGCTTCGAAGCATTGGGGAGTACGTCCGGGGTTAAGGGCCTCTGGCAGTATTGCACGTCGGGATAAAGCCAGCCTGATCTGGGTGCACCAACCACGTCATAAAGGGGAGGAGTCTAGTGGCCAGCACCGGCTCAGTATTTTATAGTCAGTGGTGATCATAGAAAGAGGCCTGTACGCAGCTGGGTTAGTCGGCGGCTTTCCTGGCTTGAGGAGCGGAACAATAATGGCCTCCGTGGTAGAAGCCGGTAATATTCCAGTCCGTCTATCTTCCTGGTATATCACCAATAGTCTGGGGGCAGGAGGTCAATATACGTCAAGTAGAACTCGATAGGCAAACCATCGCTGCCCGTTGTTTTGTTGCGTGCCAATTGCTTGATGGCGCATCGAATCTCATCTAGAGTAATATCCTGTCCAAGCTCCTCCGCTTCCTCATCCTCGAGTGCTGGCAGCTCCAAGCCCTCTAGAAACGCCTGAGTATCCTCCTCACCAGCCCGCAACTGGCTGGTGTAGAGACTCGCATAGAAGGATCAAAATCGGTCATTTTTGAGACGTTGCTCATATTTCAACCGTCCCTAGGGAGAGGCCAGCGCCAAAATGGGTACGCATCGAGGAGCAGGGTCAGACAGCCAAGCTAGTAGTGTTCCTACTTTGTCCCACTCCGCATGCGCGCGAGCCAAGAAAGCTCTGTGGTCAAAGCATCTGAGTCACTCCACCCGCACCGCTACCGCCTCCTTCCGGGCCAGTACTTCGTCACGCGTCCCAGAGCCATCCGAATGAGCCCTCTCAGCTTCACGAAAGGCCAGTTCGCCTGTCTCAATTTCCAGCAATAGCAGCTTCCTAACTCCCACCCACTTGGCGAAACAGATCCCGCAGACCACCACTTTGAAGGCATCCCATTCCAGGGCCACCGTCGTAGCAGAGCCCGCATTCTCCGCAAAGTAGTGTTCTACCCCATCTCCCAACTCCACGCGGAAGACCTGATCCTCCAACATCTCTGGACGCAATCTCCAAGTCGGGACCCTGGAGCTCTCCGCCACCCAGCAGAAGTTTACCAATAGCAGATTATGATCCAATATGCTGCGTGTTAGATACTCGCTACTAGCCGCCAGTGACGCCAGGCCGGTACTACACAAAATGGCGTCCAATCGAACGTCCAGATTGTGCAAGGCAGAGTAATAGGAGTAGTCTTCATCGGGCGGATGCTGCGCTCGCCAAAAGTCAATGAGTCCCCAATTGTCTTGCCAGTGGGCTCGAGCTCTAGCCAAATTATTGATTGGGCCGTGGAGGATGGGACCTGTCCGTGGTAACATCGACCACCAAGTTAAAGTCTCCCCCATCAGTACTGGTGTCGTGAAATAATCTGCGAGGGCAGAACAAAAAGTCTCCAGGAAGGACGCCTGTAATACGTTAGGAGCATAGACAGAGCAGAGGGTCACCTCGCGCCCATAGAGGTGACCTCTAACTGCGACATAGCGGCCATCAGGGTCTATCAGTTGGTCTAATACTTGAAAGGGAACCCCAGCCCTAACCCAGATCAGAACCCCCCGTGCAAAGCCTGAGTAAGTGATGTAATAAAGCTGTCCTCGCAACCTGCGCTGCAGAGCAAGCCCCTCAGTCTTAGTCAAATGTGTCTCTTGTAAGAAAGCCACCTACGCGCCCCTGCGGACCAAATAGGAGTGGACCTTATATCTACGCTGCATGGAGTGCAATTCTCGAACATTCCAGGTTATACATTTCACATCAGGTGATGGACCCATAACAATAATGCGAAAACCACTCAAAGCATCTCCCCCCTCTGGCTGCCAGGTGGCGGTATCAGAACATAAATACACAACACTCGATGGTGCCACTTTCTCGGTTAAGCTCACTAGCAGGCAGTGTCCCCCAAACAAATTAATTCCATCCCCTAACATTCCCGCCCCACCCAGTACATCTCCCTCCCCCCCAGGAACAGGCACCAACATAGTGAATCCCATCCAAACTACCCCAACTGTGTGCCTTGTGCAAAGCTAAGGCAAACTAACTAGTACCATCCGGTGGGGGTTGGATAGAGCCTAGAAAACGACCTACAATAAACCAAAAGCGCAACCAGTACCCGCCCTCAAATCCCTCCAAAAAAGCAATACCTCCCAGATCCCCCCGGAA
The DNA here is from genome assembly GCF_964263255.1 of Lissotriton vulgaris. Taxonomy (NCBI): domain Eukaryota; kingdom Metazoa; phylum Chordata; class Amphibia; order Caudata; family Salamandridae; genus Lissotriton; species Lissotriton vulgaris. Next base: position 28,952,847 of record NC_141687.1, on the reverse strand, counting down.
CCAACGCAATCTCAGCGCCACCCCAACCCTAGACCCCTCCGATCCAGTCACCCAGCCCGCGTCTCCAATGCAGCACTATAACCCCCATTCAAAAGAGAAAACAATAACTGCAACACAGCATTCTAGGGCAGAAGTCCCAGTCCCACAGCCAGCACAATATCTACTCATCCAGCAGTCCATCCGTCGTCCCAGGAGTGACCATTGGTAAGCGTGGATCGTCCGACACAGAGGAATCTGCCTCTGATCGGCCCTTGTCACTGCCAAGTTCTGAGGCCTCCGGTGTGGTCTTTCAGCAGTTCTCCGGAGATCGCCGTCACCGCTTCTCGAGCAACTCTACGCTCCAAGGCCATCTGTGAAGTCGATGGTTTCGCAGAACCCGCCTGCGGCGGCGCAACCGTTGTGATCTGCGAAGTGGAGTTTCTCCAGCCAGCTCCCTTGCCTCCACGTCCTGGCCATCCTTTCCTGCTCTGTAAGATTCAAGCCAATCCCATGCATCTTCCGGCGTGTCGCGGAAGTGAGTCTTTCCGTCGAGTGCAATGCGCAACCTGGCTGGGAAGAACAGGGTGTACTGAATCCCTTCCGCGCGCAATTCCTTCTTGACAAGGACATGCAGCGCCGCTTCGTGTCGAACGAGTAGTCAGGGAAGAGAGTAACACTACTGTTGTCCACTTGGAAAGGGCCATTGGTACTGAAGTTTTTCGGGGTTCCCAAGGCCTACACGCTCCAGAGATTACCCACTTACACACAAGAACTGTTGGCACGGAAACTGTAAAAGGCAAAGAACAAGTTTATTAAGACCCCATGGGGTGGTGGTACACTTGAACAGCACCCTTCGGTAATGCAAGAGGTATCACACCGAACACCGGTGTGACCCCGTTTATATACAATTTTGGGGCAATAAAAGATAGGCGGCACAAGTAAAGACACAGTTTTAGAGACATATATGGTCATCTTTTGGAATACTGCCAGCTCATTGGAGGGTTTCAAACCCACTGGTCAGTTAGCGGCACATTCCTGAAGGTTTACGGGTCAGTGGGAACTGCGCATGTGTGGCTTGACCAATGCTAAAAATAGCCTGTTGCTGGGCAGACAAGAGTGGTTAGCGGAACGGACAAAGGACTAAAGGGCACGTCGGCCACGAGGCCGCTCATGGTCTAAGATGGCCGCTGCAACATTCAAAATGGCGTTATCGTATATAGCCAAGTTAAGGAGGACAACGTGTAGGTTCAGCTAATCGCTAATCCGAACGGGCCAATTACGACAGACGACCCTTTTAGCGTTTAGCTGAATCTACCTCATAATGAACATAGTCTGGATGTTCGTCCTCGATGTCTATTAACATAATTTGTGTCACCTCTTTGTGTAGCATTATTTTGTCATGGGCAAGAGCCCGCCTCGATGGCAAGCAAGCTGATAGACACATTGAACATAAGGCAGGGCCACATTGAATACATAAGCATAAAAAGAACATTGCTCCCACAAGTATACAGAGAATTGTCAACAGTTTCCAGCCCCAAGTTGCAATCATGGACCAGAACCATCCAGAAAGTGTCCAAGTTCCATTGTCCGGGTGTATTTCGGCAGCTATTTTATGCAGCTTGGAAATAGCATCATACACAGAGGGAGAATTATCCGGGACATAAACACAACAGCTGCTTCCGATAATTCTACATGCTCCCCCACGATCTGCCAAAACCACGTCCAAAACCATCCGATTTTGGAGGGTAACAATTCTAGAAATCTGTAGTTCCTCAGTAATATTCCCCAGGGCAACGGCGGTGTCATTCGCAACAGCCTCAACAACGCGTGTCAGCCGTCTTATTTTCCGGCTGTTCAATGCAGCCCCCACAAAGGAAAATAGTCCCAGATTAAAATCCACATACTGTTGTAACGTAGTGTCCGTTTGATCAATGTCCTCTAGGGCAACAGTTCGTTTAACCCTGTTCAAAACGAAATCGTGGTACAAAGTGTAATCGTTGTGGTACATTGGAGGGGCAATGAATACAGGAGGTAGCACAAACGATACGTAGCACGTGCCCAACCACCCCACTGGAAGCTGATGGTACCCCTTCGTCCCACAGATAAAGTAGGTGTTTCGAGATGCAACAAATGAAATGCCATTCGGGCTATCAAACGTGAGAGTAATATTACATTCGCTTTTCCCCACCGCAATCGTACCCTTGTTTCTAATGCATAAATCGGCTTTTGTGGCAATGACATTTATGACATGAGCACTGGATACATTCACGTTTCGCTGATTGCTATATACCCGTGGAGCAGATACATTGTCAGGCCTGTATTCTTCCCATTCAAAACGTGTGCCCTCAGCCCGGGGAAACCCATCCTTGTCATGGGAACATACTTTATTCAAACGGAAAAGCACCCCCCCTTTAGTTGGCCATCTCAGAGTAAAAAGGAGGGTGTACCAGGCATTGCATGACCCATTGTGTGAAAACGGGAGTGGAATAAGTGGGGTGCCCCCTCTCTTCTGGTTCCCAGGCAACATTCCACACACCCAGCAATTAGAGGTATTGGTCATATTATGCGTGTGGTGAAGAATCTGAATGAAGCTGTTATTTAAGTACGTTTGGCGATGGCGCTCTTCATGGAAAGGCAATGTAAAATGAAAGTGTTCAGACGGTGCCGGGGTAGTCGGCAGCAAATGTTCACGTACAGGCACCACAAGTTCGACTACCCAGGCCATAACAGCTATCACCACAATAGTTAGAACAAAGAGAAAGGCACCCAATATTTTCTTATCACGGGATGCCGTTGATGCCATAGTTCAAGAAAGTTTGTGCAAAGTCTCAAGTAGCACAAATTGTTCACAAATTGTTCACAGATTGTCTCAGATACACGTGCGTGTATACCTAAAAAAGGAAAAATGCGGTGCTGAACTCCGAGGTAGCCGTTGTTTTCTTCTCCGGGCCAAGACGGGTGTCGCTACTCTGGCAGAACTGATCCCCCCCCTTGGAATTCCCGGTTTCCGTTTCACAAACCTGGAGCGGTAACCAACCAGTCATGAACAAAAAGAACAAAAATCTTCTTATCGTGGACGCAGATCGTAGCGCTCTCTTCCGGTAGCAGATTGGTCCGGGAAGGCTCCCTCCACTTCGGCCGACGTCACAGCTGGGCTCTTTTCTTTCTCCAAGATCTCTTTATAATCAGTCAACACAGCAGGAGTCACCAGATCCGGAGAGACACGGCGACAATGTGTCGAATGCACCCACCGCTTCCTGTTCGTCACTCGTACTGCGGTTCGGGTTGCCAGGAGGACCTGCTCAGGGCCCTTCCACCTGGGCTCCAGACTGCTTGCTCTTTCAAACGAACGGACCATTACATGGTCCCCAGGACGAAGATCGTGGCCCTCTCCAGCGGAGTTATCAGGGAGCGCTTCTCGAACCTGTTGATGAATAGAGAGCAAATCATTTGTTAATCGTGCCAAATAATCATTCATCATAACACAAGGCACATCATGTATTAATCGCGGCTTGGGCACCCCCCAGATATTCATAGGGCGGCCAAACACCACCTCATAGGGCGTAAGGCCGGTTCGCGAGTGGGGTACTGATCTGAGAGATAGTAGTGCTAGCGGCAACGCATCTGGCCACTTCAACGATGTAGACGCCACAATTTTGGCCAGCTTAAGCTTCAACGTGGCATTGTACCGCTCGACCAAACCTGCTGACTGAGGGTGGAATACAGCGTGGAACTTTTGCTGAATCCCTAACCCCTTCAGTACATATTCCACAATCGTTCCAACAAAATGGGGCCCATTATCGCTCCACAAAAACTTGCCAACTCCAAAGCGAGGAAAGAATTCCTTAAGCAACACCTTAGCTGTTGTCAAAGCCATATTGTCTTTCGTGGGGTAGGCCTCAACCCATTTGCTAAAAGCACACACCACCACTAGAACGTACTTCAGGTTATTGCAGCGCTCGAGTTGGATGTAATCCATTTGAAGCACTTCAAACGGTGCAGAAGGTGGAACGAACCCTCCTTTCGGAGTATGGGTCCCCTTCCCAGGATTGTGTTGCAAACACACCAGGCAGGTCTGCACTACTCTCTTTGCAGTATTTGAAATCTCCGGATGTTCCCAAACTCGTGTTAAAAGACGAGTGATTGCAAGGGCTCCGACATGGGCCAGTCCATGAGTCATCTGGACCATCGCCTGTAAGTAAGCCGCAGGCAATTTCCACTTCTCCATGTCTTTGCTTCTCCAACAACCTTCGTCATCTAGTACCCCATCTGCTGCCCAAGCCGCAAGTTCAGATTCTGTAGCTGATTTTTGAATATCCCGTATCTCTGCTCTAGCGTCACTCCATCTCTCAGCCTGTGATTGTACCACGTACATAGGGGAGCTAGTTCGGGACATAGCCGTCTGCCTTGCTATGCTGTCTGCAAAGGCATTTCCTTGGCCCACTTTATCCGTAATCTTCTTATGGGCACTGCACTTTACTATCGCTACTTTTTTAGGACTGAGCAACGCATTCAGGAGATCACGCACTAGCTCTCCGTGCATAATGTGCTCCCCGTGTGACGTCAGGAACCCACGTTCTCTCCAGAGAAGCCCGAAGTCATGGGCCACTCCAAAGGCATACCGGCTGTCCGTGTATATGTTCACACATAGGCCAGCACTCAATTCGCAGGCTCTTGTTAAAGCTATCAGCTCTGCTGCCTGAGCCGATTTTTGTGGTATTCTAGCTGTTTCGACCACCGTCTTAAGAGTCGTGATCGCATATGCTGCGGAAGTCGTACCATCTGGCAGCCTCAAACACGATCCATCAACCCACAGTTCCCCATCCACATCAGGAAGTGGCACATCCTGTAAGTCAACACGACCCTTTGTCTGTTCCTCAGTCAGAAAAACACAGTCATGATGTTTTTCTTCCTGACCCTCCTCGGCCGGATAGGGCAATAAGGTCGCGGGGTTCAAAGTAGCGCATCTTTTCAATGTTATGTGTGGCGCTAAGAGTGTCAGCTCGTATCCTGTAAGTCGTGCACTCGTGAGGTATTGGGTCTTTGTTTGGTTTAACAGGGCATCTACTGCATGAGGAACTAACACCAACAATTTGTGTGATAACACTATGCCCTCACTCTGTCGTATGGCTACTGCTGTTGCCGCTACTGCTCGAAAACACCCAGGCAGCCCTCGTGCTACAGGATCCAAAATGGCAGAGAAGTATGCACATGGTCTCTGCTTATCCCCGTGTAACTGCACTAGCACTGACAACGCACACCCATCATTCTCGTGCACGTATAATGTGAAAAGTTTCGTGTAGTCTGGTGTTCCTAACACGGGTGCGGAACAAAGGGCCTGTCTCAACTGTTCAAAAGCTTTCTGACATTCATCTGTCCACTCAAGCGGCATCGGTGTAGCTTTGGACAGTAATGCTAGCAACGGTTTTATGATATGTGAAAAACCCATGATCCATTGTCTACAAAAGGATGTCAACCCTATAAAGGCACGCACATCTCTCTGCGTGCGGGGGACTGGTGTATCTAAAATTGCTTGAATTCGATCAGATGTTAATGCCCGCCCCTCCTTAGACAACAGATGACCGAGGTAGGTCACCTGGGGTCTACAGTATTGAAGCTTTTTCTTGGAAACCTTGTGATTATGTTGTGCCAAAAAGGAAAGTAATGCAAGTGTACTCTGTTCACAATCTGCATAGGAGTCGGCGGCAAGCAAAAGGTCATCCACGTACTGGATGAGCGCAACGCCAGACTGCAATTTAAAGGAATCTAGTTGTCGTTTCAAAGCCTGGCTGTAGATGCTAGGGCTTTCAGTATATCCTTGGGGAACACGACAAAATCTATACGATTTATTATTGAGCGTAAAACCAAACAGATATCTACTATCTGGGTGAACAGGAATGGAAAAGAACGCATTCTTTAAGTCAATAACGCTAAAGGTGGTGGCCGTCGGTGGAACCAAAGTAAGCAAAGTCGTGATATCGGACACCACTGGGTATTGGGGAATGACAATTTTATTTATTTCACGCAAATCAATAATAAACCGATAGATCTTGCCATCCGAGTCTCTCTTAAGAATCGGTAGAATAGGGCTGTTACAGACATTATAAGGGACCTCCTCCACCACCCCTGCAGAAATCAAATCCTGAACAATATGTGTCAATGCAATTTCACCTTCCTTCGAGATCTTATACTGTGGTACTCGTGGTAGAGGGGCCCCCTCCTTAACAGTAATGTGTATTGGTGGAATGCGCATCTCTCCCACATCCGTATCTGATGTCGCCCACAACGTGTGCGGCAGAGAGGCCAAAGCAGGAATATCGAAAATGGCATAAAATCTGTCGGGGTCAGGGCAATCATCAGGGTCAGGGTAGTTGTCGTTCAGGATAACCCGCACTCCCTCTGGAGCGCAGCGTATCGTCGCTCGGAAATATTTAAGCAAATCAATGCCCAGGATATTGTCTGGGGTATGAGGTGATAACAAAAATTGCCCAAAACTAAAGTATTTGTCAATGCATAGTGCAAGGGGCTTGGACAATGGGCTGGGGGAGGGTGTGCCATCAAACCCTACACACGTAATCATTTCGCCAGACAGGGGAGCCCTCGGAACCAAGTTTTTCGACAGCGCGCTACGAGTAGCTCCGGTGTCGACTAGAAATTGATCAGTAGAACCCAAAATACCCGCTGTTACATATGGACCTTGCTGATCTACTGGCACTTCAACTGATTCCTTACCCCATCCTACGCAATCCTATGCATGCACATAATCCTGATGTTCCACATTCTCTCCTTCCAAAATCTGATATTGATTCCGTCTATCAAACGTATTTCGTTCGTCCTGGCCACGGCCCCTCTCCTCAACCTGTCTACGATCACCTCCGCCACCTCTCGTTCCAGTATAACCTCCTCTTGACCTTCCACTGCCTCGACCACGCTGACTACGCTGTTCACGAAGTACCGGACAATCTTCGGCCCAATGCCCAAACTCCTTACAATAAGCACACTGATCCTCCGCAATATCCGTACGACCATACGATGCGTTTCCTCCACCTCGTCTACCTCTATCATTCCCTCTACCCTGTGTTCCCCGAACCTGTGCCAACATCACCTTCGTTTTCAATTCCTTCGTCTTTTTCTCTACACTTTCTTTAGCCTCCACTTCCTGCCGCTCATAGTACTGAGCCATAGTTAACAAGGACGCAGGGGTCGCCGTGGCCCAGGAACTTTCACTCGACTTCAATCGCTTTGCAATCTCTGGTAGGAGATTAGCCACATACTTATCTACAAACAAATGCCGACCCGTATCATCTGTTAAAGATTGACCACTGTAATCATGAAAGGCCTCCTCGAAGCGCGTAAAGAAATCTGAAACCGTTTCATCGGGTTTCTGTTTGCACGACGTTAACATGGTCCAATCAATCTTTTTGGAGGGAACAAGCGTTTTTAATTTATGCAAGAAGGCTGCTGGGAGATCTAGTATTAGCTGACAAGGCTTACATGCTGGTTCCCTATCTAAGTCTGCAGCATTTATTTCTTTCCATGTCCCCCCTAAAATCGTTTCATCATTAGTTTTACGAATTTGCCTCCACATATCGGGTGGTAGAATTAGCCCAAAAAACAAATCTATGTCTACAAGAGTCATCACACAAGACGATATAGCCCCCTCCACCCCTTCATAAAATGCCGCTGGATTCTTCCGAAGATCAGGTAAAGAATTTTTCAATGCCATGACATCTGCTCTATTCCATGGCGTATATACCCAATTATACACAAAATACCCTTTCGCATCCTTCGACAACTTATCATCATCCGTACCTTCCCCTTTTGGTGGAACATACAAAGGCGCAGCTTCACGCATAGGCATAACATGCAACGCAGAACTCTTATCTGAACCACGGAGGGAACACTCTTTAGCCTGCCCATCATGCTCCAATTCAGACTCCTTTTGTTTCTTTTTCCGCTCCTCCCGCAATCGAGTTGTCTCATCCCGCAGCTTGATCAATTGCGCAAACAGGTCATCAACATCTGAAAGATCAAAATCACCTTTAGTCAAGTTTTCACGATATACTGACAACCCTTTGGGCTCTAACGTATCAGAAAGGTCACGATATGCGCTCACAACCTCGTCAGCCAAGGAAGACAGAAAATACATCAATTCAAGATCCGTCCACCCTGTTTTTTCTGATATCAATTGATCCTGAGTAACAGTACGCTTATTCACTTTACGAGCCCAACTGCGTAAATGAGCGGACCTATCCGCAGTAAACCTGAGAGCAGATACGCCCTTCTTGCCCGACTTATCCTGTCCGCCATCATCAGAATCCACAGCTGGAGCCGTCGGCGTAACGTACGGAGGCGGTGACCGATCTAACAAAGAAAAATCATCAATTTCATTATTAAGGACAGGATAAAGTGGTCGGCGAATAGGAAACTGACCAGTCGTTTGCAAATTACGTTCCCTTTCCTCCCTTTCTTTCTTCTCCTGAGCCTCCTTTTCCTCAAGCTGTAAAGCCTTATCCCGAGCAGCCTTGCGCTGCTCTTTGTCCGCCAAGGCAACCTCACGCTTCATTCGCTCACGCGCCGCTTTCTCCCACATTCGTACGCAATCAAACATGTTTTGTCTAGACCTGCGTTGAAACATACATTGCTCTACAAATTGGATTTTACTCAAATCGTACGACCCGTGTAGGGGCCATTGCAATTCAGGATCGGCCTTGGTGTACTTATGCCATAATTTACTGTACATAATAGGTGGAAGGCCGAATTTGATATACATGTCCCTATTTGGTGTTCCCTCTGGGGGAGCCGGCTGTGATTCCGCTAACCTAATTGAGGTACCTTCTCCAAAACAACACATTCCTCGGAGTGTGCTGAAAACAGGCATGTTCAAAAAGTATCACGAAAGCGTGACACCAGACAAAAATGGCACTTACAGTTCTCCACACGATTGTGCCGCTCAAAGGAAAAAAACAAAGTTAGAGAAACATCTCTACATGCCTGCCTATGTGAAGTGCACTACACATATAAGTTCAAAGATCACAAATTCACAATGTTAGCTAACTCAAATCAAAGTTCCTAGAACTCGGCAAGCGTCCAAAGACTACCTCACCGATCACAAATCACAGAATTTCAGTAAGCGTCCGAAGACTACCTTACCGAACACAAAATCGCAGAACTTCAGTAAGCGTCCGAAGACTACCTTACCGAACACAAAGCTTACCAAATTCTCAAATGTCCAGGTTCCAACTGCCAAGGTCTTATAAGCCAAATCAGCCAAACGGCACTTTCGCAGCGATGCAGACACTTCAAAGACTCAGTCGGAGACCGGCGCCACCTGGAAGGTCAGATCGGAAGGAAAGGAAAAAACACCGTGGCAGCCAAGACTCGGGTCACTCGTGGCAGCGCGCGCCCATGGCGGGTTTCCAAGCCTTCGTCACGACCTCTCCTTCGGGCATCCGAGTCGCCGATGAGTCCCTTCGTGGTCGCCAATTGAAGTATTTCGGGGTTCCCAAGGCCTACACGCTCCAGAGATTACCCACTTACACACAAGAACTGTTGGCACGGAAACTGTAAAAGGCAAAGAACAAGTTTATTAAGACCCCATGGGGTGGTGGTACACTCGAACAGCACCCTTCGGTAATGCAAGAGGTATCACACCGAACACCGGTGTGACCCCGTTTATATACAATTTTGGGGCAATAAAAGATAGGCGGCACAAGTAAAGACACAGTTTTAGAGACATATATGGTCATCTTTTGGAATACTGCCAGCTCATTGGAGGGTTTCAAACCCACTGGTCAGTTAGCGGCACATTCCTGAAGGTTTACGGGTCAGTGGGAACTGCGCATGTGTGGCTTGACCAATGCTAAAAATAGCCTGTTGCTGGGCAGACAAGAGTGGTTAGCGGAACGGACAAAGGACTAAAGGGCACGTCGGCCACGAGGCCGCTCATGGTCTAAGATGGCCGCTGCAACATTCAAAATGGCGTTATCGTATATAGCCAAGTTAAGGAGGACAACGTGTAGGTTCAGCTAATCGCTAATCCGAACGGGCCAATTACGACAGTACGGGCCCTCCGAAGAAGCAAGTCGCGGTCCCGAAAGTGTAGCAGTCGCGCCACTCCCGGCTCTGGAGGTCGCCCCTGCAACAGTGGCTTAACCGGGACTCGAAGCGCCCGCTCCAAGGTGTAGAAGCTCGAGGGCCCCTCAGGGGCCACTACAGTCTGAAGCCAAGTTTCCAAGTAGCTCACCATGTCCGATCCCTCTATTTTCTCTGGCAGCCCCACCACGGGGATGTTATTGCGTATGTTTCTGTTTTCTGCGTCCTCACCTCGCCGCTCCAGCACAGTGAGACGGTCCAGAACACCTGTCATTGTCGCAGATATCGCAGTCTGCGCAGGGCCAATCTCCTGAAGTGTAGCTTCGGTCTGCTTCACCCGGTCAGCAAGTTTCGAGTGGTCTGGTCGCAAAAAACCCAGCCCCGCTGCAATCTGCGCAATGTCCTGCTGGAGGGCTACTCGAGAGTCCGCTATGGCCGCCAGGATTTTATCCAGTTGGATTTGGATCCCCGGGTCTCGTGGCAAATCCGGTTCACCCTTATTCTCCTGAGGGGGGTCTGACGGTGGTGGGTCTTATTCCTTCCGTGCCCGAGGTTTGCCCATGGTTGCGGCAGTTAGCGCACTTCAATCCTGCATTGCGGGTCTCCAAAAGCTGATCAATCTAGACTAGTGGGCAGTCCCTCCCACACTCCGAATAGGCCCAAAAGGCCATCCCTCGCTTCACCGGCATCACCCAGGAAAAGCCCCAGCCTTATTGTACCATCCAGTGAGGAAGATGCGTGGACGTAGAGGTTCCACGTGGGGGGCGTCAGGTCTCTTAGCTTGCCGCAGCTCTCTTAAGGCTCCTCTCGGTGCACTCCAGGTCAAGGTCGCCCGACTCCTCCCGGTCCTGTATTAGAGGGCAATCCCAGGTCCGCACCTCATCACTGCGTTGCTGCGCTCAATCCTCAGCCCCAAGTCCGGTCAGCAGCTTCCTTATGGCCGCACTCCAGGGTGTCAGGCACCCAGCGATGTGATGCCAGGCCGCCGCCCGCACCCCCGCCCAGTAGCTCCGTGCAGGGAGGGCGCCGCCAGTCCAGTCGCCACTGCCCAGTCAGTGCAGACCCGGGGCCCCTTGCAGCCGTTCTAAGCTGCGCCGCCTGCAATCTCCAGGGCCCCCCAAGGCGATCCTGCCCCCCGTCCGCAGTTCACAGCAGCGAGTAGGGGAGGCAAGGGGGAGCAAGCCCAGGCTCTGCCAATCTGCTGTCTCCCGCGGGGGCACCGGACACAGTCCCCCCCACAGGGTCCAGCCACCACGTTGTCAGTGTTCACCTCCAATCAAGCCGGAAGGGCGCCCTCTGGTCCTCAGGCTGGGCGCCCCTCCCACACAGTCCTGACTCCTCGCAGGACACTCTGCGATCCCGTTGGGCCGAGCCACAGGTCCCGGTCTTCCCGTGGCCGCGGCGCTCCCGGCACCTGCTCACCGCAGTCTGGGGCTCTCCGACGTCCAGCAGCGCCATTGCAGTCTTCCTCATGGTGTTGCACCCCGGTCAGCAGCACGTCCCCCGCCACAGCTCCCTGCTCCCTATTGCGGCCGTCAGCGCTGGCTCCAGCACCCGGAATAGGCAGTGGGGTCCGGCGCTGTTGCAGGTCTGGAATCGGGCAAATGTCGATGTCCATCACCTCCGGGTCGCCCCCGCTCAAGTGGCTCTGTCTGGGGGTCTGAGAGATGCCGAAAGCAGGATAATATGGGGGATCGGGCGCGGAGCTTAGTGCTCATGCAGCCCGTCCCAATCGGCTCTCAAGCCACGCCCCACAATGCCATATCTCATGTGTGCGACTGTGTTTAATTCCTTAACTGCAGAAACAATTATGTTACACAGCCTGAATGCCAACTAGTCACACATTGTTCCTGCACATGTTATTCTCACAGTGCAAGACTGTAAACAGGAGTTAGTGTACAAGTGAAGTCTGTAGCTACCCTCTTCCAGTGGTCACAAACATTGCACCTCACATACGGCACTGGCGAGCTGAAGCCCCTGTTGGTGGTTGGATAGTGTTCTCCTCATTAGGCATGGTCAGCCGACTGTTTCCGCCACTACGGCGCCTCTCCATGATGGGTGGTGCTGCTCCGGCCTGACAGTGTATCCTCTTCAGTGGGAGTTAGGACTCCTGGCCCTGTAGTACGAACTGCCCGTAGCTCGTCTACAGCAGATGTAACCTGCACCAGTGCCCTAGCTACATCCTGGCTACTGTGTGCCATCTCGCGCTGCACATGTATGCTGCGCCTGGAGAGGATATTGGTGGCGGTATACAGTCAAAATATCGAGTTTTTAATATCGATTTACATTAATATCGAATTAAAAATATAGAATGGATACGATATTGAATAGACAGAATATAGACTACAAAAATATCGAATAGAATAGCATTAATATCGAATTTAAAATATAGAATGGACAAAATATCGAATGGACAGAATATAGACTACAAAAATATAGAATGGACAGAACATAGAAAACAAAAATATCGAATGGACAGAATATAGACAACAAAAATATCGAATGGACAGAATATAGACAACAAAAATATCGAATTTTAGGTAATAAGTTAATATTAATTTTTTTAATAATATTTAATTTTTTTAAGTATTTTTTATGTTAATATATGTGTGAAAAGTATATTTATTTTCTAATTTATTTTAATTAATTAATTTTATGGTATTTTATTTTTGCGTAATATAATTCCGTAGCGGGTTGTGGGTTTATAGGGGAATAGAGTGGGAAGTAATTTAATTGTAATTAATTAAACATGTTAATTTATTTATTGTTTTTTATTTGGATTTAATTGTGAATTAATTATTAATTGGTAAATATTTAAAATTTAATTGGTAATTCATTTTAATTAGTTGATTACTTGATAATTATGTAAATTTTATTAATTTATTTTCTGTAGAGGGTTGTGGGTTTATAGGGGAATAGGGTGGGAAGTAATTTAATTATAATTATTTAAATTTTGTAATTCATTTATTTATTGGTATTTATTTTGAATTAATTGATATTAAAATATTTAATCGGTAATTAAATAAAATATAATTGGTAATTTATTTTAATTAATTGATTAATTGATATTTAAGTTAATTTTATTAATTTATTTTATGTTGCGGGTTGTGGGTTTGTAGGGGAATAGGGTGGGAAGTAATTTAATTGTAATTAATTAAATATTTTAATTTATTTATTGGTTTTTTGTTGTTCAAATTTTTAATTATTTTTTAATTGTTAATTAATTAATTGTTAGTTGGTAAATAATTTGTATTATTAGGTAATACTTTTTAATAATTAATTTGTATTTGTATTTTTAATTGATTAATTATATTATATAAAATTGTTAATTACTTTTAATTACTTTGTAATTGGTATTAATATTTAATTTGTTTTTATTTATATATGACGTATTTACTTTCCTTACTGTTGCACTCTCTGGAGTTGGAATAGTAATTTTTACCCCTACGCTATCCAACGCTTTCCCTACTGTTGCACTCTCTGAAGTTGGAATAGTAATTTTTACACCTACGCTATCCAACGCTTTCCCTACTATTGCACTCTCTGGAGTGGGAATAGTAATTTTTACCCCTACGCTATCCAGCGCTTTCCCTACTGTTGCACTCTCTGGAGTGGGAATAGTAATTTTTACCCCTACGCTAACCAACGCTTTCCCTAAAGTTGCACTCTGTGTAGTGGGAATAGTAATTTTTACCCCTCCGCTAACCAACTCTTTCCCTACTGTTGCACTCTCTGGAGTTGGACTAGTAATTTTTACACTTCCGCTATCCTACGCTTTCCCTACTATTGCACTCTCTGGAGTTGGAATAGTAATTTTTACCCCTACGCTATCCAACACTTTCCCTCCTGTTGCACTCTCTGGAGTGGGAATAGTAATTTTTACACCTACGCTATCCAACGCTTTCCCTACTGTTGCACTCTCTGGAGTTGGAATAGTAATTTTTACCCCTACGATGTCCAACGCTTTCCCTACTGTTGCACTCTCTGGAGTGGGAATAGTAATTTTTACCCCTACGCTATCCAACGCTTTCTCTACTGTTGCACTCTTTGGAGTGGGAATAGTAAATTTTACCCTGCTGCTATCCAACGTTTTCCCTACTGTTGCACTCACTGGAGTGGGAATAGTAATTTTTACCCCTAGGCCATCCAACGCTTTCCCTACTGTTGCACTCTCTGGAGTGGGAATAGTAATTTTTACCCCCACGCTATCCAACGCGTTCCCTACTGTTGCACTCTCTGGAGTGGGAATAGTAATTTTTACCCCTACGCTATCCAACGCTTTCCCTACTGTTGCACTCTCTGGAGTGGGAATAGTAATTTTTACCCCTACACTATCCAACGCTTTCCCTACTATTGCACTCTCTGGAGTAGGAATAGTAAATTTTACCCCTACGCTATCCAACGCTTTCCCCACTGTTGCACTCACTGGAGTGAGTCCGAGACTGTAGAGGTCCCTCCACCGGTGGCCCTGGACTGCTCCAGCCTGGCAGCCAACTTCTCCTTTGAGCGCTGGCGCATATCATACCATTGCTTTCTAAGTTCATCCACACTCCTGTGTGTCACCCCCACTGCATTTACTTTCTGCTGAATTTCAACCCAAATGCGCCTTTTGCGAGTCTCAGACAGTGTTCCCCTCATTAGGCATGGTAGGCCGAATGTTTCCGCCACTACGGCGCCTTTCCATGATGGGTGGTGGGGTGGTGCTGCTTCGGCCTGACAGTGCGTCCTCTTCAGTGGGAGTTAGAACTCCTGGCCCAGTAGTACGAACTGCCCACAGCTCGTCTACAGCAGATGTAACCTGCACCAGTGCCCTAGCTACATCCTGGCTACTGTGAGCCATCTCGCGCTGCACGTATTTAAAAGAAAACTACAAGCTATGGAGCAAAAGTTTATTTGTTCTTCTGGGAATTTAGATAGTTGGATAGTTTGAAGTGGTTGGCTGATGATATATTGTTTTGAAATGTGTTTGTTCATTGACTCTCTGCAGGACACAGGACGTTGGAGAGCCATCACCGTGACCAAAGCTGCCACGATCTTCGGATAGTCTTGCAGGAACTACTGTTGCTGAGCAAGACGCCACCGGCCTCAGTAAGTATGTGGTTACTGGAATCACAGAAACACTCGAAAAATAGATACTTATCAGGGGATACATATACAACACATAGGAACCAACAAAATACACTCTGATTGGGACTGCATAAATACTTTGTGATTGGATCTTCCTCTGGGGTCAGTGGCATGTTGCACAGCCATAGTGCCTCATGCAAGACTACATACTAGGCTGCTCCAAGACTGTCTGGAGGACCAATGATTCCAATGTGCAAGGAATTAAGAAGTTATGTTGAAGATAACCCATTTTTTTCTGAGCCAGAAATTCTGCACCTGTCTTTTTTGACCAGACCAATTAAATGTGCAAGCCATGCACCCCAGTCTGCTCCCTTTTGACAATTATCACAATTACTGAATATATATATGCGAGGATGTCCAGCAGTGGCTTTCGGTCTAGATGACCCATCCTTAACACTTGAATTCAGAATCTCCTTAGAACAAATAAATAAGGTTTATTATTTGAAGTAGCAATATTGATGACTGCCCAAAGGCATTTTGCATCAAACTCTTTTGGGCTTTTATTACTAAGAGCATTGTGAACTCTTTGAAGAAAGGATTGATAAAATGACTCTGGCCAGATTATGAATTTGACAGATTGAGTGTTGTCCATCAGGGTGGAGAAGGGCAATACATCTGCCACCTTAAAAAACTATGGTTTGTCAAATTTAGATATCGCCGCCAACCCAGCAGGGATCTCTGTATATTTTTAGGAACCACTGTTGAGGCGGTTCTTGTCAAGGTTCAAAAAATGTGGATGGCTGCCCTTGGTTTTCATGGCTGTCCACCAAACTTTACAAAAGTTTTTGATTTTCCAAAACAAACTCCCGAAGTGAGAGATTTTATCTGGTGGTGATGGACAGAAAAAAAGGACATCATACAATTCATCCTAAAGAGGGAGGACAATGCAATGGCCTTCCTCAGCCAATCCCTACTCCATTGGGCTGTATGGGGGAAGCTTTCCATTGATGGAGCCAACGGAGGCACCACCAATGGAAAGGTGATGGTCTGATCCACACAAAATGAGGCGGGCGGACCATCAGTTTGGCAAACCAAGTACTCTGTTAAGTTTGCAATTGAGTACTCAGTCTGCCAAAGTCTGGATCAGGCTTTTAATTTATTCTTAATCTTGAAGATGTTTCATAGCAAGAGCCAGGATATGATACATACTTTATTTTAGGAGACAAAATATGCCCATCTTGTCTGGTAAGTGCTCCAGCATTCAATGTTTTACAAAAACTGGAGATGGCAATGATCAGTTCTGAAATCAAATGGCTGTCAAGCTCCCATTCATAAGTGCCTTTTTCTCTACAAACATGCTTAATGGCCAACAACTCTCTCCAAATCAAAATAACTTGCAGGAAGACTACACCAATTGCCTTCTCAGAGGCATCCAATTGTACAATTAACTATTTTGTGTTTTAGGATTGGTGCTCGTCTTACCTAATGTTGATGGACAGTGAAAACTTGCTGTTAGACCTGACATCATTGGCTTGAGTCTCTCCTCCATTTTTTCTGTTTGCCTCCACTGTTTTACGATGTTTTGCTGGTATATGCTTTGGGCGCTGTGCCACTGCTGATCAGTGCCACAGCGCAAGTGCTCCCTATGTTAAATTGATGTAGCGATTGTATCCATGTTTGGCTTATTTGGTTTACTATCAGTCCCTAGTCTAGTGCACCAGGAGTGCCGGGGCTTGTAAAAACAAATGCCGCTCGTGGGCTTGCAGCGCGTGTTGTGCCACCCACAAGAGCGGCCTCGTAAAAGAATGTCTACGGGTCGGTCATTGCGAGACCCACGTGCAGCCTAGTGCTGTCACGCGGGCTGCGCAAGTATACCTACTTGCCAGCCCCTCAAACCTTCCCTTGACTTCATGTTAGTCACCCCTATGGTAGGCCCACGGGCAGGTTGCATTGTAAGTGTAAGGTAGGACACGCCTGACCAAGTTGGCATGTCCTAATAGTGAATTACAGCCATCTTCGTTTTTCACTATTGTGAGGTAACCTGCTCTCCATTAGTTAGAATGGGCCGCCGGGATTATTAAGGCTATGATCCTAGTTGGCTTGGGGAGCATGGTGCAATGTCGAGTTTGGTATCCCTGAACTCGGAGTTTAATTACGCATCCGTTGGGGTGGATGGTTTTTGGACTCTGGGTTTGAAAATAGCACTTTTAGAAAGTGTCTATTTTCTTGTCTAACCATTTCTGGTTTCTGCTGGTCTTGCGTGTGTGTGACAGGAGCTGGGTGGCTCCACAGGTCTGGATGAGTCAGTGTGGGATGAGTGGGACATTTGCGTTGAGAGTAGGGGGAGAGTAGTTGCTGATAGCCTGCCTTGCCTGATACAATGCTGGCTCCACCTCCTGCCAAGCGGCTGATGGCTCTGTGCCTGCCATGGACGATGCTAGCCTCACCTCCTGCCAGGAGGCCGATAGCTCTGCTCCTGCCAATGACAATGCTGGCTCCACCTCCTGCGGGGCGTCTGAAGACCCAGCCCTGCGCAATGAATAGGCCAGGTGCTTCTGCCTGGCTCCACCCACAACAGACCCAGGATGTTGGGAAATTCCCCTGCATGGACAAAGGGATCAAAGCCGAGAAGGGGTATAAGAGAAGGACCCCTGAACCAAGAAATCAGATCACTTCTGACAAGGAACCCTGTAACCAAGGACAAGAGGCCTGCTGATCTAAGGACTTGCCTACCCCTTCTGCCAGTGTGCTGTTTGCTGGGGGAAATCCTGCAGTGCTTCTTTATTTTTGCCAAGGAACCAGGAGAGAGGAACTGTGTGTGTACTCTCAGGCTTGCTAAGAAAATCTCCAAGGACTGGAAGAGTGCCAGTCTCCTGCTGAAGTCACAGGGCTAAAGGACTTCGTCTGCTACAAGTGCTATTTGCTGGAACCTGCGAGTCCAGCACCTCTGAAAGAGCCAGCAATCTCGACGCCGACGGACGTCGCCGAATCCAGCTCGACATCGTGAGCACGGCTCCAGTGTCCCGCTTCCTCGACGCCGGCCGCCGGGCCCGATCGACGCCAGCAGCAACGCCAGTGAGTAGTGAGTTCGGATCCAGCTCCAAAGGACCTTGTGTCTGCACCGCTGCTGATCGCGTCGACTACGTGCCCTCTCGACGCCGTAGCGCTGCTCACTCTTTGCAACAGCATCATCGACAACGACGCCTGCTGAGGCCTGATCGACACCGAAGACGCGACGCCGGATTGCTCGACGCCGCTGATCATCGTGTGCTTCATTTTCCAAGGTACTGTGTTGTTGGGGGTCCGTGTGACTCCGGGCTCGACGTAGCGCTCCTCGCGGTCGACGCCGAACCTTTGGATTAACTTTGCCTCGACGTCTTGTAGCCCCCGTGTGGGTTACCTTGTTGCTAAGAACTGTGTTTCCAGGAAGAAGAGTTGCTTTGATACGAAAGACTTTGTGCTAAAGAAGAAACTACCTTTGAACTATTTTTCCCTTCCCAGAGTATTTATCATGATTGTGTATATTTTTGTCGTTATTGGGTCTTGTGCTAAGCCTTATATAAAAATACTTATTTTTATAATACTACTGTGTCGTGTCCATTTGTAGTGTATTCACTTTATTACTGTATGTGGTCATAAATGCTTAACGCACAGCCTCCAAAATAAGCCTATCTGCTCTGCCAAGCTACCGAGGGGGTGAGCAGGGGTTATCAAAGGGTGTGATCCCCTTGCCCTGACTAGAAAAGGTGTGTCCCTATTTGTCAGAAGTGTATACCTCTGCCAACTAGAGACAGCCGGTTCTAACATTGGTGGGTCAGCGGTGAGGATTTGAACTTTGCATTTATGACCCATGTACAGTGATTAGTGTGCGCTACATTGTGAAAGCAGACCATAGCGCAGCCACAATCTACTTGGAAGGATCCTATTTTTGGTTCTCCGCTTTTCTGAAAGCTTGATTTTTTGAACACTGCCAGTTTTGAACATGAGTGACACCGGAGTCACTACCCCTGTTGTTGCTGTGGAGGAATTTGATAGGGAGAAGCTGAAGACATACGGGAAGAAGCAACTGCAATACTTTTGCGAGCAGTTCCAAGTTCCTACCAACCACAGGCCTCTCAAGAAAGGATGGATATGTCAAAGCATTGCAGGCCTGGTTAGAGTCCAGAGATCCCACTGATCCGGTGGTGGTACCGCCAGTGAATGGGCCTGAGTTCTCTTCCGGAAGCAGTGTTTCCTCCAAAGGTCTTTCCCCTGAAGAACGAGAAGAAAGGGCGAAGGAGCGTGCATACAACATGGAGATGGCAAGGCTAAAGATAAATGGGCAGTTGGAGTTAGAAAATGCAAGAGGTAGAAGAGAAGCTGATTTGGAGACCAAAAGGTTAGATTTTGAAAGAGAGAAGTTAGCTTTGGAGCGTGATACCAAGTTGAGGGAATTGGACATCCAAGCTAAGAAGTTAGAATCGAATCCCTCTGGTGGCAGCATCCCATTTGGGCCTGCAGAAAGTAGGTTTTATTTTCCCAAAGATGTGATAAAAGATTATCATAGGAATGAAAATATTGGTCAGTGGTTTAAAGCATATGAGTTAGCATTGTTGGCCCACCAGGTCCCTGAGAAGAATTGGGGAGCGGGGTTGTGGGGTCGCTTTGTGAATGAGGGGAGAGATACCCTGTTAGACATGCCTGTTGAGGATAGGATGTCGTATGCTCATATGAAAGATGCTTTAATGTTGCGGTATGGCCTAACCCCCGAGAAGTACAGACAAGCTTTTAGAGAATGTAAGAAGTTGCCTGGTACGACGTGGGTTGAATATGTGTCTTATTTTTGCAGAGCCATGGATGGTTGGGTGAAGGGCAGCAAAGTGGAAAGTTATGAAGCTCTTTATGATTTGTTTGCCTGGGAGCATTTGTCTAATAACTGTTTTCCAGAGCTGCGCCAGCACCTTATTGATAGCAAGATATCTAACCCTAGAAAACTTACTGAGGAGGCGGACCGCTGGGTCAGTACCAGGGTCCACAAGGGTCCAGTGGGAGACTCAGCCAAAGGTGGGCAGGGTCCCCAGCAGAAGAGTGGGGGGGACAAGGGTAAACAGAAGGAGTCCCAGAAAGGGCCCCAAAGTAATCCCCAAGGGAACCAAGGGAAAGGTTCCCAGCCTCCCCCTGAGAAGAAGCCAGGGGCCCCGATGGGTAAACCTGTTCATAGGGGTCCCCTAACCTGCTACGGTTGTGGGCCGCTCCACGCTCCCAGCCTCCGGATTTGGTATTGTTATTGCAGAGTTCTCACCTGATTAAGCCTGCACAGTTTTTGAAGTTTTAGAAGCGCCTAGCTTGTGTGTAGCGCTAGACTGCCCCGACCTCCCAGCATTTGTGTAGAATTCCGCCGAGGCCATTAACATATTGCAGCCCCCAAAGTGCGCTAGTGTGACAGCAGCTCCTGCACCGTGCTGCCTGAATAGATAATATTGCCTGCTATTGCATTGTGTATTAGCGCCGCCGCCTCTGACATCGCGCTCGCCTCCATTGTGCCCCAGTGTTGTTGCAAGTCTACCTGTTTTGCTGCTGCCATTTTGTTTATTGTTGCCCTGCCTCCTTCCCCTGATCTCCACCCCGCCTCCCTGCTGACCCTCCCTCCCACTGATACTGACCTCGCTGCCCCTCCACGATCGCGCTGTGACCGTCCTGCTTTCAGCAGAAGCGGCCGCTCCACGCTCCCAGCCTCCGGATTTGGTATCGTTATTGCAGAGTTCTCACCTGATTAAGCCTGCACAGTATTAAATTTATTCGTTAAGTGTAAAGGAGATGGAGTGCTTCTTTTTAAAATTGAACCTTTAAAAAGAAGCACTCCATCTCCTTTACACTTAAGCAAGACCTAAAAGTGGAAAAGACGCTCACCGGAGGTTCACCCTGAGTTTTCCACATAACGAAGGAAATTTAACGCTCCTATTACCAGCTACATAGTAAGCATACTTTTAACCAGCTCTATAAAATATTTCTAATGCAGTGTCTTAAATGTAACACACTTATTGTATACCTGATATTATGTATACACAGGTTATTTTAAGGAACCATCCTGATAGTTAACAGTGGACATGAATAATATCCATATGGTTGAAAACAAATCCTTAAGGCTCCTACCATAAAATACAAAGTAAGCATTGGATTACCTAAACTTGAGTGGTGATAAAGATGTAGTTTTGTGGATTAAATCAAACACACTAATTGTACACAAAATAATATTGTGTGTACACAGGTCTTTTAAAGGAACAAACCAGAATCATAAGATTGGATAAGATTTATCTATCCCCAGGATTTAGACTGACACCGCAAATTGAATACTGCGAATTGAGTAAGAAATCTTCTTGTGGACACTCTAGACACCGATAGAATTGTAAAAAAAAAAAAAACTTTCTGTAAATGAGATCCTTCAATGAATGTACACTAATTGACTGTTCCGTATATTTTTAGATTGAAGAAGTTTGATTCTAGTCCTGAGGAAGGTGTACCATCAATCTTAAACACCGAAACGCGTCGACAACTTGGTTACTTTTAACTTCTGTGAATTTGTATATGTGCTCAATGTCAATGTATTGTAATTGTTTTTAAATACAAAACTGTTGATTATATACCATGCTGGTTTCTGACTAAGTTTTTAATAAATTTGATTTTAATGAAAATTATGTTTTTTTGAGATAATTGTGGAACATGTCAGGATACATATCATTGAGATCAGAAATGTTTTTGGTGTCTTATTCCTCAAAGCGTTTTGCGCTTTAATTTAGGAACCACAGAAAGGAACCAATTACCCTTTGTGTAGCTATATTTCC
Source organism: Lissotriton vulgaris (assembly GCF_964263255.1). NCBI lineage: Eukaryota > Metazoa > Chordata > Amphibia > Caudata > Salamandridae > Lissotriton > Lissotriton vulgaris. The sequence continues at coordinate 28,930,885 of NC_141687.1, read as the reverse complement.
CAGTCCTTTCTGGGTTTGTCAGGGAAAACTCTCTCTTTTGTTGAAATCACCATTGCCATCCTGGAAGGATACAAGATCATCCGTAAGGACCGCACCGACCAAACAGGAGGAGGCATCGCTATCGTCCATAAGAACTCCATCCGCATCTCAACCTGCTCAGACGTCAACCTTACCAGCGCCGAACACCTTCACTTCCAGATCCACACCGACCCCAAAACCACACTCAGAGGCACACTCCTCTACCGACCTCCAGGACCCCGTGCACAATTCAGCGACGTTATCACTGACTTTATCACCCCACACGCCCTCCCTTCCGAGGAATACATTCTGCTGGGAGACCTCAACTTTCACCTAGAAAAGAGCAATGACAGCAACGCCACCTCCCTTCTGGACAATCTCGCCAACCTCGGACTCAAACAACTTGTCACTACGCCCACACACATCGCTGGGCACACACTCGACCCTATCTTCACCTCCAGCAAACATGTCTCCTTCAGTCACACCACTACTCTCCATTGGACGGACCACAGCTGCGTTCACTTTATCTACAAAAAGACCACAACTCACAACCATCCTCAACCTACTATGCGAAGAAACTGGAACAAAATCACCATCGACCAGATCTCCTCATCGCTTTCTCCAAAACCCCCCTGCCCACTCCTCTAACCCCGACCAAGCAGCCATTAACCTCTCCCAATGGCTATCCAACAGCGCCGACATTCTAGCACCGCTGAAAAAACGTCAAATCAAACTAGGCAGCAAAAACACATCCTGGTTCAAAGATGATCTTAAGAAATCCAAGAAACTCTGTCGCTCCCTCGAGAAGGCCTGGAAAAAAGACCCAAACACCAGCACCAGGGACGCCTTCAAGAACGCCACCCGCATACACTACCAACTAATCCGATCTGCCAAGAAAGCTGCATTCAAAGACCGACTAGACAACAACGCCCACAACAGCAAGGAATTATTCAACATTGTCAAAGAATGTACCAACCCCCCAGCCAACTCCAACGACATCACCCCTTCTCAAGCCCTCTGCGACTCCCTAGCTTCGTTCTTCCACAACAAAATCGCAGACATCCACAACAGCTTCGACAACCGACCCAGAGACCAACCCACCCAACCTTCTGCAGGACCTTCACCCCCCTTGAATAGCTGCTGACAACTCCCAGAAAGAGTGTGAGGAAGCTCAGGTTTCCTTTGAATGGGGGGGAGTTTCAGGTACTCTTCAAGTTGCTGAGAGGCCCACCATGCCTGTCGATTGTCTCCTGGGCAATGATTTAGAAGACTCCCCTTGGGCTAAGGTGGAGAGGGAGACACATTTGAGAATGTTGGGCGTGCCAGAGTGGGTGTGTGCAACCACTCGATCGATGACAGCGATAAAGGGTGTTGATGGGGTCCCGGAGCCTGAAAGTACGGCCCAGGACCCAGCTGTGAAGAGAAGGGGCAGGAGGCGCGGGAAACCGGCCCCCATAGTTCCCGTGGTCCAGGAGGAGGTAGACCCTGAGGGGGATGCCCTGGAGCCCACAGGGGAACAAATTGCGGAACTGGGAGACCTGCCCGAGCTGACCCATTGGCAGCAGGATTGTGGTCACTCCAGGGAGGAATTCTGTGCCGAACAGAAAGTGTGCCCCTCTCTTGTGGGTATGAGGCAGCAGGCCTCAGCCCAATCCTCAGGTGATCAGTCAGGGTCACATTTTGTGTACTGGGAGAATGACCTCCTGTATAGCGAGCCTAAGGCTGCTGAGCTTGGGTCAGCCCATGTGCTGGTGGTACCCCAGCGCTTCAGAGCCTTCCTACTGGGTTTGGCTCATGACGTTCCGTTAGCTGGACATCTGGGGCAGGACAAGACCTATGACAGGCTTGTCACCCATTTTTATTGGCCTCAGATGCGAAGGGATGTAGACATCCATTGTAAGACTTGTCACACTTGCCAGGCAAGTGGGAAAAGCGGAAGGAAGCAGAAGGCTCCCCTCCAACCTTTTCCGGTGGTCAGTACCCCCTTTGACCGGGTGGGTATTGACATTGTTGGGCCCCTGGACCCCAAGACAGCCCTGGGCAACAGGTTCATCCTGGTCTTGGTGGACCATGCCACACGGTACCCGGAAGCCATCCCTCTCCGAACAGTGACGGCCCCCATGGTGGGACGGGCACTGATGGGTGTTTTCTCCCGGATGGGGTTCCCCAGAGAGGTGGTGTCAGACCGGGGCACCAACTTCATTTTGAACTATATGAAGTCTCTGTGGAAGGAGTGTGGGGTAACCTACAAGTTCACCACTCCTTACCACCCTCAAGGGAATGGGCTGGTTGAGAGATTCAACCGGACCCTTAAAGGCATGATCATGGGTCTTGAAGAACCAATGAGGCGGAAATGGGACGTCCTCTTGCCATGCCTGTTGTTTGCTTACCGAGAGGTGCTGCAGAAGTCTCTAGGGTTCAGCCCCTTTGAGCTTTTGTACGGTTACCCGGTAAGAGGACCTTTGAGTCTGGTCAAGGAAGGCTGGGAGCAATCTCCCAGGAAACCTCCCCAGGATGTATACAGCTACATGCTGGCCTTTCGGAACCAGACTCGGCGCTTCAGAGAACTTGCTCAGGCAAATCTGGAGGCCAGCCAAGAGGAGATGAAGCGATGGTACGACCGGAATGCCACTCTGGTAAAGCTTCAGCCTGGTCAACAAGTCTGGGTCATGTCCCCTGTGGAACCTTGTGCGCTCAAGGACAGGGGGACTGGACCGTTTAAGGTTGTAGAGAAGAAGAGCGATGTCACCTACTTGGTGGACTTGAAATCTCCCAGGAACCCCTTGCGGGTCCTGCATGTCAACCGTTTGAAGCCCCACTTAGGAAGGTCCAAAGTGGGCATGCTCCTAGCTACAGATGCTGGAATGGAGGAGGAGAGTGAGCCTCTTCCTGACCTCCTGTGTGCTAAAGAGCAAGAAGGGTCAGTGAATGGTGTGGTCCTCTCTGACACACTGACCCTTGAGCAGAAACAGGATTGTCGCCACCTGTTGGGACAATTCCCGGATCTGTTTTCCTTGGTTCCGGGTGTCACTCATTGGTGTGTCCATGACGTTGACACCGGAGACAGCCCTCCTGTGAAGCACAAGGCTTACAGGGTGACTGACAAGGTTCGAGCATACATTAAGGAGGAGGTCTCCAAGATGTTTGCGTTAGGGGTGGTTTAGTCCTCTAGCAGTCCTTGGGCCAGCCCAGTGGTCTTGGTCCCGAAGGCTGCAGCGCCTGGTGCTTCACCGGAACTCCGGTTCTGTGTGGATTACCGAGGACTCAATTCGGTCACGAAGACTGACGCGCACCCCATCCCCAGAGCTGATGAGCTCATAGATCGGTTGGGGGCTGCCCGGTACCTTAGTACGTTTGATCTAACGTCTGGGTACTGGCAGATCGCCTTGACTGATGGGGCAAAGGAGAGGTCCGCATTCTCCACACCAGATGGGCTATACCAGTTCTGGGTGATGCCCTTTGGGATGAAGAATGCCCCTGCCACCTTCCAGAGGTTGGTCAACCAGGTCTTGGCTGGACTGGAGGATTTCAGTGCCGCCTACCTGGACGACATCGCAGTGTTCAGCGCCAGCTGGGAGGAACACTTGCGCCACCTCCAGGAAGTGTTGTTGGCCCTGCGCAGAGCAGGCCTCACAATCAAAGCCAGTAAGTGCCAGATTGGGCAGGGTTCGGTGGTGTACTTGGGGCACCAAGTAGGGAGCGGCAAGGTTGCCCCCTGCAACCCAAGATTGATACCATCCTGGCTTGGGAGCCGCCCAAAACCCAAACTCAGGTGAGAGCCTTCTTAGGACTCACGGGTTATTACAGGAGGTTCGTCAAGGATTACGGTACCATTGTGCACCCCTTGACTTCGCTGACTTCCAGGAAGCAGCCACGAAACGTGATCTAGACTGATGCCTGTCAAACGGCCTTCGACACCCTGAAAACTGCAATGTGCACAGCACCTATACTCCAGGCACCCGACTTCTCGAAAGAATTTATTGTCCAGACGGACACTTCAGATCATGGCGTGGGGGCTGTTCTAGCTCAGGTGAATGAAGAGGGCCGAGACTTGCCTGTAGCCTTCATCAGTAGGAGGTTACTTCCCAGGGAAACGAGGTGGAGTGCGATAGAGAGAGAAGCATTTGGTGTGGTCTGGGCGCTGAAGAAGCTAAGACCCTACCTGTTTGGGACTCACTTCCGGGTTCAGACAGACCACAGGCCCCTCAGATGGTTGATGCAGATGAGGGGTGAGAATCCGAAACTGTTGAGGTGGTCAATTTCCCTACAGGGGATGGACTTTACGGTGGAACACCGCCCTGGTACAGATCACGCCAATGCTGATGGTCTGTCCAGATTTTTCCGCCTTAGTGATGAGGACTCCCTAGGTCAAGGGTAGTTCTCCCCACATTTCAGCTGGAGGGGACACGTGTTAGACCTGACATCATTGGCTTGAGTCTCTCCTCCATTTTTTCTGTTTGCCTCCACTGTTTTACAATGTTTTGCTGGTATATGCTTTGGGCGCTGTGCCACTGCTGATCAGTGCCACAGCGCAAGTGCTCCCTATGTTAAATTGATGTATTGATTGTATCCATGTTTGGCTTATTTGGTTTACTATCAGTCCCTAGTCTAGTGCACCAGGAGTGCCGGGGCTTGTAAATACAAATGCCGCTTGTGGGCTTGTTCCCATGATGCACTGGGCCAGGGACAGACTGATTTGCATATAGCCAGGTTCTGAGCTGGGATGGGGCAGTGAGATAAATAACGGTGATGGATCAAGCCCTGATCTTTGGACTGGGTAAGAGTGGTCTGTTTAACTCAGACACTCTGTTCATCACCACCCCTTTTCTAAATCGTTTTTGGCCACTATAGGTGTGGCAGGCTATACTCAGACATGAGTCCCTTTCTCACTGCTCCATCAGGATTCAAGCAAGCCGGGCCGAAGAAGGCTGAAATGTCAGAAACCGGTCCCCGGTAGCTTGTCTCCTTTCTGGTGAAGAATTGGCTTGGTAGTTTAGTCTGCCCTGTTCCCATGATGCACTGGGCCAGGGACAGACTGATTTGCATATAGCCAGGTTCTGAGCTGGGATGGGGCAGTGAGATAAATAACGGTGATGGATCAAGCCCTGATCTTTGGACTGGGTAAGAGTGGTCTGTTTAACTCAGACACTCTGTTCATCACCACCCCTTTTCTAAATCGTTTTTGGCCATTATAGGTGTGGCAGGGTATACTCAGACATGAGTCCCTTTCTCACTGCTCCATCAGGATTCAAGCAAGCCGGGCCGAAGAAGGCTGAAATGCCAGAAACCGGTCCCCGGTAGCCTGTCTCCTTTCTGGTGAAGAATTGGCTTGGTAGTTTAGTCTGCCCTGTTCCCATGATGCACTGGGCCAGGGACAGACTGATTTGCATATAGCCAGGTTCTGAGCTGGGATGGGGCAGTGAGATAAATAACGGTGATGGATCAAGCCCTGATCTTTGGACTGGGTAAGAGTGGTCTGTTTAACTCAGACACTCTGTTCATCACCACCCCTTTTCTAAATCGTTTTTGGCCACTATAGGTGTGGCAGGGTATACTCAGACATGAGTCCCTTTCTCACTGCTCCATCAGGATTCAAGCAAGCCGGGCCGAAGAAGGCTGAAATGCCAGAAACCGGTCCCCGGTAGCTTGTCTCCTTTCTGGTGAAGAATTGGCTTGGTAGTTTAGTCTGCCTTGTTCCCATGATGCACTGGGCCAGGGACAGACTGATTTGCATATAGCCAGGTTCTGAGCTGGGATGGGGCAGTGAGATAAATAACGGTGATGGATCAAGCCCTGATCTTTGGACTGGGTAAGAGTGGTCTGTTTAACTCAGACACTCTGTTCATCACCACCCCTTTTCTAAATCGTTTTTGGCCACTATAGGTGTGGCAGGGTATACTCAGACATGAGTCCCTTTCTCACTGCTCCATCAGGATTCAAGCAAGCCGGGCCGAAGAAGGCTGAAATGCCAGAAACCGGTCCCCGGTAGCTTGTCTCCTTTCTGGTGAAGAATTGGCTTGGTAGTTTAGTCTGCCCTGTTCCCATGATGCATTGGGCCAGGGACAGACTGATTTGCATATAGCCAGGTTCTGAGCTGGGATGGGGCAGTGAGATAAATAATGGTGATGGATCAAGCCCTGATCTTTGGACTGGGTAAGAGTGGTCTGTTTAACTCAGACACTCTGTTCATCACCACCCCTTTTCTAAATCGCTTGTGGGCTTGCAGCACGTGTTGTGCCACCCACAAGAGCGGCCTCGTAAAAGAATGTCTAAGGGTCGGTCATTGCGAGACCCACGTGCAGCCTAGTGCTGTCACGCGGGCTGCGCAAGTATACCTACTTGCCAGCCCCTCAAACCTTCCCTTGACTTCATGTTAGTCACCCCTATGGTAGGCCCACGGGCAGGGTGCATTGTAAGTGTAAGGTAGGACACGCCTGACCAAGTTGGCATGTCCTAATAGTGAATTACAGCCATCTGCGTTTTTCACTATTGCGAGGTAACCTGCTCTCCATTAGTTAGAATGGGCCGCCGGGATTATTAAGGCTATGATCCTAGTTGGCTCGGGGAGCATGGTGCAATGTCGAGTTTGGTATCCCTGAACTCGGGGTTTAATTACGCATCGTTGGGGTGGATGGTTTTTGGACTCTGGGTTTGAAAATAGCACTTTTAGAAAGTGTCTATTTTCTTGTCTAACCATTTCTGGTTTCTGCTGGTCTTGCGTGTGTGTGACAGGAGCTGGGTGGCTCTACAGGTCTGGATGAGTCAGTGTGGGATGAGTGGGACATTTGCGTTGAGAGTAGGGGGAGAGTAGTTGCTGATAGCCTGCCCTGCCTGATACAATGCTGGCTCCACCTCCTGCCAAGCGGCTGATGGCTCTGTGCCTGCCATGGACGATCCTAGCCCCACCTCCTGCCAGGAGGCCGATAGCTCTGCTCCTGCCAGTGACAATGCTGGCTCCACCTCCTGCGGGGCGTCTGAGGACCCAGCCCTGCGCAATGAATAGGCCAGGTGCTTCTGCCTGGCTCCACCCACAACAGACCCAGGATGTTGGGAAATTCCCCTGCATGGACAAAGGGATCAAAGCCGAGAAGGGATATAAGAGATGGACCCCTGAACCAAGAAATCAGATCACTTCTGACAAGGAACCCTGTAACCAAGGAGAAGTGTGGCTCACTGGTTAGAGCAGGCAGACCCTGAAGCAGAGGTCAGACCCGGGACCAGGGTTCAATTCCCGACGCGGCAGGGTCTTGAGTTCAAATGTCCATGGACTCGATAATTCTCGCTTCGGTGCCTGACCTAATCATGGGTTCACACTCTGCAACTCTGGGCATTAAGCTTGCTTAATCTCCACAACGGCCCCCGCGACGGGATGCCTGGCTTTCACCTTGGGGATGCCCTGTAGGGGCTATCTCACAGGGAAAAGCCAGGACGGGTTCCCAAGGCAAGCGCTTAGAGACCCCTGGGTTATAAGCGCTATATAAATCCAACATACAATACAATACAATACAATACAATACAAGAGGCCTGCTGATCTAAGGACTTCCCTACCCCTTCTGCCAGTGTGCTGTTTGCTGGGGGGAATCCTGCAGTGCTTCTTTATTTTTGCCAAGGAACCAGGAGAGAGGAACTGTGTGTTTACTCTCACGCTTGCTAAGAAAATCTCCAAGGACTGGAAGAGTGCCAGTCTCCTGCTGAAGTCACAGGGCTAAAGGACTTCATCTGCTACAAGTGCTATTTGCTGGAACCTGCGAGTCGAGCACCTCTGAAAGAGCCAGCAATCTCGACGCCGACGGACGTCGCCGAATCCAGCTCGACATGGTGAGCACGGCTCCAGTGTCCCGCTTCCTCGACGCCGGCCGCCGGGCCCGATCGACGCCAGCAGCAACGCCAGTGAGTAGTGAGTTCGGCTCCAGCTCCAAAGGACCTCGTGTCTGCACCGCTGCTGATCGCGTCGACTACGTGCCCTCTCGACGCCGTGAGCGCTGCTCACTCTTTCCAACAGCATCATCAACAACGACGCCTGCTGAGGCCTGATCGACACCGAAGACGCGTCGCCGGATTGCTCGACGCGGCTGATCATCGTGTGCTTCATTTTCCAAGGTACTGTGTTGTTGGGGGTCCGTGTGACTCCGGGCTCGACGTAGCACTCCTCGCGGTCGACGCCGAACCTTTGGATTAACTTTGCCTCGACGTCGTGTAGCCCCTGTGTGGGTTACCTTGTTGCTAAGAACTTTGTTTCCAGGAAGAAGAGTTGCTTTGATACGAAAGACTTTGTGCTAAAGAAGAAACTACCTTTGAACTATTTTTCCCTTCCCAGAGTATTTATCAAGATTGTGTAAATTTTTGTCGTTATTGGGTCTTGTGCTAAGCCTTATATAAAAATACTTATTTTTATAATACTACTGTGTCGTGTCCATTTGTAGTGTATTCACTTTATTACTGTATGTGGTCATAAATGCTTAACGCACAGCCTCCGAGATAAGCCTATCTGCTCTGCCAAGCTACCGAGGGGGTGAGCAGGGGTTATCAAAGGGTGTGATCCTCTTGCCCTGACCAGAAAAGGTGTGTCCCTATTTGTCAGAAGTGTATACCTCTGCCAACTAGAGACAGCCGGTTCTAACACTTGCCATGTGTTCGCCCACCCTAAACTGGGTGAGCGGGCACATGCCTGAACTCTGTCTGGCTGTGGGGGGTTATGCTGGTGGCAAAAACACAGTAATCGCCAATGTCAACCTAATGAAGGTCTTATGGTCTCTAAATGAGGAGAGCAAGCCTTCAGTTTGGTGAATATGGCACTCTACTGCCATTGCAATGGAGTACCCTCTCTGCCAAACTCTGAAAAGGCCACTTTTCACTTTTTCAGTTGTAGCTGCCGTTGTGGACCCGCAGAAACATACTTAAAGCAGCTTTGTCCTGAAAGGGATCTGAAGCTTTGATGTTGATTCCCACCTCGGAATGAGAATTCGCTGTTTTTTTCTGAGGTGCTGGGAGCCTTGACAAGGATTAAGCTGAAATTAAATCGGACACCAGTCAGATATTTTTTATTCCACAGGCACCTCTAAAAATTTAAAGGAAAGGTTTCTCAAAAAGTTCCCACTTTATTCTGGCAACGCAACAATCAAAGGAGTAAAGTTCTAAGGCCAGAGGACCTCAGAGTAGGACCTGTAGCGACTCAGCTTGTCAGGCAGAGGCCACCAGCAAAGACCAGTCCAAGTCAACTCCCCACTTTTCAGCTGGGTACTTTAGAGATAAGTCCTCTTGAAGCTTGGTGTGCCTCTGTAGGCACATATGAAGTCAGGTAAATGACCCTCAGAGACAACTTCTTCGTCCTGGGTGAAGGAGGGAGCAGGTCCTTCAGGACTCCTCTCCAGTCACAGATAGCAAGTCTGGTCCTCTTGATCTTCCACAAGTCCAGAAAGTTTTCTGTGGAGGTGGTTTGGGGTGCCACATTTAAGCAGGGCACGAGCTAGTGGTTGAGTCCTGGGCACTCCCTAACCAACTGGGTAAATGTTCCCAGGTGTAACTAGATTTTTTTTTAGTAGTTCCTGTTTGCCCTACTGCAAACAATTCTACAGTGCTACTCACTCAAAATGTAAGCTAGGGGACGACTTCTCCCCTTGTGCGGAGTCAGTATTCCCACCCAGATGTGCGGCCAGGGTAATAAACAACCCCCTCCTCTGTGGTGACACAACTGTTTCTAGGGAATAGCTTTCTTCCCATTGAGTTTGGTGCCAGCCTGTGGGAGAAAAGCTGGGGCTTTTCAAGTGTCACCTAATATTTGCTTATGACAAAGTAGGTCCCTTTGAAGTTAATTAAGTTCCAGGGCCCACCCAAACTGGTCTTCCTAACATTGGAAGAAAACACACCCCCACTCCCATGCCACTTAATGGGATTTGGGAGCAGTTTACACATCTCTTCCAAACCTAATTCCTGTCAAGGACTGGCTGGGGAGTTGCTGGAAAGCTAATGGAAATGATCATCCAGCTGCTTCAGGCAGGCTACAGGTAAATTTCTAAGTTATGTTTCCCAAATATTTAAATCAAATACAACTTTAACAGAGGATTAGATTTTTGTTAAATATAAAAATTAAGTCTTTGAATGGACTGGTGCAGATCAAAGGTTGTAACAATGTTGATTTGGACTAGCCACTATTGAAATTGCTAATGTCACACATATTCCATTCTTAACTTATATTTGCCCAACCATTTAGGCAGCAAGGTGTGCTTAAGGGTAACTCATTTGTTATTTTTAAATGAGGTTTTCCTAAAAATGATGATTTTTGGCCGGTCTGTGCAGCTGGGTCCAAGCTGCTGCTGCCGCGCCGCAGAGAGTAGGCCTGAACCATGTTCACAGCCACTGTAGTAGATGGCACAATATGTGCTGCAGTCCACATGTGAAATGTAACTTTCCATGCCATGGATTTGCTTTGTGCACAATATACTATGGCCTGATAAGAAGGTTAAATGTGCCAGTCAACTTTTAAGACAATTTTGACAGGTTTTGGGGATGACAGCACATACACTGGGCCCTGGATAGAAGTGTCTGAGTGTTAAAGTTCACGAGCCCCAAAATAATGGAAACATTTGGATAGCAACTTAAAAAGAGGTCACTTTGCAATGGAGACCTTACAATTTCATCCTTAATCTTTTCTCAGTAACTCCGATGGAACAAAGTAGCAATTGGTGAGGGTCACACTTTTTTTAAGCGACCCAGAAAGGTTGAGTAACTGTTTAGGCATGCATCCTTTGCAGACACTATGGATGGCGCACAAGACAACGCCACTCCAAACAAGGAACTAATAAGATACCCAACCTTTAATCAATCAGAGGAAAACTGACAAGCACTAAATGCACAGTGCACTGTAAGTACATCTAAAAAATATTGTAACTTAGTGGGGTATCCAGAAAAATTAGATGAGCTGCCACTCACTTGTGGGAGGTCTATTGTTCAAGTCGTTTTCCAAGGCTGCATTCTTTATTCGGAGCATAATCAATTCGTTGTTTTGTCCTGGGAAAACTCCTCCGCTATGGCTGAGGAGCGTTGCATCACTACCCGCAGAGGTAAACGAAAAAATAAAATGATCTTATTGCAGATCATTGTATTTGTCGTCCTGTGGCTGAGTCTTGGGCGTGGGGCCAAATCGCTGCTGCAGGAGGAGAAGGAATGGTGGGCCCTGCTGTCAGTGCGCATGACAGTTTGGCTGGCCATCTTAGGACGGCCTAACCATCATGCGTACTGACATCTCGCCAACCCAGATGTCTTGCTGGGTGGAGAGATCAGCAGGCCCAGACTCCCAGCTCCTGAAGGTGCGCAAAATAAGCCTGCTCCAACCAATTCTGACACCTTCTCTCATGGTGTGAGCAGCCCCAGGATTGACCACAAGGGAGCTGGCAGCTTCCGCCTATGCCCAGAGGAGAAGACTGGTAAGCAGAGCAGCATTGATCGTAACATACTGTGGGCAAAACTCACAGAGTGGGGTATACCGAGGAAACTCCTGGCGGACATCATGTCTCTCCACACCGGCACTTGGGTCCACACCAAGCTCACACAGACAATTTCAACAGCCAAGATCTACATGAACAAAGGGCTAAAACAGGGCTGCGTGATCGCACCCACACTGTTCAACTTATATACTGTGGACCTAGGAGATACACTGTTAAATACCAACATCTTCCCACCTAAACTGGGCCATGTCAGACTACCAATTATACAGTATGTGGATGACCTTGCCCTATTGGACCAAACTAGAATAGGCGTGAAGAGGGCATTGTAAACACTACAACTTTATAATACGGAAAATAAACTCCAAGCCAACGCAGCCAAAACTAAAGTGTTGGTCTTTGGCCACAAACCCACAAAATCATTAATGGGCTGGCATCTTGGCCCATTAAGAATTGTCGCCGCCAACAAGTATACTTACCTGGGAGTACAATTCTCAGACACCGGCGGGAAAACACTACAGAACAAAGCACTGGTGGCAAAAGCGGCTAAGGTCGCACACTTCGTATGCAGACTATATCATAAGCTTATAAGCCACTCAACAGAAGGCATTCAGCGAGTAATGCAAGCCAAGTTAATTCCCAAACTGAGCTTCGGGCAACTTGCTTTTCCTGGCCTCTCCTTTCCTTTCAGAGAGAGGGGCAGGGTCATCAGTCGCCCAGTAGGAGGTGGGGCCAGCATTGTGGAAGGCAGGCACAGCCCTATTCAGGCCCAGGTGCTACCCCCTCCCAACACTCTAGATGCAGATGGAGCTATTCAGCTCAGGAATGGCCCACTCAGCCCCTAGGAGCTACCCATCCCCTGCCACTCACAAACCAGACAGTCAATTCACAAACAGGCCAAGGCACACAGGACGGTGAGACAAGAGAACAGCCACTTTCTAAAAGTGCTGTTCTCAAACACCGGATTTAAAAAACACCTTTCCTAAAAGATGTGTTTTCAAATTCTGAGTTCAGGGATACCAGACTTTTACGTCCTATCTTGCTCCTATGGGAAGATATGCAGGTAGCCACTGTAGCCAGCATTCCCCATGATAGCCTATGGGCAAGATAGCCTTTCAATTGTGAAAAACGAAAATGGCTGAAATTCACTACCAGAGCAGGTCACCTGCAGTAGTACATGCTCTACCTTTCACATACACTGCACCCTGCCAAAGGGGGTACCTTGGGCCTTCCATAGGGGTGACCAATGTGTACAGAAAGGGAAGGGTTAGGCCTGGTCAGTGGGGACACTGGCCAGGTCGACATGGCAGTTCACAGTCTGCACACAGGCACTGTGGTGGCAGACCTGAGAAACCATTTTAGGGCTACTCATGTGGGTGGCACAATCAGTGCTGCAGGACCACTAGTAGCATTTGTATCACCAGCCCTGGCACACTCAGTGCACTTTACTAGGGACTTCTTGGTGATACAAATTTGCCAATCATGGATAACCAATTACAATAAAAATGTACACAGGGAGCACTTACACGTTGACACTGATTAGCAGTGGCAAAGTCCCTAAAGCATCTAAACCAGCAAAAACAAATTCCAGCACAGCATCAAAAATTACAGGAAGTAGAGGCAAAAAGACAGGGGAAACAACACCAAAGATGCCAGGTCTAACAGGAAAATAATATATGAGCCACATACCTTCAACAGTGGCTGTAGCCTATGCTTTTGCGCTATCACTCTACTATCATTACTGTATAGTTCGCTTATTAATTACTCCGTACTATTTCTCACCTCTTGGATGTACTCATAACAATGCATTTATCTATGATGTATATACTACCAGCTGTTCTTACAATCTTTTTAGACTTTTAACCAATCAAATATTTTTATCCATGAGACAATACGTATTGTATTTTTAAACGATTTTCCGGAATCATACAAAAACGAATTGAACAGATCAGAAAGCAGAAGATCAGTAGTAACATTTGTATTTTTTTTGTTTCAGGCCCCTTGCACTGCCAAGGCTGCTGGGAAAAGTTTCAAAGGCTTAAAAAACTAAAAACACAGAGAAGGCTAATATCAATCCCATCGCCATGGTTGGAGGCATAATCCAGCTGTTGGAGATTGTAAAGGAGCTGGAAACAATGGAGTAGGAAAAAGAAGTACATAGAAAAGGCACAAACAGACGTGAATGGAACTGGACTTATCATACTTACAATCAGATGCTAACTGGAGACAAAAATCAGCTTGACGAAGGGGTAGAACCTGTCGAAAAATACCCGTCAAATTCAAAAAAACGAACAGGGAACTGAAAACAAAAAGTTAGGAATCATAATGGATTAGTAATACCTAGATTGGAACAAAAAAGAATTACAAGGAAAAATTACTTGGCAGAAGGTTCTGATGAGCTGTACAGCTATTTATAGGTATGTCAACGAAAGTCCTTCTGTTTAAAAGGGTATGCAGCCAGCACCCATGTGTGTGGTCCAAAAATGCAATATCAGAGGACAACCAAGCCTGAGGTGATTGGAGCTCCTGGAAACCGTTCTCAAGCAGGAAGATGTGTGGATGCTTCCTGTCTAGGGTGACCAACTTTCCGTAAATTTCACGGACCGTTCGTAAATTGGATCTCACGTCTGTTGTCCGTGAGGATCCCTTTTACGGAAACCTATTGTCTGTAATTTTGGGCCTTTCAAGGAACAGAGCTGTTTACCTGCGAGAGCCCTCAGCCCCCTGATGGGATGCCTCGCAATCCTACTCGTAGCGCTAGAGCAGCCCCACCCATCCATTGTCATTCGGTTTGTGGTTACCACATACAGAATGACAATGGGGCAGCCGGGGCTGTGAAAGCTTATGGTGGCCTTCACCAGCCTTGATCTGTGCAAAAACGCCCATGCTGCCGCTACCTGAGAATCCAGTTAACCAAAGGAAGGCGGTGGAAGAAGTTAAAAAGAACAGGTTATAGTTCTTTCAGAGTCTCATCATTTTAGAACTGACTAATTTTCATTATTATTTTCAGGGAAAGCCTGGTTGCTGGGTTTTTAGATTTCGCATAGCGTTGCCGTGCAACGCACTATTTGCTTTGCGAAACATGCACTAAACAGTATTGTGGGGAGAAGCTCCACCCACTTTCCGTCCATGTTTTTCATTTGGTTTTACCAGAAATGCTGCATTCTGATTTGTTTTTGGCCTGTTTGTCCCTCCTCCTCATGGCCATGTCGTCATTTTAATCCTTTCATGGCTATCGGCCCCCCCCTCCAGCAGTCTGTAACTTTTCTGTCGACCCCCTCCCCACTCCCGATCATGCCTTCTTGGAGGCAGGCACTTTTGTTTATAATGCAATATGTCTTGCGTAATACGAGTCCTATTGCATATAGAAATGCTTGTTTTCTCATTGGATTGGCTGGCTGAGTCATACACTTTATTTTGCCTGACCTGTCCAGCCTGCTCGATTATGCATGCATCGTCCAGGAACCGCTAAACAGACGCTCCTGCGCATAAAGCGCTGTTGTTCCCATTTCCCGCCTGCGGAGAGAAAGAACTGATCAACAACCGAGTGGAGGGAGTGCAGAAGAGTTCACCATGCACCTCCTGTGACATGCAGCAGAGCTCACAGGTAAACAATAATACAGGACCGAGCGCCCCAAGGTTTCCCCCGCCGCACCCCGGGGTCCGTGGCATACCTGGGAGAGCAGGAAGGAGTACACCTACCTGTGCACACCTACACAAGAGTGCAGAATGCATGGTTGCCGCATCCAAAAGATGATGCAAGGAGAGAAGAAGTGCCGCAAGGGGCGACAGGAAGAGATCAGAGGCGTCTACTCTTGCAGGACCAAGGAGCGGACCACAGGAGAGCAGCACCGGCGTCAGAGCTCACCGGGAGCCTGGCTCTCGACCACTGCTGTCTGCGTGAAGTCCTGCCCCATCCAAACATGCCATTTTGCAGCTGTTGTCGGTAGAATCCGAGAAAAAGATTCTTGCTCCATTTTAACACGCAAAAGATAGGTATAACATTGAGGTAAAATTGGCTTACTTCGTTTAATAAACCGTGAAAGGCAAAACCATTACTCCATTTTGCACAATTTAAATAAATAATGCTATACATGATCATTAGGGAAACGTGACGCCAAACGAATTTGCTCCATTTTGAAGATTTAGCTTTTTTACTGGTGCTTCTTGCGTGGGATATTCTACAACCCCCAAATGTACTCAATTATGGAGATCAACAATTCGCAAAAAGAAGAACTCTGTCTACAACCACTGCCTTCTTATTTGTAATATTTGCACCGAGGTGATTGTCTGGAGCCAGGGCGTCTCGCAGCAACACTGCTGTTGCCGTTTGCCTTGCGCGCATTCAGTCTTCCGAGGATTTTCAAATAATTTTCAACACAGAGATTGATATCTTTTGTGACATCTTGGGTAACAAAAGATGAACATGTGATCTTTAATTTACTATGTTAAAAGTCGTGGATCAATGTATTTTTAATATTTCAAAGAAGTGAAATACATTTTAAAAAGTAGAATTTGAAGTCTCAGAATCTGGACACATCCCTAACCACGGAGAGCTTTGAAGTTTGAATTCGCGTCATTTCACTGTAAAGGGACGAGGAGCAGTTGCGCAACAGCCTGTTCTCGATGTAAAACTGCACATTGCTTCATTTCAGGTATAATGGCGTCCGGTTCAAAAGTTTTCGAAGTCTGATACACACAACTTGATTCACTGTGTCGGAAAGCTTCATTTTCAGAACCGGGGAGGCAACTTATGATGCAATTAAAATGTAATATGTCATTCCCTTCCTACTGGAAGGCTGCTGCAATGTTAAAATCCTATCTGTTTCTATTTCTGTGGGGTTGTTAATGCATGGAGCTGAGCAAAATGTCTTACTTTATTTTTAAAACTGTTTCTCTGGGACACGAAAATCTAAATTTGCTCTGGTTTGTAATCTCTTTGAAACAGTAGTGTGCTGTATACCTCAAACAGGCATAATCCATTTCTACTTTAATTATAAAACAATGGGAGGATGCACTTTTGTTTCCAGTTTGACCTCGGATTTAAAAGACATTTTCCATAGACCAAAGAAGCGATAAGCAATTTTTTTGCAGTTACTTACTCTTGAATTCCGAGAGTAGTACAAGACTAAGCTGCAGCTACTTGTATTGTATTGTATTTGTATAGCACTTTACTGTCACCCCAAGGGCATCCTGGCGCTTGAGATCACTGTCAGCAACAGAAACCAACATCTTAAACTCCCCTAGGGAACAAGTGGGTCTTCAACGCTTTTTTAAATGGTAGAAAGTCCCTTTGACCTGGTAAAAGGAGTGGCAGAGAATTCCAAAGTTTAGCCGCTGCGACACTAAACGAGCGTCCACTCATCCTCACTCTCTGGAATCTCGGTACCACCACCAGCCACGCAGAAGAAGAGCGCAGACATCGCGCGAACGAATACCATGAAAACATATTCTGCAGTGGGACCGGGCCCTGCCCGTGCAAAGCCCTGAACACCAGGCAGGCAGCTTTGTACTGAACACGTAAATGGACCGGCAGCCAATGTAAGTCCCAAAGAGCAGCGGTGGAGGAGCTAAAGTTAGGGCGAGAGAGGGCCAGCTTGGCTGCCATGTTCTGCACCCGTTTCAGCTTGCATAGCAACGTTTTAGGGGCTTCCAGAAGTAGAGCGTTGCAATAGTCTAAACGACTTAAGATGGTCCCACGCACTACTTCTAGTCTAGACTGTTCAGGTAAAAGGGGCAAAACTTTACGGAGCATGCGCAACAGCATCATGCACGTAGCCGTGGTCTTATTTACGTGTTAGACAAGTTAGGCCCAAAAGTAACCCCTAAATTACGTGCAGACTCGGCGGCTGACACTGTCTCAGGAAAGGTCGAGGGCCAAAAGTTGTCGGGGAGTGAGTGCAGTATTTTATCAGAAGAACAGTAAAGCACCTCCCTTTTTTTGCTGTTGAACTGAAGGGAGTTAGATCGAAGCCAGTCAGCTGTAGCTGACATACAGCGGTGGAATGTTTCCAACAGGACCGAGTTATTTCCTTCCAGTGAAAAGACCAATTGGGTATCATCAGCATAATTGAATGCTGAAATACCGAAAGATTTTATCAGATGGACCAGAGGGCGAAGGTAAAGGTTGAAAAGTATGGGGCTGATGGCCGAGCACTGTGGTACCCCCTGCCCCACATTCCTCACCTCCGTTCTAAATGGGGGCAGTGCCACCACCTGCCGTCGGTTGTTCAAATAGGAGACCAACCAATCCCTTGCCAGCCCGGTGACCCCGCACTCTTCCAGTCTCCTGATGAGGGTAGAGTGGCAGACCGTGTCGAACGCGGCCGACATGTCCAGCAGCACTAAGAAGGCTGCCCGACCCATGTCGACCCGCGAACGAAGGTTGTCCAACACGGCCACCAGCGCAGATTCAGTCCCATGCGCTGGACGGAAGCCAAATTGTGCCTCATCAAACCAGGTGTTCTCTTCCAGGAAACCGGACAGGGCGCGGGTCACTAACTTCTCCATGATTTTGATGGGGAACGGCAGCAAGGAGATGGGTCTATAATTAGACAGGCAGGCAGGGTCCAATGTGGGTTTCTTTAAAAGAGGTGACTCCACTGCCAGCTTCCAGCACTCGGGAACGATTGCAGTGTCAAAGGACTGGAGGCAGATGGAATGCAAGGGCTGGAAAAGTTCATCTTGGAACACCTTCCAGAATTTAGGAGGCAGTGGGTCCAAGGGGGAGCCCGATGACAAAGTTAGTGCCAATTTACAGAACTCCTTGTAGGACGGGCTGGGGAAGCAACAGAGCTGGGGTCGACTTGGGTAGACCACGAAGGCTTCCATGCTGGGAGAGCAACAGCTCAGCTGGGGTCGACTGGGCGCAGCATCCGGAGCTCATAGACTGAGAGAGGGACCACCCAGCTGGAGTCGACTGGGCGCAACGTCCGGAGCTCCCAGACTGAGAGAAGGACCATCCAGCTGGGGTCGACTGGGCAAGACGTCCGGAGCTCTCAAGCAGAGAGTCATGTGACTCTGCTGGGATCGACTGGGCGAGACGTCCGGAGTTCCCAGACCAGAGGAGGATGGTGCTGGGCGCTTTAGTCCCTCCAAAATCGTGGCAATCTTCTCTTCAAAGGCACTTGCCAAAGACTCACATAAAGCCTGCGATGCGGGAACATTGTTTGCCGCGCAGGTAGGATGCGTCGGGTCGTTAACGATTTTAAACAGCGCCTGAGATTTGTTAGGGGCCTGGTTCGAGGCGGATTCCTGGTAGGCCGCTTTCGCACACTTAATCTGTGCTTTGTATTCCTGGAGAGACTGCCTGAAAGAGGCCTTCGCTATATCCGAATAGTCCTTCCTCTAGGCTCTCTCAGCTCGTCTGCAGCACAACCTCATCTGCCGCAGATCGTTCGTGTACCAAAGGGATGCCCGATTCAATCTTTCCCTGGACCTCCGAAGGAGTGTAGCAGGGTTTCCGTTCTCCCACAGAACTGTGCACAGAGATCTAGAACCTGGGTGAGTTAGGGTGACCCAAAACTCACCTTAGTATCAGAAATCCCCTTACCGAGCTAGCTACAGTGTCTCATTGGTTCTAATAAACTCCCAATGACTTAGACAATCCAGAACATGAATTTAGGGTACCTCAGGTATCGTGGAACACATGAACACTCTTTCGTTATATAATCATTTCAAACCAAAACTGGAAGTCAAAGAACACACGTGCAAGTTTGAAAGATTTATTTTTCAATGCAAGGTTCTCAAACGCAGTATCTTATATAATACCAACATACATATTATAAAAATCAGAGTTATCAGCATAGTCACTAATCCATAGTAAGCAAAAGGTGATAGCATATTATAATGCAAAAATCTATAGAAATCTGTATCACCTATATTTCACGCACCCTATTTAGCATACTATATTATATCTAAGAAGGTCTCATTTGGGTTTTTAGCAGGGCGGGCCCATACCTCTAAATGTCAGTAGTAGAAGATCACATCAACAGCTACCAGCTCTCTGCATGCGAAGCATCAAGTGTGTTGATTCATTCCCTGTAACTCTATCTTAAACCCGCGTAGAGCCCAATGTTGGCAGCAACATTATTTGTGTTATGTCTAATGTGGTGCGAGGATCAGGCCTTCAGCAACCTTGTGTTAGGTTATTCTTAGAGGGTGCAGTTCTCAGTGTGCAGACAGTTGTACCAAGTGTACCAAGCACAACTGATATCAGAGCAATAACATATTATTCTCAAATAAATCACATCTTTCGTCTAGGTTGAAAGCTACAATAACAATTAGGTGTCGTGTGCAAACTGAAGCCGAAGGAAAATATGTTGTTTAAACATTTAATAAACTCATGCTAACTTAACACAATATATAGAAACGCAGTAACCATATGACAGGGGGCCACCTTATCCAAGGATTGCGAGATATGCTGGCACGTCAAAGTGTAGCTTTCCTCCACATTAGTAAACTCTTCGTGAATGGGCCTCTCTGGAGCGATCTGCCTCATTAAGTAGAAAACAAAATGACTGTCAACCTCCCATGCTTGATTCAGTAGAAATCTTTACGGGTACCCTTCAATATACCTTCCCACTTCAGGTACTCTGCAGCAGTTTATTGATCCCATAACGTCAGACAAAACAGAACAACTATGATGTTTTTTACACGCTTTGGGGCAGATTTATGTTGCCTGACGCATCTCTGCAAATCAGCAGAGATGCGCCAGGAAAGATACGGCACGCATGTTTATCCTTGCGCCACCCATGGTGCGCCGCATTTACAATGCGGCGCACCATGGCGCAGGAATAAACAGATGCGTGTCGCATCTAGGGCGTGAAGTTGGCGCAGTGCTGAAGTTGTGTTGCGTGCGGCACGCAACTCCAGCACTTTTCCAACTTGCCCTATCTCTAACGTGGTGCGTTAAACCTTACGGGGCAGATTTATGATAACTGGCGCATCCCCAGGGATGCACCAGTTATTTTGCGCCGCTGCTTCGCCACCCATGGTGCGCCGCATTTACAATGCGGCGCACCATGGGGCAAAAACGGCACAGATGCGGGACGCATCTGTGCCTTAAAGGTGACGCATTGCTGGAGTTACGTCGCAAGCGCGACGCAGCTCGAGCAAGGCTCGGGGGTGCCCCATCTTTACAATGCTGCATCAAGACCTACGCCTGCTTCAAGCAGGCGCAGGGTTTTGACGCAGCATTGGCCAGAAAGTGACTGAGTGAAATCTTATAGATTTCACTCAGCCACTTTTGCGAGGCGCACCTGCCCCGGAACGACCACCCTGCGCCGGAAGGCCCACAAGTGGCGCAGGGCTTTACAACGTGACGCATCTGCCTAGATGCGTCACGTTGTAAATGGGTCGTAGGGATCCGCCACGTTTACGCCGCAGTTGTGTGACGCAAACGTGGCGCATTCCCAACATAAATCTGCCCCCACGCCTGCTTCAAGCAGGCGCAGGGTTTTGACGCATCAGCGTTGGTAAAGTGACTCAGTAAAATCTTGTAGATTTCACTGAGTCACTTTTCAGGGGCATTTCTGCGACGGAACACCCCCCCCTGCGTGGAAACACCCACATGAAACCTGACGCAGGTTTCATGTGGCGCAGGGCATTACACCGTGACGTATCTCCATAGATGCGTCACGATGTAAGTGTGTCGCAACGTGGCGCAGGGTTTACGCCGCCGCTGCATCACAGAAGTGCTGCAAGTCCGACATAAATCTGCCCCCTTTGAGTAGTGTCTATGGAAAGATACGTCAAGTTTCAACCACCCCGCCCCCCCTTAGAACTGATGTGTGTCCAGCTTTTAATTGTGGGCAGCTGAAAAGCCCATTTGAGTGGTGTGTGTAAGTATGCATTTACTAAGAAATCTCTTATTTGCTATTACTTTGCAAACGTGCCTGAAGCGCATCACCATTACCTACATTAGAAGCGTTGCAAACTCAACATATGTTTTTTGCATATGGTATTTTTGACTTTTTCGATGTCCGTGACAATTCCTCGTGGAAATTCACCTGCTAATGGCTTCTGCTAGATCGGTTGCTGCCCTGACTGAGCTGCATCCCAGGGATCTCTACTAATCTAATGATGTCAGTTGTTTATATTTCCCTGGTTTTGTTTGCTGTCCATATGTAATGCAGATGCAGAATCAGATGCTGCGCCCGTGTCTAGTGGAGACCACTTGTAGCTGGATTTTCCACAGGAGACTAGAAACAATAAAGCATGCCTTTCATGCCCCCTGAGAGCCACCACGCGGAGTCATAGGGTTTCCGCAGGCAGCCCCTCTGGGCGGGACCTCACTGGTGGCATGGAGGCGCTACACAAGATGGAGCACTGAACAAAGCTAGTCAGGTAAGAATCGCCTCGGAAATGTTCGTGCTTTTTGTGCACAGTTTTAGAAATGTCACATGTGGCCTTCAAAAATCAGTGCTTGGCGCTACGTTTATTTCTCCTTGAATTTCCGCGGCGCTACATTTCGATGTTATTAATCAACAGCAGCGACACTATAGATGGAATTAAAATACAATACAATACAATACTATTTAAAAGCTCAAAATAGAAGCGGTCCGTCCGTGGGATTGGGTGCCCTCTTCCAAACGTACTGTGTGCGCGTTCCACAGGTTTCTCTCTCCACATCTTTACCTAGACCTTGTACCATCGACATGCAGATGAACCACTCCAAATGTCTCATTTTACACCCTCGCCCAGGCTTCCGGCCGCCCCAAGATTAACGGGTCTAAAAGTAAAACAGCAGGCATCTTTCATAGCACTCGCCCTGCAAGGAATCTCCTCTGGGCACGTGAAATGGTTATTTAAACAAAAGCAATCAAGTGACCTACAGCATATTTACTTCACCGTTTCCTACCGCTGGCGTTATGAGGGTTTGTTCTAAAAAATAAAAGGCAGTGAAGACAGTTTATGGTCAAATACAGAGCATTTTGCCAACGGCTTCATTACCCATGGCTTGAGGGTAATGACGTCTTATTCCCGGGGCTTCCTGTGACCACAGACCTCCAGAATTATCAGATACTGCAGACTAGACCCCTGAACCTTCCTGCGTAATTCCAGGGCCAATATTTCATCATTCATCCTTCTAATTTCCCCTGGAAATGTCGGCTGCTTTCAGCAAGGAGAACTAGTCCATGCGGTTTCCGTGCGCCACTGCGCCTAGTAACTTCCAAAGGGGCCACTAACTCTATTAAACCACCAATACAGCAAGACATTTGTCAATCATTAATACTGTATCCTAAAAGCTCCATTGTTACACAAACGGTTTGGCAATGCTAAGGGGCCGTATCTAAGTTATGGCACAACAACTATAGGGTGGAATGCTTTAATTAATCTCAGCCACTGGCATTTATTCTGGCCCACATTCCGTCATCATTTTAGGCTTCCTGTATTTATACAGGTTGGGACCATACATATGCAAATCAGTTACAGTGAGTTAGGGTCTTGTATATAGACACGCACCTTCTGTTTAGAGAGTTTCGCATTGCACAAAAAGTGGCGAATGAACTCCGCCTAGCAGGGTGTAGCCAAGACTCATTTTATATGTCCAGTGTGGTAAATAAAATTACCAGGACTATTTTTCTATACATTAAATGACAATAAGGATAGCTCAATAAAATGAGAGGCAGAGTCCGTGGTATCTGAGTCATACGGGCTTTAATTGAGATTCTCGAGAACCGGGACATCGAGTTCCATCACCACTAAGGTTCAGGAAGGGACATTCAACATTTTATTAACATCACACATTATAAATAGTAAAACAGTATAATTGAAATGAATACAGTAGGCGTAACAAGTGGAAAGAGAGAGAGATAAGAACACATGGGCGTAAAAGAGGGCGTGTACAGGGGCGTACACGGAGGTGTGTACTGGAAACGTCACAGAAGTGTCATAGGTGGGTGGATGCATAGAGAAATTCTGCAGGGTCAGCAGAAACCTTTGGCATGGGTGCGTGCGCAACTGAGCATGACGTGGTATAGACGTGTAACTGGGGAAACTGGGGGCTTGACTTTAGCTCTAGTAGAAGAGTCTGGTGTCTGGGATGTCAGAACGACCTGTACCTATAGCATATCTGGTATCTTATGTTTGGAGGATGTATTGTCTGAAGTAAAGGTCTCTCAGGCAGAGGCCGAATGAATGCTAGTGCGTGCATACTGTCTTGGTGCAATGCGCGGGGCCATGGGCCTACCATGGTAACGGGTTCAGTAAATCACTCGCAAGGAGGACAGGAAAGCCGGGCCCTTTGCTCTGCAGTCGGAAACATGTTTACCTATTTCACTAGACTGGAATGTGTTGTCGAGGAGGCTGAGCAGATAACTGTAGGCAAAATACTGTCTTGGCAGGCAGGCCAGGCCGAGCCGGGCACCGCTTCGCTGGGCAGGAAGTAAGGTAGAGGTCAGGGATGCATACCTAAACTGCAGCTTTCAGAGACAGAAAAAACTCGGAGCCTCAATTAAGGGCCTGGCTCGACTGGGCCAGAAAACGTGGAAAACGTGTGCTTCGCGTTATTTAAAAGTGCACCATGTAAAGACGTTGGCACCATAGGCCTAAAAGCCAAATTAACGTAGTTTTCTTGGAGGACTGAATAACTGACATGTTAACGTTGGACGCAAATGCATATGCGTCTTCATGGCATGCACGGAAAGGGAATTACACGACATACATGGAACATGGGTGCATGGATAGGGTGCGAGTGGGGGACACATTGATTACCTAAAAATTTCTATTTCCTCACCAGTGCCTGTCTATAATGGCATAGAGAAGCTAAAAAGTGATGGATTGGAATGCTCAGCTTTTGTGCCTGCTGTGTGCTGTTTATCAAAAATGACTCTCACTTAATGTGGGCGTAGCAAGTTTGCAGCCCTACACCTGCTGCTAGCGTGCAAAGGAAGCCATGCAGAGATTCACTAGTTACAGACACAAGGTAAGAGCGGAGGCTCTATCCTACTAGCAAGGTGCATAAATAAGTTGGACTGAATCACACACAACATTGTGCCTTTGGCACAAATTCACCACAGTTCATAGACCATGGATAGAGTAAAGGAGCAGCGTGCATAATGGTCACTGTTTTCAGAAATGGGTTTTTAAGCTTCAGATAGTTTCTATCTGGTTTAATAGTCTAATTAGTTCAGGGGAAGCAACCCAAGACAACAATACCCAAAATGCATTAAGCTGTCACCTGAATGTCCAGGACTGATAACCGTTTCTGTGATGACTAACAGGCTTGATACTTGAAACTGCATTCTGCAAAGAACGTTATCGTTTGCACATTTGGGTAGCCAGTTGTAGTCTTGTTCAGGGAGCATGGTGCCTTACGTACCTAAGGTGTTAGCGGCACCTGTTGGAGTCTATAGAATGCCCTCGGTTACCCTGGTGTCTCTACTTGTGGATGCTTGTACATTATCTTAAATCGCAATGCATACGAGTTGCCCCGAAGTCTGCAACCCTTGGTTTGCCAGACTTATTTTGAAGCCGTGTGCTTCTGTAGCATCTCCACATTTGAGTGCTTTTAAAACGACCCATCTTGCCTCTAATCGACCATCCCAACCGCAATGCCTGTGGTACTTTGTTTTGTTTCAATTATATTGAATTAATTATGCCCCCCTCCTTCGAGCCTTTAAACCCAATTGCACCTTTTGAAGCAAGTGACTCCTGTTTTCTGCTACGATTTAGGTCTATTTCTGTTCATGCTTTTGATGTGTTTTCTGTTATTGATTTTTAATAAAATAATTAAATAAGCTTTCCTGATTCCTGCATCATTTTAATGTCACCTTACTTCAGTGGTTCCCAAACTTTTCCAACCTGCGGCTCCCTTGACCCATTGACAATTGCCCGAGGCTCCCCACTGTTATTTTTTGGGGAGGGGGGAGGAATGTAAGCTCGGTCTCGGGAGTACTTGTATTTTTCTCTCAGAAAATAATCAGGATGAAGCTGATGAAGGTATTATAATCATGTACACGGTGTGTTTCGTATTACTAATGCAGCGCCTCTAATAAAATATTCCTAGTTACACTTCTTTGCCCATGCCTTTTTAGAGTACCCCCTCAAATGTTTTTATCCCACTAATAGTGCTAGATAGTACCCCTATGCATATAGGCCGCAAAGCCCAAGTGTTTATGTGCTTGAAGAATAAGTGCGTGCACTTCCATTACTACCCATGTCATACGTCCCAACACACCTGTCTCAGCAGGGTGACTCATGATTTTGTCAACTACATTCAGCTTTATTTTTGCTGTCTTCTCACTAAAATTGCTTC
Source organism: Lissotriton vulgaris (assembly GCF_964263255.1). Lineage (NCBI taxonomy): Eukaryota > Metazoa > Chordata > Amphibia > Caudata > Salamandridae > Lissotriton > Lissotriton vulgaris. The sequence continues at coordinate 28,905,166 of NC_141687.1, read as the reverse complement.
CAAATCAATTTAAACGTCCCTATTTCTTTCTTCCAAATGTTGTCATTATGGCATATATGGTGTTTACTTCCCTGTACTCAAGGAGAGAGCAGGCCTGTCTGGAAATGTGTGTGTACTGAAAGAAATGTGTACTGGAAGTACCTATGATTCAAGTACAAATGTCAAAATTTAATAATACTTAGTTTGTTTAATAGACGGGACAACTGTACTTTCCTGATAACTTGCATTGGTGTAAAATGCATTTGGGAAAAAACGAAACTATTAATGAGTAACAAAATAAATCAGGCATCTTCCGCTTACTTTGGAAGTGATGAAACTTGGGGATCCAGTGAAATATGGAGGTCATCTCCCTCGACATGCCATCAATTAAGCACTACGTTTACAGCTTTAGGAATATCACTTACAAATCTTCAACATCATGCGTTTAAATCAAATTAGCTTAACTGAGGTCAACAGACCTTTCAACATTAAATGCATTAAAGTGCTTGGTGCGTGGCTCCCCTGGCTAGGTTTGGCAGCCACGGCGCACAGTTTGGGAACCACTGCCTTACTTTCTTGGAAGCATTACTTCAGGTGTCACTGCTTACAAGCAGCCGTGGCCGGAAGTGGGAGTACCGGCCGGGCGGTGACGTGGGGAGGGACAGGGTGGGGAGTAGTAATGTATGGATTGCGGAATTTAACAGGTAAGTAAACATATAAATACATACAACGAATTTTGTTGGGCGCACTGCATCACCAAATGCGATGCAGTGCACGCAACGAAATTCATTTTCTTTATTGATATGTTTACTTACCTGTTAAACTCCGTAATCCATACACGTCACTGCCCAGTCAGTACTCCCACTACCGGCCCCGGCTGCTTACAAGATATAATAAGTTCCAAAGACAGATTTGTTACCTGCAACTTATGCATCTGACTGCCATCCATCTTTCCAAAACTTTCACTGCTAATTGAGCAGACTGGTTTTAGAATCAGTGCCCCTCCCCCTCCTCACGTCACCGCCCAGCCAGTACTCCCACTACCGGCCCCGGCTGCTTACAAGATATAATAAGTTCCAAAGACAGATTTGTTACCTGCAACTTATGCATCTGACTGCCATCCATCTTTCCAAAACTTTCACTGCTAATTGAGCAGACTGGTTTTAGAATCAATGCCAGTACATACCTTAGGAGCATCACATGCATCTCATAGCTCACAGCGCATGTGATTGTAGCGTCGCCCGCCCTGCACTGCATTCAGCTGTATTTGCCCACCTGGCAGCAACGTGTATTATTGTATTAATTTTCGCTGTCCCAGGCGACCTACTGCCCCTGCCTCGCCTCCCCTCTGACCTCCATCTTGTTTGCTGTTGTTGTTTTCCCTGCCCCTCCTCCCCGCTACCGCCTCCCAGCTGCTGACCCTCCCACCCACGTTCACAGAGCCTACCTCGTCCTTTCAGCCCCTGTGACCGCCCGGACTCGCTCCTGACCGGTTGCTCCCTCCTTGCTCCTCTCCCAGTACTGCTGCTGTCTTCCTGGGGATCTTCGCACTGCTGAATAACATCACGGTATCGCCTGCATTCTGTTAATTAGCGGTATCGCCTGCATTTGACCAATTTGCGCTGTGTTTTCAAAATCTCATAGCTCACAGCGCATGTGATTGTAGCGTCGCCCGCCCTGCACTGCATTTAGCTGTATTTGCCCACCTGGCAGCAACGTGTATTATTGTATTAATTTTCGCTGTCCCAGGCGACCTACTGCCCCTGCCTCGCCTCCCCTCTGACCTCCATCTTGTTTGCTGTTGTTGTTTTCCCTGCCCCCCCTCCCCGCTACCGCCTCCCAGCTGCTGACCCTCCCACCCACGTTCACAGAGCCTACCTCGTCCTTTCAGCCCCTGTGACCGCCCGGACTCGCTCCTGACCGGTTGCTCCCTCCTTGCTCCTCTCCCAGTACTGCTGCTGTCTTCCTGGGGATCTTCGCACTGCTGAATAACATCACGGTATCGCCTGCATTCTGTTAATTAGCGGTATCGCCTGCATTTGACCAATTTGCGCTGTGTTTTCAAAATCTCATAGCTCACAGCGCATGTGATTGTAGCGTCGCCCGCCCTGCACTGCATTTAGCTGTATTTGCCCACCTGGCAGCAACGTGTATTATTGTATTAATTTTCGCTGTCCCAGGCGACCTACTGCCCCTGCCTCGCCTCCCCTCTGACCTCCATCTTGTTTGCTGTTGTTGTTTTCCCTGCCCCTCCTCCCCGCTACCGCCTCCCAGCTGCTGACCCTCCCACCCACGTTCACAGAGCCTACCTCGTCCTTTCAGCCCCTGTGACCGCCCGGACTCGCTCCTGACCGGTTGCTCCCTCCTTGCTCCTCTCCCAGTACTGCTGCTGTCTTCCTGGGGATCTTCGCACTGCTGAATAACATCACGGTATCGCCTGCATTCTGTTAATTAGCGGTATCGCCTGCATTTGACCAATTTGCGCTGTGTTTTCAAAATCTCATAGCTCACAGCGCATGTGATTGTAGCGTCGCCCGCCCTGCACTGCATTTAGCTGTATTTGCCCACCTGGCAGCAACGTGTATTATTGTATTAATTTTCGCTGTCCCAGGCGACCTACTGCCCCTGCCTCGCCTCCCCTCTGACCTCCATCTTGTTTGCTGTTGTTGTTTTCCCTGCCCCTCCTCCCCGCTACCGCCTCCCAGCTGCTGACCCTCCCACGCTCCGCCCCCTCCACCATCCATTTATGGCCAATGCCTCCACGCGCAGCGTCCACGCGCTACGGACACGCCGAAGGTGCGCCAAAGGTAAGCCCGTCTACGCCCGTCCGCGCCTGGACCGCGCCCAGCGCCAGACCCCCTGCCCCTCGCGCTGCCCAGCCCTCCCGCATTACCTACGATACCGCCACCCTCCTAGCCCTTGACCCCGGTCTCGCCCCCAACTGCGTCCAAGCCGCTCCTGGACACACCCATGGACCTTTCTCTTGATACTCCTGCAAATTCAGCGGCACCGTCAACATCTCCGCCACGACCACATCACAGATCCCCGACCCCGACCACCTACAATGCATCCTTCTCAACACCCGATCAGTCCACAGGCACGCCATTGACCTATGGAATCTACTAGACACCATTTCTCCGGACATCGCCTTCCTTACGGAAACTTGGATGAACGCTTCCTCCGCACCAGACAGGAGGAGGGATCGCTATCGTCCATAAGAAATCAATCCGCATCTCAACCAGCTCTGACGCCAACCTCGCCAACTCCGAACACCTCCACTTCCAAATACACATCGACCCCAAGACCACACTCAGAGGCACCCTCCTCTACAGACCACCAGGACCCCGAGCTAAATTCAGTGAAGACATCACGGACTTCATCACTCCACACGCGCTCCCCTCCAAAGACTACATCCTTCTGGGAGACCTCAATTTTCACCTTGAAAAGATCAACGACCGCAACACCGCCACCCTCGTGGACAACCTCGCCAACCTCGGACTTAAACAACTAGTCACTTCCCCCACCCACATCGCAGGTCACACACTCGACCCAATCTTCACCTCCAGCAACCATGTCTCCTTCAGCCACACCACGGACCTCCTCTGGACTGACCACAGCTGCGTTCACTTCACCTACAACAAACCAAAACCCAACATCCACCTCCAACCTACCCTGCAAAGAAACTGGAACAAAATCACCACGGACCAAATCTCCGCATCGCTCCTTCGAAACTCCCCAGCCCTCTCTTCTAACACCAACGAAGCCGCCGCCAACCTCACCCTATGGTTATCCAACACCGCCGACACCTTAGCACCACTGAAAAAACGTCAAAGCAAACCTGGCAGCAAGAAGGCCTCATGGTTCAACGATGATCTCAAGAAGTCCAAGAAACTCTGCCGCTCCCTCGAAAAGACCTGGAAAAAAGACCCAACCACCAGCACCAAGGACGCCTTCAAATGCGCCACCCGCACTCACCACCAATTGATCCGAAAAGCCAAGAAAACAGCATTCAAGGATCGACTTGACAACAACGCCCACAACAGCAAGGAACTTTTCAACATCGTCAAGGAATTTTCCAATCCCTCGGCCAACTCCAACGACATCACCCCCTCTCAAATCCTCTGCGACTCCCTAGCCTCATTTTTCCACAACAAGATTGCAGACATCCACAACAGCTTTGACAACCAACCCGGAAACCAACCCACCCCACCATCTGCTGATCATCTCCCCCCCGTGAACACCCTTAACGACTGGAACCCAATCTCCACTGAGGACACCATCCGCCTGATGAATTCCATCCACTCAGGATCCCCCACAGACCCATGCCCTCACCACATCTTCAACAAAGCAGACTCCGTCATAGCACCGCAACTCCGAGACGTCATCAACTGCTCCCTCAACTCCGCCACCTTCCCGGAAGACTGGAAACACGCTGAACTCACCGCCCTTCTGAAAAAACCAACAGCAGACCCCACCGAACTCAAAAATTACCGCCCCATCTCGCTTCTTCCATTCCCGGCCAAAGTCATCGAGAAAGCTGTCAACAACCAGCTCGCCGCCTTCCTCGAAGCCAACAAATCCCTCGACTCCTCTCAATCTGGCTTCCGAGCAAAACACAGCACTGAGACCGCCCTCATCGCAGCAACAGACAACATTCGAACTCTACTGGACAATGGAGACACAGTCGCCCTCATCCTCCTTGACCTCTCTGCAGCTTTCGACACAGTCTGCCACAGCACCCTTTTACAACGCCTCAATAACATCGGAATCCAAGGAAAAGCACTTGAATGGATCACCTCGTTCCTCACTGGAAGAACCCAGAGAGTCCGCCTTCCTCCATTCAAGTCCGAGGCCTCTGAAGTCATCTGCGGCGTACCACAAGGATCCTCGCTCAGTCCCACCCTCTTCAGCGTATACATGAGCCCCCTCGCGGCCATCGCACGCCAACACAACCTCAACATCATCTCTTACGCGGACGACACTCAACTGATCCTTTCCCTCACCAATAACCCCAGCACCGCCAAAACTAACCTACACGAAGGAATGAAAGAAGTTGCTGAATGGATGAAACAAAGCCGTCTGAAACTGAACTCGGACAAAACAGAAGTCCTCATCTTAGGTACATCCCCCTCTGCATGGGACGACTCCTGGTGGCCAGAAGCCCTCAGAAAAGCACCCATCCCGACAGACCACGCACGGAACCTAGGTGTCATCCTGGATTCTTCACTCTCAATGAACAGACAAGTCAACGCCGTTTCCTCTTCCTGCTTCAACATTCTTCGCATGCTCAGAAAAACATTTCGCTGGATCCCCTCCGAAACAAGGAAAACAGTCACCCACGCTCTGGTCACGAGCCGACTGGACTACGGAAACACCCTCTACGCAGGTACCACCGCAAAACTCCAGAAGAAACTCCAACGAATCCAAAACGCCTCAGCCAGGCTCATATTAGACATCCCACACAACGAACACATCTCTGGTCACCTTAAAGACCTCCACTGGCTACCCGTCAATAAGAGGATCACTTTCCGTCTGCTTACCCACGCACACAAATCACTCTACGACATCGGACCAGATTGCCTCAACTCACGACTGTCCTTCTACACCCCCTCCCGCCAACTACGTTCTTCCAGCCAAGCCCTCGCCACTGTACCTCGCATCAACAAGACCACCATGGGAGGCAGATCCTTTTCATACCTGGCTGCTAAAACATGGAACTCACTCCCCGCTTACCTTCGCCTTACCCAGAACCACCTAGCATTCAGAAAGCAACTTAAAACATGGATATTTGACAAGTAATCCTCCTCCCCTTCCTAAGCGCCTTGAAACCCTATGGGTATGTAGTGCGCTATACAAATTCCATGACTTGAAGCAGCCTAATACAGGCAGCCTTATGCATACTTCCACTTCCAGCCCTGCATACAGATAGTAGAGAGTCTGTCTGGTGCACCTGCAGCGCCTTCCTAATGGAGACAGCCATACTCCACAGGGTCAGATAATGTTAATGTTGTTAATGTTATGGGTGTCTTGTATAGCGCTCGGCTACTCCAAAGAGTGTCCCGGCGCTTTCTGACCCATAGCTGAAACAGAAAAGAAAAATGATAAAGAGACTTTGGCCTGCCTCTCTCCACTGCACACCAATGGCAATTTTCACTCAGGGGACTCGACGGCTGGATGTGGAAACGTTGCGGCACTTGCTTGAAGTAAAACGCCAATTGTGTGCTGGGAGACCAGCGGCTAGTGAACGCTTGCTGGGGATATTCGCTCACCTGCAGCTGATTTGGATGTGCCTACCATGTTCTTTTGGATGAGCCGCGATTTTCTCTCCATGGGCTATTGACGGCTATCGATTTTGTTGGGCGCCGCGGCTGCCTGGAGGAATGCCGACTGTTGGGCTTGGAGTTCATCGTGGCGGCTGTCGAACACGGATCGGGCGTGTTTGCTCGTTTGCGGCCACTGCGGCTGCCTGAATGTGACTTCGTTCGACTCAGTTTCTGGAGCTGGGGCTGGCGGGGGGGCTCTTAAACGTGAGCAGTAAGGTTTGGAAAAAAGGGCTTATTTAATCATCCGACAACATAACAATATTAAAACTGCAAATGTTGAGAACATAAATGCGTTGTACAGGCTGAGCTGAATGATAAGGCTGTGGCAAAATACAGGAGGTAACGCATTGAGGGTGCCTTTGTAAGCTGTTTTTTTTATAGAGGATACATTTTATATCTGGAGCTTATTAAATACTTTGGAACAGGCACTATTCTGTGAGACTTTTTACTGCTCCTTTAACTATTCTGGGGGCATTATTACTTGTAGCAGCCACGCTGTTGCTGCTCTGGTGAACACTCTTGGGGGCTCCATTACCTGCACGTGACACGCCGGATCCCGCTGCAGCTGCTGCCCTTCCTGTGGTCTCCCCCTGCCGGCGCTGCTTATTGCCATCTTAGCGCGGCCGCAATACGGGAGGGGACCTCAACGTCCAAGTGCCTTTGCGGCAGGAAGCTGCCACCCTCAACATCGCGCCAGGAGGCGCTTTAAATTGCGGACAAGCCCGGTGGAGCGGGTGCTCCTTTAACTATTCTGGGTGCATTATTATTTCTAGCAGCCACGCTGTTGCTGCTCTGGTAAACACTCTTGGGGGCTCCATTACCTTCACGTGACACGCCGGATCCCGCTGCAGCTGCTGCCCTTCCTGTGGTCTCCCCATGCCGCTGCTGCTTATTTCTATCTTAGCGCGGCCGCATTACAGGATGGGACCTCAACGTCCAAGTGCCTTTGCGGCAGGAAGCCGCCGCGATTAACATCGCGGCAGGAGGCGCTTTGAATTGCGGACAAGCCCCGCGTCGCGGGACGAGCGCGGGACGAGCTAGGCGAAGTCCGGGCAAAGGGCGGGCCGTCTGTGGCCGTCAGAGACCGTCAGAGGCCAGGCCGGGCCTGGTCCCTTTCATCTTTGAGCGCATTGGGACTTGCCTGTTTGACGCTGGGGAGGCTGGGTGAAGGGTTGCTGCCTTTTCCGACTTGCTGGCGTTGCTGCCTGCCTCCCGCTGCCCGCTCCCACTTCCATCTAGGGAAGCGCTGGCCGCCTTGTGGAGTGCAGGTCAGGGAACTGCAATCCTCAGCAGCCCAGGGAACCACGTGACCGCATTGTAGCACCAAGAGGCGCATAAAACTTATGACAGCCCTGCAGAGCTGGGGGAGCGCATTGGGACTTGCCTGTTTGACGCTGGGGAGCCCGGGTGAAGGGTTGCTGCCTTTTCCGACTTGCTGGGGTTGCTGCCTGCCTCCCGCTGCCCGCTCCCACTTAAATCTGGGGAAGCGCTGGCCGCCGTGTGGACTGCAGGTCAGGGAACTGCAATCCCCAGCAGCCCAGGGAACCACTGACCGCATTGTAGCGCCAGGAGGCGCATAAAACTTACGACAGCCCTGCAGAGCGGGTGGAGCGCATTGGGACTTGCCTGTTTGATGCTGGGGAGCCCGGATGAAGGGTTGCTGCCTTTTCCGACTTGCTGGGGTTGCTGCCTGCCTCCCGCTGCCCGCACCCACTTCCATCTGGGGAAGCGCTGGCTGCCGTGTGGAGTGCAGGTCAGGGAACTGCAATCCCCAGCAGACCAGGGAACCACATGACCGCATTGTAGTGCCAGGAGGCGCATAAAACATACGACAGCCCTCCCTCGCGGGATGCCGGGCTAAGCCCGGGCAAAGGGCGGGCCCTCTATGGCCCTCAGAGGCACGAGGATGGCGGGACGGGCCACCCCCCTTGGCATCAGAACATGAGGAGGTAAAGAGACTCAGACTTTCTTATTTACAGACCTCCCCAATGGTTATTTTGGTTTTGTGAACTCTGTTATTACCAGATCCTGCTGCAGTTTTGGTACTCACTGTTTTTAAATTTAGTTACATTATGATTCGCAAGGGGACTACCAAAAATGCCACCCCCCAGAGGGATTCGGTGAACGGGACACTTGACCATTACCTAAGTAGGACAATATTGCCCATACCCCATGAAACAGAGAGTTTAGAACTATCCCCGTCCATAGACAGTACAACTAACAAGCGATCTCCCTTACAGGTAGTCGACACAGCACAAAATCTATCTCTACGGGAGGAACTAAATAATATATGTAAAACAAAGTATGCTTTGCTGGAACCAAGAACTAAGCAAACTGGCGCATTTAACTTTCCCACAGCAAGCACTAATCCCCAGCATAGTACACCATTCCACCAAAATGATAGTCTGTTAGTACCCCCCACTCGCTATCTGCAAAAGCCATCACCCTAAATATAGCACTCCCTCAGGATCCCCCGGCAAAAAGAAAGCAAAATGGGATTACACATCAGGGAAGCCAGGCAAAACAACTGAAATTGTGCTCAAGCCCCCTTTTGGCCATTACCACTTCCCCGCCAGCCCCAGTGGTCGCCTCTATTCAAATTTAAATTTAAACTCAAAAAATTCAAATTTTTTTGCACCCTCCATCGATGAAAAACTATTGGCCCAGATTGAACATCTGGTCAAATCTATAATATCCCCAGTGATTGAAAAAATGAACATTCTAGGGGATAGGCTCACGGGATTAGAGGAAACAATCAAGGCCAGTTCGATACTCATAAAAAGCATTACAAAATCTAACCAACCCCAGTCTCTCGCTACCACAGAAGTGCCTAAACCATCTGCATAAAGTACTAAGGTCTAAATCCAACCAGTAGCCTCACTCACGCTAGTGCCAAATACTCCTAGAGTACCCATTAACCCTACATTAGTACAGTGCACTTCCGATAGAGTAGGATGGAGTAAAGATCCAACATTCCATAAGGGGACAGTTTCTAACCACGGCAATATGCCAAGATCACTTAATCGCATTCACCTACCACCGGAGGCCGCCCCATTTGTCTGCGTTCTCTCGGGAGTGCCAGCACTCACAAGTGGAAAACCCGAAAGGCATCAGGACCTATTAAATAAAGTTACTTTTTGGCTAACAAAAATAGACCCCTGCTCCCCACTATAGATGGGAGAATCATGAGAGTTAGAAGGGTGGGCTGGCTAGCATCCCTCCCAAAAGATATCCCCGGTGACCTGGTTCTAGTAAAATTCAGGAACAAACACGTTGTCCCATATCTTCAGACTTGGCAGCCCCAAAAAGGAGATGGCCCTATATCCACCTGGGATCTACATGACTTTTACCCTACTATGTCATGCTTTCGCTCATCAAGACCAACCGCTAAGTATAACCACCTGATGGGCGGAAGTGTCCGCGCATTGAGTGGCTGTAATATCTCCACTTTTAACTGTTTTGAACCATTGTTTAACAGCTACCCTTGACTTACATATGGAAAAGTTTCAATAGATTCACCTTGTTTGTGATTAATTGTTTTAATTAAGGGACAACCAGCTGTAATGGTATTGTTTCAAATGCTAAATCAAATGAAATGAACATAATTAGATAGGAATTTGTATCTAAAGGATGGGCTCATATTTTAACTTGTAGATATTTTGTGTTATTGCAATGTATGTTTTATGAATGTTATGCTTTTATGATTTGAAAATTTAAATCAAATAAAGCTGTTACTGACTGACTGGCTTTTCATCTTTGGCCCGGAACACCAGAATAGCCATAAAAGAAGGAACATTTATCTCCGGCACTAACATTTATTGACTTGTTTGCCATATTGTTCCTGGTTGTTTGCACTATCACCTTGCCTGAGTTTACATCGAAAGCCAGTATCAGAGTGTCATCGACCATGTCCCCAAGGGGTGCTAAGGGCGTTAAGGGAAGGAAATCCGTAGCGGGAGGGTCCCTGCGGGGCACTATTGACCGGTACATTACAAAGGCGGCCTCAGCGCTGGAACAAGAAATTGCCAATGCTGACGCCGTCTTTCCACAGAACTCCAGAATAGACGCTCCTCGCTAGGGTTATTACAACAAGCCACCACTCCAAATTCGACTAATGGGAAGGAAAAATCCACAAATAGCAATATTAGTATCCCTTCTATTCTCCTTGAAGCTACAACAATATCTGAGCCCAATAGATCCGATAGCAGCAGGGACACTAGTACAGATCCCGTGCTAGAAATAATCCCTGAAGAATCCCTGATACTTCACCCTTTAATGTCTAAAGTAAAGAACAATCCCCAGACCACATTACCATCCAAAAGGCCCACACTAAGGAGAAAGAGGGGGGGGGAAATAGTCTAAAGGGGAGGCAGGCTAAAATATCTAACACCTCCCGGCATCCCCTTATTACTCACACAACAGGTACTGAGAACATAGCTTCAGGCCAGTCACCGACCCCTCCCCCCTAAACCAACATCTAAACCAAGACCTAATGGGGAATATCGAGGTCCTAGTAAAATCCTTACTATTGCCCCATTGTCGAAAGGGTCAAAAGGTTAGCAACTCATTTGGGGTCAATAGAGGAAGCCATCACCACAAACACAACCTTCATAAAGGGCCTAGCAGAAGACAACAGAAAACTAATACTAACAGTAAACTCTGGGTCGCTTACCGCAAGCAAAGGGAAAAAAACATTAAAACCAGCACTCCCATTGACGGTAAAAACACCGGCCCCCATGAAGAAAATGAGTGACTTGAAAACATCTAAAACACCTTTGGTGCAAGGATCTGTTGAACATCAAAGTAATCCATTGGATACATACAGAAAAAGTGAGAGGGAGAACCAAAATATCAGGAATTTAAATGGTTCCAATGTACGGATAGACCTCCCCCCAGAAGCAGCCCCCTATGTCGCGATACTGACAGGGGTTCCAGAACTGAAAACAGGGAAAATTGAAGGGTACTCGGACCTTAAAAATAAAGTAATTTACTGGTTAGGGAATAACAGATCCTTACCCCCCAACATCAATGGGGACATTTTAAGCGTGAGAAGGCTTGGTAGGGTAGGACAGAGGCCCAAAGACACGCAGGGCGCCGTGATAATCATTAATTTTAGAGATCACAGGGCTATCTCGTTCATTAACGACTGGTACCATGAGAGTGGAGGGGAAGGGATCAGGATACATGACCTGAGTTACTTTTATCCTAGGTCACTACTACCCCAGCAATTAAGATCAATCAACCCACATCACAACATCCTGGGGGGCCCAATCTTTGACATCCAGACCTCAAATAGATTTGCTGCACTTACCAGTTCGGATGGGGTCGACTGACTCATCGACGCACCCCCCACGGCTCAATGTGTATTAAGCATAATGGATTCTCTAAATACCCCCAAGGGTCCACTATCAAGTTTACTAGACTTAAGAAGCCCCAGGAGTGTTGGAGATGGGGGAGATACACCAGGTGAGGGAGAGACTGAACAGACCCATATAAACAGTACACCTAAGATATTACCCTCCCCAACGAAGTCCAAATTGCTATTTGAATCTGATAAAAGGAACCCAACATTGGACACTATCTTCTGGAACGTAGCTGGACTTCAGAATAAACTCATGAATATTAACTGGAGTACAGAAGCAACATTACATAATAATATTGCCCTACAGAAAACATGTCTATGTACCCCAGTTCATTTGCTGGGCTACAAAACGTATTTTTCAAAAGCCATTCCGTCAGTATCTGGAAGAGCCAAGGGGGGTCTGATAACATTTATATCTAATACCCTCCCCGCTGATAAAATAGAAGTTTTAAAGTTGGGCTCCAATTATCAGGTTTTAATGTTAGTCCATAAAACTCCAAACTAAAACTCCCACTATCTCTGTTATTATAAATGTTTAAAATAACTTGAACACATTAGAATTAACTGATGTTCTAAATGAGATTTCCTGTCTAATTCAGAATCTACTTCAGAAAAACATAAAAAATTTGATAACATTAATATGAGGTGGTGACTTTAATCTGACCCTGTGCAAAGATAGCGGCTCCAAAAAATATGGTATTGAGGATGAGGGTGGGAATAACCCAACGACTGGCGGAGACCACATGAATGAAATAATGGTAGCTACAAATCTGGGTTTCGCAAATGAAATAGTTGACCCACTGATACCATTCTCTAGAACCTTTAATGGAAGGGGTGCTAATAGTATAATTGATTTTACACTCACCTTAAAAACCATCATGCCAATATTAGGCAAGTGTGAAACAATAGCGAATGCAGTTAGTGACCACTTTCCAAATACGTTCTCAATGAGCATTCGCTCTGCTATGGCAGAGAAAGCTTATTGGAGTATTCTGGACCAGCAATCTCTTCACTTAGATAAATTAAATGGTTTCTCATTGAAATGGGGTAAGATTGACAAAAATATAATAATGACCAATGTATTAAGGCAAGCTCTCCCCATGGTCCTTGCTTGTTTAGATTTGTCTACTACCCCTGAGTTGGTATTGTCCAACTATGATACCATCACTAAAACCATAAGAGATGAACTGCTTCGTAAAAAGAAACCAAAAGGGTCCGTAAGGGAGGGATGGTTTAATACAGACTGTACAAAAGCCTACACAAAATTAAAGGTAGCTCTAACAGGGTAAATAAGGTCCAGAAATGAAATAGTAGAATTAAGGAAAAGATGTAAGCTAGTTCTTAAAAATCACAAAACACAGGTCAAGGACAACTTATGGAAGCAACTACATGAGAGCTGCTTCTTGAAAGACAACATCACCTTCTGGAAGATAGTCAAATCTCCCTTTCTTTGCGATGGATATGATTTCCCGAAGTTGGAAGTGGCGATAGACGCTGCCAAGTGGATTGAACACTTTTAAAACATCTTTAGAAAGGATGATGACAGCCCATTATTTTTTTTCTTTTTTCAAAAACACTTTATTCGATTAAATTAAAATCACAAAAGTATGCTATACATTCATAGTTGATTATTGGAGTATATAGAAATTTTTTTTTTTATTTTTTAAAAAAGCTTAAAAACAAGACACATTATATACAAATACAAAATTTCCTATTTACAAATTTCATTTTACAAAAGTTATAGAAAAATTAAAATGTTTATCCTCGTACTGCACTGTCTGTGGTTTGCTACTCAATTTCATTTATACATTATGTGGAATGGAGTTTGTTCAATAATATATTTACAATAATATTTACAAACCTATAATACAATCCTATTAACAGTGCTACCCCTACTGGGCATACAGTTTTTAACAAAGGCTGGGACAATTGATCGATGCCTTCGCTCTGTTTCGACGCGACCTAATGGACATAGTGAGAAAGTTTGCCACCCCGTACATGATTAGGGGTGTTTCCATTAACTGTAAAAACAGAAAGGCCGGTTTCACTTGGGTAAACTTGTTATCCTTTAATATGGGCTTAATGTATTTCTCTCTTGCAATTCTGAAAAAAGGACAAAAAAAGAAGAAGTGAAGGGAATCCTGGTCTGAGAAATCGTCACACTTACAGGGGGCGTTCTCATGTGGTTTACACCATTTATTGTATTCACCCAGCAAGCAGTGAGACTGATCAAAGCGAAATTTAGTGAGAAGCCACCGGTGGAAAGGTTTATTTACTACCGCCAAGTATGGTTCGATAGCTAAAGATGTTATTGTCAGAAAATGGGACCTCACGGTTGGCTTCATAATCTCGCGAGTTTCTCTATCGGCTTCTCTTTTCTTTATATATTCCAATTTTGCCCAACTGATGTCATCTTTTTGTAGGCCTTCAGGATTGGTATACAACTCAGGGCGGCCCAGATATTGTGCTATTTTCTTAATATAAGAAAGCCACTCGATCTCAGCCACACGATCCCGCCCCATACAGTCTTTTATAATCGTGTGGTTCAAGGTTAAATTGGGATTAAGCCAGGTTTTAATCCATGCCCTCAGCGGTGCAAGAGACAACATATCTTCAATGTAACCCACCCCTAGTTCCATATGTACTGAGTGAGCAGGTGTGGAGTTAGGTAAGCCCAGAACATTTCGCAGAAAAATGTTCTCTGCCCTTTGGATTTGGGTTGTGTTCTTATGTCCCCAGATGGAGGCTCCATATCTTGCTATTGCCAGGGTTTTGGCTTTGTATATGGATAATATAGCCTCAGGTGGTTTGCCGCCTAAACGTTTTGCGAACCCCAATATGGCAGCAGAAGATCTTTTTACTGCTGCGGTCTTGTTCTGGATTTGTGGTGCCCATGTCCCTTTCTCAGCCCATTAGGTTCAGAAGAATCCTTGAAGCAAGTCAACTACCCATTACAGCTAAAAATTCCAAATAAAGAAGTCATCAGTGCCCTTAAAAAATCAAAAACCGGCAAGCACCAGGTCCGGATGGGGTTCCGGCAGACCTTTTTAAATATAATTTAGACATGTGGTCTCCCATTTTAACAAGGGTTTTGGAGGCAGCAATTAGCATAGGACTGGTTAAGTCATGGTCTACGTCCATTTTGGTTCCAATTTTTAAAAAGGGCGACTGTGAAAGCCTGGCCTATTATCGGCCCATCTCACTTTTGGAATCCCTCGGTAAAACCGTTGGACGTATCCTCTTAGACCGTCTCCAGATCTGGGCCTCTGACAACAAGATACTATCGGACTTACAGTACGGGTTCCGAGAAGGCCTGGGCACGGTCGACCAGGCTTTGAACTTAGCCCTACTAATAGGGAAGTATGTTTCAGCGAAGGGAGGAGCCCTGCACATGGTCTATGTAGACCTAACTGCAGCTTTCGACTGCGTTAGTCATTCAAAGCTGTGGGCAATAATTTTAGACATGGGGGTAGACCCCCAGTTGGTGAATTTCCTAAGAGAGCTTTACTCAGATGCATCTGCAAGGGTAAGATACGGGGTAGAGGGAGAGCTGATCAAGCCATTTAGTATAGGGAGGGGGGTCAGACAGGGGTGTGTTCTGGCCCCCTTTCTATTAACACTGTATACCAATGGGTTAGAGCACGAGATGGTCAGAGAGAGCCAAGACTTACCATCAATACGGCGCCGTCCTATACCGGTACTTTTATATGCCGATGACGCTGTTATTCTGGCCAGAACCCCTGTACAGCTACAACGCTCGCTAAACACATATTGTAAATTCATGCATTCCCTGAATCTCAAAATTATTATAAAAAAGACATTCTCAATTCTCAATGCACATTGGTTCGGGAAGAAATAAATCTAAAAGTAAAACTATATTTGTCAATAACTCAAGTTTAGAGGCCACAACTTACTTAGGGATCCTAATAGATAACAAGATAAACTGAGTAAAGGCAATTCAAGCTAGGAAGCTATCATTCCTGAGAACTACGAAAGTGCTGGTGGCATTTGCTCAAAAGTTAGGCAAGAGATCGCCCGAAGAGATGCTGAAGATATATCAGTCTAAATGCATCAGTTTTGCAACCTATAGTTCAGGGCTATGGGGTTACTCAAACACTGAAGCTCTACAGAAGGCAGATAACTTCTTTATTAGATACCTTTTCTCTGTTCCCCAGAGCACAACGACATATGGCTGCCATTTAGAATTAGGATTGGACTACATAGCAGATATCAAAGATCCAATCCATAATGCTATGGCGGTGCATCTGGACCACTGAACAGTGTGACTTAACCCGTTCCCTTATAGAGGAATGCATGCAACTTGATAACAGCCAAAAGATCAGATGGTTAGCTTACGTAAAGTCCTTTTTTAATGATTTAGGTCTGCAGAGATATTTTACTCACCCAGCCACTATCTCTGAAATATCCAGAAAAGACCTAAAAAGGATCTCCCTTCTTCATTTGGGTGCCCTTTGATTGGTTGAAGAAATAGGAAAGCGTTCAGTTCAACACCTGCTGACCATCCAAACCACCTTCTCGATCCAGCCATATCTGAAGTACAATTTAACCCAATTTGAGATAGTTTTGCTTACTCGACTCAGACTAACCATATTTCATAGGTTGATCTCGTTTGCTAAGCAGAATGACTGGACTAAGAACTTGCCATCATGTCCGTATGACAACAACTCGCCACAATCTTCAATTCCTGTCACCCTGTTTTGTAAATTTTATGAGACTCCACGCAGACGATAGATTGTTCCGTTACTGAAACAATTGGGAATTCGAACCTGTCGACCAGCATTTCTAGCACTTCTGATGTTAGAAAATTAACTATATGCTAAATCCATTGCCTGTTTTTTAAAATTCTGCGTAAACCATCGTCCTAATCTTAATTAATTAATGCTTGTTTCATCTTTTAACTATATAATGAATTATACTTTTTTAAGATGATTTTAACTGGAACCATTTTAAATCTGTACTTTCATGTTTTTTTTCGAATAATGAAAACCGAATAAAGATTTTGAACTGAACTGAACTGAACAGAACTGAACACTCAGGGCACTATTTTCTCAAATACCTATCTCCTGCCTGCTGCTGTTGCAGGCAGGGCATGCTCTCTCTTAATGTTTTTTTAAACATCTTTATACCACGGGTGCTAAATGCATTTGCAATACAATAGGTCTCGCATTTACAAGAGTTAAAGCTATTGGCATTGTAAATAACAATGCCTTTTATTTATCATTTTTTTTAAATACTCATAAATAAAAGGCAGCATTTGATTTCCAGGCGCCCTGGGCACATAGGTTACCACTCTATTAGAGACGTATAAGTAAATTAAATATGCCAATTGGGTATAAGCCAATTCTACCATGTTTTAAGGAGCAAGCACAAGGACTTTAGCATTGATTAACAATGGTAAAGAGTGCAGAGTCCTACGGCCAACCACCAGTCATTGTGGAGTAGGGTGCACCTCGTTGAACAAGATAGACATGTAACATGACTCAGAACAGTGAACAAAAGCTGACAACTCTATTCCTTTAAATGGATATACTTCTCATACAGTTATATCATTTACAATATATGGCTTTGAGCCCCCACAAACCCAATTAGGAGTAACGATTTGTGGCGAGGCTTTGCCGAGCTGCAGAATGGCCGCTTCTGAAGGGGCTCTGCAGGTCAGGCTCATTAATCCTATATATCGTCATCCTTTTAGAGGCACCCGCTGCTGAACGACACATCGCCTAATATGCAGCGGGAGAGTGACAACGGACTGCTTTGCGGCCTGATGAGTGCTACAGGCATGAGTCTGGTGCGGCTGCAGTGCCTGAGCTGACCTGTGTTTCCCTCCCAATACACCCTCCACTGCTGTGGCCCTGAATGCCGATTGTGAATACCGGACAGCCGGCGACTATTGTCCCCTCTGGCCCGTGTGACACCTGAGGGGCGGCCTGTGATGGCTGCTGGGGCCAGGCGGGTCAGCTCCTTCACCCTCTGCACGTGCCGGTACTGGTAGCGGAGTCATCGGGGATGGCTGGGTGGAGGCCTGCTGTGCCCCAGCATCCAAGCCGCAATAGCTGGGCCCACCTACATTTCCCCTCTGATGCACCATCGATTGCTGCGGCCGGCCCTCTGTGCCTATCATGAGAGCTGAGCTGACAGAGATTGCTGCCCCTGGGTGACATTTACAACGCGGCCTGTGGTGCACTTGCCTCCTCACTTCAATATGGGCTCTGAGGCAGATACCTGGAACTGATTGAGGCTCAGGTCCTCGGGAAGAGGCTCACCTTCCCCCCCTCACTGGTACTGGAGGCAGAAGAGCAGCCATTGTAGCCTGGATGGAACATTGACTGAGCAGGGGCCTGCCACAAGCCCACATTGGTGAAGCCCAGCAAAGCGCAGTGAGTACAAGCTCGAGCTGGGTGAGCGCATGGCCTAGCGCACTCTCCGCTGACGGGGCCCATACCCTGCTTGGTGCTTTGGAGGCCGGTGGGGTTGTGCTCAAAGGGGCGTGTGCCAGTGTCTGCGGCCTGCATGGTTCTGCGTGGTCTACGGGACTGAGGCTGTGTGCAGAGCGGCGATCGCCATGAGGGTGGTGAGACAGTGAACAGGCTCCTCCCCCTCTCACCTGATGGAGCCCCAGTGCGTGAGGCCGGTGGATTGAGATCTGGGACGGCTCTGACTTCACTTGTGTCTGTGGTTTGCCTGCGTGGGTGCACCCCTATACTTATTAGCTCTGTGCCATTGGTAGAACTGGGCACTTTAGTCTGAGAGATAGGGGAACACCAACCATATACTTACCAAATTGATATATTAGGTAAGACACCGTGCCGCGGGCAGGAGCTCCCATTGCACAACCATGTTGGTCTTAGGTGTACCGATCTACATATCGCTACTTTGGGGGTGAGGTTCGCTGCACACACGTCATTCAGCCTTGCCAGCAAATCAACGGCCAATATCTGGAAGACTGGCCCTAAACAATCTAATCTCCCCTTCGATATAAAGCGTCAGACCCGTACAATTGATACTAATTCAGAGCCATCCGTGAGGATGACCTACGCACCATTTTGCTGGACGTTCGTTCCTGCATAAAATCCATAGACAATACAATTGACACACTTACCTCTAGCCTAGACAAGGGTAAAAAATGTGTTGTGTCACAAACCCGCATAGATACTATTGAAAACAGAATCTCCGCCACCCAAGACTTTCGAGTAGAATCCAGAGAAGAACTGCTTCAAGTGGAGAAAGTATTGGCAATAATTAAAGCCAAAAACGAGTATTTAGAAGCAAGCTCGAGGCACAACAACCTTAGAATCATTGGCCTGCCCGAATCCACTGCTAACTCAAAAATAGGACCATATATAGAAAATCTATTATGCAAACTATTTGATCCTGTGCTGTCATCCGTCATGATAATTGAGCAGGCACACCGTTCATTGAGTCCTATACCACCAGTGGGAACTGCGCTGCGTCCCATAATCGCACGTCTTCTGAACTATTGAGATAGAGACGCGCTCAAGGCCACCAGGGACCAAAGCCCAATAAATCATCAGGATAACTCCTTATCATTCTTCCCAGACCACACCCCAATGGAACAGGCCGCTCGAAGAGAATTCACTCCAACGAAGCGCATCCTGCAAAAAGCCTCCATCCCATACGCAATACTCTACCCGGCCAAACTAAGAATCACTCACGAAGGACAGTCGCACTGACGTCGGAGTGGCCCTGAAGTTCACCAAGCATATCTGCACCAAAAAGCCATCTCTGTGCACCACACAGAAAACTGAATCAGAACATAATCTGAGCGATAATGACTAACCTGCTCAATTTGGTTTCAAACTAACAGTTCATTAAGTTCTCTGTGTTATTTTACACTATATTGCATGTCTGGTTGCTTTGCCAGTCAATATCTGTATTAGCTAACCTCACCAGCAGTGTACTTGCCTTAAGTATACGTTAGGCGGATACCTACTACTATGATTTTTGCTCGGCCACCATGCCACCAGGCAGGTTTCATGCCGGCGTCCCATGCCCTTCCGGGGGAATTCCCATGTGTTTTAATTTTTGGGTTAACAAGGGAATAAAGGGCTGGTAGGTGGGCAATTTAACACAACCTATTTGGAGGGTTCGTGTGGGTGGTGGGCGGGTAAGGGTATTCAAATAATTTTCAGACAAAAAGACATCAACTACGCTATGCATTTTTATCATCAACCGCAACATGTTTCCTTCAGAAGCCACTTTAAAGTCATGTATGCTTGTAAAAGTTATCAGTAGTAGAATCCACTATCTAACCTTTCATCCCAATATCCATCTTCACCAAATGTGTGATACACCATACAACAACGCAGTTACATTATGACCGAGACCAAATTACTCACCTGGAACATCAGAGGGCTAAATGACTTTAGCAAATCGAGATTAATATATGCATAATTAATCAGGCACCACATCAATGTTTGTTTTTTTACAAAAGACTCACCTAAAATGCAGGGCCGACTCTAAATTACCCAACAAATATTGAGGTGAGACGCACTCAGCTCCATACTCTATGCAAGGGGAGTGTCAGTGTTGGGCTGGACAGCTTTGCAAACAAAAATCGACCCAGAGGGGAGATACGTTATTTTACAAGCCATGTTAATGTCCTCCCAGGTGACCCTAGTGGCCATATATGGTCTGAATATAGACGATCCAAGTTTTTTTTCTCACTCTCTGGGCAAAGGTGTTGGCAATGGGTGGCGACAGTGATTTGGGGAAGGGACTTCAATACTACCTTACCGAACGGGGTGGATAGGATTGACGCCACCCGTAGCCTCCACCCTAGGGCATCTCAGCAATTGAACTCCATTATACAAGATCACAGTCTTACAGATATCTGGCGAAGTTGGTATCCAGCTGCTAGGGAAGGCACATGCATTACTTCTCATCACAGCGCCTGGTCCAGACTGGACTATTGGCTGGTCATGGACGACATAGCCTCCTTGACCGTGATGTCATGCACCTACTGCGCACACTCTAGGACCATGCCCCGGTAATGCTATGCTGGATCGTACCACAGTCCCTGCCCTGTGCGTTCAGCTAGCGACTCCCACCACACACCTTGTTGGATGCAGCATTTAGGAGGAAATCAGAATTGAGCTCATCCAGTTCTTTTCCATAAATCAAGGGTCAGTAGAATCTCCTCAACCTTATGGGAAGCCTTTAAGGCAGTTATAAGAAGGACATGCATCGCTCAGCAATCAGGTGTTCTGAAATCCATAAGAGCAACACTAATGAAGTTGAAACAGGACATCCGGCCACAGAACAGCAGTTCTTTCAAACAGGTGCACCTGCACACCTTGCATACAGGAGAACATTTCTGAGTTCAGTGAGGAGGCAGACAGAGAGACCAGCTTTCTGGGGAGGAACGCTAAAGCACGCAGTTATGGAGAGGGAGATAGGCCGGGTAAGGCCCTAGCAAACACCCTTAAACAGCATACATCCTCAATGTATATAGCCAAACTACTAGATGATAGCTCGACCCCTATCAGAGGACAAAAAGCAACACAAGCACACCTCACTAGCTTCTAATACTCATTATATACAGCCACGCAGAGTGCCCCTCACTCAGAAAAGTTGACATATTTAGACTCCTTCGAACTGCTCTGGCTCAGTGAGGCCCACAGGGCTTATCTGGACAAGTCTTTCTCAGCAGAAGACATAGTACAGGTCATTAATGGCCTACCAGGTGACAAGCCCCAGGGTTAGATGGGCTGACAATCTCGTTTTATAAGACCTATGCAGTAGAGCCTACCCCAGTCGTTGGTCCAGCCGCCGGGTACAGCCCTGGGGCTGGTGGGTCAGTGCCAAGATGTCATACCTGACCTGACAGGAGGGAGAGTGGACAAAGGGTGCCAAGCATCAGGGGCTACTGCCCCCCGCTCTCTGATGCCACAGAGGTGGGAGAGCCCTGAGAGGCATAATGCCTGGGTCTCATCCCTGACTACTGTCAGTGGCCACTATGACTTGCTGTCTGTCTGTTGGGACACACCTGTGAGCAAGTTAAGGTTAGAGGCTGCACAGGTGGTGTCCACGGATGAAGGGAAGGGCTCCCCATGGATTGGCTTGGTGGACCCTGAGAGTATGGACAGAGGATTTGAAATGGGTTCGTAGAACTGGAATATGCCCCTACTGTTGCCGGCCAGGTCCATGTTCTATCGCCCTAAGCAGGGAAGCCCATAACGGTAGTGATTGGTCTACCCTGCGTTTTGGCTGGAAGAGGGTTGTGTTGGACTTGGCCCTCTTGGCAGGGCCATCCCTGAACTTTTTGCCTTCCTCCAATATTCTCTCTGACCTGTTTTTGTTGGTTTAATGACTCTGGGCACTTTACCACTGCTCACCAGTGCTAAAGTACATATGCTTTCCCTATGTGTAAATTGCTATGTGATTGGATTCCATGATTGGCTTATTTGGTTTACTGTCAGACCCCAGTAAAGTGCACCAGGAGTGCCAGGGCTTGTAAATACAAATTCTGCTGGTGGGCCTGCAGCACTGGTTGTGCCACCCACAGAAGCCGCCTTTTAAAATGTATCTAAGGTCTGCCATTGCAGAACCTGCGTGCAGTCTGGTACTGTCAGGCTGGCTGCGCAAGTGCACCTACTTGCCAGTCCCTTAACCTTCCCGTAACTTCATATTAGTCACCCCTATGGTAGGCCCACGGGCAGGGTGCATCGTAAGTCTAAGGTAGGACAAGCCCTGACGTGTGTGGCATGTCCTAATAGTGAATTACAGCCGTTTTCGTTTTTCACTATTGTAAGGCTACCTGTTTTCATAGGCCAGAATGGGCTGCTGGAATTATTACACCCTATAATCCCAGCAGGCTCAGGGAACATGGTAGAAAGTCAAGTTTAGTATGCCTGAACTCAGAATAATAAAATACTTCTTTTAGTAAAGTTTATTTTAATATCCTGTGTTTGCAAATGCTACTTTTAGAAAGTTAGCATTTGCTTGCCTGACCATTTCAGCCCGACTCTGCTAGGATGTGTATCTGCTGTCTGGTTTGTGTGAGTGACAGGGCTGGGGAATTCCAGGAGACAGTCTGGGCTGCCAGGTGGTGAATAGAGGGATTACCCCCAGGATAGGTGGGAGGAGTCCCCCTTGACTCTGTATAGGGCTGTACTCTGCCACCACAATGCGGGCTCCACCTCCTGCGTCTGATGTCTCTGCCCTGCACCCTGAAAGAAACAGCAAGAGTCTCCAAAACAAAATCCTCCAAAACTGGGTTGAACCAGGCTCAGTCCACCAGACCTGCAAAGACAAAAGAAACTGTGTATAAAAGTAGGAGCCTTGCTCCTAAACATTAGATCCTGTTTGTGCCAAGAAGAAACTCTGCCTGAAGAGAAGGACCTGGGAAAGTTGCATGGAGGACTACTGTCTCTAATCCTGAGAGACTGGCCTGTGGTGGGTGCCTTGCTGCAAGAAGGAGAGAAGACAAAGACTGAGAAAGACTTTATTTATTAAACTTGTGCTACCTCTGAAGACAGATCTCCAAGGGCTTGTGTGTGAACTTGCCCCCTGAACTACGCCCCAGGAACATTGGGCGCTACCCCCCTGAAGGAAGAGCTGTTGTTGTGCTGCCTGTCCCTGCAGCGCTGATCCAAGGAAGCTGAGTGCGCTGAGAATCCTCGCCGCGCCCTTTGTGACTCAAGGTACCCGTGTTCCCCCGAGCAACGCGACTCTGGCCTGGCCGCACCGCAGTTCACAAAGTAAAGCCCAGCCCGCCTGGCCCGAGCACCGTGACTGCGAGTAAAACCGAGCCGTAGCTCGCAACGTAAAGGAGGACCCGTCCGGTCCAAGCATCGCGATCTTTTGGTCTATGAGCCGTTGTTCGCACCGTAAAGACGGACTTTGACCTGTGTCCATCTCCCTTTGACCGTGTTGTTAAAGCGCCCCGCGGCTGTTACGTGAACAGCTGCGGCACGCACTGCGGCTGGGTACGTTCCGTGCTTGAAGTCCGTACCGCCGCCTGCACCGCATTCAGCCGCTCCCCCTCTAGGGTCGAAGTGTACGCTGCGTGTAAGACTGCCCCCACAACTCAATGCTAACCCGAGCGCACCGTGACTGCTGAGCCTCCAGCTGTAGCTCGCATCGCCCCGGGGAGGCACTGCGACATGGGACGCCTGACTGCCGCGTCCATCTGCCTCGAACTTCCAAGCCGCTAAGGTATTGTGCCATGTGTAGTTCTGTACGTGGCGCCCCGGACTGAAGTGTCCGCGAGGCACTCATCCTCGTTGAAGCCTTTGTTCGCCCCTGTGGTACGAGCCGCACAGGAGTGCTATGACCCGTACCCCTTCTGTGCATTTGACCGCGAGGTGCGTGAGGTTTAGCAAGGACTTTCCTTTGTGTATCGTACGGAGTGTACAGACACTCTGTGAAGCGCCCAAACCTTAACGAACAGGAGACAACGAACTGAACATTGCATTTGTAAATTGTAAATTGTAAATGGATACTTGTATAGCGCACTACTCACCCGCAAGGGTCTCAAGGAGCTTGTACGAATACCGCTGTGGAACCCGTCCTGGCTTTCCCTGTGAGGCGTCCACTCCTGGGCACCCCCAAGGTGGAGGCCCGGCATCCTTAGCGTTGTGGGGGCCGTTGTGGAGATTAAGCAAGCTATTGCCCAGAGTTGCAGAGTGGGACTCCATGATTGGAATAGGCACCGAGGCGAGAATTATCAGGTCCGTGGAATTTTGCGCCCAAGACCCGCCGAGGTGGGGAATTGAACCCTGGTCCCAGGCTAGACATCTGCATCAGGGTCTGCCGCTCTAATCATTGAGCCACACTTCTCCACTTAAGAACTGTGGCATTATTTTTGAGAGTTACTGGAACCATTTTTAAGTATTAAGCCTGTAATCTAAAGCCTGCTTGAGAGTTTTAAATATAAAGGATATATTTTTACATCAGAACAGTCTTGTGTCTCTGTGTGGTGGGTTGATAAGTTACTGGGTGTATTATTGCAAATGTTTAACCATACATGCTCTGCGGATTAGCCTTGTCTGCTCGTGCCCCGCCGCCTAGAGGGTGAGCAGGGGTTATTCTAGGAGTAGTCCTTTGCCCTGACTAGAGGAAAGGGTCCCTGCTTGTCACAAGTGTATACCTGTGCCAACCAGAGACCCCCAATTCTAACAGGCCCCAGAGCTCACCAAAAATGCCAGGAGACACAGGTGGAATGGAGCTCATATAAAAGCGCACTGAGAAAGCGATTGGCATGATGGGATATGTAGTCCCTGTAGCTCGTGCTATTCATGCACATGGTGCAGTCTAAAGGAAAAAAGAACTACATGTCCCAGAATTCTGTGAAACAGTATTTAATTTCCGTGATGGGTGAAAGACAATTGCAGGGAGAGGAGGGCAAGGGGGAGATCAATATAAACTACATGGAATAAACACACAACAAATTCAGAAATAGGTGGGGGTGAGCATGTAGCTCAAGGGAGGAGGTGGCAAAGGTGGCAGGAGGGATGAGGGATGTGGGAGCAGGAAACAAAGAAAAAATAGTCCCCCAAATGTGCGTAACTATATAGTAGTTGATCCTTGCTGCTGTGGCAGGAAACCAAAGAGAAAAGATGGGACAAGAGGAAGGATTCACCATTAGCAGTCAAGTATTTTTAAAGGACCCTGAAACAGACAAAAATGAAAGCAGTGGGTGGGCTCTAAGCCCACATATAAGTATATATATATATATATATTTAAGTATATCCTAAAGCACATACAAGAAGTCTTGAATGCTCAACCTAAAAATTATTGTCCTCACCAAGTTCCTGTATCTATTTGCGAATATCCCCATTCCCCTGACTCAAGCTTTCTTCAAATCTTATTATTATTAACACCTGAAGAAGCAGGTGGGTTATAAAAAACTACATTGCCAAGTATAGTTACATAGTAAATGGCAATGCCCGCCTCAAATGATAAGATGCCACTTCACCATGAATAGAAATATGCAAACCGGGAGATGAGAGGCAATACAAGCTATTCAGTATGAGAATACAGTTTAGTGTACAGTTGGAAAAGCAATAAATAGACGTATTCGTTGTAGTCTTTCCGCTCCTTTATTTCAAGTGTGCTTGGTCTGCACCATATAGACAGCCAGCGAGTTTCGCCCGAACATTGCCTTCTTCAGGGCAGAGGCAATGTTGCCGTAGTCTTGACAGGTGGAGGATCAATGATCTTGCTTACTAGTGGTCAGTCCTGTCACTTTTTCCGCCCTTTCTCTGTCTTGTTTCTCCCGTAGAGCTGGGACATAGTTATGTCCCATTCCGCTATGGTTCCTCATCTTTTCTTTGGGGGACTATGTTTTTTTGGTTTCCTGCTCTGCTACTATTTGTCTATGTTTAACTTCAGCACGCTAGCTGCTTACATTCAAATATAGTATTCTTCCTCCTACTACCTCTTAATGTCACAGTTGTGTTACTGCTGCCTCCCCCACTGTGGCTCCAGCTCAGTTGCCTGTATCTTTTTTAATACGCTTTTTTGTACTTTTCGATCTTCACCGTCATTTAGCCTTTTTCTAATTGGACATTTGCTTGGTTTGGACTTCCTTTAACAGGTATTGGGCTTGGTTTTTTGGTATGGCTAGCAAAGGGGTTAAATTTCCTGGCTTTTCATTGGTTCCTGTGCAGGCCACTTACTTATCCTCTATTTCTATTGGCTGTAGCATACTTTCTTGCATTGAACAATGCTTGTTCAATATTATGTGCTTTTAGTAAGCAGCACAGCGAAACAAAAGGGGATGATGGACGGAGCGTTTGACCACATCAAACACTCACCCCCAGTCAACTGATCTGGGTTTAATCCATCACCATTCTTTAGCTCACTCAGCCACCCCAGTTCAGACATGGCCATATGCAAATCAGTCTGACCCTGTGCCTCATGGGAACAGTCCAGCCCGAACTGCCAAGCCATGTCTTCCCTGGACCGGAAACAAGCATCCTGGGACGGGTTTCGGATTCATAATCCTCATTAGCCAGGCTATCCTGAAACCAGTGGCCAAGTGAGCAAGGGTCTCACGTCTGAGCATACCCTGCCAACTTAGGATGAACAAAGCGAAACAAAAGGGGATGATGGACGGAGCGTTTGAGCAAATCGAACACTCACCCCCAGTCAACTGATCTGGGTTTAATCCATCACCATTCTTTAGCTCACTCAGCCACCCCAGTTAAGACATGGCCATATGCAAATCAGTCTGACCCTGTGACTCATGGGAACATTCCAGCCCGAACTGCCAAGCCATGTCTTCCCTGGACCGGAAACAAGCATCCTGGGACCGGTTTCGGATTCATAATCCTCATCAGCCAGGCTATCTTGAATCCAGTGGCCAAGTGAGCAAGGGTCTCACGTCTGAGCATACCCTGCCAACTTAGGGTGAACAAAGCGAAACAAAAGGGGATGATGGACGGAGCGTTTCAGCAAATCAAACACTCACCCCCAGTCAACTGATCTGGGTTCAATCCATCACCATTCTTTAGCTCACTCAGCCACCCCAGTTCAGACATGGCCATATGCAAATCAGTCTGACCCTGTGCCTCATGAGAACAGTCCAGCCGGAATGCCAAGCCATGTCTTCCCTGGACCGGAAACAAGCATCCTGGGACCCTACCAAAGAAATACAGACCCTAATACTAAAAATCACGAAAGAGGGCCTTGATGCAGGATATCTATCCAAAAAAGAGTACACCTTTCTAAATGTAAAGACCCCCAGAATTCCAGTAATATATACACTTCCTAAAGTGCACAAAGATGCAGACAATCCCCCAGGCCGCCCCATTTTTTCTGCTTGCGGGTCTATCTTAGAACCATTGGGATCCTACGTAGACTATTTCATCAAAGACTTTGTCCCATCGACTCAATGCTATATAAAAGACTCCATGCATATGATCAATATGATCGAGCACCATCCTTATAACCCCACGGTTGAAACTCTGGTAACTATGGACATTGAGTCCCTTTATACTAATATCCCCCAGACTGCAGCACTCCTTGTGATTAAAAAGATTTTGGACTCACGCCCTCGACCCCACGCTGTACCAAGCATGTTTATCCTTCAATTACTTGAAATATGCCTGACAAAATTTTTTTTCTTGTTTGATGGCAGCTTCTATGAACAAATCAAGAGCACTGCCATGGGCGCAATTTTTGCTCCAAATTTGGCGGTATTGATTATGGATGAGATAGAGACCAATGTGATCATCAATCCCACTAACCCCTTCCTCTCAGGGATAAAGTTTTGGCGCAGGTATATCGATGACATCTTCATCATTTGGAATGGAGACATCGATTACCTGCGCCAATTCTTACACTGGCTGAATAACAATTGCCTGGGCCTCACCTTCACAATCACCACCAGTAATGACTCCATTTCCTTTTTGGATCTTACAATTTATCACAGCGAAGGCTCCCTACTCACGCGCCTATACCGCAAACTCACGGAAAAGAACACCCTCTTGGCCTACAACAGCAACCACCCAAGGGCACTACGTGATTCCCTCCCCTACTCGCAATTCTTGCGAATCAGACGGAATTGCTCCTGCAAGGAAGATTACTTCCAAGAAGCTGCCACCCTAGCATTTAAACTCAAAGAAAGGGGGTACCCAAAGAAATTGGTGAAGAATGCCACCAAACGGGTGTGGTATTGCCCGAGGGAAGCCTTGCTCACACCCAAACAAAAGACTGACTCAAAACGTATAGCTTGTGTTTCTACTTTCTCACCAATTTCTAATCAATTAAGAAAATCTATTCTTAAGCACTGGCCAATCTTAAATACAGGTGTCCTTTCCATTGAAAAACCAGTCTTTGCCTTCAAAAATAGTAAGAATCTTAGAGACCACCTTGTGAGGGCTGCTTTACCTTCCCTACCTTCTGCTACACTGGAAACTGTATGGGGTATGTCCCCCATTGTTGGGCATGCAAAATGTGGTGGATGTAATAACTGTGACAGCACTATTGAAGGAAAAAGTTTCACCTTTAACAATGTAAATGTACAATGTCATTCCTTTTCAAACTGCAATACCTGCAATGTCATTTATTTAATCCAATGCCCGTGCCAAAAAGTGTACATTGGACAAACCAGCCAGAAAGTAAAAATCCACATTGGGCAACACCGAAGTCGCATCCGATGCGGGACCCCCAATGCACCTTTGGTCGAACATTTTGCTGCCCAAAAACACTCTGAAAACGACGTTAAATGGACTGTCTTGAAAGTGCTGAGACTTCCACAGAGAGGTGGCAACAGGGACAGCTACTCAACAAAGAAGAGCTGAAGTCCATCATACAGTTCAACTCTATCCAGGATGGCCTCAACAGAACCGAGGACTGGACTAGCTTAATATAAGCTGGTTATCTATGTTTTTTCTTTCAGCATGAGCCCATATGTTATTGTCTGTGTTCATTCTAATTCATCCAAAACATACTAGTTTATTTTAACATGTATAACTTGCGACCAAGATACTGCATACAATCCCCTTAACCGAATTCTATGCACCTTTGGCAATTGCTCCACTCACTTCCCCGATTGCACCGTTCAAGGTTTTGGCGCCCACATTCGAGTGGCGCCTACCACTCACCACTAGTCCCTCCTCCCTTTCGATCACTACGACCGAGGCCCACATCAGTCAGCTCTGCACGCCGGCACTTCGTAATCGGCCATCACGCCTCCAGACGGGACCCAATTTCGGCCCCTCTACGAGCACCTTGCGGTAAGCTTTATCCCAGCACACTCGCCCGACCTTGGTGTAGCAAGGGTCCGATAACGATCTATAGGACTCATGTGCGCCCCTCACTTTCTTTTTGCAGGCTCGCACGGAAAAGGTTCACGCTATTTAGCGTCCTGCCCATACCATAAGTACTATCTTAAGGTAACAAATTGCTCGTACTCGCCGCCTTCACTCTCCCTCATGTACCACCACCTATGACCTAATTTCTACTGTGATTTCCCACAGGTTCACTTTTTTATTCAGGACCAACCATGCGTCCTTGCCAGTATCCGCCGATCAAGTCTACTTAATAACGCCAGGCTTTAACGGTAATAATTGGCTTGCACTCGTCACCCTCACTCTTGCTCACGCTCCATCACTTATGTCTTAACTCTCACCTTAATTCTTTACAGGTTAATTGGGATCAACCAAGTGTCCGTGCAAATAATCCCTCAAGATGCCTACGCAATATTGCTAGGCTCATACGGTAAACTCAGCACCTTGAATTTCGTTTCACCAATTAATCGGCTGCTCCCATTTCTCACATTATGACTCCTTTCCTTACAGGAATTAATATAACCTGCATCGATTAATTGAAATTTGAACGCAAATTGATGCGTGACAGCTCCTCTTCTTGCCTACGGTGCACCGTCCGTTGAAACCGGAACGCGATTCGTGCGTCACGGTTAGTTCACAGCCTCTGTTCCTGACGGGATCTGCCCAACACTTCCCTATCACGCCATTTTTGCACAAACACTGCGCCCCTCGTCACTGAGCACAACCCTTTAAAACCTTAGTGCACAATGCGGCACGCTCCATAAATGCCAGCAAGTCCATACACTCCAAATATGAGCACACTGCCACCCGTGCCCTTTGGAATAAATAACTGCATGTGCGCCTGCTGCACTCCGCATGTATAGAGTTGCTACTGACTAGCTTTTTAACTATGTAAATAATTCATGAGAAACCTTTCTTCTTTTTGTTTCCCCTCCTTGATCCCCTCCTGTGTAAATTCTACAGGCGTAATCGACCAATCAGGCAAAGCTCTTCATTATAGTCCTGAAGATGATTGCACTATATCTTTGGAGATAGGGATCGAATCGTTCGTCGACTGTTTGTACAGTACTGCTCTTTCTATTATTTGTATTCTCTATTGCAGTTACTGTGGGTTTGAGCTTATTTAAAGTTTCTATTGTATTATAAGCCACCCTTCTCTCCTCTTTTGCCTGTTATTTTCTTTTCTATTTTCTCCCTCACTACTTTCCCCCATGTATTGTTTTTCCTTGACTTGGTACAGGCTTGTGCCCAGTTATTAATGTGTGACTTGTTTCACCTTATTCTGTGTACAACGTTATTTTACATTCAAAATAAACACTTCTATGTCCGGCTGGACACTGAAGAAGAAAAACACACAGTCCTTATTTCAAGCCTGTGATAATTATTCTTTCAAGCATTATTAAAGCCTAAGACCTTTGTTAAATAAAAATATTTAGTAACCAGCGTGGCACGCTGCCAGCGTTGCTCTGGGTACTAAAAGCATATAATATTGACAAAAAGACCAATAGGTCTTGTTTTATTTGTCCACCGCTCTGTAGCCAAGACTGCTGCTTCTGAAGCATTGGTTCCTTCCCGTCTGTACAGGCCTGTTCATCTTGGCCGGGTGGGAGGTGGAATCAACTGCAGCAGCAGAGCTGGCTTCCCAGCTCAGGCCTGCCTAACCCTTACCACCCCTCTCTCACCTAGGACTCCAGTCACTCACTTTACCTCCCTCCCCCACCGTCTGAATCAGGCCAAGCTGCATGATTCAAAACATTGTCTGAAAAGCGGAGCACGTCTGCATTCATTACTCATTATTTGAAATTAAAAAAATAATCCCAGGTCAGGACTATATACTGGCTTTGTGCGCAGGCTTATGCATATTTGTTCGCAAGTGTACACTTTTCTTTGCAGCTAGTGGGGTACTTTTGGTAGGTAAACAACACATCTTTACCTAACAAACATCTTTGTTAGAAAGAAAAGGGAGAAGAGATGGACTATAAAACGCCAAATGTTCGTTCGTTGTGTAGTTGTTACATTTCGACTTGTGTTGTATTGTAGCAGACATGATGAGAAATTACAATCTGAAGCTGCGTGCTACTCAAGGACAATCGCTCAGCCAGGTGTCATTTTGCCTCACACAATGTCATGGCCTTGAATGTTTGATCACTTTTTTGTTTGCCCATTTAAAACATGTTTTTGCAAATGGCCCAATCTCACAGGGAGGCCTTTCTGTCATACCTTGAAAATGGCAGCTGCCCATCAGAGCACATCATGTACAAATCTCCGTGCCAATGAGCATGATCGTATTCTGGCATACTTGTAATTTAATTTGGATCAAAAAGTAGAAATGAAACTGAAACCACATACTTAGTACATGCATGCAATCGCCACTACACAGCTATCTCACAAATATATTAACAGAACAAGATGGCTCAGCGAGTTAAACATTGCTGCTGACCTGGGATGTCATGGGTGGACCAAACTTCTGAGGTGGGTAAATGTAATATCTTTACAATGATTAATGGTAACAGTTGCTATTTAAAGCACTTATAGGTGATAGGAGCGACGCTTTAAAAAATGTTATTCTTGTTTATAGGGTTCTCAGTTCAAGGTAGAAACTTACCTTAACAACAGCCCCTGCAAAACTCCTAGTGTAATGGGTAATTATTTGCCTATGGTCTTCAAATCTTTATTAACACAGGAATTGGGTCAGAGAGAGAACAGATTTGCACAGGATCACACAATGCGAGTCTGCTTTTTACACCGGTGACACTTGTAGTTTTCCTTATTCAGTAGTAATTGTTTGTATTGCTGCGCATAAAAAGGAGCCCTATGGTTTCACCTGGAAACAGCATCATTTGAAAAGCAGTACATTTATTAAGACGCAGGTTGCTTTCGACAGACATCTCCCTTCGCTCCCTTCAGCCTGCATGAAATGGTGTAGGTATTTATCAGACCATGGTGTAATTATTTAGCAGACCATGCACGTGTTACATAACTTTCCTTACCAAGTGTTGTTATGCAAACACTAGGAAGAAAGTGCACAGGCAATTTGTCAGGGTGGTAGTAAGCGGAAGAGGGGCACTGACAAAACTGTCATTTACCGGCAATGCTCTATATGGCCATGGACTACCTATACCCCCCCTCCATTATCAAGCCCCAATTAATAACATGGGAAGAGTTCTTTGGATGTGGGGGTCGTACAACCCCCACCCGTATTTATTAAACATAAAAATAAACGCATATTTAATATAAACAATATTTACAAAAATTACACAGAAAAACATTGCATTACATTGATTACAATTGATAAGTACAGATGTCAGATGGCTAACCTTAAAATAACTGTAGTACAAATGTATTTCTACTTTTCTGCGTATCCTATTTGGGCCTATGGCAAGGTCACTAACTGGTGTCAGATCCTTATCAATTAACCACGCCCTCCAGCCAGAGTGTGCATGCGCAGAGGGCCAGTTTACCGTGAGCGTACTTACCCCCCCCCTCGGTTACCCCCTGTATGCTCTATTAACTCCATAAAGGGGACCCTTGCACTTCTGCGCCGTTTACTGGCGCCATTGTGCATGTGCGGGGTGGCCAACCAGCCTAGAGAAAGCGTGACTCCCCCGCATCCATCTAGCCAACCGGCTGTAACTGCCCCTGGAGTTCTAGGAGAGATCACTTGTCCCTCCCCCTTGGGCGACCCCATTCAAGAATGGCGCCGCCCTCTAAGGACCTTAAATTTACTGCTCACCAATCATGATCTTACCTCCTGACCAAGGAATAGCACTAAATACGACGATTGATGACCTGTAAACGGGACACATTTCTAAAGAAAAAACACACTAATATGGTATACATCATACAACCAGTACATACGCCAACCTGTGAAATAAAACATGATTAAATCACAAACACCAATATTTTGCTTAAGGGGATGGTGGGTGGGGAAAAACAATTACAGCCTTCTAGCGAGGCTGGTGCGGCAGTTCGGGAAGCGAGGAGTCAAGAGACAGACTCCTGCGCTCCCCAGCTTTTTAACTACTACCCGCCTGGCCAGTTCTAACCGGCCTGGTGTTAGCCGATCGCGTGACCTGGAAGTTATACTTCTGGGTCACGCTTAGGACCAGGGACCAATTAGGGTCGAGGCGCGCCTGTCGCGTCATTACCATGTACGACAGGCTTGCCTCTGTGGTCGCGAGGGGGCCGGTACGCCTGCCCTACTTTTGGCGTGACCAATGCAGGCCTCAACTTTCTCTATGGCCAGGGACTATCTATACCCTCTCCTCCCTTATCAAGCCCCAGTTAATGACATGAGAAGAGTTCTTTGGATGTGGGGGTAGTACAACCCCCGGCCGTATTTATTAAATATACAAATGAACAAAAATGTAATATAAACAATATTTACAAAAATGACGCAGAAAAACATTGCATTACATTGAATACAATTGATAAGTACAGATGGCTAACCTTAACATAACTCTAGCAAAAAGGTATTTCCTATCCGAATCGAACATATCATCCATAACCATACAGCATTTACTTTTTTGCTTATCCTATTTGGGCCTACGGCAAGATCACTAACTGGTGTCAGATCCTTATCAATTAACCATGCCCTCCAGCCGGGCTATTTGTCCCTCCCCCTTGGGCGACCCCATTCAAGAATGGCAACGCCCTCTAAGGACCTTAAATTACTGCTCACCAATCATGACCCTACCCCCACAGGCCTGCATAGAAGACCGACTATCTGCCCCCCCACCCCCTCAAATTGCTAACTGGAAGGTCATACCCTGCCTCTGAAGCCCCCCAACCATGCCAGAAGATTCTCTAACAGGATTTCATTACCTACCTTAGACAAGTGGACACTGTCTTTTAGGAAGCACGCCTCCCCCCTGCTACACCTGAGGGCGATCGTCTGTAATTGAGGAGACCTAAACAACCTCTCTATCTTATTGTTGATCCTCACAGAGTGATTCAAAGCCTTAACAGACTCTCCCCCACTCCATTGAAATCTGGGTACCATCTGTGACCATACTATGGTGCACCCCTGGCATGTCTTAGCTAACCAACCCACCTCCTTGATTATGGCTTCCACTAGCCCCCTTCTTCCCAGATTTACCAGATCATTCCCTCCCAGGTGTAAGATAATTATACTGGGGGATCCCCACCCTTACTTAAAAGGTCCATTAAGGATCTCCTGATGTGCCGCCGCCATTTCTCCCCCTTCGTGACAGGTTTGAGAACGGTAAATGTAAGCAGAGAAGGGCATGCATCAGTATTGTGCAAAATGCACTACTCTCAGCATGTGCAGCCACACATAGTGCTTATAACAATTGGAGGACAACCTACCAATCCTTTTAACATTGTTGCTGTGAAAACCTCTCGCTGTCGCCTCATTGGCAACTAGGATCTTAACCATTTCCATGACTCTCTTAAACTGAAACCTGGTGAGCGGGGTACCATCAGCATGAATTAACAACCCCCCCCCTTGTACTAAGTCTCTGCTGTAGGAATGCCTCTGAGTAAAGGGGCAGCAAGGAATACCATGTGCACGGTGCAGTACTATACCCTCGCCATGGGCTTCTTGATTGGGTTTGGATTTCCTAATGGACATCAATAAGACATTGCCTTGCACCTTTGCATGTTCTAACTGCAGCCCCTCTTGCACATCCGGTTTATTCCGGGCCACCAATTCCCCTATCCTAAAAGCGCCATAAAAGGCTAGTGAAAAGGCAGCTCTGAATAGCAAGGCTTCCTCTGTAGTGCTGTATATAAGACATCGAGGAATATATGACGAGATCCCGCATACCATCACTCCGCATTTTTTACAACGTGGGTGCAATTACTCCGCAAACCCATCATTGCACAAACTTTTACCCCACAAATGACTTTATCACGCATGCCATTTCAACGCAAATGCATGTGTGGTGAAGTCATATACTTTGTAAAAGTACTTTCCCTATATATATAGGGAAAAAGCAGGTTTCAACTGCGAAACGCGTCGAGAAAAGCCGTTTCTTTGAATAAAAAACGCTTTGCAACACTCAAAGTGGCCCGGATTTCTTTCTTACACTAGGAGAGTGTTTGGCTTGAATATATAGATATATATATATATTATATATATATATATATATATATATATATATATATATATATGTATATGTATTATTGTTTATGTCGATTTTATGACGTTTTATTGTGGTAAGCCTAGCAGGGAACAATGCGATTGCCCATCTGTGGGCTTTACATAGCAATTTGCTAACGTCGTGTTACATCTACTATACACTACAAGATGGCCGCCTTTGTCTCATGCTAGGCTTTAGTCCCCTTGTTTGTGTCCACACCTGACTGGAAGTGGGAGTGACTATGTATGTTAAAAACAATGTCGGAAACAAACACAGTGCATCACACACTGACGAAGGCAGACCGCCGAAACGCGTCTGTGTGCACCCCTCCGCTAAATAAAATCTAGCGCGTTTGTAACACTCAACCTCGAGTGCTGTTGTATTCTTTCCAAGGAGGAGTGGGAAGGACTTTGGAGCGTTAATGTGTGGCGGTGTCCACGAACCGCCGACAGCACCCGCCGACGAGTGAGCAACCGCTTTTTCGTGGAGAAAAGAGCGTTTCTGAAGTGCGCGGCTGTGCACCGCCTGATCCAATCTGGGAGCTCGAGTCCGGTCACGGATTACAGAGGAGTACGCGAGCCCCGTGTCTCTCGAGGAAGACGTCTCCGGTGAGCATTGCATGCAGCTGCTAATCGTACACTCCCATCTCTGCACGTCAGGGAGTTTTGGAATTGTGTGGCCAGGCGACAGAGGATTGAGGTTGAGAACGCGCGTTTGAACTGCGGGGGGGCAGCACTACCTACAAGCGCGAGTCTACAGTACGAGTCTAATACTGTTTATGACACGCGCTGTTCCGACATGTTTTCCGATGCGGAACGGCAATCAGCAGCAAAGGGCATGTTTAAAAGGCAGACAAGACCGCCTGCATCAACTGAAACGCCCACAGTGGAAACGCCCAGTAATCCACTCTTGATAACAATGACGAAATTGGAACGCCTGCATGAAAGGGAAATCCGCAAATGGTGGGAGGCGACAAGCCTCACTAATTATATTGAAGAAGAAAGGGTACAAAGGGGGTTGAGAGTCCACACTGTTCCCTCCTACGAGAATCCGGACCCGCAATTGCTAACGGACTGGTTCGAGCATACTGCTCAATACTGTGAGGGCACACTTAAAATACTCGTGAAATATGCTTGGAGCGACAGGGAGCGAGCACTGGCAGACATCCAAGCAATAGACAACGAACTTGAGAGTGAAACTGATTCTAGTCAAGTGGCAAACATCACACAAATGAAGGAACAAATGAAGGCCAGGCTAATCAAATATGAAGCTAAAATAAGGCTCCGCAAACAGGAAAAATACGAGAGGGACGCCAACGATTATCTAACTGGACGCGTCCTCACGTATGCAAAAAAGTTTGACGCCCCACGCAAAGCCCTGCAGAAGAGCAGAAAGGAAGGTGCTGGGACAACTAGCGGTACTGGAGAAGTTACCTCCGAATCAGACATAACTGAGAATGAATCGGAAGAGAATCAATCAGACCCAGATATACGCACTACCAACAGGGGGCCTAGAGTGGTAGACAAAAGCACCAAGACTCCTTTTCAGGAGGAATACGAAGTAATACAAAGCACATGGCTCCGAGGTGGGAAGAACAAGCCCCCAGACACGGATACCCAAGGAGCAGAAAAAGACGGAGAACCAGACGGGCAGGCGGGGGGAACAAGAGGAAGGGGCAGAGGCGGCGCCCGAGTATCTCGCTGGACCAATCGGAAGCGCACCAACAAAAAACAATAGCCTCAGCCATCCATCCAAGTGGAATCAACATCACCACTAACCCCTCAGGAAACCCTAGCACCGATAATGAGGCAACAAATCTAACGGTGGTCAACCTCACTACTAGAGAACTGACAATGGAAGAAGAACAAGTCCTAAGCCTCGGACTAACTTTTTGTCCAAATAGTGAGTTGGAATACACCCAAACCAAAATAGACTTGTTCCGCTTCACGCGCAAACTGAAATTACATAAACATTTCAAAATGCGGCCACATCTACAAAATAAAGAACACCAAGGGCGAAGAATTACAGCTACAGACGCACTGAGCGGCAAAGACCTACGCTCAGTAGAGATACTAACAGATCTGGAATTGGAACAAACACAGGACCTTGCAGACTTGGATCCAGCCCAGAGAGCGGAAATGCAGAGTATCGAACAAGACAGTGAAAACAGTGGATTTAAACCAGCGTCCACCTTCGTCCCTCAATCCCCTTGGGATGCTATAGATGTGTTTTCGGAAGCTATGAACGATGACCTATTAAAGTTTCGAAAAATCAACCAACAAAATCCCCACCAGAACATCACGGAACAACAGAGACTAGCCCTTAAAGGACTAACGACGGACACGAAAATAATTGTGAAGCCCTCTGATAAGGGCGGGAACGTGGTTTTAATGACTCGTGAATATTACACGAAGGAAGCATTGAGGCAACTCTCAGATGAGAACTTTTATACCAAATGCACCAATGAGACCTACCAACAGAGTATCATAGAATACGACAAACTCATCTCTAAATGGTATAACCAACGTATGCTGAACAAAGATGAACACTTGTTCTTACGCACCACTTGCCCCATGACTCCGACTTTCTACCACCTCCCAAAACTTCACAAAAATCGTGACTGCCCACCTGGACGCCCGATCATTTCCTCCATTGGGAGTCTAACGGAGAATATGTCTCGCTTTGTGGACCACACCTTATTTCCTCTTGTGTCTAATCTGGACTCGTATGTACGAGACACAAAAGACTTTTTGACGAAATTGAATAATCTGGTGTGGGAACAGGATTATCTTTTGATGGTATTAGACATCACCAGCCTCTACACTATTATTGAACACAGTTATGGATTAGAGGCGGTGAAATGGGCACTGGAACAACGCCAACTACGATTTTCTAGACACAATCTAATGATTCTAGAATTCGTAGAATTTTGTCTAAAACACAATATTTTCCTGTTCGAAGAACAGTTATACATCCAGAAGTCTGGCACGG
This sequence comes from Lissotriton vulgaris, assembly GCF_964263255.1. NCBI lineage: Eukaryota > Metazoa > Chordata > Amphibia > Caudata > Salamandridae > Lissotriton > Lissotriton vulgaris. The sequence continues at coordinate 28,866,627 of NC_141687.1, read as the reverse complement.
CGATGGGTACCTGCTTTGCTCCCAGCTATGCGAACTTGTTCGTGGGCTGGTGGGAGGAGCAGGTACCCAGGAGCTGTACAGTTGGAGGCAAAGAGGGTAAGGTCATCTGCTGGCATCGATACATCGATGACCTTTTCATTGTGTGGAAAGGTAACCTTGAAACAGCTCAGGAGTACATCAATGTACTCAATAATAATCAACTCAATCTGCGATTTTCGGGAACAGTGAGTCCAGTGGCAGCGGACTACCTGGACCTCAAAATATACGCAGAAGATGGTCAACTCCACACTAACCTCTTCAGAAAACAAACTGCTGGCAACTCCACACTGCACGCCAGCAGTAGCCATCCACCTCAATTAATCAACAGCATCCCCTATGGGGAACTGCTAAGACTTCGTAGGAACTGTTCTAAACCCTCGGATTTGGAAGCGGCTGCTTCGGAATGCATATCCCGATTTAGAGCTAGGGGATACGGCGAGAGAATGCTCCACAACACTCTAAACAGAGTAAGGAAAATAGAGAGACAGTCCCTCTTGACCAGCAATACTGAACAGGTCAACCGAAGGGGTTTGCCAGGTGACGATAAAGGCAAGTTCAGAGTTATAACTCCCTACTCAACAGGTGCAGATAGCCTCAGAGCTATGCTACGCAAGAACTGGCATATTCTTTTAACCAACAGTGTGCTCAAAGAAGACCTTCCAACCCAGCCACTCCTAACCTTCAGTAAAGCGAGATCACTAGGCGACATATTAGTGCACAGTCACCTTGATAAAGTGTCTCCAAGAACGAACACTTTAAGGGAGCAACGAGGCTTTTACCCCTGCGGCCGCTGCAAAGCGTGCGCAGGTAGTAAACGCGTACTCTCGTATATAATAACAGAAACTGGCAGGAAAATCTACATAAATAAATTCATCACCTGCAGCACACAGTATGCCGTCTATTGCTTGCAGTGCCCCTGTGGCTTACGCTACATTGGGAGCACGATCAAGGAGATAAAGCTCAGAATATTAGAACACATGCGAGCCATCGACAAAACGGATCAGACCTATCCGGTGGCTCGTCATTTCGCGGAAGCACACAATCGAGACCGGAGTAAGCTCCAGTATTTCGGCCTCGATATTGTACCCCCTAATATTCGTGGAGGTGACCGTCTACGCAGATTAAGGAGACTAGAGTCCCGATATATTATCGATCTGTGTACGAAACATCCTAAAGGTCTTAACAGTGGGGAGGAGATGGCTTTCCATCTAGGGAAATGAGCAGAGAACAACAACTGATATACACCATTCCTAGATGATAGTGCACTTTATTGAACTGAAATTAGAACTTCTTACATTATCATATTTGGAACAAATGTATACCAATGTATATAATAGCTCTGAAACCTGTATCCGATTTTCCGTCTTGTATATATCAGCGTGTGAGAGACACGTTATTGTTACTTAACTTACAGTACCTGTTTTTGCCGTATAAACTACTACTATGAATTTAGGAAATATCACTAATACCTTGTGATCCAGATTGAATGAATCCAAATTTGATCGGGTAGAATGCAGGAGTCTAACCTAGATGTCTCTCACATATTTGACTTTCCACTGTATATAAGATGCACTTTAATCACATTTGTTCTAATTTTGAATTCACGTTATAATTTTCATTTGAAATGTGATTGAATACTGTGAACAATTATACATGCCCCTTCTGATGTTGTACGCGATGCATCTCACTATATACCCACTTGTCTCAACCCCCCTCTCAGCTACGTCCAGCTTTCAGCTGTGGTTTGAGAATTGATTCATTTTCCTTTTGTGTACAGGTGATTTGGTATATGTATTGCATATAGGGACACAAGCCGATCCACGGCTTTATTGTTTATGTCGATTTTATGACGTTTTATTGTGATAAGCCTAGCAGGGAACAATGCGATTGCCCATCTGTGGGCTTTACATAGCAATTTGCTAACGTCGTGTTACATCTACTATACACTACAAGATGGCCGCCTTTGTCTCATGCTAGGCTTTAGTCCCCTTGTTTGTGTCCACACCTGACTGGAAGTGGGAGTGACTATGTATGTTAAAAACAATGTCGGAAACAAACACAGTGCATCACACACTGACGAAGGCAGACCGCCGAAACGCGTCTGTGTGCACCCCTCCGCTAAATAAAATCTAGCGCGTTTGTAACCCTCAACCTCGAGTGCTGTTGTATTCTTTCCAAGGAGGAGTGGGAAGGACTTTGGAGCGTTAATATATATATATATATATATATACATATATATATATATATATATATATATATACATATATATATATCTTTCACGAAAAAGAAAGAGAAAGAAAAAGAAAAACCAGCACTCCGCTCGTTTTTTTTTCAGACACTGTTACAGCCTACGCGTTTCGAACCAGATGGTTCCTTCTCACGGCAGTGTTACACGAATATATATATATTCACTGAAAAAAATATAGGTTTCACACAGGTTATAGTTAGGAATTAGCATTTAAAAAACCTTAGAAATTTACTGAAAAAACCATAGGTTTTACACACGTTATAGTTAAGAATTAGCATTTAAAAAAACCTTAGAAATTCACTGAAAAAACCATAGGTTTTACCCATGTTATAGTTAGCTGGACATTTCTCTCATACAAAACCATTGAAATTCCACCGTTATAGTTAGTTCAGCTAACTATAACTCGTGCGCGCGCAATGCACTGCTGATGACGTCACATATTACATCACACATCACATTTTATTAATTTAATTGTTTACTTACCTGCAATGATCGAGGTGGCATATTACCAAGGGGGGCGATAGACAATTATCCTCGATTTACCTCCTGTTTTTGGCCACTAAGCGGCGACAATTTTATCGTCCTCTTAGCAAACTGTCGCTAACTGATGTAAGCGAAAGCTTTTACGTGATAGCGAGCAGTTTGGGACCCGCTTTGCATGTCAGCGATGTTTATCGCTAATGACGTGCAAAGTGGGCGTACCCAACCAGTTACTGACTGAAAGCAGTCCCTAACGTCGCTATCGCCTATTAGCAAGGCAGGCATACCGTTAGAAATATTCACGTTAACCGCGATTATCTCCAAATGCTAACACGTGCCCAGACGAGTTCTTAGCCATGTTATCCAATGGCAAGTGAATAATATGGCTAAGACCATTTCGTCTCTAATGCGTGAATATCGCTGTATTGTCAGAGATATTCACGCATTTCGCCGCTATCGCTGGACATTTTACCACAATGGAGAAAAACGTTGCTAATAGCATGTTTTCTCCGCTAACATATCCAGCGATAGGCAGCGATAAAAAAAATCGTCGCTAACCCTATTAAGCGATAAATATAGCTACTTGTTGGTAATATGCCCCCAGATTCCGTTGTTTATCACACTTTTTTGTAATGTTACATATATTTTTTCATTACAGGTTGTGTTTATTGATACTAAAAGTACTGCATCATGCCAAAGAAGCACCAACAGACGAAGCAACGAAATAAAAGTGTGTATTTGAAGAGAACTCACCAAGAAGATTTACATGAAGAGAGATGTCTTAACAAACAGAAAGAAACTTGTGGTAAGAGCAGGATCACTTTTTTGAGGAAAATACTAAAGACTAAGAATAGTGTTCAGAATAATGGAAAATCAAGTGCAGACAAAACTGTGTATAGTACAAGGAGAAAAAATCAATTCATAGAAATTAGGAAAAAATGTTTTATAATAGATTGGTATCAAATTTAAAGAAAGAAATTAAGGTACATAAGAAAAAAACAGTATTTTATAAGAAAAAGAAAGCTATAGAAAATGTAGTTGAGAAAGCTTTGGAATTGAAAAGAAAACTGTTTATATTAGTAATCAAAACAATTAGATCACTAGATAAACCAATCCATTTAATGAAGAGCAAAAGTAGGTGGAGAAGACTAATTAACAGAAGTAATTTTTGTGAGTTTTTTTTGGGTGAATGGAAACATACTTCAACTTCTGAGCCTTTTTTAATGAAGGAAGTTATCTTCAGAGAAATGATTTGTTGCATGCAGTTGACACTACTGGTCGTGCTTATGAGGTTAGAAATGGTTGTCCTATTGAGAAAGAGAATATTGTTCCTAGAAATGCAGAAAAGGTGTTAGCTGCTGAAGTTTTAGGGAGACGTCCTAAAGCTCCAGTGTACACTTAGAATTGTAGTAGTATTTGCAGTGTCCGGCAAGAATCTATTGATTTTTTACGCAATTTCTTACGTAATTACACCAAGAAAAGTGTTAAACAAAAGATTAAGATGTTACAAGGACTAGACCCTTGCAGAGTGAGAGAAAATACTGGTTTACAAGGTCATGTAGTGTAGTTCCTATTTTCCCTATAGGCCCTGCGCATTGGAATAATATAAACAGCAGTGTAGACGTAGAAGTGTGGTCTTCCAGGTCTCTACTGACTATGCTAAACTTAATTGGGTTTGTACCAACTAGCTCGGAGGTCACTGGAAACTTTATTGACTGAATAGGAAGTGATCAGCTCCCCTGGCTCAGACAAGAAGGGATTCAGTTTTCCAACAACCGCATAAACATGACAACTTTGCTCCTTAGAATAAGGGTCAATCTCTAGAGTCGTGTGAAACAATAGACAGTTATTTTACTCAGTCAGTTGTGCAGATTACTTTCACCAGGATGCAGAGAATAGAGAGACGGGCGTTTTCAATAAAAGGTATTATTTATTGAACAGTCTTTCTTTTCATGCAAGAGAAATGAATTGCCACAATTGCAAGACTTGTTACTATAAAAAGTGCGTACAGTAAAAGGAGGATTGCGAAATAATACTGTAAAAGCATTGATATCGTTTCTTAGCCATACAATGGTTAAGATGAATAAAATATATACATTCATATATACATTAGGCTAACGTACTGAACTGGTGCTTCTAACTACGCCTACCCCAGTGTACCTGACCTAAGCCTAATACTTGGGAGGGAGTAAGTAGCAGTTTAAGTTAAGTTGGTTTTGCCAAGGATTTGCTTCAAGAATTCTCTCTAAGGGTTTAGCCAACACCATACCTCTGGAATAGAATGTTGGAGGTCTTGTTTCTCCTTCCAGGACTCGATATCCCAGTTTACCCACAAGGGTAGGCTGGAAACGCCAGAGCTGGATTTTCTCGGCAGGAGAAAAGACAGCCTCTCTCTCAGCGCGTCAAGGAGGAGGAGGGGCAGCGTCCGTGAGCTTCTAGCATCTGCTGGGCTCTGCAAGGGACATCTGTTTGGCTCCTGTATTCACCACACCATCGCTGTTGCTTAAGGCAACGTTGGTAATATTTATATCTGAAAGGTGCCTTGTTTGATGTAAGTTTTTGGGCAAAGATGTCACAAGAACCGGTCGTTCTTACAGTGCTCACTAGAGTTCTATTACTAATCAAAACATAGCAAGCGAAGCTTTCCCAGGTTGCTGGGGGTTTTATCTTGTTGAAGAACTCAGAGCGTAATCTAGGAATCTAAGATAGTGGCTTCTGCTGTGTCATGTACTGTAATGAGCTGCAGAGGCGAGTTTCCGAAATATGGCTGAAATATGGCTCTGATCATTTATGCCATTATAGGGGTATGAATGGATTATAGCCGTATAGGGGCATAAGGTCACAATATTGATCAGGGTCCTAGATAGAACACGACACCCACTCCACGAATTTATGTCCATCAAATTACTAAAAACTAAAGCAATAAGATGAGCGTGTAACATTACCCACCCCAAAATACATATTGCATTTGAATTGGCGTATTTGCAATACATGAAAGTATAGTTACTGTACGTTATTAAGCATAGAAATCATTCAAAAATGATAGCATATGTAATCAGTTGAACGATTTGGCGAAAAATTACACATGAAATATCTCTTTATACAGAAAAGAAGGGCGAGATAATTTCATCACATATAAATGCATTTGCTGTAAAATGGGCTAGAGGCTGAGGTAAAGTTATTTTGTCTCTAGATTTACTAAAAATAGAAGTTCTGTTCTTTATGAATAGTTCTACTTTAAGCAAAGAATTTGTGCCAGAAAAAAGGGAAATATTTTGAAAAAATGTTCAATCCAAAAAAAAAACTTTTCATGGTGAACGGGGGAATAGAGTTCCAACGCTTTTCAGTAGTTTTTGTTGATCAAAACTGAAGGCCGAATTCAGAGTTCATGCGAACGCTGTGTGTCGGAATGCTTTCCAAAAATTATTGTTTCTGTTCAGGGGAGAACATCATATCAGACAAGCTCTCAAAGAATTGGTCTACAAAATCAGGTGACAGTTCGACCAAGTTTGATAATGCTGTAACTTGGCAGGTGTGAGAATGATTGCTATCATCAAAGTCTGGATCAGCAATGCTCACAGAAGGTCGTACCTGGGTAATGTTGCTTTTATTTCTCGCTCCACTGTCACCACCTAGTCGTAGCACAGGAGTCTCAACGAATGCCGTCATCAGGATTGGTAGCCGCTGGGGACAACACAATGCATGAGCCGTTACAGGACTTAGCAAGGTATTGATATCCATTGGTACTGCTGATGGAAGTGCAAGACAGTTGTCCAACATGCATTCATCTCCGCATAGCATACATCGAAGCACAGGTAAGATGCAGGTCTGCCATATAGGTCTGAATGAAAGAAACCAGGTCATATTCAGATCTCTCAGCCTGGCCAATCCAAGGACTCTAGTTATTCGGTCCCGGTAGCGTACTGCTAGGATCATTTCTTCCATCCCTGCCGGAGTCATGTCTGTGTTTTGGCTTGCCATATCAGAGCAGGAGGGTCAAAATTAAAATGCCTGCTACAAGTCCCAAAATCAGGGGTATGCCGCCAAAGACTGAGTGGACAAAATTGGGAATGATGCCCAGAATTGCTTTGAATGGTGTTAGTAGTCCCGTAAAAATCATCTTAAATACGACTGAGATACCTACCGCATCTGACATGTTTAGAATTTGGCTAAGCATTTCTGTGAAATGCACGTGGCAATTTGTTGATAAAAGGTCATGTATCTCCGAAGCCATCCTTGCAACTTGGAGATCATACGTCTCTTTTGATGAAGTGATGGGCACTGTTGTCTGTAAAAGCACAGACTTCATTCTGCTTAAAGTATCAATTCGTATAGAAGAGACATTCAAAGTCGGCCAAATCGGCATCTCGGAATCTTCACGGCCGTTTGGAAACAATGCTTGCATACAGCAAGTGACCATGGAAGTTACGCTTACGAGATATGCTTTTCCTGGCAAAAGGCCACAACAGCTGTGATCCTTTATTAGAATGTAACTCCAGTTAGAGAGCTGCTTAAAGAAAGCCTCTATCTGCGTTGCAAGTGTGACATGTTGGTGGCATGAAAGGTTGCTTGAATTTCCTTCACAGGCCCCGTGTAAATTAATACCCTGGCACAAAAGTATACCGCTTAGTGAATGTTTGCAGTTTTCACCACTAAGAAATACATTTTTGTTGCTGTCACTATAGCATATGTGTGTATATGGTAATTTCCATGCTGACTTAATGTACCCTTTACTCAATCGTTCATACTGGCCAGTCGGTATATTTTCAAGGCAATTTCTAAATTGGAAAGTTGTTATCGGAATTGTGATAATCCCGTGTATTATCCATTCAATGACAGGACTTTCTGACATTGTCAATGGTAATCTCTCAAGTTTTTTGATGCTCAGGTTTGTATAGTCTGCTCCTTTCTGTGCCAAGCTGATTTGTTTATCAGTAAGGTTAAAGATTGAAAACAATGACGTTGTGTTGATTAAACGCCATGGCACATAGCCTGAACAAAGATTTTGCAGCGTCCAGCCTAACTGTACAATAGAACGCAATTGTGACTGGCCATGCTGTAACATTAGCAAGTCTTTGTCTATTATATCTATGGCAGATGATACAATACTGTCCAGTGAATATATTCTGGAGGACAGAGTCATTAACCCATTGTCCACAACAGAAAGTGATTTTTCCAAATGAATACGATCAATTTCTCGTATTTTTACAGCTGTTTCAATTTGTGTTACTTTCCAAGCCTCGTTGTAAGCCGCATATATACTGGTCGCTATGAAACATTTTTGACGCTGTTTGCGTGGTCCCAGAATGAAATCGCGCAAATCAGCCCCATCTTTAAGTAAAGATAAGTGTTGCTTAATTTCTGCCAGTGTGGATGAATCTAGCATTTCAAGGCACAGCTTCCCTACACTGTATGTTGTTACTATTCCTGGATGTTGTCTCTGGGAGTATCTAGAGTCTAGTCTAGTCATTGTTAACCCCTGTGTTTTATTCAGGAATCTATCTTGACAGTTATTCGTGTCAGTAGGCCAGATTAACCACTTTTTCCAATCAGGATGTGTTCTGTTTAGATGTAAAATTTTAGATACGTCTATTTCAATATCTGATGTTGCATTATCAGGTATTGGCTTTGGAATAGACGGTTTGTTAAGGTCTTTAATCTTTAGATAGGCCAAGACAAGTTGTTTGGTGAATTGTGTCATTTAAGAACATTATTTGTTCTGGGATCATGCAGGCTCAAAATAATGCTTCTAGGCCTTGTACCTGCCAATCTTTTGTACCCCAGATGGTTTTTGTTTCAATGTTATTTTTCCAAAAATCAAAACCAAATGTCATAATTTTTTCATAAAATGCTTCTGAATATATCAATTTAGTATTTGTCAACATGGTTTTCGTCCCTGTTTTATCCAACAGTTTATAATAAAACGTTTCTGCATCACTTGTGTTAAACCCTGAAAAGTACTGGAATTTCTCATAGAATGTTTTTGAACTACTTTTAGGTGGAGTAGCACAATGTTCCCATTGGTTATATTTAAAAACATTTCTAGGTTGTGCAGATTTATGTAAGTAATGGTCTCCGTAATGTGAGAAGCAGTACATCTATACTACTATTATAAAGAGAGAACACAAACCTTTGAGCCAGGTAAACTACAAAAGTAATGCACCAATCACTACACCCAATACACCATTTGAAAGGGGAGATATAGCAGAAGGACATAGGCTATTCATGTCCACACCATATACATTAAAAAAGCAAAAACGCCAAAAGTGTCAAAGTAGTCCCTTGGGGGCGTGGTTGTGTGTAAGAACGTGGCTGTGGGCGTCTCAAACAACAAATGTGGGCGTTTTACAGGGCCATGCCTTCACAACACACTTACATTGCACACATAGACGCGGAAATGCGCTTTCACGGAATTTATATGCAGACTGAAATAGGAAATGCACACTTACATCGCACACATACCGGAAATGCGCTTTCACGGAATTTATAACGCATAATATGCAGACCGAGAGAGGAAATGCACTTTCACTAAATTTATAACAAACAGTTGCAAATCCCAAAACATACATCGAAAATGCACTTTCAATCTATTTATGTATACACAGACAGCGCGGAATGAGAAATGTAGTAAAACACACACATTCCTTGCAGTTACCCAGACGCCTTCGTCCCATTACATTAAAAATCGGGCGTGCCTTTCATCCACGAAGACTCTACAATTACGTCAAACAGGGGGCAGGGTTAATCAGACAGTACACCAATCACAAGGCAGCAAAAAAAAACATACACAGGACTTTGGATACAAAATATAATAACTCTTTAACCATTGGCCACGGACGTCATAAGGGGGCGGAAACAGGAAGAAAACAAGCCGACATCGAGTGCACAATTGGTTTGCCCCAGAACCACACTTCTGTTAGATGGAACTGCCTCCTGGTAGCACAGCAAACAGTCCAGGGACACGCGAGGTGTTTATTTCATTTACGTAATTCTGAAGTAGTGTTTAATAGATGTGCTTAGTAGGTTACTCCTGCTTAAGATCATAAAAAAGTGAAATGCAGTCTGCAAAGTGCAAATGCTCCCTCGCTTCCCCCTAATTGTTTTTCACACGTCTTCCTTATTTTACGTTTCATCCTCTTACATATCCATCCTTTCTTTCCCTCCCACGGCCAGCATTTCCACTTGGATGCATTTTATTTGTTTTGTTTTTACAATCTAAGATATTGGCTGGGAACAGAGCTCGGTTTCCTTGAACTCTCACTAGCTTATGCCAGTAAACAAATGAACATAAGAACAGTGATTGCAGTTGTGCGTGAAGGAGCTTTACCAGATATATTTGGCAGTTTCAGAGCATTTTGTGTGTTTAAGGGACACAGATTCAATCAGACAGCGGATAAGTCAGAAACGACTTTGCAAGGCACACTCTGGAAAGGCAAAACGTGCTTTGATCTCACCTCTTGCCGGAGCCTATAGATAAAACGAAGTTTCTGTATAGCCCGAATACACCCTCCCACTAAACCTCACTATCCTCTGTATGGACATCATTGCTATTTGTATCGATGTTGTGTAATGCCTCAATTGAGACTTCGTGCAGTATGTTTTTAGTATCGTTCCGGGAACCCCTGTGACATTATATCTATACTACTATTATAATGAGAGAACACAACCTTTTGGCAAGGCAAACTCGGGAACCACAGCGCCAATCCACACACCCAATACATTGTTGTAATCCTCAGGGTGTGCAGATGAACATAGGCTATAGAAAATATTTAAAAAACGTAAATTTAAAAATATAACTTAAAAAAAAAAGTAGTGCCCTGAAAGGAGCGCCGGCCGCGATGCTGACAGCCACGACATAGTGCTGGCCGCAACGTACGTGATGACGAGGAGGAGCGGTGGTGAAGTGAGTAGCTCGGGGAGGAGCGGCGGCTCAGGTAAGGCTCTGGGACACGGGACGGGAGGGAGCCGGTGCGGGAGGTTGGCCTGGAACAACTGCGGTAAGGCTCAGGGTCTTGGGGCAGCATTTCAGGGACACGGGACAGGAGGGAGCCCGTGCGGGAGGTTGGCCCAGAACAACTCGGTAAGGCTTAGGGTCGGTAAGGCTCAGGGTCTGGGGGCAGCATTTCAGGGACACGGGACGGGAGGGAGCCGGTGCGGGAGGTTGGCCCGGAACAACTGCGGTAAGGCTCAGGGTCGGTAAGGCTCAGGGTCTGGGGGCAGCATTTCAGGGACACGGGACGGGAGGGAGCCGGTGCGGGAGGTTGGCTCGGAACAACTGCGGTAAGGCTCAGGGTCTGGGGACAGCATTTCAGGCTTGCGTGCACTCCTGCCCTGGACCCCGCCCGCCACAACATTGTCCGGGACAAAGACAATGTCGTGGTGGGCGGGGGCCGGGGTGGGAGTGCACGCAAGCCTGAAATGCTGCCCCCAGCCCCCTTCTGCCCCAGGCAACGCTGGGGCGGGCTGCTAGTCTGTTCATAATTAGACGAACCTTGTAAATAATCATGTTCTGTAAATCTTGCTGACAACACTAAATCTGACATCATATTATTTATACTTTCAAAATCCTAATCATCAGAAAATGTACTAGGTTTTACAAAGTCACTTAACGAAACCTTGAACTGGTGAGAATATTTCAAGATCTCGACAGGGCCATATACTTCATAGTCAGTCTTGTCCCATACTACCCCGCCGGGTATTGGAATGGCTGTGACATTTACTGATGATAGTTCTCTTCTCTTCACGTGAGATGATCTGTGTGGTTTCAGGACTAAGTTGATGTTCTGACTTGCTGTGTCCATTGAACTGTAATACATTTTCCTAAAATTAAAACTAAAATCAGGCATACTAGGTGTATAAGTACCCCTGAGATAATCCAATGCTCAATCAATGGTGCATCTAGATATACTTCTTTGATTTGATGAAAGAGTTCTGTTGCCTTTTCTTTAAAAGTCTTTGTTTCTGGTGTCACTTCAGGGCCGTTTTGATCTTCAGAAAAGGTATTGAAGTTGATGAAGTAGCCAGAGGCAGTTCTGTCAATTGTTGGAATTGTTTTCTCAATTTGTCTTTCGGTAGCACATTCGGATGCCACATCATTGTAGACTGGTGTTTCATGACGAACTGTTTCAATCTGTGTTTCAAGAGGCACGAGTTCCATGGCATTATTGCATAGTCCCTCTCTGTGCACTGTAGGTTTATCAAATGTGATTAGTCTTTCAGTTTGAACTTCTTGGATTGTTGCAATTTCGGGTATTCTGTTGTTTCTCGGGAGTCCACTGGGCCTACTGTTGATTTTAGGCCACATGTTTGTGGTTTTACCAGGTCGATTGATACAACTCTGTACTCCTTTTTACCAGCAAGGGGCGGTAGTACTACTGATCTTGTTCCGTTGATTGCCAAGACAGGTACTGCTTTTCTGTAAGAAGGCCCAAATTCCTTCTTCACCGCTATTTTCTCTCTGACTAGATCCCCAACCTTTGGAATCCAGACAGGTCTTGCTGGGGCTGGTGGTGCCTCTTCAGTGGTAGTTGGCTGTTGCTTTAACTTTATGTTGCTTAAGGATTTTCTTGTTTCATTCAAGTCCTGTAAAACAGCCAAACGATCTTTGATGTCAAAGTCTTTATTCTTATCTTTTACCACTGATGCCTGACTATCGAGGTCCTGAACATGCATTCTAGTTCCGAACAATATTTCGTACGGGCTGAAACCTTTTAGAGAATTTCTTGGCAAATTATTTAGACTAAGTTGGACACTTATTAAATGTTTGACCCACCCATCACCCGAACCTAATACCTTCGCTGCTATAGATTGCTTTATGTCTCGGTTTTTTCTTTCCACTACACTGTTCCCCTCAGGGTGTGATGGACAAGAGCATCGCAACCCAACGCCCATACTGGCCATGGCCTCCTTATAAGCTCGAGAGCTGAAAGCAGGACCCTGGTCAGAATGGAACATGGCAATTGCGTATGTGCCGATAAAGACTTGCAGATCTTTTATAACCGTTTTGGCGTCAGCCGAGCGCTGGGGCCACATTTTCTAAGTGAATATAGTCTAAAACAAGTAATAGGACGCTGGTTTGCATATAGACAGCATTACGCTACCTACATACCAGGCCATGGCATTACTCCGCTTGATTCGCTGCTGCGATCTCTGTCGCAGTCGGGACAGTTCTTTACATATTTATAGTGGTGCAGGCTCATCCCCGGCCACCAGTATACTGATTTTAATTCAGTCAGAGATTCCTTCATCTGTTTGTGCATTAGACCTTCACCCATGTGTGCGTCTGCTATTAATAACTTTCTCCTGTTCATGTTTGGAATTACCCTATCCCCCACTCCAGGGATTCGAGCAAAAGGAACGGAGTTTGCATCTATTACGTATGCATAATTGAGTGGGTAGTTCACGGGTAGTGCTGCACAGTCGCCTTTTAAGGACGTCTTTACTGCCAGCATGGTTTCCCCGTCTATGTATTTTTCTGAACGCTTTTTTGTGGCTACGGAAGCCGGTTTAGTTGCTTTCGCCGTGGCTGTATTAGCCAATGAATTCCCTGCAACGTGAACGCCATCACGTTGATGACTCAGAGTGTGTATCACGTGAGTCTTTTGTAGTTCTTTCTGTAAAAGAACTACCTGTTTCCAAAGCATTTTATGCTTGATTGTGGGACCTGTGTCATCTTTGTAATCATTTTGAACCCAGCTCTGTAACTTATTATTGTAAGAGTTGACGCAAAAATGCGAATCGCACACGATTAGTGACGGGAATTCACGTTCTGAATTTTCAAGCGCCATCTTTAAAGATCTGATTTCAGCTCTCTGAGCCGAACAGTTTCTTACTGATTCAGTTTTTGTTATTTTCGGTCTGAATTTACCGCACAGCCAGCGACCTTTAACAATCGCGCAGGCTACGTCGCAGGATTTGTTTTCTACATTGTAGTGCTGTACAAATTTGTCTGTATAGATTATACAGGAGTACTGTTGGAGAGGCAGAATTTCGAATTGCAGAGGATATTCGTGTTCATAAGTTAAATCATTCAGTTTTTTCATGTGCGGGGCGAAATAGTATTTCACGTCGTCCGCAGCAAGAGAATTTTCTCACTGTATCCATTTCGGATCCAGTGACACTGTAGGCAAGTTTACTGGGCTGAATAGCGCCTCGAAGGCGGATTCCGCTGTGAGGAAATCTATCCTTTTGCCATGTGCTAGTTCTCGTTCATTCGCTATTGCAGTTTGTACTGCTTTCACAGTATTTTCTGTGAGACTGAATGTTTTTTCTGCTTGTGTGTACAAGTGAGATTTGTAAGCTATTGGTACCGTTTCTCCCTCATTAGAGGTCAGGTACGTGAATCCGCATCTTCCTGGGATGACTCGGATTACAAGGTTGATTGCATTGTCACGTGTATCTAATTTTGTTTTTGCTAACATGTCTGTTTTCAATGATCTCAAAATTTCTGTGTGTTTTTGAGTCCAGTTGATTGGTTTAAAATCAGGTTTAATTAGTTCGTAGAGAGGTTTAACCCTCTCCGCATAATTTAGAATGTAAGTTCTTCCGAAATTCAGGAAGCCTAGAATTGATTGTAAGTTCTTCAGCGTTTTCGGTGCTTGGAGTACAGAGCACTTCTCTAAGAAGTTGTCCGCTAGGCTTTTTCCTTCACTTGATAATTCGTATCCTAAAAATAATACTGTCAGATGGGCAATTCGAGACTTTTTAAAGTTGAATTTGTAACCCTATGCAGCGAACCCAAATATTATGGTGTTCACCCTTTTCAAGTGAGTATCCAAGTCGTCGTCTGTTAGATAGATGTCATCGACATAAGATAATGCCTCATCATCATATATTTGTAGTAACTCTGTTACTCTGGCTGAGAATAGTCCTGGGCTGTTCTTGAATCCCTGTGGGAGCCTACAGAAATTTTTCTGTGACCCCATTATTGAGAAAGCAGTCAAGTACCTGCTTTCTGGTTCAATGTTTTGACAAAAGAACCCATTAGATAGATCTAATGTCGTTTTATATTTTTTCCGAACTATGTTGTTCATTAGTGCAGCACTATGCGAATTTTGTAATGCAAATGTTTTGCAACATGAGTTAAGGTGTCTGTAGTCCAAAACTAGACAATATGAATTGTCTGGTTTGGAGACAGGAAACAAAGGATTGTACATTTGAGAGGTGCATGTTTTAATCACCCCGTGGTATTCAAGTTGATCTAAAATCTCCCTGACTTGTTTTTTAGTTTCTTGCTTAATTGGATACTGCCTTTGTGCAGTAGGTTGACTTTTTAACTGGATTTTGTGAGGAGGAGAGTCCTCATCCCATCCTACATGATTTTTATATAATGCTGGTGCCTGGGCTACTGCCCATTTCCTTGCATATATATATTTAGTGTGAATCGGAATGTGATTCGAGAAGGCAGGCATAATCATTTCTTCGCCACGAGGGCACTCCCTGACAAACTCCGGGGGCCAGTCTTTTTCAGCTAACAGGATGTCATAGCCTTTTGAGAGGTTATCCCAAAATAGACCCCTTATTTTCCTAGTCTTATCTCCCTCTGTATGCAGTGTTATTTCGTATATCTTATGAGGTTCGCTAACTCTGGTGTCTGCAGTTTCTACCTGAATGTATTAATTCGTGTCCACTGTCTCCAGATGACTCATCAGGATCTTGCGAGCTATGCTGATTTCTGCTGCACTGTCTAGCATTGTCTGTGCCCACTCCCCGTTTTTCAGCTGTGTCCTCAGTATTCTCGGCATGTTCGATTATTCTAATACTGGCTACCTTCTTTCTTGGAAATTGTAACTTTTTACTTTGAGCAGGTTCCTTGTCTTTGGACTTGGTGTGCTCTCCTGGTCTTTCCGATTTCTGCGAAAAAGATCGAGAGGGACGTGTTTCAATACTTTGATATCTATCAGGCTTTTTCAAGTTATCCCTATTTATAAGGTTATATCTTTTCTCAGAGGGCTCCCTCTGGGGAGACTGGTGTTCTCGAGTCGGAGTTCTTTCCCTCCGTCGAGGAGACCTTCCTCTGGACTGGAAAACTTTTCCCTTGGGAGTGGATTGTTTATTTCCATCCCAGCTCTTTTTAGGAGTATTTTGATTATTTTTAATAAATAATTTTTCAGGATTTTCAAGTAGTTGGGGTTTTACTGGTTTCCCACCCAAGCTGTCTCTACCTAATTCTTCATAACATTTTTCTATAATTCTGGCAAGCTCAATTGGTTGATCTGTTATATCAGTTTCCTTCAACTTCTGGCGGATCGCCAAAGATGCTGCTTCTCCTTTTATATTGGCTAGTAATATAGCCGAGACCTGCTTGAAGTCTTTCAGTAATTTCATACCAAGAGTTAAAGCAGGTTCTGGACCGTATTCATTCTGAATCTGTTTTAGCACATCTGGTATTACCGGTATGTAACTGTTAGCACGCAACTTTTAGCACTAAGTACTGTTACCACGCATCTTTTACCACGCAGGACCCATTACCACGGATACCTTTACAACGCATTACTCAACAACGCAGGTACTATTACAACGCATACCATTACAACGTAAGTTTAGGTAAGTTTATCTTTTTTATATTACATTTATTAGGGGTATTGGGTTTGGGTTTCGGGGTACAGGGGTATTTTTAGGTTTTAGGGTTGGGTTTGGGTTTTGGGGTACAGGGGTATTTTTAGGTTTCAGGGTTGGGTTTGGGTTTTGGGGTACAGGGGTATTTTTAGGTTTCAGGGCTGGGTTTGGGTTTTGGGGTACAGGGGTATTTTTAGGATTCAGGGTTGGGTTTGGGTTTTTGGGTACAGGGGTATTTTTAGGTTTCAGGGCTGGGTTTGGATTTTGGGGTACAGGGCTATTTTTAGGTTTCAGGGTTGGGTTTGGGTTTTGGGGTACAGGGGTATTTTTAGGTTTCAGGGTTGGGTTTGGGTTTTGGGGTACAGGGGTATTTTTAGGTTTCAGGGTTGGGTTTGGGTTTTGGGGTACAGGGGTATTTTTAGGTTTTAGGGTTGGGTTTGGGTTTTGGGGTACAGGGGTATTTTTAGGTTTTAGGGTTGGGTTTTGGGGTACAGGGGTATTTTTAGATTTCAGGGCTGGGTTTGGGTTTTGGGGTACAGGGGTATTTTTAGGTTTTAGGGCTGGGTTTGGGTTTTGGGGTACAGGGTTTTTTTTAACATATATTTTAAAAAAATAATTTAAAGAAATTAATATAATTAATTAAAATATTATTAATTACATTATTTTAAAATATTATATACTTACCTATACTTACGTTGTAATGGTATGCGTTGTAATAGTACCTGCGTTGTAGTGTAATGCGTTGGAAAGGTATCTGTGGTAATGGGTCCTGCGTTGTAAAAAATGCGTGGTAATGGTATGCGTGCTAAAAGTATGCATGCTATCAACATATATCCGGTATTACCGCCATTGACGGAACACCATGTGTTTTTGTGTAAATGGAAGCAAAAACTGTACCCCAAGTGTCACAGTCCTCCACGTGTGGTGCGACCCCTATTGGAAGGCAAATGGTCAGAATTCTGTATTTCTCAATAGGGGTAGTATTCGGAAATACTGCCTCTATTTGAGTAGTTTTCTGCGCTAACCAGAAAGGAATTTGTTCCCGTTTTATGGGTGTTTTACCAAGACATGATTGTATGTTCTGTGGTGTAATTTTATTTGTGTTCCCCTGATGAGGGGTCAGCTGTGGAACATTAACAGCTGTTTGGACTGTTGCAGTCCGCAGTACATATTGGACTAACTGTCTAATGTTTTTAGCTGTGCTAGCAGCTCTTCTTTCGACATTTTTGCAATGTCCAGATGTGGTGTGTAGCTGGCTAGAACCGGCCACGTTGCTCCTGGTCTACCTAGTGGACCGAGCCTGGTAATATGATCATTATGTTTTAGGGCGTCTTTGAACCAGAGCTGATGCTCTTGGTATTTTAATGGGATTTCAATCTCCTCGAAAGGAGCGTACTCTTCCGGTGGATCCCCTATTTTGCAATAGTGGAACTCATGTGTTGCGGCGTTTGCCGCTGGAAATTTTATCCAAGAATAGAATACCTCTGTCTGCCGATATTCGTGTGCCTCTATCACAAAGACGACTGTGCCACCTTGTGTGGTCAGTCCGTTTTCTATAAGTTTTAACGTTATAGTTTTTCTAATGTTGACCGGGATGTTTATCGCACCCGGTTCAGTAATCCCTGTACCATCGAGACCCTGCTGAGTCGCATTTACTGCGGCATCAGTGGTTCCGTTTTTTTCTACTGACATTGTATAAATGAAAGTTTTTCAGAGCAGGTCTCCAAGGAGACAAAGATTAGGTGCACAATATTTTGGAACACTGTATCCTTCAACGTTGAATAAACCAGAGGTTTACATAGGAATCTCTTCCTACTAAGTTCGGGCGGATTTTAGCCTTTCACCCACTCCAGACTTCTATTGTAAGCATGAGCGAATTTTGCGGATCTCGCGTTCGCGAATTTTGCGGATTTGCGGATTCGCAATCCGCAAAATCCGCGAATTCCCGCGAATTTGCAGATTTTTTTTTTTTTGTGTTCGCCCGTGTTTCTGCCAGTTCGCGAGGGTTTTGTACACTTTCGCAAATTGCGAACTTACCTGTCGGGTCGCAAGTTTCGCGAACTTGTTGTTTCTACGTGTCCAGCCTGTTTGGGACACTCTTCTTCATCACTGCCACTCTCTGTCACCACTGCCACTCTCTGACTACTCATGCCACCCTCTGGCCCACCCATGCCACCCTCTGTTTCATCACCACACCCTCTGGTTGTCCAGTGTACATTATTTTCGGCAAAGCAAAGCACACCTTCCCTGCCTCAAGTGACCTGAATTAATTTGGGGCTGATTAATGTGTCACAGAATATTTTTTTAGCTGGCACCTGCTTCCTTAGTGCGCCCTGATTAGTGATCTTTTGCACTTGCTAAGTGCTTTCATTGTTGCAAAATTAGTTACAACACCTGCCCTGCCCCAACTGACAATAATGAATTAGGGGCTGATTAATGGATTTTAACTTCCAGCCTGGCTCCTGCTTGTCTCCCTTAGCTGTAATTCAGGACCTTTGTGGCATATGTGTAACTATTCTGAGGTTCAGAGCAGGGTCACATAATAGTTTCAACTGGCAACTGAACTCTGGAGGGGCCCCTCAGGAAGCACTACAGGAAATGGCTACTAATGATGAGCCTGAACTTTTGAACCTGGTAAGTAGTTACTTTCAGTTTTGCTAAGATCGTATTTCTGCAATTTTGCACTTATTCGCGGGGCGCGAACTCACGCGAACTCACGCGAACAGTGCGAGCAGTGCGAGCAAAATCCGCTGCTCGCGGATTTGCGGATTTTGCGGGAGATTCGCGAATCTCGCGGATTGTGGATTTCCTGAAAATCCGCAAAATCCGCGAGCGGAACGGATTTTCCGCCCATGCCTAGTCTATTGGAGTATTTACGGGAGAAAGGGTCTGTGTGAAAAAGCACGACTGAGTTACTCTAACGTCTTGCGTTAGTTTTATCGCCTTACCAAATGTTGGGCGCCATGTAGTGTATTTCCTATTTTCCCTATAGGGCCTGCGCATTGGAATAACATAAACAGCAGTGCAGACGTAGAAGTGTGGTCTTCCAGGTCTCTACTGACTATGCTAAACATAATTGGGTTTGTACCAACTAGCTCAGAGGTCACTGGAAACGTTCTTGACTTAATAGGAAGTGATCAGCTCCCCTGGCTCAGACAAGAAGGGATTCAGTTTTCCAACAACCGCATAAACATGACAACTTTGCTCCTTAGAATAAGAGTCAATCTCTAGAGTCGTGTAAAACAATAGACAGTTATTTTACTCAGTCAGTTGTGCAGATTACTTTCACCAGGATGCAGAGAATAGAGAGACGGGCTTTTCAATAAAAGGTATAATTTATTGAACAGTCTTTCTTCTCATGCAAGAGAAATTAATTGCCACAATTGCAAGACTTGTTACTATAAAAAGTGCGTACAGTAAAAGGAGGATTGCGAAATAATACTGTAAAAGCATTGATATGGTTTCTTAGCCATACAATGGTTAAAATGAATAAAATATATACATTCATATATACATTAGGCTAACGTACTCAACTGGTGCTTCTAACTACGCCTACCCCAGTGTAACTGACCTAAGCCTAATACTTGAGAGGGAGTAAGTAGCAGTTTAAGTTAAGTTGGTTTTGCCAAGGATTTGCTTCAAGAATTCTCTCTAAGGGTTTAGTCAACACCATACCTCTGGAATAGAATGTTGGAGGTCTTGTATCTCCTTCCAGGACTCGATATCCCAGTTTACCCGGTATGCTGGAAACGCCGGAGCTGGATTTTCTCGGCAGGAGAAAAGACAGCGTCTCTCTCAGCGCGTCAAGGAGGAGGAGGGCCAGCGTCCATGGGCTTCTAGCATCTGCTGGGCTCTGCAAGGGACAGCTGTTCGGCTCCTGTATTCACCACACCATCGCTGTTGCTTAAGGCAACGTTGGTAATATTTATACCTGAAAGGTGCCTTGTTTGACGTATGTTTTTGGACATAAGACGTCAATAAAGATGTCACAAGAACCGGTCGTTCTTACAGTGCTCATTAGAGTTCTATTACTAATCAAAACACAGCAAGCGGGGCTTTCCCAGGTTGCTGGGGGGTTTTATCTTGTTGAAGAACTCGGAGTGTAATCTAGGAATCTAAGATCGTGGCTTCTGCTGTGTCATGTACTGTAATGAGCTGCAGAGGCGAGTTTCTGAAATATGGCTGAAATATGGCTCTGATCGTTTATGCCATTATAGGGGTATGAATGGATTATAGCCGTACAGGGGCATAAGGTCACAATATTGAGCGGGGTCCTAGATAGAACACGACAGTCATTCTCTACCTTTTGTTTCTAAAAAAGTATGTCGAAGTGTTTTCCACCATTTCAGGATGCTAGCAGTTCATCATACTCAGATGAGGAAATTAGTCAGAACATTGTATTACGCGAAAAGTCCAGCACTAATGTTAAAAAAGTTGAACAGTGCGCTTTTGCGTGGATCTGTATCAGACGTAACACATGTTTGTGATGAAATTGAGATTAGTTACTTTGGTCCTCAGGAAGACAGTGCAGAAAGTGAGAGATTAATAGAAGAAAACGTGGAAGAGAATTTAGGAGAGTGCACTGTAGAAAATTTTAAACAAGAAATTATACAGTTTGAGGGGATTTCAGGTGAAAGGCCCAATTATTCTTGTATCTGTTGTCGCCGAATTCATTATAAAAATCAGACCAGGACTGTTGATCTGTATTTAAAAAGTGAAAAGGAAAATAATAATGAGTGGAAGGATTTTACGACTTATTTGTTGGTCGAGAATTGTTTTGATTTGGGTTCTGATCAGAGTATTTGTAAATATTGTTATAACAAATTAGAAGAGAATAAAATGCCAGCTAGAGCTGTGCATAATAATCTTGAGTTGGTAAATATTCCTTCTGAACTAATGGATTTAAATACTTATGAGTCTATTCTTATTCAATGTGTGCATCCATTTCAGGCTTTTGTTTGTTTGGAGCCAAAGACAGGAACATTGCTCCTTCTGATTTACAGAGAGGATTAAAGTTTGAGTTTGAGTTTAAAACATTTGTAGAGCGCGCGTACACCTGGCGATTTCATGGCGCTATGTAGTACTGAACCCAGGAGGGCAGGAGGATCGGGGAGGGGGGGGGGCGGGAAATAGGGCAATTATACTGGGAAGGCTTGTGAGAAGAGGAAGGTTTTGAGCGCCTTGCGGAAGTGCGAATATTGAGTGGAAGATCTAAGGTGGGTAGGAAGAGAGTTCCAAAAGGCAGGGGCAAGTGTTGAGAATTTCGTGCCCCCCCCACTTTTTACGCCTGAAGCGGGGAACTGTCAGCAGTTGTTGAGAGGATGAACGTAGTTCCCTGACCGGGGCGTAGGCCTTGATTTCCGAGGAGATGAAGGCAGGGGCTGCGCCGGCCCGGGCCTGAAAGGTGATACATCCCATCTTGAACTGAGCTCGTTCTCGGATAGAGAGCCAGTGCAAGGACTTCAGGAGCGGGGTGAAATGGTGGAATTTGGCCAGGTTGTAGACCAGGCGGGCAGCCTGGTTTTGGACAAGCTGTAATCGCAGCATACTGTAGGCAGGCAGGCCGCAGTATAGAGCGTTGCCGTAGTCTAGGCGGGAGATTACCATCGCCAGGACAATGAGCTTTAGGGCGGGGAAAGAAAAGAAACGGGAGACTTTACGGATGGTGCGGAGTGAAAGAAAAGACAAGGACACCACAGAACCGACCTTGGAGTGCAAAGTGAGTTGATCGTTCAGTTTGATCCCCAAGGTTTTCACAGAAGGAGAAGGAGAAGGGGGGGACCTAGGGAGGGGGGCCAGAAGAGGGGGGTCCAGGGACTTGAGCAACCACCTGTCAGAACCAGCTCGGTTTTGTCTGGGTTTAACTTCAGGTGGTTGTAATTCATCCAGTCCCGGATAAAGATCATGACAGACTGGAATTTCTCCATGGACTCAGAGGAGGGGGATAAAGTTAAAATAAGCTAAAGGTCATCCGCGCAGATGTAAACGGAGACCACCATTTGCTAGAGAGCAAAAATGAGAGGGGCAATGTACAAATTAAATAAAAGAGGGGAAAGGGAGGAACCCTGGGGGACCCCGCATTGCACTTTCCGGAAGTCCGCCGAGAAGTCGCCCAGGCGTACTGCCTGGGTGTGGTCCCTCAGGAAGGAGGACAGCCAGACTAGGGCTGAGCCTCCGACCCACGCCGCTCTGACACGGGAGATTAAGATGGAATAATCAACCGTGTCAAAGGCGGCGGAGAGGTCGAGCAGGATCAGGGCCTGGGGGTGGTTAGTGTCCATGCATTCTCTGAGGTTGTCAAGGACCGATAGCACTACGGACTCAGTGGAGTGTGCGGGGCGAAACCCAGCTTGACGGGGGGCTAACACCCTGTTTTCCTCCACAAAGGTACTGAGTGCTCTGGAGACATGGCGCTCCAGTACCTTCCCCAGAAAGGGCAGAAGGGAGATGGGGCGATAGTTGACAAGCGCGGAGGGGTCAGCACCTGGTTTTTTGAGAATGGGGACAATAGTGGCCGTTTTTAGAGATTGAATGACGATGCCCTGGGAGAGTGAGCTGTTGAGAAATTTAAGAGGGGGCTGCGCACAAGCCGAGTAAATGTGCCTCAGGATGTGGGCAGGGCAAGGGTCTAGAGGTGAACCTGATTTGAACATGGGGAGGAGGGAGAGAAAAGCCTCCTCTGTCAAAAGAGGGAAGGAGTCAAGGCGTGCCCCAACTGATGGAATCTGGGGATCGACGAAAGAAGGGGGGGAGAGGGGATGTTTGCTTTGATGTTAGAGATTTTGTCCAGAAAATAAGTGTTGAGGGAGTCACATAAGGTCTGGGAGGGGGAGGGTTTGAGGGTGGCTCTGTCAGAGTAGGCAAGGTTGTGAATAAATGAAAAAAATTCTCTAGGCTGATTTTCGGCCGCCAGGATTTTTGAGGAGAAGTAGGCAGTCTTTGTTGCCAAGATTGATTTTTTGTATTGAGACAGGAGGGTGGTAAACTGGGTTTTGAGGTTGGGGCAGTAGTCTCACCTCCAGGCCCGCTCGGCATGGCGCACTGTGAGTTTTAGGGCCTTGAGTGCCTCATTGAACCAGCGATTAGCGTCGTTCGCGCGTCTGGAGGACACCCGTCTGAGGGGAGCGACAGAGTCGCAGCCTGACAGGAGCCAGGAGTTAATACACTCGGCTTGTGCGGAAGATGACAGACCGTGAAGATCCGGACTGGATGCGGAGAGTGTGGCGGAAAGAGTGGCCACATCCACCTTGCTCCAAGAGCGCGCCCAGGTGTTTTTGGGAAGAGAGGGTTTGGTGACTGGGCTAAGGTGTAGAGAGAAGGACATCAGGAAGTGGTCGGACCAGGTGCAGGGGGAGACGGGCAAGGAAGCTATAGGACAATTAAGGGACCATATCTGATCAAGGATGTGGCCCTGAGTGTGGGTGGGGGAGTGAACGTGGGAGTCAAAGTTGAGGGAACGAAGGGTGTCCGAAAATTCTTTAGAAGTCAAGCATTCTGCGGGGTCGGATGGCCAAAAGTTAAAATCACCTAGTATCAAGATGGAGGAATTGTTGACCGCTAGGGTGGACACTAGATCTTGGAAACCGGGGAGAAAAAGTTGGGAGGGTTGGGGGGGACGGTACATGAGCAGGCAGGTAAGTGGGACTCTAAAAGAAGGTGAGCGGACGACTAAAAAGTCTGAGGATCCAATGGGGAAAAGGTTAATGACTGAAAGGTGAATTCTCTACGAGCGATCCGAGCGACGCTGCCTCCCGATTTGCCGGCGGGTCGGTCGGCGCGCAGAGCATAGTAAGTCGCGGAAAGGGCTGCTAACAGAGAAGGAAGAGAGTTGTCACAAAACCAAGTCTCTGTAAGGAATAGGAGATCCGGTTTGTGAGAGTCCAATAGGATAAAAATTTTGTGACAGTGCTTGACAGCTGACCTCGTGTTAAGATAATAAAAGGACAGGGTAGTAGGCACGGAAGGGGCAAGGGGTACGGGGGTGGACCGGAGGGGACAGGGGAAAGGGGAGGTGAGGACGGTTGAGAAGGGAGTGGGCACGAGGTCGTCAATCCCAGTCTGCCGATGTGTAAAAGCACAGGGTCCTCCAGAGGCCACGGGCCTTGGAGGTTGTGGAGCTGAGTGGAGGAGTATTGAACAGTCTGGGCATGGTGTGATGCCCCTAGGCCCAGTCGGCCGTGGACGGGCGCAGACGGGCTTACCCTTGGCGCGCCTTCGGCGCGCAGACGGCACGCCCGCTGCGCTCGTCCGCTGCGCGTCCGGGAAAAGCACATAATTTATAGAATGGTAGGTCGGCAGCGGGGGGCGTGGCCTCTGAAAGGGGCGTTGCCTCCGGCTTCTCCGCGATGGCGACAAGAAGAGTTTTAAGGTTGGGGTGCCGTGGCAGCACTAAATCCGCTGTGCGAGCATAACCGGAGCAAGTGAGTAAATAGTGAAAACAATTTATTCAAGTGACAATTGAAATAAGGTATTTTTAAAAGCAGGTAAAATCACGCTCCCGGCTTCCGCCTCAAGAGCTCAGTGCAGTCTAGTATAGGCGCCTGCAATCAGCGTCTATATATAGGTCGGCGGCGGCGGGGGCGTGGCCTCTGAAAGGGGCGTGGCCTCCGGCTTCGCCGAGATGGCGGCAAGAAGAGTTTTTAGGTTGGGGTGCCGCGGCAGCGCTTAATCCGCTGTGCGAGCAGAACCGGAGCAAGTGAGTAAATAGTGACAACAATTTATTCAAGTGACAATTGAAATAAGGTATTTTTAAAAGCAGGTAAAATCACGCTCCCGGCTTCCGCCTCAAGAGCTCAGTTCAGTAAAGGGAAGAGTTGTATATTTGCCTCTAGATTTAAAGAATAATATTGAAACTATTGGTGTAGAAAATGTAGAGGATGAACCTTTAGTTATTCTTGTTAAGACGTTCCTACTAAGAGTAAGAAAATCTGTCAAGAATTAGTGGATGTTAGGAAAGTGAAAAAGGCAACGTTGTATCTGGTAAAAAACTATCAATATTACAAAAATGTGTATGTGGGAGAAGAAGAAATATCTGTACAAGAAGATACTGACTTGCCATCTGGACAAATTGAAAAAGTGGATGTGTCCAGAACTGAAGAAATCTACGAACATTACAGTGTTCATCCATTACATTCCAAAGAAATGATGGGGAATGCTATAGAGTTATTTCAAATGAAAGAAGCAAAAGGAAGTCCCATTAGTGTATGGGAAAAAAGCTTGGAAGCTCGTTGATTCCCTCAGTTGTTTCCTACAGGAAAAGGAGGGCGATATGATGAACGACCTGTGCAGATTCCTGCATCTGAATACCAGACATCAAGCTTACATGCAGAAGATGCAAGATTTCGACAATGTATTCAATATTTGTTTCATCTTTTGTTTGAGAGGGATTTGTCTGGACTTTCTTATGCGGTAAACCACATATTGAAAACAGGTGTACATCTGCAAAATGTTTCAGCAAAGGAATTTATGAATAAAGTACAGCAGAAAGATAATGTGTTGGAAACTCAGCTGATTAATCTGATGGCATGTCAGCGTCGTACTAATGAGTACTGGTAACGTCGTCACGGAGAACTCAAATGTATGCTAAGGAACTTAGGAACTCCTACATAGTTCCTTACTCTAAGCTGTGCTGAATATGCTTGGGATGATTTACTTCAATTTCTTCGAGAGGCAAATCCAAATATACCAAATATCGAATACAAGACACCTGGAGAATTGTGATATTTGGATCCTGTTAATGTAGGCAGGTATTTCAATCATAAATTCGAAGCTATGCTGTCTTTTATCACCAATAAAAAAAATCCTCCTCTTGTAGAGGTTCTGGATTCCTTCTGGTGAAAGGAGTATCAAGCGAGAGGTGCTCTTCACATACATATGCTATTATGGATCAAAGATGCTCCCAAATTTGGAACAGACTCAGATGATACTGTGTTGTCTTTTATTGAAGAATATGCTACATGTGAAGTACCCAAAAGTACACAAAATAAGAACTTAAGAAAACAAGTCTTACGATTCCAAAGTCATCATTGTAGCAAATACTGTCGTCGAAAGTACAAATCTAAGGACAAATTCTACAGCAAATGCTGTTTTGCATTTCCTCGACCTGTAATAGCAAAAGGAAGAGTGAACAGTTTTATGTCATCTTTGCGACATAATATCACAAGAAATTCTCCCAAAAATACCTACAACTTAAGAAGAAATGAAGAGTCAAAATACATAAATGACTATAACTCAATAACTCAGTCATTTTGTCTATGTGGAATGCTAATATGGATATTCAATATGTTGCAGACAATTCCATTGCTGTTGCTCGATATGTGACATCGTACATAACAAAGTCAGAAAAGACGGAATTGAAGGAAATGTGGGAAGAGATTTCCCATGAGAAGAGTCTAAGTAAGAAATTATACAGTTACAGTTTGAAGATGTTATCTCATCGAGAAATTGGAGCGTATGAATGCTCGGATCGCTTATCATCTGCAAGTCTGTACTCTAAATCCAGAAGAATCATTTGGGTGAGTCTAGGTCTTGCTGCAACACGAAACCGAGTTCTTAAATCTGTACAAGAAAATGAATATTTAGCTGAAAAAGAGCCAGAAAGTACTGATATTCTGAAAACAAATATGTTGGATACATATTATCCAAATAGAAGTCATCATCTTGAGAACATTTGTCTCTATGAAGTGCTGCAAAACTATATTTTTAAACAGAATATTACCGAAAACATTAATAATGGTATATATGCAGTTATTGGTTCTGAAGGATGTCTGGTGAAACAAAGAAAAGGACATTCGATTAATCACCGTAAACTGAGTTGCGAGACACCTGACAAAAGGGAATTTTACTATTTAGCTCTTTTGCAACTTTTCAAGCCATGGCGTTCAGAATTGGAATTACTTGGAGATTTTGAGAGCTATGAAAATTCCTTCAATGCAACTAAAGATATTATAGAATGTCCTGTTTTTGCTAATTATGCAAAATGTTGAATGACGAAATTGAGCAAGAAGCTACAATTGCAGCTGAGATTGCTAGAGATAGTTCTCAAGACATGTCAAACTTCTCCTCCGTTGAGTCAGGACCCACTAGGAGAACCAATTGTTCTAAATGAAGCAGCAACTGCTGAACATCTAACAAACTTAGGAAACTAGAAGAACAATTAAATCTTGAGCAGAAAAAAATATATGAAATTATAAAATTGGAAGCAATTGATACAATAGAACATGAGAGAATCAGTATTATTTTGAGTGAAAACTTGAAGAGGAAATTGGATTCTTTAGATAAATCGATAAGTAAAACTGCTGGTTTAGAAAAGAATTTGTATGCATGTGTAAATTGTAGAGTAATTTTGCAACGTAATTTGGATGTGCAAAAAGGCTTAGTAAATAGAGCAATGGGTAAAATTGTTGATTTTGTTAATTATGTAAACAGAGCTGGCATTGAATTTTTGAAAATCAAATTTGATGAAATAGCTGAAGTACAACAAGTTAGTCGTTGTGCAGCTCGTTTTTTGCTTGTAAATGATTTGTATGTCTGCAGAAAACAGTTTCCTGTTTGTTTGGCATATGCGGTGACCATTCATAAATCTCACGGTTTAAGTGTAGATTGTGCTTTAGTGAATATTGGAAATACCGTGTTTAAAGAAGGTATGGCATATGTTGCTTTGTCTCGAGTCAGAACTTTATCTGTATTGTACTTGATTGATTTTGATGAGACAAAGGTTTCTGCAGATACAAACTGTGTGAAAGAGTATAATAGGTTAAGAAGAGAATATGCACCCAATTTAGGTCAATATCCAGTGATTGAAAAGCGTGTGGTAGGTAAAAAAAGAATATTTGAGAATATCGGTTCTGAAACTGTCGAGAAAGAAAAAAAATAAGATGAAGTTGTGCCTCCAAGCAAAAAGACAAAGGACAGAGTTGAAGAGAATGTTGGTTATCGATTTGAAAATAGTTCTGTGGCAACTGATATGCTAATGTATTTGTTAATGTTGTTTTTTTCTTCAAAGTTTCCAACAGCAAATTGTAGAAAATCGGGACAAAAGATTCTGTTCATTGTTGAATTCTGTACTAGTGATAAAAGTAAAATATAAAGTGTTTCTGATATTCGAAATGTTTTGGACATAGGTTCTGGTTCTACTCAATTTACGCAGAATATTCAGCAAGATTGTCAGGAATTTTTAATGTTTATGCTTGGTGTACTGGAAGATGAAGGTATAGATGTTGAAAACCTTTTTGGCCTTTCTTATAAATGGCATCATGACTGTCGGAATTGTTTGTTTACATGTAGCACTGACATAGACACTGAGATATTCATATGTTTGACTTTACCTGACTATGAATCAATGTCTTTTAACAATCTAATTAGAGTAGCAAGTCAAAACATGGAGTGTAGCCAATGTAAATCAGAAATGTCATCAACATTATTTATAGAAAGATATGGACAGTATGTTATTTTAATGCTGCAACGTTGTAGAACTGATTGAACAAAATTGAAAACTTTAATTAAAAATTTTGTAGCGGGTCAATGTTCCAGATCAGGAAGAACTTTTATAGCTGTTGCTATTATTTTTCATGATGGACCTTCCACCACTTCTGGACATTACATTGTTTATTTAAAATGTCTGAAAGGTTGGATACAGTGTAATGATACTCAATTAGTTTTTAAGCAACATTTGCCAAAAGAGTTACCAAATTCTTACCTAATATTTTTAAAGACAATATTTTAAGATCAAAGTTTGCCCTTTAGGATTAGTGCTGTTAAGGTAGATTAGTCTGGTGTTGTTGAGTATTTTGCAAGTGAGAGTGGGGAGCTTAAAGTTGATCCTTTTGTTGATATAGAGGCAGTGTAGGAATATCAGGTGGTGGGTGATGTGGGTGCAGCCGGGGACATTGATGATCAGTCAGTTAGTGGTCTTTTGGATTTGTTGTAGTTGTAGTAGGTGTTTGGCTAGAACTCATGTGTAGAGTGTTTTACCACAGTGTAGTCTGCTGCTGATGAGGGCCTGTGTCACTGTTCTTCTTTTGGTTAGGATCTACTTGTAAATGTTGCGTAGCATGTGGAGTCTGTTATAGCAGTACGAGGACACAGTGTAGACTTGCTTACACATGGAGAGGGGGCTGTTGAGGTTGAATCCAACATTGTGCACATGGTTAGTAGGTGTTGCTACTTTTCACACTATAGTCAGGTAGCAGGAGTTGTCTGAGACTGATGGAGTGGGTCTGAGGATGAGTACCTTCATCTTCTGCCAGTTTGTGTTTGCAGTGCTGCTCTTTATGTAGTTGGTGACGTCCTTCATTGTGTCGTGGAGTTTCCTTTTGGTGGTATGTGGCTTCTTGGTGACGAAGAGGATGAGCTGGGTGTTCTTTGTGTAATAGATGTTGTTGAAGTTGTGATGGTGGCCTACTTGTGTTAGGGTAGCCATATAGATGATGAACAACCTCGGATTTATGGATGAGTCCTTGGAGACCCGTAGATGATGTTGGTGGTTTTGGGACAGAAGGCTGGGAGGCAAACGTTCACGATTACTATTGAACAACTTCCAAACAAAGGACCTGATGCATACTATTTGGCCGTAAGGAAAAGTGTGCGAAACCTTTAAGGACTTTTTGCTGTGTATTTTCTCAGCATCTACTTGTAAGTAACATTATTTACAGTGTAAGAAAATTAATCAGAATATATTGTTATTTTATGATTGCTTGAGATATCTTATATTTATGTAAGAAATTGCTCTTAGAAAAAAACATTTAAGATATGTTTTATTTCTATTTTCTATATTGTTATTGACAATGTTGACTGGGTTTTTTAAAGGTATCCTTATGGATTGTCTTTTTTTTGCCCGCTGTTATGTGATGAGTACTATTGAACTCACTGTTTGTAGTGAAATTCAATATATTCTGAGAACAGCAAAAAAGGCAAATGAAATGTTTTACAAATTATTTTGTGTTGTAAAATATATCTAGTAACTGTGTTTTTTTGTATCTTCCACAGGTGACAATTTTACAATATATACTTTTTTTGTTATTTATTATGCTTAACGTAAGTACAAGTAACTGGCTCAGCCACGGCCCATGGAGGGAGTTGTGGTGAGGTAGACAAATGGGGCGGGGGAGGGGCAGGGTGAGGGGTTATAAACAGCGGAATCTGGATGATTGCAGGTAAGTAAACAATTAAATTAATAAAATGAATTTCGTATCCAGCGCCCTGCATCACAAAATGCGATGCAGGACATGTACCAAAGTCGCATATTATCAACAAAAGGCGATACATTATTGCCGCTTTTATTGGCAGCAAAAATTCAGATAAAACGGCGATAATGGACTTGATAATAGGGCCTTGGAAATTCCCATAGCAGCCCAGGTTCTGGTGTTAACTTGAGCTGTTATGGGAATTCACAAGGGCCTATTATCAAGCCCTTTATCGCCGCTTTATCTGCAGTTTTCCTGCTGATAAAAGCGGTGATAATCTTAATAATGTCTTTCTGTTGACGAACACGCGTTGCAATGCCGGTGACTTACGTCCATCAAATTAGTTTTTAGGTATACGTGTGACCAAGTCTGATAACATCAGAGTTTAAGGACAAACATGGAGATGTCTGTGCCTCGAAATCTTGATCACAAAGAAAATAGGAGGACGATAAAATGAAAGTAACAGATGTAAGCAGATGTAACAAGAAGGAAGCTAGGACCTGTAGAGCCTGGAATAAAATAGAGGGGACTGCCCTGGAGGAGTTGCTGGTGGCCTCTCTGCTCGCCATGCCGGTAGAGGCTGACAAAGCGGCAGCTAAGTGCGCCAATTGGATTGATCAGGCCTGCACTACTCTAGCTCCACCAAAAAGTTGGCGCCCTTCCTGCACCGTCCCGGCAGCCCCCTGGTTTTCAGAGTAACTCAGGGAGCTAAAACTCGAGTGTAAAAAGCTTGAACGGGCCTGGCGTAAAAACTATAGTGAGAAAGAAATACAGATCTAGCCAGGGGACCTATAAAGAGAAGATTAGACAACTTAAACAATCCTACTTCATGGATCGCATTCTTGGGGCCAAGAGCTCATCCAAGGAGCTTTTTCACACGGTTGCAAGCTTGGCAATGCCCAAGCCAGTGGCCACGCGCCCCAGCCTGGAACTCTGTGAGAACCTTGCTCAGTTCTTCATGAGCAAGGTTGAGAACATTTTTGTATCCATGGAAGTCCAAGTTAGGCAGAGCCTGCATAATTCCAGGTCCAGGAATCTGATAGCAAACATACAGGAGACCAAACTGCTTTCGTTTGCCCCAGTCAGTGGAGAAGAGATCAGCAAGCAGCTGCTGAGCATAAAGTCTGGCTCGCCTCATGATCCCTGTCCGGCAACTGTGGCAAATCAGGCAGCGGCTCCGATAGCCGATTTCCTAACCAAGTTATTTAACCAGCTATTCGAGACAGGGGATTTTCCATCTAGCTGGAAACTGGCCTCGATTAGACCTCTATTAAAAAAAACTAATCTGGACATCGCCGACCCCAACAACTATCGGCCGATCGCAAGATTACCACTGCCGGCTAAACTCATAGAAAGAGCTATGAACACCCAGCTCAGTGCATTCCTAGGAATCACTCAAGGTCTCGACATTTCGCAATATCGGTTTAGACTTGGCCATAGTACGGAATCCGCCCTGATTAAATCGATGGAAGAAATCAGGAGAGTGATGGATTCAGGGGGTCGTGCGGCCTTGGTTATGCTGGACTTATCGGCGGCCTTTGATACGGTCCACCATACCATCTTGGTGGACCATTTGGAAGAATGCGGGGTGCAGGGGAAGGCCTTAGACATCTTGAGAGCCTTCCTGACCAACAGGGTCCAGGTGGTGGCACTGGGGGAATTTGAGTCAAAACCTTTCCAACCACCTTGCGGGGTTCCTCAGGGATCCTCGCTTAGCCCCACCCTGTTTAATATCTACGTATCTTCCTTGGCCCCGGTTATCCGCTCCTATGGGTTTGAATTAACATCTTATGCAGATGACACACAGATTGTGGTGTCTCTGCTTCCAGGGCGAGAGGATGACGTGGCCGGTAAGTTTCAGGAATGCATGACAGCAGTGAGCACCTGGATGGCCAGGAACTGCCTAAACCTTAATTCGGCCAAAACCGAAGTGATATTGTTTGGCTCCACAGTCAAATTCTGGAGCCCACGGTGGTGGCCGGAAGAGATGCGGACCCCCCCATTCCCCCATCCCAGTTGGTAAGGTTAAGAACTTGAGGGTCGTGATAGATGATAGACTCTCTTTCAGACCTCATGTAAACGCCCTATCCTCATCCATCCACTGGACGCTGAAAATCCTTCGGAAGGTCCTCCCTTTCCTACCAGTTGACTGCAAACAAACGGTGGTGACGGCCCTTGTGCTGTCACGACTCGACTACTGTAATAGCCTACTCCTTGAAGCCCAGCAAGGAGTGCTCAACAAGCTACAGATTCTGCAGAATGCAGCAGCCCGCCTTCTTACAGGCCTACCTAAGTTTGCCTCCATTTCGCAGGAACTGGCGAAGCTACATTGGCTACCAGTGCCGAAGTGTATCCTATTTAAAACCATGTGTATTGTCTTTAAGGCAGTCCATGGAATTGGCCCACCTTTTTTTGGGCAACATTTCCACTGGTACAGACCAGGTAGACTCCTCAGGTAATAATAATAATAATAGTAATAACAAGCTTATAAAGCGCCTGGTTACACAATGAACAGTGTGTCCCCGCTCTGTGAAGACAGAACTAGGCAAACTACAATAGTGAACTAGTGAGAGCAGAGGGCCAAGAGAGGACAGGGCTTAGCCCAACTTAGGGAACAAGTAAGTCTTTAGTTTCTGACGAAACCTCAGTTAGGATGGTTCCATACGGAGCTCAATTGGCAGAGAGTTCCACTGTTTGCTGGCCAGGTATCTGAACGAGCGGTCGCCCATCCGTGCTCTATAAATAGCTTGCTCGAAAGGATAGCTCAGCCAAGTGTCCTATATGACTTATCAAAAGTTCCAATAGATTCTTAAAGATATTTGGTCGCGCTACGTCCATTGGCGAGCCCGATTGGATACTGCGGGTTATCCTGAGCAGTTCTAACAAACTGAGTGAGGCTCATGTCTGTCCTGAGCCTTATGTCATCAGCTCGTCCTCTGGGTACTTCTTCCGATTCCCCTTGGAAAGACCTATATATTGTTATTTACAAAGTGGTCAGCCAGAGCCTCACAGACCTCCTTAGAATAAGTGTCTGGTGCTAGGGTCCGGTTAAGTGACGTGAGCTCCTTGTAGATGGAGAAAAGCTCCTTAGATGAGTTCCCTACCTGCTCAATTTTTTGATTTAGGAATTCTCTTTTAGTTCTTCTTATTAAGGCATGGTACGTCTTCATACTATTCTTATAGGTCAACTCATAGTTTTTGCACCAAGCACGTTCTAAACCTTTACAGGCGGACTTGGCTGCTCTTAAATCAGCATTAAACCACCGCGCCTTCAGCCGCTCCTTGGCTGATTAAGACCCCACGCATTAGGAAAGTGTGCTGGGGGGCAGAAGTTTCATTCGAGGGGCCGCCCTGGTCTGGAATGCCCTCCCGGTGGCCCTCTGATTGTCCATGGACCTGATGACCTTCCGCAGAAGTTTGAAAACGTGGTTGTTTACAAAATAAACAGGAGGCTTAGCTAGGGGAGCTAGCATTACAGCGCCAGGACACCGTTTGGTAACAGCGCGCTCTATAAATGTCCAAAAATAAAATAAATAAATAAATAAGTAATAAAAACAACCATGAAAAACTACTAAAATGGCGGTAGACGGAGTACGTGATCAACGTTTGGTGCCACTACGTTCCAAATAAATGTAGATAAAATACGATTATTAATATATTACAAAAGTACAGCAGCGGATGAAACACATGACCCGGGAAAACAAAGCGCCAAATGCAATACCTGAAATAAAGAAAGCTTTGTTTGTTGAACTTGAACAAAAAGAAAAAACGTGGGCTTCGAAACGAGGCTGCGCATGCGTAGAGAGTACAACTGCTACACAAAAAAAAGAAAGTTTTACATACTATCATAGAAATGAAGGGGCATATTATCAACAAAACGCGATACATTACCACAGATTTTATAGCCAGTAACTACCGATAAAACGGCGATAATAGGCTTCATAATAGACCCTTGCTAATTCCCATAGAAGCCCATGTTAACACCAGAACATAGACTTCTATGAGAATTAACAAAAGCGTATTATCAACCCCATTTTCGACGTTTCATCGCCACTTTCATGCCCATAAAACAACGATAATTTAAACACCGATCCTTGATAATACGCCCGTCAGTGCCATATCATCACTAAAGGGCGATACATTATCGCCGCTTTTTCAACAGTTTCCTGCCGATAAAAACTGCGATAATGTATCGCCTTTTCTTGATAATATGGCCCATTCCTCTTTTTTTTTACCAGTAAACTTAGCTGCATATCATCAACCACCGGTGTTAAAATTATCGCTGTTTATTGGCAAGAAACTGCAGATAAAACGTCGATAATGAGGTTCATAATACGGCCTTGTTATTTCCCATAGAAGCCCATGTTAACACCAGAACATAGGCTTCTATGAGAATTTACAAGGACATATTATCAAGCCCACCCTCCCAACATTAATAAAAAACTCCAGACAATGCAGGTACCCGGAGCTGGAAGGTCATTTTACATATCACTGCCCCAGAAAGGTAGTGTTCCCCGGGAAGTGTACCGGGAGAGAGAGAGAGACCTCAAAACATATATATTTTTTTTTTAAAAGACCCCAGGGGTGCCGCTCACCGAGACTGCAGGGAGTAGGACCGTAACTCCCCCCCCTCCCGCATACTTCAAAATAAAACCAGAAGAGTGCCCTTCCCCAGTGCTCAGGGCACCTTACAAGCCCCCATTACGCAGAAAAATTGCCCCCGTAATTTGGCCCCCCGGGACCTAATGAATAAAACGAACTTCTACTTTTTTTTTATCCTTTTCCACCGCGTACAAGTACTGCACGAGTACCCCGCCATTTTTTATTTTAAAAAAAATAAAAATTGAGCCTAAAGATCCATGTACCACCCCCTCACCAAGACTATAGGCTCAGAATGTTTCTACCAAGCCCCCTTTCCTTATTTCTCAACTTTCTTTTACTGTTTTATGAGATGTCATCAGTGATGTCATGAGTGATGTCACTGACCATGTCATGAGTGATGTAATATGTGACGTCATCCGCAGTGCATTGCACGCGCAAATTATAGTGAGTCCAACTAACTATAACGTGGGAATTTCAATGGTTTTATGCGAGAAAAATTTTCACTTAACTATAACTGGTGTGAAACCTATAGTTTTTTCAGTGAATTTAATAGGTTTTATAAATGCTAATTCCTAACTATAACTGGTGTGAAACCTATGGTTTTTTCAGTGAATATATATATATATATATATAAACATATATATATATTCACTGAAAAAACCATAGGTTTCACACCGGTTATAGTTAGGAATTAGCATTTAAAAAACCTATTAAATTCACTGAAAAAACCATAGGTTTCACACCAGTTATAGTTAGCTGGAAATTTTACTGATATAAAACCATTGAAATTCCCACATTATAGTTAGTTGGACTCACTATAACTTGCGCGTGCAATGCACTGCTGATGACATCACATATTACATCACTCATGACATGGTCAGTGACATCACTCATGACATCACTGATGACATCTCAAATGACATCACTGATGACATCGTCCAGTGAATGTGTGTCTTTCTGAAAAATAAATATATTTTATATATGTATATGTTAAGATCGATGGAAGAATAAATGTTTAAATAAGTGTCTAAATGGATGTTTTTTAAAAAAAAATTGATTGGTTAACTGGCTTATTAAGTGTATCTTAGTGAATACATATATTAGCGAGTAATGTTTAAATATTTAAATATATGTATCAGTGTTTTACTTTGTGTATAAGTGGCTGCATGGGTTGGTGAGTAGCTACATGTGTGTGTATATGGGTTATTAGATGTTTTTTTAGTATCAGTATGAGTGTCTGTATGGTTTGGTGGGGCTGTTACTTAGCACATAGATGCATCAATGACTGACTCACTGTTTGTATGTGTTTTGAAGACAGCATTTGTGTAGGATTGTATGGGTGGATGAGTGTGTATATGTGTGTGTTAGAGAGTGAATGCCTCTCTCACTAGTGTCTTTATGAGTAACTACATATGTTTTAATCTTGTATATATGAGAATTGATGTATATAAGTAAGTATATGTGAGAGTGAGAGATTGAAAGAGTTCCTGTTTAAATAAGTATGTGTTTCTATAAGTGATTGTTTAAGAGAGTAAGTATGTGTAAGTTTCCTTAGAAGTAATGTGCTAATGTGTGTATAGTTGTATATGCAAATAAATGGATGTTTATTAGTTTATTTGCATGTGTGAGTATATGTATGAGTAAGTTTTTGATGACTGTCAGTGTGTAACAGAATGAATAGGGGTATAACTACATATGATGAGTGAGTATATGTATGAGTGAATACATAAAACTGTTGGTGAATGTGTGAATTTGTATATAGATGGTGAAATTACTGAATTGGTTGTTGTAACTGGTATGGGTATATCCACTTTTTTGTTAATGTTAGTTTCTATTTTTGAATATGTGTTTCAAAGGTTACTTTACAGTGAAAGGAGGTCTGTCACTGTGTTACAAGGATGGTGTCATCAGTGATGTCATGAGTGATGTCACTGACCATGTCATGAGTGATGTAATATGTGATGTCATCAGCAGTGCATTGCACGCGCAAGTTATAGTGAGTCCAACTAACTATAACGTGGGAATTTCAATGGTTTTATATCAGTAAAATTTCCAGCTAACTATAACTGGTGTGAAACCTATGGTTTTTTCAGTGAATTTAATAGGTTTTTTAAATGCTAATTCCTAACTATAACCGGTGTGAAACCTATGGTTTTTTCAGTGAATTTCATAGGTTTTTTTAAATGCTAATTCCTAACTATAACTGGTGTGAAACCTATGGTTTTTTCAGTGAATTTCATAGGTTTTTTTAATGCTAATTCCTAACTATAAGTCTCACTTTATAAATAAGACTGTTAGCACTCTAGTTGTTCTTTAGAACACTCTGGTACATTCTGTCATTGGGCTACAGTTGGGCTACATCTAGTTGAAATTTGGGCTACATTTAAATTTTTTGGTCTCTGGTGGCCATCTTTGGGCTACATTGGGCTACATTGGACTACATTTGGGTTACATTTTGGCATTTTGGCATATATATATAGCCCAATGTAGCACAATATATATTTTATCAAAGTTAATTTTCGTAAAAACCACTTAAGAATAGGGCTACCAGTCCCTACAATTTTTCCCATTTTTTATTTTTTATTTTTTGCTTTGGAGCGCTCCCGGTGCGCTTCCCGGGGAGCTCCCCGAAAAGCGTACTTTTATAAAGCGCCCCCGGGCGCGCACCGAGGAGCGTCCCGTAAGCGCCAATATCGCGAACGAAAACATGATCATGACGTATCGCGTAGCCGC
This sequence comes from Lissotriton vulgaris, assembly GCF_964263255.1. NCBI lineage: Eukaryota > Metazoa > Chordata > Amphibia > Caudata > Salamandridae > Lissotriton > Lissotriton vulgaris. Next base: position 28,828,785 of record NC_141687.1, on the reverse strand, counting down.
GTCCGCGTGATACGCACGGCGTAAGCGCACCCGGAAGTACTCGAGCGAATACGATCGTGCAACGTAAACATCCGACGCGCTTACGCTATGCGACCCGAAGCGCCCCCGGGCGCGCCCCGGGTCGCGCAGCGTAAGCGCGTCGGGTCATGTGACCTGAAAATAACACTTTTCATTGGTTCATAACAGTTTTAGTTTCATAATGATGAAGCCCCTGGTCTTGTGACCTGAAAATAACACTTCTCATTGGTTCAGGACAGTTTTTTTTCTAAATGATGAAAGACCTCACCTTTTTTCCTTATTCTGACTTTGTCCTTTGACTGTGGAAGACCTGTTTGTACATCTCTGTACCTTTTTGATATTAATAATGGCTTCAGTAGCAGCAGCAGCTGGTGCATCTGCCCCACCACCACCACCACAACCACCAAGAGGACCACCTCAAGATTATATTGGTGGTCAAGAACAGGAGGAGGAGGAAGAGGAAGAGGAGGAGGGGAGGAGAAGATGGCTGCCTGAAGAAAATACCCCATACAAACCCAAGCCACAAATTGTATGGGAGTTTTTTTCAATCCCAGAGGGCAAGAAAAAAGTGAATGCGCCCAAGGTAACTTGCCTAATCTGCAATGATGAACTTTCACGGGGCAACCCAAACAAAAAATATTTATTTGGTAACTATACCATGATTCGTCATATGACCAGAAAGCACCCAAACAACTACTCTCGTGCTGAGTTCAGGGAACTGGCCAGTAACCTCCCCCAGTCGTCAAGGACCACCTCCCAAACAAACCAACCCACTTCATCGGGACCAGAAACATCCGAGATGATGCCTTGCATTCAGCCAAGATTTGCTGATTTTAAAATCACTTGTTCTGCATGTGGCAAGCTTATCGCCTATGGTGAAAAAAGCGTTAAGCTCATCGTCCTTGCAGGTGATAATCACAAGTGCCCCAAAAAGAAGTAATTTTTTGGGTTTTTTATTTTTTTGCTCCAGTTGAGCCAGTTTCAATTCCCTTTTTTTGTTTCTCCCCCTAAAAAAATACAAAAAAAATATAAAACTGTTTTGAAAAGCCAAAAAAAGTTCAAAAAGTTCAAAAAACACAAAAAAAATATAAAACAACAAAAAGAAGAAAAAAAAAGTTCTTTTTAGAACTACCTCCAATTTCTAAATAAAGGCTTCATTTTTTAAAAACTCTTTCATCTTTTTCCCTCATAGTACGCTCCCCGGGCCGCTCCCCGGTGCGCGTACCGGGCGCTTCCCCCGCGCAAAACGAAAAAAAAATATATTTTAAATGCCCCGCGGGGCCCTTTTATAGCCCCCACATCAAACCTAGGGGATCAAGGGGGGGTCTACCCTGCCCCCTTATGGTCATTTCCCTCTTTGTTTTGCCCACCTCTCGTGTCTCGATCCTACCGAGACACAAGATGGCGGCCGCTCCGGACTGTTTCGAATGTTTACAGACAACTGAGAGCCAATCAGCTTTCTGCGCGCAAGTCGCGTGGCGCGCCTGGAGCGCTCTCCGGTGCGCGCACCGGAGAGCGCCTATAGATATATATATTTTTTTGAACCTAAATTACTCAAAATCCACTGGAGCACATATCTTGAGACATAGCAAAGGCACATCGGGCTACCAGTCCCTACAATTTTGCCAAGTAACTACCGATAAAACGGCGATAATAGGCTTCATAATAGACCCTTGCTAATTCCCATAGAAGCCCATGTTAACACCAGAACATAGACTTCTATGAGAATTAACAAAAGCGTATTATCAAGCCCATTTTCGACGTTTCATCGCCACTTTCATGCCCATAAAACAACGATAATTTAAACACCGATCCTTGATAATACGCCCGTCAGTGCCATATCATCACTAAAGGGCGATACATTATCGCCGCTTTATCAACAGTTTCCTGCCGATAAAAACTGCGATAATGTATCGCCTTTTCTTGATAATATGGCCCATTCCTCTTTTTTTTTACCAGTAAACTTAGCTGCATATCATCAACCACCGGTGTTAAAATTATCGCTGTTTATTGGCAAGAAACTGCAGATAAAACGTCGATAATGAGGTTCATAATACGGCCTTGTTATTTCCCATAGAAGCCCATGTTAACACCAGAACATAGGCTTCTATGAGAATTTACAAGGACATATTATCAAGCCCACCCTCCCAACATTAATAAAAAACTCCAGACAATGCAGGTACCCGGAGCTGGAAGGTCATTTTACATATCACTGCCCCAGAAAGGTAGTGTTCCCCGGGAAGTGTACGGGGAGAGAGAGAGAGACCTCAAAACATATTTTTTTTTTTAAAAAGACCCCAGGGGTGCCGCTCACCGAGACTGCAGGGAGTAGGACCGTAACTCCCCCCCTCCTGCATACTTCAAAATAAAACCAGAAGAGTGCCCTTCCCCAGTGCTCAGGGCACCTTACAAGCCCCCATTATGCAGAAAAATTGCCCCCGTAATTTGGCCCCCCGGGACCTAATGAATAAAACGAACTTCTACTTTTTTTTTACCTTTTCCACCGCGTACAAGTACTGCACGAGTACCCCGCCATTTTTTATTTTAAACATGTAGCTACTCACCAACCCATGCAGCCACTTATACACAAAGTAAAACACTGATACATATATTTAAATATTTAAACATTACTCGCTAATATATGTATTCACTAAGATACACTTAATAAGCCAGTTAACCAATCAATTTTTTTTTTAAAAACATCCATTTAGACACTTATTTAAACATTTATTCTTCCATCGATCTTAACATATACATATATAAAATATATTTATTTTTCAGAAAGACACACATTCACTGGACGATGTCATCAGTGATGTCATTTGAGATGTCATCAGTGATGTCATGAGTGATGTCACTGACCATGTCATGAGTGATGTAATATGTGATGTCATCAGCAGTGCATTGCACGCGCAAGTTATAGTGAGTCCAACTAACTATAACGTGGGAATTTCAATGGTTTTATATCAGTAAAATTTCCAGCTAACTATAACTGGTGTGAAACCTATGGTTTTTTCAGTGAATTTAATAGGTTTTTTAAATGCTAATTCCTAATTATAACCGGTGTGAAACCTATGGTTTTTTCAGTGAATTTCATAGGTTTTTTTAAATGCTAATTCCTAACTATAACTGGTGTGAAACCTATGGTTTTTTCAGTGAATTTCATAGGTTTTTTTAATGCTAATTCCTAACTATAAGTCTCACTTTATAAATAAGACTGTTAGCACTCTAGTTGTTCTTTAGAACACTCTGGTACATTCTGTCATTGGGCTACAGTTGGGCTACATCTAGTTGAAATTTGGGCTACATTTACATTTTTTGGTCTCTGGTGGCCATCTTTGGGCTACATTGGGCTACATTGGACTACATTTGGGTTACATTTTGGCATTTTGGCATATATATATAGCCCAATGTAGCACAATATATATTTTATCAAAGTTAATTTTCGTAAAAACCACTTAAGAATAGGGCTACCAGTCCCTACAATTTTTCCCATTTTTTTTTTTATTTTTTGCTTTGGAGCGCTCCCGGTGCGCTTCCCGGGGAGCGCCCCGAAAAGCGTACTTTTATAAAGCGCCCCCGGGCGCGCTCCGAGGAGCGTCCCGTAAGCGCCAATATCGCGAACGAAAACATGATCATGACGTATCGCGTAGCCGCGTCCGCGTGATACGCACGGCGTAAGCGCACCCGAAAGTACTCGAGCGAATACGATCGCGCAACGTAAACATCCGACGCGCTTACGCTATGCGACCCGAAGCGCCCCCGGGCGCGCCCCGGGGCGTGCAGCGTAAGCGCGTCGGGTCATGTGACCTGAAAATAACACTTTTCATTGGTTCATAACAGTTTTAGTTTCATAATGATGAAGCCCCTGGTCTTGTGACCTGAAAATAACACTTCTCATTGGTTCAGGACAGTTTTTTTTCTAAATGATGAAAGACCCCACCTTTTTTCCTTATTCTGACTTTGTCCTTTGACTGAGGAAGACCTGTTTGTACATCTCTGTACCTTTTTGATATTAATTATGGCTTCAGTAGCAGCAGCAGCTGGTGCATCTGCCCCACCACCACCACCACAACCACCAAGAGGACCACCTCAAGATTATATTGGTGGTCAAGAACAGGAGGAGGAGGAAGAGGAAGAGGAGGAGGGGAGGAGAAGATGGCTGCCTGAAGAAAATACCCCATACAAACCCAAGCCACAAATTGTATGGGAGTTTTTTTCAATCCCAGAGGGCAAGAAAAAAGTGAATGCGCCCAAGGTAACTTGCCTAATCTGCAATGATGAACTTTCACGGGGCAACCCAAACAAAAAATATTCATTTGGTAACTATACCATGATTCGTCATATGACCAGAAAGCACCCAAACAACTACTCTCGTGCTGAGTTCAGGGAACTGGCCAGTAACCTCCCCCAGTCGTCAAGGACCACCTCCCAAACAAACCAACCCACTTCATCGGGACCAGAAACATCCGAGATGATGCCTTGCATTCAGCCAAGATTTGCTGATTTTAAAATCACTTGTTCTGCATGTGGCAAGCTTATCGCCTATGGTGAAAAAAGCGTTAAGCTCATCGTCCTTGCAGGTGATAATCACAAGTGCCCCAAAAAGAAGTAATTTTTTGGGTTTTTTATTTTTTTGCTCCAGTTGAGCCAGTTTCAATTCCCTTTTTTTGTTTCTCCCCCTAAAAAAATACAAAAAAAATATAAAACTGTTTTGAAAAGCCAAAAAAAGTTCAAAAAGTTCAAAAAACACACAAAAAATATAAAACAACAAAAAGAAGAAAAAAAAAAGTTCTTTTTAGAACTACCTCCAATTTCTAAATAAAGGCTTCATTTTTTAAAAACTCTTTCATCTTTTTCCCTCATAGTACGCTCCCCGGGCCGCTCCCCGGTGCGCATACCGGGCGCTTCCCCCGCGCAAAACGAAAAAAAAAAATATTTTAAATGCCCCGCGGGGCCCTTTTATAGCCCCCACATCAAACCTAGGGGGTCAAGGGGGGGTCTACCCTGCCCCCTTATGGTCATTTCCCTCTTTGTTTTGCCCACCTCTCGTGTCTCGATCCTACCGAGACACAAGATGGCGGCCGCTCCGGACTGTTTCGAATGTTTACAGACAACTGAGAGCCAATCAGCTTTCTGCGCGCAAGTCGCGTGGCGCGCCTGGAGCGCTCTCCGGTGCGCGCACCGGAGAGCGCCTATAGATATATATATTTTTTTGAACCTAAATTACTCAAAATCCACTGGAGCACATATCTTGAGACATAGCAAAGGCACATCGGGCTACCAGTCCCTACAATTTTGCCAAGTTTGATGGAAATCCATTCAGCCGTTCGGGCTAAAAATGAAATCGACCGCCCTATGGAAATTAACATGGGGAAAACGCGTTTTGGGACCCCCCTTTTATCTCGGCCCCCGCTTGACGTATCCCCCCCAAACTTTCAAGGAAGAACCGGAGCTCGACTAGGCCATTTTCAGGAAATTTTCAGGCAGATTCGTCAACCGGTGCCAAAGTTATTCCAAATAGAATTTTGAGATTTAACATTGAAAAAAATCCTAACTATAACTACCTACTGAAAAAACCATAGGTTATAGACCATATATAGTTAGGAATTCGCATTTACAAAACCTTATTTTACTCACACAAAACCATTGAAATTCCATATATAGTTAGTTGCACTAACTATCTATCGCGCACCCGCAATCCACTGCTGATGATGTCACATATTACATCATTCATGACATGGTCAGTGACATCACTGATGACATCACTGATGACATCTCAAATGACATCACTGATGACATCTCAAATGACATCACTGATGACATCACTGATGACATCTCATTTGACATTACGGATCACATCACTGATGATATCATTCATGTGATAATACGATGAACCTCTTCAGACTCTAATATAACCTTAGATACAATCAGTGTAAACAGACACTCACAGACTGTCACTCATCCATGGAGTTACTCACACACCTAGTCAGTCATGCAAAGAATCAATCACACCTCCATTTCCTCAACTATACAGTTATACAAACTTTACTTATTCAAACATATACTAACACATATTTACTCTCTTATACAATCCCTGATACAAGTTCACAATGATCCATACAGCCACTCACACATTCACTGGCTCTTATGCACAGTTATTTATATATGTCAACTCTCACATGTACTGTGTTTTACATATGTACTTACTTTGACATGTAGCACTGAGATATCCATTCACTCACCAATACACTCATGCACACAGTCAACCGCCCATACAGCTGTTTCCACATGCACTTTTGAAACCATACATCTAGTGAATCAACTGCTCACACATCTATGCACAGAGTCATACACCTCCCAGCCACCCACACACACACTCAGTCTCCCATACAAATACTTGGGCAACCAATCAATAACCCATATAGTTACTCATATAGCTACTTATCAACACATGCAACAGTTTACAGAACAACAGACATAATGATGCACAAATTAAGACAGTTTAGTCACTAACCCATGCACTCAGTGAGACACATTTAATCACTCACTCATACAGTCAGTCATGCACCTACTAAATCCTTCATCCAGACACTTATACATCCACTCATTCTTCAATATGTAAGACATATTTTAACTTTACAGAAACATACATTCACTGGATGTTGTCATCAGTGATGTCATCAGTGATGTCATTTGAGATGTCATCAGTGATGTCATCAGTGATGTCACTGACCATGTCATGAATGATGTAATATGTGACATCATCAGCAGTGGATTGCGGGTGCGCGATATATAGTTAGTGCAACTAACTATATATGGAATTTCAATGGTTTTGTGTGAGTAAAATAAGGTTTTGTAAATGCGAATTCCTAACTATATATGGTCTATAACCTATGGTTTTTTCAGTGAATTTTCAAGGTTTTGTAAATGCTAATTTTTTCAGGGAATATATATATATATACATACATATATAAACATATATCATCTGTATATATATATAAATACAAACATAAATGCATGCATACATATACTTATATGCATACAGATGCATGTTATTTACATGAAAGTTGAAAAAACACTAATAAAAGCAAAGCTAAAAAGCCACCTCATTACAAACAGAATGGCTTTAACTTAAACGAGGGCGAGATCTATTGCATTTTCAATGCTTGTTTACTTTGGTTCCATCAAGAAGGCATTCAGATGTGTCACACATTTGCCATAAATTCTGAATGTTAGCACTCTAGTTGCACATTAGATCACTGTAGTAAAGCTACTGCTCACCAGGGACGTCTGCTGCTGGTATTCAAAGTGAATGTTTCAGTCTGCATGTCAGAATTTTTTTAATGAAATAGAAGAGGATTTGAGAAGTCACTCAAAATGATCCCTAAATTTTTCTTTCTGAAGCACTAATCATACTTTGTATGGCAAAATTAACCCCCTCATGTTGTTCCTTTTTAAATTGAGTGTTTTCAGACTTACCACTTCATTCCAATCAAGATGGCTTCTGGTGTGCCATACTTTTGTCATAAGTAAGACTGTTAGCGCTCTAGTTGTTCTTTAGAACACTCTGGGACATTCTGTCATTGGGCTATACTTGGGGTACATCTGGGTGATATTTGGGCTACATTTAGGCTCTTTTGTCTCTGGTGGCCATCTTGGGAGACTGTATGTCAGAATTTTTTAATGAAATTGAAGAGGGTTTGAGAAGTCACTCAAAATGTGCCCTAATTTTTCTTTCTGCAGCACTAATCATAATTCATATGGCAAAATATACCCCCTCATTTTGTTCCTTTTTAAATTAAATGTTTTAAGAGTTACCACTTTATTCCAATCAAGATGGCTTCAGGTGTGCCATACCTTTGTAATAAGTAGGACTGTTAGCGCTCTAGTTGTTCTTTAGAACACTCTGGGACATTCTGTCATTGGGCTATACTTGGGCTACATCTGGGTGATATTTGGGCTACATTTGGGCTCTTTTGTCTCTGGTGGCCATTTTGGGAGACTGCATGTCAGAATTTTTTAATGAAATAGAAGAGGATTTGAAAAGTCACTCAAAATGTGCCCTAATTTTTCTTTCTGCAGCACTAATAATACCTTCTATTGCATAATATACCCCCTCATTTTGTTCCTTTTTAAATTAAATGTTTTAAGAGTTACCACTTTATTCCCATCACGATGGCTCCAGGTGTGCTAAACCTTTGTAATAAGTAGGACTGTTAGCGCTCTAGTTGTTCTTTAGAACACTCTGGGACATTCTGTCATTGGGCTATACTTGGGCTACATCTGGGTGATATTTGGGCTACATTTGGGCTCTTTTGTCTCTGGTGGCCATTTTGGGAGACTGCATGTCAGAATGTTTTAATGAAATAGAAAAGGATTTGAGAAGTCACTCAAAATGTGCCCTAATTTTTCATTCTGCAGCACTAATCATACTTTCTATGGCAAAATATACCCCCTCATGTTGTTTCTTTTTAAATTAAATGTTTTAAGAGTTACCACTTTATTCCAATCAAGATGGCTTCAGGTGTGCCATACCTTTGTAATAAGTAGGACTGTTAGCGCTCTAGTTGTTCTTTAGAACACTCTGGGACATTCTGTCATTGGGCTATACTTGGGCTACATCTGGGTGATATTTGGGCTACATTTGGGCTCTTTTGTCTCTGGTGGCCATTTTGGGAGACTGCATGTCAGAATGTTTTAATGAAATAGAAAAGGATTTGAGAAGTCACTCAAAATGTGCCCTATTTTTTCATTCTGCAGCACTAATCATACTTTCTATGGCAAAATATACCCCCTCATGTTGTTTCTTTTTAAATTAAATGTTTTAAGAGTTACCACTTTATTCCAATCAAAATGGCTTCAGGTGTGCCATACCTTTGTAATAAGTAGGACTGTTAGCGCTCTAGTTGTTCTTTAGAACACTCTAGGAGGCTGCAGTAGAACACAAAGGAATCAACTGACAGTCTCTGTCCTTGTTGGATGTACATGTTTTAATGAGAATGTCAGACTTCATTTTCACATGACTGAGAAAGATAATGTGAATTTACAGAAAATATGCTTTCAGTTTAGCTTATAGATCCCCTTCCAAACCACTGTGGGAAAATCATGAGATATTAGTTTTCTTTCAAACAATATTCATGATATCACAGCAGAAGGTTTTTTCACATGGTAAAATCACCTTAGAACCCACCACAATTCCTAAAACGAGTATGGTACCATCAACAAATGATTTATAATGTAACTAAAGTCCTAAAACCCTCTATTAACTACAATGCTTTTTAATGAGGTGCTATCATGTATATTGGTCCCAAGATGGCTGCCAACACTTCTTGGATGAAGTGCTGACAGCCAATCAGATCAGATGTGTGGTTAGGGTCCGCCCAGATATATATCTTTTTTTGAACCTAAATTACTCAAATTCCACTGGAGCACATATATTGAGACCTAGCAAAGGCACATCAGGCTAACAGTCCCTACAATTTTGCCAAGTTTCGTGCAAATCCATTCAGCCGTTCGAGCTAAAAGTGAGGCCAACCGCCCTATGGAAATAAACATGGGAAAAACGCGTTTTGGGACCCCCCTTTTTTCTCGGCCCCCCCTTGATGAACCCCCCCCCCCAAATTGTCAGGGGCTGCTCAGAAACAAAATGTTCCATTTTCCTGAAAATTTCAGCCAATTCCGTCCACAAACGCCAAAGTTATTAGACATAGAGTTTTCAAAAATCCCATAGAGAAAAAATCCTAACTATATATACCTACTGGCGACCGCCAGTAGGTAATATATATATATATATATATATATATATATATATATATATATATATATATATATATATATATATATATATATATATATATATATATATATATATATATATATATATATATATATATATATATATATATATATATATATATCTATATCTATATATTTATATATATATGTATATATATATATATATATATATATATATAGATATATAGATATATATTTATATATATATATATATATATATATATATATATATATATATATATATATATATATATATATATATATATATATATTAACATTTCTATGGCAAAATGAAACCCCTCATTTTGTTCCTTTTCAAATTAAATGTATTAAGTGTTACCACTTTATTCCAATCAAGATGACTTCAGGTGTGCCATACTTTTGTCATAAGTAAGACTGTTAGCGTTCTAGTTGTTCTTTAGAACACTCTGGGACATTCTGTCATTGGGCTATAGTTGGGCTACATCTGGCTGATATTTGGGCTACATTTGGGCTCTTTTGTCTCTGGTGGCCATCTCGGGAGACTGCATATCAGAATTTTTTTAATGAAATATAAGAGGATTTGAGAAGTCACTCAAAATGTGCCCTAATTTTTCTTTCTTCAGGATAATCATAATTTCTATGGCAAAATGAACCCCCTCATTTTGTTCCTTTGCAAATTAAATGTTTTAAGTGTTAACACTTTATTCCAATCAAGATGACTTCAGGTGTGCCTGAAGGTATATATATATCATGTCATGTCATGTGAACAAGGCTCCGTTGAGCCGAAACGTCTTTGACTGCACCTCTGTAATAAAGGAAACAGAAGCCTACCTGGTCCGCGTCCGAGTTTCCTTTTGCTGGCTGGCGAAATCATTGCAGCGCAAATTGTAAAGCAGGATACGTAATATATATATATATATATATATATATATATATATATATATATATATATATATATATATATATATATATATATATATGTATATATATATATATATATATATATATATATATATAGATAGATAGATAGATAGATAGATAGATAGATAGATATAGATAGAAATATATATATGTATATATATATACATACATATATATGCATATTTACATATATATATTTTTTGAAAAAAACAATTTTTTCCACATATTTATATATATAAATGTATATTTTTATAAATATATATATATATATTTGCCCATTGGGCACCACTATCTGCTAGAGATCTATATGATGTGATGCAAATGTGTACAATTGCCCACTGGGGCGAAACTAATCACTGATACAAGTTGGAATGATTACTCGCTACATCTATGTGAACATGTACAATTGCCCACAATTGCCCACTTGGGCGATACCGACTAATGATAAATTGGGATTATCTCGAGAAATGGAATCAGGATCTGAGTCCGATTAAATTGTTTTGATGGTTGCTATAGACGTTTCCTAGATACGAGACGACAACCAATCATGAGTGAGCTTGCTGAAAACATCCAATGGAAGGGCGTCACTACACGCAATCACGACTCGCTTGACATTTCAATTATTTGGTTATTCATGGTGTACTGAAACTGTTGGTAGCACAAACGGTAATATGAGTCTAATGAAAATGTTTTATGAATCACGTTACGTTAATTCAAACATTAGAGAATTTATCTACTGTTGTTTGCAAACTTGCACGTAAATAAGGATTATTAATTGATTTACTGTTAAAATTAGAAAATCCTACCGTATCAGTTGATATTATCTGATTATTACTGCACTATGTTATTCAACCCATGAATTAGAACAAGAACTTATATGTTATAAAATGTCCGCCACCAATACGTAATGGAAACCAAAGTGCACTGGGGTGTTGTGTTTAAAAATGGCAACCAATACCACGAGACGAGCGTGACCAAGCCGTAATGGCGAAACGCGTCGTGGAGATTATGTCATCTGCCTAAATAAATCTTCAAAATCGGAGCTCTGGGTGTCTTTTTACATCATTACGTTGGTGTTTTCTGGAGTGAATATATATATATATATATATGTATATATATATATATATATATATATATATATATATATATATATATATATATATATATATATATATATATATATATATATCCAAGCTCCAAGTTACACCAAAGAAACGAGTCACTCTTGAAAGCGGGTGCTTTACTGCGATGGTGTCCGCGTTCATATGACAGCTTCGATTTCCTAACAATACCCAGCCGGGTTCAGGAAAACAGCACTCACGAGCACAGCACTATATCAGCAAGGGGGTTTATTTAGAAAAACGCGTTTCGGGAGCGAGCTCCCTTCGTCAGTATTCACATCGGAAAAGCAATATGCGGCACCATTATCTATGTTTGTAAAAATAATCAAAACAAACAAAGGACTTTGCCACAAACGCAACATTAAGCGCCATCTTTCAGTGTATAATACAAACATGAGCTGAATGGAACTGCTAACTAGTCAGTTACACCAGTAATAACACCGTGTATCGGCACAAATTATATTCTCCAAAATCAACCACATGTAATGAATAATCGGAAACAATATAAATCCGAGCCTCGTGGACATGAGAACAAATCATTGTTAAACACAACACAATCCCTTGACAATGGTCACATGATAGATGTGAACAAGTCAGGTAGATCTTGCCGTGGATCGGCAATTGCAGCCTCACATGGCTGCCAAAATAATGGTGTAAACCAAACAAAAGCAAATGTGAATGATGATTAAGGCGCAGCTTCAATCATAAACCCGTATTACCAAGGATATAATACATATCAAAACATCATACTGTACTGTTTCACATACATAATACTGTAATCTAAATTATCAACCCAAGTGAGAGGCCAGTTCTTCTCCCATATTCAGACCTTTTGGCGCCTTTGTCTCTAGATCTATAATGTATCGAGACTCTAGTCTCCTGAGTGTAAGCAATCTGTTGCCTCCTCTCGGATTCTCTCCTACCTGGTCCAGGCAGAAATACCTCAAGAGATTCCTGTCACTGTTGTGTCTAATGGCAAAATGATGGGCCACTGGATACGAAAAGTCTTTATTCGCGATGGCCCGCATATGTTTCAATATCCTTAACTTGACAGGATTAATGGTGCTTCCGATGTACCTTAACATGCAGGGGCACACTAGGCAATAGACCGCATGGTCAGTGTGGCATGACATAAATTTGTTAATTTTCTTCCCACCTTTGCAGCCTGTGACCTCATATGTAAGTGTTCTTTTGCTGGCTGAGCAGGCTTTGCATTTTCCACAAGGGAAAAAGCCTTTCGCGTCCTTCAAAGTGCCTAGTTGTTTTTCCATGGGTTGTAAGTAACTATGGACTATTTGATCACGTAGTGATCTCGCCTTTCTGAACGTTATTAATGGTACACTGGGAATATCAGACCCTACAATTTGGTCAGATTTTAAGATGTGCCTATGCTTGGACAAAATAGATCTTAGTTTAAAAGAGTCCGCAGAGTAGGCCGTTATCATGCGGAATCTTCCCTCTGTGGTGGGGCCTGATTTTTTAACAAAAAGGCTGGTATGGGGTACTTTCCTGACCTTGTTTAAGGTATCTTGGAGAAGATTAGAGTTGTTTCCTCTCAAATCTCTCTACACTTTCGTTGGCTGCTTTTTCAAAATTCTCAATCTGACTACAATTGCGCTTAAGCCGCAAGAATTCCCTGTACGGAATATTGTTAATGAGTTTACGGGGGTGACTGCTGGAAGCGTATAGTACGCTGTTTCCAGCAGTGGGTTTGCTGTAGAGTTGTGTACAAATGCGTCCATCTCTGACACTCACTTGCAGGTCCAAATAATTGACCTTTTCCCTGTTAACTTTGCCAGTGAATCTCAAGTGATACTCATTGTCATTGAGTGTTTGTATGTACTGATTGGCTTCATCGATCGACCCGTCCCACACTAGGAACAGATCGTCTATATATCTGCTCCATGCCACCACTTTGTTGTTCCAAGTGGCATGCCTGGGGGCCCAGGCTACCTGCTCCACCCACCAGCCTACGAATAAATTTGCATAGCTGGGGGCGAAGCAGGAGCCCATGGCCGTACCAGACAGTTGGCGAAAAGCCTTTGTTCTAAATAAACCCCCTTGCTGATATACTGATGTGCTCGTGAGTGCTGTTTTCCTGAACCCGGCTGGGTATTGTTAGGAAATCGGAGCTGTCATATATATATATATATATATATAATCGAGGCTTGAGCGTGTGGGGATTAAAGGAAGCCTTAAGGACACAACTACGAACAGGGAAGCATCACTTTGGATACCCCTTTCTTGAACTTGTTGCATATTAGTCCATCTCCACATTTCCCAAAACGGAACACTAGCCGAAGTACATTGATTTTTGGGAACTGTAGTTCACTCAGGTCTACAGCGGTCACTTGACCTCGTGGTTTTGTCATAACTGACTCCTACCAATAGGAGTGATGGAGGCAAGCTCAAGAAGGAGGAGCTACACGCAAACCCTGTGAGCACCGGCATCTGAAGAAGGCAACTCAGCCGAAATGCATCATGCCCGCTTTTTCCAACATTAAAGGCTTTTTGAAATTCCCTTTTGAGGCTTCTCAACTTCTGTTACTGAAGGGGTTGTTCGCTCTTTATATATATATATATATTCACACGATCTTCAAACCTCCACACGCAAGCGGCGAAAGTAGAGGCAGACCCCACGTTATCCGGGCAAGATGTTATTTATTTAAATGCCTTTCAAAAATGCAACGTTTCGAGTACTAGCGTACTCTTGTTCACACCAAAGCCTCTTATCGAGACAGTTGGAGTCGAGGATGATAATCAAATATCATACATTGTACCCATCAGGGCACAATGGGGATGAGGCATTAGTAGTCCATCTCGGATAATAAGAAGTCCAGGGTTGTTTTATTGAAATTGTCTTGTTGTTTTAAAAAAACTAAGCTGTAACTACAAGTAATTCTTTAATTCAAGGTATGCATGATCTATTTTAAGTATACATTTTAATGGGTTGCTCTCTCACTTTCAGGTCAAGGAAGATTTAAACATCACTGCAAACCGGTAATGCATACAATATGGGACATTACACATAGTACGGTTCAACAAATCACCGAAAGCCAAATATTGATACTGACCTTAATTGGCCCACTTGGGCAATATGCTATTAATTTTGTCAACATTTGGACGTAATCGAATATTCCCTTTGAACATTGTAGCAAATAGCCCAAGAGACACATCGAGGGATAATGTTACGTTGAGATCCAATGCCCACTAGGGCGATAGAAGGTGTAATGCAGCGCTGAGAGCCAAAGGGCGCCGCGGAATGTGTCGAAGCTAGACGCATTTGAGTCGGGAAATGTTCAACATTGGTTTAATGCCCACTTGGGCGGAATGTAAATAATTGTGGCTTGTCACATGGTGATGGGCGCCGCAAAATGTGTCGAAGTGAGACCCAGTTGAATCAGAAAATGTCCAACATTAACTCAATGCCCACTGGGGCGGAATGTAAAAAAATATGTGGCAAATGACATGGAACTATAAAGAAGACTCGGGTGCCCGAGCAGGAAGGATTATGGGATTTGTGGTTCCTAAAAGAAGGGAAAGTTATTGCAGATTAAACTTAAAGAATAGTTTAAAACCGGTCAAAAATGTAAATATGACTTTGTGTGAATTAACACAGTGCATGACATTAAGTGATGTAACTTGAATTATTACGGAAGTTGAGAGAGTATGTTTTCACTTTGGATCTAAAAGTCACATGATGTAAGTTTCACTTGTATCTAACTTTATTGTTCAACACTTGAACTCACTCATGATCAAGCGGCTGCGGCTGCGGCTGCGGCTGCGAAATGCGTTGGGTGTGAAACGCCAATAAAAATTCACTAAGAAATGCATATGGGCCTCAACTTGTTGTCTTTGTGAAATAAGATACGACAACGTGTTCGGCGGATATTCGGGGTAAGGCGAAACCCCGTTGAGGCTCGCCAGAAAAAAGCGGCGCAGGCTGAATTCGCCATTGTACTTGGGATATATATATCCCATGTATAAATGTATATTTACATATATATTTAAAAACATTAGATACATTTTTTAGATTACCCTTTACACCCTAAAAACGAATCCCACCCTGGTCCCTTAAATACCCCTGCACCCAAAAACCTAACCCACCCTTTCTCCTTAAAATACCCTAGCACCCTTAAACCCAAACCCACCCTTAACCCTAAATATGCCTCTGTACTCCAAAACACAAACGCACCCTAACTCTAAAAATGGCCCTGTACCCCAAAACCTTAATACACTCTAAACCAGCGTTGCCCAAAGTGTGGTCCGCGGACCCCCAAGGTTCCATGAGACATTCCCAGGGGGTCCGCAGGACTCGAGTGCCTGTCGTAGTTAAAAATGAAACGCCCATGGGTCCTCACAGCACACAAGAGCTGTGACACAGAAGGCCACAAAAAAGTGACCCCAGAAGATTCCCTGAGATACTTCGCAGTCTGTATGTATGTATGCTGTATAGGCATTTATATAGCGCACTACTTACCCATAGGGTCCCAAGGCGCTTCGACCGCTGCGAAACCCTTCCTGGCTTCCCTGAGAGATGGTCCCTTAATGGGTATCTCCAGGGTGAGACCAGGCATCCCCGGCGGTCTGGTGGGGCCGTTAGTGAAGATGAGGCAAGCTAATGCCCAGAGTTGCCGAGTGTGATCGCTGATCAGAGTGGGCACCGAGGCGAGAGAATTATCGAGTCCGCTGACCCTGGTCCAGAAACCTGCCGCGCCGGGAATCGAACCCTGGTCCCGGGCCTTCCTCTGCTCTCGGGTCTGCCGCCTCTAACCAGTGAGCCACACTACTTCTGCTTCCGAAGGACCGGTTGGTAAAGGTATGGTACCTACGGCGGCACACGGTCCAAGCCGATGCACCAACCCCCCGGAAAGCGTCTCAATGAATGAATGAACCGTGTGCCAGGGAATCTTCTAGGGTCATAATACTCCAGCAGGACCAATCGGCCTGCGCTTCGGTATTACCGACCATAAAAGGTTGTATACCAGTTTGCAAGTTTCTATTTATCACTATTATTCTTTTTCACTGTGTGGTACTATACACTGAGGTCCTGAAGAATTGCCACCGTGGCAAGAAACATGTCGACCAAACAAGAGGGTAGTAGTTAACGTGCTAGGATAGCTCCAGGGCATTTAGCTCCCCTCCCACCCCTTTTAAACAAGGAAGTCTACCACAAGAATAAAGTAGGTTGTGGACTGACCTACCTTTTTTAATCTCACCTTTTTCACGTCACGACCACACTCCCCCGCCCTCTCACACGCATGCACCATATGGCCGGAACAAAAGATCTCTGATAAAGAGCCCCGGTTTCGGGAGCCCGTCAGACATTGCAGCGCCAGTCTGACGAGGAGCAGAACCCATATGATGAAGCATGACGCCTAGCTTGCTGGGTGTGTGAGGGTTTTAGTTCCAACAAGGGGATTCCCCACTCTCTCTAGCACACACACCTCTACTCCTTCACTCTTCCCGGGTAACTTTGTACCCTCTTTGTGCTACTGAAAAACGAGTTCAACAGAAGGCAAAAGGGGCTCAAAAACTAGGGAAAACCGAGTGGGGCAGACGGGCACAAAAAACGAATGGCACAGAGGCAAAATACAGAATACAGAAATGTAGGGCCAGCTAAGAACAGAAGGCAGAACAGGCAGAGAGGCACGGGGGCAGTGAGGGGAACAGAAGGCAAAATAGGCTCAAAAACGAGGGAAAAATGAGTGCCACAGAGGGCAGACGGGCACAAAAAACAAATGGCACAGAGGCAAAATACAGAATACAGAAATATAGGGGCAGCTAAGAACAGAAGGCAGAACGGGCAGAGAGGCATGGGGGCAGCGAGGGGGACAGAAGGGAAAACCGGGCAGAGACACGGGGCAGCGAGGAGTACAAAAGGAAAGACCGAGCAGGGAGAGCACGGCGACAGCGAGGGGAACAGAGGGAAGAAAAAGGGGCACGGACCACGTACAGGCAGCGGGGGAAGACCGACAACAGCAGTCACAGACACAACAATGAAAATACAGGCAATACAATAAAAGCAATACAACGTTGAAAGGCACATGTGTATAGGTTACCGTTACTTGGCAGTCAGGCAGGTAAAAATAGATGCCCCGGGATCAGCAGTAGGATTTTCGTGCTGCTGTCTGATTGCTCACTTTCCACAAGCCGTTGGGTACCACTAAATAATACACTGCTGTATACATACAATTCAGGCTGTCTCACTCTTGAAATTGCCTCTGCTTCAAAAGGCGTTTTAAAAAAGAAATGTAAATTGTACAAATTGCTTAGGGGTCCCTGGCTTCCAGTAGTGATTCAGTGGGGATCCTCAGGAGTCAAAAGTTTGAGACCACTGCTCTAAACCTTAATAAACATCAGTACTCCAAAATCCAATCCCATCTTGAACCCTGAAAATACACCCTGCACCCCAAAACCCAAACCCATCCCTAACCCTAAAAATGCCCGTACCCCAAAACCTAATTCCACCCACAACCTTTAATACACCTCATTTACCCCAAACCCACCCTAACCCACCCTAACTCCTAAGAATGCCCCTTCACCTAAACCGAAACCCATCCTGAACCCTAAAAATACACACAGAACCCCAAAACCCAAACCCATCCTGCCCCCTAAAAATACATCCTGCACCTCAAAACCTTCCACACAACCTTAACCCTAAAATATACCTCAAAAACGAAATTCTCCTTAAACCTTAAAAATACCCCAGTACCCCAAAACCCAAACCCACCCTGAAACCTATATAAACCACCTGTACCCCAAAACCTATACTATCCCTGAACCCTAAACACGCCCTGTACCCCAAAACCTAAAAACCCCTTTAACCCTTAAAATACCACATCACCCCAAAACCCATACTGAACCCTAATACCCCCTGCACCCCCAAACCTCTCACACACTCTTAACCCTAAACATACCTCCTGCACCCCAAAACCCAAACTCACCCTAAACCCTAAATATACTCCGGTACCCCAAAAACTAAATTTCCCTTAAACCCTAAAAATACCACAGTACCCCCAAAACACAAACCCACCCACCCTGAACCCTATAAAAACCACCTGTACCCCAAAACCTATACTATCCCTGAACCCTAAAAATATCCCCTGCAACCCAAAAACCAAACCCACCCTAAACCCTAACAAATGCCCCTGTACACCAAAACCTAAAACCCTCTTAACCCTTAAAGTACCCCATCACCCTAAAAAACCCAATACCCACACTAAACCCTAATAATACTGGAGTTCTGGACTTTTTGGTTCCGTCCAGAGGTGTCAGGGAACAACACCCGAAGACCCCGGAGTTCCACCTGTCTTGGTTCACAAATAAACAGAAACACGGGCTTCTCGATGGTGGCGTCAAAGACCAAAGGTTTATTACTGCAGGGACACAGAAGTCACAGAAACTACGCATGGGCAGTGTCTAGGAGCCTGTTCGATTTGTACAAAGAGGGTTGCTCCTTATATACTAAAATTTGAGCTTGAGGCAAATTCTTTACATGTAATACATTCTCAGAACCTTTGTGTCCTAAACAATAAATATTTGGCGTTTACACAGGAACCGTCGATAATATCTGATGCCAAACATTACGAAGAGAGGTTCCCACTAGTTCATCACAATCCCTTGTCAATATTGCATTCAAGAGCCGGACCGCCTCATCGTAAATTTCGTTACCTCCCCCTAATAAAGATTCAGAAAGAAAGGAACGGAGCCAGGTGTGGAAGATAGGAAAGTAGGATAAGGGATGTTTGTGGGTTGTAAATGGGCAAGGCTACCGGCTTCGGCCGCCTAATCGTGATCAGGCCAACGGACACGAGGACCAGTTCAGCAGGACTGGCCTCGGGCAGAGGAGGCAGCCTTTGTCGAGTCATGCAGCTACAGCGTGTTCTGGTCTAAGGTGCACGTGTCACTAGAGAGGTGAATCTCCGGCTAAGGCTATGTGTCCTTAATTGAAATGAAGTGATCAGAGTTTATTGCGTATGTGAGGGCAAGAAACACAAAATGGCTGCCATGATCTAAGATGGATGCCATGGGTAGATCACAAATGTGTTTGTTACAGGAGTACTCTTGCTCGTAGCGTAGCGAAAACACCAGGATATGCTAAATGGATCATTTGCGGTTCGCTGATACCAATATTATGTATTTCCGACAATATTGAAAACACGGGTTCAAATCGTCACGGAACCTCAGACCCTCCTTTTGCCCTTACATAGGCAATTACTCAGTCTATGTCAGAGTCTAATTCTATGCTCATCAGGTCAGTGACATGTTGTTGTATCATCATCCTTTCTCGCGCCTTTTCTCCAAACGCAGGTGGTTTCCTAAAACAGGTTGCAGCACAAAGACTACACAGAGCAGGACCACACTGGATAATCAGGCAGCATGAGAATAGGAATACTAAGATGACACCAATGACCATCAGAACCTTCCATCCCCACGCTGATATCAGAGTCCAAAACCACTCCATGAAGGACCAGTTTCCCTGGTCTACGTGTATAGAGTCGGAAATCTTGTGTAGTTTAGAGATCGCCTCATAGACTGTTGGGAGCATTATTGGGAATAAAGACACAGCAGCTCGATTGGATCATTCTGCATACCCCACCTCGATCTGCAAGTATTACGTCTAGAACCATACGGTTCTGCAACGTCATGAGTCTATTCGCCTGAAGCTCAGCTGTCAAATTGCTAAGGGCACCAGCAGTTTCGGTAATAGTAGATTCAACTACCCGTGTTAGCTGACGTATGTTTCTACTATTGGCCATAGGCCCCCAGAACGGAAGGAAACCTTTGAAGAAGTCTCCAGCTTCCTGACCAGCGGTATCTTCCTTGCTGAAGACACCTCTTGCTACTCTGGTCTTGTGATAATCAGATGAAGCAGTGTATGTTGGAAGCAATAATCGAGCAATATAACATGATCCTGAAAAGTCAGCAGGCAACCATGTATACGCTCTGTCTTGACAGATGAATTAGGTACCCCTAGCAGTGAGGAAGGCAGGGGAAGAGTTAGACGGAAACACGTAAGTCTCTACGCACTCACTCCTCCCTAGCTGAGCTCTCGGATTTCTCCCATTACCTTGCAAACAGACCTGACCTCGGTGAGGTACGACCCAGATTGGAGTGGAGCTTTTCCGCTTGCTTTCTCCCAAACTAAGGCGATATTCTGAAGAATTCCAACTCAAATATACTCGTAATTCGTCTTTAGGGTAAGATGGAGTATTATTGACGTCCTTGATCATGTCAATAATTCCCTGGACTAAAGCTTTGTTGGCAGAGTTATATTTAGTGGAACGTGGTGGACGCGGAGGATAGGTTTCAAGGGCATAAGCAAAGATGGTTTGAAGGGCCTGAAATGATCCATTATAGCTAAAAGGCAAAACCAGGTAGGGAATACCTTTATCCATAGTGTGGGGTATCAAGCCACACACCCAGCAGTCTGTAGTGTTAACTACCAGTTGGTGTTGGTGCAAGAGCTGTACGAAAGTGTTATTGATAAATTCTGAGCGTCGAGCTTGCTCATGTTCAGGAAACGAGTGAAAAGAGTGTATAGAAGAAACAGTAGAAGTAGCAGGATCAAGGGGAGGTACTGTAGTTACTGGCATAAAAATCAAACTCATACCAAAGACGATTCCACCCACCAACGTTATCAAAACAATCTAAAATGTAATGGCACATTGTATCAGAAAGCATTTGCTGTGAAGAATTCTGTAAAGTCTATTTCTGCGGACATAAATCACATTTTCTCGTTGCAGCGCAGGAAGCTCCATCTTCTACAATCCGCTCGCGACCACTGATGATGTGTACGTAGATGAAAATGCCTCTATCAGCCCTGGGAGTTCCCAGAACCAACAGAAAGATCGACCTTGTGTCTGACCCCCGCAGATTCAACTAGGCACACAGCCACGACCCTACGGCTACCCAGACGGCAAGGCAATTTTAAAAACAGTAAAACAATAGCAAAACTTCCTGGCTGAAGGCAAAAGTTCAAAATTTCAAATATCACAATAGGCAGTTTCCTGCTTTATTTGTCCATATTACGAGGTCGTAAGTTGTATCTCAGTTTTGCAGGAACCGTTTGATCAGGAAACAGTGTGTTGTCAATAGAGTTTGCAATGTTCAAGTTCGCAGATGGCAAAGTTTCTTCTGGTGCAGAGGGCAAGTGTTCAGGAGTCAAAGAAGTAGTTTCAGGAGGAGAGCCAGTTATCAATTCGGCATCACTGAAAGGGATAAACTTGGGTGTTTGCTCGCATTCAGAGGCACCAATTCCCTTCTTCACCCAGTCGTCGTAAGGAAGTGGCAAAGGTACACGTTTGACATGAGTTGCGTGTATCCAGTGCTTGCGTCCAGCCACACGAACGGCAGTTCTCGTTGCAAGCAGCACCTGGAAGGGGCCGACAAACTTGGGCTGAAGGTTCTTTGTCCTTGTAAAGTTTCATACCACAACGTGGTCACCTGGTTTCAGCTGATGACCTGGACTCTCCGGAGGCTTTGGCAATGCATCGAAAACCTGTTGGTGAATAAGACTCAATTTAGCAGTCAAGTCGTGAAGGTAATCAATCAACATTGGATATTCTAGAGAACAAAATTCTTTCGGCCTAGGCACTCCCCAAACATTCGCAGGACGGCCAAAAACAATTTCGTATGGACTAAGCCCTACTCTAGAATGCACAGTTGCTCTCGTTGATAACAAAGCCAAGGGTAGTGCGTCTGGCCAGGATAAACCCGTGGATGCCTGTATTTTAGCAAGTTTTAGTTTGAGGGTGCCATTGTAACCCTCAACTAAACCAGCAGACTGGGGATGGTTTGCACTGTGAAACTTCTGTTTGATGCCCAAACCGGCACACACACTCTGCATAACTTTCCCTATAAACTCACTTCCGTTATCTGACCATACAATCCGTGGCATTCCATACCTAGGGAAATATTCTTTGAGAAGAATTTTGGCAGTTGATAGGGCAGTATTGTCCTTTAGTGGATATGCTTCGATCCATCTGGAAAATGCACAAACTACCACCAGGACGTATTTTAGATTATTACAACGATCCATGTGTATGAAATCTAGCTGAATTACTTCAAAGGGGCAGGAAGGAGGAGCGAAGTGACCAGCAGGAGTTGGGGTTCCCTTGCCAGGTTTATGCATCAGGCATACCATACAATTTTTCACCACTCTCTCTGCACACTTACTGATCCCATCATTCTTCCAGACCGGAGCCAACATTTTACAGATTCCTTTAGAACTTATATGTGCTACTCCATGCGCCATTGTCACCACTGCAAGCACATACGCATCAGGCAACATCCAACGCTGTTGTTCTGACAAATCAATCCAACACCCACTCGAATCCAACTTGCCCGTACTTTCTTTCCATGCACGTTTTTCCTCCTCAGTTGCCTCTTTCTGAATCTCTTTCACACTTTCCACTGTATCCACACACATTCCAGACTCAGAAATCCATCTTGCAGATGTTGCAACATACATTCTACTCATCATATTCCTAGCTGTCTGTTTAGCGGTCTCATCAGCAAAAGCATTCCCACGACCAACATCATCCGTGATTGCTTTATGCGCACTGCATTTCACAATCGCAACTTCAGTCGGCAAGGTTAGAGATTCCAACAAGTCGTTAACTAGCTGACCATGTTGAATCTTAGTCCCATGGGACATAATGAAACCTCTTTCTTTCCACAAACGGCCAAAATTATGGGCCACGCCAAACGCGTACTGACTATCTGTGAACACATTCACTCTCTTTCCCTTAGCTAAAACACACGCTCTTGTTAGAGCTATTAATTCTGCAGCTTGGGCAGAATTCTGACTCACTCTTGCAGTCTCCACAATCGTACTCAAAGTCGTTACCGCATAGGCAGCAGTCACATCACCATTTTCCAATTTAAAGCATGACCCATCAACATACAACGTGCCATCTGGATCTGACAATGGAGTGTCTTTTAAATCAATTCGTCCTTTTGTCTCTTCCTCAGTTCTAAAACAGCAATCATGGGGCTCGGAATCACTCGCCTCTTGATTAGTCGGCAACAATGTTGCTGGATTCAATAGATTGCATCTTTTGATCTGAATATGACTTGCTAGCAGTGTCAGCTCGTAGCCAGATAATCTACCACTGGTAAGGTGTTGTGTCTTGGTTCTGTTCATGAGTGTATCCACAGCATGAGGAACCATGACTACTAGCATATTGTTCATCACCAAACCAGCAGATTGTCGAATGGAAGCCGCAGCTGCCGCTGTAGCTCTCAAACAACTAGGCAACGCTCTAGCTACCGGATCTAATGTTGATGAAAAATACGCACAAGGGCGTTGTTTATCACCAAATTTCTGTGTCAGAACACTCAACGCGCAACCTTCTCTCTCGTGAACATAGAGCGTGAATGGCTTGTTGTAATCGGGTGTACCCAATACAGGAGCTGAACACAATGCTTTTCGTAACTCAGAAAAACTCTCCTGACATTCAGCAGACCATGGCACCGGACTCGGAACATTTTTCCCAGTCAAAGCTACCAACGGTTTTGCTAAAAGAGAAAAATTTGGGATCCACTGCCTACAGTAAGAGGTAATACCTAAAAAGGCACGCACTTCTCTCTGTGTACGAGGAACACTCATCTGCGTAATTGCTTTTATTCTCTCTGGGGTCAACTTCCTTCCCTCCTTTGACAAGAGATGACCTAGGTAGGTCACTTCTTGGCAGCAATATTGCATTTTCGAAGGTGATACCTTGTGATTCAAATTGGACAAATGATGCAATAACGAAATCGTAGCTGCTTTGCAAGTTTCCTTGTCATCGGCAGCCACTAGAAGATCGTCTACATACTGCACTAGAGCAGAACCTTGAGGAAGTACAAAAGAATCTAACTGACTTTTTAATGCCTGACTGTAAATGGACGGACTCTCACAATAGCCTTGTGGAGCGCGTTTCAACCTGAAGCTTCGACCTCCTAGACAGAAGCCGAAAATATCTCTGCTTTCTTCGGCTATCGGAATACTGAAAAAGGCATTTTTCAAGTCGATGACTGAAAACCATGTGGCTGTAGCAGGAATCAATGTTAACAAGGCAGTAATGTCTGGAACTACAGGGAACTGCGGGACCACAATCTTATTAACTTCTCTGAGATCAATAACAAACCTATATACTGGAGGCTTTGTAGGATCAGTTTGTTTCAAAATCGGTAATACAGGACTGTTACAGACATTTCCTCTAGTTTCTTCAACCACACCTTTCTTAATCAAATCTTGTACAATCAATAAAAGTGCACGTTCACCTTCACTAGATATTTTGTATTGAGGAATTCGTGGAAATTTTACATTTGCTTTCAAAGTGACTACATATGGCGGTATTTCCAAAAGGCCTACATCGTTAGGACCAGTCGCCCAAAGAGTATCAGGGAGTGAACGCAGCTCTGGCGGGAGTGTATCCATAGACAAGTACATCAGAGAGGTGATTCTTTTACCCAACGTAAGCTGTACTCCTTCCGGAGAACAGTACAATGTCGCATATAGTCGTTTTAACAAGTCTAAACCAAGCAGATTTTCATTACAACCTGTCGTCAAAATCAGGGGTGCTTTCAATTGACATGGTCCAACAGAAATAGACAAAGGACCAGATACCGGGTTGTAAACAGGGGCGCCTGAAAAACCTACAGAAACATTTGTTAAGCCGGACAAAGGTGCGCCAGGGAGTTTCGCATGCATGATCGAACTTTTTGTGGCACCAGTATCCAACAGAAACGGTTCGACTACACCTGATGTTGCTACTGCGACATAAGGCCCACTCTGATCCACTGGAACTGATACTACTCCCTCTCTCTGTCCATGGCTGTCCTAGTACCCATTTTGCTGAAATCCCTCATCCACTTCACAATAGTCTTCAACATGATACTGTTGAGATCTATTTTGCTGGGCAGACTGTCCATTTCGTTGATCAAAGTGATTGGAAGGGCGATCATTCGTCTGTGGAGGCATAGCACCTCGTCCTCGACCTCTAGAATTCTGCACAAAACCACCAGGACCTCTCTGAGCTGCTGCTGCATTATTTTGCGCTAAGACTGGACACTCATTTTTATAGTGACCTTCTTTCTTACAGTACGCACACTGGTTCCACTGATATTGAGGTCTCGGTGAACTATAATCTGTCCTTTGATATGACCCTTGCTGCGTATTAGTCTGATTCATGCGAGGCGGGTACGCCTGTTGCAAGAGAACTTTAGTCTTTAAATCTTTCGTTTTCTTATCTGATTTCTCTTTCTCCTCTTTATCCCTATTTTCATAATACTGTGCAGTTGCAAGTATTTGCGCAGTTGTAGAGACAGCCCACGCACTCTCGGAATCTTTTAATTTATTGCATAGCTCAGGTAACAAATTATGTACGAATTTATCGACAAACAGTCTCTGTCCTCCTTCTGTACTCATATCCTGACCACTATGATCTACAAAAGTCTCTTCGAACCTCGTAAAGAAGTCGGAGACACTTTCGTCTTTCTTTTGCCTGCATGCGGACAACTTGTCCCAATTAACGCGCAATGCGGGCATCAGGGTCTTCATTAAGTCGATTATCCTACCTGGAAGATTAGCAATTAGAGGTTCGGGTTTGGAACCACCTATTTGCTGACCATCCGCTGCAATGATAGCTGCCCAATCACCACCTAGGGCAATTGGATGATTCTCTTTACGAATTTTAGCCCAAATTGGTTGCGGAACTACATTCCCAAATAACATGTCGATGTCCGCTAGATTCATCACACAAGCCTCAACTGTTTGTGCTAATTCCTTATAGTACCCAGCAGGATTCTTTCGCGGGTCTGGCAAGGCCTGCTTTACTGCTAACACCTCGGCTCGCTTCCACGGAATGTGTATCCACACTCTCTGGAATTGGGCCGGAGCGGCTGCAATACCATGGGCCGCATTAGCTTGCACAGCTTCACGCCAAATTGGAGGAACCTCCCTCATTGGATATTGGCGATTCAGCTTCGTACTACCTTTCTCTAAGTCTCTCGGTGAACGAAGTGATGGATCATTCCTATAACTTAAAATTAGTTCCATCGCTTCTTTTATATTTTGACCTACTATCATTCCTGCAGCAAACTCTTTCTGAACCTTAATTAAGTCTTCTAAATTCACTTCAGAGTCATCTTCTTCTAGTTCCTCACGTAAAAGAGAGCACATCTCGTCAAAGGCATATTGTCGCGTTGGTTCATTCCACTGCATAAATGTATCTAGTACATCTCTCGTACTATATCTCCTACTTTTCGAAATCCATCTGAGAGCCGTGGAATCTAATATTCCCCGTTCCTCAGTACTTGGGAGCTGACTACGTCTTTGTACAGAGTCAGAAGTAGGAGTCTTAATTAAAGATTTATAGAGAGGAGACAGAATGCTAGAGACAGAATCAGTGATTCTTCGACGAACAGAAAGCGGAGTCAACATACTGGCAGATGCAGAGAACACAGTAGCAGTTGGAACAGATAGCGGGACAGTAGGAGTATCGAGGAAGATAGCTTGTGGAACAGTAGGTGTAAGCGATACAGGTATAGGTAGGGAAGTCGGCAACCCAGGAAAAGGAGGTGCCGTAGGAACATTCACATTGACCACAGGAGGTACAGGAGCTTGATTCTGAGGGGCAGGAGCAGGAATACCAGGTTGTCCAGCAACCGGCAATTGAACATTTGGTACATGTGGAGCCGTAGCACCTTGTGCATACGGTGGAGGTGACCGTAACAAGTAAGACAACAGAGGATCGTTTTCGGGGTCCTCCAGTATCTTAGTTGTTTTCGATGGCAAGGCAGGATAGCACTTGTCGATCGCTAAATTATGCTCTCTAATGGCCACCTCTATGGCCTTCTCAGACTCGTTGACTTGCAGCTGCTTAGCCGCTTGTTCTAAGGTCAACTCTTGCTCTTTCTGTTCTTTCTTCAACCTTTTAATCTCTCTCTGTTTAGATTCTTTTCGCCAGTAACGGAAAGAATCAAACATTGCCGGCCGGGCTTTCTTCCTAAACAATTTCGCTTCTAAATTATCAAGGATTTCGGGTTCAAAACTACCATGCAGTGGCCAACTAAGGACACCGTCCTTTTCCGTATAGCGGACCCATACCTCATTATAAGATATAGGACCCACACCATGCTTACAGTAAAGATCATATAAGGGAGTCACAATCGGAGGAACCAGACATGAGTCCTCCAATCGTGAATCACTGTTGCAACCAAAACAAGACAACATACAATTTCTCCGACTTACCATTTTGCAATCCGGAACACAGAACGAACAAAACAAGAAACAAATATGTGCACCTGAACCAAGAACTTAGGCCTACCAAAAGCGAACTGATGTATCGATACCCAAACTAAACCAAATAGATTATCGTAACCAGAACAACCAGTGATAATCTTACGAAACCAAACCAAACCAAGAACCAAAAAAAAAGGATTTTAACAACCCTCACGAAGTAACCAGCTAGCAACCACTAAATACTTAACTGAGGCACTGAAGACGTCACCAAGGAGAAACCCGTCACGTTTCGCCGTACTAAGGACTGCACCTCGGGTCCAAGACAGGGCGACGGTCAAGGCAACGGCCCACTGCAGCCGTCTTGAACGGGAACCCTCGTGGAAGAGAACGTCGGGCCACTTTTGCGATATGCCGGGATCGATGAAGTGGGGCGCCTCCCTCAGGAATCTTCACACGAAGCTTCTCGAACTCTTCAGGCTTTTGGACCGGTACCGAATGACGTCGCCCCACGAAGGGCGCCAATTGGAGTTCTGGACTTTTTGGTTCCGTCCAGAGGTGTCAGGGAACAACACCCGAAGACCCCGGAGTTCCACCTGTCTTGGTTCACAAATAAACAGAAACACGGGCTTCTCGATGGTGGCGTCAAAGACCAAAGGTTTATTACTGCAGGGACACAGAAGTCACAGAAACTACGCATGGGCAGTGTCTAGGAGCCTGTTCGATTTGTACAAAGAGGGTTGCTCCTTATATACTAAAATTTGAGCTTGAGGCAAATTCTTTACATGTAATACATTCTCAGAACCTTTGTGTCCTAAACAATAAATATTTGGCGTTTACACAGGAACCGTCGATAATATCTGATGCCAAACATTACGAAGAGGGGTTCCCACTAGTTCATCACAATCCCTTGTCAATATTGCATTCAAGAGCCGGACCGCCTCATCGTAAATTTCGTTACCTCCCCCTAATAAAGATTCAGAAAGAAAGGAACGGAGCCAGGTGTGGAAGATAGGAAAGTAGGATAAGGGATGTTTGTGGGTTGTAAATGGGCAAGGCTACCGGCTTCGGCCGCCTAATCGTGATCAGGCCAACGGACACGAGGACCAGTTCAGCAGGACTGGCCTCGGGCAGAGGAGGCAGCCTTTGTCGAGTCATGCAGCTACAGCGTGTTCTGGTCTAAGGTGCACGTGTCACTAGAGAGGTGAATCTCCGGCTAAGGCTATGTGTCCTTAATTGAAATGAAGTGATCAGAGTTTATTGCGTATGTGAGGGCAAGAAACACAAAATGGCTGCCATGATCTAAGATGGATGCCATGGGTAGATCACAAATGTGTTTGTTACAGGAGTACTCTTGCTCGTAGCGTAACGAAAACACCAGGATATGCTAAATGGATCATTTGCGGTTCGCTGATACCAATATTATGTATTTCCGACAATATTGAAAACACGGGTTCAAATCGTCACGGAACCTCAATACCCCCTGGACCCCAAAATCTTCCACACACCCTTAACCCTAAAAATACCTAATGCACCCCAAACCCTAAATACCCCCTAACCCCTAGAAATAACAAAGCACCCCAAAACCAACTTTATACTGTAAAAATACCATACTCTAAAATACCCTGTGCACCCCATAACTCAAACCCACCCTCAACCCTTAAAATACCCCGGAACCCCAAAACCTATACCCCTACACCCCCAAAGTAAAACCATATACTTACCTTAAACTTAAATATTAAAAACATATGCTATTACCATTCATGCTTTTACAACAAATTTCGTTGTAAAAGCATGCGTGGTAATAGCATATAAGATGTAATGGCATGCGTTATTATAGTATTGCGGAGTAATGGTACTATCGTGATAATGGCATGCGTTATCATAGTATTGAGGAGTAATGGTAATATTGTGATGATGGTATGCAGAGTAAAGGTATGCGGAATAACATTTTTATTGTGAAGGTGGTTTACCACCGTCTAGAGCTGCCATTAGAGAAGTTAGCAGCTCCACCCCTATTGGACGTCTCGTGTCTGGTCCTGACCCCTTCCTAACTGTGAAACTGTTGGTGGGGTCTCCCCTATCCCTAGTTTGTGTGAAGAACGAGATTGCTGCTACATGTCGCCTGGCTGCTGCCACTGAGTGCCCCTCCTCATTTAAAGCACCTAAGTAAAGCATGAGTGCCCCTGTGTCATGCCATTTTTTGTTTTGCCCAATCATTTCATAAAAATGCACGATATGCCCAAAACGCTACTTCATAAGCTTTCCTGGTCCTGGGAGCCAGGGTAGCTGCCACCAGGTGCGGTAGTTGGGGGCACCAATCTGCCAAAGTACTTCTGGGAAGGATGTTGGGGTAGTTTCTGCAGAGGGTAGGTGTTCCCTGAAAACCCGCATCTTGAAGCGAGAGAGTGCGTCAGCAGCATTATTCAAGACCCCTGGCACATGTTTAGCTTTAACCTTCAACAGGCGGAGGATCATTTTATACCGTGCGGCCTGTTGGTTGATGCATTCGACTAAAGTCATATTGTCCGACCAAAACCGTACTCATTGATTACATAGACGTTCAGGCCAAACTGTTAATGCAACCCAGATGGGAAATAGTTCCAAGAAACCAATGTTGACTGTCCCACCATTCTCCACCCACCAGGCTGGCCAATGTTGAGCCACCCACTCATTACCGAGTACGGCACCAAATCCCACACTACCCGCAGCGTCAGTCCATAAACCTAGCTCCGCAGAAGTAGTGGGTGGACCGGGCCACACTACCCTACCGTTGAAGTCGTGCAGGAATGCCATCCAAATCTGCATGCCCTGCCTAACCTCAGCCGACAGTCTTGTGTGGTGGTGTTTTACTTGGAGACAATGCCATGGCCTGTGAGATGGATCGGGATCATGGTCATGCCATTGGTATGACTCTCAGAGCAAAATTCAACTGTCCTACCACCTGTTGTAGCTGATGCAAGGTCACCTTAACTTTTGCCAGACATTACTGCAATTTGTCCTGAATTTCCTAATCTTGTCAGCTGTTAAATGAAAAACCCCTTGGACTGAGTCTAACTTGATGCCCAGGAATTCTATCGTAGTTGTTGGCCCTACTGTCTTTTCTGGTGCCAGGGGAACCCCAAAAGCCTACATGAGCGCGCAAAATTCCTGCAGTGCCCACGCACACTCCCGGGAGCCAGCTGACCCCAAGATTAGAAAATCATCCAGATAATGCATGACCAACTGATGCCCTGTCGCCTGTCTCAAAACCCATTCCATAAATGAACTGATTTTCTCAAATTATGCGCAGGAGACAGAACACCCCATGGGCATGCACATATCCATGTAGAATTTGTCTTGAAATTTAAAACCCAGGCAGAGAAAATCCAATGGGTGAACCAGCAACACACGAAAAGCAGACTCAATATCAGATTTTGCCAGAAGAGCACCAGGGCCCAAACCCCTTAGCATCTCCACCGCCTGGACCCTCCTTCAGTCCGGTTGCTCCTCCACGCTCCTGTCTCCTATCACGCTGGTATCGTTTTTGATCTCCTGCCCTGCATCTGTGAAGCTCTCTGAACGCCTAGCGCTGCACGCAACTATTTATTTATTTAATTACAGCGCTGCACTGTCGCTCCATTGATTTACTCGCGCTGCACTGTCGAATAATTATTTATTAATTTGTAGCGCGTCCTCGCCGAGTCTGTAACAGTGATTGCCGCTACACTGATACTGATTTGTGCGCTTTAGGCTCTTTATTATTACACGCTGTGCATTTTCTGCCCCTGGCTGTGCTCGCCTTTGACCCTCCATTTTGTGTTGTTGTTTTCCCCTGGTCAGCCCCTCCTCCCGCCACCGCCTCCCAGCTGCTGCCCCTCCCACGCTCCGCCCCCCCCCCCACCATCCATATATGACCTATGACCCAACGTGCAGCGTCCACGCGCAGCGACCGCGCCCCATTCGTGCCGAAGGTGCGCCAAAGGTAAGCCCGTCTACGCCTGTCCGCGCCGGGACCGCGCCCAGCGCCAGACCCCCTGGTCCTCGCATTGCCCAGCCCTCCCGCATTACTTATGATGCCACCACCCTCCTAGCCCTTAACCCCGGCCGCTTCCCCAACTGCGTCCAAGCCGCTCCTGGACACACCCATGGACCTTTCTCATGCTACTCCTGCAAATTCATCGGCACCGACAACAACTCCGCTACGATCACACCACAGATTCCCGACCCCAACCACCTACAATGCATCTTGCTCAACACCCGATCGGTCCACAGGCACGCCATCGACCTCTGGAATCTACTAGACACCATCTCTCCGGACGTCGCCTTCCTAACAGAAACATGGATAAACGCCTCCTCCGCCCCAGACATCACCATTGCCATCCCAGAAGATTATAAAATCATACGCAAGGACCGTACCGGCCACACAGGAGGAGGAATCGCTATCGTCCATAAGAAATCCATCCACATCTCAACCAGCTCTGACGTCAATCTCGCCAACTCTGAACACCTTCACTTCCAGATCCACACCGACCCCAAGACCACACTCAGAGGCACCCTCCTTTACAGACCCCCAGGACCCCGCGCACAATTTAGTGAGGACATCACGGACTTCATCACTCCACACGCGCTCCCCTCCAAAGATTACATCCTTCTGGGAGACCTCAATTTTCACCTTGAAAAGAACAACGACCACAACTCCACCACCCTTTTGGACAACCTCGCCAACCTCGGACTTAAACAACTGGTCACTTCCCCCACCCACATCGCAGGTCACACACTCGACCCTATCTTCACCTCCAGCAATCATGTCTCCTTCAGCCACACTACGGCTCTCCTCTGGACTGACCACAGCTGCGTTCACTTTACCTACAACAAGCCCAAACCCAACAACCACCCCCAACCAACTCTGCAAAGAAACTGGAACAAAATCACCATCGACCAGATGTCCTCATCGCTTCTTCTAAACCCCCCAGCCCACTCCTCAAACCCCGACCAAGCCGCCACCAACCTCACCCTATGGTTATCCAACAGCGCCGACATCCTTGCACCACTGAAAAAACGACAAAGCAAACTTGGCAGCAAGAAGGCCTCCTGGTTCAACGATGATCTTAAGAAATCCAAGAAACTCTGCCGCTCCCTTGAGAAGGCCTGGAAAAAAGACCCAACCACCAGCACCAAGGACGCCTTCAAAAACGCCACCCGCATACACCACCAACTGATCCGAAAGGCCAAGAAAACCGCCTTCAAGGACCGACTAGATAACAACGCCCACAACAGCAAGGAACTTTTCAACATCGTCAAGGAATTTACCAATCCCTCGGCCAACTCTAACGACATCACCCCCTCTCAAGCCCTCTGCGACTCCCTAGCCTCATTCTTCCACAACAAAATTGCAGACATCCACAACAGCTTTGACAACCAACCCGGAGACCAACCCACCCAACCATCTGCTGGACCTTCACCCCCCTCGAACATCCTTAATGACTGGAACCCAATCTCCACTGAGGACACCATCCACCTGATGAACTCCATCCACTCAGGATCCCCCACAGACCCATGCCCTCACCACATCTTCAACAAAGCAGACTCCATCATAGCACCGCACCTCCGAGACGTCATCAACTGCTCCTTCAACTCCGCCACCTTCCCGGAAAGCTGGAAACACGCTGAACTCAGCGCCCTTCTGAAAAAACCCACAGCGGACCCCACCGAACTCAAAAACTACCGCCCCATCTCGCTCCTTCCATTCCCGGCCAAAGTCATCGAGAAAGCTATCAACAACCAGCTTGCCGCCTTCCTCGAAGCCAACAAATCCCTCGACTCCTCACAGTCCGGCTTCCGAGCAAAACACAGCACTGAGACCGCCCTCATCGCAGCAACAGACGATATTCGAACTCTACTGGACAATGGAGACACAGTCGCCCTCATCCTCCTCGACCTCTCCGCAGCCTTCGACACAGTCTGCCATAGCACCCTTCTACAGCGCCTCAGAAACATCGGAATCCAAGGAAAAGCACTAGAATGGATCACCTCGTTCCTCACCGGAAGAACACAGAGAGTCCGCCTTCCACCATTCAAGTCAGAGGCCACTGAAGTCATCTGCGGCGTACCACAAGGATCTTCACTCAGCCCCACCCTTTTCAACGTATACATGAGCCCCCTCGCGGCCATCGCCCGCCATCACAACCTCAACATCATCTCCTACACGGATGACACTCAACTGATCCTATCACTCACCAATGACCCTAGCACCGCCAAAACGAACCTACACAAAGGAATGAAAGAAGTAGCCGAATGGATGAAACACAGCCGTCTGAAACTGAACTCAGATAAAACAGAAGTCCTCATCTTAGGTACCTCCCCTCTGCATGGGACGACTCTTGGTGGCCAGAAGCCCTTGGAAAAGCATCCATCCCGACAGACCACGCACGGAACCTGGGCGTCATCCTGGATTCCTCACTTTCGATGAACAGACAAGTCAACGCCGTCTCTTCATCCTGCTTCAACATTCTTCGCATGCTCAAAAAAACATTTCGTTGGATCCCCACCGAAACTAGGAAAACGGTCACCCACGCTCTGGTCACGAGCCGACTGGACTATGGAAACACCCTCTACGCCGGTACTACCGCTAAA
Source organism: Lissotriton vulgaris (assembly GCF_964263255.1). Lineage (NCBI taxonomy): Eukaryota > Metazoa > Chordata > Amphibia > Caudata > Salamandridae > Lissotriton > Lissotriton vulgaris. Next base: position 28,794,099 of record NC_141687.1, on the reverse strand, counting down.
CTCCAGAAAAAACTCCAACGAATCCAAAACGCCTCAGCCAGGCTCATATTAGACATCCCGCGTAAAGAACATATCTCTGGTCACCTGAAAAACCTCCACTGGCTTCCCGTCAATAAGAGGATCACTTTCCGGCTCCTAACCCACGCACACAAAGCACTCTACGAAATCGGACCAGAATGCCTCAACACACGACTGTCCTTCTACACCCCCTCCCGCCAGCTACGATCATCCAACCAAGCCCTTGCCACTGTACCTCGCATCAACAAAACCACCATGGGAGGTAGATCCTTCTCCTACCTGGCAGCTAAAACCTGGAACTCACTTCCCACTTACCTTCGCCTTACCCAGAACCACCTAGCATTCAGAAAGCAACTTAAAACGTGGATATTTGACAAGTAATTCCCCACCCCTCCTCAAGCGCCTTGAGACCCTCTGGGTATGTAGCGCGCTATATAAATTCGCTGACTTGACTTGACTTGACTCACCGCCTGGTCAAAGGAAGCATATTTCACACTACAGAGCTCATCACTGATGGCATCATTCAATGAATTGCCTTTAGGAGCCGATAGATTATGAATCAACCTGAACTCTCCTTCCTCTTTCTTGGGGACGGCTCCCAAAAGGGAGCAGACAAAATTGGGTACCTGGATGAAATCAAATGGCCCAACTATTCTGCTCAAGCGCAATTCTTTTCCAATCTTTGATGCTGCCACACCTGAATTGGTCCTAACAGAAAGCTGATTTTTGCATTCAGGTTTCCCTACGTAGTTAAGTGCAGGGATCCTAAAACCAGAACATAAAACCTACTTGCAATGTCCTAGCCGTGAAATGATACGGGTACTTGTTCAACCAATGGGTCATAGCCGCTACAATAATGGGTGTGTGCCATATATTTTGTCCTTACTTCACTCCTGTTTCTTCCTTCCTTTATATCCTCATTTCTTGAGGCATTTGGACTCTGGGGGAGATGGGTTAGTGCAGATAGAGCATGCATGCCTGATTTTGCACGTGCCTGGGGTCCTGGTACATGTCCGTCTATTAAAGTCCCAACATGTCCTCTTTCGTCCTCCCTGCTACCTGGACTAAGGGCAGGGCCCGTGATTTAGGGTGGCTGAAAGGGCTGAAAGGATTGGAATGCCTGACCCCTGTTGAATGACTGCGCTGGGTTAGCAGAATGCCCTGGGCCAAACTTATCCAACCACGAGATTGTGTCAACGTGGTCCCAGGAAAGGGAAGGGTCAGATGCCCTAGCCTTCCTGAAGTTTCTATCATACTCCTTCCACCCTATGCCCCCATACTTGTCATGAGCCATAGTAATCCTACTCTGATAACATGCCATCTCTGCTTGTATGTTAGGAAAACGTTCAGCCGTCACTGCCATGAATACTGAGAAACCTCTAATCCAGTTATTCAAATTCTCCTCAATCCTGAATTTCAATATTTCACTATGCCATTCACTAGGGAGCATCCAATCCTTCGGTTTCCTTGCTTCCTCCCTTTCTCTTTCATCCAGGAGCAAAGAGAACATGTTAACATAACTACCTGACCATATAGTTTCTTTCACCTCTCGTGTTACATGCCTAGCCAGATTCTCTCTCCCGGTGCATGATTCACCCACGCCCAACAACGGCAATGTCACCTCCTTACTTACTGAAGCCGCTCCAGCTGGCTCTGTCAACTTCTCTGTTGCCAGGCTGCTCACTGGCACTTCTTTGTTGATTTCAAGTGGGGGAACCCCACCAGTTGGTTTTGGAAGAGAAGGAGTACCCGGCCCTTCATCTGGCGCACCCCAGGTGTTGCAACAAACTGCGCCACCATCTGTTTTGCTTCAGCCAGTGAGTCTTCCCCTATTTCTTTTGCCCCAACTGATGTTGACAACATCCCCGCCTTCCCTAACCAAGGGAGAACTGCTGCTGCACCGCGATGTAACCCGCTATACAAGTGCCCCCAAGTCAAGAAACTAAACTTGACCCACAAGCAGTACACAAATTAAGAAAGATGCGCTTGCCCCCACCTACAGTGCTCAGCCAAGGGAAACAAGCGGTACAGCAATGCAGTCCTACCTGTTGCAAATCTGTGCCCCAAACTTATTTCCCCTGGTGCCAGTACCACACAAATATTGCACTTAGGAACAACAAACGTTGGCTTTTGTTTCACACGCTGCTCTTGTTTTGCTTGAAAAAAACTTTTGGCCCACACGCAAAACTGTGCCCCAAACTTATTTCACTATGTGCTAGTACTACACAATTGTTGCACTTAAGAACAAACAAACAAAGATATATTTGAAGCAGCATGAATTACCCCTTAACCTTGGAAGAACAGTAAGCTTGGAAGAACAGTAAGCAATCGTGCCCCTTGAGACAGCAGACACAAAAACAGCAGATACCATACCAGTGGCTATAAAACTCAACAGCTGTTTTTTGCATCTCATCGCACTTCATCCCCCACGAAATAGGCGCTCTGGCAATGTCGCACTACTCGCAGCTCACTCCCTCGCCCCTACGGAATTGGGCGTGCAAGAGAATGGCACAAAATCGATTATCTCCCCAACTTAAAAAAAAACGTCTCACTCCCCCGCATGCAAAGCCTCAGTAATTGAGCGTACAGCCGAGACTACAACACAATCAACTTAAATGCGAGCGCACGCCGCTATTGGCAGTACCGCTCGCTCAGGGGGAAATCTGCCGTTCTGAAACGTAGAAACACCGAAAGGGTGAGCGCTCCCTAATTCAAGCGCTACCTCTATCGGGTGCCTGAAGATTGGAGACGCTGCCCTAGAGGAAGGCCAATAGCGCTTCCTACATGCCCCAGGATGCTGCTCTGCCAATGCCCGCTGTCATCCTCCGACGATAAACCGGTTCTTGCGTCGGTCCGCTCGCAGAATTCTCCTGAACTCGCTCGCAGACTTCGCCCGTCCAACTCCTGGAATCTGAAAAACAAAAGCAGAAACACAATTACAGCCTCCTAGTGAGGCTGGTGCGGCAGTCTGGGAATCGATGAGTCAAGAGTCAGACTCCTTCGCTCCCCACCCTTTCAACTACTACCCTGCCAGGCCGGTTTTAACAGGCCTGGCGTTAGCCCATCCCGTGACCTGGAAGTGATTCCATCCTCCTCAACACCTGCTCCGCACGCAAACACTCCGTCGAGCTCTGGGACCTGCTCGACACCTCTGCCCCAGACGTTGCCTTCCTGACCGAGACTTGGTGGAACGACTCCTCGACACCCGACATCGCCATAGCCATCCCGGACGGCTACAAGATCATCCACAGGGATCGCGTCAATGGAATTGGAGGAGGTCTAGCCATCGTCCACAAGTCCACCCTCCAATAATACACCCACGCAGACAACACCCTCAACACCGTCGAACACCTGCACTTCCGGATCCACATTGACCCCAAAACCACCCTCAGAGGAACACTCGTCTACAGACCCCTCAGACCCCGAGCTCAGTTCTGCTACTCTATCGCCGACTTTGCCAGCACCTACGCACTCCCCTCCACAGACTACATCCTCCCCGGGGACCTGAACTTCCACCTCGAGAACAACAACGCCACCAACACGGCCACCCTTATCAACAACCCCACCAACCTCGGCCTCAGACAACTCGTCTCCGCACCCACCCACGCCGCCCGCCACACGCTTGACTCTGCCTTCGCCACAAGCACCCACGTCGCCTTCAACCACAACACCTAACTCCACTGGACCGACCACCGCTGCATCCATTTCACCTTCCAGAAACCAACCACTCACCACTACAACAACCACACCAGCAAGAAAGCCACATGGTTCACCGAGGAGCTCCAGACCTACAAACGCACATGCCGGAAACTGGCGAAGAAATGGCTCCACGAATGTACACTGGACAGCCACGCAGCCCACAAGGACGCCTTCTGCAGACATCACCACCTCATCAGAACAGCCAAGAGATCCTCCTACAAAGCCTGCCTGGTCAACAACGCACACAACAGCAAAGAACAATTCAACATAGTGAATGAACTCTTCAACCCCAGCGCAAACACCAACAACATCCCGCCCTCACAAGATCTGCCCGACTCACTGGCCACCTTCTTCCACCACAAGATAGCCGACATCCACAACAGCTTCAACACCGCAGCCAGCCACATCAACCCCCACCTGAGACACCTGCACTGGCTCCCCGTCAACAAGAGGATCACCTTCAAGCTCCTCACCCATGCACACAAAGCACTCCACAACACCGGACCAGCCTACCTGAAAGCAGACTCCGCTTCTACACTGCTACACCCGCCAACTCTGCTCTGCCAGTCTCGCCCTCACAACCATCCCCGCATCCAACAAATAACCTCCGGTGGCAGATCTTTCTCCTTCCTCGCCGCCAAGACCTGGAACACCCTCCCTACCCACCTGCGACAGACCCAAGACCTGCTCACCTTCAGAAGACTCCTCAAGACACGGCTCATCGAGTAGTAGCAGCACCCCCCTCCCCTCAGTGCCTTGAGACCCTCAAGGGTAAGTAGTGGGCTCAACAAGTGACTGAATGATTGATTGATTGATTGATTGATTGATTGATTGATCCCAACCCCCATATGAGAAGAGAGTTTCTGCCTCCAAGGGGGCAGAATGGGGGTAATTACCTCGATCTGCCCTTGGGGAGCGGAAAGCCCACTAGACACCAGGGTCACTGTTTAAAATAAATGTAGAGATGGGGCTTCCCACTATTTGCATGACCCACTCCAACAAGAGAGTCATTCTGTCCCCCGAGGGTGGATGGAGGTAATTAAGCCAATTTGCCCTTGGAGAGCAAAAAGCACACTAGATACCAGGGTCGGGTCTTTAAAATAAGTAAAAGGGTGAGGACTGCCCTCTATGGACATGTCCATGCCTCCCAACCACCAACAAACTACAGAAACAGTCTCTCCCCCCTCACCCCCCCCTGGAGGGTACATGAGGTGATTATCCCCACTAGACACCAGGGAATGTTTGTTTTTTAAAATACCGGAGTGGAGGCTGCCCACAATGGGCATAGCCATACCCCCACCCCACCAAGAGAAGAGACCGTTTTTCTGCCCCGCAGGGGCTTATACAGGTCAATACCCCTGATCTGTTCCCCCCTGGGGGGCAGAGAGGGCAGAAAGCCCACTAGATAACTGGGTCGATCCTTAAAGTAAATATAGGGTGGTGGCTGACACTATGGGCATGGCCATGCCTTCACCCCCTAAAACAACTATGGTGACAGTCGGTCTGCAAGCCCTGGTGGGCAGATGGAGGAGTGATTACCCCTCAAACTACTCAATGGGGGTCAGAAAGACCACAAGACACCAGGGTATGTTTTTTTAATCTATGGGTGGGGACTGCACAAACTGCACAGTCTTTCTGCCCCTGGGAGCGGTTGGGTGTAATTACCCCTGATCTGCCCCAGGGTTGGTCAGAAAGCCCACTACACACCAGGGCCCATTTTTAAAATATAGAGATGGGGCTGCCCTCTACGTGCATGGCCATGCTCCCACGCCACAACAAACTACAGCGATAGTTTTTCTGCCCCCCACCACCACGGACGGCAGCTGAGATGATTATTCACACTCTACAGAAAGCTCACTAGATGCTAGGGAAGGTTTTATTCATTTAAAATATAAGGGTGTTAGGCACCCACCCCAAAAAGAGTGTCTTTAAAACCCCCATTGGGGTGTATGGGGTAACAACCCCAATCTGCCCTCTGAGTCCGCTAGAAACCAAGGTCTAGCCTTAAAATAAATATAGGGGTTGGGGCTGGTCAATATGAGCATGGCCATGATCCCACCCCCCAAAAAACTATGCTGACAGTCTTTCTGTCCTCTCTTGAGGGCAGATGGGGGTAATTACAGCCAATCTGCCCCCACTCCTCCTGGTAGGTCAGAAAGTCCACTAAACACCAGGGAATGTGTTCCCCCCAAATATATAGGTGTTGAGGGCAGCCTAGGATAAGTATGGCCATGTCCCACACCCTAAACCAACTATAGTGACAGTCTTTCAGCTCCCTCCGCGGGGTAGATAGGGATGATTATCTCCAATCCAACTTTTTATAGATATAGGCGGTGGGGCTACCCACCATGACGCATGGCCATGCCTCCACGCCAAAAAGAGAGAAAGTCTTTTTTTCCCCGGGGGACAGCTAGGGGTAATTACTAGGCACTAGGGTCTTTTTCTAAATACATATGAGGTTGGGGTCTGCCCTCTATGAGTGGGCATGGACATGCCCTCGTCCCCTACAAAACTACATTGAAAGTTTTTCTGCCTCCCCCCCATCCCCACTGGAGGCAGATGGGGTGATTACCCCCAATCCGCCCCCCAGGGAGGGCAGAAAGCCCACTAAACACCAGGGAATGTTTTTCTAAATAAAGAGGTGGAGACTGCATGCCCCCAATGCAACAAGAGAGATAGTATGTCTGCCCCCGGGTGGTGGGTTGGAATAATTACCCCCAATCTGTTCCCCGGGGGGAAGGGGCAGAAATCCTCCAAGACACCAAGGAACAATAAAAAAAAAGAGTTTAGGGGTAGGGGCTACTCAAAAGGGGGAGGGGTTATTTTTGCCCTTCCTCATGGTCGATGGGGCAATTATTCTAATTTCGCCTCTCTGAGGACATAAAGCTCACTAGACACTAGGAACTATATTTCCACAGTGTGTTTTTTTTGGGGGGGGGGGTGGTGGGAGTGCCCTCCCTTGTACATGGGCCTTGCTCTCCCCCACAGTGTTGCCCAATAGAATTTCTCCCCCCTTAGAGGGTGGATAGGGGTATTCACCCCCAATCTGCCCCCGGGGTGGCAGAAAGCCCACTAAACACCAAGTATTTAAAAAAAGGATCCAAAACAAAATGAGGGTAAGGCCCACCTAGGCATTGAGCTATACCCCCTCCCCAGAAGGAACAATAGTGTCTTTCTGCCCTATTGGGGACAGGTAGGTTTGTCCCAATTTAGGAGATTGCCCCAATACACCCTTGGGGTGTAGAAAGTCTGTTTGACACTGGGGATTTTGCCTTTTTGGCCAATAAAAGTAGTGTGGGTGTTGCTCTTTTGCATTGTTCACACCCTCACCCCCCCAAAAGGAACAAAACAGTCATTGTGTTCCCTCCCTCCATGGCAGACAAAGTTTATCCCCATTTGCCATTGGGGGCCAGAAAGCCCAGCTTAGAGAGGGAATATATTTTTTCATAAAATAATGGGGTGGGTTTTGCCCATCTTTCGTCACCCTAAAGAGTCGAGGGTGGTGTGCTTCATGTGGTTCTCACAACATTTTCTTACCCACAAGCTCTGACGAAAAACACTCCCATTGACCTCAGTTTGATCCATTCCTGTTGCTTGCATTCGTCCCAGCCACACAAACCACAATTGGGGTAACACTGGGTGGTAGGATTCCTGTGGAGTAGTGTCATAGCACAGCCTCAAATATTGCAGATACCCCAATTGCTTGTCTCTCAATGTAGCATCTAAGGGAATTTTTGTGTCGTATTTTTGTGGCTCACCTATACAAGTGGGGTACCGTTCTTATTTGAGGATAAATGGGAACTCAGAGTGGTAGGATATATATGTGGCTACGCACAGATACCATAAATGTGTATTTGTACCAAAGTTTGACATTTGCAAGGGCTTCTATGTAAAATTACCTAGTGAGCGCTACGCAAATTACCCAGCCCAGCATTCCTACAGGCGTCTAGTTTTCAAAAATGTGCAAGGTTTCTAGGTTTCTCTATGTGCCGTCTGAGCAAAGACCCAAAATCTAAATATACCCACATTGCAAAAAGAGGTTCAGTTTTGAGTGGAAAAATGTGATCTATCCGTGTTGCATTTTGGGCCTCGTCCTGTCTTAAGTACTAGGCCTACCCACACAATTGAGGTACCATTTTTATCAGGAGACATGTGGGAATGCTTGCTGGAAGGACGTTTGTAGCTCCCCACATATTTCAGACCTTTGAACCACAGAAAGGTGAGGGAAATTCAAAATGTGAGGTTTGCAAGGGATTCGGGGTAAATCAAAAACCTTGCGAGAGCCACGTAAGTCACCCCATGCTGGATTTCCCTAGATGTATAGTTTTAAAAAATGTACATTTTTGCTAGGTTTACCCCTGTGCTGGCTGAGCTAGGTCCCTGAATTCACAACCACCCATATTGCAAAGAAAAGGTCAGTTTTGAGTGGAAAAATATGATGTATCCATGTTACATTTTGGGCCGTTTCCGGGTGCAGGCACCAAGCCTACCCACACAAGTGTGGTACCATTTTTATCAAGAGACTTTGGGAAATGCTAGGCGGAAGGAAGTTTGTGGCGCCCCACATATTCCAGAACTTTCTATCAGAGAAATTGGAGGAAAATAAGAGGTCCATTAGGATGGCGGACAGACAAAGTCCGTCCGCGATCCTGTCTGAGGACGGGACCGTCCGCCACAGGGGCGGAGGTCCCGTCCGTGGAATTAGGAAGCACCCGCCACAGTGGCGGGTACATCCCGCATGTTTAACAAAGCACCGCCCACCGCAGTGTTAAAAATGCATGTTGTGCGTTTCAAAGCACAACATGACAGGCACCGCGCAGTGACTGCCATGTTGTATTTTGAAACGCAGGGGGGTACCATAGGTACCCCCATTGTGCATCCCCAATCCCCCCCCCTTCACCCTGGGGCCCGCAATGGGCCCCCAAAGCAAGGACCGTATGCCTTTTCGTGGCGGCATTGCCTCCACGGAAATGCATAGCCCCCAGCACATCCTAATGTGGCTGGCGGTGTCTGATAGACACTGCCACCATATTAGAGCTTTTCCGCCGCGGTCGCAAGGCGACTGCGGCGGAAAAGAGGCGGACGGTCTTCCCGTCCGCCACGGTCCCCCCCGCCATTGTAATATGGCGGGGGAAATATGTGGCGGATGGGCAAGGATGGCGGACGGATCACCACTGCCTGCAGGGCGGTGGCGATCCGTCCGCCATCCTAATTGACCCCTTAGTTTTTTAGGGATGGTTTTAATCATATTGAGCTGTGAACTTGAGATTCACATCTGTTAAATTGATCCATTCTAGGAACTCACAAAGCGATTCTTTCCCATTGGTCCAGATAAAGAAAATATCGTCAATATATCTGGACCAATGGGAAATAGATTCGTAAAAGGGGGCTATTTCATTATGTATGAACTTAGTTTCGAAGGCTGCCATGTAGATGTTAGCAATAGATGGCGCCACTGATGCTCCCATACTTACACCCTTCGTCTGACGATAAAGGGTGTTCCCAAATTCAAAAATGTTTTCCGTGAGAACAACCTGCAACAGATCCAATAAGAAGTCTTTCGGGCATGTAATGTCAAAATTATCAATAAACCAGCTAGTAGTTAACAATGCTTCTTGCTGTGGGATATTACTATACAGCGCTTCAATACCCATAGTCACTAATAGGTCTTTTCTAGGATCAAAGGGCAAATTTTCTATTTTTGTTATCATGTCACCCGTGTCTTTAATATATGATACGATTTTAGGTACATGTGGGCGCAAAAAAAGAATCAATACATTTTGAAATTGGTTCCGTGTTGGTGCCGATTGTCGACACAATGGGTCTGTATGGAGGATCTAATAAATTCTTGTGAATTTTCGGCATGCCATAAATGCATGCTGTCTTGTGATGATGAAAATTTAAATATTCAAATTCCTTTTGGTTAATGTCTCCTATTGTAAGTGCCCTACTAGTGAGATCTAGAATTTTGTTAGATACTGAAATGGAGGGGTTACTTCTGATCATAGAATAAGTAGTTGTGTCAGAAAGCATAGTCTTCATCTTCTGTTCATAATTGTCAGAGTCTATCAGTACAATGCCAGTACAATGCCACCGCCCTTATCGCAGCTTTTAATTACCAGTTTGTCATTATTTTTCAAACTTTTGAGGGATTCTGATTCTTTTCTACGCGCGTCGAGTTCTTATTCACTCCTGCACTTTAGGCACCATCTATGATTTAGGGTGTCCTTTTTATTGAATTGTGTATAATTCTCGTTTATTTTATATTTTTATGTATTTAATGTATATGTTTTGATTATTATATGTATATACCATGATCTTTGTTTGATCTCATCATATAGTCTGATTTTTGTTCAGGTCTCTATATGATTTTTACTATGTCAATTAAAAACATGTTTGTTTTATGATTTTACCTCTTGAATGTTCCTTTTGCTATTGGGTCAGATTAATTGTTTGCCTATTAACTAGACGGCCTAGGATATTTTGTACACATAATTTATTCACCCTGCCCTAGGAGTCTGTTTTCACTACTACCCAGGGGGTCCTTGTTTTTCTCATCTGATGTCCCCGCCATGAACAGCAGGTCGTCATCTGCTCGGAAGTGCCAACATTGGAACCACCGCAATTCCAGCCTGCTTTTCCTACTGCCATGGGATCCTGGCAATGGCAGTTGTCTTGTGGCGGTCCCACCACCACCACAGTAATAAGGCAGAAAGGAGGCCCGACAATGGGGCGTTGGAACTGCTATCCACAGGTACAGTGGTCCCAGGACATCGTAATCACTATGGGTTTCACATTGGTTCCCAACACAAATTTGAAGTTGAAAAAAAAACAGCAAAAATGGGCTACCTCTTTTACCTCTTTAAAAAATGCATAAACTGTGGTAAAACATTGTTTTTTTATTCAGCTCTGCACACTCCTGAAAGCCGGGAAGAAGGTGACTTTGGTACAGCCGTTTTTTGATGCCATTTTTTGGGGGGGAAAACAGACACTTTTACCCAGAGCCCTTTTTTCCTATTTTTCCCCCAAAACTCAAAAATTTGCTATATTTTGCCTATTTTCTCCCTCGTCTCCCAGGAAATCCACAAATACTGGGTACTTTTAGAATCCCTAGGATATTGGAAGCTAAAGACACAAGTTTGACCTGGATATCTTATGTGGAAAACAGTACTAGAGTCCTCAGCAGGAACGACCCCAAATAGCAGAAAGAAGGGCTCAGCACAGGGTGGGGGGTGGCGGAAGCTCCAGCAGTAAACACATACTTTTCACAAAAAGAAATTAAGGCCTACTTGCTTTGCAATTGCTTTTTGTTATAAACGGCTCACACTTAAGGAATCTAACATAATTTTTTCCAGTGATAAAGCCTCTACCCTTTACCAATGGTTTGACACAATATGCAACACGCCCTACAGAACTGGGCACAAGCTGACAACCATCAGGAATACATTTGTACAATTACAAATATGTGCACAATTACATTTGGTAAAACAATATAAAGCCTTGCCCAATAGGGCCCAACATGAATCAGATCAGTGAAACTCTACTACCAGGGTTTGTCAGAATGGGTATGTCCCAGCCTGATTGACAAACAAGTCCAACCCGTGTTTTCAAGCCGACCGCGACCGTGAAGAAAGACGAGGAGGATGCCTCAGGGCTCCCGGCACCGATACTGTCGACATTGTCCCGGCTTTGGCCCCCAGCTTTCATTAGCGGGTGGCTGGGGGGTTAGGCAGGTTGTTGTGGATTGCGCCATTGCCCCCTTTGGCCCAGGGCAGTGGCAGTGGTCATGTCTCTCTTTGCCTTCTTGTCCTGTGTCTTGACCCGCAAATGGCTGCCGCTGACTGCATCTCCACACGTCTCCACACAGCCCACAGGAGAGCAGAGAGCAGCAGAGTACAGCAGAGAACATGCGCCGGTCGGGCAGCACTTGGAGGGTGCTTGGAGGACCCTGTTGAATACAGAAGGAATACAGAAGTCCAGCAACTGGCGACCGGTCGGTGACCAGTGAGTGGCGGTGAGTGGTGAGTCTGGGCATTTTGTCAACCCCCGTTTTGTCCCTGGAGCTGGCATTGGGTAGCTGTAACAGTTTTGAGGCCCACAGCCTGCAGCATGCAGTACTGGTGACAGTGGTCCCTGAGGGGTATAGGTGCGCAGGTGCAGCCAGCCCACTGCACAGGGAGTGTGGGGTTGTGTATTGCCCAGTAGCATACGGCATAAAGTATAGAGGCCCTGCAAAAAGAAGGAGGCCAGTGAAACTACACAGGCCAACCATGCTTTCCAGATACAGGCCTTTCAGAGACACTGTAAAGAGCAAAAAACCCAAAGAGCAAAACTGAGGACAGGCATTTGGTCGGGTTTGGTTGCCTGAAGTGGTGTCAAAGACAAAAAAAAAGTAGCTTTGAAATTGGGTGAACCCGAAAAAATATTTTGACATACAACCGGTACTTTCAGGGAGGCAAACGGCTATTGCAATCACCGCCGCTTAGCGCAGATGGCTAATACCAGGACTGTGGTTCTGTTAATAATTACAAAATCGACATTGACCCTGTCTGGAGGGAGGCGCCACAGACCGGAAGCAAGACTTGACCACTTAGTTCCCTACCTCGACGGGAGGTTAGCAGCCTAGCTACCATAAGTATAAAATGCACACGCCTAGGCAGACGTGCAGCGGACGCGCCTAAGGCAAGCCCGTCTGCTCCCGTCCTTGCCTGGATTCGCCCATACTCAGTCCAAAAAGGTGAGGTCTCCTCATACTTCTACTAGTAGGGAGTTTGTTGAGATTAAGATTGGCTATTCAAACAATGTAACAGCTAACAAGGCCTGCCCCACCCTTACTGAAATAATTTTTTTTTTTTAATTTGTTTTTATTGCAGAATTAGAAACCACAGAATACAAAGGCTCAACCAGTCCACTCGTAATGTCCCCCCGTGCAAGCATTAAAACGTATACCATACACAGCCATTCAGCCCGCATCCCGGAGGCCGGGCGGCATAGTACCTTAAATAACAGGAAGGCATCACGGTGAGTGTCCCTATGGGACAATGGTCGAAAGATCATTTTACGTATCCGCATTTTACCCCCCCCACCCACAACAAATAACATCGTCAGCCATCCCACGTGTGCAGGTCAGTGCCACCAGTCGCTTCCCGCCCCGCCCCGCGCACTGTGGGGCCCACCATACCTGGCCCGCGCCCCTTTACCACCTCCCGCTCATCCCCCACGCCCCACAGGCCCCTCTCAGCTCAGTGTCTCCATCGCGGTCATCCATCCTCCTGGCTTCCGGCCCACCCCAAACTCCCACTAAACAACCCCCCAGTGTCCCCTCCCCGGCAACTGCTGATGGTGTGTGTCCCGTCCTTAAGTGTAGTATGGATCCCGCTACAGTGTCAATGACAACTCTGAGTTAGTACGCCTCGCAGTGTCCACAGGTCCTGTTCACTCAGTCCTCATCTTCTACTAAAGAGTCACGCAAAGCTTGCACCACCAATTCCCACGCACGCGCTGCATCCAAGGCTTTCTCATTACCAAGCTTGACAGCCTGTTTCATTCGGAGCACACTCTCACACTCAGACCACCGCAACAATTCATTCTTCCACCTCCTCACTGACGGCCCGCTCCTGGACTTCCAGTGCCATGAGATCTCCCTTTGTGCCACTATCAGTCCCAAGTCAATAAATTTGCTCGTCACCTTAGTGTGTTTGGTGTGCGGGAACCAGAGCAACAGGCACGCCGCCATGTCGAAGTCCACCTCCCTGTCGGTCACTTCGTTTAGGAGGTCCCACACCTCTGCCCAGTAGGCCTCCAAATGCGGACAACCCCAAAACAAATGATCCATGTCCGCTTCCGGAGACGAACACCTCGGGCACCGTGCATCCTGCACCTGAAAGTACCGCCGTATTTTTTCCGGAATCAGATAGGCCCTATGTAGCACAAAGAAATGCACTTGTTGGAAACGCGCATTCCTCGTGCCTTTCCATGTGCGCCGCAGAATGTGGCTCCACACCGTGTCTGGAATGGGCCTGCCCACACTCCCCTCCCATTTAGTTTTGAGCCCCTGGAGCGGTTCCAGTCCCTCGTGTAGCATCCTGTTATGGAGGCAGGTCACAGCCTTAAAGGTGCCCGCTGCCATCACCACATACTGACACGCCATAGTTGTGTCCGGTTCTATGAGCCCTCCCTTCCAGTGCTTCTGTATAGCCGCTACCACCGCCGCGTGCAAGAGGAACCCCCCGTCAGACAGCCCCAACTGCTCCTGAAGCACTCCGAAGGGCACCAAGGTCCCGTCGACATACAGGTCTCCCACCACCTGAAGTCCCGCCTCCTCCCATTCCAGCGAAGGGGACCAATCACCCCCGTGTGGTAGGGCCGTCAGCATGCCAATCGGGATTTCCGGCGCATAAGGCCGAGTCGCCCTCGCTCTCCTGAGACTCCTCTGCCAGCACAGCCTGAGCGTCCGTTCCTCCATAGTGAGGCCCCTCAGCTCCAGCTTCTGTTGCATAACGATATAAGACAGTACATGGCGTGGTATCCCCAGTTCTCGGTCACCCTCCGGTCCCCTAAACACCCGGGCCACATGTTGCGTGAGAACCTGGAGCTGCGCCGCCAAGTAATACAGTTCAAAATCAGGAACAGCCATCCCCCCCTCAATCTTGGGGCGCAGCAACGTGCCCAGAGCCACTCTTCGGTGGCCATGTCCCCACAGGAAACCTATAATCATCGTCCTCAGATCCCTAAAGATCCTTTGAGGGATCCAAATGGGCAACGTCCTGAAGTAGTATAGGAGGCGGGGGAGCGCCACCATTTTCAAGAGTGCAATCCTACCCAGTACCGTCAGCGGAAGGGTCGACCAAAAGGACATGCTGCCCCTCAGTGCCCGTACGCATCGACCAATGTTGCCTTCCAATAGGTCCACGGTCACATGGTAGACACGGACACCCAGATAAGTGAAGCAAGATGGCTCCCAGACTACCCCTAGGTCACGAGCAGGGCCGGGCGTCTCGGCTCGCAGCGGAAACACACAGGTCTTCGCCCAGTTGACCTTAAGGCCCGACAACTGGCCAAATTCCGATAACAGGTCCATCGCTCCTTCCAGGGCCCGCTCCGTGTCGTCTAAGTAAAGCAACAGGTCGTCCGCATATAGCGAGATGTGATGTAGCCGCCCGCCGCTATTTATCCCCGCGTATCTGTCACCCGACCTAGCGTGGACCGCCAAGGGTTCCATCGCCAGAGCGAACAGGAGGGGGGAAAGGGAGCACCCCTGTTTCGTGCCCCTACCCACCGGGTACGCCGCAGACACCAAACCACCCAAGCGTCGCCCGCGCCGTCGCTGAGGAGTACAAGACCTTCGTCCACCGGCGGAACCCTTCACCTATACCAAACCTCTCCAGCACTCCATCCAGAAAGACCCATTCCAAACTATCGAACGCCTTCTCTATGTCCACGGATAAGACCGCTTGGGTCCAATCCTCGTCCAAAATGGCGTCCATTATCCCCACCAGGCGACGGATATTCATCGCCGTGCTCCTCGTGGGGATAAACCCCGCCTGATCCCTGTGTACCAGGCCCGTCATGTGTGGGGCCAGCCTGGCGGCCAGAATCCGGCTCAGGATTTTGTAGTCCACCGTCAGCATGGACAACGGGCGATAGGACCTCACATCTGTTGCATCCCTGCCTGGCTTTAGGAGCGGCACAATCAAAGCCTCCCTCATAGACCCAGGCAAGCCCCCTGACTCATAAGCCTCCGTGTACACCACCAGCAGTCTGGGCGCCAAGCCGTCTACAAACTGTTGGTAGAATTCTACAGGCAACCCGTCCACCCCGGGTGTTTTATTCCGAGCCATATTTTTAATGGCCACCCG
Organism: Lissotriton vulgaris; assembly: GCF_964263255.1. Taxonomy (NCBI): domain Eukaryota; kingdom Metazoa; phylum Chordata; class Amphibia; order Caudata; family Salamandridae; genus Lissotriton; species Lissotriton vulgaris. The sequence continues at coordinate 28,778,524 of NC_141687.1, read as the reverse complement.
TATTTCAGTAAGCGTGATCGGACCGCCCAACTCGTTCGCGACCTCCTCATCAAGGACCGGAAGCTGCCTCGCCTCCAGGTACTCCGCAATTTCCTGAGCCTCCACTCCCAACTGACTCTGGTACAGTTCCTCATAATACACACGAAAGCACTCCAACACCGCTGCTTGAGAATATACCGTCTCCGCCAGTGCGTTGTTAATGCTAAGGACCGGGCAGCCCCTAAGTTCAGGGTTAGCGAGTCTGGCCAAGAGTGTGCCCACCTTGTCCCGTTCAGCATGCGCTCTAATGGCGTATTGCCTGTAGTCGTAACACCTCAACCGTTCCGTTTCGGTGGCGACCACCTCCTTCGCCTCCAACAACCGGGCCTGTAAGTCCGGCCTGGCCGGCCTGCGCCGCTCCAAGTCTCTCAGATTCTCCTCCGCTTTCGCAAGTGCATTCAACACAGCCGTACGAGCATTCGAAAACCTACCCAGACATACCCCTCTCACCACCACTTTCATCGCATCCCATTCAATGGACCTACACGTGGCCGTACCCTCATTCTCGTTGAAGTAATTATCGATACCCTGTTGGACAGCGTCACTGAACACTGAGTCCTACAGCGTGTCTGGCCGGAGCCGCCATGTTGGAATCGCTGAGCGCTCCCGCTGCCACTGGATATGTACAAATAGGGGATTGTGATCCGAAATGGTTCTAGCCAAGTATTCTGTGTGTGATATCAATGGGGCCAGGGATCCGCCACAGAGCATTGAATCTATCCTCACATGTAGTGCATGGAGAGCTGAGTAACAAGAATAGTCCCTGGTATCCCTGTGCTGTTCCCGCCACACATCCAGCAACCCCCATCTGTCCTGCCAGTCCTTCCTGTGCATGGCCAACTTACGTACCGGGGAATCAACAAGGGGGGGGTGAGACCTATCCAACACCACATCCGTAATCGAGTTAAAATCCCCCCCTAGTATCACCGGGCCCGCTAGGAAAGAGGCCAAGGATCCGGAAAGGCCATCAAAGAATCAGTATTTGGCGCATACACACAACAGAGAACCACATCCCTACCATACAGCCTCCCCTCCACCGCCACAAACCTGCCATCCAGATCCACCACTTGGTTCAGGACCTGGAACGGTATCCCTGCTCTCACCCAGATCAATACCCCCCTGGCATATGCTGAGTAAGTGGTGCCGAACACCTGGCCCCGCCACCGTTTTTGCAACGCAGCACACTCCTTTTTTGTCAGGTGGGTCTCTTGTAGCATTGCAATCTGGACCCCCCTTCGCACCAGATATGCGTGCACCTTGTGGCGCTTGACCATGGTTCGTAGCCCCCGGACATTCCACGTTAGGCATTTTAAGCTAGGTAACGTCCCCATACCAGCAGCAATCAGTCCAGGTCAAACAACGCCAGTTCACATCACCCCCAAAGAAGTTGCCCCCCCCAAAACAAACTCTGAAAAGAAAAACACCCCAAACCCCACTCCCCAGGACAGAGCCTACAAACCCAGTGTCAGCCCCGATCCAAACCTCAAACCAACCACACATTCTCCTAACCTGTGGTCTCCACCACAGAAGGCCTTAAGGGCCCTAGGGGGGTGAGTTATCGCCGATCCCAGCTAGCGGAGCCCACGCCCCGCGCTCCCATCCCGTCTGCCTATGTGGCACCCTATCCGGCAACCCACCCATCGCCACCAGGATACCGCCCTACCAGCAATTCTTGTCCAAGTCCCAATACAGCCTCAACCGTGAAATATCCCATCAGAAGTCTGGGGGGTCACCACCGGCCCCTTCGAGCTTTCCGCTACCAAAAGGTCCTCTCCTGTCCTGCTGCCCTCTCCGCCAGAGTCCGTCTCCACCAGTTCACTTTCCTGCTGCGACCCCGTGATGGCCGCCGTCGCTGCGAGCGCATCTCTCTTTTCCGCAGCCATTTGAGCCTCCCGTTTCTCCCGCTGGCGCCTATTGCGGGAACGGATGCGTTGCGATTGTCTGATCTGAGGCTGTTTAGGCCGATCTCGCCTGCTTTTGTGCGATCGATCTGTCCCCGCTCTGTACGACTCCAGCCACTGCCATGCCTCGTCCGGAGTGTGAAAGAAGTGCGTGGTCTCATCCAGGATGACCCGCAGCTTGGCAGGGAAGAGCAAGGAGTATTGAATGCCCTCCTCTCGCAGCTCCTTCTTCACCGCCAGGAACGATGCTCTGTTTTTTTGGACCGTCTGGGTGTAGTCCGGGAAGATTGTAACCCTGCTGTTCTCTACCTCAAACGGGCCCGACATCCGAGCCCTCTGGATGAGGAGGTCCCGGTCCTTATAATGGAGGAGCCTCACCACCATCGGTCGGGGGGGCGGCCAAGTCCTGGAGGGCGAGCAGGCACCCTGTGGGCTCGTTCCAGGGTAAAGAAAGGAGTAAGCCCCTCTGGCGCCACCACAGTTCGCAACCAATCCTCCATGTAGGCCACCGCATCCTCCCCCTCAATTCGTTCCGGCAGGCCTACGACCCGCACGTTATTCCTCCTATTGCGGCCTTCGGCATCCTCCGCACGTCGTTCCAGCGAGTCCAACCGGGCCAGGATGTCCGTGATCTTATGCTCCGCGGTCACTACCGACGGTTTCAGGTCCAACAGCAGCTGATCATGGTCCTTGACCTTATCCGCCAGCTTTGCATGGTCCGCCCGCAATAGCCCCAGCCCCGTGGCTACTTGCGCTATGTCCTGCTGCTACGCCTCCTTGGTCGAGGTAATTGCATCCAGTATGGCATCCAGGGGCCGATTCAGTCGCTGCTCCTGGTCCAACTCCCCCGAGGGGGTCTCGCCGATCTGGGACGGCGCCGCCAGGTCCCCCTGTCCGCGCTCCACGGCCACCGGCCCTCCCATGGCCGCCATCTTAGGATACTGCGTCACAGGCCAGGAAACCCGTCCAGTCCCGGCACTCGTGGGACGGTGCAAACTTCCCAATATTGAACAGGATCAAGTGCCACCGCCGATGCCCGCAGCTCCAAGGGCCAAGTGGGCGAGCACTGCCCGAACTGCCCCCTCGTGAGCCTGGAGGAGGAAGGGAAAAGGGAGGGACAGCGGTCAGCAAGCGTCCTCAAAGTCCGAGCGGGGTCGGGTCCCCTGTCCCCCGATCTTCAGGACTGTCGCCTCAGTCCCCACCACTTCAATCTCTCGGCTGCAGAGCCTTCCACCAGTCGGCGCCAAGTCAGCTCAACGTCAATGTACGGAGCTGCCCGACCGCTCCGCCGCCATTTTCTTCTCACTCTCGGCGACACCTCAGCCGTCGCCCAACTGGATCTCCTCGGGGCCAGCAGTCCCCCGGCAACTTTCTATCAAAGCCCAGTGGTCCCCCCACACTTCGTAGGTCAGGAGCGTCGACCACGGGTCACCCAGGGTGCAGAAATCAGGAGAATTAGCGGGATTCCGCGCGGAGCTGCGAGCTCACGCCACCATCCCGATCGGCGTCCAAGCCACGCCCTCCCCCTTACTGAAATAATGAGACTTTTTCCTGCTGCAATTGTCAATACCAAAGCATACTAGCCCACTCCCAAAGAACCATTACAGAAACAAAGCAGAACAATGGTTCTGATCACGACCACACAGAAAGTACGCACTCTGCCAGATCAGATAGTAGCGAAGACTGGGACTGCTTTCTGGCCAATGTAAAGTCTCTGCCTAAACATGCAGCCAACATATGGGACCTACTGTCTTCCTCTAACACCCATATAGGATTCCTAACAGAAACTTGAACAAAACCTCACTCTAACCCAGACATAGAAGTAACACTCCCTGAGGACTGGTGGAGGAATAGCCATAAGCAATGACCAGCTGGAAATACTGGTTTTTAGTATGAGTTTACATCACAATCATAGCTGGGAAGGAGCTTCAGTATATCGTCCACCAGGACCACTAACCAACACCACTACACAGCTCATGGAACTCATTGCTCCACAGGTGATATCTTCCAGGAATGTTCTACTTCTTGGAGATTTCAATATACATAGTGAAATCCAATGTAACCCACAGGCATCATCTCTTTTGACTGAACTGTCTGCACTCAATCTTACCATAATAAATCAAGTCCCAACACACCAAGCTGGACATACTTTGGACATTATATTAACCCCTTCGCTGTGGCGGCTATTCGCCGCAGTGCTAAGGGGGCAGGGCGGCCGAGCGGCAGGCGCATGCTGGTGACGGAACCACTCCGTCACCAGCGTCGGTTGCGCTGTGCTTATGACGGAGAGGTTCCGTCATGGCCCCGCCCGCTCAATAGAACGCCCAGCGCAGGCGCGGAATCCGCGCCGTGCAGGCGCGTTGGGCGGGCCATGATGAAACCACTCCGTCATCAGCACAGCGCCACTGCGGCTGATGATGGAGCGGTTCCGTCATCAGCAGGGGAGGGGTTAACTAACTCTCCCGATATATCCTACATTGCTACTCTTTCCCTGACATGGTCGACCATTCTATGGTCGAGTTCCGCATTAACAGTCCCAAAGTACAGCCTGCGCCCAAAACCTATCTAGCAAAAGCTGCAGACAATGGCACAAAATGACACCTGCACACTTTGAAGTTACATTTTGCCCACCTCAATACTAGGAATCTGATAATGTCGAAAAACGTCTAGCCTCCTTTAATGCCAGCCTTCTAGCTACCCTAGACAGCTTAGCTCCTCTGAACTAATGCTCTACGTATACAAAAAGATGCCAGGCACCGTGGTACTCGGCCTCCCCGTGGCTAGAAAAAGGCTCATGCAAGAAACTTGAAAGGCGGTGCCGATGCTCACATGACGAATCAGACAAAGAAAGATTTAAGGAGGCTCTAACTCAATACCACCACAATTTAAAAAACACAAGGAAAACTCACATCGCAACCACTCTCGAACAAGCAGGGAGCTCTCAGAAAAGCCTCTATCAGATCCTAAAAACATTCACAAATCCTAAGGCCTGCGACACAGCACTAGCCTCATTTCAAATGTTGTGCTACAATATTGCTAGCCAACTAACTCAGAAAATTGATACGATCTATAATAAAATCCCATCCATGATAAATCCTCAAACTAATCTTGAATTTGAACTTCCGCCTATTTCACCCATATCTCGTTTGATAGAGAACTTCCCACTACTCACAACAAAAGGTACAAAAACCCTTCTAAAGGTCACAAAGTCAGGTTCCCCACTTGACCTCATACCTGCGAAAATAGTCGTCACCCTGTCCAAACAACTAGCCAACCCGATGCGCGCCATTTTAAACAGCTCCCTGAGGGAAGGAGTCCTCTCTCTAGATTGGAAAGTCACGAAGATACTTCCAATTAAAAAGAATCCCAAAATGTTGACGGAAGACGTAAGTAATTATCGACTCATCTCTCTCCTTCCCCTCCACACTAAAATCTTAGAAAAACATATCAATATACATCACTCCAATTGTTTCAAATCCACTAACTGCCTAGACCCCTCTCAATCTGGGTTCCATCCTTGATACAGCACAGAATCCAATCTGGTGCTGCTTGACCTTTCTGCAGCATTCAACACCATCTCCTACCAGATTCCACTCAGAAGATTGAGTGACATAGGCATCTCAGGAATGGCACTGAAATGGCTGTCCAACTTTTTGTCTGACGGAACATAAACCGTTAACCTAGGTCCATAACATTCTAAGACCACCAAGGTGACCAAGGGAGTACCACAGGGCTCATGCCTGAGCCCAACCCTGTTTGATATTTATGTCACTCCCCTGGCGAGACTGTTGAGGAAATTGGGATTTATCCCCATATCATAAGCGGATGATACCCAATTACTCCTCTCACTTGACAAATCTAACCCCAATATTCAAAGCACCTTCGGTGACGGAATGAAGACCATAGCGGAATGGATGAAAATCAATTTTCTCCAGCTCAACGCTGCTAAGTCAGAGATAATGTTATTTGGCGATGAAACTCTGAAATGGTCCCCTAGCTGGTGGCCAGAGGAATTGGGTACCACCCCAGGTCCAAAACAGGTGGTAAAAAACCTTTCCTGCCAATTTCTTCTAGAAAAACTTTGATCCAGGCACTAATCTTAAACTGCTTGGATTACTGTAATGCGCTGTTGATCTCACGAAAGTGCCATAAACAGACTCCAGGTTGTCCAGAACACTGCAGCTCGGTTGGTAACCACGCCCCCCCCGACCCCCAAGAACAGCCTCCCTCCCTTTGCTTCATAAATTACACTGGTTACCCATAAGGAAAAGGATTACATTTAAAACATGCTGTATGGCACACAAAGCCATAAACAGATCTTGCCCCAGCTACCTTAAGGATACATTTGTTAACTATGTGCCCTTTAGACCCCTCCGCTCTGGAGCTAAAGCCCTGATAGTAGTCCTTCGCTTTAAAAGGTGGTAAGGCTTTTTACCATCTCTCCAAACTCTGCTGGAACAAACTCCCTTTACATCTGCGTCAATGCACGGATGACCTCGTTTTCAGGAAAATGCTGAAATCATCGCTGTTCTAATCATTTCACCTCAGCACTCCATAGGCGGTCTTAGCGCAGAGATACTCTCATGGGGTGATTCACACGCTCTATAAGCACATAAACATAAGTCCTAATCAACTTTTATCAAAAAGAAAAAAAGAGTAAAAAAAAGCATTCCACATAAACTATGAGGGTCAGGGCAAGAGAGAGCCATCTTCCCATCAATAAAAAGGTAAATAAAAATCTTAAGGCTCAACCGCAAAGAATCATAAAGCAAAATCAGAGGGAGAGGCGCAGACTTTAATCTCGTCAGTGTATAGAATGTTTGCAAAACCGATCAGTGTACCAAGCAAATTACATTTTTTAAAAGATCCAGCAGACGCAATGTAATCCCATCATGAGGAACAGGAAGGATGGTATCATCCTCCACACATCACCAATCGCACCATCTATTCACATAGGGAATATAAATTCAAAAAATGGTCAAACTAATACAGAGCCCATAACTCTAACTGGGACCCAGCAGGATCAAGATCGTAAAGGACAAATGGGCCAATCATGGGGGTCTATTATGGACCAGGAACTCCTGACAAACGGAGACCACTCATTACAACAGGATAAATATTCTATTGAATCACCTGCTAAACAAACGGCACACAAATCTCAATTTCAGAGCACCGGGGCTCACCAACCAATTGAGGTACAAGTAAAAATCAATAAGCATCTCTCAAACCTCACACAACACGTGACAATAAGTGAAATTGATAGAAAAATACAAACACCGACTTGTACATTACCGTCGCCTAGCTTACAAAACATCACAACAAATGAGGTCCTGGGAGGAAAAAACCAAGGCAGAGAGTGAGTAGAAGCCCCTAGTATGCTGGTTCAAACATCGGAATATAGGTTCCCACACAGTAAAGACAACACACAAAATCCCCGAATAGCTGAAAGTGAATCTCTTACTAACACTACGGTAAAGGACAAGCATTGCCAAAACACTGATATCCATTACCCAGTAGTAACAACAGACTCATGAACAATATGGGATATTTTTTTTAAAACATCTCAACTCACACGTGAGGCACTGAGTTATCAATCAAATACGATGGATGTCCAAGTGGATTTGCTTAACATGGCAACAACAATATCAAAGATTGATCAAAAACTGGCTAATCTGAACAAGTTGATAACACAAGCCCTAGTATATGTAACCACTTTAAATACAGACCACGCCTGTGGGCCGACAATCAACAAACTGGCATCAATCCGGAAAGTCCTTTCTTCCCTTATCGAAGACCTAAAGACACAATCAGCTCAAATAGTAGGCAATAAAACAAATGCGACAACCGAGCAAATCACCAAAGAAAAGTTTTTAAAAAAGGGGCTTAGAAATTCAAACACAAACATAATAATGGACCCAATAACCATTACTCAACTAATAGCAATTAGCGGAAAGCCAGATTAGGAAAATAAACATGAAAATCCAACCAGCAATACCGAATCAAACCAGTCACGACGTATGAAGAAAAAACTTTACAATCTTTAAATCATTTCTTGGAATGTGGCAGGCATACACAAAGCGCTTAAACAAGTAACAGCAACAAATATATTGCAGGAAGGAGACATTGTATGCCTACAAGAGACCTGGGCCACAGATCATGTACTCCTTGAAGGCGACACCGGTTTTCATAAACTAGCAAATGTAAAACATCTAAAACAGTTAACAGTAAAAAGGGTAAAAACAGAGTCAGACATGTTACAGGCACTCGTAATGGAGGGAAAAGGGGACAGAGATAATAGATCCTCAATCCTAGTTCAAAGCATATATTTAAACGCACACGGTCCGTTAAAATTGGAAGCTACAAAAAACATAACTTCAATACAGGAAATCTTACACACTGAATCGCTATCACTTAAAGTGACAGTGGGAGACTTCAATCTGCACTATCTGGGAACAAATATGAGTGACAGGTCATGTCCAACTTGCTCTGAAAGAATTTTGAATTCCTTCTTGCAAAATTATGATTTAAAGTCCGCCAAGGAAACCTGGAAAAGTTTGGATTCCAAAAACTCAGGAATTGCCACATTTAAGAACTGTTCCACAATTGACTACATCTTTCTATACAACCTTCTTACTCAGAAAATAGTTAACTTTGAAGTAAAATCACTCGAAACTAGTGACCGCAAATTGCTGCAAGTTGAACTAAATACTAGCATCATACAGATGGAACAAGTGTCTGTGGTATCCCATTCAACAGGGATTGAAGAACACACATTAGTTAGAAGGTTTAAATGGAACAAGCACCAAGCCATGTGATTTAAATCATAGAAAGAAAAACACGAGTGTAAAGGTAAGACTCCAGATAACTGGACAACTGACCAGCCTGACTCCGTGTGAAGCGGTCGCTCCACCCTTCCTCCTGAACCCATAGCGCTGTGACTGGTATCGTAGCGCTGCTCCCCCACCACTGCCACACTTTAAATTTATTTCAATTGAATTTTCACCCGCTCTGTTGCGTAGCGCTCCGCATTGCTTTGTGTCTTTATAATACTTAAACTGTGAACGCTCCGCATTGCTTTGCCTGTTTAACATATTTCACTTGTGAACTCTCCGCATTGCGTTAATATTTTATTTAATTTAAATTGTGCCCGTGTGTTCCACCGCCAACTCGCATCACAGCGTCCTGCTGTCCTGTTGTTGTCTCGTCCATTTTGTTGTGCCTGCAGCCCGTCCCTCCCCCTAGGCTCCCGCCTCCCAGCTCCCCCTCCCACGCTCCGCCCCCCTCCACTTCTCCATTTATGTCACAAGGACCTACGCGCAGCGTTCACGCTCAGCGGCTGCGCCCCATGCGCGCCGAAGGTGCGCCAAAGGTAAGCCCGTCTACGCCCGTCCGCGCCTGGACCTCGCCCAGCGCCAGACCCCCTGGTCCCCGCCGTACCCAGCCCACTAGAGTCACATATAATGCCACAACTCTCCTCGCCCTCAACCCCGGACGCGCTCCACAATGCGGCGAAGCCACCCCAGGGCGCACCCACGGACCATTCGCCTGCCTCTCCTGCAAGTTCAACTGCTTCAGGACCCTCACCAAATCCACTCCCCCCAAACATAGCTCCGACTCTAACCGCCTGAACTGCATCCTGCTCAACACCCGCTCGGTCCACAGACACGCAACGGAACTCTGGGACCTACTCAACTCTGCGTCACCGGACATAGCCTTCCTTACAGAAACATGGATGAACACATCATCAGCACCCGATATCGCCATAGCCATACCGGACGCTTACAAGATCACTCGTAAAGACCGCACCAATCATACAGGTGGAGGCATCGCCATCATCCATAAGAACACCATCAAATCACGACCAGCTCCGATGATAATCTTGCAACCGCCGAACATCTCCACTTTCAGATCCACACCGACCCTAGGACCACACTTAGAGGCACCCTCAAATACAGGCCTCCAGGTACCCGCAGTCAATTCAGCGACGACATAACCGACTTCGTCAGCCCACATGCCCTCGCTTCCGAGAACTACATTCTTTTAGGAGACTTCAACTACCACCTTGAAAACAAACACGACAGCAACACCACCACCCTTCTGGACAGCCTGGCCAATCTCGGACTCAATCAACTTGTTGACACCCCCACCCATGTAGCCGGACACACGCTCGACCCTATCTTCACTTCCAGCAAGCACATCTCCTTCGATCGCACCACAGCTCTGCACTGGACGGACCACAGCTGTGTTCACTTCAGCTACAAAACCACCCTGACCCACAACCGCCCACAACCTATTCCCCGGAGAAACTGGAACAAAATCACCTCTGAACAACTCCTCACATCACTCAACCAAAACCCTCCCACCCTCTCATTGGACCCAAACCAAGCGGCCACCAATCTCAAGCAATGGATCACCCACAGTGCTAACGAATTGGCACCCCTGAAAAAACACCAGATCAAATCAGCCAGCAAAAAGGCTCCCTGGTTCAATGATGACTTTAAAAAATCCAAGAAGCTTTGCCGCACCCTGGAGAAAATATGGAGAAAAAACCCAACCACCGACAAAATGTCCACCCTCAAGGCAGCCACCCGCAAACACCACCAACTGATTCGATCCACCAAGAAATCAGCATTCAAGGATCGTCTCGACAACAACACTCACAACAGCAAGGAACTTTTCAACATCGTCAAAGAATTCACCAACCCCACCGCTACATCCAACGACATCACTCCCTCCCAAGACCTCTGCGATGCGTTATCCTCCTTCTTCTACAACAAAATTGCCGACATCCACAACAGCTTCGAGAATACTCCCAGCGTTCAACCCTCCCCACCCCTCTCAGATCCTACTCCGCCAACTAACAACCTTACCGCCTGGAACCCAATCACCACTGAAGACACCATCCGCCTAATGAACTCCATCCACTCTGGCTCGCCAACCGACCCCTGTCCCCACCACATCTTCAACAAAGCAGACTCCATCATCGCACCCCATCTCCGTGATGTCATCAACTGCTCGTTCAACTCTGCCACCTTTCCAGAAAGCTGGAAACATGCCGAACTCAGCGCCCTCCTGAAGAAACCCACAGCAGACCCCTCTGAACTTAAAAACTACCGACCCATATCCCTCCTCCCATTCCTGGCCAAAGTCATCGAGAAAGCAGTCAACAAACAACTCGCCGCCTTCCTTGAATCCAACAAATCCCTCGATCCATCTCAATCCGGGTTTCGAGCCAAACACAGCAACGAAACCGCCCTCATTGCAGCGACTGACGACATCCGAACACTACTGGACAACGGTGAAACAGTGGCCCTCATTCTACTCGACCTCTCCGCCGCCTTCGACACAGTCTGCCACAGCACCCTTATACAACGCCTCAGCAACATCGGAATACAAGGAAAAGGCTTGGACTGGATTGCCTCATTCCTCGCTGGGAGAACTCAAAGAGTCCGACTCCCTCCGTTCAACTCTGAAGCCACTGAAGTCATCTGTGGCGTACCACAAGGATCTTCACTCAGTCCCACCCTCTTCAACGTTTACATGAGCGCTCTCGCCTCCATTGTGCGTCAACACAACCTAAACATCATCTCGTACGCCGACGACACCCAGCTAATCCTTTCCCTCACCAAAGACCCTAACACCGCCAAAACCAATCTTCACGAAGGCATGAAAGAAGTAGCCGAATAGATGAAACATAGCCGCCTAAAACTCAACTCAGACAAAACGGAAGTGCTCATCCTAGGATCTTCCCCCTCTGCCTGGGACGACTCTTGGTGGCCCTCCGCTCTGGGCACAGCACCCACACCCACAGACCACGCACGTAACCTTGGCTTCATCCTAGACTCCTCTGTCTCGATGTCCAGACAAGTCAACGCAGTCTCATCCTCCTGCTTCAACGTACTTCGCATTCTCAAAAAGATCTTCCGTTGGATCCCCCTCGAGACAAGAAAGACTGTCACCCACGCACTGGTCACGATTCAACTGGATTATGGTAACACACTATACGCCGGAATCTCAGCAAAATTACAGAAAAAACTCCAACGCATCCAAAACGCATCAGCGAGACTCATATTAGACATCCCTCGCCAAGATCACATCACCGCACACCTAAAAGACCTCCACTGGCTTCCCGTCAACAAAAGAATTACATTCCGCCTTCTCACCCACGCACACAAGGCCCTCTACAATCTAGGACCCGAATGCCTCAACACTCGACTGTCCTTCTACAAGCCCACCCGCCAACTAAGATCGTCCAATCAAGCCCTCGCCGCTGTCCCGCGCATCCGAAAATCCACCATGGGTGGCAGATCCTTCTCCTTCCTTGCTGCCAAGACCTGGAACTCACTCCCCACCCATCTCCGCCTTACTCAAAACACCATCTCCTTCAGAAAAGAACTTAAAACCTGGATATTCGACAAATAATGAACCCCTTACCCAAGCGCCTTGAGACCCTCTGGGTGAGCTGTGCGCTATACAAATACCCCAACTTGAACTTGAACTTGATTTGTGCTCTAAAAACTACACTTATCAAAAACAACAAAGTCAGCCCACATGGAACGAAGACATACACCTCAAAACTTAGACATAACATAAAACTAAGCACAGTAATACGTAACCTGTAGAGAGCTAAAAGAGCACAAAGGATTGCAGGAACCCAAAAAACAATGGAAAAGTGCAAAGATCTATCCAAAAAGTGCAGACATCTGCTAAGGTCTCTTAAACAAAATGAAATAGAGAAGGACTGGATAACGATACATCACAAACAATGTCAGCTTTGGCAATTTATAGCCAGCCTGGAGAAAGGTAAAGTAGACAGGCGTAACTCTGTACATGCAGATGCATGGTTGAAACAAGTTTCTGCAATTTATATTGAAAAGGAAGGAGGCATTGACCTTGGAATCACCGGGGTCTGCCTCTTGGCTAGCTCAAACACAGACGAGGAGGTCTCCGTGGAATTTATGGGCAAAGAACAAGACTGTACCACCGTCGAAAAAGTAATAAAAAAGATAAGAAAAGAGGGGGCACCCGGGCAAAATGGTCTTTCAGGAGCAATCTTTAGAGGAGACCCAGTATATTGGAGAAAAATCGTATCCAATCTGTTTATCAAATGTCGATTGAAAGCAATGGTGCCCAATTCATGGCAAGGGTAATTTTTACATCCAATATTCAAGAGAGGAGACAACACAGAGCTAAAAAATGATAGACTAATTGACCTTTTGGACATTGAAGGGAAAGCCTACGTCAGCGCTAAGCATGGGCGAATTTTGTGAATTCGCGATCCGCGAATTTGCGGATTTGTGAATTCGCGATCCGCAAAATTCGCAAATTTGCAGATTTTTGCTTTTTGCGTGTTCGCGGGGATTTTTGCGTCTTCGCCAGCCGCTTGCATAGCAAAGTTACCCATGCAGTCATTTATGGGAGAGGGAGAGAGAGATAGATAGATAGATAGATAGATAGATAGATAGATAGATAGATAGATAGATAGATAGATAGATAGATAGATAGATAGATAGATAGATAGATAGATAGAAAGAGAGGGAAAGAGAGAGGGAGAGAGAGAACGAGAGAAAGAAAGAGAGGCCGGATCTCTGAAGGGCCAGATTCCTGAGTTGCCCCTACAGAACATACAGCTTTTTATTTTTAGCAAAATGCATATGAAAATTGTGCTGTAAAGGTCTCTTTTTGTTTAACCCCTCCTGACAACTCAAAATGGGTGTATTTGCCATCCTCTCCCTTCTTCCTGTTTTTTATATCTGTAAGCGCTTCCTGATGAGGTTAATTCCTTGGACAGGTGCCTCGTTGCCTACTTGTAACTATTCTCTGACCCTGCTTCAAGGGTCAGAGCAGGGTCAGAGAATAGTTGCAAGTAGGCAACGAGGCGCCAGGAAGCAATTAGCAGCAGGTGTCCTAGTTGAAGTTAATTTGTTTGTAACCCTTTTGTAAAAGGTTACAAAGAAATTAGGTTCAACTTTTGCACCTGCTGCTGTAACCCTTGCTTGGCTGAAAATTCGTCCCCGCTGATTCGCGATTTCGCGAGATTCGCGGATCGCAAAATCGCGGAAAATCTGCAAATTCGCCCGCGAAACTGATTTTACGCCCACCCTTAGTCAGCACCTTATTGAATGAATTAAATAGATGGATTAAAGAGAACTCCATCCTCCCCCCCTACCAGACTGGAGTTTGTAAAGGCTGCCCCACAATTGACAACATCATGGCCATGTCGTATCTAAGCCAGCAAGCAAATGGTAAAAATAATAAACTAATCTGTGCATGCTTCGTAGACTACTCAGCTGTGTTCGATGGGGTGCCTCGATACAAGCTTTGGGCCAAATTGCATAACTGGCATATCCCAGTAGGTCTTCTCAAAGCCATTATCTTGTTGTACAGTAACACCTGGATCAAAGTAAAGCTAGTAGACAACACCACAACAAAGAAGTGCTTGACAAGCCATGGATTAAAACAGGGATGTGTACTTGCTCCCACATTGTTTAACTTATATACCGCTTATAAGCTTCACAATGTAACTCTGAAAATCGGAACCAACAAACTTCAAATATTACAATACTCAGACGATTTAGTGGTACTAGTCCACACGAAAATCGGGCTACAAAAGGACCTAGATGCCCTCAACAATCACAACAAAAGAAACAAACTTATAATAAATGCTCAAAAAACTAAAGTAGTAATTTTTGGTCATTTCTCCAAAAAGCACAATTGAAATGGCATGTGGGCAAAGAGATGGTCTCTACTGCGAAATCCTACAATTAAGTTGGGTGCTGGCTAAGTGAAATGGGTAAACAACGCTACATCTGCATTAAATGAAGGCCAAAGCACAGTGATTAACCTATGCCCTAAGCAAACTACATGAGCTAATGCAAAGTCCAACGACAGCTCCCATCAGAAAAGTAATACAAGCCAAAATAAGGGCAATTGCAGGGTATGCACAGTAGGCATTCCTGGCTAAAATGGAATCAATGTTAGACAAAGCACAATGCCAGGCCTATAAACGCATTTTCAAAGTGCCTAAATACAATCGCAACAGCCTAACTCGCTTGGAATTTGGACTGAGGAAACAAAAAGAATGTTTGGAAATGCATACGAAATACTACTATCAAGTACTTAAAGCCCCAACCAGAAGCTTAAAGAGCATGCTGAAGCCGATCTACAGGGGGTCAGTTAACCCGTTGCAATGTTATATGGAGGTAACAGTGGAACAGTTGGGTTAATCAATTGAAAACTGGGACCAAGGACCGATAAAAACTTAATTAATAAACAATGCTACCACCTGTCACATAAAAATGACCTAGCAGACTATTTAACAGGAAGAGGTCAGTCAGTCAGTCAAAATATCTTTATTCGATTTAGTTAAAAATCATACAAAGAGATAAAAGCATTTCATACATTTTAAAATATATACAATACAACTATTTACAGATCATTTACAATAACAAACAAATCAGAGCATACGTGGGATTAGTACATTTTTAGGTCATTTGATAATACACCAGGATCTCACATCTTAATTAACACAGTTTTACAGGGGCCATTGATCTAATAAATATGTTTTTTGGTTCTAGCTGCAGCCACCAATAAGTTAGCCATACAAAAAGTAGTACGTATGTTAGTCAATGATTGTAAGTAGAGCAGGGCTGGTCTCACTTGTGTGAAGCCAGCCTCCTTCAAAACCGGTACCAGGTATTTTTTTCTTTGCTCTAAATAAAACCCACAAATTATAACAAAGTGCATGGTGTCTTGGGTGGAAAAATTATCACAACTACAGGGGGGGGGGGGCTAGTTCAGGTCTTTCCCATGTTTTAAAGTTGCCCAAATAAAAATGTAACAAACTAAACCTGAACTTAATTAGAAGGAACATGTGAAATGGGATCAGGGAACAGGAAGAGGTCCACCAGGGCTGATAACATCATATGCAGGGCATAAAACCCAGCCCTATCATAGCCAAACACTGGGAAGGAAAGCACTAAAAACATTTTATGGGCCAGATTAGTGCCCCTCCCAATTAAAAAATTAAACCAAGGGTGAAAGTCCATTGAACACAAAATCAAATGTAGAATTTGCAACTTTAAATCTGCTACACTTGATTTGTTGTTGTCCCGGCATACTACAGCCCTGTCAGAATCTTTTAAAACAAATATAGCTGCGTAACGGGGTCCGGACAATATGAAGAAGCAGCTTTGGTTCTTTTTCCTGCACCTTACCGTCAGACTTGGCCAGATTTGGGAGACACATGACAGAGCTGCGTCTTAGGCTTATTGAAGAAGAGGGGCCAGGCAATACAAAAGGCAATCTGGTCTGTTAAATAATCAGTCTCCAGCAATCAGTTCGTGATGACGCCGTTTTAAATACCAACCTCAGTACCTGAATCAAATTTGAAGTAAGGTGAACTGGCAATCTCTCACCTTTTTTTTAATGTATATAACTTATCTTTTTTTTATTTGGTTTAGATAATGCCTTACGTAAACTAATTTTGTAGAAATGCTTTTAAACAATTGTGATTCGAATTTTCTTTTTTTAATTGTACGTAAGTCATATCGCAAATGGTTTTAAGTAACTGTGCAATAAATAAAATTCATTTGAAAGGGTGACCAACACCATAATGTTTGCCTACAGTGGTAATCTATGAGGTTACATGTAACCAAACACATTTCAATGACTTGTAACAAAGTGTGATAACAATCCACTATTAGAGACCTAATGACCGTACCATGTATTTTTCAGAGTAAATAAGCCAATCTGACCTGTTTATTGTGAAAAGGTATTACAAATTACCTTTTTAATAACTTTTCATAATAAACAGGCCAGATCTATGGCATGTGACTTAAGATATCCCTGCTTTCCAGTCAAGCTTAGAGCTGTAGCGTTGGCTTGTCACTATAACCCACTCAGCCTATTGGACTTACCATAAGCTTTGCCAAAAGGCAACCATTAGGCATTCAGTCCTAAAATGGCAAATGTATTCAAAATTACAGCTGGCAAAGCAAAGTAGTATCTTTCCTAACAGAGATGAACAAGGAATCTCATAGTGCAAATCTTCCACTCTCTTGGTTTGCCAGTGGGGGAAACAAACACCAAAATCTTAGCCTACGAGCGTAAATTATGTGATTCCATGTAATAAAAAAACCTATCTGTAGGCTTTAATTCAGAGTAATAACAATCCACCCTAAATATCTTTCACATATGCTTTTAACACTCAATGTCAGACCTACTTCCTTTATTGGAATTTCTCATAATAAACACGATATGATTGGCTTGCCATCATAACCAACTCAGTCCTGCTGCATCGAGTATAAACTTTGCCACAAGAAAAAAAGTGCAATATCTGCAGTCCTTTTAGTGGAAGCACACAATTTTGGCCCAATCTAATCCTGTACTTGTGGAATCAATATGTGAGTGGAGCATAAGTCCTTCTATCGGTAGGACTCTGAAAGTTCTGTTTTGTTGATATCATAAGGTCTAACACAGTTGCATTGCCAAGCCAGACTTAAACATCCATGTTTGTTAATGACTGCCCTCCTCCCATCTGTGCTGCTGCCAGAGAAAAAATCCATAAATCATCTAGTTATCTAAGACTCTTCAATAGTATTACAATGTCATGTGTGTTTGCCTGAAAGTGCAAGCTCAGGCAGCAAGATAAACACAATGATCAGAAATGAACTGTGTGGAGGGCAAGCACTTTTTCTGTGGCAGTAGGGAGGACGTGGCCTGGCCGTTTGGGCTGGACTGTTCCCATGAGTAACACAGTCAAGATTGATTTGCATATGGCTGGGTCTGAACTGGGGTGGCGAAGTGAGCAGAAGAATGATGATGAATTTAACCCAGATTTAAAAGTGACTGTTGATGACTGTATGAAAAGTTCCAGCACACTGGCCTTCATCTTATTGTGCTTGCTTTGTTCGCCCTAACCTGGAAGAGTGTGCCCAGACGTGGGTCCTTTGCTCAAATTGCCACTACATTCAAGGTAGCCTAGTTGATGAGGAGTGTTACCCTGAAACCAGTCCCAGGATGCTTGTTTCCGGTCCTGGCTTGGCAGTTCGGGCTGGACTGTTCCCATGAGGCACAGGGTCAAGACTGATTTGCATATGGTCATTTCTGAACTGGGGTGGCAAAGTGAGCAGAAGAACGATGATGGATTTAACTCAGTATAATAGTGACTGGGGCGAGTGTCTGAAAAGATTCAGCACTCCGTCTATGACCGTATTGTGTGTGCTCAGCATACAACTTCTTTCCAACCGAAATATGTACTGCTGACTCAACATGTTGGCAGAGCCAAAGCTCCTCTCCTGGTGAATCTTACACAATTGTCTGTCGATAACTGCTCTGCCAATTAAGACCAAAAAATCAGCAAAAGTATGTTTGAATAGTAATGGAAAGTGCTGTTCAAAATGTTATTTTACGAAAAACAAAGTAAACCCAAGGATACATAGGGAACAAAGATACATATTTTAAAGGAACAACTGTACCTACAAATACCAGTTAGTCTCGAATGGTGTCAATGAATTTAATTATGACTCAACTAGCCCTATTAAATTAAATATACAATAAAGGATCAGTGTGGGATTTAACCAACGTTTCCATAATATACAAATGTAAGGCTCAAAATCAATGCCTGTGGTTCAGCTGAATTGTGGATATTTATACCGTGACTTACATGGAATCATTTCTATTCATGTCACTTGTAAATTCCCCTGCATATATTAATCTGTGTTCTTTTGGCGCTACCCACTACTTTTGTTTGCTAATAAATACGGTTTTTAATTAAGACACCGAATCATATCTACATACAGTTTGAGACTACCTGCTTTTTTGTAGAGACCGCTGTTCCTTTAAAAGTCCAGGATGTTTGCATGCAGACATGGCACCAGCATGCACAGCTCTGTACTTCAGTGGGTCTGCCCAGTGCCTCCTCTGTGCATCTCAGTCTCACACCTCTGCATACTACTGTTGCTAATTCCTTAACACTCATGATCTCTTTCACTGTTTTACTGTTCATACCTCATAGTGAATTACAATACCAGGCAGGAGCACACAAGTCTAGTCGGACATCTAGGGAACACGTACCTTTTTCACAATGTCCATTAAGAACTTCGCCATCTCCTTCTCTTTTGTTTCTTGGTCCATGAGGGAGACCTTCTCGGAGATGGGGAACTGAGTGAAAGATGACACACACGTTATGCATAGGAAGTGGGCACAAAGAAAGACACATTAGGTCACTGTAACTTCACCCATGGGACATATACGGTTTGATTTCTGGCACGAATGACACAAAGCGACACTTACAGTGACAAATGATGCAAATAGGCAAAAAAGGTTTCAGAGGAACTCATGCAGACAGACACATTGACTTGCTGACATGAAATTCAGGACCTTTTCGCAAAAAGTATGCTTTTTGATTGCAGTCCACCTATGAGGTGCAGTAGTATGACAAAGGTGCCCTGGGTAAGGTGGTACTTGTACCCCTTACTTAGATATAGTATACCTATATCTACCTATATAGATAGACACATATAAACCTATAAGTCACTCCTATGGCAGTGCTTGAAAATCCTGAAGACAGAGGGCTTGGTTTTATGTGAGGGGGTGCCCAAGCATGAGCTGAGCCCCTCTGCAGCTTTCGGAATACCTTCCTTATAGCTGTTCTATGATACAGCCATACCATATACTCTTAAGTGCATTATAACCTTGCAGTAAATTCTAACTTTGCAATTGCTGCATCAAAAGATGTCGTGTTTGGTGTCAAACACTTTGGAATACTACTCCCCCCCCCCCGCTAGTCCTGGGGGTGGGGGTCGCATTCCACCCTTTTAGAGAGAGAAGACATGTACACACTGGTAAACCCGGTAGAAGTTAAACAGAGCCCCAGCATCACAAAATGGATGCTGCTGCCACAGACTTGAGTCTGACCTCCTGCTGCTGGGTGAAACTCCGGCAGGGGAGGCTTGGACAATAGGTTTCCTGTCCAGGGAGGTGCCAGCACCTCCCCAGACAGGCTTTAGTGTGTTGAGGCAGGGTGGGTTGCCTTCAGTGAATGCTTTCCAGAGAGTGCCTGGGGCACACAAGGTGTCCAGTGCATTTTCCAGTTTAAACCAGTTGCTGGGGCACTCAGCCCCAGCTCTGGTGCGAAACTGGACAAAGGAGAAGGGGTGTAACCACCCCCTCTCAGGTCCTCCCATAAGTGGGACCCTAGAGTTAGTCCAACCCCTAAACTTAGTATAAGTATAGGAACCCAGTCCCTAGGACTTTAGATTACCCTGTACAAAACTCTGAAACATAAATCTTGAACCTCTACATTCCATATCGATTGGAAGACGGAGGAACTCCTCCTTGGGGTCCAGGAGTGACTACCCTGTTCAAACAGGCACCAACGAAGCAACCTTGCCGGTGTACATTTTTGAGGCTCACACTGGATCCCGCAGAATCTACGACACAGGACACAGACTTCTAGATATCTCCAAGGCTGAAACGAGGTCCCAGCAAAGCTGAGACCTGTAGCTATCATGAGAGACGTGGGACTAGAACTCCTGGACATCCTGCACATTTGCTAGTGCATCGACTTCCCAAGCTTTTCCGAAGTTGTGCATTAGGCTACTTGTAGTCCAAGCCCTGAGCACCTTTTGCACCGAAGCTTCGAGGCCTACACTCCACGAGGCCCCTTCGCGATCCCTGGTCTGTCGACTGGTGGGTCCCCACAAAGGAATCTACTTTGTTTCTTGGCCTTCCCTGGATGCTCGAGATGTGCCCTGACTCCCCTCCAAAGGGTGAGTCCCTCAGATCTTGCTGGTCTGCTTTGAAGCCAATCTTTCCATCTTGCGGGGGTTGCTGTTGCCAAGGCTTGTTGGGTCCAATCCGGATACTGACACTGCAGCACTCGACATAAAACATGGGACACCAGGAATGCAGCTCCTGGTTGTCGTCGACGCCTCCTAGACCTTGTGATGGAAGAGTCAAGCTTCACCTACATCACCCGAAAGCACCCGACATCGGCTGGCATCTTGTTGCCTTGCTGGCCACTGGCTAGTTACCCAGACTCTGTCGCCTCTGCTTTCAGGTTCTTCAGATCTCTGATCCATCCGGACACTCTTCACCTGGACGCCTGCAGCACTTCTTTGCAGATCTCCATTGGAAACGGTGACGAAACCCGTTGCGAAAAGACACCTATGCACCCGGCTTACCTGAATGAGGTAACACGAGTACTTCGGTGCTCCCGTGGGTCTTGAATCTCGAAGTGTCCAGTACTGAAAGGGGTTTACCGTAGTCCATTCCTAAGTGTCCTTATTCTTTAAAACTCCAACTTTAACTTCCTCCATAGAAGTCAATGGTGATTTGAGGCTGTGTTTAGACACTGCAAGCGTCCCCTGTGGGTCTCCTGCGTCCCTACCTTGGGTGGTTCCTGGTTACCCAAGTGGTTCTACAGGCCCTAGGCCTGGTCTCTATGTTGAGAGCGGTACTTATACCACTTTCTTATCATATGGTTTGTGAGGCCCCTAAGGCAAAACGTATACTGTGCTAGTTTACTGTGTGCTATTTAGGTTCTTGTATTGTACTTTTGCCTCTAGCCTCATAAAGAGACTAGAGGGATGTGTTTAGAATAAATACATATATTTTATATATATACCTGGTGTGATTCTGCTTTCATTTGATCATTCAAGAGATTATAGACCGGTAAAACAAGCTACTTTACATTCCTTCAAGGCTTAGCCTGAAGGCTGCTCGCCACAACTACCACTAGGATAGCTTTCTATGAATGTTGTCTAAACCTACCATCAATAAGGGTCGTTTGGACTGGTGCCCACTAGAATAGTGGATATCATATGCCAGGTCAACTTCTCACATGCCCCAAAGCAAAAAACTGCCTGAAGATCTTTGTCATTACACATGCAGCCACGTTGCTATGATGTATGCTATTAATCATGGTTTCACACATTTTATGACGTTTTTCCCAACTAAAAACACAGCAGAAAACTTTGTCTGAC
Source organism: Lissotriton vulgaris (assembly GCF_964263255.1). Lineage (NCBI taxonomy): Eukaryota > Metazoa > Chordata > Amphibia > Caudata > Salamandridae > Lissotriton > Lissotriton vulgaris. The sequence continues at coordinate 28,756,596 of NC_141687.1, read as the reverse complement.
CCTTTGTTTAGGTCTGTCTTGGAGTTAGCTTTATCTGTTTTCTAGCCTTATGTCTTAAAATACATTGTAATAAAATACAGAAGTGGCCTGATCCGTTGCTGGGATGCACACATAAGGATGTTGTGGTGTTGACAAGGTTTTAGAGTGCTCAGCAGCTCACACACCAACCTGCTGCTTGAAGCGTGAAGCATCCCAGGCAGCTGCTGCTTTATGAGTGGAGTTATGCAGAGTTAATCATGTTTGGATTGCTCCAAGATGGCCGCCAAGCTACTTCTGAATACTGCAGCCACCTTGGGATGATAAAATATTAATGAAAAATGGAGAATGCCAGTCTAACATGGCCACTCACAAAAAAAGTGAACGTGATATACAATACTATTCCAGTTCTTCCTCACATGTTAAATTTCCCAGATTTTAAATAGTGTGTTCCTAATGATTATACAGTATCACTAAAATATCAATTGACACCACTAGGCCCACGCTGCACCTCCCTTACGAGGCCTCAATAGCCAGAAACCAATGTGTGGTTGTGATTGTTTCCATCTGAAGTGGACATGATCTGGTGCTAACCTAGTAGGATCAAAGATGATTTTCTAGGGCTGGTCTCTGCCTAGAAAGGCACAGAGGGTTAAAAACAATGGGGCATTTTCTCAAGAACGTGCGATAACCATTGCAATAGTAACTTATCGCAACTTCCAACATCACAGTCTATTGCGGGAAAATAACGCTGTGTTAACGAAGTATTCTCAACACGGCGACACCATGCGAAATTCTCCAGATAACGCGTCAATTGACGCATTAAAATCAACACCATGCCGTAAAAATGCAAAACACGAATGCAAAAAAAGTTGCGATGAGGCCAATCGAGATACTAAAATCAGCAAAAACCAGCTACAGGCCTGCAATTCACAAGCTTCAGGCGGAAAAAAACCACAATAAAAGTAGAAAAAAAACTGACAAACAAATCCCAAACAACAGCGAAGCACAATGGATGTTGCCCGAGCAAGTACGGAGAAGAACCAGAACCCCACAAGCCCACCAGAGGACCTGCCTGGGAACTCAAGGTCAGGGAAGGCCAAGGAGAAGAAGAGTAAGAAGAAGCACTTCAGTCTGAAGGAAAACAGGATCCTGATAACAGAGTTGGTCAAACACCATCAACAACTATTCGTCACCTCTACTGTGTCATTAGCAACAAAAAATGGACTATGGCAGTCCATCGTGGACAAGGTGAATGCAGCTGGAGTGCTGAAGAGGACAATGGAAGGGGTCAAGGGGCACTGGAATGATGTCGAGCGCAAAACCAAGCTGAAACTCGCCAACAACCGGAAGGCTGCAATGTAGACTGGAGGTGGGAGTCCTGCGCCACAGGAGGACCTAGACGAGATGGAGGAAATGGTGTCCACAGTCATCAGTGGAGAGACGGTGACTGGAGTTGGAGGACCGGAGAGTGCTCATCATGACAGGACACAACAGCAACAGGGTGAGTAACGACCACGGTCTGGGAGAACGTGGGGAGATGGCCACAATGGCACACATGCACAATTGAACTGAGCACATTGGCGGACAAACCAAGCCCCAGACCCCAACTCACACCAAGAGACCAATGTACCCAAGTATGCAACAACTCGGCACTGTATAAGCACAGAAGGCAAAGGCACATAGCAGAAAAGGGATAAGGGGCAGCAAACCAGAGCAGCACGGCCACACCCCTGAAATGCAGCACACACACATAACATGCGGAGCACATCAACACTGACAACAATGTGGCACAAACCGCAACACATTCACAACAGAACACAGGACAAATCTGGTGCCGATTGGGTGTAGACACTGGCCAATCACAAGTGGCATTGCAGGGAAATGTGAGATGACAATGTACAAGTACAAACACACACACGTCGGTTGTCGAAATTTCCACTGTCCCCCATTGAAAAGGCAGCTCCTCCCAAACAGCCACGATGTACACAGTCATACAGTCTGTATGTAAACATGTACAATGGGACTACACACAGTTGAACACATTGCTAAACTGCATCTCCCCTTCACATTGCAGAGGGACAATCAACACCTCCTGTATAGCCCAAACCTCTCTTCTCTGATGACGAAGAGAACCACCACAGCTTCGACTCCAATGCCCTCCGAGAGTTCATTGACAGCCTTCTCAGCGCACCTCCAGGAGCAGGGCAGCCCAGATGCAATAAGGAGACTCCACTCCCTGCACAGACCTCACAGCAGGCAGGACCCACCACCAAGGCTGCCTCCCAGAACCCCCACGAAGAACACATGGTCTTCCAATGCCGTGTGTTGGGATGCCAGGAGCAACTGGCTGAACAGGTGTGGGTGGGCTTCAATCGCATGGCAGACAAACTAGATGCCATACGTGGGTGTCTAAGTCCCATCAGGGACCCCTCACAGTCAATAACGGACACCCACAGTCCGCTCAATGCTCACCAATGAACCATGCCTGACAATGCCAGAGCCCTGCCTCAGAGTCAAGAATGACTGACTAGTCAGAGTGGCTCCAGCGAGCTCGCCCAAGAGGTGGGAAACATGCGGAGGTTCATGAAAGAGTGGCTGCCACGGCTGCACACCAGGGAGTGGTAGCTGGGTTCCTCACTGACCTAAAAAACATCCTCATGGCAATTCTGCCACAAGGCCTGGCGCTGATGCATGCTGCTGCTACCACTACATCCACATCTCCGCCCCTGATGTGTCTGTGTCACACAGTGCGGCAGACATTCCACTTCCGGCCCCTGAGGTGTCACTGCCACACAGTGCTGGAGAAAGGCCAGCACCACCCACACGTGAGGCACATGGAACAGCAGAGGACGAAGAGGCAGATGAAAGCACCATCTTAGTGAGAAGGAGGCAGTAGCATTCATCTTCAACATCTGGCCAGTTTCAGCTTGGTTCTGCCCTCTGCATCATCACCTTCCACTGTCCCCCAATACACTCTGGGACATTCACCTAGGGCCTCCCAACAGACTGCCGTATTCTGTTTGATCGCCAATGACACAGCAAACAGACTGTGGACTGAAATATTCCTCTTTCTTTGGGCTTGTCATTCCCTGAAGGGTTCTGGCTGGCTCTCCACGGGCCAACATTGTAAAGTGGGGTTTGCATGGCCCTGTAGTGCTCCAGATGCAACACTCCACTTAATGTGAATTAAACATTCTGAATCACACAGATGTGTCCTGTTTTTCATGTGTGGTAGTATTGATGTATGTAGGGTCAGTGAATTCCTCCTACGTCCATGCGGCTCATGTCGTTGGACTTGGGTCACAGGGTGACACATTGCCAAATGTTGACCGGGTGGCGCCGATGCAACAACAGCGACACACACATTTGTTCCTTCCTTGTCCAGCCCCGTACGGAACAACGCCCAGAGGCTCGGGGTCATTGTTCAAACCCTTAAGCTGGACTGGCATACGCCAGGCCAGCCCATTATGCTTACGCTCCAGGTGGGACAACAATGCTACATGTGCCAAGACTTCCCTGTAGTGATCTGCTGCTCACAGGTCTAGTTGTCAGCATGCCACAGCCACTCCCGGTGAACTTTGGTACACTAAGGTAGGGACACCGTAATTGCTGAGCAGGGACACAGCATGCAATGATGCCCCATCTCGGCGGTCCGGACTGCTCAAGTTTTGTGTGCCCTGCTGGACCTCAGTGTAGGCCTGAGCCAGCAGACAACGAGGGCCTACCGCCATGTGGCGTCGCCTCGCGGGTCACAGAGTCAGTGGCACCTCAGGAACTGAGCGGGTGTGCAGGCTGCAATGATGCCGGGTGCACTGGTATGTCCTCTGCCATGGAGAAATCAAGACCCAGCACCAAATATGAGACCTGGTGGCCTGCAGAGAGGCGCTGCATGATGTGGAGGGTGCCATGTCCGCGGGCTCCGGGCTTGTGCATTCCAGCAGCATGTGGTGGGCCCTCTTTTCTACACGCCGGTGGCGGGAGGTGAACAGTAAGGCCTTGGAGTGCATGGGCAGGAATGCACCGCTGGGCGCTGGGAGGGGCTGGGTCACAGCTGCCTGGGTGCTCAGGGTTGGGCATCCACCACGGGCAGTGGGAGGGGCTGGGGTGCAGCAGCCTGGTTGCGCAGGGGTGGGCATGCAATGCTGGGCAGAGGGAGGGGCTGGGGTCCAGCTGCCTGGGTGCGCAGGGGCGGGCATGAACCGCTGGGCAGCGGGAGGGGCTGGGGTGTAGCTGCCTGGGTGCGCAGGGGTGGGCATGCACTGCTGGCTGGTGGGAGGGGCTATGGTGCAGCTGCCTATATGCGTAGGAGCGGACAGGCAATGATGTTGTGTGCATTTGTATGTACTCTACCATTCATGTATCTGAACTCTGTTTCAGATGAGGGGTCTGTCTCACATGTGGGACCTGATGAACATACCAGCACGTGGTTGGAGACACACCGGTGGCAGCAGGTGAGCAGTGTGGCCTGGGTGTGCAGTGTTGGTACTCTCTCTCCATGTCCCTCTCTTATTTTCTCTATCTCTCTCTCCCCCTCTCTGTCTGTCTCTCTCTCCCTCTCTTTCTCTCTCTCTCCTTCTCTCTCTCTCTGTCCGTCTGTCTCTCTCTCTCTCCCTCTCTCTGTCCGTCTATCTCTCTCTCCCTCTCTTTCTCTCTCTCTCCTTTGCTCTCTCTCTGTCCCTTGATGTACACAGGACACACCTTCTCATCGTCATTTTTGTCTTGCAGGCTGTAACCTACTGATTGTCCCAACAGGTGCCACCATGTGTCTTCATTTCTGTTCTGTGTTTGTTTCAATACATTTTCATTTGTTGCTTCAAAGGTGAATGTGTGATACTCATTTTTGTGTCGACACATGCATGTAACCAGATGTGATTGTGCGACATCAGGCGGTTTATTTGGTACATGATTCCGTGTAGTTGATGTGGCATGTCTTTGTCCGGGTGGCGGGGACCGGGGGGGGGGGGGCGGGGGGGGGGGGGGGTTCTGGGGGTGGTAGCGGTGGGTGTCGTGGCCTTCCTGGGTGTCTGGGCTGCATGATCAGTGGCTCCATGGCTCTGGGCTGGGCTCTCGTTTGTGGTGCAGGCTGTGGTCTGACATTACACCAGGTGAGAGCAGGTGTTCGTTTCCTGATGCTATCGCGCCTTATCGTATGTTTTGTGATCTTATCGCCGATCTGGCTGGTCTTTGAAAATGTTGCGGAGTGGTGTTGTCGTAGCTTTTTGCTCGGGAACACCTACTCTGCATCTCATTAGCAATAGTTGCGGGGGTCATCTGTGGCGATGTTTTTTGCGTCTGCTATCGCAGGTAAACTGGTGCTATGGGCTGTTAACACCAGCTTGTCAGTGGGGCAATACATTTCTCGCGACTTTGGCTGCGATAAAGTGATGTTAACTCAGCGATAGCTCCTTAAGAATAAGTCCCAGTCTCTCTAGAGATTACTAGTATTGACACCTGACTGTTTTTCTACCATCACCTCCGGTATTTTAATGTCACACGCGGTACAAAAATAGCAAAATCACATGAAACAGGTTTTTTTTAGCTTATCTGTACACACTTTTAAGAGCAAGCATTATGATCCCTGAATAATATATAAAGGCAGAAAAGTCATGTTACAAATAAATACATACAATTTTATTTAAAGGCCAATTTAGCAATATGTTTAGGCCTTTGAAGACTCTTCAAACAATAACAAATGGCAGTTTTTTTTCTCTTCGATTATGGCGGACCTAGTGGTCACCATAGAGTGAAATTAATTGAAACAAGCATTCAATAATTTTGTTATTTGTTGCACGATACGCCGTAGTATCCTGTTTGACTAACATAATTTCCTAACTACTTACACATATGTTATGTATGTTACAAGCTATTTATAAAGTGCACATAGACCAAGAAGGTTTGCACAGAAAACCTGGACCCCCCCAGTAAGAGCGGTGAGCAATACACATGCTCTTGAATTCGATCCTCGCTTTCACCGGGAGCCAGTGGAGATCCTTCAGTCGGGCTTTGACTGAGACTCGCCATGGGATACCGAGGAGGGTCCTTGCCACGCAGTTTTGAATGATTTGGAGTCTATTGAGCGTGGACTGTGGGGCCCCAAGGTATAGGGCGTTTCCGCAGTCGAGGCGGGATAGAATCAGTCCTTGGACCATGATCCGTCTTGAGTGAAACGGGAGAAGAGGGAGGATTTTGCGAAGTAGCCTTAAAAGCCCGAAGCATGTGGCAGCAAGCTTGGTTGCTTGGTAGTTGAAAGTGAGAGTTCGGTCAAGCCAGATGCCGAGACTCTTGATTTGTTCTTAGGGTTGCGGGGGACTGCCAAGGCAGAGGGGCCAGATGGTATCAATGGATTTGGTGATGTTGTTTCCCAGGAGCATGACCTCTGTTTTATCCCCGTATAGTTTTAAGCAGGAGCCCGACATCCCAGCGGCAACTGCTTCCAAACATTTATGTAAGCTGTGGTGGGAGTTGAGAGGTGGATCTAGCGCTACCACCAGCTGTGTGTCGTCCGCATAGGTGACAATTTTCACTCCAAAGGGGCGGACGACATCAGCCAGGGGGCTGAGGTAAACATTAAAAAGAGTGGGGCTCAGGGAGGAGCTCTGAGGTACTCCGCAGTTAAGGGGTTTACTGGAGGAGGTGAAGTCTTTCTCAAATACCTGGAAAGATCTATCTGTGAGAAAGGATCTCATCCAGGTGAGTGCCGTTCCAGAGATTCCTATCCTGCCGAGGCGGTGGAGTAGATTATTATGATTTACAGTGTCGAAGGCAGCACTAAGGTCGAGTAGGACGATGGCCACTGACCCACCGCTGTCTAGGATCCTTCTTGCTTCCTCCGTCACTGCAATCAAGGCAGTTTTGGTTCCATGACTGGGCCTAAAACCCGTTTAAGTATAGTCAAGTATGTTATTTGATTCCAAGAAGTGTGTCAGGACAGAGTTGACATACTTCTCAAGAAGTTTACTGAGCCAGGGGAGAAGGGAAATAAGTCGGTAGTTGGAGGGATTGTTTTGATCGAGGCTGGGTTTCTTTAGTAATCCCTTGACCATTGCTCTCTTCCATGGAGGCGGGACGATGCCGGTATGGAGTGAGGAGTTGAGGAGGTCCTGAATGGTGGGTGAAATCTGACTGGTGATAGGGGTGAGAACCCGGAGGAGCCGGATCAGTAGGTGATCCGGATTTGATCTGTAGCATGATACTTTCTAGATTGATGAGATCAAGGGGCGGGATACTATTGAGAGAGTTTGGTGGTGCTGTCGCAGAGCCTGTGTCAGCAATGCCACTGGGCGAGGTGATGGTCTGAGAAAAAGAGGAGTTGATGACTTCTATTTTGCAGTAGAAGAAGTCCGCTAGCTCCTCGCAGTGGACCTGGGTGTTGTTGTGCTCCTTTGGAGCCTCAGGTAGTTGCAAGAGGGATTTGGCAATCCAGTAGATCTCCTTGGGTTTAGAAGCTGCCTTGTCGATCTTTGCTTCAAAGTATTTGACCTGAGCTCGTTTGATGCTAGATTTATAGCTTTTAATAGCTGCTTTGTAGGCTGTTTTGTCGGCTAGTAGGTAATCGAGACGCCATTTCCACTCGATTCGTTTGCAGGCGTGTTTGGCCTCCCGGAGATCTGTAGTGTACCATGGAGCTGTCGGGTTTCCCCGCTTAGGGTGGGTACGTTTTAATGGAAGTACCAGATCCAAGGAGCTGGCAATCCATCTATTGTAATTATCGTTGCCCTGGATGGGATTGGGAGTTTTGGCGGGTATGGTGAGCTCTAGGTTGCCCCGCCATTCCGGCTGGGGGATTTTGGACCAGTTGCGTGACTGTTGAACAGTCGGGGGTTTAGGTGGAGGGTGATTGGGAAGGGTCCAAGTGAAAGGAATAAGGAAGTGATCGGTACAGGGGAAGGGGGAAGGGTTTCCAACGTGAAGGTTAGGGCAATTGCTGAATATGGGGTCCAAAAGATGACCCTTTTGGTGAGTGGGCCCGGGGACAAGTTGCTGTAGTTCGAGGGCACCTAGGCTGGAGGAAAGTTCTCTAGCATTAGGGTAGTTAGGGTCGTCCAGGTGGGTGTTGAGATCCCCCAGGATTGTGAAGTTAGCGGAGCTGAGTGCAAGGTTTGCAACTGTTGGGGCAAGGTTGGAAAGAAACTGTCCTTGTGTCCCGGGAGGACGGTATATGAGCATACCAGAAAAGGTATGTGTGGGACTGAGTTTTATAGTGAAGGATAGGCATTCGCTATCTGGGAGACAGACGGGGGTGCTAGTGACTTCGTATCCTGTTTTGTAGATCACTGCTAGCCCACCACCGATTTCCGTTTTGCGGTCAAGGCGGAGTATTTGGTATCCGGGTGGGAGAGTTTGTACCAGATCGGGTTCCGAGTGTTCCTGCAGCCACGTCTCTGTGATAAAGAGGATGTCTGGGTTTACTTCCTCTATCAGTAGAGAAATTTCCCTGGTGTGCTTGGGGAGTGATCTGCAGTTGAGCAGGAACAAGGAGTATTGTGTGGGTTTAATTTTAGGGTGGAGTAGAAAGTAAAATCCGCACTGATTGCAGGCGGGGTGTTGTATGGATGGATCCCATGCGTGTAGGCAGGGAGGCCATATTTCCTGCTTTAGTTGGCGGAGGGAGTGGGGGCTGTGGGTTCTGACCTGGTATGGTGATCGGGCAGTGGCGGTGGCCCCTTGCCCCGGTCGGCAGTGGACGGCCGCAGACGGGCTTGCTTTTGGCACGCCATTGGCGCGCATGCGGCGCGCCCGCAGCGCGCGTCCGCTGCGTGTCATCACCACCCCCTTTTCTGAATAATTTTTGTCCACCATAAGCGTGGAAGGGTATACTCAGATGTGAGTCCCTAGCTCATTGCACCATCAGGATTCAAGCAAGCCGGGCCGAAGACGGCTGAAATGCCAGAAACCGGTCCCCGGTAGCTTGTTTCCTTCCCAGTATAAGAATTGGCTTGGTAGTCTGGTCTGCCCTGTTCCCATGATGCACTGGGCCAGGGTCAGACTAATTTGCATATAGCCAAGTTCTGAGCTGGGATGGTGCAGTGAGCTGAAAAACGGTGATGGATCAAGCCCTGATCTTTGGACTGGCTAAGAGTGGTCTGCTTAATTCAGACACTCTGTTCATCACCACCCCCTTTTCTGAATAATGCGTGTCTGGGGAAGGCACATTTATATATGAGAGGGGGGCGTGGCCTCTGGGCCGTGGGCGTAGCCTGTGGGCAGAGGATGGGAAATGGCTGTGAGTATCACTGTGCCGTGGCAGCGTTAAAATCGGCTGTGCGGCGAGTCAGTGTTGGAAGAGGGTGAAAGAATGCACTAGGTGAGTGCAGTGCGAGTTTAAAAACAAAGTAATAGTTACAGTTTCAATTTTTTCAAAAACGAGCGTCTCTCGGCTTCCGCCTCAGGAGTGTTGTGCCTCTGAATGCGAGCTATTAGTCAGCGCGCTTCTTATAGCCGAGATGAGGGGGGCGTGGCCTCTGGGCTGTGGGCGTGGCCTGTGGCTGAGGATGGGAAATGGCGGCGAGTATCACTGTGCCGTGGCAGCGTTAAAATTGGCTGCGCGGCGAGTCAGTGTTGGAAGAGGGTGAAAGAATGCACTAGGTGAGTGCAGTGCGAGTTTAAAAACAAAGTATTAGTGACATTTTCAATTTTTTAAAAATCGAGCGTCTCCCGGCTTCCACCTCAGGAGTGTTGTGCCTCTGAATGCGAGCTATTAGTCAGCCATCTTCTTATAGCCGAGATGAGGGGGCGTGGCCTCTGGGTCGTGGGCGTGGCCTGTGGGCTGAGGATGGGAAATGGCGGCGAGTATCACTGTGCCGTGGCAGCGTTAAAATCAGCTGCGCTGCGAGTCAGTGTTGGAAGAGGGTGAAAGAATGCACTAGGTGAGTGCAGTGCGAGTTTAAAAACAAAGTATTAGTGACAGTTTCAATTTTTTTTAAATCGAGCGTCTCCCGGCTTACGCCTCAGGAGTGTTGTGCCTCTGAGTTGTGCATAAATCAAGGAGTCAGAGGGTACATGTAAACAATGTAGAAAATGAATAACCAGATATGGTATTCTCAGAAGCCTTCAATAAAAAGAAAACAACCATCTTTGGAAAACTGCATTATTTAATTTTCCAAAGCATTAGTGCACCAAATTCAGGACAGTTGCCAGCTTTAAAAGATAGAAGCAATCAAGAGTCAGCTACTAACTTCCACTTTGCACCTTCAAGTCAATTATCCTTTATTGATCCGCCAGTGCTTTTAGGGCATCCTTCTGTGAAGCCAGAGGTGCTCTCTCTAGGAGCAGTAACAATATTGTCTCTACAAAGGAAGTAGTATTACCTATCAACCAGCAATGTGGCTTATGCCATGAGGGTCAATTAAATGATAAAGCAACAGGCAGCGTCTCATTTCAAGGCACAGGCGATCACATGTCAACGTGTCTCCACCTTGGGCAACAGCCTAACTCAGTTCACATGGATTATATAACCCTAGGGACTCTGAGACCTGTCGTTGGGAGCCACAACGAATGACCGACGTGACTACACCAGCAGGGTCTGCTGAGGCCATCAGCAGTTCTTGTCTGCAAAGGAAGAAACTTCAGATCTATGGACAAACATGATATCCTCAACAGAAGCACCATTCTCAAAGTGATTGGTTCATTAAAGGGCTGGATCACATAAACTCCAACTACCTTGAAGCCACAGAATTTAAGCCTCACCCAACGGTGTGAGTCAGGGGCATCACAGTGACTTCCTGGTCTTCCATGGGCATAGCTAATCAGATCTCACCTTTCAGGGACAAGTTCTTTGGCTGGGGCATCGAGGTCTCGCAAAAGGCCCCCCTGCAATTATCCCTCCCCTTTAGCTCTGAGTGCCTCAAATTTTACATAGTCACACAGAGGTATTCTCAGAGGTGCTGTTGGCCCAGAACAGAAAAGCAACGGATTTGAATGCCTCCCAATTACGAGTGCTCTATCGAATGGTCCCACCTCCAAACCCACATTTTGCCCATTGCATCTTATGCAGGCGGCTTAGGACCTAGCCCATACAGGTGTTTTCTCATGCATGAAACCCACAATTGTCTCATGTCTGGTAAATCAAATGTCAACTTTAGCCACAAGCTGGGTAAGATGAGATTCTGCCAACCGATTTGCACTGACTTGCCCTCTGTTGCTGAGATAGTCAATGCTACATGGGTTGCAAAGCATCAATACCATCTAATGAATATGAGTTCACTTTCGTGGACAGAATGAGTAACCAATAAAGGACTTTCTAACACCACCAGTACAGCATCCTCCATTTCAGGGTCTCTCATCTGCCAATTCCCGAAACGCCAAAGTTGACCATCCTCTTTTGGAGTGTGGTGGGCATCAAGGCCAAACCAGAAAACAAACCTTGGATTAGCATTAATGACACATTTTCAATAGTTTGCCTGCAATTGTCCTGGTCAGTAAAACTGGTACATCTAAACAGATTTAAGACTTTCCATCTACCTGTAATTCCATCTCCTTCCGCAGGACGAATGGGTGGCCTGGCAATTTATCCTTCAGCCAGGCTGGACTACTGTAACACCCTCCTTGTCGGCCTACATAAGGATCTTTTAACCACACTTCAGGCTATTCAGAATGCAGCTCCCAGACTACTGCTAAAAATTCCCAGATGGCAGTCCGCAAGTCCAGCACTTTTTAATCTCCACTGGCTCCCTATGAAGAAGAGGATTGATTTTAAAGCCCTCAGGGCTCTGCATAAGGCTAACCCCGCTTATCTTAAAGCTGGTTTCACTGGTACACCCCTCAACGAGAGCTTTGCTCCTCCTCAGCTAACCTGGTCAAAGTCTCAAGGCATTGGCTTGAGAGGTGGGGTGGGAGGAGTTTTGTCTCCACCACCACAAAACTCTGGAAGACTCTGCCCTCTTACTTGAAGTCTGCCTCTGATCTGCTAGCTTTTTAGAAAAGCAATGAAAACTCTCTAAGTAAGACCGCCTAGTCACATCTGCTGTTCATTTCTATCTACTTATACTTCCTAAATAGGGCAACTCTATGGTAGCGCCTAGATGCCTCCGGGCATTAGTTCACGATTTACAAATATAATATCAAATCAAGTCAATTCAGTCATGGTTTGCACCAGAACCTTTTCATACAAAGCTGATACACCTTTTTACAAGTTATTCGGCCTCAAGTTCAAGGACATCACAAGGTTATACAATAACATCCCATCTGCATCTGGAGGCTGTATTCTGTCTATCTTGGAAACTCTCCTACGACGAAATGTGGTAAAAACCTGGGCATGGAGTGGTGGGTAGAATTTCATCTCTGCCCCACTATGCTACGAGATGCCTGCAGGTCTCTAGATGTGGATGGGAACCCACAGACCCCATTTTTGCTTCACACATCTGGCAGCAGTCTTATTTGTATTAAGATGAAGTTTAACATGGCACTTGCTAATGAATCCAGTAAAAACAATGTTCCTTTTTCCAACACGTATGTGGGCAAGGGAAAGGGCTCCATCATAAATTTCATCCTACTCTTGGCCAATTTAGACCCGTCTGCTAGTGATTTTATTACGCAAACCATCAAACAAGACAAGACGGTGGGGGTTAAACCCGGTGTGCACTGTAAGGCTATTATTGAGTTAATCTTAAACTAATTTGTTTACAATTACTACTTCTTGAGGTTCACTGTCACCTACCACTAATCACTGAAAACACTCAAATATAGAAGGAGTGTTGCTATTTACAAAATGTATTTCATTCATTCATAAAGTCTTTATTTCGATTTTTGTATCATAAAGACAAACATTATATATCTTAAAATGACAAGTTAAAAACGATAACATAACATTTCATTTACCCAATTACATTACACCAGAAACCATCATGGGGATATGGTAATTAAGTCAGTCAATCCATCTTTAAAAAAAAAAAATGTAAATGCATTGAGTTGTGTATAACATTCATTTAGACATCATTTATGTACACATTTAATTACATTAAAAAGATTAAAAGAAAAAGGAAAAGAGAAGGTCCATATGCAATTAATGTTTTTAGCAGCAAGATTGTAGGGTATTTTTAAAACCATAAAAAAATCATTGTGAACTTAATTTGTGTGCTCGAATTAACCACATCCAGTGTAGAAACTTTTGCAACAGCTATAACCACAGGCTGAGAGCTATTTGTTTTGAGAACTCTTAAAGACTCACAGCCCGTAGTGAGACCCATCTGCAAGCAGATAGGCTTCAACCACGTCTGCCTTGGGGCTTTATATTCCGGGCAGATAAATAAAATGTGGGCGATACTTTCCCGTTGTGTTAGACAAAAGGGACAGCTGGGTTTATAACCACTGTTCCATTTGGTAGTGAAGGAATTTATAGGAAGGGTCCCGACTCTAAATTGATGGTACCTCTTCCTATCCCCTGGAACGGTAATGTAATCCTAATAACACTCTAGAGCAGTTGAGTGTTTTAGTTCCAAGAAATCCGCTGTGAGTGACGGGCTAGTACAATTACTAAACCTTCTCAATGAAACAATGCTCCAGTACAATTCTCTAAAAACTTTCCTAGGCGGAAATGGATTAGCTGTTGGATCTTCCCACAGACAGCCCAGACCCATGGCAATATATGTTGCCCTTGCCTCCCTCATCCATGGGATTTTGTATGCCCTGTCAGCATCTCTGACTTCGAGGAATGCCCGTGCATACTGGGAGAGATCAGGAGTAACCCATAGTCTCCTCCAGTATGCCACCGGTCTGTACCGAGCCAAATCCTCCAAGCATTGGCATCCCAAATCGTAGAAGAGGGGAATCAAGGGGGTGGGTGCTGGTAGGCCCGTTATGCCCCTTAAGAATTTATTTTGGGCACTAGTCAATAGGGCAAGGTTACTGTACCCCCACAGTTCAGCCCCGTAAAAGACCGCAGCACCAACCTTTGCATCGTAGATCTTAAGTGTTGGGGCAATTGGACGCATGTGGGAGAGAAATAACTCTTTTGTTAGGCACCTGCTAACTGGGCATGCTTCGTAACCAACTGGGTAGTGTGATGTTTCCAGTCTAGTTTCGAGGCAAGAGTTATACCCAGATACGAAAAAACCCGGGTCTGTTCCAACTGAACCCCATTCATGACCACTCTCCCTCTCACATACTTAGACTTGTGGAGAACCATAAACTTGGCCTTATTCACGTTAATGGAAAGTCCATGGTCCTTGCAGAATACCTCAAATAGATCTATAGCCTTTTGCAGGCCTTGCTGTGTTTTAGAAATTAATAAGGTGTCATCTGCAAACATCAGCAGGGGAATCTATTTACCATCCAACTTGGGGGCATCAGTGGGCTGGTGCTCATAATACTTGATCACCCTGTTGATGTAAAGTGAAAAGAGGGTTGGGGCCAGTACGCACCCTTGGCGTACTCCCCTAGCAATCGGAAACTAGTCTGTTACACTCCCTTGCTGATTCCAGCGAGCTTGGGCAAAATTGCCCTCATGTAGTTTCATTAGAAAGGACAAAATATCTAGTGGCATGCCCTGATCTGCAAAGACATTCCACATTTTGGCCCGTGGCACCAAGTCGAAAGCTGACTTGAGGTCAACAAATGCCGCAAAGAGCGTGCCCCCCCCAAATGTATTTCACAATTGAGTATAAAAGTCCGAAAAGAATATCCTCGAAGTATCAGTTGACAGATTCCTTTCTTTATTTTGTATCCAATCACATCATCAATGTCAGCCAACTTGAATAACAGTTACTACTTTTCACAGTCAACGGGTTTCCTCCCCTTCCGGGACATCATCAGGGCTGTAATGTAAAGAGTACAAAAATCCAAATCCAAACTATAACATCAAAAACAATGTTTGCTAATTACATTTAATTGGACTGGTGTGGATGGCATCATCCAGATGAATTATACTCCTGATCTGCCTATTCAATATTCATGGAAAGTATCACAGCTATTATTCACACTGCAAACTCATATTTGTACATTTGCACAAGAACAAAATAAAATTACACTTAGATACCAATAATAAACTCTCCTATTTATCAAATTCCTTGAACTTCCAATTGTGTATTAGCGGACAAATTTGATAGCCTAACAACACCAATTGCCAAACATTTGTGTATCCGGCTTTCCCTTTAGTTCTTATGGCTCAGGCAGGCCTATCTCATTCATTCTATGCAGAAAGATATATTACCCACCACCCTTCAATATATGTAACTGAGAGACGGAGGTTAGGAATCTCACCTTCAGTCAATATAAATCCACTTGATCCTTATATGATCACCACACCAAATTTGTGGTGTTTCTAATCCGACCATACGATCCACAATTCTGTCAGAAGAATCAATGTAACCTTGATTAATACTCCACTCAATTGTGTTACTCTTTTGCTCATAGCAACTTCCAACATTCATGCCGAACTCCCCTTATGTTCACCTTTTACTAATTTCTTAATCTTATCCCGAAACATAGAAACAAGTCCAGATGGTTACTGTTTCTCCATCTTCAATATGTATCTGGGGCAATAATCACACCAAAAATAACAATATCAATTTCATTGATTCATGTCTTGTTCCCGACCGTAACGCTAAGAGCAGCGGATGAACTACTGGACAACGGACAGGAGCAACTGTCCAATATGATGTGACCTGTAGCCTTACGGCCTACCGATATCCTTTCTCTGTAACCTAAATGTTGATACGATGTGCAGGGCGGGGGGGCGGGACCCCAGGGAGGCTGGGAGGTGATTTTTCTGGATACATGGCTGTTGGGCCTCAGCTAAAATATTGTGTATTTCTTACAAGACAGTTGCAGTCTGTAGACCTACCAAAATATAGACTCCCGAAGGGTGCTGTTGCCTGCTGACAAGGAGGGCCCCCCCAGAGGCCACACAGAATTTATGCTTCAATACAGACTTCCCCGGCGGCGCCGTTGAGCCGGCAGCGTAGAGACGAATGATTCCACGAACTAGGTATATGCTCAGCCAACCCCCCAAAGGCGTATGCACCAATGATTGGTTTGTTATGTTCTACGGTTTCTTGTTTGGCACAACAGTGTTCTCAAGCTGCGCCAAAAGAGTTCAAGTTCGGGGTGGGAAGAAGTACGTCTCCTGGCTATTGTTGATATTACATGCACTACAGGAAATGGCACTGTTTAGCATGGTGCTTAAATCCGAGTATGGCTGACACTGACTGTAGGGAAGTACAGGCTGGCAACCTGGAACGTACGGGGACTTGGACTATACAGA
The DNA here is from genome assembly GCF_964263255.1 of Lissotriton vulgaris. Lineage (NCBI taxonomy): Eukaryota > Metazoa > Chordata > Amphibia > Caudata > Salamandridae > Lissotriton > Lissotriton vulgaris. The sequence goes on along the minus strand of NC_141687.1, from coordinate 28,740,419 downwards.
AGAGGCTTGGAATACACACATTTTAACTTCGTCACCACGCCCAAATAGCAATCCTGCAAGAATCCCACTTAACACTATCCGAGGCACACACACTACGAAGGAAATGGAGGGGAACTGTATTTTCTACGTCATACTCTGCCTGTGCTGCACCCAAATGGTAGCGGCACAGTACTCCCTTTGTGGAACTGGAGAGAAAGGTTGACGATCAAGGGAGATATATACTGGTGAAAGGTACACTGGACGGTACACTGCTGGTTCTGGGCAGCATCTATGCCCCGAACTTCGAACAAGATACCTTCCTTGCAAAAGTAGGCCGGGCATTAGCTGATTGGGTGGACATGCCCTGGGTCCTGGGAGGGGACTGGAACTTGGTCCTAGACATAGATTTGGATAGATTGCATCCCCCCTCCAGACGACTGGTATACACAGATTGACAGAATCTTTCAGGACCTGGCTCCAGGGTTGGGGACTGACGGACGTGTGGCGAGCACTGCATCCGACACATAAAGAATACTCTTATTACTCCCCGGTACATGTTCTACATACTCGACTAGACAAGTTCCTGTGTGCCAACTCTCTGCTGTCCAAATGTGCGTCCTCGGAATATCTAGCTAAAACCTTCTCCGATCATAGACCACTGACACTTGATCTGCAGTGGGGGAGGGTACCGTCCCCGGTGCCCACCTGGAGGCTTAACCCAGTACTGCTGGAAGACGGTCCCTTCCGCGCGTCCCTGTCGGATACATTAGACAATTACTTTCGAGAGAACTGGGACTTTGCGACTTCTAACTGAACAGTATGGGACGCCATGAAGGTTGTGATAAGGGGGGCTGCTAAAGGACAGTTGGTGGGTGCTAGGCAGGAAATTCACAGGAAGATTTGCGAGGTTGAGGACCGCTTGAAGAACTTAGATGCGGCGGTGAGCGTCGACCCCAGGCAAAGAGAGGAATTGCAAACCAGCAATATAGAAACGCAGAGTAGCTAGACAGATCGGGAGCTCTACTAGCTCGCCTGGTACGGGATAGTCCCGAAGTTCCAGCGATTACACAAATTAGGAATGGAGCGGGGAGGGTGGTTTCTACACAGTCGGCCATTAACGATGCCTTTCGGCACCATCTGAGAATGCTATACGCCCCCCCGCCCCACGGAAGATATGGACGGGATGTTAGACTTCCTGAGGGATCTACCTTTCCCAGTCCTGACTCGGGATGAGCAGGCGGAGATGGACGGACCCATCACGCAGCAGGAAATCCAAATAGCCATCCGATCCCTGAATCGGGGTAAGACTCCCGGCATGGACCGGTTGCCTGTAGAATTTTACCTGACCTACTCTACAACTCTGGTACCCTTCTTGGAGAATATCTATAGGACGTCCTACGAGTCCGGCCACCTACCTGTCATGACAATGCAGGCCTCAGTCATATCCATACCAAAACCTGGTAGGGACACCCTCGACCTGACTAACTATAGGCCCCTCTCAATGCTCTCCACAGAGTACAAAATACTTAGTAAAGCCATAGCCCTATGGATACAAGCCCACCTCCCTGTCCTAATACATCCGGACCAATGCGGCTTCCTCCCAGGGAGGAGTACTTCCCAAAACACGAGAAGGCTCCACGCCCTCATGTCTGCTACATCGCAGGACCCTTCTCCGGCTGTATCGCGTTGGACCTCCGACAGGCCTTCGACTCTTTGTCATGGACGTTTATGTTCGAGATCCTGCAGCGTTTTGGCTTCCCCAACTCCCTAATAAAATGGGTTTGATTACTGTATACGAGGCCAACGGCCAGAGCGCGCACTGGCAGATACGTCTCAAATAGTTACGACATCCACAGAGGCACCCGGCAGGGCTGCCCATTGTCGCCCCTGTTGTTTGTCCTGACACTGAAACCCCTAGTGATAACCCTCTGGGCTCGGATGGACAGGGTAGGCATCTCCATTGGGGGGACGCATAACCTAATATCGATATATGCCGATGATATCCTACTGTACTTCCAGGACCTAGATGGGGACCACTCGACCTTAGCGACCATCTTTGACTGTTTTGAGGCCGTATCAGGCCTGGCTGTCAACCCGGCGAAACCGGGCGGTTTTTACTTTCGAGAGGGGCAACGACCCTCCCACATTCAATTTGGTGGATATCAGATCCCAATAGCACAGACCACATTCAAGTATTTGGGCATTAACGTTTATAGACGGCCGGAGGACCAGATCGAAGGCAATGTCCGGAGAGCCATCAACAACCTCCACAGTAGTTTGAACTTCTGGACGTCCTTGCCACTATCTGTCATGGGTAGGATTGCCGTCTCTAAAATGGTCATGCTCCCCCGTATGCTGTACTATTTTGTAAACCTGCCGGTCCTCCTCCTGCAACACATATTTACTACACTAAATACGATCCTGATTAACCTCATCTGAGGCTCTGGGCGGCGGAGGATAAGTCTCCGGAAGCTACAACTGGGTACCAGACAGAGAGGCCTTGGAGTACCGGATCTGCGTGGTTATTACTACGCATGTCAATTACAATGGTTATCACGCTGGGTGGCGGGCAGGGACCTACACAAAATTGACATCACACAGGACCGGTTAGCACGCGGAGAGCTGCATTCCCTCCTATTGCCCAGGGCCAAGATCCCTCGGGACTGCCACCCTCTTCTGCGCACTGCCCTGATGTGCTGGCGTAAAGCACTGGCGTACACGTCGGGGACCCAACCGTATGCAGACAACATTCCCCTGTTGGGGTTCCCAACACCGCAGGGGCGTCTGACACAACGCAGGCTACAACCTTGGACAGAGGCGGGAGTTGACAGAGTGGGCAACCTGTTTGGAGACGACACATTGCTAGATCACGCTTCTTTTGTACAATCCACAGGGCTCCTCCACGATTATACTTCCTACACCCCACAGTGATGCACTATGTACGGCATACATGGGCCCCGCAATGCAACAAACCTACGCTACATGAACTAGTGCACCTCCTCCACTACATGGGGACTGGGGGACACTTGGTGCGGTGGCTTTACACTGGGATTAGGGAACATGCTGCTATGCCCCTTGACACACTCAGAGACACCTGGACCCTAGACACGGGAGAGGCTATGACGGATGGGGCCTGGGAAATTGTCCTTGAGCATCCCAGGAGGGTGTCCAGGAATGTCAAGTTCAAATTTATACAGGCTATGGTGCTACATAGGGCATATCTTACCCCCCAAAGGTTACATAGGATGTTCCCTGCTTCTTCCCACTGTTGCCCCCGTTCTCAGGAGGATGAGGCCGGCCTTCTTCACATGATGTGGTCATGTCCACGCCTACGCAGTTACTGGGAGATGGTCTGCCATGTACTACACACTGTCACAACCATGCAGATACCAGAGGGGGCGCTGCCTTGTCTGATAGGGCACAGGAAACGACCCAAGAAGCATAAAGCCCACTTGAAGCTCTTAGACTTGGCACTGTTGTCAGCAGTTAGAGTTTTAACTATGAGGTGGAAGTCTGCCAGACCCCCAGCGGTAGAGACGTGGCTGATCTGTTAAAGTGGGGCAGGGCGGAGGGTGTAGTTCTGCGTAGAGAAGAGGAGAAGGGGCTACAAAAATATCCAATTGCACAGGATTGGGAGCGGATGCTGCTGGAGATAGAGGAAATGGACCTGACGCCCTCACAGGCGGATACCTCATAACTGAAAAGGCTAGGCGGGGGGTGGTGGGAACGAGGGAGGAGGCGTTGTCCAAAGTGCGTACAGGTTAGCCAGAAGACTGCGAGTAAACTGATCTAGGGGTGATTGTTTTCCCAGGAGTTCATGCCAGCGGTTATGGTGCCCAATAGGTGGAGATGCCAGGAGACGTACGGGGTGGGGTGGGAGTTGGGCGGGACGGGGACTGGTTATGACCTGATTATATGGGACCAATGCTTCACAAATGTTGATGTAACACATGGTACTGCATGGACAGACCACAATAGGATTGCTTGTTAAATATATTTTGATTTGCTTACGGAGTTTCCGACGCCATGCATTGGTGAGGTTACGAGCAAGATAACAGGTCAGTCGATCGCAGTTTATTAAGGGGAAAACAGGAAAAGACTGTATACGGATAATAATGTATAACTGTACAATGTGATAACTGATGCAGTCATGAATAAAGAGTTTAAAAAAATAAAACAATTTGATTGATACCAATATCCCTTACAAGTACAAAACAAAAATGCCTGAGTACTCCTATGCTCACCTCTCGAATGACTATTTGGCACCACCCCTCCAACTTGTCCTCGTATTTACTTCAAAGCGCCCAGATTTTCTGTAATTCTGTATATCTAAACCGACGAAGAAAGACATAAATTAATTTCAAACATAACGACTTCCACTATTTCCAATAGTTCTTTTTCCCTTCCATGGCCGTACCTCTATTAATTCAAGTCCAGAATATCCAATAGCATCCTTCATCCAGTTCAATAGAACTCGGAATTAGTAATTCAGCCCGACCAGCAGTGTATCCTGATTCTCAATATTTCAGTATCCCTACACCAACCATAAAAACATATATTAATATAAAAGGGCTATAACTCCCCCAAGTTTCAGTAACCCTAGTGCCCTCAATTACTCGTCCCTTATTTAGTTGCAGCCTACATCTCCACAAGCGTCCAACATCTGGCCGATAAATCCGCAGTGGTCACCAAAACCCACCAAGCTATATTTTAAGTCCCTGTGTAACCAAACAAAACCTTGCATTATAGGACTTCACACACCACCCTCCAATCGCTAATATTCACCTCATTAAGCTCAAACTGCCTTGTCTCTGGTCCACTGCTGACGTATTATATACACCGCCAATCACTGGCCTACAGACGCGTCCGCATTATCATTCGACTTTCATTCACCTATCACAGAGCATGGCTCATATCTAATGTCAGTTCTCTCTCTGGTCCGTCCGTATTTCAAAATGAATACGTATACTCTCACGTGGATGTGCAAGTCATACTGTTAATTCAGCACTTCCCTTTCAATGTTATTTATTTAGCGAAGTGGCTTTAACATGTTTATTGAAAATATTGAAAACACTATTCCCGCTGTGATCTTATCGTTGATGGTTATGGTAGCGAGGTGTGAACCTCCTCAAACTATTATAATGCCCCGTTACCGGAAGTACTTAATACCCATTTTGGCACCAATCCGCATTCAACTACCAACTTATCCAGGCCTACCCCCTTGAAGTTCCTAAAGCAATTAAAATCTACCAACTTTTCTGTTAAATCTTAAACTATTCTGATCCCGCGCTACCGGAATGGAGACAGTCCGCATCCAACTACCAACATTATCCTACTTCTTTACAGAGCAAATTCTTACGACCAAATGTCCTGGCAAAACCCGAACTATTCTAATCCAACGCTGACCAGAAAAACAACAATCCGCATCCAACTGCCAATTTTCTTGACTAATCCCATAGAGTTCCTGACCCAATTGCAATCCCTTGGACTTTTTTATACTTCTTACGCAGCTCAATTATACAACTTTAGCTAATCTCGAACTATTATAATACAGCGAACCAGAAATGAGACATCTAAATTCTTCCTCCAATCTGTCCACGCATCAACTCGCTTATTTTGCTAGGGTATGCCAATGCGAAACATGCACGTTTTAATAGGTCATCGTATACCATATTTTATGATGACTATCTGCTGCCTCGTAATATACCTCCATACTTAATGCACAACCTTGTTAATGTTGTTCTTACTTCCGATTGATAATATACAACCTGATTAATGTTATTCTAGCTCACAATCAGTACAGTACTCATAGACCAATTAACATAAAAAGATTTTTGTTTTGTTATTAGTCTATTCCTGAATAACCCAATATACAATGATCCTCTTAATTTCGTCTATTTACCCTTATTTTTAAATCTCAACCATTCCTGAATATCTGGATATACTATAATCCTCTTAATAATTCAACTAACCAACTCTGCCCGGCAGGTTAAATAACCCCACATTTAAGTTGAGTCCTTAATCCACTAATACACCATGAGCCAATCTATAATATACACATTCCAAAAAGTGATCTGGGTGCTAAAATCTATGTTTCCACCTCCGTACCATAATCTTGTCATCAGTGCTAAATAATGTCAATAGTCCCCTGTATAGTATCAAAATGTTCACAATCCAGGCATTCAGCTGCTCAGTACAACCCCTCTACTCTAGGGTATCCAACTTTTCATGCCAACTCCAGAAACCACAGTTCTAAGTCAGTGCAGATTTACTCCGTACCTCAAAGTTTTTGTGGCTAATAAAATAGGACCCTTAAAATGGTGACCCTCTCATCTTTCTGAATCCCAAGAAAAACAGTTCTAAATAAAGTCCCACAATACTCAATACCACACTTTCATCGATATTCCACATCACTCAATCAATACATATCCCTAAACTCCTGGACCATCAGGCGAGAAAATAATGCAATTCTGTAACTGTGTTCAAGCCTTGAGAGACCACTCTACATTTGCTGATCCATTTGGCTTCTGCCTGCCTAATCCCCAGTTCCCAATCACCTCCTCGTATAATAGGAACCACCTTCTTTATTCCATGAAATCTGAATTCTTTCTGTGTACTATGTTGTGCCTCAATGTGTGCTTACAGTGGTGATCTACTGTCCTGATTTTTGATTGCTCGTCTGTGTTCCTGGTTCCTTGTTTTCAAGTTTTTCTTAGTGCTGCCAATATACACTCTATTGCAGGCACAAATAATAGCATAAATTACACCTGTACTATTACAATTGATAAATTCATTGATATAGTACAGTTTTTGACTGTTATACATGAAATCATTTGTTTTGTTCATGCTCAAATCACACACATTACAGGATCCACATACATAAAAGCCTTTAGGTGGCGATGGCAACCAATTGGAGTTAACCCTAATTGGTGGTCGAACATAATTCCTAGAAACCATTAGTTTAATGATCGAACTCCTTTTATAAGTTACCACTGGTCTATCTCCTATCAAGTCCAACAGGCCAGGCACACCCTTCAATAAATCCCAATTTTTCCCTAATGCTTTCATGATCCTATCCCTCTGAAGACAGTAGGTCGTAATAAATGTTACCCAATTTTAGATTATGTTTTCTCCTTCTGTACCAAAGTCGATACCCTGTTAACTTTGAGCACCCTTTCTTTAGCTTTTTCCAAATCCTTAGTCCTGTACCCCCTATTTCTTAATCTGTTTTGAAGATTATCCAATTCAGTTCTAAAATCACTATCCAAACTACAATTTTTTCAAACTCAAATCATTTCCCCATAAGGGATTCCTGTTGTTACTTCTGAGGGAATTAGTGGCTGTGCTTTTTCTGAGCAACTTACTACTAATAACATCACCATCCACGAATAATTCTACATCCAGGAATTCAATGTTGTCAATATTGTGATTGATGGTGAATGTGACATTAAAATCGTTATGATTCAAGTACTTAAAATATTCCATTAGCTCTGTCAGGGTCCCTCTCCAAATCATTAAAATATCATCAATGAGCCAGGCCCAAAATAGGACAAGATCTGTCCATCTTGAGGCCCCACAGCTCCTGGCATGCTCCCTCACAAACCAGCCCATGAAGAGTTTAGCGTAAGAGGGAGTAAACCTGGAGCCCATCGCCGTTTCTCTCACTTGGTGGTACCATTCATCCTGAAAAAGGAAGTAATTATTCTTCGGGATCAATGCACTCATTTCTACCAGCATTCTAGAGGGATCCTGTAGACTAGCACTACGACGGCTAAGAAAATGATTGAGCGCCTGTTCTCCTCTATCATTATTGATACATGTATAAAGTCCAACTACATCCAACGTGACCAATATCATTCCTTCCTCCCATTTGAAATCTTGCAATTTATTTGAAATATCCATAGTTTCACCTATATAAGATTTTAAATTCACCACAAGAGTTTCAAAAAAACATCTACAAATTCAGATAAGTGTTCAGTAGCACTGCCAATACTAGACACAATCGGTCTTCCCGGGGGATCCTATTTGGACTTGTGTATTTTAGGTGGCGTATAAATAAAAGGGGAGGTTGGATGAGTAACATTAAGATATTTATATTCCGCCTCATCAATTAATCCTTCCTCCTTCCAAGAATACAATCTCTCTGAGATACGCCTGGTCATTTCCTTCACTGGATTAACTAGTGTTTTAACATAACAATTTGAATCACTCAACTGCCTCTGAATTTCTTGGATGTAATTGGATCTATTCATCGCCACGATGTTCCCACCCTTATCAGCTTCTCAAATTACTATTGTGCTATCATTTTTCAAATCATTCAAAGCTGCCTTTCCTGTCGAGACACATTGTCACTATTCTTAGAGCTATTCCATCCCCTATCCTCTAAGTGGTGAAATTCCTCAAGAGTCTTTTTCACAAATATGTCAATGGCTGCAAACTGGGTTCCCTGAGGTATGAACTTAGATTTTGTTCTTAATCCACTAGTACAAGTGAAATCTGTTGTACATTTAACATGGCATCTAAATCATCAATATCCAACCTTTCCCCTTCTGTTAATGACATTAGTAAATGGATATTCTGCAAATCAAAGATAGTCATGTCAGAACTTTTAATAGCTGGTTTCATATACACTGATTTATCCATTGTAGCAAAGAAACTTTTTACCTTCAAATTTCTGGAAAATTTAAACAAACCAACTTCCAGACTGATATAATCACAAACACTATTAGGACAAAAAGATAAACCTTTCTTCAAAACGGATAATTCATGCTTGTTTAATTCTCTGTTGGAAAGGTTAATGACCTCTAGTTCCCTGAGTATTCCTGGGTCACTGTCTACTTCCTGATCTTGTTCTGACTTCTTGTTCCCATCCTGATATTTCTGGTGTTTCCGCCTCCTTCTGGTTCTGTGGAGACCTTTTTCCGACCTCTTTTGATTCTGTGAAGTTCCTCGGAAAAAGGTTAACTTTTTGCAGGTGCACCTCCCACTACTCCCAGCGCAGATGCCTCGTCTAAAGAAGAAATGCTTGAGCTACTATAGTTGACTGAACTCAGCTCCCCCTGAATTACAGGTCCCACTGTTTGCTTAGATCTAGGAGCATCATCAAAGCCCTTGGCAAAGGTAAAGACCCTTCCCTGGTTGTAATCCCTTCATCCCTTTTCAATTTGCTCAGTTTTTTTGGCTTTAATTTGTAGCTGGTACCTGTTGATAACCTCGTTCAATATGTTAGAATTCTTTTCTGTCAAATCAGTTCAATTAATATCTTTGATTTCTTTCTCAAGATCCGCTTCTCCACTTCTCTATCCACATTCCTAATCAGTATATTCAACATTGTAAAAGAGGAAGCGTATACATTTTCTTCCCATTCCTTGAGATGATCTTAGTCTAAATCATCAAAAATTGGGAAGATGAGTATTCTTAATCCCCTAGAATTGTTCCAAGAATGCTTAAATAGGCAGAGCAGGAGTATAATTAATCTGGATGATACCATCTGCACCAGTCTATTTAAATATAATTAGAAAATGTACATTGTTTTTATTATTAAAGTTTGGATTTTGATTTTTGTACTTTTTACATTACAGCCCTGATGATGACCTGGAAGGGGACGACACGTGTTGGCTGTGAAAAGTATTAACTGTTTTTCAAGTTGGCTGACATTGATAATGTGACTGGATGCAAAATAAAGAAAAGAATCTGTCAACTGATACTTCGACGATCTTCTTTTTGGACTTTTATACTCAATTGTGAAATACATTTTGTAAATAGCAACACTCCTTCTAGATTAGAGTGTTATTACGCAAAAAAGCCTGATTAGCCATCATTTGCTACAGACCCTATCAATTAATATTCCAAATGGCAGGCCACTTATCAACCACATTGCTGTGTGTCAGACATCTTCGTCCACGGAAAGAAGAGCTCCAGGATCAAATGGGAGTCTGAATATTGCGGCCTTCATGTTTAGACAAAATCGCACCTTGTTTAATATCTGTTTAGATGATAAGGTGGACCCTAATGACATCACAGAGGCTTTTCCCACCCTAACCGAGGTAATTAAGTCAGAAGTTAGTAGGCCACTCAAATTCTACCCAGGGAATTCAAAGGGGTGGTGCAATAAAGAGTGGTCAAGTACTTATAAAGCGTTAAAGTGCACACTCAAAAAGCCCATAAATCACCACATGAGGTAGCCTAGTGTAGGAAAGCATATAGAAAGTGTCACATGTCCCGTGCAAGCCCATTGTTGTTTTCCCTATGTTAGCATGAGCATGTTGCAGGCTATCCTCTACTTTAAGCACCTTACTATACAAACTTATTTTGCCTTGGGCCACACTGTACTTTCACACAGAACATGCTGTTGTTTTTGCATTCTGTTCTTTCCTGGGAGTTAGTCTGCACACTGTAGACAAGGTCAAACAACAATGCCCCTTGTTATTGTGTTCTGGTCAGCCAAACACACAAATGCAGCTGTTGTTTAGGAAGACATAATTTTGTCATAAAGCTATGCACAGAATAGGTAATAACACACTTGGAGAGGGATCGTTCCAGAGAAGAGAACGTTTACAGCACCTGAGACATAGGATTTCATCAGTGCATGCTAAGGTACGGGGTCTGCTGCTAACACCCAGAGATCTCCTGATATATAATAATTTTGCTCCTGTATGAGCAGAGAGGGTTAGACTATCCTGTCTTGTATAATGACAGCTCCTTTTATGATTTACAGACTACTTACTATGCTGACCGTATTTGTGTTAGGCATTTTCTTACTTATTGTGGCATGTATACTGCAATAGTTAAAATAAAAAAATTAAACTTTTCTCTTGTTTCCTTTAGATCTCATTGTGGACTAGAACGAATGTGAGAGCGAAAGGGTATGCTGTGTAACCGCAATTCCTGAGAGGGTCAGAGTGTTGTGTTCTGGGGTGTCTAATCACTTGTTCCTCTGTAAGTTAGTAGGAGGGCAAGGGAGACACTACAGTTAGTCGGTCCCAGGCGCATGGGTACTAAGGTTGTATGATAACCCTGCCTACTAAGGTTCTACAGTCCCAAGCATAGTTCCATGACTCTGCAGAATCTCTGCAACATGGCTCTGCCACGTTTGGTCTGGTACTTATTCACGGGACGCATGAGGAGCGCTTGGGCTTGTCTACAATACTCTCAGACCGTTGCCAAGAGATGTCCGTGGTGGGAGGACTTTGACTCCTTAGTTTGTAGGGACTACCTATAGCTGTAGGTTTTTCAAGCTTTTATTTTAAAAGGTTTTTGACCCATTTTTGTGCTACCGTTTGAATTCCTTTGTTCTGTTTAATGACTCAGACGGTTGAGATTCTGGTTCATTGCGGCGCAGCAGTAATTCAACATTTTTTGGAGCATGGAGTCCTCAATGTAGTGTCTCCAGTTGTTTTTGTAGTCGAGGCGGACCCTATGTACCGTTCTGAAGTGTTTTATCCTGAGTTACATTTCCCGCTGTGAATGCGATTTATGATTCCTTTCATCAATACACTGCTGCCGCTGTTCCAGCAGCTTATCGGCCATATACAGTTGTTGAAGTTCCTCTTAGTGCCTGGGAGCACCAGATTTGTTTTAACTACCCCATCCTGTTGAAACTGTTACAATGGGCCTCTTGAGTATTGACAGGGCCACTTGGCCTGTTTTGGCTGGTTTTACTCTGTACTCTAATTATCTCAACCCAATTTGGCAGAGGTTCATTTGTTGTATGCGCAGGTTGTTCTCCTCTACAGACGTCTGATCCAACTTGTTGCCCGTGCTTTTCTTGCAGCTGCGCTTCCTGTTCAGGCTGCGCGCGGTGGAGGTCTTGTCATTAGTTCCATTATTATTAATTTGGTTATGGACAAATGTACTCAGAACCATGAAGAATTTCCCTTTTGGATTGCTCACAAAATTGATCAGCTTGATGCGGTTTTTACTCTTATGGGTCCTGCAGAGCAACATAGGATACTTACTGCGTGCTTGCCTTGTGGTCTGATTCCTCCCTTGGCCAACTGCAACATCTGGGGAACAGTGTGTGCCTCATTGTATATTCTTTGCTATGGGACTCCCTCAATGAGCATTCTCAAACTGGTACAGAATGAACATGGGGTAGGACCTGCCTTAGATTTGGGGATGAAGATCATGGGTACTTTCCCCGTTGTCTCCAAAAGTATTCTTTCTAATGTTAAAGGTGAAGCTGCGTACGTAATGTTACTCCAATGCCTTTTAGATGTGGCTGACGTTGATCGTGAACATGAATTGCTGATTATTATTGCTGATTTTGAGAGGGTGGTCCGGGTGAGGACAGAGACTCACACTTTTCCGCTCCTGCCGGTCCAGACATGATCGTGAGACGGGAAGAGTTAATCACAACACCTCCCTCCTCTCTACAGGGAGATGTGGCGGATGTCGGAGAGCCCAACAAATGGGTGAGGAGGAACGAAAAGGAAGATGCAGGACACAAGCCTTAAGGGAGACGTCGCAGGAAGAAGAGGCGATGTGAAGACAGAACGAGGAGAAAGTCAAACCAAGCAGGGATACAAGGGATCAACCCATGGAGGAAGAAGAGCTGGAAGACCGGGAAAACCGAGGAGGCAGCTGCAGAAGTGGAAGACATCAGGGAGGACGTGGAGAGCTGGTCCGAAGACTGGTGGACGCCCCCAGAGGATGCTGTAAAGACGCTGCAACTCAGACGCAGTGAGTGCCACAGATAAAGAAGGGGGAAGGTCATTAAAAGGGGGTGAGTGTCCTTTAAACATACTAACCCCTTTATGCCAGTACTGCATCTCAGGTCTTTGGTGGTCATTTTCCTACTCCCCGCTAAATTCCCCCGCAACTCAGATAAGGTTGACTTTGGGCCGGTATTTCTGTAAAGACTGTGTAGCTAGCATCACGGTTCTTGTGAGAGGGAGAGTTCCTGCATCCCTCCTATTATGTTTACACATTATCTTGTCCTTTATTTCCTCACTTTCTCCTCCATTTATCTTGTGTTTTTGCATCCGGGTGGCTGATTTGCAAAGGGGAAAAGATATCCTGTACCAGGCCACGTATAGAGAGAAGGCCTGGGCGGTAAATTCCGTTCCGCGGAGAACGCAAAATTGCCCAAATTCTGCGTTCCGTGACTTCGCAAAATATTTTCCTTGTTCGCGTTCTCAAAATGCGTGTTCGTGAGATATTTCCCCCCGAGCGCGCAAACAGAGATTGCGAACAGGAAAAAAGCATCGCGAACAAGCAATTTCGTGGAATTTCTGCATGTTCGCAGAAATTTTTTACCAATTTGTGGAGATTTGCGTAACACGATTACGCAGATTACGCCCACCCCTAGAGAGGCCATATTGTCCTGGCTGGACTAAAAGGATTAGTTGAAGACACATTTCTATTTTTCTGCTTGCCCTTTTTAAAAACCCTTCACTTTTTGGGTGTGGTGAAGGTTAAACCACTGTACCAGTCAACTGAGCGTATTTTTCTTCTTTTGGAGAGACTCTGGGGAGACGTCATTCCAGCTATGATCTATGAAGAACCCCAGTAAGAAGATGAGAAGGCAGAAGACTTAACAGGAAAACGTACATAGAACCATCCATATCACCAGTATTTGGAAGCCCATCGTTACCACTTGGTCTATTTAATAAAATTCAAACATTCAACCACCAATGAGGCCTCCTAGCTTCTATTTCCACTCCTCCCTCTGACACCGATGTTTATACATCCTTGGGTCACAATAACTTGGGGGTGAGACCATTTACACAGTCTCAAGGTAAGTTCCCTCCTGTAAAGGAGGATCGTCCTGTCTTTCCTTCAAAGACATGGGACAAATCTAAGCAGCAACAGAAGCCCAGGTCTCGTGGTGGATCACCGCTGCCAGACGCTTCTAATATGATTTAAATAATTTACGTGATTGCTCCAAAATTAGGACTCCAGAGAGGTTTCAAGTTCCTGTCCCTCATTCTCCTCGTTCTTTTTAGGATTCGTCTGATTAACAATATGACAGAGGAAGGCAGCAGGATCACAGACAATGCGAGTCCACGCAACCCAAGCAGGACCATCAGCTCTCTTTTGACGTGAAACTTAAAAGAGGAGCCACCGCCACATAGAGCCCTGTTCCTGAAGAAAAAAGTTGCCACTTTAACAGCAAAATGTGCACCAGATGGCGATAGCCCTCCTCCTGGACAGGAGTTTGGTGGTGACTTTCCTTGACAGCGTAGCGGAAGTTACTGTGGTGCGCCAGAAACTCCCCAGCTTCTGGAGGCGAAAGCAACTGTCACATTTGTAACTGTTGAAACCGCGGACACCTGTGTAGCTCCACCCGATAGACTTTACCATATAGACATTCAAATTGAAGGTGACATTAAACACACAATTATTGCTATTGGTTGGAAAACTTGACTTCTTCTTATGATCTTTTGCTGGTGGACGTGGACTGGCCTCCCCCATTTGTCCTCACGTGTCCTTGAAGCGAAGATGTGATTATACCTTCCTTTTCGCAATTCGTTCCTGATAAGACTAATCATGCTTATGCTTCTGAATGGGCTCTTGCTTTGGTCTGTAGTGTAGTTCCTATATTCCCAATAGGCTCTGCGCATTGGAATAATAAATCCTGTAGTTTAGATGTAGGCCTGAGGTCGACTAGGTCTCTACCGAATCTATTAGACTTAATTGTGAGTGCCAGCTAGCTCAGAGGTCACTAGAAACGTTCTCGAATTCACAAGAAGGGATTAGTTTCTGACAACCGCATAAACATGACAACTTTGTTTCCCCAGGATTATCTCTAGAGTCGCGGAAACAATAGATAGCTATTTTACTCAGTCAATCGTGAATGCTTCATTTCACCAGAGGTGCTGAGAGAATAGAGAGACGGGCATTTTCGATTAAAAGTATTTATTGAACAGTCTTCTTTCCCAAGCATAAGAAATGCACTGCTACAATCATAATACTGGTTATAAAGTATAAGGCAGGGGTCTCCAACCTTTTCTGTAGTGAGAGCTACTTCTGGTCAGTGAAAATCGTCGTGAGCTACTTAAGGCCAAGCAACTCGCGCATTTTTTCGAGAGACGCCGCACGCCCAGTTTCATTGACTTTAAGCCTAATTTCTTCGGAACCCTTACTTTTGTTTGAAGAAAATGGGCCACACTCCCTCTTTTGAATAACTTGGGCAAATGAGTCCAGAACTGTTTTCAAGGACAACAGCCAATTGTGATTAACTAATCACATCACTCTGTTTTCTCCCACGTCCCCTTCTTCCCTTTCCCCTAGCAAACTTAACACGTCAGTTCCTCCACTAATTGAGGTCTTTAAGGTCCCTACACCTCGAGTAAAACAACAACAGCATCTTGAATTTGCTCAGCAACTGGTGAACACTTGTGCCTCCCCAAGTCCTCAAGAAAGTCTTTCCCTTGACTCTGAGCAAATAACTAATAAATAAATAAATTATATCGATAATAAAGGCAACACAGGTAAGGTAATAACACAAAACAAAACAGAGAGAGACTTGGAATCTGGGCTCTGCACACAAAATGGACTTGACTAGAGCGAGTTCTTACTGGCACTCAGAACTAAAGGTACACAAGGTTGCAGATATACCACAAGAAAAGTATGAGCCTTTTTCTGGTGTCGGAGCCTATGTTAGTACAATACATGAAGGTAATCAAAAGATTTCTGAACTCAGGGTTGAAGTAGTTTGCTTTCTCAGCTCTGGAACAATCTCGGATATGTCACAAAGTCTTACATCTACAGATCTCTTACCCGAGCGGTCTAGCCTGAATCAAATACAATCTGCAAAAACCCTGTGCAAAGTTCGGACAACATTGTACCATCCTGCCCAATTGTTGTAAAAGCCCCTATTGGATGATAGAAACAGTAAGCTTGTTATTACAAATTAATTCTGGGAAATTCTGCTATTACAAATTAATTCTGTGGATGCTTAAACAAATTGTTTTAAATATCATTTTCCTATAATTTATTTTTAATGTGGATGACGTGTGACGGTCTGCTACAGACCTTTTGCAGAGAATGTTTGTGTTAATATTCATGCAATATCCATAAATACGTTTCTTTTCATCCAAACACATTACATTTTAGAAATGCGACCGCATTGTGGAGAGGTGTGGCTCACTGGTTAGAGGCAGCAGACCCGAGTGCAGAGAACGGCCCGGGACCAGGGTTTGATTCCCGACGCGGCAGGGTCTTGGACCAGGATCAGCGGACTGATAATTCTCGCATCGGTGCCTACTCCGACCAGGGAGCACACTCGGCAACTCTGGGCATTAGCTTGCCTCATCTCCACAACGGCCCCACACAAACGCCGGGGATGCCTGGTTTCACCTTGGAGACCCCCAGGAGGGACTATCTCACAGGGAAAGCCAGGACGGGTTCCCCAGCGGTCTATAGCGCTACGAGGCCTCCGGGTAGCAGTGCGCTTTACAAGACACAACAATTTACAGAGACTATTTGCATTAAGTGAGCTGCTGATGTGTCAAATATTGAAAACACGCATCCCTATCCCTGAATATTGGTTAAAACAAATGCATAATTTAGACGAGCGTGCCTGTGCTCTGTCAATGACCAGGCCACAGAGAGTATGAAAGAGTTCAAACGGGATCATAAAATCGTAGCTTTCTGAAGAGAGGAACAATTACGTTGTTTTCAGGAGTGCAGATTTATCGTGTGCCTTCAGCAAAGGAAACTGGAACTTGGCAACACACTACGGTCCTGTTTATAACCAAGAGCTGGAAAGTGGGAGAAAAAGATATTTCCAGTCTTTCAAGAGCCCGTGGCATACCAACGGCCAAGGTTAGAAGACGCACATTGCAGCTCGAGTCTAGAGAACAATGCATTAGTATGGTGTTTACGGGCCAGGCCAGCTCTTACCGTTTGATCTGCTGATGACATATGTTCCAGGCAGAATAAGGCGGCTGGTGGGGTTCGTAGCAGTTCAATACTGCTTGCGCCACCTGCATGCTAGCAGGCTTTCTGGGATTTCCTGCTCCACTCCGACCCACCTGGTGCTTGCTCCGGCACATGTCCTGACTTTCCAGTCAAGAGTGCGGTGCCAGTGTGTGAATGCAGGTGGCGTGGAGCAACAGCGTCATCATCTTTGCCCTGCCCACCCCAGCTAAGCTCAGTTAGTGACGGCCAATCAGAGCAGGTGGTTTTGTTTATGGCAGGCAACGGCAATGAAAAAAGGACTGAGAACACTAATGATGAGAACAGGCTACACAATTGAGATGCAAGGCACGAGCTACTCATGGGGGTTTGGCGAGCTACCGGTAGCTGGCGATCGACCGGTTGGAGACCCCTGGTATAAGGCATATAATACGAAAAGTATTATAAAGTAGTACTGTAAAAGCATGATATGGTTTCTAAGCCATAAATTGCCTAAAACATATAAAATACATACAGTGATAACATAATGACTAAAAGTACTCAACTGGTGCTTCTAAAATACGCCTACCCTGGTGTACCTAACCTAAGTCTAG
The DNA here is from genome assembly GCF_964263255.1 of Lissotriton vulgaris. Taxonomy (NCBI): domain Eukaryota; kingdom Metazoa; phylum Chordata; class Amphibia; order Caudata; family Salamandridae; genus Lissotriton; species Lissotriton vulgaris. The sequence goes on along the minus strand of NC_141687.1, from coordinate 28,722,984 downwards.
TACAAGAAAAGAAGTAAGTGAGGAGTAGCTTAAGTTTAGTATTTGTCTGCCAAGAATCTATCCAAGAATTCTCTAAGGGTCTAATCAGCTCCGTAGCTTGGTTTAGAATGAAGGAGGTCTTGTATCTTTCTCTCAGGACTCGATTTCCCAGCAACCCGCAAGGGTAGCCTGGAAACACCGGATCTGGATTTCTCAGCAGGAGAAAAGACAGCGTCTTACAGTGCGTCAGCTGGAGGGTCGGCTTCCTTCAGCACTTGCTGCTGCAGGGAGTCGGGCAAGTAGTTGGTCGATCTGCTCCAAACCACAGTGTGTTTGTCTGGGCAAATCTAGGCATATGTATACTTTGAAGGTGCAGAGTTTGATGTGTGATTGGACTTAATAACATCATGAAAGACTCAGTTCTTCGAAAACTCCATGATTTCCTAGATAAATTAGTATTCAGGCAAGGGGAAGTCCCTAGCTGCTGAAGGCGGGTTTCTCTAAGAAATCGTTGTTGATTCTTAGAACTTAGTGGAAGCAGCCATGCCGTATTTGGGCTGCATAGGCTCAGTCTAAATATGGTAATGATTTCTATGCCTATATAAGGATCGGATAATCTATACCTATATAAGGGCATGAATCGGGAAAATTTACACTAGGGTCCTAGATTTATTTACAACACCCACTCCACGATTTTAAGTTCAATTAAACTAAACGTATAATCGCTGAACATATCTAAGGCTAGTGTTTACAATCCCACCCAAAATACAACATACAAATTGCATTTGAAAAGGCTTGTTTAAATGTAACGAGTATAGAATAAACAGGTCTCTATAGACATGAAGCATAGTATACAGTGAATCACTGACATAATATCGAAAGACACAATATCGTCCTACAAAAATATCGACACAAAATTTTCGAAAGCAATAATATCGACATCCTATACATAACTAAAAACATACAAAAATATTGGACATTAAATATCGAGCTACATAAACATCGATATCACTAATATCGACAACATACATATCGAAATATTTAATAATCAACTATTAAAAAATATACACACTAAGTAAAAAATATCGAGATTAAAATTATTGACAACATTAATATCGTTAATTTAAAAATATCGAAAATATTTATTTTTGTTCAATAACACTTTTTAACATTTATAAATACAATTAACACAAAAAAACAGCTCATAACAAACTATAAATATAATTACATTTCACAATGAAAATATAATAAATTCGAAAGAAATGTAACTAAAACTATTTAAATAAATTAAATAAAATTCTCATCAAAAGATTAATTAGTGTTTGCCTTATATAGAAAATAAATACACAAAATTTTTTCAAATATACAAACTAACCAATAAAAACACTGCAAATATAAATTGACCAATAGCAAACTAATTACTAACTCCAAACCACTATATAAACAATTAAACACTAAACATAAACGACCTGACAAAAAAAACGGCAGGAGAAAATACTGTGGATAAATTCGACTACACTTACAAGAACATCAAGATTCAACCTACAATTCAGAGGATTAAAAGTAAGTAACTAAAATAAACTAAATTAAAGTAACTGCTAAAATGTAAAAAATAAAAAACATGAACAAATAACTCATGCATATCTATTGTTTATTATCTCCTACCACTACAGAATACTCTACTAACAAAGAACAGAGAACAGAACTCAGAAAACCAAGATAGAACTAACAAAGTAAGTATATCCAAAGACTTTTATAAAAACATAAAATAAGTCTAAGCTAAAACCTATAGCAAAAACTGTAACTGCAACCACAAAAATATATCAGAACAATTAACACAAATAAATGCATTTGTTTTACAGATAAAGAAAATACAGAAAATACAAGCCACAGCTAAACATTGGATACATTCGACTACACCTACAAGAACATCAAAACCCATTATAAAAATCAGTGAATAAAAAGTAAGTACATAAAATGATTTCACTGAAACTAACTGATAAATTGTTAAAAATTACAAACATGATCCAATTACTAATGTATATTTACTTTTTATTTTCTAGCACCACTACAGAATACTGACAAAGATCAAATAACAGAACTCAGAAAACAAAGATACAACTAACAAAGTAAGTATATCCAAAGACTTTTATAAAAACATAAAATAAGTCTAAGCTAAAACCTATAGCAAAAACTGTAACTGCAACCTAATAAATATATCAGAACAATTAACACAAATAAATGCATTTTTTCTCTCAGATAAAGAAAAAACAGAAAATACAGACCACAACTAAAAAGTAAAGAACTTCAAATTCAAAGACTGAATTTCCACAAAGGTAAGCATGCACAATATAAATGTTTTTAAATTTAACTTAATATACATACATCTACATTTTAAATAACTATAAAATATATTTCTTATAGGTTAATAAACAACAAAATGCCAGAAGGAGCTGAATTTGTTACCAGCCAAAAAGGAAAACTATTATTTTGCTACATGGGTTACACTTATACCCAGGAGAAACAATTTGGGAGGAAAGTTCATTGGAAATGTTGCAAATATTACTCCAACAAATGTTATGGAAGGGCAACAACTAGAGAAGCAACATTCCTTTATACCAGGGAACACAACCACCCACCAAATATAACCGAAATAGAAGTTAGAACAGCATTAGAAAACATTAAAGAAGCAAGTACAGGTTCCCAAAAACCAACAAGCGTAATCTTAAAAGAACAGATTCCTCTAATACCTAAAACAGCCACTACCCAAATGCCAAATATAGTTTCCCTCAAAAGAACAATATCACGTACCAAAAGAACAACTACCCCCTACCACTCCACCTCCTAGAACATATAGCAATAAAACAACGATAAAAGACTAATAATTTTTGGTACAGCTATTAACCTCAGAAAACTCCAAAAAAGCCAATATTGGATGATTAATGGGACTTTTAACATCTGTCCCAAACCTTTTTTTCAATTATACACTATACATGGCTTATATCAAAACTGTAATATACCTCTACTTTATGCACTGCTACCAAATAGAACTAATTCAACATATATGGAATTATTAAACACTATCAAATAAAAAACTAATGACTATTCCCCAGAAAAAATAATACTTGATTTTGAACAAGCAATGCTTGCAATTATTTTAAAAATACACCCCCATACCTGTATCCAAGGCTGCTATTATCACTTTAATCAGTGTCTATGGAAGAATTTACAAAAGACAACCCTAAGCATAGAATATGCAACAAATTCATCTTTTGCATATCAAATAAAAAAACTGACAGGACTGGCTTACGTTCCAGAAACAGATGTAGCTGAACACTACAGCATTTTAATTGATAGCACATTTTACAAACAAAATGAAGCAAAATTAGGTCCCTTCTTAGACTACTTTGAGGACACATGGGTAGGTAGGCTCCATAGATCTGGCCACAGGAGAAATCCAAAATTCTTAATACCCTGGTGGAACGTTTACCGAAGCACCTTAAATGGGGAATCTAAAACAAACAACGCTGTTGAAGGCTGGCACAATGCCTTTCTCCAATCAACAGGCAGAACTAAACCAACTTTAGAAAAATGTATTAAATGCCTTCAAGAAGAGCAAAGCTATCAAGAATTCAGAATGGAACAATCCATTACTGAACTAACTCCAAAAACATCTAAACAAACCAAGCAAATGCACAAATACCTAGAGCAACAAGTAAAGCTATACCCTAGCACAAAAGGCATAGAATACCTCAACATAATAGCCAAAACACTACTCTAAACTACTCTAACCAACAAACAATTCCTTAAAAAAATACAAACAATACAATGTAAATAACAATCATATATTTTATCTCAAAATTAATTAATGTGTGCAATATATATTTTAAAATATATACACACATTAATAATATTTGAAATAAATAAAACATAACAATAATCATAATAACATTACCCACCCACAATAAATAAAATTAAAAACCCTTACCAAGCATATCCCAAAGGCTGTAGAATCCATTTACACCAAAACAATCCAGATTAGAAAAAGTGTGCCCCAAAAAAATGAAAAAATACAACTGTTCCAAAACAGAATAATCCATTCTACGAAGGTAGTTCGAAATACCATAAAAATCCGGAAACATGAGAAAATGTAGACGAAACGCTCCAGGAAAACCCAAAAATTTAAAGAAGTTTAAAAAATCCATTAGTTAATAAACTAACAAATACTTCTTTTAAAAAAAAAAATGACTCCTTCCGACATCACAAACTCCTGCAAAAAAAATACATAAAACATATGATCCCACCTACATAAAACAACACATTATGGGCCCGATGTAGGTAAATCCCGTTTACCGATTTTGAAATACCGAATTTTACCGATTCGGTATTTCAAAATCGGTAAATGGGATGTAGGTCCCAACATCTGGATTCGTTACCGAATCCTTAACAATTCTTTAATTACCGATTCGGTATTTACCGAATCGGTAATTAAAGAATTCACAAGGGTGCAGGGGGTGTCACTTTGACACCCTCTAGCACCCCCCAAAACGGGCATGTGTGCAATGTGGCACACAGACATGCCCTAAGGGCATGTCTGTCTGTCACATGGCACATGTGTACATGCACAGATGTGCATGTACACAGGAATCAGTATTTTACCATGGATTTGTATTCCATGGTAAAATACCGATTCTGTAAGCCATGTGCTGATGGAACATTGGCTACCTTCATTGCATTTTCGGTAATTGTACCGAATCGGTATCATTACCGAATCGGTAAATATTACCGATTCGGTAAATTTACCGATTTGGTAATGATAATGATTCAGTAAAATTACCGAAAATGTGCCCCTACATCTCGATAGCCCTTTACCGATCGGAAACGGCGGAAAATTGGTATTTTGGGCCGATTCCGATCGGTAAAGGGCTACCTACATCGGGCCCTAAATCCTACTAAAAGTAATACTACCACTATATTTCATTAATAAATAAAATCATCGAAACACTAACTCTACAAACAAGCCTATCCAAAGCTAAGTACATTCAACATACCTAAATACAACATATCAAAATGCCTAATACAACTAACTTACTTCTAACAACACTAAATAGTACCAAACTACTATCAAAATTAATTTAAAACACACTTAAAACATATAAAACAAACCTTACCTTCAGCGACGTGAAGTGTTCCCCAACCGCGAGCTAATCTTCATCCAAATGACACAAAACGACCTAAAGCGGGTACAAAATAAATGACCCAAAACTAAATAAAAAGATTAACATGACAAACATAATATTTAATTTATAAAAATATTCCTTTACAGAATAAAAAATGAATACTATGTAAAAAAAATGATTGTACATTTTTACTTGTATTAAAATACTTAACAAAATCTACATATTTTGTAAAATTATAAAAATAAATATGATAAAATACATAATATTTATTATTATAATTTTTAAAATCTTGTACATTTGTAAAAAATTGTTTAAAAACTGTATTTCAAAATGTATATAAATAAAGCTATCTTAAAATATGTTCTTCATTTAAAAATATTGTTTAAAAAATTTATATTATTATTTTTTATAATAATATTAATAGAAAAATATTATGTACAACCAACAAGTATGGCAATATAAAACTTGTATATATTTTGTGAAAATATTGTACTTTTTTTATCATTTCAAACAATACTTACATCTACATTAAATATTTTTTTTTTATAAATGTACTATTTCAATAAAAATTTTACATGGAAAATTAACCATACACTATTTAAACAAATATATGATTAAATATATGTTTATTAAATAAAAATGTAATACTAATATTTTATGTTTATTTTTTGTCATGTTAATCAAAAAATAAAAAATTCCAACAATACACAAATTGTATGCAATGTATTTATTCTCATAAATAAAAGACTATTCCCACTCCAATCTACATTCATTTGAGGTAAGTGTTGTACACTAATTACATATAATTTACTATTCCCACTCCGGTCTACATTAATTTGGGGTAGGTGCAAGAAACTAATTAAAAATAATTTACTATTCCCACTCTAATCTACATTAATTTGGGGTAGGTGCTGGCCACTAATTAAATATATTTACTATTCCCACTCCAGTCTACATTAATTTGGGGTAGGTGCTGGACACTAATTAAATATAATTTACTATTCCCACTCCAGTCTAACATTAATTAGGGGTAGGTGCTGCACACTAATTAAATATAATTTACTATTCCCACTCCAGTCTACAAAAATTTGGGGTAGGTGCTGGACACTAATTAAATATAAATAACTATTCCTACTCCAGTCTACATTAAATTGGGATAGGTGCTGGACACTAATTAAATATAATTTACTATTCCCACTCCAGTCTACATTAATTTAGTCTGGGTGCTGGACACTAATTAAATATAATTTACTATTCCCACTCCAGTCTACATTAATGTGGGGTACGTGCTGGACACTAATTAAATATAATTTACTATTCCCACTCCAGTCTACATTAATTTGGGGTAGGTGCTGGACACTAATTAAATATAATTTACTAGTCCCACTCCAGTTTACATTAATTTGGGGTAGGTGCTGGACACTAATTAAATATAATTTACTATTCCCACTCCAGTCTACAATAATTAGGGGTAGGTGCTGGACACTAATTAAATATAATTAACTATTCCCACTCCAGTCTACATTAATTTGGGGTAGGTCCTGGACACTTATTAAATATAAATTTACTATTCCCACTCCTCCAGTCTACATTAATTTGGGGTAGGTGCTGGACACTTATTAAATATAAATTTACTATTCCCACTCCAGTCTACATTAATTTGGGGTAGGTGCTGGACACTAATTAAATATAATTTACTAGTCCCACTCCAGTCTACATTAATTTGGGGTAGGGGCTGGACACTAATTAAATATAATTTACTATTCCCACTCCAGTCTACAATAATTAGGGGTAGGTGCTGGACACTAATTAAATTAATTAACTATTCCCACTACAGTCTACATTAATTTGGGGTAGGTGCTGGACACTTATTAAATATAAATTTACTATTCCCACTCCAGTCTACATTAATTTGGGGTAGGTGCTGGACACTAATGAAATATAATGTACTATTCCCACTCCAGTCTACATTAATTTGGGGTAGGTGCTGGACACTAATTAAATATAATTTACTATTCCCACTCCAGTCTACATTAATTTGGTCTGGGTGCTGGACACTAATTAAATATAATTTACTATTCCGACTCCAGTCTACATTAATTTGGGGTAGGTGCTGGACACTAATTAAATATAATTTACTATTCCCACTCAAGTCTACATTAATTTGGGGTAGGTGCTGGACACCAATTAAATATAATTTACTATTCCCACTCCAATCTACAATAATTAGGGGTGGGTGCTGGACACTAATTAAATATAATTTACTATTCCCACTCCAGTCTACATAGTTTGGGGTAGGTGCTGGACACTAATTAAATATAATTTACTATTCCCACTCCATTCTACATTAATTTGGGGTAGGTGCTGGACACTAATTTAATATAATTTACAATTCCCACTCCAGTCTACATCACTTTGGGGTAGGTGCTGGACAGTAATAAATATAAATTACTATTCCCACTCCAGTCTACATTAATTTGGAGTAGATGCATGACAAAATTAAATTATTAATAATACTGCCAAATACAAATCATAAAATTAAATTAAATAATATACTACAATAATATTTTCCTTCTTTTTGAAATCAATATTTATTTCTAATTTTCAAATATTTTTTCTAAATTTGTTTAAAATTTAAAAATATTTTAAAATATTTACCTATAATATAGACTTTTTCATAACAAACACAATCCTTAACCAATATAAACACTACAGCTCTATCCTATTTTAAAAAAAAAAAATCAAATTTAAAAAGTCTACATTTTGTTTATTTATTTTTTTAATACAATTTTGCTATAATATAAGCACAACCCTTATCCACTATAAACACAACTCAATCATACATTTTTAATACATTTTTTTCAATTTTTAAATAATGTTTTTAAATTAATAAAATGTTTATTTTTTTACATAATTTCATTTAAAATGTACTTTAAAAAAAATGTTTTTACATTTTTTAAAAATATTTTTTAAACATTTTTTACAAATTAAATATACATTTATAAAACACTCCCCACCCTTATCCCCTATAAACCCAACATCCCGCTCCTAAAATATTTACTAAAATAGTAAATAAAAATATATTTAATTTGTTAAAGAATTATTTTTTTTATTTATTTCAATGATAAAATATTTAAAAATATAAATGTTTAAAACACTCCCCACCCTTATCCCCTATAAACCCAACATCCCGCTCCTAAACTTATATATGATTTTTAAAAAAATACATAAATAAATAAAATTATATAAACACATTAAAATTACAAAATTTAAATACAATTATTTTTTTACATAAATAAACACATATTCCTAAAAACTACAAATTATCGATCTTTTAACACAACAAGATTTTGTCATTCGATATTTTTACTTTCGATATTAAAACACACATACCACAAACGATATGTTTGTTGTAGATAATAAATCTTTCGATATATATGACCATCGATATTAAAATATCGATTTTCTGTCACATCGATATTTAAATTTCGATATTATGTCTACTTACCCTATACAGTCTATCATTTGTAAAATACAAAATTTCATTCATGAAATGTCTCTGAAGTTTACAGAAAGAAAAAATTATTCAAGATCATCTCACAGCATAATATTTAAATCGTTTTTGTTCTGATTATTAGGCCAAATATTGTCATTAGGAAGTTTTCAAATGAAATCTTGTTCTCTAAGAATAGTCCTACTTTAAGCAGATTACTCTGTGCCAAAAAGTTCTATTTTGGAAAAAGTTCAAATTGGTAGACGGGTTGTTTTGAAAAATGAAGGCCAAATTTCAGAGTTCAGGGAACGCTGTGTGTATGAATCAAAAGTTATTCTCGGAGTCAGGAGAAAACATCAGATCATCTAGGCTGGTAAAGAAACCGTCTACCGTAGTAGGTGAAAGTGGAATCACTTCAGTTAGCAGATCAAAAGTGCAGAAGTGTGGATCATCGCCGTCAGCGTTTGATGCATTAGCAATGTCCGCAGTAGGAGGTACCTGTATGCCTGTATTGTCTCGTATCTCACCCTCAGTTAGAATTGCCGGTGAGACCTCAATGAATGCCGTCATCAGAATAGGCAGCTGTTGGGGGCAACACGATGCATGAGCTGTTACTGGACCTAGCAAAGTGTCAACTGATTACTGATGGAAGTGTAAGACAAATGTCCAACACGCATTCCTGTCCACAAAGCAGGCATCGTAGAACAGGGAAGATGCAATCTTGCCAGATTGGTCTGAACGATAGAAACCAGGTTGTGTTCCGTTCTCTTAAACGAGTCAAACCAAGAATCTGTGAAATTCTCTCATGATACCTCATGGCAAGGAGGCATTGTTCCATAGTAGTCTGGGTGTCGCTGGTGACCGGACTTGCCATATCGGAGCAGAAGGAATAAAAATAGAATTCCTGCTAATAGTCCCAAGATGAGAGGCAGGTCGCCGAACACAGAGTGCATGAAATTTGGAACAATGCAGAGGACTGCTGTAAATGGTGTTAACAGTCTCTGGTATCAGACATATTTAAGATTTGACTTAACATTTCTGAGAAATGTACTGGGCAGTTTGTTGATAATAATGTATGTATCTCTGCAGTATCCTTACAGCTTGCAGGTCATACGTTTCTTTAGACGAGGTCAGTGGCACATTTCTTTGTAAAAGAAGGACTTTCATTCTGCTTAAAGTATCAATTCGTATAGAAGAGATATTCAGTGAAGGCCATAACGCAGTCCCCCTGTCTGTCTTGCTCTTTGGATAAAATACTTGCATACAACAAGTGACCTTGGATGACACACTAACTAGATACGCTTTTCCTGGCAACATGCCACAACAGCTGTGGTCATTGAGCATAACATAACTGCCATTGGATAGCTGTCTGAAAATTGATTCTAGGGAGGGGGCACTGTGCAGGTGGCATGAAAGGCTATTTGCAGAACCGTCGCAGGCTCCGTGTAGATTAATACCCTGGCACAAAAGTGTATCACGTAATGAGTTTTTACAATGTTTACCACTAAGGAATACCTCCTTTCCCCCATTCCAACATTTGTGTGTGTATGGTAAAGTCCAGGTCGACTTAATGTATTCTTTACCCAACCTTTCATACAGGCCCGCTGGTATATGCTGTAGACAATACTGAAATTGGAAAATTGTCACTGGTATTGCGATTGTGCCATGTATTATCTATTCAATGACAGGTTTCTCAGAAACTGTCAATGGTAATCTTTACAGTTTTTCAATGCTCAGCACGTATAGTCTGCTCCTTTCTGTGCCAACGAGCTAGGATTCCAGCCTGACTCTTGACCCCCAGAAAGCCGATTTTGACGCTGTCACGGGGAATCCTCCCTCGCTGCCGCCATCAACAGCGAGCGAGCTAGCTCCGCCCACTTCGCCGGCCACGCCCCCTTTCTTTTCTCCTCTTCCTCTTAACGTCCCTATAAAACGATGTGTATGGGCCGGAAGCGCAGCGGACGGGCGCAGCGGGCGCGACGATTGCGCGCCGAAGGCGTGCCTAAGGCAAGCCTGTCTGCGCCCGTCCGTGGCTGTCCGGGGCTAGGGGCACGTCACTTTGCCCAATTCATCACCTATTCCACCGCCCAACTCCGCTGCCTCCAGGGCCCATGGCCTTTATCAGCCACTACCTATTCCCGCATTTCTTCTCTCGGCCTGTCTCCTGCTCCTTCTCCCGCCATTCCTCCCCTTCAACACACTCCCCCTCATCCCTCCGGAGGTAATGTTAACCCTGGAACCTCTAAAACCCTCTCGGCATACTATTTAAACACCCGGTCTGCAGTAGCCCACTCGCACGAACTAACGGTGCTGCTGGACCTTCATGCCCCAGATCTTCTTTTTTTAACTGAAACATGGTTTTGCGATGACTCCCTCCCCGTCCTATTGGCCACTCTCCCAGCCCCATATTACGCTCTACGCGCGGATCGCCATAATGGTAGAGCTGGGGGCGGCGTTGCGGTCATCGCCCGAACTGACCTCCCCTTTCAAACTCTTTCTCTGCCAGATATTGCCACTACGGAGTATCTAGCTATCCGTACCACTTCTATTACACCCCCCCTCACTTGCATACTCACCTATCGTCCCCCTCAATCCCCTTTATTGTTTCTCCCCGATTTTCTGGAAGTTTTGGCCATGATCACAGTTAACAACTCCTCCATTTTGCTCTTGGGTGATTTTAATTTTTGGCCCTCAGACCCCGCAGAATGCCCATCCTCAAAAGAATTTTCAGACACCCTTCAATCTCTTAACTTTATATCTCATATTCACTCTCCTACCCATGTCAAGGGTCACATCCTAGACCAGATTTGGTCCTTGAACTGTCCCATAGAGTCCCTATCCATCTCACCTTGTACATGGTCAGACCATCATTTGATTTCATTTGCCCTTCCCACACAACCTCCGGTTAAGCCCCCACTTCCTAAGAACATCTGGGTTCGCGCTTGGGGGCGAGTAGACCCTGAAAATCTATCCACTCTACTTACCACCTCCTACCCCTCCCTACAAGGTCTATCTACCCTTTCCCAGGTCACGGCCATTGAACAGTGGCTCTCCTCAGGCTGCGACTCTATTGCCCCTCTGAAACGGGTCACCTCAAAGCGGGAGAAGGACGCCAACCTGTGGTTTAATGAAGATCTTAAGGCCACCAAACTAGCGGTACGTCGAGCGGAGCGGGCCTGGAGGAGAAACTACTGCCCCTCACTGCGATTGGAGTTCATTAACATCCTGACTCAATATAAAAAGGATATCTTGGCGGCTAAAACAACCTATTTTTCCTCAAAAATCCTCGCAGCTGAGAACCAATCGAGGGAAATCTTCTCGATTGTGCACAACCTGGCATTTTCCGACAGAACCACTCTGAAGCCCACCCCCTCCCAGGAACTCTGCCACTCCCTCAACAATTTCTTCATTCAGAAAATAGCCAACATTAAAGCCAACATCCCTCCCCCCTCTCCTACTTTTGTCGATCCCCAGTGTCCTCCCCCAAGGGACAACTCACTACCCTCCCCTCCTTGACCAAGGAATCCCTGACTTCCATAATTCCCCTTATCAAATCTGGCTCCCCGTTAGATCCCTGCCCTGCCCACATTCTCTGCCACATCTTTACTACTTGTCCAGACCCCCCCCCCCTTCACCTCCTCAATAGCTCTCTCTCCCAGGGCGTGGTACCTAATCCACTCAAAACAGCAGTCATTGTTCCCATCCTGAAAAAGCCGGGCGCAGACCCCTCAGTCCCCGCCAATTTTCGCCCCATCTCTCTCCTGCCTTTCTTGGCGAAAGTACTCGAGCGCCATGTCACCTGCGCTCTGAGCTCTTTTGTGGAGAAGTATGGGGCTCTTGCCCCCCGCCAGGCCGGGTTCCGCCCCGCACACTCTACGGAGTCCGTAGTCCTTTCGGTCCTTGACAACCTCAGGGAGGGAATGGACACTAACCAGACCCAGGCCTTGGTTCTCCTCGATCTCTCAGCCGCTTTTGACACGGTTGACCATTCCATCTTGCTTTCCTGTGTCAGGGCGGCGGGGATCGGGGGCACCGCGCTGGTATGGTTATCCTCCTTCCTGAGGGACCGCACCCAGGCAGTTCGCCTGGGTGATTTTACTGTGGACTTTCAGAAAGTTCAGTGCGGGGTCCCCCAAGGCTCCTCCCTTTCACCTCTTTTGTTTAATCTTTACATTGCCCCTCTTATTTTCTCACTGCAGCAAATGGAGGTCACCGTATTTAATTATGCGGATGACCTCCAACTTGTCTTTAATCTGTCTTCTTCCCCTGCCTCTGTTCTTAACTTCCAATCTATCATGATCCATATCCGGGACTGGATGAACCACAACCATCTGAAACTCAACCCAGACAAGACTGAGCTGGTGTTGACGGGTGGTTCATCCAGCCCCTGGTCTCCCTTGTTTTGGCCCCCTTCCCTAGGCCCTCCACCTGTCCCCTCTACCTAAGTAAAAACATTAGGCATTAATCTCAATTCTCAACTCACCCTTCACTCCCAGGTTAGTTCTGTGGTTTCTTCTTCCTTTCTTTCACTGCGCACTATACGGAAGGTGTCCCGTTTTTTTTCTTTTGACGCTCTGAAATTGATCACCCTGGCAATGGTCATCTCCCGCCTGGATTACGGCAACGCCTTATATGCAGGTATACCTGCATATAGCTTAAGGCGTCTGCAGCAGATCCAAAACCAGGAGGCGCGCCTGGTGTTCAAACTTCCAAAGTCTCACCACATCACTCCCCTCCTCAAGTCCCTACATTGGCTCCCTGTCCACGCCCGTGTCCAGTTTAAGCTTGCCTCCATCACCTTCCAAGCACGACTGGGCACGGCACCGGCTTTTATCTCATCTGAGATCATCCCCTATGTTCCCTCCAGAGAACTGCGTTCATCCACTCAATCCCTTCTCACAGTCCCGCGGTTCCGGAGGAAGAAATGGGGAGGTTCAAAATTTGCGACCCTTGCCCCACTCTTCTGGAACTCCCTGCCTCTTGAGCTTAGAGCCTTAACTCTTTATCCGCAATTCTGGAAACAGCTCAAAGCTCATTTGTTTACTAAATCTTTTAATTAGTTCATTAGCAGTTTTGTTTCCTTTTAACTCAGCTCCAGCTCCTTCGCCAGATATCTGTTAGTTGCAGCGCCATGAAACCGCAGGTGAACGTGCGCTTTATAAATAATTTTAAATTCAAATTCAAATTCTGTAAGGTTAAATACAGAAAACAATGACGTGGCGTTGATTAGACGCCATGGCACCTAGCCTGAACGGAGATTTTGCAACGTCCAGCCTAGCAGCATTATAGAACGTAATTGAGACTGGCCATGTTGTAACATTAGCAAGTCTTGCTCTATTGTGTCAATTGCAGATGATACAATACTGTCTAAAGAATAAATTCTGGAGGACAGAGTCGTTAACCCATTGTCCAGTACAGAGAGGCTTTTCTCTAAATTAATACGATCAATATCTCGTATTCTTTCTGCCGTTTCCATTTGCGTTATTTTCCAAGCTTCATTGTACGCAGCGTATATACCGGCGTACATGAAACGTTTTTGCGAGGCCCCATTAAGAAATCTCGCAAATCATTGCCTTCCTTAAGTAAGGATAAGTGTTGTTTGATTTCTGGGAGTGTAGATTTCTGTAGCCATTCAAGGCATAGCTTTCCTACACTGTAAGTAGTTATTATCCCTGGATGTTGTCTCTGGGAGTATCTTGGATCTGGCCTATTCAATTTGAACCCTTGTATTTTGTTCAGGAATCTATCTTGACAGTTATTCGTGTCTGTGGGTCAGATTAACCACATCAGGATTAGTTCTGTTTTGTTGTAAAATCTGTTTTACGTCTACCTCCTCATCCGAAGTGTTATGACTGTCCGATGCGGTCTTTGGTATGGACGGTTTATTTAAATCTTTTATCTTAGCCAGGCCAAGACAAGAAGTTTGTTGAACAGTGTCATTTAAAACATTATTTGTTCTGGTATAATGCAGGCTCTGAACAGGGCTTCTAAATTTTGCACCTGCCAATCTTTTGTGCCCCAGACAGTTTTTGTCTCAATGGTGTCTTTCCAAAAGTCAAACCCTAATGTAGAAAGCTGAGCATAAAAGTTTGCAGAATAAATTTGTTTAGTATTGGTCAATATTGTTTTCATTCATGTTTTATTTATATTTTTTAAAATAAAACGTTTTTGGATTTGTAACATTAAACCCTGAGAAGTTCAGAAATTTCTGGAATTTTTTTTTTAGCTACCCCTTGGTGGCTTAGGACAATGTTCCCATTGATTATAGGTAAAAACATTTCTAGGGTTCTAGGGTTTGCAGATGTATGCAAATAATGGTGCCCATAGTGATTAAAACAATACGTTTGTTCATAATCAGATGAACCTTGTAGGTTTTCATGTTCTGTATATTTAGCTGACATTTCTAAATCTGTCATCATATTGTTAACAGTTTCAAAGTCCCAATCATCAGAAAATGTGCTGGATCTGCTGGATGAAACAAAGTCACTTAAAGAAACCTTAAACTGGTGTGGAATCTTCAACAGCTCCACTGGGCCATCGATGCCATAATCAGATCTGTCCCATGCTATACCACCAGATATAGGAACGGCTATGATGTTTACTGATGACAGGTCTCTTCTTTCACGATGAGAGGATTTGTTGGTGGGACAACTACGCAACTTTTATCCTCGGAAGACGCTGAGCCTTTGCAATTTTCCTTGGGGGAGGTCTCTAATGCAATATCTAAATTACCATCAGGAAAAGCCCTGGGATTAGATAAGATCCCGGGTGATCTATTTAAGCACCAACGCTCCTTATTTGTCAGTGGTTTTTAATGCAGTCCTTGCGGGAATGGTGGTCCCCAGTACTTGGCTGGGAGCAGAGATTGTACCTATCTTCAAGAAGGGCTCTCCTCTGCTCCCAGCCAACTATAGGCCAATCAGCCTCATTGATGTTTCGCAAAAACTTTTTGCGAGGCTGATTCTTGACCGCCTCCAGGACTGGATGACGGACCACTCAATCATAAGTACATTCCAGGCGGGGTTCAGAAGTAAGGTGCCAACCACGGACCAACTTTTCCGGCTGGCCCTTCTGTTTTGGAAGGCGGTGCGGGTGGAGGGGGGTACACTATATACCGTCTTTCTCGACCTTCGCGCGGCATTCGATTTGGTCCCGCGAAGCAAACTTTGGATGGTACTTGCTAAACTTGGCATCCCCCCGCTCTTCTAGACATCATCATTCACCTACATACACATAATTATGCACAGGTAAGGTGCTGGAGGATGGGTTGCCTTTCCAAAAGATTTCCCGTTGGCAGAGGGGTGAGGCAGGGCTGTGTTCTTGCACCGACCCTGTTCTGCCTTTTTGCCAACGGGGTAATCGATTTTTTAAACAATGTCATCAACACAGATGCACCTAGGCTCGGCGGCAGCAGGGTGCCCGCAATTTTGTTTGCGGATGACACCCTGCTGCTGTCGAAATCCCCTATGGGGATTCAGCGTATCCTGGAGGGGTTTCAAGCATTTTGTGGAGAGCATGGTCTCGAAATAAATGCCATGAAAACTAAGTATATGATCTTTAATCCCCCCCAAAAAACACGACCTAATCCTTCCATTGGTCTGAATAGACTAGAAAGAGTCTTTACGTTTGAGTACCTGGGCGTGACCATTAAACTGGAATGGGGTGATCACCAGGCTAAGTCACAGCTCAGATTGGCACAATTAACAGGGGGAATAATTAGGCTAGTAAATTCCAACAGATCATCTATTAGGCCGCTAGCCCCCCGTTGGAGATTTATAGACTCCAGGCCAGAGGAGCAATCCTCTATGGTAGCGAACTGTGGGGACATGCTTGCAGAAAAGAGTTGGTCATTTTAGAAAATAAGTTTCTCAGACAACTCCTAAAGTTGCGGGTAAGCACACCACTTCTGCCTTTAAGGCTGGACCTGGGTCTGAAGCCTTTGGACGAAGTGGTGGGTGTGAGACCTCTAACTTTTTGGAGAAGAGTATGGTCCACTCCTGAGTTAGCCATTTACAGGCAGGAATTGCAGGAAATCCTTGCTCTTCCCGCTATAGAGAACATTCCGTGGTTCAAATATATAAAATCAGAATTCCCCCGGCTGGGCCTTTCGTCCATGTGGAGCGACCCTGAAGTGGCATGCCAGGGTTTGTACCGTAAAAATCTGGTGGCAACTTTCTATACATTTAACCTGGCATCCCATACACAGGGTACACGTCCGGATTCTCTGGCTAACATTTTTCTTGGGGTGAAAGATTCCTATAAGTTTGAGTCAGTTTTTGATGACATCTTTCCAAATTTGGCCAGGAGGTTATACCTCCAATGGCGGTATAGTACTCTTCCGCTGAGAGCATTTACAAGTAAATGGTAGCAGCAGTCCCTGGAAAATTGCCCTGGTTGCAACTGTAGGCATGAAGATGAACTGCATCTAGTCTTCTTTTGTCCTGCCTACACCGCGGCCAGAAGGTTTTGGGTTATTCCCTTATGCAAAAATCTAGGGTTTCGCAAATGCTCTGAGGCCTTTAGAATTATTAAAACTGACCTATCAAAAGCTACTGTGTTTGCAATGGCCACATTTCTAGAAGCAGCATGGCACAAGACATTGCTCCTAATTCCTAGGGTACCGCATTCCTGAGCCCCTGTTCATGCTATTTTGTCTTAAAAATTCGGTGTTATGTCACTATATGTAAGATTCTAGTTTTATCTGTTACATTGTTTCTAATTGAAAATTAGTAACATTATAGATTGTTTTAAGGAATCACTAGTGGCTCATTGGATTGTTTATAGAATAGGTGACGCTTTCCTTTTCTGTACCTATGTGTTATGACGATTTGATGTAACACTGATGTCTCTTCTTGTTTGTACTAATTTTATGTGTATCTTTTATGGAAAACTGCCGAAATAAAGATTAATAAAGAAAAGATTTGTGAGGTTTCAGGAGCAAGTTGATTTTATTACTTGCTGTGTCCATTGTACTGTATTTTCCATCTATTATCCTTCCCAAACTTAACACCAGTATGAGCCAGAGCAGGAGGAAAAGTACACCAAACACAATCGAAAATTCAACCCATGGTGAAACCAGATATGTTTTTTTAAGTTCATGAAATAGTTCTGTTATTTTTTCTTTGAAAGTTTTATTTGCTGGCTTATCTTCAGGTTCACTGGGATCCTCAGAAAATGTATCAACGTTGATGAAATAGCCAGAGGCAGTTCTGTCAATTGTTGGAATCGCATCCGGATTACTTGAAATCGCTGGAGCTGTTTCTTCTTTTGCTACGTTGGTTTAGTCAGATGCTATATCATTGTAGACAGGTGTTTCTGACAAACTGTTATTTGGGTATCCAGAGGCACAAGTTCCATGGATTTGTTGCATAGTCCTTCTTTTCTTACTGCAGGTTTATCAAAGGTGATAAGTCTTTCAGTTTGAACCTCTTGGATTGTAGCAAGATTTGGTCGTCTGCTACTTCTTGGGAGTCCACTGGGCCTACTACTAATTATCGGCCACATGATGTGGTTTGACCAGGTCGATGGACACAACTCTGTTCTCCCTTTCACCAGCAAGGGGCGGTAGTACTGCTGATCTTGTTCCTTGCATTGCCAAGACAGGTACTGCTTTTCTGTAAATAAGCCCAAATTCCTTCTTTACCGCAATCTTTTCCCTGACTAGATCCCCAATCCTTGGAATCCAAACAGGCCTTGCTGGGACAGGTGGATTTTCTTCATTGGTTGTTGGCCTCTGTATTGTGTTACTCAGACTTCTTCTTGTTTCGTTTAAGTCCTGTAAGACAGCCAAACGATCTTTGACATCAAAGGCTTTTTGTTCCACCACTGAAGTTTGACAATCGAGGTCTTCGATTAACATTCTAGTACCAAACAGTAATTCATACGGAGTGATTCCCCCCAGAGAATTTCTTGGCAGATTGTTAAGACTACGTTGGACACTTATTAGATGTTTGACCCACCCATCACCCGAACCGAATACCTTAGCTGTCATGGATTGCTTTAGGTCACGTTTTTTTCTTTCCACTACCGCATTACCCTCAGGATGGAAGGGATTAGAATACCGCAATGCAACACCCAAGCTAGCAATGGCCTCCTTGTAAGCTCGAGAGCTAAACTCAGGACCCTGGTCAGAGTGTAGCGTGCCGATTGCGTATGTGCCGATAAAGACTCGCAAACCCTTTATAACAGTTCTGGCGTCAGCCGAGCGCTGAGGTCACATCCCAATAAATCTTGTCTTAGTAGTTGTGGGACCGCATTCGTCCGTTATGACGTTTGCGTGTAGATAGTCTAATGCTGTCTAACAGTGGTGTCTTTACTGGGCTGGCTACACTGTAGTCAGGTATCTGATGGTGTTCAAAACTATGATATCTGTAACAGGTATCGCAGTTGATTCCAAATTCGTAAACCTGGACACTCATCCCTGGCCACTAGTATATCTCTTCTAGTTGTATTAGCGATTCTAAGATCCCTAGATGTCTCAGACCCTCTCCCATATGTGCTTCGTGAACCACAGCACCTATCTCGTTCCTGTTTGGAATTACTCTGTCCCCCACTCCAGGGATTCGAGCAAAAGGAACGGAGTTTGCATCAATTATGTATGTATTTGTGAGTGGATAGTGTAGAGGTAACGCTGCATAGCTGCCTTCCATTGAGGCTTTTACCACTAGTAACGTTTCACCATCTGTTACTCATTTCGATTGAGTGATTGTAGCTAAGGAAGCCGTTTGCACAGCTGCCTTTGCGGCTTCATCAGCCAATGAATTCCCTGCAACGTGAACGCCATCACGCTGATGACTCAGTGTATGAATCACGTGAGTCTTTTGTAGTTCTTTCTTTAATAGAACTACTTGTTCCCAAAGCGTTTTATGCTTAATTGTGCCACCTTTTGAGGGGGCGTGGTCTGGCGGCAGCCAAGATGGCCGCATAATAACGCAGCGCTCATGAGGCGACTCAAAAGGCCCTGGAAATCCGTCATTTATCCTGCCGTTTTGCCCCTTTTAAGGTCGGCATTCACGGGCTGCTGGGTTCCTGGGCCGGAAGGTGTGCTTTTCGTCCCTCCCGGTGGACTGGGGGCTGAGTACTGGTGGCCGCCGCATGGAGGCCTGCTGGGGCCCGCGTTGAGTGTGGCCGTTATTGCAGCACCGGCCTTAATTAACTGGTGGGCCGACCGTGAAGTGCCCGTGGCCGGGGTCAAGAGTGCCGAGCAGTGCCAAAGTCCGTGAGATCAGCGGGGAGCTGCGCCCGAGGATCGGATGGACGGACTGCTCCCCCCTCCCTCTCGGATATCCTGCAGGAAGAGACGGCCCCCTCTGGTTAGAGACGCAGGGGAGAGACCTGGTGGAGTGCAGGTGAGTGTGGGGTAGCCGGAGCGTGGGGGGCTCAGCGGAGCCCGCAGTCTGGATTGTCGCCCCCGGTTGGAGACCAAATAGAGTTCAAGACACGCAACCTCGGACCTCGGACGGCCCGGGGTGGCGGTGGCTTGCAGGATACTGACCCCAGCAAGAAATCCGGCACGTGGACACTGGCGGGGCTGGGAGTGGTGGCGGTGGCGTGAGGCCCTGACTGGTGAGAACTGGTGCAAGAGCAGCAGGCGGACACCACGAGGGGGGTGCGCCCCCATAAAGGACTGCCCGGCCCTGTGAGGACGGCCCTGGCGGACCGCTGGCCGAGAGGTTGAGGAGTGGCTACAGTTGCAGTGGGCTCCAGGTTGCTGCAGTGGCGACAGTGGTAAGGGTGCACTACTGCGGGGAGGCCCAGCCGAAGATTCGGCAATGCTGCGGTTGCTGGTCGAGTACCGTTTAGCAGTGAAGTGGTCAGGTGTGGGTGCAGGTGGCGGGCAAAGCCCCTTATGTGTTGGTGGGCAGTACCAAACTAGCGATGAAGCCCAAGAAGTCCACGACGACGCAGAACAACACAATGAACAACTACACGGCGGCGCTGAGTGAGGGACCCGAGATCCGCCCCGGATACGCGGCGAAGCCCCGGGAACTTTCCCTGGCCTCCATAATGCTGGCCATACAGACTTTGGGCACCACGCTGGAAACGAAGATTGACAAGATGTCCATTGAACTGACGCTTCAGAGAGCGGACCTGCAGAAAACCTGAGAAAGAGCCGTTCAGAATGCCACGGACATCGCGGAACTTCAAGGTACCACCAAGCAGTTACAGCAGCAGTTCCAGCACCTCACGCATCAGCAGAAACTGGTGGCGGCTCGGCTGGGGGACAAGGAAGGGAGGGCCCGAAGGAACAATATATGGGTAGTGGGGGTGCCTGAGAAAATGGAGGGTCCAAGCGTGGACCTATTCCTGGAGGATCTCATTTTGAACCATCTTAAGCCCAAACGCCTCTCCAAATATTTTGTCATCGAGCGGGCGCACAGGGCGCCGACCCCGCTGCGGAGCCCCGCCAAGGACGATCATCGCGCGGATCCTCAACTATCGTGATAGAGATGCCATTTTGCAAGCGCCCGCCAACACGGGGATCTATGCATTGAAAACACCACCATTCGACTCTTCCCTGATTTCAAGCTTAGGGTCCAGCAGGAGCGTCGATCGTTTGATGGTGTCAAAAAGGCTCTACGTGATCATGGAATCAGATACATGATGTTCTTCCAGGCACGTCTTAAGATCCTAGCGAATGGGAAGTCCTTCTTTTTCACATCCCCGGAGGAAGTAAGTGCTTCTTTGGAGGAGCATATACACGCATCGGGAGGCCCTAGGCAAGGAGGAAGCTGGAGGAATACGGCATCCCAGTCTCCGGCTTTATCGGCAGGATCCATGGGACAAGAGCTTCGCCGGCAGGACAGCCCTCGGCCATCAGGCGGGACGGGGGTTCAAAGCCTGTCGGCCTCGCCGGACATGGGGTGAAGTGGCGGAGATCGTTAGGCTGGGCAGCAGACAAGTTGGAGAGCACGTAATGTAAAGTGGCGTCTTTGTGTCTGGTCATAGTGAGACTCTGATGAACTGGACTGGTGTGGTTTTGAGGGTGGTCCCCGGAGGGGGTTGATGTACCAGTATTTGGACATGTTAGGTTGACCTGTTTGGACACTTTGGAGGGGGGGAAACCTCGATCCCTATAATTGAGCTGAGATATAGACTTTGAGACCCTTTCCCTCAGTCACAACGCATGGCGAGATGGCTAATAGACTGTGTTGTGGGGCTGGAGGATGCCTCAGGTGGTTTTCTTGCTTGTAGCACTCTTCCCCTAGGTTTTTTGTTGTTTGGGCTACAGGCACTCTGCTTGTTGGGGGATGTCGGGCCATGTTGTCCGACGTAGCAGGGTAGCAGGGAGGGGGGTTGAGGGGAGCAGGGTTATTGTTTATTTTTTCTGAGTTTGCTTTTGTATTATGTACAAGTTATGGCTCCATTAGCATCAACAGCAAGGTGGCAGAAGGTGGGTGGCGGGAGGGCTAGGTTGCCATCCCTCAAGCTGAATATGATAGGGGACTATGGCGCACACACCAAGGGAGCAGCAGGTTAATATAGTATCCTGGAATGTAAATTGCCTACAGAACAAGATCAAACGCACTACAGTGCTTCAATACCTTCGCAGGCACGCCCCTGATGTGGTTCTCCTCCAGGAGACACACCTGTTGGGGAACCATTGCAAGGCCTTTGACAGATTTGGTTATACCCTCCGTGCATATGCTGGGTTTACCATGTGCTCCCGGGGTGTGGGGATACTCATCAAGAACTCCCTGCCGCTAATCGTAGGCCGGCGGTGGTTAGATCCCTTGGGGCGCTATGCAGCACTGACTGACATGGGAGGGCCGGACGTTAAACCTATGTTCCCTCTACATCCCCACGAAATTGCACAACACCACTCTCCCTGACATTGGGAAACTCCTCCTGGAGATGCCCATTGGGGCGTTAATCTTGGGGGGAGACATGAATGCAGTCATGGCGACAGATATGGATAGGTCGCTTGCTCCAGTGACCGGGGGGTGGGGGGGTCAAGTCATTTACGGGATTTCGTGCAAGCTATGTGGGCCTGGTGGATCTGTGGCGGGTGCATAACCCACGAGTTCGGCAATATACTCATATATCTGCGGCTCATGGCTCAGGGTCCCGGATTGACTACTTGTTTACACAGACGGGCGGTGTGGGCCTCTTTCGGGGCGGGCACCATAAAGCACGAGGGATATCTGATCATTCCCCTGTAGGAGTGCAGTTGAATGGTCCTAGGCGGGATTGGAGTGTTCCCCCCCCGACTCAACACATTTTTATTTAAGGATCAGGAGTTTCAGGAACAGTTCCGTGAAAGGGTAGATCAATACTTTGCAGAGAATGTGGGGTCAGTTAGCTCCCCTGGGATAGTCTGGGAGGCATATAAAACTGTGGTCAGAGACTTTGTCCAAGCGGAGGTGGGTCAGAGGCGTAAGGAAAAATATGCCCAAGTTGACAAGCTGGAATCGGAGCTCTGGGATATAGAGGACTGAAGGGAGCAGACACAAGAACAGGGACAGGACAGGAACCACAGGGCACAGCTCCTGGTTAAGGAATTAAGGGATGTACTTTCAGAGCCTGGCCTCCACCTTGGGGGTGCCCAGGAGTGGACGCGTCACAGGGAAAGCCAGGATGGGTTCCACAGCGGTATTCGTACAAGCGCCTTGAGACCCTTGCGGGTGAGTAGTGCGCTATACAAGTATCAATTTACATTTTTGTGTGTATGACTTGGGGGACAAGGCCAATAAGATGATAGCCTGGTTGGAGAAAAGAGACAGGGAACGCAATTGGGTACCGGGGATAGAGCTGCCGGATGGGACTGTGAAAGACACGAGTGAGGGCATAGCGGAGGAGTTTGCGCTCTACTATGAGGAGGCATATAGATCACAAACGGCCAGGAGTGCCATGATTTCTTGGCCCCCTTGCAGTTGCCCATTTTGGATCAGACTGACAGGGATGTCTTGGACTCTGCTATCACAGTATAGGAAGTGGAGGAGGCCATAGGGGACTTGCAGGCGGGAAAGGCACCAGGGCCCAACGGGTTTCCGGCGGAGGCATTTGGGTGTGTGTCGAGTAGAACTGCACCCCACATACTTAGCATGTTTAACAAGGTGAGACAGACTGGGCTATGATAGTAGTTATACATAAGGTTGGTAAACTGCAGAGAATGTGCAGCTCCTACCGGCCCATTTCGCTCCTTAATTACGAAACGAAAATCCTTGGGAAGATCTTGGCTACAAGACTGGGAGCAGTGATCCAGTCTCTGATCCACCCGGATCAGTCGGGCTTTATGCCACACAGAAGCACGCGGCTCAATCTGCGGCGCTTGTTTGGAGTCCTGCAGGTAGTGGCGGGGCGTCCAGAGGAACCGGGGCCCACATGGCTTTTGACAGCATGGAGTGGTAGTATATATATGCGGTCCTGGGGAAATTTGGATTCAGGGATAATTTCCGGTTATGGGTGAGGCTGCTATATACGGACCCGCTTGCAAGGGTCCGAGTCAATGGCGTTATCTCTAGAGAATTCCAGCTAGGGCGGGGCACGAGGCAGGGATGCCCCCTCTCCCCTACCCTTTTCGCCTTGGCGTTGGAACCGCTGGCCCATTTGATATGGGTGGACCCTGGGGTATGGGGCATAGACTTAGGAGGAGGCTGGGAAGAACGCATATCGTTATATGCCGATGACATCTTACTGTATATACAACAACCGGCCACTTCCATCCAGAGGTTGATGAACATTCTTCGTACATTTGGGGAATATTCCGGCTACCGCATCAACTGGGACAAGTCCCTGGGGCATGTACTGGTGGGTTCACAACCACAGCTAGCGGAAGACTGTGGGGGACTGGTCTGGCGGGAGGTATTCCGCTACCTGGGCATCTGGGTTACAACGTCGGACACAGAGTTTCTCCGATTAAATGTGTCGAACCAACTGGAACGGCTGCACGGGGATGTGGAACACTGAAAGACCCTTCCACTCTCCTTGATGGGCCATGCTGTCCTATTTAAAATGATGGCCCTGCACAGGTTAATTTACGTCCTGCAGAACTCGCCCTTTCCGATACCGGAGCAGATCTTCAGGACGGTAGAGTCGGAACAGCGCTCCTTATTATGGAGCGGCGGGGGCCCGAGAATAGCTCTTCGGAAACTGCAAAGGGGGCCGTATGAGGGGGGGACTAGCGGTCCTGGACATTCGCCTATATTATTGGGTGACGCAACTGGTCAATATTAATGGTTGGGTGTTTGCCCCACAGGACGAGCCTGCATATAGGATCGATTGTATGGTTCTTGGTAACAGTAATTGCTTAGCAGCTGTCTATTCTAGGAGGAGGCT
The DNA here is from genome assembly GCF_964263255.1 of Lissotriton vulgaris. NCBI lineage: Eukaryota > Metazoa > Chordata > Amphibia > Caudata > Salamandridae > Lissotriton > Lissotriton vulgaris. Next base: position 28,698,054 of record NC_141687.1, on the reverse strand, counting down.
CGGTCGGACTCTGCCGCCCCAAACGGCAGTGGTAGTGCAGGTGTGGAAGCGACAAAGCTGCTGGGTTGGGAGGCGAAACTTACGGAACACATGCCACTATGGGCTGGCAATTTCCTCCCTGAAGTTGCGAAATTGCGGGGTTTACGTCAGTGGAGTCTAATTGGTATTGAGGGACTGGGGGACGTGTAGAAAAGGGGGGACTTGGTGGGCTTTGCGACCCTGCAGACAGAATTTCAGATGGGGAATGGAGAATTCTTACACTATCAGCAGCTTAAGCATGCCATATACACACACAAGAGCTGGGGGGACCAGCTACCTGAGTATGCCCCGCTCGAAGATAGGTTGCTGCTAGATCCCATGATTGACAAGGCTATCTCCCTCACCTATAGAAAGCTCATAAATAACCTCCCTGATCCACTGGGGCCCCTGCGAGAAAAGTGGGAATCAGATGTTGGTCTACTGGAGGATGACGACTGGAGTGAGGCCCTGCAGTGTCCCCGTGAGGTGGCGATTCGCGCCAGATTTAGACTGGTCCAGTTACGTATTCTTCATAGGTCATACACTCCGCGGACGGTGCAGTACACAATCGGTTATGTTCCTTCACGATTTTGTCTGAGGGGATGTGGGGAGGAGGGCACTTTTTTCCACATTCTGTGGGAATGTACAAAGATTTGGGCATACTGGACCATCCTGGTAGGTATAATGGGGGAAGTGGTGGAGGCAGAGGTCCCTTTGGAGGCCCGTTGGCATGTGCTGGGGGTTACGGGCAACGTTACCTGGCCACAATCAAGTAAGGCGTGGCTAGCCCTGGCAAGTATGGTGGCCAAAAGAAACATAGCAAGGTTATGGGGGAGTGAACTACTACCAACGGTGGAGGAGTGGGAGTGGGACTTGGACTGGTGCCAGAGGGTGGAGAAGGTCTTATATAAAAGTCGGGGCTGCGCAAAGAAATGGACTATATGGGCGGCATGGAGGCGCTACAGGGGGGATTGGAGAGACGCCCAGACTGGGACTGAATCGGACTAATGGAAGAAATGCTACTGATGCTGTACTTCTTATAAGATCTGTTGTAGTAAGGCTGAGAGATACCCGGTGGACCTGGACAATTTGGTCCGCAGGGGTGTGTATAGAATGGCACATTTTGGCATGAGTGGGAGGGGAGTGATTGGGGAGGGGTAATTGATTATATGAGGGGGCGTCAGTTGGGGTTTTTAAGCAATGTCTTTGTGGTTGCTTAAATGGGTTGTTAGGGGTTTGATTATTGTTTCTTTTATGTGGGCCGATCGGGGTACTAGAGGGGATGCTAATAGTCCATTTTCTTTACATCCGCCAATGATTTTCTAATGCTGATTGATATTTACTGTTTTGGAGCTGATTTTATAATAAAACAATTTTTTTTTTTAATTGTGCCACTGTTTGTATTTTTTAAACCGTTTCGAACCCAGTTCTGCAAGTGCTTGTTGTAAGATTCGACGCAGAAATACGAATCGCACACTATAAGTGTGGGGAATTCGCAATCGGTATTTTCCAGCGCCATCTTGAAAGCCTGTAGTTCAGCTCGCTGAGCTGTACAGTCTCCGAGTGATTGAGTTTTAGTGACCATAGGTCTAAATTTACCTTCGCGCCAGCGACCTTTAACAACCACGCAGGCAGCACTGTAAGCTTGTTTACCCCCAATTACGGGCTGTGCTGATCCGTCTGTATACATTATACATCCGTAATGTACTAAAGGCAGAATCTCGGCTGGCAAAGGACATTCGTGTTCGTGTAGTAGGAGTTCTTGTGTCTTCAAATAGGAGTCAAATAGGTATTCAACGTCTGTTGCAGCAAGAGAGTTAACCCATTGTATCCATCTCGGATGTAAAGCCTTAGCATTGGGAATGCTTGCTTTCGTCACTGCCTCTAAGGCAGGGACAAGTGTAACGATCATTATGCGTTTACCCTGCGCAAGAGCTCTCTCCTTTGCTACTGCAGTTTGAACCGCTGTCCGAATTTTTTCTGTAGAAGTGAATTTTATTTCCCCTTGTGTGTACAAGTGTGATTTGTATGCTATTGGTACCCTTTCACCTTCATTAAGGGTCAGGTATGTGAATCCGCATCTCCCTGGGATGATTCGGATCACAAGATTGCGGGTATTGTCACGTGTTTCTAACTGTGTTTTTGTTAACATATCCGTTTGCACTGAACGCAAAATTTCTTTGTGTTTTTGACTCCAATTTGTTGGTTTGAAATCAGGTTTTATTAGTTCGTAGAGAGGTTTAACCCTTTCTGCGTAATTAAGAACATAAGTTCTTCCAAAATTCAGGAAACCTAGAATTGACTAAGTTTTTCAGTGTTGTTAGAGGTTGGAGCAGCGCACATTTCTCTAAAAAGTTTGCTGCCAGTCTTTTGCCTTCAGTTGATAACTCGTATCCTAAGAATAGGACGTTGAGTTGGGCAATTCGAGCTTTTTTAAAATTGAATTTGTACATTTCAGAAGCGAACCCAAGTATTATGGTGTTCACTCTTTTCAAGTGCACGTACAAATCATCGTCTGTAAGATAGATGTCATCGACATACGATAAGGCCTCATCATCGTACATTTGTAGTAACTCTGTTACTCTGGCTGAAAATAACCCAGGACTATTCTTGAATCCCTGGGGGAGACGGCAAAATTGTATCTGTGTCCCCATAATTGAGAAAGCGGTCAAGTGCCTGCTTTCAGGTGCAATGTTTTGACAGAAAAACCCATGTGAAATATCTAATGTGGTTTTGTATCTTTTCCACACTATGTTATTCATCAGTGCTGTACTGTGTGAATTGTGTACTGCAAATGTTTTGCAAAAGGAGTTCAGATGTCTATAATCCAAGACTAGACGATATGAATTGTCTGGTTTGTAGACAGGAAAAAAAGGATTGTTCATTGGAGAGGTGCATGTTTCAATCACCCCTTGGTATTCAAGTTGATTTAAAATCTCCCTGACTTGTTTTTTAGCTTCTTGCTTAACTGGATACTGCCTTTGTGTAGTGGGTTCATTTTTTAACTGGATTTTATGGTGAGGAGAATCCTCTTCCCATCCTACATGATTTTTATATAATGCTGGAGCCTGAGCCACTGCCCATTTCCTGGCATATGTGTATTTTTTGTGAATTGGAATATGATTTGAGAAGGCTGGCATAATTATCCCCATGTGGGCACTCCCTGACAATTTCAGGTGGCCAGTCTTGTTCAGCTAGAAGAATGTCATAACCCTTAGAAAGCTTCTCCCAAAAGAGTGCCTTTATTTTTCTAGGTATGTCCCCCTCCATCCGGAGTGTTACTTCATATAACTTGTGGAGTACACTAACCCTGTTGTCGGCAGTTTCAACTTGAATGCATTTATTCAAATCTACTGTCTCCAGATGATCCATCAGGATCTTGCAAGCTATGGTCACTTCTGCTGCGCTATCTAGCATTGTCTGGGCCCACTCCCCGTTCTTGAGTTGTGTTCTCAAGATCCTCAGCATGTCTGATCTTTACATTTGCTACCTTCTTTTTGGTGAATTGAGTTTTCTTATTTTTTGGAACGTGCTGTTCGTCTTTGGACTTCACGCATCTTCTTTTTGTTCTGATCGTCCTCTTCTTTCTGATTTCTGCGAGGAAGTCTGAAAGGTACGAGAGGAACGTGTATCAATATCTTGATATCTATCAGGTTTTCTTAAGTTATCCCTATTTCTAGGGTTATATCTTTTTTCAGAGGGCTCCAGTTGGGGAGACCTACCTCCCCGTTGGGGAGATCTTCCTCTGGAATGAGAACGTTTCTCTTTAGGAAGTGTCTGTTTAGTGTTTTCCCACTTCTTTTTAGGAGTAGTGAGATTATTTTTAATAAAAACTTTTTCAGGATTTTCAGTTAGTTGGGGTTTTAATGGTTTCCCACCCAAACTATCTCTACCTAGTTCTTCATATGATTTTTAAATATTTCTTGCAAGCTCATATGTTTGTTGTGTTATATCTACTTCTTTTATCTTCTGGCGGATTGCCACTGATGCTGCTTCACCTTTAATGTTGGCTAATAATACAGCCGAGACCTGTTTGAAATCTTTCAGTAATTTCATACCCAGATTTATAGCAGGTTCTGGTCCATATTCATTTTGAATCTGTTTCAGGACATCTGGTACTACCCCATAGACAGAACACCATGTGTTTTTGTGTAGATTGAAGCAAACACTGAACCCCAAGTGTTGCAGTGCTCCACATGTGGTGATATCTCCATTGGTAAACAGATTGTGAGAATTCTGTGTTTCTCATGAGGTGTACTATCCGGGAAAACTGCCTCAATTTGAGTAATTTTTTTGTGCTAACCAAAATGGAATTTGTTCCCTTTTGGCAGGCAATTTACCAATGACTGATTGTATAGTCTGTGGTGTGATTTTGTTTGTGTTCCCCTGGTGAGGGATGTGCTGTGGAATCCTTACAGTAGGTTGGACTGTTAAGGTTCGCATGACATATTGAACTAATTGTCTATGTATTTTAATTAACTGTTTTAGCTGAGCTAGCAGTTCTCGACCTGTCATAATTTCTATGTCAGGATGTGGTGTATAGCTGGCTAGTACCTGCCATGTTGCTCCTGGTCTACCTAGTGGACCGAGCCTGGTAATGTCATTTTGATGTTGTAGGCCGCCTTTAAACCAGAGCTGATGCTCTTGGTATGTTAATGGAATTGCAATGTCCTCGTAAGGAACATATTTCTCTGGAGGTTCCTCTACTCTGTAGTAGTGGAACTCATGTGTTTCTGCATCTGCTACAGGAAAATGAATCCATGAATAGAATACCTCTGTCTGCCGATATTCATGTTCCTCTATAACAAAGATTACTTTACCACCTCTCGATGATAATCCATTATTTATGAGTTTGTAAGTTATAGTTTTCCTTACATTTACCGGGATGTTTATAACATCTGGGTAAATCTGTAACCTATTTCTGTCATCTAAATCTGCCTGTGCTGCTGCTGCTGCTATTTCTTCGTCACTAAGCATTATTTATTGACTGAAGAGTTTGCAGAACCAGTTTCAAGGAAACAAAGATTAGGTGCACAATATTTTGTAACACTGTATCCTTCAACGTTGAACAAACCAAAAACTAATACATAGGATTTTCCGTCCTACTCAGTTTTGGCAGATATTAGCCTTTCACCCACTCCAGACGTCTATTGGAGTTTTTACGGGAGAAAGGGGTCTGTGTGAAAAGCATGACTGAGTTACTCTAGTATCTAGCGTTAAATTATCGCCTTACCAAACGTTGTATGCCATGTAGTGTAGTTCCTATATTCCCAATAGGCTCTGCGCATTGGAATAATAAATCCTGTAGTTTAGACGTAGGACTAAGGTCGACTAGGTCTCTACCGAATCTATTAGACTTAATTGTGAGTGCCAGCTAGCTCAGAGGTCACTAGAAACTTTCTAGAATTCACAAGAAGGGATTAGTTTCTGACAACCGCATAAACATGACAACTTTGTTTCCCCAGGATAAGAAACATATCTCTAGAGTCACGGAAACAATAGATAGCTATTTTACTCAGTCAATCGTGCATGCTTCGTTTCACCAGATGTGCTGAGAAAATAGAGAGACGGGCGTTTTCAATAAAAAGTATTTATTGAACAGTCTTCTCAAGCATAAGAAATGCACTGCTACAATCATAATACTGGTTATAAAGTACAAGGCATATAATACAAAAAGTATTATAAAGTAGTACTGTAAAAGCATGATATGGTTTCTAAGCCATAAATTGCCAAAAACATATAAAATACATACAGTGATAAAATAATGACTAAAAGTACTCAATTGGTGCTTCTAAAATACGCCTACCCTGGTGTACCTAACCTAAGTTTAGTACAAGGGAAGAAGTAAGTGAGGCGTAGCTTAAGTTTAGTATTTGTCTGCCAAGAATCTATCCAAGAATTCTCTAAGGGTATAATCAGCTCCGTACCTTGGTTTAGAATGAAGGAGGTCTTGTATCTCTCTCTCAGGACTCGATTTCCCAGCAACCCGCACGGGTAGCCTGGAAACACCGGAGCTGGATTTCTCGGCAGGAGAAAAGACAGGGTCTCTCAGTGCGTCAGCTGGAGGGTCGGCTTCCTTCGGCACTTGCTGCTGCAGGGCCTCGGGCAAGTAGTTAGTCGATCTGCTCCAAACCACCGTCTGTTTGGCTGGGCAAATCTAGAATTATTTATACTTTGAAGGTGCCGAGTTTGACGTGTGATTGGACTTAATAACGCCATGAAAGACTCAGTTCTTCGAAAACTCCATGATTTCCTAGATAAATTAGTATTCAGGCAAGGGAAAGTCCCTAGCTGCTGAAGGCGGGTTTCTCTAAGAAATCGTTGTTGATTCTTGGAACTTAGTGGAAGTAGCCATGTCGTATTTGGGCTGCAAAGGCTCAGTCTAAATATGGTAATGATTTCTATGCCTATATAAGGATCGGATAATCTATACCTGTATTAAGGCATGAATCAGTAAAATTTACAGTAGGGTCCTAGATTCATTTACAACAGGTCCCTGCCTGATACCGCAACCAGACTGGCTGGGATAAGGATTCTCCTTTACATGTTGTTCCCATATGTACTACTTTTCAGCCACAGCCTCAATATTCAATCAAACGTGATGCTAAAGCGTCCACAAAAGAGATTCTTACTCAATTGGAACATCAGGGTGTAATTGAACCCTGTGTCTCTGCGATGAATAATCCTCTCTTTCCGGTTTTAAAACCTGATCGTTCTTATTGCATAGTTTTGGATTATAGGCTTTTGAATAGTCATACACGCACTTTTGCAGTGCAAAACACGCATAGGACAGAGTTAATCAATAATAGTGTGCGTAAAAGGTTTATAACTACAATTTAAATCATAACCTGGCTCCTCAGAGCCTGGATTTGTTCACTTTCAATGCCCTCGGTTCTCAAAGGGGATATGCAAGACTACCCATGGGGTATAAGAATAGCCCCAGGGGTGGGCAGCGCGATGGCGGAGTAGACGCTTTGGCTGGAGGCTGCGAAGGCCCGGCACCGATCCTGTATGTAATCCTGATCCCAGAGCCCCATCCGGCGATAGTGGGAAACCCCAGGGAAGCATATCGCTAATATTCAGCGGGCCTGCGTCGCCAAACCACAGAAGAAACATGCCAAACTGGCTCCAACCTCATTCCCCCTGGAGCGAGTGATTTCAAGATGGTGGCGTCTGCAGGCTGCGGAAACTAGCATAGGTGAGGAGGGGAAAGGAGTCGGCGACCCGTGCAGACAGACACACTCACCTGCAGGGGTGGCCGGAGCGAGTGGTCCCCCCGGTCTAACAACTGGGTACAGAGGTCTGGGACCTCCCCCAGGGCCGGCCTTTGGCATGTGCAAGCTCTGCACCTGCACAGGGCCGCCAAACCCCAGGGGCCGCCATGCCATCATATACAGGCCTTCCACTTAATGCACTCTGAAACACAGCTATGCGGCGTGCCAGCGGGTGCCCCTTGCGCATGTGCGTGCCTCTCTGCGTCGGCTCTGCTGCTCCACACAGACGTGCCAGTTGCCAGATGGCTCAGTAAGGTAATAGTTAAAGATTTAACACACTGCTCCGCTCTGGAGTCAGAGTGCTACAATGTTGCAAATTGCCCCAGCCGCTGCGCGCCTTTCAGACACCACTCTCTCACTCACTGCCAATTATCGGTCCGAGACAGAGAGGGGAGCCAACGCTGCTCTCAGCAGTGAGTGCCTAGCCTTCTGTTCTGCAGTCTCCCTAAAAAACTGAACACATTTTCCTCCTTTTTATCTCCCCTTGCGACGTCACATCCTGCTGACAGGGTGTGCGCTGGGAGTTAAATTGGAGGTGGAGGCCGGCTGCTCAATGGTTAGCGGGCGGCGCCAAAATCATGGGGCTCGGCTGCCTTGAAACACCGCTGAATGCACCTTCTGCACTGCTGCGCCATCTGCGCTGTGGGGGAAGAATAAAGTCATGGATGCCGACCGCAGGGAATACTTATTTCCAAACTGGGAGCTTGGCCGGGCCGAGTGAGAGTGCTGCAGGCAGCCCGTGACATCACATCATGGAGTAACACACCGATTGCAGTGGGGGGGTACAAGCAATCGGCAGAGTCGTGGATATTTCTCTTCGCAGCTCAACTGTCTGGTTTCTGGTCCTCTAAGCTGGATCAATGGGCCCTGCTTCCCCCTGCCGTTAATTATCTAACTGCACAAGTGGCTGCTGCACACTGTCGCAGAAACATCAAGATAAAGAGCAGGACCAGATCGGTGAGTCTGCCCCCTCCCCGGTTCCACTCTCAGAGTCAATGGCAGAATGTGTGCTTCCCTCGACCCCTCCAACGTTGGCTGATGCCGACCCGCCATTGTGAGCCTGTTGCCGCCCTGAATAACTACAGAGAATACTGTCCGCCAGTGCACTTTCGGCCTGCTGCTCTGTGCAGAAAGCGTAGTGTGACTGTGGTATATTCATGATCCTGCCGTATTAGGGGTCAGTGACTCGGGCCCGCAGCTGTGAGATCATGTACCAGACCGCCTCAAATCCAAGTAAGTAAGTGCAACATTAAACATCTTATAACATGTGAACTTGTAAAACGACCAGTGCTCTTAATAAAATGTAACGTTTGTCAGAGCAGAAGAAATTAAGAGGAACACCTGCTCAAAATTTCGGTAGTGAAGTCTGCGCCTCGGATACATTCAGTACCCCAGCGACCAATGATGTGTGCTTTCAAGTGATGAGACCCAATCTGGAAAACAGTCCTCATCACCTTCTTTTCTTCCCCCCCCCCCCCCCCTTTATAGCAGTCATTATGTAATTCTCTGTACTTGAGGTGAGCAAGTGGCAGGCACCTTGCGCCGGTTTTGCAACGCATAATCTGACCCTACTACAATAACTCCCATTGCTGAAATTTAGAGAAACCTTCTTTTGTTTGCAGTGGTGTGGCCCGCACTGTCAATGAGTGGTGCATATCTGAATCCTCGTTTTGTTTACAGTATGGTCAGCTTAGAAGGGCACTAGGTGCTTCAGTTTCTGGTTATTTCCAACAGTTTAAACATCTTCTTAGAGAGTCTTGTTGCTCAAAAGGGCGCAATTGCTGTTATTTATATGTTTTCCTAGTCTTCCTTGCTTGATTTTGTTTGCGAAAAAGTGTCACTCTTGGTCATTGAAATCTCACTCATAATTTTACTGGAATTATGAAAGTGCATCACCACCCCCTGTTGTTTAATTATTTTGTCCACCATAAGCGTGGAAGGGTATACTCAGACGTGAGTCCCTAGCTCATTGCACCATCAGGATTCAAGCAAGCCGGGCCGAAGACGGCTGAAATGCCGGAAACCGGTCCCCGGTAGCTTGTTTCCTTCCCAGTGAAAGAATTGGCTTGGTAGTTTGGTTTGCCCTGTTCCCATGATACACTGGGCCAGGGACAGACTAATTTGCATATAGCCAGGTTCTGAGCTGGGATGGTGCAGTGAGCTAAAAAACGGTGTTGGATTAAGCCCTGATCTCTTAACTGGGTGAGAGTATTCTGCTTAATTCAGAAACTCTGTCCATCACCACCCCCTGTTGTTTAATTATTTTGTCCACCATAAGCGTGGAAGGGTATATTCAGACGTGAGTCCCTAGCTCATTGCACCATCAGGATTCAAGCAAGCCGGGCCGAAGACGGCTGAAATGCCAGAAACCGGTCCCCGGTAGCTTGTTTCCTTCCCAGTGAAAGAATTGGCTTGGTAGTTTGGTTTGCCCTGTTCCCATGATACACTGGGCCAGGGACAGACTAATTTGCATATAGCCAGGTTCTGAGCTGGGATGGTGCAGTGAGCTAAAAAACGGTGTTGGATTAAGCCCTGATCTCTTGACTGGGTGAGAGTATTCTGCTTAATTCAGAAACTCTGTCCATCACCACCCCCTGTTGTTTAATTATTTTGTCCACCATAAGCGTGGAAGGGTATACTCAGACGTGAGTCCCTAGCTCATTGCACCATCAGGATTCAAGCAAGCTGGGCCGAAGACGGCTGAAATGCCAGAAACCGGTCCCCGGTAGCTTGTTTCCTTCCCAGTGAAAGAATTGGCTTGGTAGTTTGGTTTGCCCTGTTCCCATGATACACTGGGCCAGGGACAGACTAATTTGCATATAGACAGGTTCTGAGCTGGGATGGTGCAGTGAGCTAAAAAACGGTGTTGGATTAAGCCCTGATCTCTTGACTGGGTGAGAGTATTCTGCTTAATTCAGAAACTCTGTCCATCACCACCCCCTGTTGTTTAATTATTTTGTCCACCATAAGCGTGGAAGGGTATACTCAGACGTGAGTCCCTAGCTCATTGCACCATCAGGATTCAAGCAAGCCGGGCCGAAGACGGCTGAAATGCCAGAAACCGGTCCCCGGTAGCTTGTTTCCTTCCCAGTGAAAGAATTGGCTTGGTAGTTTGGTTTGCCCTGTTCCCATGATACACTGGGCCAGGGACAGACTAATTTGCATATAGCCAGGTTCTGAGCTGGGATGGTGCAGTGAGCTAAAAAACGGTGTTGGATTAAGCCCTGATCTCTTGACTGGGTGAGAGTATTCTGCTTAATTCAGAAACTCTGTCCATCACCACCCCCTGTTGTTTAATTAGGAATTATGAAAGTGTCACACATAGCAATCTGAAACCTTGGCAGCTATGTATATATCCTTAATATAATCCGGGTCTGCTGGCTCAGTGGACTAAAGCAGCCACTACAGGGGCCTGTGTTCGACCTCATGGTCACAGGTTCAAATCCCGGCGGGTCCACTCGGCCTTTCATCCATCTGAGGTCGCTAAAATGAGTACCATTGAGTTGGGTAACAATAAACATCTGTTATTCAGCGCCAGGACGCCTAAGGGTAATCGGGCGCTTTACAAATACACATGTTATGTTGTTATGTTATGTTATGTTATAATGATCCTCTGAGAATGGATACCTATTTGCATGGTGGCCCATGGCAGGGATTTGGCGGCCTCCAGCTCTGTTCCACTTCCAAACACCCTGACCCCCCCTTCTTCACTGGCCTCCGCACCTGCGTTTCTCCTGGTTCCTGATTGGCTTCTTTTTTCCCTACCCACTGCTGGCCATGTCATGTGTCACAATACCCTCCTCCTCCTAAATGTTATCGTTCTGAGACGAATTCAGAATGGTAGGAACACCTGCAGGTACTGGTCATCTAGCACCTTTTCTGGACGTTTTATTAAAGTCAAAGTCAAAGGATTTATATAGCGCGCTACATACCCAGAGGGTCTCAAGGCGCTTGAAGAAGGGTGGGGAATTACTTGTCGAATATCCAAGTTTTAAGTTGCTTTCTGAATGCTAGGTGGTTCTGAGTGAGACGAAGGTGAGTGGGGAGTGAGTTCCAGGTTTTAGCTGCCAGGTAGGAGAAGGATCTATCTCCCATGGTGGTTTTGTTGATGCGAGGTACGGTGGCAAGGCTTGGTTGGAGGATCGTAGCTGGCGGGGGGGTGTAGAAGGAAAGTCGTGTGTTGAGGCAATCGGGTCCAAGTTCGTAAAGTGCTTTGTGTGCGTGGGTTAGGAGGCGGAAAGTAATCCTCTTATTGACGGGGAGCCAGTGGAGGTTTTTCAGGTGACTGGAGATGTGGTCTTTACGCGGGATGTCTAGTATGAGTCTGGCTGATGCGTTCTGGATGCGTTGGAGTTTTTTCTGGAGTTTTGCGGTGGTACCGGCGTATAGGGTGTTTCCGTAGTCCAGGCGGCTTGTAACCAGTGCATGGGTGACCGTTTTTCTGGTTTCGGTGGGGATCCAGCGAAATGTTTTTTTGAGCATGCGAAGAATGTTGAAGCAAGATGATGAGACGGCGCTGACCTGTCTGGTCATCGAGAGTGAGGAGTCCAGGATGACGCCCAGGTTCCGTGCGTGGTCCGTCGGGATGGGTGCTTTTCCAAGGGCCTCTGGCCACCAAGAGTCATCCCAGGTGGAGGGGGAGGTACCTAAGATAAGGACTTCTGTTTTGTCTGAGTTCAGTTTCAGACGGCTATGCTTCATCCACTCGGCTACTTCTTTCATTCCTTCATGTAGGTTGGTTTTGGCGGTGTTAGGGTCTTTGGTGAGTGAGAGGATCAGTTGAGTGTCGTCAGCGTAGGAGATGATGTTGAGGTTGTGTTGGCGTGCGATGGCCGCGAGGGGGCTCATGTATACGTTGAAGAGGGTGGGGCTGAGTGAGGATCCTTGTGGTACGCCGCAGATAACTTCCGTGGCCTCTGACTTGAATGGTGGGAGGCGGACTCTCTGGGTTCTTCCGGTGAGGAACGAGGTGATCCATTCCAGTGCTTTTCCTTGGATTCTGATGTTTCTGAGGCGCTGTAGAAGGGTGCTATGGCAGACTGTGTTGAAGGCTGCAGAGAGGTCAAGGAGGATGAGGGCGACTGTGTCTCCATTGTCCAGTAGAGTTCGAATGTCGTCTGTTGCTGCGATGAGGGCGGTCTCCGTGCTGTGTTTGGCTCGGAAGCCGGACTGTGAGGGGTCGAGGGATTTGTTGGTTTCGAGGAAGGCGGCGAGCTGGTTGTTGACAGCTTTCTCGATGACTTTGGCTGGGAATGGAAGGAGCGGGATGGGGCGGTAGTTTTTGAGTTCGGTGGGGTCAGCTGTGGGTTTTTTCAGAAGGGCGCTAAGTTCGGCGTGTTTCCAGCTTTCCGGGAAGGTGGCGGAGTTGAGGGAGCAGTTGATGACGTCTCGGAGGTGTGGTGCTATGATGGAATCTGCTTTGTTGAAGATGTGGTGAGGGCATGGGTCTGTGGGGGATCCTGAGTGGATGGAGTTCATCAGGCGGATGGTGTCCTCAGTGGAGATTGGGTTCCAGTCGTTAAGGATGTTCAAGGGGGGTGAAGGTACGGCAGAAGGTTGGGTGGGTTGGTCTCCGGGTTGGTTGTCGAAGCTGTTGTGGATGTCTGCGATTTTGTTGTGGAAGAACGAAGCTAGGGAGTCGCATAGGGCTTGAGAGGGGGTGATGTCGTTGGAGTTGGCTGAGGGGTTGGTAAATTCTTTGACGATGTTGAATAATTCCTTGCTGTTGTGGGCGTTGTTATCTAGTCGGTCTTTGAATGCGGCTTTCTTGGCAGATCGGATTAGTTGGTGGTGTATGCGGGTGGCGTTTTTGAAGGCGTCCCTGGTGCTGGTGTTTGGGTCTTTTTTCCAGGCTTTCTCGAGGGAGCGACAGAGTTTCTTCGATTTCTTAAGATCATCGTTGAACCAGGAGGCGTTTTTGCTGCCTAGTTTGATTTGACGTTTTTTCAACGGTGCTAGGATGTCAGCGCTGTTTGATAGCCATTGGGTGAGGTTAATGGCTGCTTGGTCGGGGTTTGAGGAGTGGACAGGGGGGTTTTGAAGAAGCGATGAGGAGATCTGGTCGATGGTGATTTTGTTCCAGTTTCTTCGCAGAGAAGGTTGAGGATGGTTGTGAGTTGTGGGCTTATTGTGGATAAAATGAACGCAGCTGTGGTCCGTCCAATGTAGCGTTGTGGTGTGACTGAAGGAGATATGTTTGCTGGAGGTGAAGATAGGGTCAAGTGTGTGACCTGCGATGTGGGTGGGGGTGGTGACAAGTTGTTTGAGTCCGAGGTTGGCGAGATTGTCCAGAAGGGTGGTGGCGTTGCGGTCATTGCTCTTTTCCAGGTGAAAGTTGAGGTCTCCCAGTAGAATGTATTCCTCGGAGGGGAGGGCGTGTGGGGTAATAAAGTCAGTGATGTCGTCGCTGAATTGTGCACGGGATCCTGGAGGTCGGTAGAGGAGGGTGCCTCTGAGTGTGGTCTTGGGATCGGTGTGGATCTGGAAGTGAAGGTGTTCGGCGCTGGTAAGGTTGACGTCTGAGCTGGTTGAGATGCGAATGGAGTTCTTATGGACGATAGCGATGCCTCCTCCTGTTTGGTCGGCGCGGTCCTTACTGATGATCTTGTATCCTTCCGGGATGGCAATGGTGATGTCTGGGGCTGATGAGGCGTTCATCCATGTTTCTGTTAGGATGGCGACGTCGGGAGAAATGGTGTCTAGCAGGTTCCAGAGGTCGATGGCGTGTCTGTGGACTGAGCGGGTGTTGAGCAGGATGCATTTTAGGTGGTTGGAGTCAGATATCTGTTGTGTGTTCGTGGATGAGGAGTTGTACTTGGTGCCGTCGAACTTGCAGGAGTTGCAGGAGAAGGGTCCATGGGTGTGTCCAGGAGCGGCTTGGACGCAGTTGGGGAGACGGCCGGGGTTTAGGGCTATGAGGGTGGTGGCGTAGTATGTAATGCGGGTGGGGTGGGTGGTACGAGGGCCAGGGGGTCTGGCGCTGGGCGCGGTCCAGGCGCGGACGGGCATAGACGGGCTTACCTTTGGCGCAACTTCGGCGCGGCCGTAGCGTGTGGACGCTGCGCGTGTGGACATCTGGCATAAATGGAGAGTGGAGGGGGCGGATCGTACGAGGGGCAGCAGGGAGGCGGTAGTGTGGATGAGGGGCGGGCCAGGGGATACCAACAACAAAATGGAGGGTCAAAGGGAAAGCCAGACAGGGGCAGCAAATACACAAATACGTCGAGTGAGCAGTTGAATGAAATAAATGCACAGACACAAGAAAAATGAGCACAACAGCCTGAGCGAGGTCGCGCTAATTATGCCAATCAGTAACAGCGGCGCTATGCGTGAAAAGCGCTAAAATGCTATGGGGCTCGGTAAAACAGTGCTGTAGTAAACACAGAAGTAACGATACCAGGGATGCGTTAGCACGGAGCATCTCAGCTGCAAGTGAAGAGGAGCGTGGGGAGCGACCGTTCTGAGGAAGTTCCAGGTGGTCACAGTTTGGCCAGGGGAGTGGAAGGCTCGGTAAACGTGGGTGGGAGGGGCAGCAGGGAGGCGGTAGTGTGGATGAGGGGGCGGGCCAGGGGATACCAACAACAAAATGGAGGGTCAAAGGGAAAGCCAGACAGGGGCAGCAAATACACAAATGCGTCGAGTGAGCAGTTGAATGAAATAAATGCACAGACACAAGAAAAATGAGCACAACAGCCTGAGCGAGGTCGCGCTAATTATGCCAATCAGTAACAGCGGCGCTATGCGTGAAAAGCGCTACAATGCTATGGGGCTCGGTAAAACAGCACACACCTTCCTGAGCTCCGGGGGGCTCCGCCCCACCTGGACCCCCTCTTCTGGGGCCCCCTACCTACGCTCCCTGCCCAGGGCCACCATGAGCCTAGAGCCGCCCCTGCCTCCCCTCTCTCCATGACACACAAAGAATCGACTGGTCAGAGGGGGGAAATCCCCACAGCGGGTTCATGGGCCCGGAGCTGGGTGCTCCCCTCGCCTGCCTGGGGGTGAGGTGCGCAAACGTGTGGAGTGCTCTCTGACCGAACTGACTTTCGCTAGCCCGCGGCATAGACGTGAGGCCCAAAGTGAAGGATGGCGAGGTGGTGACGGGGAGGAGGTGGCGGCTCCTGCTCCAGCTCCTGGAGACCCGTACTCCGCAAACCTGGGCTCTGAACGGGGGGAGGAAACAGGAGGCTCCGGAAAAAGGAGAATCCCAGCAGGGCCTCTACAATAACAGAAGCAGTGAGCAGGTACTGGGAGACGCGGTGTTGCGGACTAGATCGAGGAGACAGGGAGAGGCCTGTGGACAAACGAGGGTCCTCGACCGGCCCTAGACGCGGGTCCACTGGACACACTAAGCCTAGGAAATTGCTGAAGGGACCCTGTTTGAGCAAACCGCAGTGTCAGTTCATGTGGCAATAAGAGACAATACGCAAAACCTTAAGACAGATACTACCGATAATAAAAAAAAATGGACAGGCTAGAAGATACCGATAGAAGACCCGTCAGGAGGAAACTCGCCAGGTATGAGGAGGGCTAACCGAAGACCCTCGCAATCTACTAAACTTAGCGCGAGCCCCCTCCAGAACAACAAAGCCTTGGTGATCCACCTGATGTTGGAAGAAGGTAACAGTGTGAGGACTGAGGGTGGTTCTCGGATTTTGGCAAGAGAACAAGAGGCCTACAGGAGCACGGGTGGTACGCGACGCCTGAACAAAGCGTGCAGGATTGGAGGGGTCCCCTGAGAGGCCAGAGGTTTCCCCCCATGAGATGAAAGGGAATTCCAAGCCGAATTTCAGTGCACGTGCCAAAAAGCCCCCCCCCACCCCCCCTTAGGTGGGTGACCCCAGAACAGAAAGCAGGAAAAAGAAAATAAGGTAGAGGGACAAAAGAACACAGAGCCAGGAACGGAGATAATAAGGTCAATCATTAAGCAGATCTCAGTTTCTACAAGTAAGTGTCGGTTGCCGAATGCCTCAAAGTGAGAGACCGGCCTGAACGAGTGGGGATACCTGAATAGCAGAGGTTACATGCTACTTTAAAAGGGAAGCGACCACTGTGGAACTCTCCCCCTCATCACACTGCAATAAGAACCAGCAAGACTCCCTGACAATACAGCTGCACTGAATAGCAAGAGATAAAGAGTCGAAGCCCCAAAGGCAGAGGAAGATGGACAGATACACCAAAAGTAATGGCCCCTCCCTTGGGACCTACAGGCAATCTACCCCCTATGCTCGATAGCGCAGCCCTCCTGAAGGCAATACAATTGTCTATAGAGGTGCTAGGGGGAAGAATAGCGGAAGCGCGCACTGATGTGACCCTACTAAGACAAGACCTCCGCAAATTATCAGAGAAAGTGGCACTTGCATACCAGAGCATCTCAGATGTGGAAGACCTCTCGGGCAATCTGTTGAAAGAGGTCCCAAAGCTGGCAGCCTCTTTGAAAGAGACCAAATGGAGAGTAGATAATGAGGAAAACTGCGCACGGCGGAATAACCTACGTATTATAGGCTTTCCAGAGGGTTTTGAAGGCACAGACGTAGGATCCTTCCTCATCCAATTACTCAAAGACACCTACCTGACTACGCAATACTCTGCCTGCTTTGTGATTGAACAAGGCCACAGGATGCCGGGTGCACGGCTCCTACCCGGGGCCTCTCCCAATGA
This sequence comes from Lissotriton vulgaris, assembly GCF_964263255.1. Lineage (NCBI taxonomy): Eukaryota > Metazoa > Chordata > Amphibia > Caudata > Salamandridae > Lissotriton > Lissotriton vulgaris. The sequence goes on along the minus strand of NC_141687.1, from coordinate 28,681,105 downwards.
TGCACAGTTTTTAGGTCTCGCTGAGCCAGCGCATGCGCAGCTCTGCAAGACATTTAGTGTGTGGCTACAAAAAATGCTATAACCGTTTTTGCTTGTGGCGGCCTAGATCTTGCGGGTACGTGCACAAGCGTGTGCGCCTAGCTCCGCCTCTCCAATGCTCGCTATGCCTCTCCTTCTTCCTCTTTTCTGTAACGCAATGAGGCTCGAGTATACTTCTGAGGAGGCAGGGGGCAACATGTGTGAGCGTGGTTGCTTTTGTGGATAAATGGGGACGGATAGAGAAGGAAAAGGACTCTGCCTCTTCCTTACTGCCCAGAGAAGACACGGACAATGTGCTCTTCTTTTCTGTGCTGTACAAAAGGGGGTGGTGAAGGACGGAGCATCTGAATCAATCAAACACTCACACCCAGTCAAAAGATCTGGGTTTAATCCATCACCTTTTCTGTGCTGGCAGCTGATCCCCCCCCCCCTCTTCCTATTATTCCCTCTTTTTCTGTCTTGCTCCTCCCTTACTGAAAGCCGTGACTTAAAGAAACGGTTCACAACCTCTCTTTCCTTCTTTCATTTAGTTTCTTCCCTGTGAAATGGATCCAAAAAACAAAAACACTCATGCGGGGAATGCCTTTTTTCTGACATTTTTCTATTTCAAAGTGCAGCATCGGGATGGAGAGAAATAAAAGGTTTTAAATATGAAAAATAAATACATGAATAAATAAAGCAAGACGGATTGGTTGCAAAGTGGCCAGATTGGTTTTATTCACATCCAAACACATCAGCCTCGCTTTACAGACTTTTCAGTGAAGCGCTACTTTTCTTTTCTCGTCTTTCTTTGAACAGCATTGTTGTCTCCAGGTGGGGAAGTGCACCATTCCGCTGCAGAGATGATACAACCCTACTCCTCCATTTTTGTTGATTTACCACATCGCAGTAGCGTTGTCCGTCAGGACCCGAACTGACTGACCGCGGTGGGAGGGAGAAAGGCCTTGGGAGCAAAACGTCTCACCTGCAATTCTAGAAGATTGATGTGAAACAATCTTTCCTCTGGAGACCAAAGGCCTTTCACCTCCAGAATGATACCCCAATGAGCTCCCCACCCTAAAGTAGAGGCATCCGTTATCACTGTGGCCACCGGAGGAGGAGGTAGAAATGGCTTCCCTTGAGACAGGTTGCCTGGAATACTCCACCATGATAGCTCAACTGCAGTGTGTCTGGAGATTCAGACCACCTCCTTAAGATCTCCGATGTGTTGAAACCACTGCCTGCAGAGGCATAACTAGAGTGCCCTCATGTACCAGTGTGCATGGTTGACAAACAGTATGAAGGAAGCAAACGGACCGAGCAAGCGTAGAACCTTCAGGACTGGAACAGCCGCTCTATCTTGAAACATTGGAATAATAGCCTGGCTTTCTAGAATCCTCTGAGGAGGGGGAGAGCACAATTCACAGTAGTGTCCTCTATGAATAGGTTGTGCTGAAAGGGCACCAGATGAGATTTGGGTACGTTTCTTGGGAAACCCATGTTGATGCAGATGATGCAGCACCATCTCTGCTGACTTTGCTTTGAGCAGCCAGACATCTAGATAGGGGAAAACAGGAATGCCCAACCTCCGAGAAATGCCGCTACCACCACCATCACCTTTGTGAAGACCTGTGGTGAGGATGTAAAACTGAATGGAAGAACAGCGATTGGTAATTTTATGATCCTAGCATAAAAAGGAGATACTTCCGATGCGACCTCAGAATGGGAATGTGAAAATAAACACCATTTAGGAGAGTAGGATCTGCTTCTTATAGTTCCCCCACTTTTTGCTGATGTTTCACTGTTTTCAACTTAGTTTGGCTGGAATTCTGCTATTCAGGACCCCAGCCTAGCTACTTTACCTGTAAATTGATTGCATGTACTTTAGGTACACTCCAGATTGGATTCTGGGGTGCACTTATAAGTCCCTAGTAAATGGCACAAAATGTACCCAGTATAACGTAAGTAGTGTGTCTTGAGCACACCTGATAGATAAACGTATTACTCTGTTTTCTCCTTATCTAACGATCTGTGTGCTGCACCTAATTTAGTATAACCTACTTACTCCTTGTGTATAAAGTGAACATGTGGTCAGCTAGCATAAATGCTAGCTGAAACTTAGGTGCGCACTACCTGTGTAATTATAACAATGTTAATTCACATTACAAAACACATGTGTTTGTACTATTAGTCTTTACAATTTATTTTTACTTTCAAAAAATTGAATGAAATGAAATTTAACAAAACTAAACATCACTTTGTAGAACAAATTCATATACAATGTAGCATCATGGAAATCATTCAAAAGACAACGTATTTTTGAAGTTGTAGAAAAACCCAATGCATTTCGGGACTTGTTTGTAGTCCCTTCGTCAGGGGCAACGTTGAAAGTCTAAAAATAATATACAAGCACATCAATGAAGACATCAATTACGGACTATACAAACATTAGCAAAAAAGCTATATCTTGTCAGGTTTAAGCTTCCTAAACAATAAGGAAACAAGAAAGCATAGATCCACCACCACAAGAATCACCACAGTGTTCACCAATACAATAATCCTAATAACTCACTTTAATATATGAGGGCCAATCCCTCTGTCGCAATGTAAAGTCAATCAGTTTTTCAAAAAAAGATTCTCTGAAAAAATTCAAGTTGTTCTATTAACATGACTTATTGTTAAAAGCGACCGTGTAACCAAAAGACAACAACATATCTAACGTTCCCATACCTATAAAGAGATGACTGTCAGGTTCGTAAGTCCAGTATGTACGGTGCTTCTTATCCTGTCAAAATTAAAACCAAGGATGTACCATAACTAGTATATTCATGAAAAAGCTATGGCTATACACGTGTGTAATGATGTTAAGCCGATCTCATACCAATAGAGCTGCCACTGCTCCCCACACCGTAAACGTCACTCGCAAAAACCTCTCAACAACCTGCAAAATATTAACGCTTTGATCAATATCGCTATTCTCACCAAACTCGCACTGAAGGTTATTACTCCAAAAGTATAGAGTTTAAACTTACTAGAGTCCTCTCAAGTCAGCGTATATCCATCTCCACAAGATTCGAGGCAGTCGAGTTCTAAGGGGTACTCGAGAGAGTGTCTATTAACCATAGAGCTGTGAGCTATCTTGCCATCCTATTGGCTGGAACTGCCTGCTATCCCGGTTTTGCCAATCAGCGCTCTGTTCACATGGCTAAGCACAAAAGCGTCATCCACACTATTCCTCGGACCGTCACCTAAGTAATCACTGAAGCCTATTGGTTGGAATAACCTACTATGCCGGGTCTACCAATCAGCGCTCTCTTCCCATGTCAGAGCACAAAAACGTCATCAGCACCATTCCTCAAGCCGTTACCTAGGCAATCACTAAAGCTTTCAACGAACTTTATAGAAACACGCGAACGATCGTGAGTTTACCAACTCGCCAATTAATTCATGAGATGAATCACAAAACAAAATAACAAGCAGAAACAGCCAACAACGATCAAAACTGCTCAGCCTTTCAAAAGTGCAAGAAATACATGAAAAAAAATAAGAACAAATGATGAACTGAGTTAATGAAACCAATCTGTCTAACGTGATTACTTCAAAAATCCTAAACACATCATATGTAGTTTGCTAAGTTAATCTTGAATAGTCCTGTCTTACAGGTAACAACTAAATTCAATTCGGTCATTGAGCCCACCAGGGTTCAGTGTGTTTAACCTTTTTATCCAGAAGCTTTCTCTCTGCAAAAAATGTTTGTTTGTGTCAGTACCTTTGTGGGTCAATACTACCTCTAAGATTTGGAATCTAAGTTGGGCAATAGTATGTTGCTTATCTAACCAGTGTTGGGCCAATCTAGAAGTAGTTGACTTATTTCTGATTCTGCTTTTATGCTCAGCAGAATAAGAAATAAGTCAACAACTTCTACATTGGATGCTTGCGGAGTAATGGTATGCGGAGTAATGGTATGCGGAATCATAACGCGGTCGTGATAACGGCCGCATTGTGATTCCCCGCGGAAGTAAGAATGCGGGATTTGATCGTATATTCGTCTGCTACTGAAGCCTGTGTACGGAGCTCGTGGCTGTGTTCTCACTCTGCACACGCCCCGTGGGTCCCCTGTGACACTACCTTGGGTGGTTCCTTGGGGTCCCGGCGATTCTACGTGCTCTATGCACCGTGTCTAGTCAAGTTGTGGTTGTTATACTACTTTCTTAATATAAGGTTTGATCTCCCCCTGGGTCCCGATGGGTATTTTGCCGTTTACTGTTGTTCTAGTACTGTAATATTGTGTGACTTGTTCTCTAATCTCATAAAGAGGTTAGTAGAGAGTGTTTAGTGATAAATAAATATATATTTTATATATATCTTGTGTGGTTCTCCTTTCATTTGGTCATTCATGAGGTTATAATCTTTCTAATAATGCCCCCATTTTTGAAAACATGTTTGCTTTGGATCTAGTGGCTTTTTACAACTGGATCCAGTCAGCCATAGACACTTGTCTTCCTATTTCTGTCAGGAAGATAAATAATCACCTTCCCCCTGCCCCCTGGTTCTCCGAAGAGTTAAAAAGCGAGAAAACTATATGTATGAATATGGAAAGATGGTGGCGAAGGGTTTATTCGCCTGAAACTAAAGTTGCCTATCTTCGTACTAAAAGGGCATATCATTCTCTTTGTAGGTCTGCACGTGTAAACAATGTCTCTTTGACCATTACAGATGCTAAAAACTGCCCTAAAAAATTATCCAAGATGGTTAAAGAACTATCTGGTTCTGCAACTTTACCGGCTCCTCCCAGTCTGAATACAACGCATTGTGAGGACATTGCCCAATTTTTTACAAATAAAGTGAAAGCAATATACTCCGCCTTGGCTGGCAATAAATCATCTTCTCCTGACATGCCAATTTCTACTCATGTTCAACTTGGCTCTCTGTTTGATTGCAGAGATGAACATGTTATAGACCCCATTAATAAATTGGAAACCTGGTCATTTTTAGATATTACTACTCTTAAACAACATTTAAGTAGTTACTATTACAGTACCGCAGCAGCTTGAACCACCAGCACTTTTACATATCATGGAACTTCTAAATGCATCCCTAAAGGAGTCCTTCGTTCCTTTGGAATGGAAGCATGCAATGGTCGTTCCACTGATGAAGAAAGCCAATTCTGACCCTGCACTGTCTTCAAACTATCGGCCAATCTCTCTGCTTCCTGCTTTCCCTAAAATCTTAGAGAGGCACATCAACAGCCAATTGTCCAAGTTTATAGAAACTCATAGGTTTCTTCATCCATCTCAATCTGGCTTTAGAACCGGCTATTCTACTGTGACCACGCTTCTCGTCGTCACAGAAATGTTGCGCCTGAATCTGGATGCAGGCGACACGATGGCTCTTGTCTTATTAGAGTTAAGCGCGGCTTTGGATACGGTATCTCATGCCGTGCTAATAAAGGCACTACAATCCATAGGGGTCACTGGCCCTGCTTTGAGTTGGCTATCTTCTTTCCTTACGAATCATACTTTTCAGGTCTTCTCTTCCTCAGCCAATTCTAAGACCTATTCTTCACCTTATGGAGTTCCCCATGGGTCTATTCTTAGCCCTCCGCTATTTAACATTTATGTTAGACCCCTGGCAGCAATCATTGAAGAGTCTGGGCTGTCGCTCTTCTCATATGCCGACGACACCCAGATTATTTTTTCTCTTTGTGCTGGAAAGACTGCAGAGCTTTCAGCTCTTAGGACTGGGCTCAGCAAAGTAGCTTCATGGATGCACGCTAATTTCCTCAAGCTCAATGGTGAAAAAACAGAGGTCCTGGTTCTGGGTGAAGATAAAAATCTCTAGGGTCCGCAACATTGGCCTACAGAAATGGGTGCGTTCCCACAACCTTCCAATCATGTTCGTAACCTTGGCTTTATTATTGACGTCAACAAGCCATGAAGGTTACTGCAACATGTTTCACCATCTTGAAATGGCTGAGGAAAATTGTGTGGATTTGGCCTAGCTCTACCCAGAGAACCGTAGTCCAGGACCTTGTAACATCTAGGCTGGACTACGGCAACATCCTCTACCTGGGAACCAATAAAGACATAATACGTAAGCTGTCAGTGTTCTGGCTGGAACTCTCCGAGGATAGCATAGTTGAAGGATCCTGAGGGGTAGAAATGGGTGAGTCTGGAGTTAATGTGAGGAGATATAGTCTAAGAGGCTGCCAAATATCTTTAGGGCAATTTGTAAGAGGTTGTAGAGAGGATACACTTCACTTGTGAGGGCGCAGGAAGTCACGCTGCAGAGCTAGGCCTTAACGAAAGGACGTATAGAGCTGCCCCAATGGAGAGCAGTCTCCCGTCTGGCCAATAGAAGTGCAATGGAGGCAAATCTGTGACTGGTTTTGGAAATAGGAGAGACATTGCTTAGGAGGGCTGTAAATGGAGATGGAGCAATAGGCATCAAAATCATCTTAAAAAGGACCTAGAATACTTCCATCCGGCAAGATGTGGAAAATCAGCAACCAGGCTTTGGCATATAGGGCACAGAGTAGATCTGGAGGGGTCAATACGGGTTAGCAAGCTGGGGGTTACTTAGGCTCTATGTAGAAAACGAAAATAAAGGAGCTTGTGTCAATGGATGGGTGAAACAAGTGCAGCAGAAGACCCAATCATTGTTGGAGCGGGATTTCCCAGGTCCTTCTCACATTGCTACCGAGCCCCATCCACATTGGAGCGCTTAAGAGCTGTACATGCACAATAGAGCTTAGCGATAAGATGAGACCCGTCCGGGTCCAGTATCATAAGGGTGAGCAGAATGAAATCTTCAGGAGCGACCGGGTAGGACGGCATGCAGGATTGTGTTGAATATGAATCTGTCCATGAAGGGAGTGTCAGTTTGTGCAATATCAAGATTATGGGATAGTACATGTCCGTCCGAGAATACATCCCCGAAAGTGTGTTGTGCTATTTTTTCGGTTGAGAGTGGGAGCCATGGATTTGACAGAAGGGGAAGATTTGGCGAATATAAGTTAAAGCCCAATGTGCCAAAAAGTTTCTGCCAAGCCCCGCAAGTAGTAGATTATCTGAATGTCAGTAGGGTCTAGTCTATTTCTCTGCAGTAATAGCACAATGTAGGACTCTGCCTCCATCAGCCACGGACTCTCCCCGGCCTCATCCTGACTCCTGCACTCTTTCTCTCTTCCTGCTCCCTGACGCTGATGTTCGCATTGGGATTCATGATCAGCCCGGGAGCCCCACAGCTGGCCCTTTAACTCCGGCTCTACCTTTGCCGATTCCGCCCCCTGGGAGTCGGAGTTTCCATTCGACAAATCGTAATAGAGCCAGAAACAGGAAAGAGAAGGGAGAAGAAGGAAGGAGGAAGTCGAAGTGTGGAGAACCCATGGAGAGACGCCGAAGGGACCAAAGCAGAAGAGTGGACCCACTGATCATCCGTTCGTCACGCCAGGGGGCCAACCGGAAGACGCTGCGCTCGGCCATGGCCCAGGAGGGATGTGGCTTGAACAGGTTTGTGTACGGTTACGGGGACTTGGGAGCGGGGCGGGAGTCCAAAAACCAGCCGGTCAGACCGGGAAACACACAGAGTCAAACTGACTGTGCGTTCCTTTCCCAGTCAGCGTAGTACTCTTCCTGATCCCCTCTCCGGTGATGGTTTCCCCTCCCTCACCCTCAGTGTTCGCGCTGTGTTAATCCCTCACTCCCCCCTCTTACTACCGCAGAGTATCGTGCACAAACCATAGTGCTTGCGTCTTTTCGTTTCTTTTCATGCCCCCCGCAATATTGCCGAGAGGACGTCGACAAGACGGTGTCAAGGAGAAGAGGTCTTATTCCCCTGAAGAGGACATCAATGTGACATTTGTATTTCGTACCTTACTGTGTGTCGTGACTGTTTACAATGAACATACCCCCTTTGCAAAAAGAAGCCCTTGTAGTCTGTGTGATCCCTGTCGCCATCCAACAAATGGTGTCAGAAATGGGATCGAACTGTGCATTGTGCGAATAAAATGGAGGCCCTAATACAACATTTGGCAGAAGAACAAAAAATATTGGAGACAAATGACCCCCGCTCAGGCGGATAGGGATCTTTCCAAGGACCTTATGAAAGGACAAATGGACTCACTTCTCCGAGTCGGCGAAGAGGCATCTCAGGGTGGCTGGACCCCCAAGGGTAACAGAACCTTCCCCTGAGCGCCAGAAGTATCCCTCCAAAAGTACGTTCCGGGGAAAGACCCAGGCGTCTTTCGATTAAATTCCGAACAAGCAGCCAGAGCATCTGGATGCCGGTGGCCAAGTGGCCCTTCTTCCTGGCGCCACTGGTTTCCGGAGAGGCCCAAGCGACCTACCAAGTCGCGAATTCTGGTGGTGTTACCTCGGATGAAGAAGTCAAGACAATCATCCTTGACCATTTCGGCATGGACGCCAAAACATACTGGATGAAATTCTGAAAAAAGAAGGGTGCTCCAGATGACAATCCATCAACCCTCTTCTTGAAACTAAAATTAGCAGCTGATCAGTGGCTCAAACCAAGCAAACACAGTAAATAAGAGATAATGAATGCCATTTAATTGGAGCAATTCATCGAGTCCCTACCCTACTCCACTCAACGGTTACTCAAGCAGCAATGCAAACTGACCCCGGAACAGGCTGTCAACACGGCTGCTTTGTATTCCCGGGCCCAACCATGAAACACCCCCTGGGAAACAGCGAAGCCCACACACACTCTATTAATTGCCGATAAACCATTACGCCCCATCAAAGAACCAGAGAAAATACCCCCTCCGAGAACTGAAGCCCCCCTTATCCGTGGTCCCTAGTGCTTCGAGTGCGGTGGATGGGGCCATATCGCTTGGACCTGCCCAAAAAAAAAAGGAGTGGACAAGCCAATGAACGTGAGCTGCATCCCCAGAAGCATAATGTACACCGAGGAGTTAGGTTCCTGTTTAACGTAAGTAGTCACGTAAACGGGGTCCCTATTAAAGCCCTCCTTGACTCCTGATGTAGACAGTCTGTCGTCCATATAGTAAACACTAGCAATGCCCTTGGAAAATTATGTAGCATGAGAATAACATACAATTATGGTGTTCTCACCTAAGACTTTTAGAACAAAAACTACCCACATCTAGTTCCCCTTAAAGATCAAAATAAGGGAACAACAATCTAGACTGCTGATCCTGTCATAATTTCATCAAACAGAATGGGCAGCAATAAAACCTATATATTTATTCATTTTATTAATGCTAACAATATTTAAAACAGTATTACTGAATAGCCAATTAAATGTCTCATTGCTATTTCACAGACAACATAGACAGGCTAAAAAGAAATTGAGAAAAAGCGAGAGATACATACATTTTTCATACCCTTAATTTGTAGAGGAGCCAGCCTCCTTCCCACTTTTTGACAGTAGGAAACCTGAAACAGGTTTCACTTCTGTCAACACGATCAACCCCTTTTTGAAGCAACTGGGCATAAACAAAGTTATAGGAGGTACATAGCATTTTTGAGAGGGCTAAAAAAACACGAATACCCAAACCCCAATCCTTTTAGCAAATGTACAAGTGAAACATGAGGGCAAATGAATTCAAACTAAATTTCATTGGCTCAGCCCTAGTAAGCGCCAAACTAAAAGCATTAGTGGTGTTTATATGGAAGAGCTCACATATACAATTGTATATGAGGAGTGCGGGGTCACAGAGAGGGCAAGAGACTGGCTGGTATCTTATCTTAGCAACCGGAAGCAGCTGGTCGCGCTTCCTCCATTTCAATCGGAGCCACGGAAAGTAGGGCAGGGGGTTCCTCAGGGCTCGGCCATCAGCCCGATACTTTTTAATCTGTACCTCCGCCCTTTGGTCCGGCTTATAAAATCTTTCGGCATCTCGGCTTTTAATTACGCCGATGACACCCAGCTGGTCTTTTCCTTGGAAGGTAATAACGCGGTCCCGCTGGAGACATTTCATCGTTGTGTGGCAGCCACAGCGGAGTGGCTGCGGGCCAATTCATTACAATTTATCAGCACAAAGACCGAGGTGCTCTATTGTTCCATGGACCGGATCCCGCGGACACTCCCAGAGAACTTTTGGCCTGCCACCTTCCCTGAGCCAGTATCGGCTGCGGAGTCAGCCCGCAATTTGGGGGTGATCTTCAGCCCAAATTTACAACTTGACGTGCACGTCCATAAGACCATCGCTTCATGCATGATGCTGCTACGCATGTTGCGTAAAGTTCTGCCCTCCTCCCCGCCCAAGCCAGACCAGAAGTAGTTCGCGGGACCATACTGAGTCGTTTAGACTACTGTAATGCGCTACTTCTGGAGGCCCCAAAAAATCTGTTGGGGAAGCTACAACGGGTGCAGAATATTGCTGCCAAGTTGGCGCATTCTCGCCCCAACCTCAGCTCCTCCACTCAAGCTTTAATGGACCTTCACTGGTTGCCGGTGCATTTGCGTGTACTGTATAAAGCGGCGTGCCTGGTGTTTAAGGCGGTACATCAACAGGGCCCAGTGCCCTTACAGAATATGTTCGCCTGACAAAGGTGTTTAAGGCGGTACATCAACAGGGCCCAGTGCCCTTACAGAATATGTTCGCCTGGTATTCGACCCCGCGGCTCCTTCGCTCTTCTTCGGCACAACTGCTTGTGGTCCCGAGGTTCCAGAGAGTCAGGATGGGTGGCCGCTCGTTTAGTGTAGCAGCGGCCAAACTTTGGAACTCCCTGCCATTCTCTCTGAGAAGCCATAGGGACTACCTCCCGTTTAGGAAAGCGCTAAAAACGCATCTTTTCCCTAGAAATGTCTGAGCAGCGTAAAGCGGGGTTGTCCGAATTGTAAAGCGCCAGGATGCCCTCTGGGTGACAGGTTTGCGCTCTATAAGTATACCTACAATTACAATTACAATTATTGTGGTATATTCTTATGAGTGCATAAAAACTTGCTTTTGCCAACAAAAAATAAGCACAACTCCTTCTTTCCCTGCCCTGCCATCTTGTCTTTCAAAAAGTTTCAGATGTCAAAATGTCAATGCAGACCTTGCTCTGGGAGCCCTGCAAGGCTTCTAAATATGGAACTGATGTTTAACCCTTCCCATCTGTCCTATTCTGTATGCAAGGGTTTCCATGTGGCTGTTCCAATTCAAAGTCACCCTAGAGATAGAAAGCTGGAAGGCACTTATCCCCCTGTTTGTCAGTTTAGAGTTAAAAGAATAACTTCTGCTGGTTTTATACATATTTTCAATTGTAAGCAGTGTGCAGTAGACTTTTCTAACAATATAGAAGTCAGCTGTTTGTATTATACCTAAATGTATGCATTTCCCGAAGCCTAAGGCAGTTTAAAAGCTGCTCAGAGTGGCAGAATTGCTTTTTAAATTAGTGAATTTTACCCGGTTTCGACTTTGACATTTGGGGCACTTAAAAATGAATATCCTATAATTTTTTTGCATAATAGGAATCCCCAGAGTGTTCTCTAGATAGCCCAGGAATGGAAAATTAGAAATATATCATATATATCCTTATAAAAATGAGTCTATTACACCTGCGCAGAGTGATATTTCATATGCAAATTTCCTCATTATGCGGTCAACACAACTTAAATTTTATTTTGATGCGAGGTGGTCACTGTATGAGTATTAAGCTTTATAAATATTAAAAAATGAATTTAGAAGCACTTATTTTGTAATAATTGTTTTCTCCATAATAATACATTTTTTTTTAATAAAACCAATCATTTTGATAATTCCACATAGAAAAAGCAAGCTTCATTCCTTGCCTATCATATTTAGACGCATTCATTCATAAGCCCAAGCACAGAAGCCTAACTTGAAACATGAAAAATTTTGCGCCACTTTTTAAAAGGACAGTCAATATTGAACATCAGAACCACAAATGCGCTTATGTAAAACAGGCATTAAGAAAGGAAATCCCTACTTTAAATGTTTTCCTGTTATCCAAAACATACTGGATGAAATTCTGAAAAAAGAAGGGTGCTCCAGATGACAATCCATAAACCCTCTTCTTGAAACTAAAATTAGCAGCTGATCAGTGGCTCAAACCAAGCAAACACAGTAAATAAGAGATAATAAATGCCATTTAATTGGAGTAATTCATCGAGTCCCTACCCTACTCCACTCAACAGTTACTCAAGCAGCAATGCAAACTGACCCCGGAACAGACTGTCAACATGGCTGCTTCGTATTCCCGGGCCCAACCCTGAAACACCCCCTGGGAAACAGAGAAGCCCACACACACTCTATCCATTGCCCATAAACCATTACGCCCCATCAAAGAACCAGAGAAAATACCCCCTCCGAGAACTGAAGCCCCCCTTATCCGTGGTCCCTAGTGCTTCGAGTGCGGAGGCTGGGGCCAGATCGCTTGGAACTGCCCAAAAAAAAGGAGTGAACAAGCCAATGAACGTGAGCTGCATGCCCAGAAGCATAATGTACACCGAGGAGTTAGGTTCCTGTTTTTACGTAAGTAGTCACATAAACGGGGTCCCTATTGAAGCCCTCCTTGACTCCTGATGTAGACAGTCTATCGTCCATATTGACTTGGCAAAAGAAGAGCAGTTAACACCTGGGGAGAGGACCCTTATTCGATGGGTCCACGGGGAGGTCAAGGAATACCCCACAGCTAGGATTCCCCTTAGAGGCCGAGAGGGGTCCCTTACCATGGTAACGGTTGGGGTATTGCCTACCCTTCCTGAACAGTTGATTCTTGGAACTGACAACGCCCAATTCATGTCACTAATACTGGACAGGGTAAAGAAAGGACGTGGCTGTTGGGCTCAAGCCAACAACCCTACTCTAGCTTAGCAACAAGCTCAGGCAACGCCAACCGACCCTACTCCCCTTTTTCCCTCTTTTCGGATAGCCAATGGGCTATTGTATCGAGTTGCCAGGGCTGACGAGGAACCCCAATTACTCGTCTCCCATGACTTCTGAGAACAAATCATGTTCTATGCCCATTCACATCTACTGGCAGGGCACTTGTGAACAGAGAAGGTAACACAAAAACTCTTAAGATATTTTTATTGCCCCGCATTTACAAACAGATTAAAAAGGATTGCCATGAAGGCCCCATTTGTCAAAAAAAGAACCCATACCAACAACCAGCCGTTCCATTGCAGCCCTTACCTATAATAGGGAAACCCTTTGAAAGAGTGGGGATGGATCTTATAGGTTCCCTATCACGTACCACGAAAAGACACGACTATGTATTGGTTGATTACTGCACCCGGTTCCCAGAAGCCTTTCCACTCAGGTCACCTACCACGGCTGCTATTTCCAATAGGCTCCTGGAATACTTCTCACGTATTGGGTTTCCACGAGAAATACTCACCAACCAGGGCACCCCCTTTATATCAAAGCTCATGGCGCAGATCTGCAAGCTGATAGGCGTTAAACAAATAAAAACCTCGGTCTTTCACCCCAAACTGATGGCTTAGTAGAACTGTAGAACATAGAAACCTTCTCAGGGGTCTCACTGATACATGGTCCTTTTAAACCAACAAAGAAGAAATTTTCACAGAAGCTGTAATATAAAAGTAACATCTTTAATAACCTCAAATGAGGGAGACTACGTCATACAGAAGCCTTAGCAACTGAATGAGGCAGTCTAAGGAGTACAGAAAACAGAGGCCTTATATATGCTTAGGGTTACATAGTCAGCATAAGACCAAGGGGCAGTCCTGGCACATGTAAGCATGCAAAATGCCTAATATGGGCATGCATGATCTGCATGCTCAACAAAGTGCGAGGAGAGTTACTTCTCCATACAGCAGCAAAAATAGCCTGACAGTTGTATAAGAGAAGCAGGTGCATTCTACTAGCTAGGCCCTTCTGAGCATGTGCAAGGCTCTGAAGAGGGAAACAGCACATGGCGAGCAAATGGTTAACTAAAATGGCTGCCAAAATACAAAATGGCTTTCAGCTCATGCTAAAAAAATCCCTGCAATCTGTAACAGATAGTGCTTTTAGCATGAGCTAAAGACATTCCTATGATCCAGTAGGAACACAAACATATTTGCACATTAATTTTCATAATTTCATCAATATCCTAATTCATTGCTAGGTGGGCATTTTCCATTCTAAACACTTCATTAAGCGGGTACATTTAAGGTATGAGCACGAATACAAACGGAACAAAGCATCGGGTCATAATTAACATACAGCTAGCAGGAGAGAGTAATAACTATTATCACAAACAGAATTATCATTTTTTCTTGTCATAAGCAAGTCCTAGAATCATCTAGTAAACATTTTCAGGGCTCCTGGGCATTTAAGTGACCATTCATTTCAATTTCAGAATAGCCAAAAGCACATATCTAATAAAAACATTTTCACTTGACTTTACATTTTCCTTTTATGAGGGGTAGAACATTAATTATATTTGGGAACAGGAGGACCACACAGGGCCATAGGAATTAGGACGAAGAGCTGCAAAGAGCTGCTCCTCCTCAAAAATGGGACGACTAAAGGAGTACATAATTAACAAGAAAAAGAAGAAGTCCTTTGAGAAAATGAAGCCGCTGTACAACCAAGCCAGAGGGGAGTCTTCTCGCTGTGTCCGTTTGAGCCTCACAGGCAGGCTCTTGTTGTTTCCACGGTGGAGCTGCAGAACTCGCAAATCAAGAACCACAGCCCAGTTTCAAGGAAAAAGTCTTTTGTTTCAGGATAGGGCAGTCACCCACCAGGGCAAATGCTCTTAGCGATCCTGTCCACTGTCTCAAGCAGTGCACCAGTTTTCTTCACTTCAATCTAACAGGCACCAGAGACACAGCACCTGTACCCTAAACTCAAGTCCTTCCCTAACTCCTGTATTGCTCTGCTGGTGCAATGCTCATTTATTGGGTCCACACATTGCAACCAGTGTGCTCAGGTATCTCTTGACCAACAAACAAAGGAGCAAACTTGCATTCACTTTGGGTCCAGGATTCAGAGCCCTGATGCTAGGATCTCCGAAGCAACCCTTGTTTCAAAAGGGGTCACCTCAAGCAAAGCCTCCTCGCCATTCTGGTCGGTCTGTGACTCTAAGCTGGGCATCAATAACTTGATCCACAATTTCTCCTTTCGGGTTTGTGACCCCGTCTTTTGCCCAAGACAGTGGCAGGGGTACACACTTTATCCCAGGGCCTCCGCCTTCACTGAGGTCCTGGTTGCCAGCAATGCCTGTGCTGGTTATCTGCACTTTGGCTTCAAGCTGAACTGGTGCTGACGCTGACTCCCCAGGCTGAATCTGATGTCCGGGCCCCTCTGGCAATGTTTGTAAGGCAGCAAATATCTATTGGTTGACAGAACAAAAGGTCTTTAGACAAGGCACAGAAACAGTCTATCAACAGAGAGGATAGTCTCAGAATACTTCCTAGTCTTGGGACGCCCCATATATTAGCAAGGCACCCAAGAACCACTTCATTTATCTATGTGAGAGTGGAACCTATTGGCAAGAATAAAAGGAACTCTTTGGTGAACTGACAAGAGTAATACATAGCCCAATCCCAAGCAGCCAAGGAAGTCCGTATTAATTTACTAAACTCAGAGGAAAAGAGAAAAACAACACAGACATACCCTAAATCCTTACATTGGTGTATTCCTGTGTCCTAATCTGAAAACCCTCAAGATAAAAAAAGGAAATGTTCTACACTTACTTATAGATTTTAAACTACATGTACAGGACTGCAGACACTTCTAAAATTCTTCTTCTAAAAGCACCTACATTGTATGCTTAGGACCATGCTCTCATGGTATAGGAGCAACGGGAAAATCTAAAACTGCTAATTTAACAGGAGTTCTTATCTATAAAACAATATTTCCATCACACATTTTTGCTAAGGATCACATGGGCACCTTCCCTGCATTCTACTTTTCATGATCCAAACTATGCAACTTCAGCTCTAATAAGGACTGTCAGTTTTTTTTACAAAGACTAGCTAATAAAACACTAGCAATGCCCTTGCAAAATTATGTAGCATGAGAATAACATACAATTATGGTGTTCTCATCTAAGACTTTTAGAACAAAAACTACCCCCATCTACTTCCCCTTTAAGATCAAAATAAGGGAACAACAATCTAGACTACTGATCCTGTCATAATTTCATCAAACAGGATGGGCAGTAACATAACATAACATATATATTTATTCATGTTATTAATGCTAACAATGTTTAAAACAGTATTACAGAATAGCCAATTAAATGTCTCATTGCTATTTCACAGACAACATAGACAGGCTAAAAAGAAATTGAGAAAAAGCGAGAGATACATAAATTTTTCATACCCTTAATTTGTAGAGGAGCCAGCCTCCTTCCCCCATTTTGACAGTAGGAAACCTGAAACAGGTTTCACTTCTGTCAACACTATCAACCCCTTTTTGTAGCAACTGGGCATAAACAAAGTTATAGGAGGTACATAGCACTTTTGAGAGGGCTAAAAAAATGAATACCCAAACCCCAATCCTTTTAGCAAATGTACAAGTGAAACATGAGGGCAAATGAATTCAAACTAAATTTCATTGGCTCAGCCCTAGTAAGCGCCAAACTAAAGCATTAGTGGTGTATATATGGCCGAGCTCACATATACAATTGTATTGTGGTATATTCATATGAGTGCATAAAAACTTGCTTTTGCCAACAAAAAATAAGCACAACTCCTCCTTCTTTCCCTGCGCTGCCATCTTGTCTTTCAAAAAGTTTCAGATGTCAAAATGTCAAAGCAGACCTTGCTCTGGGAGCCCTGCAAGGCTTCTAAATATAGAACTGACATGGCTTCCATGCGGCTGTTCCAATTCAAAGTCACCCTAGAGACAGAAAGCTGGAAAGTACTTATCCCCATGTTTGTCAGTTTAGAGTTAAAAGAATAACTTCTGCTGGTTTTATACATATTTTCAATTATAAGCAGTGCGCAGTAGACTTTTCTAACAATATGGAAGTCAGCTGTATTATACCTAAATGTATGCATTTACTGAAGCCTAAGGCAGTTGAAAAGCTGCTCAGAGTAGCAGAATTGCTTTTTAAATTAGTGAATTTTACCCGGTTTCGACTTTGACATTTGGGGCACTTAAAAATGAATATCCTATAATTTGTTTGCATAATAGGAATCCCCAGAGTGTTCTCTAGATAGCCCAGGAATGGAAAATTAGAAATATATCATATATATCCTTATAAAAATGAGTTTACTACACCTGCGCAGAGTGATATTTCATATGCAAATTTCCTCATTATGTGGTCAACACAACTTAAATTTTATTTTGATGCTAGGTGGTCACTGTA
Organism: Lissotriton vulgaris; assembly: GCF_964263255.1. Taxonomy (NCBI): domain Eukaryota; kingdom Metazoa; phylum Chordata; class Amphibia; order Caudata; family Salamandridae; genus Lissotriton; species Lissotriton vulgaris. The sequence continues at coordinate 28,663,829 of NC_141687.1, read as the reverse complement.
TGAGTATTAAGCTTTATAAATATTAAAAAACTAATTTAGAAGCACTTATTTTGTAATACTTGTTTTCTCCATAATAATACTTTTTTTTAATAAAACCAATCATTTTGATAACTCCACATAGAAAAAGCAAGCTTCATTCATTGCCTATCATATTTAGACGCATTCATTCATAAGCCCAAGCACAGAAGCCTAACTTGAAACATGAAAAATGTTGCGCCACTTTTTAAAAGGACAGTCATTATTGAACATCAGAACAACAAATGTGCTTATGTAAAACAGGCATTAAGAAAGGAAATCCCTACTTTAAATGTTTTCCTGTTATCCAAAATAATGAACCTGATTTTTGTAACTTTTTAAAACAGCAGCCTGAAATGCAGGATTTTACACCTTGTTTCCACTTAGCTGAGTCAACAGCCCTTCTTCTCCGTGGCCTACAATCAAAACGACAGCTGTTTCTCAGGGGCAGTAAAAACACAGCTGTTGGAAAGCTTTATTTTAGTGTTGAAATGAAAGCATGGTGAGAGTCTATTTAAAACTGAGGCATTTCAAGTTCTAAAATGTGTGTTTAGTTCAGCAACATCCAATGTACTCAGATGATGTGTTTGCCTGTTTATATTTAACACAATGTATCTAAGGAAAGTGCTGTAACATTTTATAACGGTTTATTTATTGCAAAACACACAATTTCATTTTTGAGGCCTATTTTATTCCTATTCAATGTGAATTCTAATTTTATCTTTTAAGCATTGGCAGTTTGTACATGTGCATAGTTGTTTACTCTTATCATTTTAATAGTAACATGTAGTTATTTAGCATATCACATGGTTCATTTCTGGATTTTTAGCTAATTTTTATTTAATATTAATTAAATTACATTTTGCATAACAGACTGATGACAGCAAGAAAACACAAACAAACACATTGAGCTCATTCCAGACATATACAGAAGGGGTCATACACTCAGAACACATAATACAGCACGCTTAAGGCTAGCAATCCTTACACAAAGAGCTCTATCACTATTTACTCACAGAAGTACCACTAATGTGAAACCACGGACCACATAGACATTTAAACACATGATTAACCCACAGATAAACACTTAGGACAGAAACAAAGGACAGCCCACAAACTGTACTTAAATCAAACCATTTGTAAATAATAGTTGTAAGTCATATTCACAAGAAGAGCTTCTCAATAGTATTCCAAAAGACTGCAAAAAGCAGCCCAACAGACTGTTCTGTTTTCAAGTAGCCAAAATACACTCAATTCACTAGCTTTGTATGGCAGAACAAAAAATCGCTCTGCATGTCTCCATTTTTGCTCAGATTAGGATCCTTGTTTATAGTATGTTCATATTTGAATTCCATGGGGATACAGAATCACCAAGGAAGAAATATGTTTTTATACCTAAACCTATTTAGGTATTCCCTCTAGGGGAGCCGGCTAATTCACTTCACATCTCACTATGGTACCTCCAAAAAACAACATCTCATCTGTGTGCATTCACACAGATGAGACGCCGCGATTGAACGGTGCATGCATCATCCCTAACGGCGATTCTGCCTAGATACAGACCTCGCGATCGAGCGCTTCTCACCGGCTCATCCCACCGGCTCCCTCCACACCTGTGCTATCCAAGCCTACAGCTCAAAGACTGTCGATTAAACCATCGCCATTGCGCCCTGGAAATCAGCCTTGTGTACTACTCTGGATAAACAGGCCAATACATTTATCCGTCCATCACCAACCCCTTTTGTACCGCTTTTGGCTGCTATAAGTGTGGCAGGGTATACTCAGACGTGAGTCCCTTGCCCACTTTGCCACTGGATTCAAGCAAGCCGGGCTGAAGACGGCTGGAATGCCAGAAACCGGTCCTTGGAAGCTTGTTTCCGGTCCAGGGAAGACATGGCTTGGCAGTTCGGGCTGCACTGTTCCCATGAGGCACAGGGTCAGACTGATTTGCATATAGCCATGTCTGAACTGGGGTGGCAGAGTGGGCTAAAGAACGGTGATGGATTAAACCCAGATCTCTTGACTGGGTGTGAGTGTCTGATTAATTCAGAAGCTCCGTCCATCACCAACCGCTTTTGTACCGTAATACATTTATAGGCATGTATCCCATGCCCTGATGATGATCCAGATATCCTCATTGATGGATCGAAAAGCCATCGACACCTAAAAATCACCTTATACATGTCAAAACAATGGTTCATTGAAAGTGTAAAGGTGTAACCCCCGATTTGTTGCTTTGTTGTGTCATTGTGCATTTCCTTGTGTAACAAACCGTCAGCTGTGCATGAACTCCCTGTTGATTCCCTCCCTCCCTGTTTGTATATTGCTAACTAGGACACAGGTTTGCGTCCTACTTTATGTATTGTTTTGTTAATACTGTCTAATATTATTGATGAAGTAAAAATTAGACCTCTGTCCGACTGGATATGTCCCCAAAATATAGTTGCTATTGAGTCTATATTCATTTAAGAAAATAATCCTTGTTCTAGGGACCACTGTTGTTTAAAATAGCCGTTAAGTGGGCTATAGAGAAATTGCGATACTACCTGGTAGGGAATAGGTTTTTGCTATACACCAGCCATACTCCCCTGGTTTGGATGGCTAGGAACAAAGGGAACAACCCCGGGTGATGTGTTGGTTCCTGTCCTTGCAGTCCCTTCACCTGTGACTTAAGACATCGGAAGGGCTTCTTGAACTCCACCGCTGACTTCCTTTCATGCTTCCCTGTCCTCCCTGACTGGGAAATACTTTGGGGGTGGGGTTTGTTTGACTCTGCCTCCATCAGCCACTGACTCTCCCCACCATGTCCTGACTCCTGCACTCTTTCTCCCTTCCTGCTCCCTGACGCTGATGTTCGTGTCGGGATTCACGTTCAGCCCGGGGAGCCCTTTAACTCGGGCTCTACCTCTGCGGATCCCGCCCCCTGGGGGTCGGAGTATCCATTCGACAAATTGGATAAGAGCCAGAAACTGAAAAGGAGAAGGGAGAACACGGTAGGAGGAAGTCGAAGTGTGGAGAACCCGTGGAGGGATGCCGAAGGGACCGAAGCAGACAAGTGGACCCACTGATCATCCATTTGACACCCCAGGGGTCCAACCGGAAGACGCTGCACCCGGCCACAGCACAGGAGGGACGTGGCTTGAACAGGTTCGTGCACAGGGACTTGGGAGCGGGGAGGGAGTCCGAAAACCAGCCGGTCAGACCGGGAAACACACAGAGATGGACTGACCGTGCGTTCCTTTCACAGTCAGCATATTACTCTTCCTGATCCCCTCTCGGCCCAGTGTTCACGGTGCGTTATCATTAATCCCTCACTCCCCCCTCTTACTAACGCACAGTATAGCGCACTAACCATAGTGTTTGTTATCTTTTCTCTTCCTTTCACGCCCCGCAATATTGCCGAGATGACGTCGACCAGACGGTATCAAGGAGAAGAGGTCTTATTCCCCTGAAGAGGACAACAATGGGACATTTGTTTTTTGTCCCTTACTGTGTGTCGTGACTGTTTACAATAAACAGACCCCCTTTGCAAAGAGAAGCCCTTGTAGTCCATGGGATTCCTGTCACCATCCAACACACATTCAAGGGTGTAGGATTTGCCAGGTCATGTTCTGGTGTGATACAGCCATGCGACAGGGTGGAACCAGTGATACACTAAATAGTCCTGGGCTACCAAGAAATACAGCCAAAAATCTGGGATTGTGAAGCTGTCGTGATCATAAGGGAGAGTGGAGGTGTCCCAGGTGACCGTGGCCGATGACGCGCCCAAACTGATTTCAAAAGTAGGCTTCTGAGTGCAGAAAAAAAGGTATTAGTAAAGGGTATGGGTATTGTAATAAAAAGATACAAAAAACGAGGAAGGACTGTCATTTTTATAATGGCTATTCAGCTGGCCATAGAAAGGGGAGTCGTATATATAGTGATCAATTTGCGTGGATAGTTTGTCTATCGCAGGGCCGTAATTCATCCGGCGACTTGCTCCTTACTCCTGTGCAAAACCAAATCCAGATACTTAGTGGTGTCGGCAGAGCATTTAGTTGGGTATTCACAGGCAGTGGTGTAGTGGCATCAGTAAGGGGGTACAGATCTGATTTTGCACAATTAATGCATAGGCCCAATAGTTCGCCAAACTGGATCACCTCTTGGACTATTGGGGTCAGATTAAGTGTAGGTTGTCATACATAACAAAAGTATATTGTCTGCGTACACTGACTTGTGGAATTGCCCTGTATGCCCCCAACACTAAGTTGCCCTGTGGAAAACTACAAACTGCGATGCATATGGCATCCCTGCAGGTGTTTGGCTTTAGTCTGGCTGGGGCCCTGCTAAGCAGGGCCCCAGCCTAGCTGCTTCCTCTCCAAATTGATTGCTTGTACTTTAGGTACATTCCTGATTGGTTACTGGGTTACACCTGTAAGTCCCCAGTATGTGGTACCTTAGGTACGAAGGGCATAGGTACCGCAGGGGCCTACCAGGGGCTGAAGCATGTATTATGCCAACCCTGGGAATCCTTCCAAAATGACACCACAGGTCGCTACTGCAGCCTGGGTACGGTGGTGCTTGCACCCCTTAATGAGATATAGGCTACCTATATCTACCTTTAAATACAGACACATATAAACCTATAAGTCACTCCTATGGCAGGCCTTAACAATCCGGAAGGCAGAGTGCTTGGTTTTGTGTGAGAGGGTGCCCAAGCATGAGCTGAGCCCCTCTGCAGCTTTCGGAATCACTTCTCTGTAGCTGTTCTGTGATACAGCCATATCATATACTCTTAAGTGCATTATAACCTCTCGGTAAATGCTAACTTTGGAATGGCTGCATCAAAACATGTTGTGTTTGGTGTCAAAAAATTTGAAATACTACCCCCCTCGCCAGTCCTGTTGGGGGGAGGGGTAGAATTCCACCCTTCTAGAGGGAGAAGACATGTACACACTTACCTGACCGGTAATAGTTTAAAAGAGCCCCGGCATCACAAAATGAATGCTGCTGCCATAGACACGAGTCTGACCACCTGCTGCTGGACGAAACTCCGGCAGGGGAGGCCTGGACAATAGGTTTCCTGTCACAGGGAGGTGTAACCACCTCCCCAGACAGGCTTTAGAGTATTGGGGCAGGGTGGGTGCAAACAGTGAATGCTTTTCAGACAGTGCTGGGGGCACACTTGGTGTGCCTGTGCATACCCCAGTTCAAACCGGTTACAGGGGTACTCAGCCCCTGCTCTGGCACGAAACTGGACAAAGGGGAAGGGGTTTAACCACCCCCTCCCCAGGTCCTCCCATAGGTGGGACCTTAGAGTAAGTCCAACCTCTAAACTTAGTACAAGTACAGGAACCCAGTCCCTAGGACTTTAGATTACCCTGGATGAAACTCTGCAACATATATCCTGGAACTTCGACAATCTATTTCGACTAGAAGATGGAAGGATCTCCCTTGGGGTCAAGGAGTGACCCCCCTGTTCAAACAGGCACCAAAGAAGCACCTTTCCGGTCTGCATTTCCAAGGCTTGTTGTACTGTTGTATTTTTCTCTCTTTCTATTACAGATTGCGAAGAGTAAAAATAACTGAGTGCCAAAAAGTGACAACTCAAAAATACTACACTAATCGTGTGAGTAACCAATTTCTGTGTGTTAGTCCCGACGAAAGCTCCATAGACCCTGTAGGGCCAAAAGGAGCTGAAACATGTCGACAAGCTTTTTTATAAATACTAAAAGATCCAGTAACTCGACCTTTTTGTAGTATCAGTCTATTTTAAGACAGTAGAATCTCACCTCACATTAAAGCACAAGGGTGACTTTCTCTTTTTAATTGTTCAAGAATTCCAGTTCTTGTTTTGTTTACACTTTTTTGTGGGGGAAACCCTCAATCTCTGGACACTGCATTCTATAACCAGAGGTGCCTCTGGATGAGGCGGGCAATGAGCACGTATTGGAACATCCAATGATAACTGCCACAACTTCAATGTGGGGCGGACGAAACATATATACCGCTTATTCGAACAACTTGAGTTTTTGAGGGTGTTTCATGTTTCTAACCAATGGTTTAGAACTGTTACAAGTGTCCTTTTATTTTGATTAATTCCATACTCACCAGGGGAAATAAAATGGACACAATTGTTTCCTCCTCCCTACTAGTTGATTAATTATTATTTCCAAGGGGGAGGAGCTACGCGGGCATCCAAGATGGTCGCGTGAGCAGAGAGCTCCCGAGACCTGCGCCGCCCTTATTGATCTATCCTTCTGAAATCCTGGTTACTTTGATGGGCTTTTGAAGTGCTACTCTTGCTGATGCTGCTGCACTTTTGGGGGCCGAGATCGGACTTCGGGAACCATATCTACGTCGTCCTAAGTTTCCTGGCCTAGCTCCGGACGAGACCGGGGACTCTGCTGCTTTGGATGGCCGAGCAGTAATTCAACAACAACGGTCGCCTGGCATCTGCTCAACCGGTGGTGTGTCACTTTCACTTTCGGTTTCTCTTCCATTCTTGAAATGACTGCCTAGGACCTAATCTGCATTCCTGGCTTTGGTGGTCTACCCAGCTGTACGTCTTTATCACAGCCCCGGGTCAGTGGACTGTGATTTTTGTGAGACTGCGAACTTCGGAGTCCGGAGGGTCGTTGCCATTTTATCGCACCCGGGAAGACCCAACGGGGTGCTGATTTTAACATGGCAATGAAACCCGAGCTGGAGAAGCGCAGAAAAGTCACCAATCGTGGGGGATCGGTCCAGACTAACGTAATAGATCGCTATACACAGCCAAGAGGATCCCTCAGCGCTGCCAGCCGCAGTATTGAGGACCCGAGGACGGACATGACGGCCACATCGGAGGTGTCCCTTCAAGACCTACTGGCCGCCATTACAGGACTCAAGACAGATATGGGTCAGCAATACGAGGCCATCGTGTCCAAGATAGACACGGTGGCGGTTGATGTTTCCCTTATTCGAGCCAACTTGGCTAAAACTAATGAGAGGGTCAAGGCATTGGACCTTAAAGCTACCAGTCTGGTGACAGACATGGCGGAAGCGCAGTCGGAGATCGGGAATCTGCGGTCATCGCATGATCTGCTGACCAGACGTATGGAGGAGTACGATAATAGGGCCCGACGGAACAACATCCGTCTGGTCGGGGTACCGGAGGACAGTGGTGCTGCCTCGATCGATTTACTGGTCGAGGAATTAATTGTTGCCAAACTTGCTCCCGCAGGCCTTAGTAAGTTCTTTGCGGTCGAGCGTGCGTACCGCTTCCCGGGTGGACAGGTCAAGCCGGGGGCTCCCCCGAGGCCTATTATCGCTAGGCTGTTTCACTTTCGGGACAGGGACGCCATTCTTCAGGCCTCTCGCAAGCACGGCCTGCTGAAGTTTGAGAACAGCTCCATTTCTATCTACCCTGATTTTACTCCTCAAGTGCAGCGACAACGATCCGGATTCCTGGGAGTGAAACGTCGCCTGAGAGACTTGGGATTTAAATATGCGATGCTGTTTCCCGCTCGCCTACGTATCGAGTACAGGGAACGTGCTTTCTTCTTCAATCAATGACCGGACAGTGTCAGTGACTGGCTGGACTCATTGCCAAAGGATGACGCCGAGAGCGGAGGCCCCGGAGGAGTGGACGGACGCGCAACGACGCCGGAGTGACTTTGGGTCCTGAGGTCCAATTTTGGGTTGTAACTTTTTGCAGAGTATTTTATATGCTTTCACCTTTAGGCCCAGATGTGGGGCGGGTTGGGGCAGTCTCTCCATTCCTCCTCAGGGGTTCTTTGTGTAGATTTCGGAAAGGGCGACAGGCACACTGCAGTTTGGGGTGGCTTATGAGTCAGCAGGGGTGCAGGGTGGGGGGTGTTGTAACGGGTTCTTGGTTGGGGGGTGGGAGGTGGGGTCTTAGTTGTGTTTTGTGTTCTATGTTTTTCCTTTTACATGGTACTGAATCGCTTGCATGTATCCTTGCTCTGAGGCTCCGTGAGGGGGTGGTTTGGGAGTCTTACTGGAATGGGGGGGGGGGGTGACATGAAAGTGCTATCTTGGAACGTTAATGGTTTGGGAGACAGGATCAAACGTGGTATTGTGCTGCAATTTATCAGACGTCATTCCCCTGATGTTGTTTTACTCCAGGAAACCCACTTGATAGGCAATGCTTGTAAAGCTCCTGAACGCCGAGGGTATCGACTTGTGGCTCACGCTGGCTTTACTTCCGGATCCCGAGGGGTTGGTATAATGGTGAAATCCTCCTTGGCCCTTGAAATAGATGATGTCACCCTTGATGATCGGGGTCGATATACTGCTGTCTCGAGGAGATGGGAGGGGAAGCTGATTGTAATTGTTGCTGTTTATGTTCCCCCGGGACTGCAGGCTACCACTTATGCTGACCTTGATAGGACTCCTGATCATAGGTGGGGATTTCAATTCGGTAATGTCGGGCGAGTGTGACCGGCTGCCCCCTAGAGTTCTGCCATTGTCCCAGATGTGGCTGACTGACTTGACTGAAACCTTCGGGTTGGTGGATGTTTGGCGGATGTTGCACCCCTCGCAAACTCAGTACACTTTTCACTCGGGTGCTCATGGCAGCCTCTCAAGGATTGATTATTTTTTGATGCTAACTGCTAACTCCTCCTTGGTGCGTGAAATCCGGCATCTCCCTAGGGGTATCTCTGACCATTCCCCCTTGCTACTCGAGGTTTCGGTGGGAGGCTTTTCCGTAAGTAGAGTCCCTCCTGTTCCCCCCTGGCATTTTAGGAATCCTCAGCTTCGCTCGAACTTGGTTAAGGCGATCGATTGTTATTTTGACGAGAATGTGGGTTCGGTCGCTTCCCCTACGACCCTGTGGGAGGCCTTTTAAGACCATTATACAGGGTTCAGCATTGTCCCTTATTGCAGCTGATAGGAAGGCTAGGAGGGAGGCTGTATCAGCCCTTGAGGCTGAAATAACTACGCTCGAAAGTGGGTTGGGTGGAGATGATACGCCTGCACTATTACACTCCTTAGAACTGAAGCAGGCAGATTATAGAGCCCTGGTGACTGATGCTGCTAAGGTGATGCGTATGAATCAGCTAGGCCATCTTTACGATGTGGGCGACAAGGCTAGTAAACTCCTGGCGTGGCTGGACAAAGCTGAGAGACTGAATTGTGTGGTGCCCGTTATCACCCGTGAGAATGGTGACTGTGTGACTGATCCGGGGGAGATCGTTGAATGTTTTGTGGATCATTTCCGAACGGTGTACAGATCAGTGAGTGACCGTGATGAGGCTGACTCCTGTTTACTTTTGCGCGACATTGCACTACCTTGTGTCTCGGAGGATAGATTAGCTCTGGAGGCTCCTATCACAATGGACGAGATCGCTCTTGCCATTAGGTCCTTGCGATCGGGCAAAGCGATGGGGCCCAATGGTTCGCCTATCGAGCTCTATAAACTCCGACCGGACAAAATGGATGCCCATTTGCGCACTATGTTTCTTTATGCATTCGAGGCGGGCGTCCTTCCATCCGAACAGCGCTTGGCTACCATAGTGGTCATCTACAAGGATGGCAAGCCTCGTGACCGATGCACCTCTTATCGCCCCATCTCGTTGCTCAACACCGAGCCTAAAATTCTGGCCAAAGTCTGGCTAATCGTCTATTGTCTGTGATCTGCGACTTGATCTATCCGGATCAGTCCGGTTTCACTCCCCATCGAAACACAGCCCTTAATCTTCGTAGGCTTCATAGCGTTCTCGCGAGAGCTGAGGCTCTCACTGAGCCTGCAGTAGTGGCCTCCCTGGATGCTACAATGGCCTTCGATACCATTGAATGGCCATATTTGTGGGCGGCCCTTTCCAAGTTTGGTTTTGGTCCTAGCTTCATTGCATGGGTGAGACTCCTATATGAGCAACCGTTAGCCCAAGTCGTGGTGAACGGCAGAGGCTCGGATTCATTTCCATTGGGACGTGGCACCCGTCAGGGTTGCCCGCACTCCCCACTTCTCTTCGCATTGGCATTGGAACCCCTTGCAGTGTGGCTTTGCTGGGAGCCTTCGATTAAAGGGATCCGGTGGACACCGGATCTGGAGGATCGCGTCTCGCTCTACGCTGACGATATCCTTCTCTATTTCACCTCACCTCAGAAGTCTCTAAACGTGCTCTTCGATGTTCTCACCTCCTTTGGTAAGAACTCCGGGCTTGTTATTAACTGGACCAAGTCGTGTGTCTATGTTATAGTGTCGGGTGTTGCCTCCGCTACCTCGTAGGTTCCCGATCCAGGTGGCAGAGGATGGCTTTAAATATTTGGGAATTTTCATTTCCATGGACTCCTCAGTGCGCTACGATCGTAATCTTTACGCTCCTCTTCGTCGCCTTAAGCAGGATGTACGAAGGTGGCGTGATTTGCCCTTGTCTTCATTGGGACGAGCGGCACTTTTTAAAATGATGTCCCTCCCCCGGTTTTTATATGCCTTACAGAACTTTTCCGATCCTGTTCCCGCTCGCTATTTCCGTGAGGTTGAAGGCCTTCAGAGGCAGTTGATTTGGGACGGACGAGCCCGATTCTCCCTATCAAAACTCACGCTCCCCTGGTACGATGGCGGTAT